>NC_059139.1:73297451-74547451 GCF_020740605.2 Lemur catta | reverse complement strand
ATGAATGGTGACTTCACAAGTGCAGGAGCAGGTTCCTGGCTGTTTTCTAGGACAGTTGATCTAAACCACAATAACATCAAGAACATCTCTTCAGGATAACACATAAATGAGAAATACCATCATAATATCCAGTTTAATTCCAATCCAATTTTCCTCCAGATCTATCTGATAAGTCTAGCCAGATAGTGTATAATGTAGTAAACATAGGTGTGCGTTAGCAGATACTGATAACAGCATCTGATCATGATTTCTAAGCTTATTTGAGGATTTGCAGCATTCTCAGAAATGGGCCCCAAAGAGCCTTCTAGCACCCTTACCAACCCATTCACCAAACTCACTAACAGCAAGTAAGAGAAAACCTTAGCAATTTTTCCCAGAGTCCAGACTTTCGTGATATTATCTAAATCTGATATGCACTAGAATATAGTTCTATCCGTTTTAATCACTGCTGTATTTCCAGAACCTAGAAAAGGGCCTGCGACATAGTAGGTGCTCAATAACCATTATTAATAAAAGTAATCATTGCATTAGAAAAAAATAAAAGGCAATTCTGGGCAGAGGTGTTCACCCTCTAGAAGTATATTAAACCACCAGCATCTCCTCAGAGCCTTAGGCATGCCCAAGGCTTCTCAGAAGAGTATGACAATAAAATATTTTATTTAAAAAGTTCTGAAGTGTATTTTATAATATTTAAGAATGAAGAATAACCTAACTAATATCCATGTATGACTATCCAGCTTAAGAGCCAATATATTGCCAATGATGTTCAATTCACCTAGTGCGGCTGTCTCTGGGTGCCTTCCCCATCCTTCCCTGCAATGAAATTACTAGATTTAATTTGGTATTTATAAAGCTCATATATTTCTCTGTAATTTTATTCTATGTATATGTGTCTTTAAGCACTAATAGTATTGTGTTGCATGTTCTAAATTGTATGTGTTATTACCGTATAAGTTCTGCAGTTTTCTTTAGTCTATATTTAGGTGCATATCCTTCAGAAGTTCTACACATACACACACACGCACACACATATACAGACATACTATATATGCTCGTCTGTAACTTCGTTATTTCTTTATAGTTTTTCATCCTAACGTATTTTTCAAATACAAAAAGTAATACAACAAACCCAGTTGAATACACCTTCAGAAATTAAGCATTGCACCCTGTGTACCCTTCCTCCATTGCATTCACTTTCTCCCTCCATGGACATTTATATTTTTATCACCAAATGCTATTTAATATTAGTCTGTAGTTTTTAAAACTTTATATAGCATTCTCTTCTCAACCTAAAAGAGGCTGAGACACAAAATGTAATGTAAAGAGTTTACTTGAGCCAAAGTGAGGACAGCTGCCTGGAAGACTCAGCCTCAAGTAACCTTGGATACGAGCTGTTTAACCTTTGGTACAAGCAGGTTTTTAAAGACAAAAATGGGGGATAGAGAGTGGGCTGATACAAAGTTGCTTGTCAGGAATTTTCATTGGTTTACAGAAATACCATGGATTAGTGATTGGCTATACTTCAGGGTCCGGGTTATAGTGTCAGGTGACATTATTAGGTTAATTTATAGCTACTTGTGGCAATAGCAAGAGGTTTCAATAGATGGCTACATAGTGCAAAAGGGGGAAGCAGAATGTGAGGGATTGCTGTCTCATTTTAATATCTCTCGGGGCCTGATAATTTAAAAGGATTCGCATTCCTCAGGTAAAAGTTCTTTCCTTTTCTCACTCTTCTAGAAAGAAATGGAGAAATGGTGACTTTTGAGGTTCTGGGCTTTATACAGGGGAGTCAATTCCAACTCCCCACCTGGTGAGCACCACTGCCTGGTCTCAGGCCCGCTGTCAGCCATTAAACTTCTGCTCTAGTCTCCTCATTCCTCAGATTCCTTGGAGACCCTCATGAAGGTTTTCTCTCTTTCTTCAGTTTTGACACTTGTGGATTTCCACTGTTTTATTGTGAAATCATCTATATGTTTTAAAAGATGTTTATTTTACCTTACGAAGCTTTTCTTGGTGTAGCAGAGCAGTTTTTCAGGATATCTAATCTGCCAAATTTCCGGAGGTAAGTGTTTTGAAAGCATTCCTAAATATTTCAAAAATATATTGTAGTCAGCACAAAGTCATTTCCCATAGGAATCACACAATTTAAATAGCTGACAAATATTTATGAAACATCTGCTGGATGTTTTTTAGGGGTGTGTCATTTTAATCTAAACAACTTAACTTTGTTTCAATGTTAATGTGTTCATATGATCATTTTTATTTTTACAAATGTGTTTTTATAGTTTTTAAATAGAGAATAGCAACACATGCCTAATAGTTTAAAAAAAACTAACAGACTTCATGCAAATAAAAACAAAGGGAATTTTTTTCAGAGGCAATTAGTATAGCAGTAAAGAAAAAGGGGGGTGAGATGGGTTAGGCCAGATTTAGTGATAAAGAACATTCTGAAGAGGATTGACTAACACAGACATGAGGAGGGTCCCAGTGTCTGGTAAAGGGGGGTTTGGTGATGATGATACAAGCAAGTATAGCCATTAGTTATGACCAATGGAAAATGGAACTCTGTAAACCTGGGAAGTCCTGTTCTAGCACAATACACAGAAGATCAAGTAGATGTTATTCCATCTGAGGTTCAAACTTAGTGCTACCATTGTTTTTCATTGGTTATATAAGGTTGCTTTTATTTTGCTTTGATTCTGTTTCTGTATTTGAAAATTCTTCCTGATTTAGTAGGAAACCTGGTGACCTTCTGATTGCCCCTGGAGGCTCCTGCACCGCCACAGCAACACTCTCTAGTCTGTGATTTGGATGGAGTTCAGTCCATCAGAGGCACTAGGACAGGACTACAAGGTAGAAAGGGAATGAGTTGAGCAGGAGATGAATGGGTGTGAGTATTTATTTCCCTAGCATGCTCCCTGCCAGATCATCTGTGGCATATGTGTGTTCCTCTACTCAGGGTCACAGCTCCTGCCAGGCAATGTTTCCATATAGTTACCATATTCTGGTTATGGTAACTCTTCTCTCTCTTGCCCCTTCAGGCACTGAATGGTCTCAGTACCCGATTGTTATTGGCCCCATAGGCCATTAACACTGCCTACATCTTTATTAAACTCTCCTTGAATTTGCCAACTTGATTATTCCATCCAATTTTTGCTGTAATCCTGACTGACACAGTTGGATAATTTTGGCGTGAGATGAGGCTGAAGAGATAGGTAGGGGGGGAAACAATCATGTTGATATGATTAGATAGGGTTTTTAAAAAGATTGCTCTGGCTGTAATAAAAAAACAATTGTAAGAAAGCCAGAATGCATGTGGATAGATCCATTAGTAAATTTTATCAGTCGCTCGGGAGAGACTTATACTATTAATATTTGTCCTGGGTGATTACTCCTAGCTTTCCAGCTTGCATAAATGCATGATGTAACTGCTGTGACATGGAGAACACTGGAAAGGACAAAGTTTTCCAAGTCTGCAGAAGTGAGAGCGGTGAGGAGTTCCTTTAGTGTGATTCTGAATATGTTAGGTATGAATAGCCTTTGGGACATCCAAGATGGGTCAAGCAGCTAGCTGGACGTGTGGGTCTGGGGCTTGGAAGAAAGGGTTTAAAGTTGTAAAATTGTGAGACAGAGAGAGAGATCAGATTTCCTAAGGACAGAGGAAAGAGTAAAAAGGGGAGAGGGCTAGGAATGAAACTTAAGGAATTCCATCATTTATTGACTGGGCAAAGTATGCAAATGAAACTAATAAGGAACAGGCAGACAGAAAAGAGGAAATCCAGCTATTGAAGTAGTTCTGTGTCTAAACTAGCTATCTGACAGATTGGTGAAAGTTTTTGCAACATCCAGACCCATCTCACCTGGTGATGACAGCCTACAGATGCAAAGTCTCCTTAGGTTTCTGTCAAACCTTGGGAGGACACAGAGACAGTGTAGATAGGGGAAGGCTTAGGAATAGTGGCTCAGAGTCAGATAACCTGGGTTTATAACTTCACTTTTATCAGCTATATGACCTTAGGTAAGGTGCTTAACTTGCCTCATCTGTAACATGGGTATAAATTTATTACTTCCATTTTAAGGTTTTGTGAAAATTAGACAAAATAATGTATATAAAGTCTATAGCATAACGCATGACATGTAATAAATGTTGGGCATTATTCTTATTTTTCACAAAAAGATTAGAGAATTACACTAGGAAAGCAGGTAGCCCCAATCCACAGGAACCAACAGTTCTCCTGCTAGCTTCAGCATCCTTTCTGGTGCTTTTGCAAAAAGAGCACTGAAGTACCCAAAAAGGAAAGGGGAAGAAAAGTGGGAAAGTGACAGAAGAAGCCAGACCTTCCACAAACTACATAATTCGATTTCAAATGACTGAGAACACTCTGTACATTTTATTTTTTCCTCCGTTTTTTCTTCACCATATGCAAGCAAGCTCACAAATGCATTTCTGCAATGTCAGTGAAAAATATTGTTTGTGGTTCACATGGGTTTCATTTTTTTTTTTTTTTTTTTTGAGACAGAGTCTCACTTTGTTGCCCCGGCTAGAGTGAGTGCCGTGGCGTCAGCCTAGCTCACAGCAACCTCAAACTCCTGGGCTTAAGCGATCCCACTGCCTCAGCCTCCCGAGTAGCTGGGACTACAGGCATGCGCCACCATGCCCGGCTAATTTTCTCCATATATACCTTTAGTTGTCCAGACAATCTTTATTTGTATTTTTAGTAGAGACGGGGTCTCGCTCAGGCTGGTCTTGAACTCCCGACCTCGAGCGATCCACCCGCCTTGGCCTCCCAGAGGGCTAGGATTACAGGCGTGAGCCACCTCGCATGCCCCACATGGGTTTCTGAATCCAAAAATTTTAGGGACCTACAGAGCTACTTCAGTTTTTGAAATGGCTGCTTTGTGAAGGTGACCCATTTGTCATGGTTTGTCTAGGACCTTCCCGGTTTTAGTACTGTAAGTCCCATGTCCCGGCAAACCTGGGGGGGGGGGCGGGAAATTGGGACAATTGGTCATTCTACTGATGTCTCCCTCTGATAGTGAAAAAGAAAGAAACTTCTCCCAACCAGATGGACACTGAGGATATAACCGGCTTACTATTTGTATACAGAGAAGGGTGGACCTCCCTAAGGGAAAATTTAAGGAGGCACCAAAAATCTTTTGACTCCAAGCCAAACTACTTCTCATCCTCAGCCCTCTTTCTGCTCCCATCCCATTGGTGGATCCTGCCTGACATTTTGAACGGGCTGACTCTCGGGCAGGGGACAACACCTGATGCTTCCTTGCAATGTCAATGTGGCCTGGGAAAAGCAAGAAAGATCTTGTCAGGCACTAGCATTTTACCTCAACATGATTTATCAATTAGTTCCCTGTCAGACACTGGTGGAAATGGATTAAAGTCACATACATTTTGATGGAGTACAGAGCAGGTCAAGAAACATTCAGATCATGGAGGAGATTCATGTGCATTGATTCAGCCAGGGTACCACTGTAGAAACCTCTAGATGTCTAGACAAGAATTCCCAAAAGCTTTTCCTTGGAACACTTGTCCCAAGTTTCTATGGAAGGGCTCCATAGAAAATTAACTTTGGAAAACTCCACATGCTTTCTCTCCTTCCTTTAGAGATTTAACATGCAGAGTAGCATATTAGAGCTCTGAGCAGTCCAACATTAAAGAATTATTTTAAATTTTGTGTAACTCATCATTTTTCCATTTTATTTTATCATTCTACCCTTTTGCAGTAGCATCTCTCAGAATTAACATGCTACAGAACAGTTTTTGCGGAAAATGCTATTATTTTTGAAGAGAAAAAAATTTTTCTTTAGCACATTTGAGGTAAATAGGTGCTACAGGAATAAAATGATAACCCAACTGGATAGGAGCTTCTTTAAAAAAAAAAAATCTCATCTGTTTCACAATACAGTAAGCACATATCCACTCATGCATTCATACATTGCAGAAATCTTGAGGATGACTAAATATTTATGATCACTTACTATGTGGCAGGCAGAGTTCTAGATGCTGGAGATACAGGCAAGAGCTAGACGGAGACCCTGCCCTCACAGAGGTATCATTCCAGTGGGAGAATATAAAATTGAACCTGGGCTTTTAACACATCTTGAAACATGTTTATGAAATAAACCTCCGGACCATCAGGTGAGTTAAGGGTCTCTGCTGGTGTTTGGACACTCACTCCTGACCTTGTGGACCTAGCTCTGAATCTCTAGCTCTGCCAGCCCCTACCTCAGCTCTTCCCTCAATGTCCTTGAACCCCAGCTTTGGTCCATGGAACTGTCACTCCAGATGATAGCGTGCTGAGGTATTATATCTTCAGCAGAGCAACAAGCTCTATCTTGACTGATTGATGTCAACCCTGACGTCCCACATAGAGGAGCCCTAGATCATCGGGGTCGGGGTGATGGTGAGCCAGTGGTGCTGAAGGAGGTATTTAGCAGCAGTTATACTGAATGCATTGAATATTTGAAATGTCACATAAATTGATAAAACATTCCATTTTGTTAAACAGCAAGAAGGGAGAATTACTCTAAAACTCAAACATGATTATTAATTAACATGTAAGTACTTGCCTCCAAAAGCAAAGGTTCAAAGCCGTGTCTATCATAGTTCTTTTCAGATATTTCACATTTGCTCCTTTCAAGGCAGAACATCTGAAGTATTACGATTATTCAGTTATATAAATCTAAAGAAAGGCAAGGGAAGTTAGAAAATTAATGTTCCAGTTTGTACTTGTATTTGTAAGATGAAATCATTACATAAGTCTCCTGGCCAGTGGCCAAGGTAATATGTCATTGCAAAAATGAGAGTAAAATCATTTTCAGTATCTACTCTAAAGCTGAACCAAGTTAACAGTACAACATTTGACATTTGATGACATCTGTAAAACTGAATGAATTTTACTTTTCAATTTCCTGTAAACAAAATCTCAATTAAAAATAAATACAATGCTGATAATTTTCAAAAACAAAAACAGGCTTCTTTATTTTCAATTACTGAAATATGAACATGACAGTTGCTATTATTTTATATCTTTAGGCAGTATTTTAACAACTGGCTCTCTGGAGGGAAAAATGTTCTGATTAGTAGTATTTTCCAATTTCTGTGACGTAAATTGCCTACCATGGCTGATTTCAAGCTACAAGTGTGATACCATTTCAGAGCTGATAGCTGCATATTATTAGCTTTTTTGCGTCAATGTGAGCCAATGAGAGTGATCTACTGTGCACCAGTGACTAGATTTTCACGTTCCGTATAGAATTTACTAAAATCCTTACAATTAAGAGAACTGCTACCAGGTGGTGAGAGATGCTCAGATCTTATGTTTTCAGAAATACAAAGAAATTTATTTCATGAATCTTGTATTTTCAAATCTTGTATTTCCTTCATTAAAGGAAGACAAAACCCCAAACTATAACTCTTTATTAGAATTCCTGAATTATGTCACTATATTTAACATTTTTCTTAAGAGGCAGTATAGCATAGTGGGTAACATCATCAGAGTCCTGATGTTGAATTCAGGCTCTATCCACACTTATCTACCTCTGTGATTTGGGGCTAGTTGTTTTATCTCTCTGTGCTATTGTTTCACTACCTGTGACTAAGTAGGGCTAATTATCACGTTAGCTAATAGAGTTATTGTGAGGATCAAATGAAATAGTGCATATAAAGGGCTTTGCAATGGTGCATAGCACATAGTGAGAATTTAATACCTACTAATATTATTATATCATTGGCTATTTCTAATGAAATAAACACAAGTTGTTCTAATAATTTGGGGTTGGCTCAACTGCAAAGAATGCTAGGCCTTTGGCACTCTAAAGTTAGTGGAGTGATTTGGGGCGAGGCAAAGTCTTACTTGCTGGACAACTAAGGATGGTCTCTTAGCTTCACCACTTATTGACTTTACCCCTCTATGTCTGAGTTCTCTCATATGTAAAACAGGCATAATAATAGCACCTAACTCATAGCATTGTTGTGAAGATTTATATATGTATATATGTATATATATATATATATGGAGAGAGAGAGAGAGAGAGCACTTAGGATAGCACCCGTGCAAACAGTAAATAAACATTAGCTATTATTATTTTTTAAGGTATAGGCTGTGCTGAAGAGGGAGCGTGCTACAGTTATAACTTGGCCAAAAGTACAAGTGTCACAAATGATAGCAGCAGCCTCGAAGTATTGTTACTGCCTCCTTGGTATGGACTCAGGAAATGGGGTATAACTGCATATAAGGACAATCATTTGAATTAATTTGTAGGAAAAAAGAAAAACAGAAATAAAGAAATGAGTCACTCCCTTAAAAAGATAATTTGATACCTTTCCCAGTAATTAACACTAAATTGTTATAATACCATAGCTTAATATGTCTCTAGCTTATTCTCCATGTTATGTTAATAATTGTCTCCTAACTTGTCTTAAATCATTTGTGGGAGATACGTTGCTCCTAGAAACTGTACTGTGCACTGCATTACAACCATCTGGGGTCATTATGAAACGGACTAATGCTTAGGATCTGGTTTAGTTATTCTAGGGCAGGACCTGGACATCTGCATTTTTTTTTTTTCAAATAGGGCCCAGATTATTTCAGTGTGCAGCTGGGGCTGACAACTTCTATGTTAGAAGAAGATAGTTCCAGAATTCAATCAGTGGTCATCAAAAACCTTTTTCTCACAGCTGCTAGCTATGAGTATTTCAGCATGATGAATAATTCCTGTGACTATCCCTTTTTCTAGCACTCTACTGAAATCAGATTTTAATTTCTCTTTCTTCCACTAAGCAAAGGGGAAAAAAGGAGTAAGAAAGAAGAAAAAATTTCTTTCAACCAACATTTTAATTTTCATTCAACCAATATTTATTGAGCATCTGCTATAAGACAAACATTGTGTTGAGTTCTAATGAATAATGTGGATTGCATAGCCTGGCAAAGGCATTTGTGGTCTATTGTGTTACTTACCTAATAGCCACACATTTTACATGTCTGAAGTATTAATATAAAGTGCAAGTATTACCAGTTAAAATTAATTTGTTAATTCTTTAGGAGAAATTTTTTTCTTCAACATTTTTTATTGTGGTAAAATACACATAAAATTTACCATCTTAATCATTTTTAAGTGTACAATTCAGTGGTGTTACATACATTTGTATTGTACAACCATTATCACCATCTATCTCCAGAACTCTTTTTATCTTACAAAATTATAACTCTATAGTCATTGAACTCATTGAACAACAACACACACTTCCCCCTACCCCTAGCCCCTGGCAACCACCATTCTGCTTTCTGTTTCTATGAATTTGATTCCTCATACAAGTGGAATCATACAGTAGTTTTCTTTTTGTGATTGGCTTATTTCACGTAGCATAATGTCCTCAAGTTTCATCCATGTTGTAGCATGTATCAGAATTCCTATCCTTGTGAAGGCCAAATAACATTTCATTAACTATATGTACTGCATTTTGCTTATCTAGTCCTCTGCTGATGGAGACTTAACTTACTTTACTTGTTTGGCTACTATGAATAATACTTCCATGAACATGGGTGTACAAATATCTCTTTGAAACTCTACCTTCAATTCTTTTAGGTATATACCCAGAAGTAGAATTGCTGGATCACACAGTCATTCTATTTTTAATTTTTTGAGGAACCACCATATGGTTTTCCACAGTGGCTGTACAATTTTACACTCCCATCAACAGTATGTGGTGTTCCAATTTCCCCACATCCTTGCAAATATTTGTTATTCTTTGTTTTATTAATGGTAGTTATCTGAATGGGTGTGAGGTGGTATCACATTATGGTTTTGATTTGCATTTGATTTGCATAGTGATTAGAAATATTGAACATCTTTTCATATGCCTTTTGGCAATTTATATATCTTATTTGAAGAAATGTCCATTCAAGTCCTTTGTCCACCCCCCCTTCTTTTTCTTTTGCCCTGGCTAGAGTGCAGTGGCATAATCACAGTTCACAGCAACCTCAAACTCCTGGGCTTAAACAATCCTCCCACCCCAGCCTCCCTAGTAGCTGGGACTACAGGTGTGTGCTACCACACCCAGCTAATTTTCCTATTTTTTGTAGAGACAGGTCTCGCTCTTGCTCACACTGGTCTTGAACTCTTGTCCTCAAGCAATCCTCGAACTTCAGCCTCCCAAAGTGCTAGGATTCCAGGTGTGAGCCACCGTACCCAGCCTTTTGCCCATTTTTGAATCTAATTCTTTGGCTCTTTGTTGTTGAGCTTTAGTAGTTTTCTACATATTCTGGATATCAATCGCTTATGAGATATATGATTTGCAAACATTTTCTTCCATTCAGCAGGTCAGCAGGTTGTTCACTCTGTCAATGGCGTGTCCACTGACACATAAAAGTTTTTAATTTTTCTAAAGTCTAATTTGTGTATTTTTTGTTTTGTTGCTTATGTCTTGATGTCATATCTAATAAATCATTGCCAAATCCAAAGGCATGAAGCTTTTGCCTTATGTTGTCTTCCAAGAGTTTTATAGTTTTAGGTCTTATGTTTAGGTCCTTGATCCATTTTGAGTCAATTTTTATATGTGGTGTTAGGTGAGGGTCCAACTTCATCCTTTTGCATGTGGATATCCAGTTTTCCCAGCACCATTTATTGAAAAAATTGTCCTTTCCCCCACTAAATAGTCTTGGCACCTTGATGAAAATCATTTGATTATTTGTGTGAGGGTTTATTTCTGGGCTTTCTGTTCTATTCTAGAGGCCTATAGGTCTGTCTTTATGACAGTTCTTTGGTTGAAATTTTGATAGGTGAGAGATAACTATAGTATCAGTAAAGGATCAAAAGAAATATCAGAGCTGTAGAAATCTAGGTCAATAATATATTTTCAGCCTGGCAACATATTAAGCCATATATACCCATATAACCCAGCCTCTAGCCACCTTTAGTTTGTAGTGCCGTCTTTAGAAGGAGCAGAAGCAACAGAAATAGCCTCTGATGTTCTCTCATCATCATCCCTCTTTCTGCATGCCTCTGTGGTTCCTCCTTGCTTTCTCTGCCTTTCTACCAATTCCAACAAGTAGGCTGACATGGAGGGCAGATTAGACAGCCTGGTTGTCAGTCATTTGCACTTTAGTATAAAATACAGAATGCTGATGATCTGGGGTACTTAGAGACCACTGAGAGATGTCTATACAGAGAAACTATAGAGAGAAACATCTAAGCTGACATATACTTTTTTGCAGAGTCAGGACTATAAAAACCTAGGTATATGTTCAGTGTTTCTTTCACCTTACTGCCTCTTCATGGTAGAGCCAAGAGGAGGTGTTTTAAGAGAAGTTTTGAGAAGGATTCTCAACGCTTTGTGCTGGTTGTGAATGCAAGCAATATGGCAAAGGTGCAAAAAATGAAGACAGGGATAAAGAGCATTGTCTGCCTTTGTGTTTTGCTGAGACCTAGCCCTTGATCAAATTTGACTAAGGGAGATGAATTGGGTATTTTGGAACACTGAACTCATCTTGAAAAAGTTGATGTTTGCTCCATTCTTACAAAAGTTTGCAAGATGCTCTGAGTTATTCAAAGCACTTACACAGAGTACATATTTGAATATCGACCATGAGAATAATGCTATTCTTGCCCTGGAGATGAACCCAGGGTTTCTGGCTCCCACTTTTTCACATTCTGCTTCTTACAAAAAGAGAGTTGAAATTACCTCATAGCAGGAGAAGCTCTTTCCTTGTCAGAAATTCTCACAGACATTGTAATTGTGGTTTCTAGTTATTCTCTTAATCTCTGTACCTTTGATTTGCTGATTTCATCACATTTTTGGAAAGTCTTACATACAAAGGGCATGGCAGTTTAAAATAATGCTATGCAATAAAGGAGTCTTTGGTGTGTTTGCTATGTTAACCAGCCAAAACAACAACAACAACAACAACAACAACAACAACAAAACACTTAAGTTTACAGAATTAATACATTTTCTTCATGATTTTCCAGGGGTTCAGCCCAAGGTAAAAATCAGAACTGATCAAATTTAGGCCAGAACATGCTGTACTTGGATAGCTTACTTGGACTGCCTGACTTTGGAGATTTTTGGTCCTCATTTGTGATTTTCATGAGTTTCCAGTCTGCTATAAATTCAAGTATTTCTAATCTGGGTTGGGTGTGAGCTTTCTTTTTAAAAATGAAGTTATAACAGGAAGATAAAATATAGTTGTACCAATTTGAGATTGTGGCTGGATTGATTATATTTATTCAAAGAAGATTTCTTCTGTTATCCTTCTTAATAGCTATCAGTAATGGTATAGGGTCAAACTTTCTGCATGCCTTTGAAAATCAAGACATTAGAAAGAGGCCTTTTTGATGCTGTGTGTTCAGCCTTGAAATTATTTGCTTGAATGTTGCTGCCAAAGGCTCTCAGTGCTGAACTTGAAAAAAGTTTCAATGGACAATCATTTAGAAGAATATTTAGAGGAAATGAGCATTTGAATGAATCATTGACCCAAACGAGAAAAGCTTCCATATTATTTAAAATGCATCAGAAAGCTTCCAGTAATCAGCAACAAATCTGAGTACAGTGGAACATCCCTACATCTTTGCTCCACGAGCAAAGTGGTGAATCATCCTTCTGGGGCCCATCTAAAATTAACATTCTTCAAGGCTCCATTCATAGCACTTGTTGTGTCTGTGTGTTTTACCTCATCAGAGAAGAATATGAGTAGGCTAGTGTGAAAATATGCAATCTAGCCAGAAAAAAAATCATTATTCCTTACAACTTTCTGCTCCTCTACAAAATACAACTTTTTGGTATTACTATCCAAACAGCTCCATTAAATAAATGAAGAGAATTTATCAAAATTAAAATGTTAATTGTCCATAGTCTCCAATTTGTCCAAAATGATTCATCTGTTTGAAAGATCTATTTTTGAACTTCTTGAAATTGAAAATATGTCTATAAATGCTGAAAACATATTTTTTGATCTGGATGGTGGTTAAGGAAGGTCTTCACTTTGTAAACAAAAAAAAAAGGATTCACTAATTTAAGCTACAACTCAATAAACTGTAAAAATAGGTAATTTAAGTACTCTATAATAATAAACTTGGAAAAAATATTTGCAGATCATATCATAAACCAAGGTTATGTAATTAATAATTATATGCAGACTAAAGTCAAAAAGGAAAAGATCCACAAGAAAAAATGTGCTAAGGATATGAACTTACAGTTCATAGAAAAAAGAAGCACAAGTGGGTCTTAAACATATACATAATGTGCAATCTCATTTCAAGAGAAATGCAAACAAACTTTATTAAAACAGCATTTTTTTGCTTATCAGATTGTCCAAGGTCAAAAAGGATGTTAACACTATGTGGCAAGGTCAAAGAGATTTCAAGGACACATCTATATTATAGGGGTATGAAAATTGGTACCTGTCCTAGTTTGTTTGCATTGATATAAGGGAACACCCGAGGTTGGGTAATTTATAAAGAAAAGAGGTTTATGTGGTTCATGGTTCTGCAGGCAGTACAAGAAATACGGCACCAGCATCTGCTTCTGGTGAGGGCCTCAGGAAGCTTCCACTCCTGATAGAAGGCAAAGGGGAGTTAGCGAGTGCAGATCACATGGCAAGAGAGGAGGCAAGAGTGGGAAGCAGGTGCCAGACTTTTTTAAACAACCAGCTCTCAGGGAACTAATAGAGCGAGAACTCACTCATTACCTTGAGGACAGCACTAAACCATTCATGGGTCCACCCCCATGACCCAAACACCTCTTACCAGACTCCACCTCTAACACTGGGGTTCAAATTTCAACGTAAGATTTGGAGGGGAAAAATATCCAAAATATGTCAGTATCACTTTTATGGAGGACAATTTGATGGTATTTATCATATTTAAACTGGATTTTCTTTGATCCAGCAATTCTACTTCTAAAAATTTATAAATGTGATCAAACAATTTCAAACTGACACATACACAAGGATATTTATGGCAGCATTGTTTGCAAGAGTAACAGATGAAAATCAACCTAAATGTCTGTCAGTAATGGACAGGTTAAATAATGGTAAAGTCAAGCAACAAAATAATCTCAACCCCAGGAAAAATGGGAGTGTTTTTTATGACATTGAATGATCTGCAAGATATATTGTTGAGTGAAAAATAACAACAGGGTGCAGGACAGTGTGTATAGTATGCTATGATCCACAAAAGGGGCAGAGTATATATTAATATCTTCTTGTGTAAGCATAAAATATGCCTAGAAAAAGATACCAGAAACTCATATCATTGATTATTCTGTAATGGGGTGGCTTGGGAGAAAAGGTTCAAGGAGGTCTTTACACCATATATCTTTCAGTACCTTTTGAATATGGAACTAAGTGAATATATTAATTATTTTCAAAATAAAAGGGTACATTTAAAAAACTATATCCATGAATTTCTGTCCTTTCAAGTAAACCTGAGAGGCCTTGCAGATTGAAACAAGTTGGAAGCACAGTGGATGCACAGGGGGAGCTTATCCTGCCCCAAGGGATCAGCAAATCAGAGAGGTCAGTGTATGTGGTACAGTTTGGTGAGAAATCCAGAGATTCTATTCTGTTATATTTTGTGCTATGTGCTGATTTTTAGTGACTGACTGTTCATGCTCCTAGGGAGTTACCATTGTTATTAAAAAGGCAAAAATTTTCATTGGGAATTATACAGTCTTCTTTCAATATTAGTTCCATTACTCTAAGAAATCCCAGGAATCAGTTAAAGATTGTGGTTGTACAAATTCCAATTCAATCATATATTTATTGAAATATTGCTTATCTTTCTGAAGAATGACCTTTATAGAATGCCCCAAATAGAAGGCTAAGGACTCAAGAAAAGACAGCCCTGGCATTAATACAACCAGCTTACTGGGTTGGTGTCATGTCTTATTTTGTGTTCAGCAGGCATCTGACACTCTGTAAATAATCAAAACTGGTTTTAGCAGTTAGTTATCAAATGGCACGGCTAGATAGCCAACACCAAACAGTAAAGTAGCTGAGAAAAACTAGACCACAGTGACCTTAACTACTCCATGATGGTAAGATATATGCTTAAAGAAATTATTTAACTCTTTCATACTATTAGAACAGAGAGAATATTTTCAGTGATCACATTTGGTTTTCTACATGGAAAAAACTAAGCAGATAATTATCATTTGCTGTTTGTACTGTAGAAGATAAGGCACTTATTGAAGCCCTACTCTGTACCAGGCACTTAACTTTGGCTAAGTGATCCTTGCGTTATAACTACATGAGATTGATTAAATTATCCCTATTTTCACATGAGGTAGCAAGATCCAGAAATCACATATTCAGGGGTGGTAGAGCGAGGGTTCAAACCAATCTCTGGTCAACACCAAAGCCCAATAGTGTTTTTTTTTTTTCCTATCACAATATTTTTATGTAATTTACTGCCCATATTCTAATTTTGCCAGCTGATTGATAGCACATTTTCCTCCTTCAATGCAGGATTAAGTTTAAAGTTGGGTAAATTGCATGTAACTGTCATACCTCTTTAGCCTCTTTCAATCTGGAAAACTTCTGCAGCCTTTCTCTCTTTTATGGCATTGACATTTTTAAAGAATACCATCCCACTACACACTTTTTTTTAAAATAGAAAGTTCTTCATTTTGTGTTTGTCTAATGTTTCCTCTCGATTAGATTAAGGTTTTGCATTGTTGACAATAGTACTGCGTAGGACAGTGATGTTGTGCTCTCCTCCCGGGATATATTACCTGAAAGCTCACAATGTGCACCTGTCCCTCGTGGATGATGCCGATTTTGATCACCTGATCAAGGTGTTGCCCAGTTTCTCCACTTTGCAATTACTGGGGTTTTTCTCTCAATCACAATCAATAAAAGTAGGGAGGTATTTTAAGACTATGCAAATATCCTGCTCCTCACTAAATTTCCTCCTAGGTTTAGCATGCATTGATCGTTCTGGTATAATCCAGTCTTTATCACTGTGGTTGCAAATGATGATTTCCCAAATCCAGTACTCCCTCTATATTTACCAGTAAGTCCCTATCATTCCATTTTGAGTGGGAGAAGTCACTTATTCCCTTATCTACCTCTCTGTCCATCTATTTACCAATTATCTGTCTATCATCAGTAAGGACTCACGAGTTTGTATTTTTTCAATGATTTATAACTCATTGTTTACTTATTGATTTTGGTATTCAAATTGTCCCAGATTTGGTGAGTAGGAATCTATTCAGCTGGTGTCTGTGCCCTTGTGAAATGCCCCTATCATGGTTTTGAGTACTTCTTTGCTTTCTAGAATAACATATTCCCGTATCATCTTGTACCTACCCTGCCCCTGCCCAGACCCTGTAATCAGCCACTTCTCCGAAAATCCTTAGTTGTTTTCAGAGGGGAATGATAGTAGAGACTAAAATTTGGATGCCAGGTATACTGATTATTCTGATTTCTACTGGCATGTCTACTTCTTGGCTCTTTCACCAGACAGAGATAGGAAATATATGCACGTATACTGACATACACATACATACAAATAAATACACATAAATATATACACATACACATACATTGGCATTATATTAGCCATCCTCCAAGATCCTCAATGATCCTTGGTTCTTGGTATTCACACCCTTGTGTACATATAAAATTGTATGAGGTCTGGTCTGTGTGACCAACAGAACATGGCAGAAGTGATGATGTGTGACTTCTGAGATTAGGTTATAAAAGACACTGTGGCTTCCATTTTGGTTTCTCTATCTCTCTCTTTCTCTCTCTTTATTCTCTCTAGGGGAAGCCAGTTGCCATATTGTGAGCAGCCTACGGAGAGGCTCACACAGTGAAGAACTGGAGCTTTCTGCCAACAACCATTTCAGTGAGCTTGGAAGTGCCTCCAGCAACCTTTATGATGATTTCAGCCTTAGTTAACAGCTTCATTGCAACCTCATGAGAGACAGTGAGTCAGATCCACCCAATGAGGCTGTGCCCAGATTCCTGAGCCACAGAAACTCTGAGATAATAAATGTTGTTGTTTTAAGCTGCTAAATTTTTAGGGTAATTGTGATGCATCAGTAGATAACTACCATATACATATGTTCATACATATATACATTTTAGAAATTGTGAGTACACACTACAAGAAAGAATCCCATGGGAAGGGATTGATATCTCCAATTACAATCCCTTCCTATGGGATTCTTTCTTGTCTTCCCCCATTCCATATTTGTACTACCTTTCTTCTTCATGGAGAACCCTTGCTCCCAACATCAACACCTTAATTCATTGGCTGTGTCCTATTATACGTCCAAAGTAGTTTCAGAATTGCTTTGTCATACCACTACATAAAGAAGCCTACTTAAAGAGTTCGCAATTTGTTTGCAGTTCTTCTTCCTTCCCCTGGCCTCTTTCCTACCCCAAACTGAGGGTATATAGTAAAATACTGTGTTCATAAATTATTTATATTATGGTTTTTTTTTTTGTTTTCCTCCCTGAGTGTGGTTCTGGTATTTATTTGATATAAAATTAGGTTAATTTTTTTCAGTTTTCTTTCAGTGTTAAGTTTTCTTTCCCTGTTCTTGCACTTACTAACTTAATTATATTTTTGGAATAAAAAAGGTACATAGGATATTAACATGCTTAAAAAAGCTAAAAGTGTACAAAAAGTTACTCTCAGATTACTCTCACCTATATCCTTCACTCCATCTCCCCTCCAACCTATTATAGGTAATCATTTTAAAAACTTCATTATTTTCTTATCATTTTTGTTATATGTTTTTGTAATGATAAGATGTGCCTATGAGTTTTCATTTTTCCTCCTTCTTACACAAAATGTAGCATTTATGCTCTTTTGCATCTCGGTTTTTTCACTTAATATTATTTCCCTTGAAATTACTCTATAGAACATCAAAGAGAATCTCTCTCATTCTTTCTTACAGTTGCAGAGTACTCCATTTTATGTGTGATAGTTTATGCTTGGATATTTAGATAGTGTCCAATTACAAATAATGCTGAAGTGAATAATCTATGCATACATATTTTTGTATTTACCTTCAGGATAAATTCCTGTAAATGAGATTTCTGGATCACGTAAATGCATATACAATATTACTTGATATTTCCAAATTCATCTTTATTCTGTATTATCACCAGCAACGTATGAGTGCATACTTCTACAGCCTCATCAACAGAATGTGCTGTACCGCTTTTGAATTTTAACCAATCTGTTGGGTGAGAAATGCTTTCTCAGTGTAGTTTTACTTTATATTTCTCTGATTATGAATGATATTGAACATCTTTTTTATATAAGGGCCAGCTTTATATTTATTTTTGTGAATTGTATGGTTATGTCTTTTGCTCATTTTTTTACATGGGTTTTTGATCTTTTTTTCAATTTTTAAAAGTTATTTATATATTAAGAATATTAGCCCTTTACCTGTAGTATATATTGCAAAAGTTTTCTCCCAGGGCAGCATTTGTTTTTTGAATTTGTTTATGGTGGTTTTTGCCAAGTAAAAGTTTTTAAATTTTATTTTGTCCAATCTATCAATATTTTCTCTTATGTTGCCTCTGGATTTTAAATGTTACTTAAATGAACCTTGTTTCTATAAATAGCAATTTATTCACCTTTGCTTTTTTCTAGTACTTGTGTTGTTTTAATTTTTACATGTAGATCTCTAATTTGGGATTTTATTCTTGTGTGTCTTTGATCTAATGATTTGAGATACCACCTTAATCATATACTATATTTTAATATATTTGATTATATTTCTGGGATTTTTATTTTATGCCACTGATGTATTTATCCATGCAATAGCAATATACTGTTTTAATTATAGAAACTTTCTAGTATGTTTTAATGTCTGCTAGTGTCCATCCTCTCTCAGAAATGTGATTTTTCAATGTTTAGCTAACTATTTTTCTGTGTTTATTTTTCCATGTGAACTTTGAAATCAACTTGGTTAGCTCCATTTAAAAAAAACTGTTGAAATTTTTACTGGGATAGCATTACAGTTATACATATTGATTTAAGGGAGAACTGATGTTTTCATGATATTGAAAAGTCTTAACCAAGAACAAGAAACTTTTTGAAATTTGTTAAGATCTCCTTGTTATTTATTTATGTCTCTCAGGAGTGTTTTTATACTTTTCTTCACGTAAGTTGCACTACATAGAATAATGGCCCCCCAAAGATTCCCATGTCCTAATCCACAGGATATGTGAAAATGTTATATCACATGGCAAAGAGGAATTAGGATGACAGATAAAATTGATTACTAATCAGCTAATCTTAAAATAGGGAGATTATCCTGAACTTTCTGGATAGATTCAACATAATCACAAGGTCATTATGTGTGGATGGAGGAGGCAGAAGAGTCAATGAGAGTGATGCAATGTGAGAAAGACTAGACCTACAATTGCTGGCTTTGAAGATAGAAGGAAGCCACGAGCCAAAGAATGTGAGCAGCCTACAGAACCTGGAAAAGGCAAGAATACAGATTCTTCTGAAGAGCCTCCAGAAATCAATGAAGCCTTGTGGACACCTCTGTTATAGCACAATTCTTAATATTTTGGATGTCAGGTTTCTAGAACTTTAAGATAATAAATTTGTGGTATCTAAGCCACTAAGTTTGTGGTAGTTTGCTACAATATCAACTGGAAACTAATACATAAGTTTTAGTTATGACCATTCTTGTTAGATTTATTGTGAAACATTTTGCCTTTATTGCTATTATTGTAAGTGGGGTTTTTCTTACTTGTTATACCTTTTTTTTAAGAGATGGGGTCTTGCTATGTTGCCCAGGCTGGTCTTAAACCCTTGGACTCAAATGATCCTCCTGCCTCAGCTTCCCCAGTAGCTGGGACTACAGGGTTACTTATTATATCTTCTAAATGGCTATTACTTGTATATATAAATGTTATTAATTTTCACGTTAGTGTTATATACTGCGTAGGGATCAAAGACCCCTGGCTCCCCAAATGTTTGCCAAACTTTAGGGAGAAAAATCCCCTGACCCCATAAAGATTCACTGAAAAATCACTGATATGAGGCAGATTGATTAATAGGAAAAAAAGGATACAAATTTATTAATATTTAACATGTATACGTGGGAACCTTCAGAATGAAAAGTCAATTCCCCAGCGGGGTTTTGAAACTTACATGCTTTTCTGGTAAAATGGGTTATGGCAAGAAGAAAAACAGGAATTCTATTGAGGGGCAATAAAGGATTGCTAGGGGAGAGGAATGGCTGGAGAACAAAGATTAACTGGTAAATAGTTCTCTTTGGAATTGGAATGAGTCTGAGAGACAGGACATTATTTTCCTAAACAGTGTGTTTAGATGTGATCCCACACTTGGTCTTACAGGAAAGGGGAAAAAAAGAACAATTTTTCTCCTAGAGGGTTCTGGATATTAGGAAGATAAAGAAACTTTAACTTGGGAGTGCAAATGATGGGGCAGGGGTGGGTGTCAGAGAGACCTTGAGGCTTCTTCAGTCAGTCTAGCATATCAAAATGCCATATTTTGGGGTAAAATATTTCTAATTTCCTTAAGCTGCTACTTTGCTGAACTCTTTTATTATTTGTGTTGGTCTAAACCATTTTTACTCTAATGACATTTCTGATACCAAATGTGTGGAGTTTTTCTATACCAACAAATAATCCTCCAACTCTCCATAAACCAACTGGGTGTCCTACAATTCAGTTAAATGCTGGCAGTATCTAGAGTTGGAGTCAGACTCCATAGGTTTAAGGGCTCCGAACCACAAAATTGCTCTCACTTCAGATGCCAGTCACAAGCTTTGGGTACTGAAGGGAATCTAAGTATTTTACCCCATAATATATTTCATTGACATATTTTGAAGTGGACCTGCCAGGCTGTCTTTTGTGGAGGAGATTTGCATCTGTATATCTGTGGAGACTCTGCATTAATGCAGCCAGCCTGTATCAGAGGTAAAGATCTGAAAAGGGCAATGAAATGTTTCATGAGTTGTCTCTTTAAAACATCCCACCCTTTTTGGAAATTAAAACATCCCACCCTTTTTGGAAATTAAAACCTGCCTTCCTCCCTGAGGCCAGTAATCAAAGGGGCAGAAAAAAATTTTCTTCTTTTTTGGGAATGATGGTGAAAGGAGTAAGAAAAAGAAAAAAGAAGAAAAATAAATGTTCTTTGCTGTTTGTTTTCTAGTACCTTAAACCACAGGAGATGGTTGAATAGAATTGTCTGGACAAGGATCATGAGATCATCACCAATTATAGCTAAACAACAATAGCCCAAAGCCACAACATGTGACACCTGTCACATAGACCCAAGCCCAACCACCAACCATCCCACCCCCCTTTTTAAAAAGCCCTGTTTTTCTGCTTAAAGTCAGGATGGCAGTCTTTGAGATGCTAGACCACTGTCCTCCTTATTTACCAGTGAATTAATAAACTTCTCTTTCCTTTTCCTTAAACCACTTGTCCTAGCTCTTCATTCTCACTGATTCAGTCTCAGGGACAGGTACTGAACTCTCGGTAATAAGCCCTTCCCTTGTCCAGATCCAGGAAAGATTCACTGAGAGTCTGAGACCTTTAAAGGTCTGAAAAGAGACATTTAGTATGTATTCTCTCTGAGGGCTGCTACCTGTGAGGTTTCATTTACATAACAATACCACCTTTGTGGGCCAAGCCTCTTCCTTTCTCCCTTCCATAACCTGTCCTGCCTCTAAAACCTGATTTACCACCTTAACCTGTTTTTGGCCATGGTCTGAGCCTGCATTCTTTCTGTAACCTCAAGTTGGTATATAAACTTCTGAACCCCACTGCGGGGCTGGGTCTTCATTTTAAAGCCTCCTGAGCATGCACATTAAATAAATTTGTATGCCATTTTTCCTATTAATAAATCTTCCTCATGTCAGTGATTTTCACTTAACCTCTGGCCCCCACAGTACTCAGAGCACCCACACTTTTCTCCAATTTGTTAAAAAGTTAAGAGTTCCCATAAATCTCTCCTCTTTAGGTTCAATAATTTGCTAGGATAGCTTGCAGAAATCAAGAAAGGACTTTACTTACAATTATGGATTTATTAAGAAGGATATGACTCAAGAATAGCCAAATGGAATTGATGCATAGGCAAGGTATGGGAGGAGGGCACAGAGCCTCCATGCCCTCCCTCTCTAGGTGTGGTGCCCCTCCCAGGACCTAGATGTGTTCAACCTAGAAGCTTCCCAAATCCTGTTGTTTAGGGGGTTTTATGGAAATTCCAGTTCATAGGTATCACTAAATCATTGGCCATTGGTGACTGAACTCAATTTTCAACCCCTCTTCTGTCCCTGGAGGACTGAGGTTAGAGCTGAAAGTTCCCATCTTCTAATCACATGTTTGGTTCCTCTGGCAACCAGACCCCATCCTGAAACAATCTAGGGGCCAACCTAGAGTGACCTCATTAACATAAACTGAGGTATGTCTTAAAGGGGTTTTTATGAATAATAAAAGATGTGCCTTTCACCCTATCACTCAGGAAATTCCAAGGGTTTTAGAAGTTCTTGTGCCAAGAACTGAGGACAATTCCAAGGGTTTTAGAAGTTCTTGTGCCAAGAACTGAGGACAAACACCAAATATATATCAATATTTCTTAATATCACAGTTGGTTTCATTATTGAATCTATAAAGGTTTCCAGGAATTATCACGTAACCTGCAACTAGAGATGGTTTATTTTTCTTTTTATATTCTTACATCTCTGTTTTCTCTAATCTAATTATATCAGGTAAATATCACCAAAATAATGTTAAGTAATAGTGGGCATCTTTGCTTATCATGATCCTTTATAAGGCATCTTGACCTAGTAGAAATGCCTCTAATATTTTCCCTTTAAGTTTCTGATTGAGAATACAACAGAGCACCAGAATTGCCCTTAGGATGTTACACAGTGACAACAAAAAGGCACAGTTCTTTCTTTTGGTGAGTTTATGTTTTAATTGGAAAGACATAACATGCAGTCTTGAAATAACTGAACTGACTTTAAATGTTATAGATCAAATGCATTGCAATATAATATAGCAGAAGCACTAGTTTATTTGAAGAATGAGGTAAGGTTAATTTCCTTAACAATTACTATTAATTGCATAATTCATAAATTTAGCCTTTGAGAAATAAATATAATAAGACAAACCCTTATTTAAAAACTCAGTATACTTATCTTCTCAGATCCTGACCTTAAGTCACCCATTATTTTTAAAAATTATCTTTTAGTAAAATTGAATTTTTTTTCTCTTTTGGTATTCTATGGATTTTAACACATGAATAGATTTGTATAACTACCACTACAATCAGGACATAGAACAGTCCCATCACTCAAAAAACACCTTTGTACTATCCTTGTATAGTCACTGATTTCTTTTTAAATGACATATACACTATATATTAAATAATTTATTTTCTTGACATAGTTCTTAATTTGCAAATATGTATTCTTCTGATTACTTCTTTGCAGAGGTGAAGTGACTTTCTTCCCCCTCCCCCATACGAAGTTTCCATGATTTGAGTCTATAAAATAAACTGATAATAGACAGATTAACAGGAAAAAAAAGTATACAAATTTATTATGTGTACACATGTGCTCAGGAGTCACACAAAAATGTGAAAACTCAAAGGAGGGCAAAATGGTTAACAATTAAATATCCTCACCTTCACTGTTGAAAGGGAAGATGGGTGTATAGGAGTAAATGATTTCCAGGGGAAAGAAACAAAGGATAATGGTCTGGAGCTGTGTCTCTGTGTGCTCTGGGGAAGGCAGCATCACAGGTTATGGATGCTAATAAAGGGAGAAAAGTGAAGCAAAGGGAGAAAAACACGTCAAGCAAAGTCTGTCTTGTTATGCTGATGAAAGCATCTCAGGTAATATTCGAGTTGCCCTCAGAAAGAGTAGCTGGTAGCCTGTGGTTGAGTCAGTCTCTCCCAGATCCAGACTAGGGTGGAGGTGGTGTTCAGAAAAAGGCTGTTTACTAATGAACATTTTCTCTACAGGTGCAAATCTCCCCCACAAAAGGCAGGTTTTTAACTATTCTTATGTTTGTAGGGCCTCTGAATAGCCATCTTGAAACATGACAAAGGGTATATTTTGAGATGAAATATTTTTGGTTTCCTTCGCCATCATGGATACTGTATTAGTTTTCTATTGCTGCAGATAGTAATTTGCAAATACCACAAAATTAAGGGCTTTAAAGAATACACATTTATTATCCCAGTTTCTTTAGGTCAGGACTCTGGTTATAAGTTACCTGGGTTCTCTGTTCAGGGTTTCACTAGGCTGAAATTAAGGTGTTGGTTGGGGATTAGGTCTCATCTGATGTTCAGGGTCTTCATCCCAAGATCATTCAGGTTGTTGGTAGAGTTCAGTTCCTTGCAGTTGTAGGACATCAGCTCCTAGAGGCCACCCCACACCATAAGCAGTTCACAACATGAGTGTTTGCTGCTTCTTCAAGATCAACAGGAAAGCATCTGTGACTACTTCTTGTTGCTTTCCAAACTCAACAGATTGGGCCAGGTTTGCCAGATTAGGCCTTGCCCACTTAGGATAATCTCCCTTTGATTAACTCACAGTCAACTGATTAGGGACCTCAATTGCATCTATAATATCTCTTTTGCCACTAATGTAACATAATCATAAGAGTGATGTCCTGTCATATTCATAATTCCAGACCATATTCAAGGAGAGGGGATTATACAATGGATATACATTGGCAGGAGGCATCTTAGAGGGCCATATTGTAATTCTGCCACAGATACTATAGATATTTTAGGAAAAAAAGCCTAAACTATCCCAGATTTTGTTGTGGTAAATTCAGGTGATTACATAAATTGGGCAGGTAATATCAATGAGTAATGTAGGCCAGGTGTGGCATCTCACAGCCATGCCTACTGTTGCAGGGGGAGCCTCTACTCACTCCCAAACAAATGTCAGTCAGGGCTGTGAACTGCTATTGCAAGTCACCTGATATTTTCAAGAGAATGTAGAAATATGAATTGGCATGTATAATCCGACATTTTAAAAAATGTTGGAAACTAGCTCCAAAAAAATATTTTTTTTTGGAGATAGTGTCTGGCTTTGTCACCCAGGCTAGAGGGCAGTGGCACTATCATAACTCAATGTAACCTCAAACTCCTAGGCTCAAGAGATCTTCCCATCTCAGCCTCCCAAGTAGCTGGGACTACAGGCATGCACCAGCCATGCCTGACTTGATGTTTTAAAATTTTTTGTAGAGATGGAGTCTGGCTATGTTGCCAAGGCTGGTCTCAAACTCCTGGGGTCAAGCCGTCTCCCACCTCAGCTTCCCCATGTGCTGGGATTACAGATGTAAGCCAGTATTCTTGGCCTCAAATTTTTAAAACAAAAATATTTTGTGGGCCAAACAATCAATAATTATGGCTTGCATTTGGACTACTGTCTCTCATTTTATGGATCTGACCTACTATGACCCCTGACTGTCTAAGTAAAATATCGCGGTTAAGAGAACTGCCCAAGCATCACCAAAACATTTAAAGTCAGAGTTTGAATTAGAACTAAATTCTTGTGGTTCCTAGCACTCACCTTATCCTAAGTAATCATTGAATTTGTTCCACTGTTACATATTCAAATAACCCACTTGAAATTCAGAGTGCTTTAAATAGATTAATTATTTCTCAAGACATTTAAGCTTCAAACTTTTAAAAAATTGAATTATTTCCCCTTCTTTTTATCTTGAAATCAGTTGCCATGGGGCAGATTTTTATTCATGGTTCCTCTATTAAGACAAGGTATAATTTATCAGTTTTAGTAAGATTTTGATGTATTGCTTCTGAAAAAAAAAATCTGCCAAGAGATTAGTAATATGATATCTAGATAAACAGCTGCTTACAAGCTGAAAAGCAAAGGTTCTTCTCAATTAACTTATATCACATTAGACATTCATGTCAAGTGAGTACTTCATGGAGTTTGACATCAGGACAAATAATATTAATAATACATCCATTTTTCAAGTATATTGTAAATTATAATTAATTACTATTTGAGGAATGCTTTCTATGCAGAAATGGCTTTATAAATTCCAAGTACTATTTCTCATTAATAACCTGGAATACATTTGATATTAATCAAATGTGAGTTAATTTGACATGAATCAAAATTGGCCATGACCTAGGAGTGGTATACATGGTGTAATTATAAAAGTCAATGATTCTAACCAAATAGGAAGAAATGAATAGTGGAAATAGATATAAACATTTGGAAAAGAATTAAACACTAATCCAAAACAATAAAAAAGCCAAGGGAAATTGTACAGAGAAATAGTGAAATTGTGGGGTAATAAAATAAGATGGCCATTTGACTACTTACTCCTTTGGATGAAAGTGAGATGCTTTTCTATTGTAGAAGTGATCATTTGACTTCAAGTGAAAACCTTAAACGAATCAAATCTAGGAACTAATTACCCCTATAAATCCTTGCAGGATTTGAAGAGTCATAAAAATTTCCTTAGGGGTCATAGACGGGCATCTTTTATTTCACTGGGATTAAGAAGAACTTTTCAAAATGTTGCCCAGTATCTTGAAGTTAAAACTATTACTTCTAGAACTCTTACAATTCAATAATAAAAAGACAAATAAGCCAATTAAAAATTAGACAAAGGAACTAGGGAAATAAAAATATTTTACCCCAAAACATACAGCTTTTAGATATTTTGAGATGGCTGTCAGAGGGCCAGCAAATGGAATTAGCCCTGCAAAGGTGTCTTTTGTGGGGGAAATTTGCATCTGTAGACAATCTAATGTTTTTAAAAATGTAAATCTCTCCAAATCCTAGTTTTCACAACTGAAAAATGAGGAAGTTCTTTTTTCCCCTCAGATTGTTTGATTTTAAGAAGTAGGTTTGAATAATGTAGCAAGAATCTTCTATTTTTATTGTTAGTTTGTGTGGTGGAGCAAACTTTTAGATAAGGAAGTCCTCAGGATACTTTTTAAAAACATAAATAAATTGCATGTAAATGTTTTCAACAGATATTTTTTGAAGACCTTTTATTCCTCAGTGGAAAAAAAATCAAAATATTTTACCCCAAAATATATTTCTTTGACATATTTTGAGATGGCTGTCAGAGAGCCAGCAAACAGAAGTAGCCCTGCAAAACTGTCTTTTGTGAGGGAGATTCGTATTTGTAGACAATCTACATCGAAGCAGCCAGGCCTTCCCTTGCCTGGATCTAGGAATGATTAACTGAGATTCTGACACCTTAAAGGTCTGAAAGAAACATTTACCATCTATTCTCTCTGAAGGCTGCTACTACCTGCGAGGTGTCATCTACATAACAAGACCACCTTTTCTAGCCAAGCCTCTTCTCCTCTTCCTCCCATAACCAGTCTTGCCACTAGAACCTGATTTATCACCATAACCTGTTTTTGGCCTATGCTCAGAGCCCCCATCCTTTGTGTAATGTCAAGATGGTATATAAGCTTCTGCACCACATTGGAGGGTCAGGCAATCCCTCTGTGATTCTCCCCATGAACACGTTAATAATAAATTTATATTCCCTTTTTCCAGTCAATCTGCCTTTTTTGAGAGGGTGAAGGGGAAGTTTTTCTTTGGCCACTACACCAGCATCAATTCTTAATTGCTCAGAATAAAAATGGTTGTGTTAGGTAGACAGTGAGGACCTCTGGCCCCTCCTGGGGACAAAGGCAGGCACTCTGAGCAACGGCCACACCAGGAGGAGGAGGGAACCCCACCAGTCTGCCCATGAGAACCTAGTGCACCAACTGCAAGACAATGCAGAGGTACAACAGGGTCTGGAAGGTGACCCAGAACAACCTAAGGCTAATTATAATGCCATCAGCTTAAATCTACATTGCGGTTCACCCCTCAAAGGGCTTTCAGAGAGGCTCATGGGAGATCTGCATGCATAGTAAGACTCAGGTTAGATAACTCCCAACTGTCCATCAAAGTGGTTTGATGGTGATGTCTGAATCACGAGGAGGGCCCAATCCAGACACTACAAAACAAGACCCCAGACCATAACCAAGCCCTCTTGTTTCGATAGGGGGCGTCTGTTTGCCGCCTGTGGCAAATGTATCTTGCTCTTGCTCTGTGAACCTATCTCGTCCTTCCTCAATAAACTTCATTTCACACTTGCCTTGCTTTTGGTGTGTCTGGTCATTCTTCATCCAAGAGCACACCAAGAACTGAGACCAAAGCAGACTACCACTACGACCTGACAGTTGCAGGGAATAGAGAGAGAATTTAGATATTCCTTTTATAACTTGGTTTAAATGAGATCCTTTAGGACAGGACAACAATAACCTTTTTCTGTCTTCCTTGTCTCCGCACCTAATTTGTCTACAACTTTAGGTAGTATTTTATGTTGTGCAAAAGCACTAGGCTTTTAAAATCCATCAAAAAAAAAAAAGAAAGAAAGAAAAATCAACTGCCCTTGTTATATAAGGTACCTTGAGAATTGAACATAAGCAGTGCTAGGCAGTTAGATGACCTAAGTATAAGATGACTATCGGATAGAGAAAATCAATTGCTTTTTTCCCCCTCCCCAGAAAGTGTCCTTTAGGGGATAAATAAGTGCAGGCTGTAAATGGTTTATTACTTGGTAGTTCTTTCTAACGGCAGGCAGCACGGGTGCTGACAAGGTAACAAGTACTCACTCATCCAAAGGTCACTTTCTCTGGCCCAGCAGCCTTTTCACTTGGAAATACAATCTGGGTTTAATGTTATGTGAAAGGGGAGGTCATTACACTCACTGCTCCAGGCATCAACTTTCTAAAGATTTTTAAGTTGTGCCTCTTTTAAAAAATAACCTCAAACCTGTGATATTTGTGCTTTATTGCTAGTGCAAAGAACTGATTACCATGGTTAGCATAACTGCTTCTATTGAGAAGTGGAAGCCAAGTAATGGAAAATAAATCTTGGTGCTCTGTGGAGGAAGTCTAAAATAAAACTCACCGCTTCAGTTAGCTTTCAGAAAGAAAAGAGATGGGGATGGGGCTCTGGTTTCTTTTGATTTCCATTGTCTGTGCAAGTGGATAGGGAGGCAGGGTGAGGTCTGAAGGGTGCTGCCCTGGAGAGGGTCAGTGGGGATCGCTAAGCAAAGGGGAGGGACCTCCGGACAGCCCGAGTCACACTGGATCAGCCGGAAGCCCATGTACCTAGCAAGACTAGTCCTGAGTTGCTCTGAACTGGCAGAAAAGCTAGAACCCCAGAGATAGTATGATATACAGTTTCCAAAAAATTCTACCCTTGAGGGTAAACCCAAGCAATTCTACTGGGATGGGGAAAGTGGAACTTACATTTAAAGACATAATTTTCATCGCTATTCAGGGAGTGCACTCTTCAACTTCTGGCTTTTACTAATAACATTAGCAATGTTGACCACAGTCAGTGCAATTTCAGTTATTTGGCATTGATTTAGGTTTGTCTCATTTGGGGCCAATTAATTCTAAACTGAATAATGCTAATTATTACATATGATAATTCTGTCCTAATTATATCCCCTGTTTAATTTCTTACATTGTGTCACAAATTTTATAATATTTGCTTGAATATGTCTCCCACAACAGGGGTCTTCACCATCACTCTTAAAACGGAGCTAGACTAACTGCTTATTTAATAACTCAGCCCATATTACTTGCAGAGGGAAAAAGACTCAGCCCAATATATGTTTCCATGGCTTATGTGTTGGAACTTAACTGTTGGCAAATTATTTGTGATGTCCAGTAATCCCTTTGGGATTTTTTTCACCTCTTCAGAGGTGAGCTATTCAAGCTAGTTTGGATTTGTGTGCTGACCTTATAATAATTTCACTGTATATTAGCCATCATTCTTGCAGTTGGACAGCCCCTGCTTGTGCCAACTGCAGCAGTGCAGCTTTATCTCACTTAGGGCCATTGCCACGGTCATCTCTACCCTCAGAGGCACAGCATTACGAACCATTTTGAATCACATCAGACTGAAATCAGAGCTGCAGTTTCTATACCTCCCTGTTCTCAGTTTTAAGCTGACAAAAATGAGCAGAGAGTCGGTTTTGCTTCAAGGAGAATAAGTGCATTCACAGCAATTTATAGATTAATTAAACCATCGGCTGGGAGACAATCCTCAAAAGAGTAAATACAGCTAGTAAACAAACCCGGAGAAATGTTCAGTGCTACCAGTAATCCCACAAATGCAAATTTTAAAGAGAAAATATTGTTTTCATCCTTTATTTATTTATTTACAGACAGGATCTTGCTCTGTGATCCAGGCTGGGATGCAGTGGCACAGTTAGCTCACTGCAGCCTTCAATTCCTGGGCTCAAGCAATCTTCCTGCGTCAGCCTCCTGAGTGGCTGTTTTATTTTTTGTAGAAATGAGGTCTTGCTGTGTTGCCCCAACTGGTCTCAAACTCCTGGCTTTAAGCGATCCTCCTGCCTCAGCCTCCCAAAGTGCTGGGATTACAGGTGTGAGCCACCATGCCTGGCCTGTTTTCATCTTTTAAATTAGCAAATATTTAAACAAAATCAAAATATCTAATGCTTCTGAAGTGGTAGTCAGGCACTCTGATATGGACTGTCAATCACATTTTAATTGTCTCATCCCTTTAAAGAACATTTTGGCAAAAAGCATTGAGATCATTAAAAATGTGCATATTTTTGCTTCAGTAGTTCCTAAGAAAATAATCTTAAATGTGAAAAAAGTCTTTTTTGCACAAAGATATTCATTATAAAATTATTTACATTAGCAAAAATTTGAAACAATCTCAGTACTCAAAAATAGGAAAATATTAAACAAATGGGGCATATTATATAGCCATAAGATTAATGAGTATTTATAACTTTAAGAAAGTGTGTATAAACTTCTGATCAGTATGACAGTTTGAGCTGTGTGAAAAATTCTTCCTCTGCCTCAAACATATTAAAATATTACTTAAAATATAATTTAGCATCCAAATGTTCAATATACATATAATTGGAGTTACAAAGAAAGAAAAGAGAGAGAAGGAGGCAGCAAACATACTTGAGGAAGTACTTGCTGAAAACTTCCCAAAGGGACACAAGGAAACTTTTAGGGATGATGGAAATGGTCTATATTTTGAGTGTAATGGTGTTTTCATGGGTGTATACATTCATCAAAACTCATTTAATTGTACAATTTAAATGAGTGTGCTTTATTGTATATAAAATTGTATCTCAATAAAGTTATTTTAAAAAGTAAAAATACATAATAATTAAACATTTTTAAATCTGTAAATAAGTTTAACTTAAAAAAAAAAAAAGCCTCAATGCACAAGTTAAACAGTAGATGTTAGGGCTCAAAAACCAATACCCCAAAATATGGTGCTTTGAGATACTGGACTAAAAAAGCAGCCTCAGGTCTCTCCCCCTCAACTCCTCCCCACCCCGCCTTCCTGTTTCTGTGAAGCTACTCTCCAAAGCTCCCTCATCTGCCTAAAGTCTGACCAACCAAAGAAAAAAAAACAATTACCCATGAGTTTTCATTAACTCACATCACAGGAAGAGAAACTGAAGTCTGTCAACACACCTAGACAGACTTTAGTCACAAACTATTGTCTGCTCTGCAAGCCCAAGAGACTTTGTCCCAGGCCATTGTATGTTCTGCAAACTCATTGACTCCCCATAAAAATCATTTACTATTCCCCAAACTGCCACATTTCTCCCACCTCCCTTCTACTATGAAGAAGGGTATATAAACATCTGTACCCCTCTGTGTTATTGAGTAATCACTCTCCTGCTGCTAATGCCTGTTAAAATGAAATTATTAATAGTATGCCTTTTCTCCTATATCTGCCTGTTGCCCATTGATTTTCAGTGACCCTTCAGAGGGTGAAGGGCAAGTTTTCCCTTGATCCCTACATTGGGCCCTAAATACAACCAAAAGAAAAGTATTGTATTAGGAGACAGATGTAGGAAATCCACCAAGAATTCCAAAACAAGATGAAGAATAGCAAATATGAATGAGATATTAACAGACATTGGGAATAGAAAGATCAGTTCCTATATATATCTAATTGAAGTTCTAGAAATAAACAATAGAGAGAATGGAGAGATGCAATATTTAAATTAAAAATGGCTTAGGTTTTCCAATTGTAAAGAGACATGAGGTATTAACTGAAAGGAGCATATCAAGCCAATGCATACAATTCAACATCATATTGAAACTGAGAATATTAAAATCACAGAGAAAATCCTACAGGCTACCAGAGAGAAAAGTCAGACTGTGGGCTTGGATAACTCACTTCTGAAGTGTATCCATAGTATGAAGAAAAAACCCCCAAAGGTGTTACTGGAAATGCTGAGTCCTCTACCAGTAATTGGGGTTTGCAATGTTGCATGTTATCTGTCTATATGAAGGATACTTATTTCTATATAATTTTGTACCCTAGTACCTACTGAATTCTCTCAGTGTTTACATGTTTTTCAGTTGGTTCTCTTGTGTTTTCTTTTTTTTTTCTTTTTTTATTTTTTTTTGAGACAGAGTCTCACTCTGTTGCCCAGGCTAGAGTGCTGTGGTGTCAGCCTAGCTCACAGCAACCTCAAACTCCTGGGTTCAAGCAATCCTCCTGCCTCAGCCTCCCGAGTAGCTGGGACTACAAGCATACGCCACCATGCCTGGCTAATTTTTCTCTATATATATATTTTTAGCTGTCCATATAATTTCTTTCTATTTTTAGTAGAGATGGGGTCTCGCTCTTGCTCAGGCTGGTCTCAAACTCCTGAGCTCAAATGATCTGCCCACCTTGGCCTCCCAGAGTGCTCGGATTACAGGTTTGAGCCACCGTGCCCAGCCTGGTTCTTTTGTGTTTTCGATGTATAAAATTATATCACCTAATAATAACAATACTTTTATTTCCTTTTTCCCAGTGTTTATTCATTTGGTTTTTTTGTCTTTTCTAATTGCATTCACCAATACTTCCAGGACAATGTTAAATAGCAGTGAGCATCCTTGTCTTGCCCACTTTATGGGAACACTTCCAGGGTACAATCTTAAATTAACATGATGTCACGTTAAGGTAAAGGTGCATTCTTCTCTAACATGATACAATATATCTACTGATTTCTATTTTATTTATAGATTCTTTATGAAGAATGCATATTGATTATCATTAAATACATTTTCAGCATCTGTGAAGATGATCATATAATTTTTCCATTTTGTTTTATTAATGTGGTGTTATACTAATAGTTTTTTCTGATGTTGAATTATTCCTATACTGCTAGATAAAATGCTACTTGGTCATTATTTATTATCCTTTTAATGTGCTGTTGTATTTTGTTTGTTAATGTTTTATTTAGATGCATTACATATTCATAAGAAAGATTTTTCTGTCATTTTCTTTCTTTTTTTTTTGCTGTCATATTTGGGTTCTGGTTTCAATGTTTTTTCATTTTATGAAAATAATTTGGAAGATTTACTTCTTTTTCTATGTTCCAGAGCAATTTAGATAGCACTGGAACTCTCTGTTCTTTAGGAGCTAAATAGTATTCTCCTGTGAGAACACATGGACTCGATGATGGTTTGGGGGTTGCTTTTTGGCAACATCACATATTTCTTCGTAATTCCTGCTTGTTTTCAAATCTCTTTCGAGGTCATTTTTGGTAATTAAATTTTTTCCCATGAAATCAATCATTTCAAGATAGTTATATATACACATATATTTTGAATCAATCTCAAACTTACAGGAAAGTTGCAAATATAATACAAAGAACTTTTGTTTTCCTGAAGTTTGAGTGACTTACTGACCTGCTGCACCATCATCCCTGAATGTTAGCGTAATTTTCCTACAAACAAGGAAAGTCTCCTTTATAATCACAATACAGGCATCAAATTCAGGACATGAACACTGACATATTACTACTATCTAATCCTCAACCTCTTTTAGGTTTTACCAATTGTACCACTAATGTCATTTATAGCAAAAAGGTCTAGTTCAGAATGACATGCTCCATTAAGTTATCACATCCCTTTAGTCTCTTTCAGTGTGGAATAAGACATTCTGTCAGTGATGTTCATGATCTTGGCACTTTAAAATATTACAGGGCAGTTATTTAGTAGAATGTCTCTCAGTTTAAGTTTGTCTAATTAGATTCTGATTAAGGGTCTTTGGCAGGAATGTCACAGAAGTGATGGAAACATTATTTTTATTTTATGTAGTTAAACTTACCACTTTTTAAAAAGTTGTCTCTGGAATTTGAGTCCTAGGAAAGCCTTTCCCCACACTAAGATTAAGAAGGTATTCACCATGTTTTCTTTTAGTATTCAAATTGTTAGAATTTTACATTAGATCTCAGAAGAATCTGGAGTTTATTCTTTTTGTATGTTGTGAAATCTAATTTTACCTTTTCCCAAATGGCCACCCACGTACATCTTTGACTCAGTAATTTAAGATGCCATCTTTATCGTATACTGAATTTCTGTATGAACTTGAATCTCTGTCTGGGTTTTTAATTCTGTTCCACTTGTCTTTCTGTCTATTTATACACCCGTGGCACACTGCTTTAATCATAGAGGCTTTGCAGTATGTTTTAATGCCTGGTAAGAGTAGTTCCCTCTCGCATTTTTCTTTTTTAGTGCTATTTTTTTTTCCTGGAAATTCTTGATGTTTGTTTTTACATACAAACTTTAGTATCAACTTATCTAACCCTATGTCAAAGCTTGTTGGTATTTTCCCTGGGATTGCATTAAATTAGTACATTTACTTAGGGAACATGTCATGAGTTTTCCTATTGAAGAACAGAAGATATACTTTGCATTTGTTCAAGTCTATGGTTGTGTACTTCAGGAATATTTCAAAGTTTACCTCCTATGAGTTTTCGACACTTCTTGTTAACTTTACTCCTAAATATTTGTTACTATTATAAATGGAGTTTCTTTCTACCATTATGATAGAAGACTTTATTTTGAAACTAGACATACTTACGTCACCTCTACAGCTCCCCATGTTTCTTCTTCCACATAATGTATCTACTCCACAAACTTTCCCTCTGCATGTACATTCATTCGCCTATTCTTTCAACAAGTTGAGGGCCCAGCATGTGCTAGGCACAGGGCCACCACATTTGGTCTATGTAGGTGGTGCACTGCCTGACTCCAGGGCATACCATGCACAATGTAGTCCATGGCCCCATGCAGAGGCTCAGCCAGGAAGCCTACAGCATCATCTCAGATATCCATACAAAAAGGACATAGAAAGGTCTGTAGAGAGTGATTTGATGTAGAATTTACACTACATATGGCAATGTCTGATGAACACTAGTCACTTTCTTCTCTGAGCAGCTTGTATATTGTTTAACATAAGCAGTTATCACCTTGTAGTATAATTATTTGATTGTATGTCCATCTTCCCTCATCTGAATCCCTCTTTGAGAGGAACGATGTCTTAATTATTTCTGGATTAACAGTGCATAGCACATCATACTAGATGCCCAATAAATGTTTAGTGAATGAATGAATGAGTAAATTGTGTCCATCATAAACAGGCTCTACTTTTTATATAAGACATGGGTGTTATCTCTTCTTGTGGGTTTATTTTCTATCTCCTATAAATTCAAAATTGAGAATTTTTTTCTTCAGAGTAAGAAGAGAATGCAGTATTTTAGACTAACTACATTATAAGGTGCCATTAAAGTGCAGTTTTCCCCCAAAAGTAGTTGGTAAAGAGGACACTCTTCCATGGATTGTTAGATCCTCCGAAAGTCTTTCTTTAGCTGACATCTCAAGGTACCAAAGCCACTGGATTGCTTATGAGCACTGTGTATGTTTTCAGATGTCACAGTTCGTGGACTTGTCACCATCAAAATTCCTCCAGCTAGGAAGGAAGGATTTCCCTCTGGGTATAAATGACAAGGATTTCTTCTTTAAAAAATAGTAACTTTTAGCTAAAACCCACTGTCCTGAGCATAACTATATTCTCTTACACTAGTTTTTACCCCATCTAAACCTTAAACTAAACTCCCAGTCAGTTTTTAAAGCTTCAGAAGAATACAGTGCTTTCAGACATTTCTGTAGTTTTCTTTTTCAGGTAAAAAGTGGTTCGCTTTTATTCTAAGAGCCATTCTATTTGGTAAATCTCTTCACAAATACTAAAATGAAATGTTTCATACCTTTCACAAGCACAAAGCACTTTTCTTCCAAGAATCTTCAGATAGTAAGCAAACAATAGCAATATTCTTAGAAATGATTGTGAGCGGAAGTAAATGTTACCATTGAATCTCTTCTCTCAGAGAAAATGAGACATCAGAAAGTAAAGAAAACAATGTCAAAGGTAAAGGAAAAATCCACAGAACAATTTGATCAAACCCAGTCTCCCAAGTAAGTGCCATCAGCCTTTCAGAAGCAACATCCTAAGGGTTATTCAGCTTCTGATGGGCTTAGATTTTCAGAGTGTGGGGGTGGGAAATGTGAAGAAGAAAGGATTGTATGATGACTAAGGCCAACTCATTCAGGTGGGTGAAGCAGGTGGTGAACTTTTATCTCCTCTGATTAGGGGCGAAAGCCATTGCTTCCAATGAAGCATAAGGAGGAGATATTACCATGGTATTATAACTCTTGGGACAAGAAGGAGAGGACAGTGTTCCACTTTGTGCTTTGAGGAAATACACTTGAAGTGGCGAGATGGGCATCTTCTGCACAAAAACAGTAGGAGACATGCATTGGTGTCTAGAGCCAGGCTGAAGGCAAATAAAAAGTGGTCCCTGTGTCACTCTTGGCCCTAAAACTATAGGTTGTTGACTCTTATTCTATGCTGAAAAAAAACATTCCTTGACAGAGTTTGTAGGGATGAAACTTCATCTTTACAATTTGGGGGACAGTATTATATCTCAGCTCTTCTGAGTCAATTTTATTTCTATTGATATTATAAGAACAATTAAGTCATGACCCTCCAAATATTAGGGTCTAGGTTTCTCATTATTTCAGAAAAAAAGGTAGACAAGTTAATAGGTGATCTTGACATGAATAACGTGTTTGGGTATACAATTATTTCCACAACACTGTTTGGACTACACATATACATTTTTAGTTCAAAATGCATAGTATCAAGGTGAGAAAAAGATCATTTTCTGCAATCTAAGATATTTCCAACCTTTCCATGTTTCAAAATGTAGGAGCTAAAACTTTTCTGCAGACCTAGGCCATTAAAAGAACTTTTGAAAAACACACTTCAAGAGATTCATTTCATTCTGAGAGAGGTTTGCAGGCTGTGATCACTAGAGGTTTAAATGCATGTGGAGTTTTTGTTTTTTAATTTCCTTCAAATTTAAATTGTCTTGATCATGAAATGAAATATTAGCATCATTTTAATACTAAAATCAAGGTTTTTAATGTTATTTTTATTGATATCTTTTGGTTAACTGAAAAAATAATTCACCCAGTTGTCTTTTAAATTATTGTAATCATTCCTTTGACTTTGAACTTATGATATGACTTATGATATCACTGGGTGATAGATGACAGAAAAATTGCCATTTTCTCTGCTGAAATCAACTTTTTTAGATCTATATAACAATAATATGAATAAGTCTAATATAAATAAAAATGTTAAGATTTTAAAATAAGCTTTAAAAGTGACCCATAACTATCCCTTCCTATAACTTGAAAACAGGGAGAATATGCAAGATTACCAAAGTAATTCTATATTTAAAGCCCCTGTGGTAACTATAGATCAGCAAAAATTGAACAAGGTATGTATGGCTAAATTCGTGTGATAATGGTAAACAACTCTAATTAATATATTAACTCGTTTCTGTTCACCACTACACGGTCAATATTCTTGGTTGTAGAAAAGCAGCTAAACTACCTTTGCCAACCTGAGGGACTCATATTATGACTTAAGTTCAATTTAACTTTCTCGGTATGGCTAGCACCTCTCTGATCAACAGCAGAAAACAATCATATTCTCCTGTAATAAATATTAGCAAAGGGTGTGCATATTTCTGTTCTTCAGACAACTGTGTCAGTTTAATCTAATTTTAGTTCAAAGGTTCATTCATCTCTGGTTCTGCATCAGAGACAAAAATTACTTTATTTGATTAACCATGAGGACTGGAAAGGAGTCTTCCATATATCTTAATATTCAATTCTAATGCATTCATTAGAAAGAAACAATTCCATAACCTCAAGTAAATTGTCTCAAATTGGAATGGACAAAACAAAAATGTTAATACTGAAATAGAATTTAGTGTGTTACATAAGCCTGTGCAATCATCTAAAATTAAAACTAATCACTTTGTATCAGAAGCAGTAATAAAAGCCAAAGTTCTGCCTCATTGTTCTCCAGTGAAGCATGAATAATTCATGATTCAGGTAAGCTTTCAATCTTCCCTGCGTCTTCCACAAGATTTTGCCAATTTCATTATTCAAATTGTATCTCTTTGGAGCACTTTAAACCATGCTAGAACTGAAATGATACTAGACATCAAACCCTCTAATATTATTTGTAGATCTGTCCCTCATGCAAAGCAGAGTATGACCAGGCTTTATGGGGCAAAACGAGATTCCAGGGCCTGGCCCTGCAGTTTCAGAGCTTCCCACTGTTCCTGAATCTGGCTTGGTTCTTCTTCATATTCTCTGACATAGATTCAAATATATTCACATTCAGGAGTATCTGGTGCCATCTACTCTTGCTCTTGCCAGAAAGCTGCCTACAGTGGAAAATTTAAATTATTCTCTTCTATAGCTGAAAACTCTTGTTTTAACAGCACCTTCTACTTCACAATAAATGCCCCCATCAGTAGTGTCAATGGTTTCATCCATCACATATATTCATTCAGCAAAAATTAATTGAGCTTCTAATGTGGGTGATGTGCTAAACACAGAAGACTCAAAATATGCCTTCAAGGAGGTGCCAGAGGAAATGGACCAAACATTAAAACACCAGTGGTAAGAGGTACTATCCCACACAGACAGGAGATGTGGAGAAAGTTTACCAGAGATGGAGCACTTTCACTTGTTCTTGAGGGATGAGTAGGTGTATCGAGGAGATTGCAGGGGAGGGAGAATGAGGAAAAGAACTCTAGGAGAAGAGGGTGAACATCTACTAAGGTGGAGAGTTGTGAAAAAAAACCCAACAATTTTAGGACAGAGATTACAAACTCCAATGTCTCCAGGCACCAAGCAGTCAATGTGGATGAGAAAACCCAGCTGAGTGTAGGGCAGTAGGAACTGGTGGGCATTGAGCTGACTGGAGAATGCAGGCCACCTAGAAGGCATAGGGCCTATAGCAGCCATGTGGAATAAAGGCCCAGATAGGTCTGATTTTCCTAACTTCTCAAAAGAAACTAGAAATCTGGATTTCCAGGTAGTATCTTGACATTTTTCATTGTGAGAAACTAATTTTTTTTTTGATTACCACTCTATAGACCAAGTAAAACAAGTCTTCCGTGGTAGGCTGAATAATGGGCCCAGAAGATACCCAGGTCCTAATCCCTGGAACTTGTGAATATATTACCTTACATGGCAAAAGGGACTTTGCAGATGTGTTTAAGGTTAAGGATCTTGACATAGGGAGAGTATTCTGGACTATCTGAGTGGGCCCCAATGTAATTGCAAAGGGAGGCAGAGGAAGATTTGACCACAGAAGTAGGAGATGTGACATGGCAGCAAGAGGTTGGAATGATGTGAAGAGGGATTCACAAGTGAAGGAACGCAGGCAGTCTCTGGAAGCTAGAAAATGCCTGTTACTGCTATGTCAAGGAATTTAAATTTTGTCCTAAAAGAGATGGGGAACAAATGAAATATTTCAAGCATAAGAGGGACATGAGCAGTTTTGCTTATTAGAAACTGACAATAACTTAAAGGATAGTTTATAAAAGCACAACTGAAGCCAGTACATTGGTTGAAAAGCGGTTGTAGTAACATAATAGTCCTGTAGACCAGGACTAAGTCAGTGACAGTGAGGATATAAAAAGATATTGGAGTTTAAATTGACAAAACTTAGATCAGATATTGAGAGAGAGGGCAAAGGATAAGTCTTGGATGACTCTCAGATCTGTGGTGGCCAAAGTAAGGTGGAAAAAAGGAAAGTTCAGAAAAGAAGACAAGTTCAAGTTTTGACAGATTGAGTTTGTACCTCCTGTGGGATGCCAAAATGGAGACGTTCAGTTGATTACATTTCCTAGAGTTTCAGTTGATTACATTTCCTAGAGTTTGGGATAGAGATAGAGATTTTGTCAACGATCATTGTATAATAGCTGAAGCCATGGGTTTTGATAATGTAACACAGAGAGTGTGCATAGATTGAGAAGAGAAAAGAAGAGGAAAGAGAGAAGAGGAGGAGAGGGGAGAGGAGGGCAAGGAGGGGACAAGGCGAGGCTCAAGGGCCAGTGGCATTTAAGAGGAGAATAAAGAAGAGGAACTCCTAAAGCTAACATAGAATAAATAATCAGAGAGAAAGAAAGAAAAGTCAAGAGAAGGGCATATCACAGAAACTCGAGGTACAAAAATTACCAAAAGCAGGGGCAGGGTCAAACACTGGAGTGTCAAACACTGGAGAATAATTGAGATAACAAAGATTGAAATTTGTCCAAGAAATTTGGCAATTATAAGGATATAAGTGCTCTTAGCAGGGCAAGTTTCAGTGGTACATCAAGGTAAGGCACGGGAGGGCAGAAATCAGATTGCAATTGACTGCGTAGTAAATGAAAGGTGGGAGTATGAAAACAATGAGCAGAAGTGGAAGGATTAGCTCTGGACATAGAATGCAATTGCATTGGAAGGTATCTTGGGGGAAATTGAAGAGGTTCTTACCTGATTAATTCTATTTTGTCTGTGAAGTACGAATTGAAATATTTTCTTGAGAGTACTGGTCGGTTAAAAGGCATGAGGGGAGTAGTGAAGGCCTAGAATAGTCACCAAAGTGATGGAGAAAGAGAGCTGACTAGGAGAATTAGGATAAATTTCAGACCAGCATACACTGGAGGCTGTGAATCTATGGAGGTTTCATATCAATCCAGGTGTATGATTTTTCTCCATGGCTGGTACAGTGAAAACAAGAAGCCAAAAGATTTGAGAGTATTTATGTGCCATGGATCTCTTCCAGAAGGAAGGAACTGAAGCCAGGACAAGGCTGGTGGTCTGAGAGATGATGGTGGGATTAAGGGACAGGGTGCTAGGAAGTAAGGCTGTAGGGAACCAACATGATAGGATATTCTAGTCATATGTAGGGCTCTAATATTTCAGAGTTGGAACCAGTCTGGTTCAAGGAACAGCCTTGGAGTAGGTGACTAATGGAATGGGAATAGGCAAAAGTTGTTGGAGGTGAGGAGAGTAGAAACCCTAAGACAAACATGATGCTAGAAGAGTATGTGTAGATGTCAAGGTCATCCAGAAGGACCGTAGGTGGAGACAAATGCAACAATTCAATGAACTTTCATAAAGCCTCATTTTATATCAAATACTGCATTAAATGATGAGTTAGACCAAGTATGAACTAAATGAGCACACAGTGTCGATCAGAGTAAAACTGGTAAATAAACATATCCCATTTAATGCATGACAGATAGTGATTGACATGAAATACCCAAATACAACTCGCATACAAAGGAGAAAGTATAGTCAACAACTTGGCAAGTTCAGAGAGGATTAGACGAGGAGGTAATGGTTGTCAGAGGTATTGGGAAAATGTATTAGGAAGTAGATCAATGAAGAGGAATGAAGGGTGGCCAGTCCCTGTGATATGCAAGTGAGAGCAGCAGGCACCAAAAGTGTACGAGAGGAACATGACATCCCCCCTCCAATATCTCTGGCTGCCCTAAATCCAGGCTCTCCCCACCTAAACCATTTAGCACAACATCCCCATACCCACTGGCCTTAAATACCACTTTTTCAACACATCTGTTTCCTTATCAAATCCTTCCATTTTTTTCAGGTCCTTTACCATTAAAATAAAAAGCCTCAACTCTTACATCAGAGAGAAATTGTTGTTGCATAGGCTGCTTTACTTTCCCTACACTCCCTGTCCAACAACATTTTCTGTCACTTATCTATCATGTACTCCTACAATGTGTCATCTACTTCCCTTCCCCTTGACTCATAAACGTGCTCATTCCCACATTTTCTCCATGTAGTCCTTTATCTGTAATATTTCTCCCAAATTTCTCTTCCAAATGAGGTCATTCATCATTGACCTCTGGCTGAAGTTCCACAGCTCCCATGGAGCCTTTCCGTGACTATCTCTGAATCAATCTACAGCATATGGTAGTTCTTAGAACTATACTATCTCCTGGTCTTCTGTAACGGCTCATGTATGCTACCCTTAATAAGATTCCTGATGACAGAGATCTTGTTTTATATTCCTAGATTCCACGGTGGTCTGTAAAGTGTTAAGCACACAGGAGGTGTCTGAGAGGCAAATTAATGATAGGAAGTACCTGAGTCGGGAGATTTTGTTTTTTAATTTAAGCCTTGCCACTTGGGCTGAATTCTCTTTATTTGGGAACTGAGGAGCCTGGACTCATGAACACTCAGCTATCTTTCACCTCCTGTAATCTGAATCTAGCAGATTCTTATTATTTTACTTATTTTCCCAGATGCTGGGATAGTGCAAATCATACATATAATATTGCTTTGATATTAAGATTCTATCACAATGTACTCACTATATTTAATAGAGTAAAAACTAAATATTCAATGTACACTTAAATTGTTAAGAGTTAAGCTCAATGGAGGGTCTAATATAGATATGTAATAAATATTTATTAAATTTGTTAATTTATTCACTCATTAAGCAAATATTTATTGAGCACCTGTTATGTGTCAGGTACAGTTCTAGACTCTGTAGAACACGGTGATAAGCAAGATAAGGTCCTTGCTCTCTTGGAGATTATATTCTAGTGGAAACAAATGGACAATAAGTAAATGTATAATATGTTAGTTGTCAGTAAGTGCTAGTAAGAAAAATAAAGCATGGAAAAGGAATAAAGGGTCATCGGGTGGTTTTAGATGTGACAATCATCTTAATTTCGATTTCATACAGTAAAGATAAGGATATTCTTGTAGACGTGGACATAGACAAGTTTAGATGCAAACAGATATAGATACAGATATAGATATAGATATGAAGGTAAATATAGATGTAAGTATTCTAGACATAGCACTAATTATATGACATGTATTGGGCTAAGGTGTGTCATAGTCACTAGTTTATCTAATCTTCCCAACAATTCTATGAGATGGGTATCACACCATTTTGCAAATGAAAAAACTCAGATTCAGAGGCTTTAAATAACTTGTCCAAAGTCACTTAGCTATAGTGTCAGTAGCTGAACCACACTGCATTTTCCTGTCATCTGTATAAGCAAACATACTGTGTTGATTTTCTTGCACAAAAATATTCTAAATTAGAATAGGAAGGTAAACTATCCTGTATTCTGATTACCAGAAAGGAAATGTATTTTAATTTTAAATATATCTTAAAAGATCAGAGGCCCTTTGTGTATTTTAGTATTGATGATGGAATATAATAAAGTCATAAAAACCAATAAAATAGCTGAATATGAAGAGATATCCAAGATATATTGTTACATGAAAAATCAAGGTATAAGATTGCTATATGTTATGCTGTCATTTGTGTAGAAAAGTGGCTGGATTTTTTACATGTTTGCATATGCATAGGATATGTCTAGAAGAATACAAAAATTGTTGGTAACGGTGGTTGCTCTAGAGATGAGTAGGTTTAGTTTCCATGGTAAGACTTTTTATAACCCTTGAAACTTTTCCTATGTGCATGTATTGTTTATTAAAATATAAATTAAAAATATAAAAATGGAATAATTAATGTCAATGAGATGCCCAAATTATTTATAGAATAATCTTGTGCAAATAGATCCTTTTCTTAACAAGGCATACAAATTTTCCATGAGAGAGCTTTCATTAATGTGTAGCCACACTGAAAATTGATGTTACATTAGGCTTGGCCTATTCAATAATTGTGGAACCACAATCCTCTTAGAAACAAAGATAAATGGACAATTGGATGATACCTGGGGAGTAGGAAGTGAGCACACAATCTGAGCACTACAGTTAAAAACAGTATTCTCCTGCAGACATCTAAAGAATAATAAGACAACAAAAGTTGCTCATAAATACAATGGAATAAAAATTCACAAGAAAGTGGTGGGAAATAAATGCGACAATATCAGAAATCTCTTTGTAGAGAGTTGCAAGATGCCAAATGCCAGAATTATCCTGTTATTTAATGTATTTTAAATAAGAAACACAGTTTATACTAATCATTTGCCCTTTTGAGTCATAAAAATATAAGTTTTTACATGTAATATATATGTCATCTAAAGTTTTACCTAATTCAAATTCATTCCTTTGCATTGAAATAGGACGTAGATCCAGGGTACAACATCAGTGTAACTCACTGGACTTCAGACCTGTTATTAGCCATCCTTAGGAATCACCACTTGCTGTTCAAATATAATTGCTGCTAAGAAAGCATTTATCTGGCAATAAAAAGCTTTTTATATGTTACATGTGTCTGCTTTGCATAGTCAGATCTGTAATTAACTCTCCTTTACAATAAGCTTTGAGGAAGGATGTGGAAGTACAGGTAATGGAACCATAATATGTTGATGCTCCATCATTTTGTAGGCTAGTTTAGCTCCAAGAAGAGAAAGCTTCCAGGTCAACACAAAATTGAACACAACATTATCCTTAGTTTCTGAGATTATTTAGGAATAAATATATGTGGTTTGACATAACACTGCCCCTGCATCTGTAGAAATGTGAACTCTTCACTTTGAAACTGCATGGCTGCCATTCAGTTTTCTCCCTTCCTGATGAAGCAGGTGGGTCGCTGAGACGTCTGCCTGCACTGAATAGTATACACACTTAGAGCAGAAATTTCCTCAGCATAAACCTGATCAAATTGGGCTGAAATGAGGCTCTTATGACCTTATCATCATTAGCATCCTCTTGTAACCACACAACCCATATACCTTTGAATTTTTTGCTAGGTTCTATGAATTATTAAGTGGAGACTCTCATGGGCTACTCAATTAATGACACACATTTTATTTTCAGGAAAGATTTATTTGTCAGTCTTTCACTTTTTTATTGACACATAAAAATTGTACACATTTATAGGGTATATGTGATATTTTGATACATGAATACAATGTATAATAATCAAACTAGCATAATTGGGATATCCATCACCTCAAACATTTATCATTTTTTTGTGTTGAGAACATCCCAAATCTTCTCCTTTAGCTATGCTAAATATATAATGAATTATTGATAACTATAGCCACCCTACTATCAAACACTAGAACTTATTCCTTATAACTGTATTTTTGTACCCATTAACCAAATAGATACCTCATCTACCTTTCCTAGCCTCTAATAACCACCATTCTACTCTCTGTCTCCAAGAAATCAATTTTTTTTTTTTAGTTCCCACATGTAAGTGAACATGTATTATTTATACTTCCGTGCCTGGCTTATTTCACATAACATCATGGCCTCCAGGCTCGTCCATGTTGCTGCAAATGACAGGATTTAATTCTTTTTTGTGGCTGAATATATTCCATTGTGTCTATATACCACATTTTCTTTACTCATTCATCCACTGAAGTACACTTAGGTTGATTCTATATTTTGACTATTATGAATAGTGCTGTGATAAACACGGGAGTGCAGATATCTCTTTGATATACTGATTTCCTTTCTTTTGGATATATACCCAGCAGTGGATGGCTGGATCATAGGGTAGTTCTATTTTTAGTTTTTTGAGGAAACTCCATACAGTTTTCCATAAATGCTGTACTAATTTACATTCTCACCAACATTGTAGGAGCATTCCCCTTTCTCCACATCCTCACCAGCATCAGTTATTTTTGGTCTTTTTGATAACAGCCAATTTAACTAGAATGAGATGATATCTCATTGTGGTTCTGATTCACATTTCCCTGATGATTAGCGATGTACTGAACATTTTTTCAAATACCTGTTGCCCATTCATTATTTCTTTTGCGAAATGTCTATTCAGATCAATTGCCCATTTTTAAATTGAATTATTTGGGTTTTTTCCTTCTGTTGAGTTCCTTATATATTCTGGTTGTTAACCCCTTGTCAGATACATAGTTTGCAAGTATTTTGTCTCATTTGGAGTTTGTCTCTTCACTCTGTTGATTGTTCCTTTTGCTGTGTAGAAGCTTTTCAGCTTGATGTAATCCTATTTGTCTATATTGCTTTTGTTGCCTGTGCTTTTGAAGTCTTACCCCCCAAATCATTGTCCAGACCAAGATCCTGAAGCATTTCCCCTATGTTTTCTTATAGTAAGGAGTTCCATAGTTTCAGGTCTTACATTTAAGCCTTTAATCCTTTTTTTTTTTTTCTGAGATGGAGTCTCGCTCTGTCACCTGGGCTGAAGTGCCATGGCATCAGCCTAGCTCACAGCAACCTCAAACTCCTGGGCTCAAGCAATCCTCCTGCCTCAGCCTCCTGAGTAGCTGGGACTACAGGTGAATGCCACCACACCCAGCTAATTTTTCTATTTTTAGTAGAGAAGGGGTCTCACTCTTGTTGAGGCTGGTCTCGAACTCCTGACCTCAAGCGATCTTCCCACTTTGGCCTCCCAGAGTGCTAGGATTACAGGAGTGAGCCACCATGCCTGGCCCTTTAATCCCTTTTGATTTGATTTCTGTATATGGTGAGAGATAGGGGTCTAGTTTCATTCTTCTGCATATAGACATCCAGTCTCCCTAGCACAATTCATTGAAGAATCTGTCCCTCTGTTTTTAGCACTTTTGTTGAAAATGAGTTCACTATAGATGTGTGGATTTACCTGGGTTCTTTATTCTGTTCCATGGTCTATGTGTCTATTTTTATGCCAGTACCATGCTGTTTGGGTTTCTATAGCTTTGTAATATATTTTAAAGTCAGATAGTCTGATGGCTACTGTTTTTTTCTTTTGCTCACTATGGCTTTGGCTATTCTGGGTCTTTTGTGGTTCCAAACAAATTTTACGATTGTGTTTTCTATTTCTGCAAAGAATGTCATTGGTATTTTGATAGGGATTTCATTAAATCTGTAGATTGCTTTGGACAACATGGGCATTTTAACAATATTAATTCTTCTAATCCATGAATATGGGTTATCTTTTCATTTCTTTATGTCCTCTTCAATTTCTTACATCAGTGTTTTATAGTTTTCATTGTGGAGATCTTTCACTTCTTTGGTTAAATTTATTCCTAGGTATTTTTTTTTTGTAGCTATTGTTAACAGGATTGCTTTCTTGATTTCTTTTTCAGATGGATCACTGTTGGCATATAGAAATGATACTGAGTTTTGTGTGTTGATTTTGTATCCAGCAACTTTATTGAATTTGATTGTCAGTTCTAAGAGTTTTTTGGTAAAGACTTTAGGTTTTTCTAAATATAAGATCATGTCATCTGCAAATAAGGACAGTTGGCTTCTTTCTTTCCAATTTTGATGTCCTTTATTTCTTTCTCTTGCTTAATTGCTCTGGCTAAGACTTCTAGTACTTTGTGACTGAAAGTGGTGAAAGTGGGCATCTTTGTAAGCACCATAATACACATTATTCTTATCAGCATATGGAACATTCCCTAAGATAGGCCATATGTTAGATAGATATGGTCAATCCTTCTATAACCGGTTATAGAAGGAACATACCTCAAAACAATAAAGGCCATATATGTCCTTTATTAAAGGTGATCCTTTTATAACCACCATAGTATAGTGTCCTTATGATTACTTTGGCTGTAGTCAATGTCAGAGGTGCCTGCAAATTCCTTAGTGGTTTAGGCTGTGTTTGTTTGTAAAGGCTGTAGTGAGTCTTTGCTGGGGATTGGGGGACACCAGGTGGGCTGGTCCTCAGGACCCTATGTGGCACGTGGGGGCACTGGCAGTGGCAGCAGGCCAATTTCTGGGCCCTGGGTAGGGTGCGCAGGCATCAGCAGTGGCAGCAGTGGGCTGGGCAGAGCAGTCCTTAGGTCCCTAGGTGGTGAGCACAGGCACTGGTGGTAGTGGTGTTGTGCCCCAGGCAGGCTGGTCCTTGGGCCCGTGGGCAGTGCATATGGACACTGTCAGTGTCAGTGGTAGGCCACATGGGCAGGGCAGGTGGGGCCCTGGGTCCCCCAGCAGGGCACACAGGCACCAAAGGTATCTGTGGTGGGGTGGGTAGGTGGATCCCTGGGCCCCTCAGAGGGGCACATGGGTGCACAGTGGTCCCACTGTTGGTGGAGACTGAGATTGCTATCAGTGGTGGTGGTCCCTGGAAGGCTGTTATCAGGCTGTGAGAATGCATGTTGTGGTTCCCTGTGTCCCAAGGGCAGACTCCCTGATGTGCTGGACCACCTGTTTCTCAGGGTGTAGGGCGTTACATGGGTTTGGGTGACAAGGTCACGGCCTCACCACTGGGTCCAGCCAGTGTTGTGATGCTGCAGTCCTCTGGGTGAATATGGGGGGAATCTTGGTGGGGCCCCAGAGATGTGGAGATGGAGGGGTTATTGGGCCCCAGGGCAGGATGTAGTTTGGTGTTGGCTCTGCCCTCAAAATGGCACTGTCTTGCAGCAGATTAGGAACTAGGAGTGGGTATTCCCTCTCAGGAGCAATGCAGTTGTGTAGACTCCAGGCCGCTCCCTATACTAGGTTTAGGGCCTATGAGGGCTGAGGGCATTCAGGAAGAATTTTATTCATCTCTAATAATTGGTAACTATGTTGTCAGACTTAAAAAAAAAACTTGGAATTTAGGTCAAGAAAACCCAAAGGATTTATATGGCTCATTAACAAATGGTTAGAATAAGAGTAAAATAAACTTCATCTGGAATATAGCAAAAAAGTACAGCAAATTTTCCATTAAAGTGGTTTCAAAACAGAGAAGAAATATATTGGAAAGGATTCCTTTTGACAAAACATAAAGATTGAGATGGGAATAACAGAATTATAAAAAGATGTTCTTCTAAAGTTGAAAACATGAAGAAGAAAATATAAAAATATTTTAGTCATATATCTGGACCATAAGTCTGGGATAAGATATCCTCTGTCTGAAGAAAGTGCCTGAAACCATTCTAATATCTAAAGGGGACCTGTTACCTTAACTGCCATGTATGCAACTGAATCCTTTGAGCCCGTGTTTCCTTTAAAGCCATGCACAGATGTACATTAGTGATCAAGGAATTGCTTTTTCCTTCCCATTACGATGTAACATGACAATGTCCAGACATCTTTATACAAAGAAGGCTTATTCGAGGAGAAACAAAGATATGTACAATGAAAGGAAAACAATTTTGCTCATATCACTACCACCCTGTGCTGCTCTGTCATCTCTGACTGAATAGATGTCATCTCTTTTCTACCAGACATAAGACAAGATAATGGGAAGAATATAAAGTGATATTAATGATATTCTTTTCATATCTGTACTGTAGAAGAAAAATAACATTTGCTCAGAGCAGATAATAGCATACTTAGAGATACTAAGCATATACACCCCCAAATAAAGAATGATAAGTGATAGTATTTGATCAGCTCCCCAATGCATGGGAAGGACTATGTATTATAGTTACAGGCAATTAGGATGGGGAGTGATTCACGTGGTCTGGACTCAGAGTCATGGAAACATTAGTATGTGAGATGGCTTAGGAAGCATGAGAAGGTTAAGAGAGGTAGGAAAATGTGCCTTAACTCAAAGCAACAGTTCAAAAGACTGCATATGGACAAGTAAGCAAGGTATATTCAGAAATCAATGATGAAGCCAATGATTGTCTTGGATTGGCTAGAGAAAGGGTTAATTTCAAATAGCAACTGATACCAAACATAGAATCTAGATTTGTTCCTTTTTGACATTAAACACCCCTATTGGAAGGTCATGAGCAAGGGAAAATAAATCATGCATAAGTGCAAAGCTTAGCTACATAAAAAGTCCCTGAAATTTTAAATTTGTTGCAAAAGCACTTCACTTAACCAAAGGTCACGTCATCATCTGGACATGGTTGAGAAAACCAGAAGTAAGCAAAAAGCAGCCTTTGAATATTCAGGAAAAAAAAATCACAAACCCATACACTAAGGTCACCCAATTAACCATTCATAAACTCTCTCTCACTTAGAGGCTATTCACTGTTATTTTAGAGAAAATCCAATTCCCTCTCTACTGCAGATTAAAGCAAGAAATTAAAAGCGGTAGCTTCTAGACTCAGGAATTCTGACAGTTGTAATAATGTGATAGCTGACAGTCTGACAATAAATAAGGAGGCAGAACAACTATTAAAAGCAGCCATAAATTGACAGATGTCAGCAATTATTTACTTGAAGCTGAGATCAATTATTTCAGTAAAAAAATCTTTGTTAAATTATTTTAATGTTTTATTTTCACTCTCTGATAATTTTGTTCTTGTAACAGAAATTGTGCAATACTACTCAACAGAGTATAGCTTAAAAATTTTCCAAAAAGGCCAACCTTTCTCTGATTTTCTGACCAATTTCAGATGTTACATCCTTTTTCTTATAATAGCTTCCCATTGTAACATGTGATTGTACTTACACTTGACATGTATAATATTTGCTTCAAGAGAGCTGAATGAAGGCTATTGTACAACTACAATATCTTCCTTGTAATGCTGTAATCACTTACTTGCAGGAAATAACAAAATTTTAAGTAAAAATGTTTAAAGGCATATGTGGTCTAAGCAAATGTCTTTTTTTTTTTTTTACCAAGTAGATAGCATGCCAACACAATTTTCTTGTCATTGATTTCATAGCATACAAACTGGTCTAAGTGAACATATAAAAATGGAAATTGCTTCAAGGCTGAATACGATCCTGATATAGCAGTCATACTTTGTTGCTTTTCTGTATTAACCATTAACCCACAAGAAACTGACAACCTTCTAAGGCCTAGTCTAGAATCTTTCATTTGTACCTTGGGCTGCCCGATCCATGTCCAAATGTGGCTGGAGGAATAGATGAGGATGGTGTCATGGTGTGAGAATCCTGAGTTTCTTTCTGGGGCCAAATGTTGTCATGCCTAAAATTAAAAATTAATTTATTTTGAGTACTTATTATGCTCAGGCTTGTTCTAAGCTTGTTTCCTAAAGTAATCTGTTTAATTTTTTTTTAAAGTCCTATTAGGCAGGATTAGTTTTATTCCTAGTCTAAATACAAAGCAATCGTGGCTGAGAGGTTAAATAACTTGGCCATGATCACAAAGTTGGAAAGCAGAGCCTAAATTCAAAAGTATGTCCATCACATGGGAACTCTTTGGTACCTCAAATGGGATTTCCCCGTCTACTTATTAATATTAACTACTGTGTCTTTCAACCAAATACAAATATTTGTTTTAAGATTATAGAACTGACATGATGATGTAGCACTAACATTTCCCTAATGATCATTCTCTGCTACAGCAGTTTTATGAAAAGGGTAAAGGGCAGTAACGTATAGGTCATTAAGTATGAAATGTCCAACTTCAAATCAAAAGTGTAGTTTATTATATCCCAAACAAAAAGCAGTACAATTAATCAAAGTATGCGCCTAAACTGTTGACATAGTTTTGCCGTTTTAACGGTAGTTTGTTTACGCCAGGAGCAAAGAAACCTGGAGAGCGAGTGGTGATCAAATCGCCAAAGGCGTTTTCCACAGCTTGTTGAGAATTGAATATTTTTCCTTGCAAGAAGTGGTCCAAAGCCTGGAAGAAGTGGTAGTTAGTTGGTGCAACGTCTGGTGAATATGGTGGATGACAGAGAGTTTCCAAGTCTAGCTACCATAATTTGAGCAGTGTTGTTTGTGCAACTTGGGGTTGAGTGTTGTCGCAAGAGGATTGGCCTGTCTCTATTGACCAATCTCGGTTGCTTAACCGCAAGCATTCTCATCATTTCATCCAACTGGTTGCAGTAGACATGCACTGTAAGGGACTGAACAGATTTTACAAAGTCATAGTGGATAATACCAGTGCAGGACCATCAAACAGACACCAGTTCCTTTTTTTGATTAATATTTGGTTTTGGACTGTGTTTTGGCACTTCATTTTTATCCAGCCATTGTGCCAAATGCTTGCAATTGTCAAAAAAAATCCATTTTTCATCACATGTAACAATACAGTGTAGAAATGCTTCACTTTTATGTTGTGACAGTAAAGAAAGGCAAACTTCCAGACAATTTCTCTTCTGACACTCGTTTAATTCATGCAGAACCCATCTATCCAGCTTCTTTACCTTGCCGATTTGTTTCAAATGGTCCAATATTGTTGGAATAGTAACGTCAAACCTTGCTGCTAATTCATGCATAGGTTGAGATGGATTCGCTTCCACTATAGCTTTCAGCTCATCATTATCCACCTTGGTCTCAGGTCACCTACGTGGCTCATTTTCAAGATTAAAATCACCAGAACGGAACTTCTCAAACCATCGATGTACTGTGTGTTCATTAGCCACATGCTTCCCAAACACTTCGTTGATATTTTGAGCTGTCTGCACTGCATTGGTTCCACAATGGTGCTCATATTTGAAAATAACACGAAGTTTTTCACTTATCCATGATTTCATAAAAATTGCTCTAAAAAAATTTGGAAGATAATCACAAGCCAAAATGTGTGTTTGAAAGGCTGAGGATGCACCTTCACAATAAAAATAAAATAAGAAGTCTCAAAGTGAAATGTTAGAGATATCAACTGTCAAACTTAGTATTAATACTTAAGGAAAATCAGACATTTCATACTTAATAACCTAATAGCACCAAAATACAGCACCAGCAACCTTCAGTCCATTTGCTAATCTTTGGGGAAATGTTGGCAGTTGATTTCATGGGTCTGCCTTCAGTATTAACAGAGGTCCTCAGTATGACTGTTTACATCCTTGGGAAGGCAAGTATAGCCATATAACTGTTCCAGAGATCTGGTTTCTGGTCATCCCCACTGTGTTACTAAAGAGTCTTTTGGTTGCAGAGGATAGAAACCAACTCAACTAACTGAGGCTAATGTAGTTTAAAATGTTAAGGTTTTACTACTAGCTTCAAAAGAGGCTAGATTGAGGTGCTCAGACAATGTAGTTTGTATATTCTCCACCTCCTGGCTTGGCTTTGCCCCATGTTGCTTCCATTCTCAGGCTGACCTCAAGTGTCAAAATGGCTATCAGCAAGTCTAGGCTTAGCAACCCCAGAAAACAAAAGAAAATTTCTCTTCCCTAATGGTTCCAGCAGAAAGTCCAAGACTGATGTTCATGGCTGTGTCTGGCCTGCCGAGGTCACAGTCCTACCCTTGAACTGGTCTCCATAGTCAGGGCATATATCACATTCAGCTGTAATGCACCAATCATTGGCTCCAGAGGACGGTTCAGCTCTGGTTAAATCATGGGCCTCAACTGAATCAAGGAGGAGGCTCATTCCCCAAAGGAGCTGATTTTTCCTCAACGTAGGGAAATGGATGCTGAGTAGGGATAAACCACAGATGTCCATAATATCCACCTCGATATGCCAGAAGAATAATCTGGCATCTTGTCACATGACTTTGAGGAGAGTTTGGTTTCTCTATCAAAATGACTTCTTTGTGGTGACTAACTTGTGGTGAGTCAAGACAAGAGTAAACCAAAGAATATTAACAAGGTCTTCCTGAATCATATCAATGAGGATTCTATAGACACAGGAGCAGCCACAGAAAATTTAGAGACTATGGCAGTCAGAAATGATGTGGCTATTTGGGCAAAGGCAACCATTAGCATGGAGGGTAGAGGCATTGCTACCAAAAACTTGCCGCACCACAGTCCACAGACTGAATTCACATGGGTAATGCTTACTGTGAAAGTAACTGCAAGTCATGCATGCATCAGACTTTGTAGCTTTGCAAATACACAGAGAGCAATGCTGTCAGCAGTAGCATTGTTAAATGCCAAGAATGCTGTATGGAGCTAAAATATGAAAGATCTTCAATATTTTCCTGCACACAAGTTATTCTAATTTGATTCAATTTGTCATGCTGCATAGGTTTCCATTCATTAAAAGTTATAGTTACCCCATTCAGACAGTTCCCTACTTATAAATACACTGTATTAGGAAACTTCATTTGTAAGTCAGTGCTTTTAAAAGTTGGAGATTATTTTCTCATTGCAAATTTATTATAAATGGTGACTGGGTTCCAAGAGTAGCCCATGAGTATCAATCAAGTAATTTGAATGTGCTTGGTACAATGCCTAGCACATTGCAAACTCTTAACAGGTTGTTGCTATTATTATTAGTTATATGATAAACATGAACAAAATAGTCTAAATGATTTTTTAAAATAAAAAATACAAATAAAGCTAATGGCACTTAGAAAAATGACAGATGGGGACATTCAATATGGTACTATGAAAAAATTAAGTCCTCGATTCTACTTTAAATAAGATATTTAATATATTTCAGCCTTAAGATTGTTTACTATTACAAAGGAAGAACTTAAGGAATTATTTAGCTATCTTTGAGAATAGAATCTTATTTAAATTATTATATTATAACTTTAATTTGCAGATTCTACGTGGTTGCAAAGCTGAATCAAATATTGGGAGTATAACTAGATCCATCTAGATGGAAATATTTCATAAATTGCTTTTTATTTACAAGAACTTTTCAGAATTTCTGTTTCTACTTGCTTACATCCGGATACAGTTACATTTATAAATTGAGGACACAGTATATTGCTATTACTAAAAAAAGAACTGTAATGGGGACACAGCCATAATTGAATTTACATCTTAATTATTTACACTCTTCTCTTTGCAGCCTGAATATTCTATGCCTCAGAGCTGTTTTGCAGACAAAATATCATCCAGGATTAGTAATGCAAACATTCTTTTGACATAGGTGACAAGTCCTTTTTAGTAACTTGCATAACTTCTCAGTAAAATTAACTTCGTTTAAGATTAATTCCACAGATCTATTATATAAAATCTGATGTCATTATAGTTTTAATTTTTAATTATGTAAATGCTAATAATATCTAATCTCTATCACTAATCTGACTACTTTTGTTTTAGTGAGAACTTTGGAGAGACTTTTTAAAGTCACATGTCTGTTTAAGAAATAAATAAATGTAGAGAATCATGAATATCTAAAAAACTCAATGAGCTAGTATCAATAAGACTAACTCATTAGGGTTTGGACTGCTACTATCTAAGTCTCTGCCACACAATGTGTCAAAAGAGGTGGAATAGAGACATCAGGTTGATTGAACTTTGTTTCATTTATTCATTCATTTAACAACTAGTTATTAAACACCTAATATGTGTGCGGTATTTTTCTAAGTTCTAGGGAGATAGGAGTAAACAATATAAAGTCCCAATCCTCCATAAAACTTATATTCCCCTTGACAAAGACAGACAATAAATTCTTTGGTACTTTCATTCTTCCAGTAGGGAGAAAAAAAAGCAGGGTAAGGATAAAATGGGGAGAAGGGGGCAGTGATCAGGGAAGGCTTCTCTGAAGAAGTGACACTTGAGAAGAGACTTCTTTTTTTTTTTTTTTGAGACAGAGTCTCACTCTGTCACCCTGGCTAGAGTGCCGTGGTGTCAGCCTAACTCACAGCAACCTCAAACTCCTGGACTCAAGCAATCCTTCTGCCTCAGCCTCCCGAGTAGCTGGGACTACAGGCATGTGCCACCATGCCTGGCTAATTTTTTTTTCTATATATATTTTTAGCTGTCCAGATTATTTCTTTCTATTTTTAGTAGAGACCGGGTCTAACTCTTGCTCAGGCTGGTCTCGAACTCCTGACCTTGAGCGATCCTCCTGCCTTGGCCTCCCAGAGTGCTAGGATTACAGACGTGAGCCACCGCACCCGGCCTTGAGGAGAAACTCGAAAAGGAAGTGAGCCATGCAAAAATCAGAGATACAATCAGGAAGTGCAAGGGCCCTGAGGTGGAATAAGCTCATTGTGTTAAAGGAACATCAAAACCATGGTGGCTGGGACAAAGTGAGCAGGCAAGAGGGAGAGTTGTAGAGAACGAGGTCAGGGAAATGGACAGGGCCAGATCCTGCAGGGCCCTGCTGATCATTTTAAGGAGTTTGGGTTTATCTTAGTTGTGATGAGAAGCCATAGATTGGGAATAGGAGAATGACATGATAAACGCAGTTTGAAAAAGAGGCTCTACCAATGCAAGAAGGAAGCCATTTCAGCAGTTTGGGCCAGGGCTGATGTTATTGCAGTATTGTAATATTGGCTCTTTACTGCCTAATTTTCTAGATGAAAAATAAAAATTGTTTCTGTGCAAATGGTGTGTTGGGGACAGAGAATTTAGCTATTTAAGTTGAGTACTACAAATGCAGCTAGGATGAAATATCTGTTTCTATAATAACTGCAGGGAAACTGCTTACCCGAACTGCCAATTTACAGAGGTTCTTTGTGAATGGTAAATCAGAGAATAGTGTGAAAGGTCAGAATGTTTTGAAACACATCTAGCACCTTGTCTCCCATCCCCTCCCCCTTTGACAGCCTAACTCTTGGGTGCTGTTATGAATTAAAAAGCTGGAGGTATACTGCAGGTACTGAACATCTACTTCCAAAGTAAAATGCTGCCATCTGGAGGCTTCCAGAGTACAAACTAATGCAAAGGGAAAACAAAACAAAACAAAACACAAAAAAAACTGTTTCTGTTTGATGATTCTGTATGCAAGTTATTTTTTTTTTTGAAAAAAATCATAAAGATCATTAATTCAAAGGAAACAAGAGGTAAACTGCCCAAGCTCAGTTCCTTGCTTTGTCTGGCCCAATTTATTAAATAATACTTGTTTGCATTGGTTTTCAAAACTTCTATTTTTTTTTTTTTAGTGGGCTATAAGTTCATAACAGGTAGAGAGTGCATGTTTATTTCTTTCTCTCTATAGAAACTAACACTAGGCCTGGTCTCTTTTCAAATGGTAAATCTTCTCCATCTCTTCCATGATTATCGATCTATTCGGGTTTTCTATTTGTTCAGTTTTGAGATTTATATTTTCTTAGGAAAACATCCTTTTCTTCCAGATTTTTAAATACATTAGCATAGAGTTATATATAATATTCTTCTTTAAAATTTTTAGTCTCTTTTCTACCCACGATTCTATATAGTTTTTAATACTTAATATTATATCTATTTACTTTCTGCTTTTATTATGGGATTTTGAGCAGGATAATGACATTTTTGAACTATGTTCCAGAAGGACAACACTGAGGATAATATATGATAGACTGAAAGAGAAGACACAGGAACACTATTTAAAAAGCAACTATAACATCTCAAATTAGTGATGACTATTAACTGAACCATGGAGAAGCAGATTTAAAAGATTTTGCAAAATAAAATCAGTAGCAATTTACGACTAGTGGTACGTGTTTACAAGAGAAAGGAGAAAGGTTAATATGATGCTGGAGTTTCCTGCATAGGATGACAGGGATGTCCTTAACCAAAGTGGGGAGAATAATAATTTCCTTTGGGGACATTTGACTTTGAGGTGGTCAAAAGATAGCCATATCAAAATGTCCAATCGATCAGGAGCTAGGAATCCAAGTCAAAGCCAGAAGTGATTGCTGAAGGCGTGAGATCAGCTAAGGGGGAAAAAAAGTGAAGAGAGAAAAAAAATGAGTGCCAATAATTGAAAATCATTTGTAAAGGCTTACATTTTGGGGCAGCGGAACATAATCAGAAAGGATACACAGAAGCCAAAAGAGAAGAGAATTTTAAAGAGAGAAGTTTTAGGAAAAGCATACCATAAAACAAATAACAGATATAAATGATGAAGAATTTGACTACCCAAAAGAAAAATTTTTGTAAGTAAAAAAAAGTACTATAAATTGGGAAAATATTTCCAATACATCTGACAGTCATAGGACTAATTTCCTTAATATGGGAGCACTTAAAAATAAAGAGGAAGACCATAAAAGAAAAAAATTGATAAACTGTAATTTATCAAAAATTAAACCTTTTGCTCTGTGAAAGATCCTTTTAAGATGAAAGGACAAGGTACAGACTAGAGAAGAATAGTTGCAAACCACATATACCACAAGCAATTTTTTCTTTTTTTTTTTTTTGAGACAGTGTCTTGCTCTGTCACCCGGGCTAGAGTGCCACAGCATCCCAAGTAGCTGGTACTACAGGGGCACACCACCACACCTGGCTAATTTTTTCTATTTTTAGTAAAGATGAGGTCTTGCTCTTGCTCAGGCTGGTCTTGAACTCCTAACCTCAAGCTATCTTCCAGCCTTGGCCTCCCAGAGTGTGAGGATTACTGGTGTGAGCCACCAGCCCAACAACCAATTTTATCTAGAATGTAAAGAATTCTCAAATATCAGAGGAAAAGAAACAAATGATCCAATTAGAAAATAGGTAAAAGACAGGAAGAGACATTTTACCAAGCATGAGAAAGGAATGGCAAATAAGCACCTGAAAAGATGTTCAGTAACATTAGCTGTTGGGGAAATACAAATTTAAACCACAATGAAGTATCATTACATATCTATGAGAATGACTAAAATAAAAAATGGTGATAATACCAAATACTGGCTAAGATGAGGAGAAACTTTATCACTCATACATTACTGGTAGGAATGTAAAATGGTACAGCCACTCTGGAAAATCATTTAGCAGTTTCTTATAAAACTAAACATGCATCTGCCATACAACCCAGCTGTTACACTGTTGGGCATTAATCCCAAGGAATTAAAAACTTACGTTCACACAAAAATCTCTTCATGAATATTCATAGCAATTTTATTTGCAACTGCCAAAAATTGGAAACAACTCAATGTCCTTCAGTGGATGAATAAACAAACTCTGGTATATTTATACAATGGAATACTACTCAGCAATAAAAAGAATCAACTATTCATTTAAAAAACCTGGATGGATCTCAAGGTTATTATGCTTAGTGAAAAATGACAATCTCAAATGGTCAAATACTGTATGATTGCATTTATATACCATTATCAAAATGCAAAACTACAGAGACGGGAACCAGATCAATAGTTGCTAGGGGACAGGGATGGCTGGGTACAAATATAAAGGTAGCAAGAGAGAGCTCCTTTGTGGTGATAAAATAGTTCTATATCTTGATTGTGGTTGTGGTTACATGAATCTATACATGGGATAAAATTGCATAGGACTTCACGCACACACACACACACACACACACAGAGGAATAAAAACTAGATAAAGTCTGTTGTCAAGTTAATGACATTGTACCATTGTTAATTTCATGATATTGTAATACAGCTGTGTAAGTGTCACTATTGGGAAAAACTGAGAGAAGAGTTTACAGGGCTTTATGTACTGTTCTAGCAACTACCTGTGAGTTGACATTTATTTTAAAATAATTTTTAAGTTAATAAGAAAATGATTGCTAAATGCAGAGAAATTGCTTTTAACCTAAGCTAGGTATTATATACAACTATTTATGCAATGTTTAATTTCATTATTTAATATGTGAAAATAAAATAAATAAAAACAGGAAAAAATTGATATAAAAATGACACATTTATAGAAAAATGAGCAAAGAACTATCATAAGCCGTTCAGCAAGAGAAATACAAAATGGTCAATAAATGAGAAAAATGATTAAGCTCCTTCCTAATTAAAGAAATACAAATTGAAATCAGATATCATTTTTGCCTATCATATTAGCAAAAATTTAAAAGATTGCTAATATCCACAATTTGTGTGATTATGAAAAAATAGGAACATATTCATCCTTGGTACATTTTTGGAAGGCATTCTAGAAATACCTACTAAATTTTTAAGTGGTCATTTTATTTAATGCTTACTATTTCTCAGGAATTTAACAGATACACTCACACAAGTGTTCAAAGATGTATATACACTGATGATTATTACAACATTGTTTATAATAGAGAATTATTAGGGACATTGTAAATGTTTCATGAATAGGGATTCTTTAAAAATTAAGATATAGCCATACAAGCTGGGCACAGCGACTCATGCCTATAATCCCAGCATTTTGGGAGGCCAAGTCAGGACCATTGCTTGAGGCCAGGAATACGAGACCAACCTGGGCAACACAGCAAGTCCCAGTCTTCACAAAAAATTTAAAAATTAGCCAGATGCAGTGGAGTGAACCTGTAGTCCTAGCTACATAAGAAGCTGAGGCAGGAGAATTGCTTGAGCCCACGAGTGCGAGGTTACAATAAGCTATGATCATGCCACTGCCTGGGTGACAGAGTGAGACCCGCTTCTAAAAAAAAAAAAAAAAAAAAAAGGAGAGAAAGAGAGAAAGAAAAGATATAGTCATACAATGAAATATAATAAAACATTTCAATTAATGATAGCTAATTATCTACTATTTGCTTTAATTGTTTTATAGGCATTAAGTTATAATTATTACAACAACCCTAAGAGGTAGACACAATCTTTATGCCCATTTTTCAGATGGAAAAATGAGCCATGCGAGCTGAAGCAACTCATCCAGGTACTCAGCTAGACACAGGCAGTCCTTGCTTTACGCAGTGGTGCTAGACAATAAAATGACCATGCACACTGAATATTATAAAGTGATCTGAATAACCAATGGGAAAATTATTATTTAAAAACTTTGTGAAAACATTAAAGACACGGTTACTCTGTGTGGCAAATGTACAGGAAATGAAAAGAACATAAAGTAGCAAATGTTTATTTAGAATACTCCAATTGAAAACATTAGAAACATTGAGAATCAAAGGGTTCTATTTCTTTGTAAAAACACTCATGAGGAGTAATTTGAACACTCACTCAAACTGTATCTCAAATAACTTATGCAAGGGAACAAGCATTTTTTCTACACCTCAGCAAATTTAATACTCCTTTTTAAGGATGGATCATCTCTCAATATTTTATTCTTTGTGCTTTCAATGTTGTGAAATACCTCTGAAAATTTGTTATATGAAGTTTTTGCTGGTGTCACTTCCCCTGGGACATCTTCAACTTTTTCATCACAACCACCTTCCTCACTTATGCCAGTAAGTGTGCCTTCACTAAGTTCCTCTGTCTGCTTATCTCATAGTTACTCAAATGACAGCAGTGTCAACAATTCCATGCTACTCATTTCTTCTATAAATTCTATTCAAATACCACTTTCAGGATTATCACTTTTTGCACTTTCACTTGATGCACTTTCATCTTTGTTGGCCAGTTCTCTCTTTTCTGTTATCTATTTTTAGAATGTCAAATGGGAGACAAGAAGGCAGTACAACTATGTGCTTTGCTATCTACCTGTGAATCGAATAACAGATGTGCAGTGAGCAATTACCAACAGACTTTTTTTTTATTCTTATTCTTATTTCAGCATATTGTCGGGGTACAAAAGTTTAGGTTACGTATATTGCCCTTGCCTCCCTCCCCCCGAGTCAGAGCTTCAAACGTGTCCATCCCCTAGACAGTGCACATCGCACTCATTATGTATATAAAAAGAAGTGATGCATTGGTCACTGATCATAATGTGCATTTGTTATTTATGTAGTGATGTGTAGCCTGACGAGCTAGCAACAACATTTGTTTTTTATGCAATTACTCACAGTTAATATACTCTGGTCACTGAAATCTAAACTGTGTTGTTGGGAGACTGGTATTATTTAACTAACCCATGGCAATGAAATTCATAGCAAAACTGTATGAAGAGAAGACTTCCTGTAGTAGCTTAGCCAAGACTTGAAATCAAGCCAACTGAGGTCAGAATACTTTCTCTTATCCACCAGGCTATACTGCCTCTTAGAATAGATATGGTAGGCATATTAAAACTTGGAAGAATATCATTATAGTAGAAAAATGAATTTCTAAAATACTATATGATCTAATATTTAAAAAATAAATTATTACAAAAATAGTAATTTGTGTTTGTATTCACACAGAAAAAATTTTGTAGAAATATTCATGAAATTGTTGACCATAGTGATTATGTCAGGGTTGGGGTACAGATTCTGAGACCTTTATATTTTACATTACATATTCTTTTCTCTACATAGAGCCAGCCTGAAATAGCAAGTCAACTAAAGGGAGAAGAAAGACAAGGAGGTGAAGGACAAAGTAGAGGAGGAAGTGGTAGAGGTTGAGATCGTTGTCAATGTTGGAGGCTATGCAGTGTGTTAGGACAAGACACTGAGAACACTCCCTCACAAGTCCTCTCAAATCTCCAGCATTGTCATTCTCTCCTGCTTCTCTTTCAGCCTCTCCCTTTCTAATATACCCAGGTACCCCGCAATTTGGTTGTAAAAAAATCCTTTACCTTCTTTATTCTTCCAGTTCCTATTTTCTTTTTTTTTCCTTTTATAAAAAGCCCCAAGATCACAAAGGAACGTTCTTTTTCTTCTGCTTTTATTTCTTCTCTACCCACTCCTTTCTAACATGCAGTAATCTCATTTCAAAAACAATTTCTATACTAAAATTGTTCTCTCAAAGGTCAATGTGGGTACAAAACAACCTCCTTTTCATTCCACCCTCCAAACCTGGTGGGGACATGGCAAGAAGAACTCTGAGGACAAACACTGAGTTCATTAGGTTGTATTCTGCTGGATTGTTCTATTGAGACTCAGCCTCTGAGTAAAGGCTGCTAGTCAGTCACTCAGGAAGAAGGAGGTCTTCATCTCCAGACAGGAAACCAGAACTTAGAAGGTGCAGGAGAAACTCCTGTCTCTACTCAGGACCTCAGCTTTGCCCTGTAGGACCTGGATGTTTTCACTGGCTCAAGTGTGCCCTGAAGTGAGGGAACAAGATGGCAGGCTATGAGTTAAAAAAAGGGGGCAATCTTTCCCAGCTTTGCTTCCTCCACCACAACCCTTGCAGCATGAGAAGGGATTTTATTAAAGAAATCACCAGCATTCCCTTACAAAGGGAAATTCTTTTTACCAAATTCAATAGACTGTTCTTCTCCCCTCCCCCAGCTTGTATTACCAGGAGGTGATCAGAATTCCTCTAGAGGGAGTCACAGATCCTATGCAGAGGAAAAGCTGACCGCTCTTCCACTGATGGAAGGAAGGATAAAGACAAAGCCTGGTGTAAGGAAATCACTTTTTTGGCTTCAGATATTCTTCTCCCTCATTCAGAGTGGCCCAGAGTAGCAGCCTGGACAAGATCCAGTCCACTGGACTGTAGTTAGCAGAAATGGAGAGAAGCACTAGTAGCCACAGCCATTGGGTCTCCCCTTATCCATCCCATCTCACAGGGATTGAAAAAGGCTGGGAATGAGGCCCTCCTGCCTGTGCATGACAGGAAAGAGACAGATCCAGTGAAGGGGCCACAGGTCCACAGTAGGGGCTCTGATTGTAGCAAAGACCATCTACCATCGAGACAAGAATTCTGGCAGATGGAGGGGAGGCAGAGTCCCGCAGGGATATGCCAAGGCCCTATTGTACCTGGCCCCAAAGCAGTAAGGCCCACACTGCTCTACACTCCCCCTCTCCTGCAGCGGGTGTAGCCCAGCATCCAGAACCAGCAATGCTGCCTCAGCCAAGTATATTCAGACTCTTTAGGGATGGGAGGATGCAACTCTGGAAGAGAAGCAAGGATCTCCAGAAACTCTGGGATACTAATGGGGTAAAAAGAGCTTTGTGGGAAAGGAATTTTTCCCTGAGTGCTTTACATACCTGGTTCCTTCTTCTCAGGCCTCATCTCATATAGGTCACCTTGTCACTGGGGTCCACTACATTCACCCTGATGAGAATCCCTTCCTTCCAATTCTTCCAGAAACCTGGTTGTTGTCTTCTTTAGGTTCTGATCCCAAATCATCTTGTATATTTATTTCTTTACTTGTTTATTGCCTCTCGCTTTCAAGTGATACATAACTTCCATGACAACAGGGACCTTATCTGCCTTGTTCCCTGCTGTCTTAGTTTGGCTTACCCCCAGACAGATCAAGATTTAGTTACCTGAGAGGTGAGCCCAGGGCTAGGAAACACAGGGAGGGAAGGAGAGGAGAAATGAGACAAGGAAGGAAGGAAAGCACAGGCAGTGTTGATGAGCAGGTTACCACTGGGGCACACTGGGCCTCGATCCTTCTGAAGATCCTCTCAGAAACTAGGGAAGATGCCTCAGAAGTGTCCTTCTGAGGGGTATTTATCCAACATCTCTCATACCTCATTGGTTGAGGAGCCCTTTGAAGGTGTTAATGTACCTCTGAGCACACACCCAGACCTAGAGAACACCCTCAACAGAGAGACTTGAGAAGCTACTGGTGTAAATAGGACCTATGTGCAGGCAACTTCCAGAAAAGGCTGAATGGATATCGCCTGGACAAGAACAGGCTGTACCTGTTATGGCCTCAGCACCCAGATCAGGCTCTGGAATGTGGTACATGCTCCCTAAACAACAGCCAAACAAACGGAGGATTGATAAATGAATGAATAAAAGAAAGGCTGCATAGGACTCTAGTAATTATATTACTGGAGGAACCTGGTTTTTCTTTTTCAATACTGTTCTTAATTTTGACCCAAGTTCTTGGATTTTTATGTCCCCCTCTACCAGGCTGGGAAAGGTCTGTCCTATTTTTCCTGCCACATGCTCCTCTTCCTCTTCCTCTTTGCCTCCTTGGTTGCTGTCTCATACTCCTCCTTCCTCAGAAAGGGGCATTTCCTTGTGCTCACCACCTTCAGAAAAAAGCACTTTCAGATTGACTTCATTCTTACTCACTTTTCAGTGAGAAAAACATTGCTAGGTTTCTTGGAAATAAATATCGCATTACTTATTGATCCAGTTTTTCCTGGTATGTAAGCTATTGCCTATAAATTAGTTGGCCTACTTTTAGAAGTTGCATTAATTCTTTCAGGCCTATTGAGTACCCTTTAGAGCACAAACAGCTATAGAAGTTAAATTTACAACATGGCAGACTGGAACCATTAATCTAGATCAATGCATTCTAGGGACCACTTTCTTCTCTCCTCCTTTTTATATAGTTTTCATCTGGGTTATGAATAGGACATCTTGTCCTGGGCAAAGAAGTATTATATCTTTGGGACATTTAAATTCTTGATTAATAATACTAAAAAATCTTTTAACCTTAAATGAATATTGCTGATGTGCACATTCTTTTTGCTTTTCCCCCCAGAGCTCTTGGCTCACATAAGCTTGGCTTAATTTTATTACATAGCAAATACTCAATCAGAAAGAACTTTCTTTAACTATGAAAATAGTAGTAACCAATTTGAGGCTACTAAACACATTCGATTCTATTTCTAATTGTTTTTTATAGAACCTTCTTTCTCAGTTATCATAAGTAAATTTTTTTCTCTGACTTCATAGTGACCTGCTACAATACTGGATAGTAAATTCAATTTTTCTGGCAGAGGTCATCAAAATAGTACTATCTGAACTTAAAATTATTAAATAAACTTACTTTTCTTTCTAGTTCCTGTGATGGTTAATTTTATGTGTAAACGGCTAGGCCACAGTACCCTAGTTTTTGGTCAAATACAAGTCTAGATATTGCTGTGAAGGTATTTTTTAGATGTGATTAACATTTAAAACAATAGACTTTGAGTAAAGCAGATTAGTCTTTATAACTCATCCAGTCAGTGGAAGGTCTTAAGAGAAAAGTCTGAGGTTCCCCAAGGAAGAAAGAATTCTGCCTCCAGATAGCCTTCAGACTTGAGACTGTAACATCAACTCTTACCTGGGTCTCCAGCCCACCTGCCTGCCCAAAAGATTTCAACTTGCCAGCCTCCAAAATGGCATGAGCAATTTCCTTAAAATAAATCTGTGTGTGTGTGTACATATGTATACAGGCACTCTTTGTTTTATTGTGCTTCACTTTATTATGCTTCTCAGATACTGCATTTTTTTTTTACAAATTGAAGATGTCTGGCACCCTTTGCCGAACAATTTTTCCAACACAATGTTCTAAGGATTGACTCCAATTTTTAAAGAAGTTCTCCTCTGGCTAAAATGCTATCAAACAGCATCACATGCCACAGACTTGTTCATGAAAGGAAGAGTCAATCAATGCATCAAACTTTACTCTTGTTCTATTTTAAGAAATTGCCACAGCCGACCCCAACCTTCAGCAACCACCACCCTGATCAGTCAGCAGCCATCAACATTGAGGCAAAAAGATTATGAGTCTCTGCAGGGTTAGATAATTGTTGGCATTTCTTAGCAATAAAGTATATTTTTCTTTTTCTTTTCTTTTCTTTTTTTTTTTTTTTTTTTTTTTGAGACAGGGTTTCATTCTGTCATACAAGGCTAGAGTGCAGTGGCATCCTCATAGTTCACTGCAATCTCAAACTACTGGGCTCAAGTGATCCTCTTGCCTCAGCTTCCTGAGTAGTTGGGACTACAGGCGCATGCCACCATACCTGGCTAATTTTTCTATTTTTTTTTAGAGACAAGGTCTTTCTCAGGCTGGTCTCCAACTCCTGGCTTCAAACAATCCTACTGCCTCAGCCTCCCAAAGTGCTAGGATTACAGGTATGAGCCACCGCATCTGGCCACACTTAATAGTTTACTGTATGATGTAAACATAACTTTTATATGCACTGGAAAACCAAAATATTTGTGACTCACTTTATTATGATATTAATATTATTGTGGTGATCTGGAACCAAATTTTCAATATCTCTGAGGTATGACTGTGAGCATACACACACACACACACAAACACACGTTGACCGTCCCTAACTCAAAAATCTGAAATCCAAAATGCTGCAAAATCCAAAACTTTCTGAGCACCAAGAAGATGACACAAGTGGAATATTCCATACCTGACCTTATGTGATGGGTCACAGTCAAAACACAGGTGAACAACACAGTTTATTCAGCATCCCAAAGGGAAAAAAGACCCTCCCAGCCCCATTTTCCATTAAATAGAACCAAATGTCTGACCTTACATATGCAGAATATATGCCTTTCAGAATCTATCAGTAACCTGGAAGAAGTGGATATCAAAGGTTTTTAACACTGATAATGAGACTCTAGCTGTTCATTCATTCACAGATTGTGAAATAGCTGAAATGGGTTCTGAACCACGGTGATCATGATAAGAGTGATGATGAAGATGACAGTGTTAACACTGCAGAACAAGTACCTATAGATGACATGGTGAAAATGTGTGATGGGCATATTAAAGGACTAGAGCAGTGTGCATTCATAACAGAACAAGAAATCTAAGAGAGACTTCTGAGACAAAAAAAAATGTTGTCAATGAGGCAGATGACTCTGAAGGAAACATTTAAAAAACATTCAGTGGAATATTGCCTTATCCCTAGAGGACCCACTTCCTGGTCCCTCAACTTTTTCTGATGTTTCTCACCTAAAACAAACAAACAAACAACACCTTTTAATAAAAAAAAAAAAAAAAAAACAGCATTGCAGGCGGACTCTGAAAGCCTGCGGTTGTTTGTTGTTGTTGTTGAACAGCTGATACAGGTATTCTGGTGATGCTACTGTACTTCTTACTTACCCTGAACACTTTTTTCGCTATATCAATGGTAGGGCTTATTTTTTATTTATATGTGAATAAGTATAAGAAAATTATTGCTTACAAGGTAGTATATAAATTCAGAGCCAGTAATGATGGTGTTGTTAAACAACCACAGATTGTCCACCTGGTGGCTGAGTGAGTGACACATTTGCTCTCTGATGGTTCAATGTACACAAACTTTGCTTCATATACAAAATTATTGAAAATATTATATAAAATTTCCTTACCATCAGGCTATGTGTATAAGGTATATATGAAACATAAATGAATTTTGTGTTTACACTTGAGGTACATCCCTAAGATATCTTATTATGTATATGCAAATATTCCAAAATCCAAAAAAATCTGAAATCTGAAACATTTCTGGTAACAAACACTTTGGATAAGGAATGCTCAACCTATATATAACCTATTGATTTGTTTCTCTGGAGAACCCTTACTAATACCATTCCTAAGTTTCAAAGAAACTTTGAAACATAAATCTTCAGAGAAAAGTTCTATGTGAATTTGCATGTTTAGAAGAGTTTCTTCCTTGCTTCTCCTCCATCCTTTCAGATATTATGTGGGGTATTAAGGACACAAAGAAGAAAGATCACCGGCATTGCTCTGACATTTCAACAAGATGAGACAACAGCAAGGTATATGCAAAGAAGGCAGCTGAGGAGTCTTAACACAAAAGTCATGTTTGACCTGGATCTTGGAGAGATTAGTATTAATAGTTGGTTAACTAGGAAATCAAGGAGCAGAACTTCCAGATAGGTAGAACATTTGTTCCAAAAACATGGCAGCCCCCTGTAGTAGTCATTCATTCATTTAGTAAGTATTTAGTGAGTGTATATTTTGTGCCAGTTTTGGCTTTTGCCCTTAACTTTGATGCACATTTTTACATTCCCCTTCCTCTGGCTGGGGAAGAGCCATCATATTTATCCTACTAGACAGCTGCCTCTCATAGTTCTGTTTCCTTCAGAACATTTTGTCCCTGTGGATAAAATGATGAGCAAAACAAACAAAAAGGAGATGTTTAGAATTAGCTTTGCCAGCTAGTGACAGAAAGTCCAAAATAACAGTGGCTTAAGCATGACAGAATTTTATTTTTCTCTCATCTAAATGCCCAGATCAATGATCTAGAGTGGGGTGACAGTGTCGGGCTTCTTTTATCTTACTGCTCCAACAACCTCATCTTGGAGCTATGGCCTGGTGATCCAGGATGGCAGCTCCCGCTCTAATTCTCTTGTCTATGGTATTATAGCCAAGAGGATGGAGAAAAGGAAGAGAAGATGAGCATTCACCTCTCTTTAAGACACTTCCTAGAAGTCCCATACATCATTTTCACTAATATCCCATTTTAAAGAACTTAGTTATATAACTACAACTAGCTTTCATTCCAGGCAGCCATGTGCCCAGCTAAAAATCGAAGAAGGAAAGACAAATACTGAGAGGTAATGGACTACATTGCAGAAGGGGGAGAATCAGGATGACTATTACTCTGAAGACTACATCCTTAAGCTGAAAAATAAAGTTGATAAGCAGAGGCTGATTGATGTTTTAATATCTTTCAAAGTATTTATTACATAATTACATTGTCTTAATGATAGCCATTTAAAGCTAGTTGCTTAGAACAAGTGTACTTGAATTTTTCCAAAAACCAGGAAACAAATTTGTTTTATTTTTTTCTGTGTGAATTAATTGACCAACGGTTATGGCAATTGGTTCTTAAAAGGTGAATTCATGCCCGCTAGGTATATCTCTATTTTTTAATGTTTTGAATTATTCGTATGATACATCTGAGAGGAAAACACAAGCACTGAAAACACAAAGTAAGAAGTCAATAACAAGGTTTCTTACCAATAGCAAAAGTCTCAAATATTTTAAATTACTGTATTAAAGCATGTCTATGTGGTAGCCATAGAGGAGCAACACTAACGCCTCCTTTTCAAAGCACCTGCTGTGAGGAACACTGTTGACTGACATATCTCTGTATGCTCCACAAGGTTCACACAGAGCACATCCTCTAGCTGCTCCCAGCCCATGACTGAGCAAATAGTGAGGGTACTAGAAAAGCAACCTATGAGATTTTCAAGCCTAGTCCTCAAAAGGTCTTGCAGCTTCTGTTCTCAGTCTTCACATGCCATCATCACGTGAAAGAGCCTGTGCATCCTGCTTGAGGACAAGAGACTATGTGGGGAGAATGGCTCAGTCAACAGCTGACACCGACCACCAGACCTGTGAGAACATCTCGAACCATCTAACTCCAGTTAAATTGCTAGGTGACTTGTAATCACAGGAACAATGCAGGAAGACCTGCAGAAGAACTGCATGGATAAGTCCAGCCCATATTGCTGACTGACAGAACCAAGAGCAAATCAAATTGTTGCTGTAATAAGCTACTACATTTTGGAGTGGTATGTTAAGCAGCAATAGATAACTGACACATACCTTAAATAGAAGGTACAAGGTAGTTGAAGATTTAAAAATATATACATGACAAATACTAACAAGGTGAAAGTTCAGCTCACTATATTAATATTAAACAAAATAGATTTTAAGACAAAAGTCATTATTAGAATTAAAAGGGTCAATATAATTTTAAATTGTATACACCTGATAAAATGGTCTTCAAACTATATAGAGGAAAAAAAGAAAGGGGTAGAACTATAAGAAGTTGATAAATTCAAAATGAACACAACTGTATTAGTAATCAAAACAAGTCAAGCAGACAAAAAAATGAGCATGAAGAAGATTTAAAGAATGTAGTTAAAATGCTGGATTTAGGATGGGCACAGTGGCTCACACCTGTAATCCTAACACTTTGGGAGCCTCAGAAGGGAGGACCACTTGAGGCCAGGAGTTTGAGACCAGCTTGAGCAACATAGTGAGACCCTATCTCTACAAAAAATAGAAAAATTAGCCAGGTGCATTCCTGTAGTCCCCCCTCCTCTGGAGGCTGCTAGGGGAGGATTGCTTGAGCCCAGTAATTTGAGGTTGCAGTGACCTCTGTTTATGCCACTGCACTCTAGTCCAGGCAACAGAGCAAGAGCCTATTTAAAAAAAAAAAAATGCTGGATTTAATCAACATATAAAGACCCTATAGCCGGTGGTGGGCAGAATTCTAAGATAATTCCCAAGATGACCCTCTGATGAGCATGCCCCATATAATCCCCTTCTCCTGAATGTAAAAAGAATGGGATAGTCACTCCTTAATTACATTATGTTATATCCAACTCCATGTTACCACTCTAGAGAGACAATCTCCTGCTGGCTTTGAAAAAGTAACCTGCCATACTGGAGACGACCCCTTGGCTAGGACCAGAGTAGGCCCTAGGAGCTGAGAGTAACCCTGGGCTAATAGCCAGGAAGGAAATGAGGGTTCTACAACCACAAGGAACCGAATACCAACAACTCGAATGAGCTTGGAAGAAAATCCTGAGCTGCAGATGAGAACATTGTTGGTAGATATTTTGAATTCTGTTTTGTGAGATCCAGAGCAGAGAAGCCCTGATCAGACTTTTGACACACAGCAACTATGAGTTAATAAATATTGTTTTAAGCCTCTGCGTTTGTATTAATTTGTTACGCAGAAATAGAAAACTTATATACTAGTCCACCTTTATCTTACAGGGATACATTCCAATACCCCTAGTGGATGCCTAAAACCACAGATAGTACCAAACCCTATATGTACTATGTTTTTTCCTATACATATATAGTATGAGAAAGTTTAATTTATAAATTAGGCACAATAAGAGCTTAACAACAATAATTAATAAAATAGAACAATTACAAAAAAATACTATAAGTTATGTGAACTTTTTCTCTCTCTCTCAAAGTATCTTACTGCATTGTACTCACCCTTCTTGTGATTATGAGATGCCTGTGTGATGAGATGAATGAAGTGAGGTGAACGACGTAGGCATTGTGACCTAGCATTAGACTACGATTTAATACCTTCTGTATTCCTGAATCTGTATAACCATCCCTTACTTGCAGTAAATGGCTTTGTGTCTCTTGCTTCAGGGGATCCCTTGCTGAAGTCTTCACATCGGCTCAGTGCTTTCTGGCACACAACGCCACGTTGCTGTCAATAGAAACACGTTTTCTGTTCATGGCTTCCATCCACAAATTTAATGCCTTTTCCATCTTAACTAAGCAGTTATCACTCACTGTGGCCATAACTCTTACAGTTTGAGGTGTGAGAGCAAAACTAGCAAGAATTTCTTTTTCCTAGTTCACAATTTTGTGAATAGAACATTTGTTCTTCCCATAGAGCTTAGCAGCCTCAGGATGCAATTTGTTTTTCTTTCCTTAAGTTGAGAACTGTCACCTTTTCACTTAAAGGAAGCACTTTATAGCTTCTCTGTGGCATATCTGAATGGCCAACATCGCTACTGTTGCCCTTTGAGGACATTTTTAAGTAAAATAAAGGTTTCTTGAACCCCAACACTTGGATACCACAACGGTCGATCTGATAACCAAGATGGCTACTGAGTGACTAATGGGCAGAGGGTCTGCAAGTGGATACGCTGCATAAAGGGATTCATGTCTCTCATGGGATGGGATGGGATTTCATCATGCTACTCAGAATGGTGTGCACTTAAAATTCATGAATTATTTCTGGAATTTTCCATTTAATATTTTGAGAGCATGTTACTGAACCACAGAAAGTGAAACCGCAGATACAGATACTAGGGACTACTGTACACACTCAACAATTAAAGAGGCAGATTCTTCTCAGCTACATATGGAATAGTTATAAAAAATGACCACAAACAAGGTCTTAGGGCAAGTTTCAGCAAATTTCAAATAATGGATGTCATATATAGACTATGTTCTCTGATCCCAGTACAACTAACACTACATTCTGTATTATCAGTTTCAGGAGATTCAGAAGTTTTCGGTATCCCAGTGTAGCCTAAAAGTGCTAAGAGTGCTATACATGAACAAACGCCTGGGGTCAAGAGGGAGAAGTCACCATAAGTAGAAATGTCGGAAGCAGGGACAAGTGACTGTGACCCGGGACTCTGCAGTGGGGCCTCTACACGGTTCACAACAGGCTAGGCACAAGCCGTGCTTCCAGTGTCACTGGACCAGCCATGACTACAAGGACACTTTTCTCCCCACCATTCCCTCCCCTTGCCCTCCACCCCCCACCTAACACTTTCTGGAGAGAAGCAGGTAAGAGGGAAAAGAGAAGAAATACTGATTAGTGACCCAAAAGGGAATGAGCATCCCCAAAAGACTATTTAAATGGAAACAGAATGAGATACTATTGATTAACAAGGTTACATTTTGTTTAGTTTCCCTGCTATACAACATAGCTGGCTGGTGATGTATTTTTTTCCATACCTGAGAGCAGTGTGAGTGATCATATTTAACACACTACACACAATTTTCTTTAAAACTCGTTTAAGAGAATCATCTTTAAAATCCATTTATAATATCAACTTATAATATAGCATCTCATGGTAGGTGGTTTCTTGTTAGACCTGTCTCTATACTCAAATGAATAACAAGGACCAGGCAGCTAACATACATGAACAAAGCAGACTAAGATTGAAAGAATAGGATATGGTGGAATCTTTGGCAAACTGAGGAACACATGCCCAAAATAAAAGTATCTCAAATTCTGTAGACCGGTACTGGCCAATGGGCCACCATTTTGCATCTTCCATAATATGGAATACACATGTGTAGTTGTTATCTCTATTACAGATTGATCAAATTGTATCATAATTAAATATTTTTATATCCATTTCCCCCATAGTGAGATCCTCCAAATGCTGGAACAATATCCTACTCATCTTTATATCCCCAGGATGTATATCCCCTGGCATATAGTAACCCTGCAATAAATGTTTGTGGTAGGAATGGGGAATGAATGAATAAATGAACAAGGGCCCAGAGCAGCAAATCATGCAAATCAGTGCATTAACTGAATGATAGCAAGAGTAATCAAATCAGGGATGTGAGCATGAGCTATCTCACAAAGGTCTGCCTCTCTGCAATGTGACATGCAAACAGCTGACAGCTCTCTGCTTAGTGACAGCCTGTAACCTGAGATTCTAGAAGCTCAGTGTTTGAAAAAGGCACTAATTTCTTTCATTTTTAATTAGGTGACCAGTGATTAGATTATTATTGCTAGAGACAGGCTGATTAAGAAGTCACTGACGAGCCATTTGTCCTCCTCAGAGGGCTGTCACACAGGTACATTTACATAATGACAGCTTCCCAGCTGGGAGCTCTACTCTCAGCTTGTGTCACTTTTGGCGATAAATGCTGGTCCCTCACTGTTTGGGACTTCAGTAAATTTTTCCAAGCAGGCAATCTTTTAGAGGAAATTTTGATTGAAAAACCCTAGAAATGGAAATGCACTCTAAGGGAATTTGGGAAGGCTTCTTCTCTCTCTCTCTTTTTCCTAGCAAGTTTCTTAAGGTCGTGGTAGGGTGGTGGGGAAAGGGGTTGGCTCATTATTTCCACGTAAATGCTCTGAGGAATTGGTAAACGGGGTGGGGAGGCATAGGGGAGAGTGTGTGTGCATGTGTGTGTGTGTGTGTGTGTCTGTGTGTGTGTGTGTGTGTGTGTGTGTCTGTGTCTAGGGTAGGGGTTGGGAAGTAGGGGATGGATGGAAGGTTCTTTCCTAAATATTGTTGTCTCTGAAAAGCAGAGAAAGCCCTTTTCACTTGATAAATGTTTAAAACTGGAGCAATCCCAAGCTTCTAGGGATTTGTTATTTTTTATTTTTTCTTATTTTTTATATTTGAAAATCTTTCAAGGCTCATTGTGTTTCTCCATTTTTACATAAACAGTTGATTACATTCATGAAATGAAACATTCAGTGAGATAAGACAGAGAGAGAAAGAGAGGGAGAGGGAGAGGAAGAAAGAGAATTTCTTCGCTGATTATTTCATATTAGTGAAGCCTCGGTTATTTTCTAAATGGAATGCCATTAATCAAGTCCCCAAGCTGAATCATAAAAAAGACAAATGGAAAGACTGAACTTCAAATGCAGCCTTCAAAACAGCTGAAAAATACAGGAAAAACTAGCTCATTTGGATGAAATGTTCTAAATTAAAGAAAAATCTAATTATGCAAAATAAGAAAAACTGGTTTAGAATGTTGCCAGCTAAGAGTTGTTCTGGACTACCTGATGATATTCTACCCATGCATTTGAGATTTTCAGAAAGAGGTGAAACATTTTCATGTATTTTACTTACGTAACTAATTTTTTTGGTAATCTATTTTTTCTGTGGTTATGCTCAGTACGGCAGTGGTCCCCAACCTTTTTGGCACTAGGGACCAGTTTCATGAAAGACAATTTTTCCACGGACCGAGGGGGTGGGGAGTGGGGGCGGGGATGCGGCGCAGCTCTGCGCTTGGTCCCCGGCCCAGGGGTTGAGGACCACAGCAGACGGTATCCAAATTGTGGGAGTACATCAACATAAGAAAGCGTTTATTCCAAGAACACAAGGAGTTCAACATCAGAAAATCTACAAATGTGATTCACCATATTTACAGATTAAAAAGGGAAATCCATATTAGCACCGATCATTAATTTCGCTCAAAACCTGTAATTTGGGCAGGACTTGGTAGAGAGGGTTTGTTTCCTCTATACACAGCTTCAGCTGGGCTGGCTCAACTGCAGCAGCAGAACAGCTTCCAAGACGGCTCACTTACTTGGCCAGCAAGTTGGTACTAGATGTCTTCTAGAAGCCCAGATGGAATTTTTAGAGGAGGCTCCACGGGGCTGCTTGGGCTTGTTTCCAGCATGGCAGCTGGGTTCCAAAAGTAAGTGGGCCAAGGGACTGGGGTGGTAGCTACAAGGCTTCTTATGATTTAGCCTCAGAAGTCCCAGCATGTCATGTCCACTGCATTCTATTAGTCAAGCAAGTCTCTAAAGCCAGCCTAGATTCAAGGGGAGAGGACTTCCTAGTCTGGTTTGTGGGGGCCAGCTTTTATAGGAGTTATATGAGAACACTAGCTGCTTGCACCTGGAGATCTTGGAGCTGTGGGAAGGTATGGCACACTTTCTGCCAGGGGGCAGAAGTCGCTAATCCCACGGGAAGCTGAACCTGGTTGCAGCCTCTCCATTCAACAGAAGAGGTAAGCCAAGTCTCAGCATGTTGACCAGACAACCCACAGTGAGCACCGCAATAAGTATTTTAGCCAGTTCTCTCATTGCACTCAGGGACTAGTTGTCTACACTTTCATCCATTATACTGGACACTTCCTGGGCCCCTTCAATATTTCCCACTTTTAGGTCTCTTTGTTCTCTCTTCCTGGAATTCCAATTATTTGAACATTGGATTCCCTGAACTAGTCCTCTAATTTTCTTATCTTTTCAGTGCTATTTTCCATCTCTTTATATAATTGTCCTGCTTATTGGAAGATTGCCTCAATTTTATCTTCCAATATTCTGTTGAGTTTTTCCCCTTGTTACTGTGTTGTTAATTTTAAAAGTTCTTTTTTTTTCATAGGTTTGAAAACCAGACTTTGGGTAGTTTACTGAATTCTTCTAAGACTAAGTTTGTTTAACTTTAAAATAAATATAAGTATCTATTAATACCTTGTAGTTTTATTGACAGGATTAAATGAGTGAAAATATATAAAAGTACTTTGAACAGTATCTGGTATATAGTAAGTACACAGTAAGTGCCAGAAATTAGAACTGAAATGCCATTTAGCATATTGACATTAATTTTTTTTCAAGTACAAATCCTTAAGATAAATTTTGTATAGTATTTATGAAATATAATCACTTTATATACCATTGAAAATAATTACTTTCAAAAAACTTAACATTTGCTCTTTATTTAGTAGGAAAATTCAAAGATATTTATAACAATTTCTAGTTTATACTTGCTTACCTTAAACTTCATCAGTTTTATTCAAAACGCAGAAGAAAATGACACTTAATATGTCCATCATAATTGCAATGACATAAATTAAGACTATGAAGTAATCATTGTATATTTCTACTTAATAAAGCCAGTATATTATTAACAGCAAGCTAAACCCTGTGCAATAATTCCTTCATTCTTTAGGTGACAAGTGTTTTAAAGAATTACCTCTTTCTTCCGGTAATTAAAGACAATCAAGTTTTTTTTTTTTGCCTTTCTACTATCAAAGTGAACTCCCTTTTATGTATTATTGCTTAATTAGAGGATATAAGTCTTCCCTGCTGATAAAAATGTTTCACCACTTAAAAACCAGCATTGCAGTACCTTTCCCATTTTCTGTTTAAAGTTGCCTTTATATAGTATGAAGCATGAGTGACATCTGGTGGTCAATAAGTTTATCACATGCAACTATGTTCTTGGAATTATTTCATTTGCATTTTAAGGGTTCTTGCTATTAAAAACAAAAACTTTTAAGTATGTACTTTTATATTTTATGAACTTCAAAAGTTGTTTTTAGGTAAAACATGCATAAGATTACAGATGTAATTAGGGGTGTGCTATGCAATTAAAAAATCAGGGAATATTTTGAATTTCAAAAGCACAGACACATACACAGACAGAACAGGTAGGAGACCAAAAAAAAAAAAAAAAGTACAAAAAATGGGAATTAGATTTATCTTATTTGATTGGTAGAAGAGATGAAACCTCCTTTTTATGTTACAAAAAGTATACTGATTCTTCTGACAATATGGGGATTTTGCAAGTGCGTTCCTTAAGTCTTTTTTTTTTTTGTAAATCCAACAATAAGGCAAAGTATAAAGACAATATATTATCAACTCTGAACTAAGGGAGCATGTCTGTTTTTCTCTACAAATTTCACAAGGATCAATAAAGAATAATTTAAACCAAGGTAAGTGTAAATACCAGGAGGCAAAGGAGAACTTCCTTTCTGGAAAGGTCAAGGTGTTATAGCAAGACATTGTAAAAAACTTCTTTGGTGCTATCCAGTTTGAAAGCACTCGATCTGATGACAGGAGCATACTATGAAAAAGATATGGAATATATTCTTTGAAGTCCTTTAGCCAACATTTCAAGGCAGGAGCAAGAAAAGATACTAAGCCACAGAGGTTTTCTTCTTGACTCACCACAAACTGGGAGAGAGATGGGGATGATCCCTGGGGAGCACTATCTTGTTCTTCAGTGATAGTGGCAAGTAAGAGCAGAAAAGTGCAGGGAAGTAGGTGCAGGCACACACACACACACACGATGGTAAAAAATGTTTCACCACTTAAAATATGGTAACTATTCACTGATGTGGTTCACTCATCTTGAGGAGAACAAAACACACTGAAGGTAATACATCCTCACAATTCATTAGGAACTACCATATCCTTAGCTCCATTCAGCTAGCCTTGGGTGCATGGGTTTGAGCAAAATTATGAAGAAAGAGAGCAGAGATAAATTTTCCTGAACAGTTTTCCATAGACATAGCTTTCTCCTTATCCATCTCATGTAGCCACGTAACTGGACAGACTACAAACAACATCTAGTCTTCCAGCTCAAGCTCTAAGTAGGACTCAAATAGTGCCCAGGGAAATAGAAAAAGTCAATAAGAAGTCAACTATAGGCCGGGCGTGGTAGCTCACGCCTGTAATCCTAGCACTCTGGGAGGCCGAGGCGGGAGGATTGCTCCAGGTCAGGAGTTAGAGACCAGCCTGAACAAGAGTGAGACCCCGTCTCTACTAGAAATAGAAAGAAATGATTTGGACAGCTAAAAATATATATATAAAAAAATTAGGCAGGCATGGTGGCACATGCCTGTAGTCCCAGCTACTCGGGAGGCTGAGGCAGAAGGATTGCTTAAGCCCAGGAGTTTGAGGTTGCTGTGAGCTAGGCTGACGCCACAGCACTCTAGCCCAGACAACAGAGCGAGACTCTGTCTCAAAAAAAAAAAAAAAAAGTCATATATAGTATTTTCAGGCAAATTATAATTCAAAATAAACTATTTGGATTCAAAGTTAAGAATAAAAGAAACAATTTTTAATAGAATCTATGCAAAAGTTTAGCAAAAGTGAACACCAAGCATCAAAGAGAAGATTCACTGGAAGAAGTTTACTCCACCAAATAGAAAAAAAATTATAAAACACTGTTTAATAATGTCAGAGAAAAAATGACATAAGAGAATAAAATAAAAATAGAACAAATAGAGGTAAGTATTTTAGGGGGAAGATAATGGCATTACAGAACTTGAAATTCATATGGAGCAAAATTTGCAGAAAAGTGAACCAGTGGCATTGAGACATGTTTATCTACAAAATGCAGAGAAAGAGGACAAAAGAATAAATATAATTTAGGGGAAAAAAAGATAATAGAAAGACAACAGAAAGCCAAAATGTAAATAATAAATAGTTGATATAAATAGAAGGACAGACCCTACGGAGCAAAAACAACTAACTTTCACAAAATGGGAGCATGTATACCAGAGTTTGCAGATTTAAAGGTATCAGTGTATTCCACATAAAAATTAGTGTAACTGTAATAAACTGCTTTACAAAATCATGTATAAATATGGTTAATATCTTATTTGTTTAATTAATTCAGTTCCTTAACTGCTTTATTAACAGGAAGTTCAATATTGCCCTCTTGAAGCTCCTTTCTCTTACAGATCTATCTACGAATTCTTGTGGCCATTACATCTCCAAAATGGCAGAAGGAAGATACTCCAGCTTCCACATCTATGTAGGATTAAAACTGCACCATGACCAGCCCATTTCTGTCATTACTACAACTTGAGAAGTTATTGAAAATCAGTCCATTAAGCAAACATTACAGTAATAATGTGGCAGATAAGAATCATCAACAGATGTTAAAATTAGTGGGCAAAGCATTCTGAGAAATAAGACAGTCTCAAGACTCTTCTTCCCAGATATTTATTAATTAAAAAGGGAAAAACAGAAACTTTACTTTGGAAAAACCCTGCAGACACCACTTTTACCAAGTGATCAAAGTTAATGCTATCAAAAGTAATATGATATATTACCACCGTGTACCGCCTGATAGGATTCACTCAAAAGAGTACAACTTCACTTCTGTGGTTTTTTGCCCAAAATGTATAACCTAATGCATGGTACAACCTAATCATGTATGATGAAATACTGGACAAATCCAAATTGAGGGACATTGTTTAAAAAAAAAACTGATCTATAAGAACTCTGCAAAAGTATCAAGGTCATGAAAGGCACAGGAAGACTGAAGAAATGTCACAGATTAGAGGAGATGAAGGAAATGTGACAACTAAATGCAATGTGCATCCTGGACCAGAAGAACACTAGTGAGGAAACTGACAAAACTTTAATATCATAGTTTAGTTGATATTGTTCCAATGTTAATTTCCTGATTTTGATAATTATATTATGATTATGTAAGATGTTAACATTAAGGCAAGCTGAGTAAAGGGTATATGGAAATTTTCTGTACTATTTTTGCAACTTTTCTATACATCTAGAACTATTTCAAAATAAGATATTTTAAGCTCATATAATTAAGTAATCTTGACACAGACACTGTCCAGGGCACATTGTCCTTTTAAAGAGAATGATCCATTCCTTCCATGCTGACCAGCCAAGTTTGTCCCACCCTTGGGCTCCTCGGAGTGGAGCTTTCTGGGTTCAGCCCTTTCCATTTTTCATCCGCAGACGCATCCCACAGTTTCTGCTGTGCCAGAAGTGCTGGGATGGGACTCGTTTTTGGTTTTTGGCCTCCTCACAATATCAAAACCATGCCTGCCTTTTCTCTACACAGAATAATTCAAAGGGCAAGCAGCACTTTTTATTTTTAATTCTTCAAACATGAAGGCTCTGATTATTTCCCTTACCTGAAGTTGTTCAGTCAGCCTAGATGCAGCAGACATGGTTGACCCCCAATCCCATGTGCCCACAACCCAATGAGTTCATTTGCACCACTGTAGTTGTTTTCCACCATGCTGAGGTTCCTACCTCAGGTGCCTCTTCTCACTTCTTTGCCTTTGAGTTCTTCATGGCTTCAAATGCACGTAGTCTTGGCTAGCAAGAATGATCTACCATGTGGAGGAATTAAGGTCCCTGAGGTGCAAACAGTGAGGGAAGGGAGTCCATAAATAAATGCTCCATCTTCCCTCCATCCACTGCCGATAGTCAGAGGCATTTTCCATGTGTTTTATTAAAAGGCCCTCAGCAGGCCTGAGCCCATGGTGGTTACAGGCTCCATAATGTACCCTTTACTGACTTTCTTCTACCCCTCCTGTCTCACTCTCACCACTTTCTCACTTGTGCTTCCTAGGATAATCTCCCAAAACTACCTGCACATAAACAATGACATAGAGTTATATTTAATGATAGAGATACATGTTTACAAGATATTCTGAACTGAAAAGTAAAACATATTAGAAAGCAGCATAGCCAGTTCATGTCTAACTAGCATGGCATGCGACTTCCTCCCTACAACCAACCATAGACATGGTGCTGAAGCTAGAGGGTGGTTGGTGTGTCCCAGTGCCAAGCCCCAAACTGCGAAAAAGCACTTAGGTCATGGAGTATGTGTACAGGGGAGAGGGAGAATGCGGAAGGAAGAGGAACGTGTAGGTCAAGTAGATGAAGGCCAAACACCAGGGACAGGCATGGGCTGGGGGAGGGCTTCTTTAGTTTAGGGCTTCCCCTCTACCCCCCGTCGCCCCCCACATTTCCTAGGCAAGCCCACTGGCTGTTGCAATGCCTTGTGCAGCAGCTCTATCCAAGTGTCAGACAGAGGTATTGAGTAACATTGGGTTGTTCTGGAACTTGGCTACAGACTGGAGCTGATAAGGGTCAGTGCAGGCCTTTATTTCCACCTCTTCTCACCTTCCCACGTCCTCAGGGCTCCACCCCCAGTTCCCAGACCCCAACAACCATGGGCTAGACAGTTACAATAGAAGAAGGCAGCCCCTGTTCCCTGAGTGGTAGGTCTAGGCTAGGGGTGAGAGTGAGATAAATGAGCAGTGGTTGAGCCCAGATTGTTTTATTCCTAGACACAGCACCACTCCTAACTAATCCAAGGTGACATAAGCAAAGGGCCAGATTTTCTCCCCTTCCCCAGCTAAATACTTTTAGTCAAAGGAATCAGGCCCAAGGGAATACGAGCAGGTAAAAGGAGACCACTGAATATTGCAAGTACTATAAAAGAGAATATTTTCATAATTTTAAAAAAGTTAGAAAAAGAAATGATAAGACATGATTCACATGATTATGATGATTAAGCCAAAGGCATGGAGAGCACTGATCAAGTATAAAGGCCTGTGCAAGTGTAATAAGAGGGATGCAGAACAGGATGAGTACTGGAGGAAAGTTTGTATAGAAGATGGGAAATGGGAAGATGAGGACATATCCCTAATTATTTCTATTTCCTTTGTTAAGTAGCCTGGGATGAGGTAATTGCTTAGGGCAAAGGAGAAGGTTTTGGGGTGTGTGGCATTGGTGGGGAGAAACAGAGGAGATCAGGGAGGGTTGCAAGTTTGAGGAAATAGCCTCGTAGAGACAAGACAGTGTACTGCCCAGGTAAATCCAGCAGGATTGAGGTGGATGATCATGAGTTTGTAGTGGGGCCAATCTTCTCTGTTAATATGACTTCTGTTACCAATGCTCAGCTGCACTGGTGCAGACATGAATGGAGCAGGTAATTGAGTTTATCTAGGGTGAGAGTTTTGCCAGACATGGGACCAAAAGACAGAAAGCAAAGGAGTTTAGAGAATTGGCAAAGGATTATTGAAATGATGAATCATTTAATTCAAATTGGAAAAAAGAGAGGGGTAGAAAAATGGCTGGCAGATAGGGAGAGACCAGTGGCTAGATTTACTTTTAAGCATTTCTATCTTTATATAGCTTCCCCCAGCTTGCTAAATAAACAAATTATTCTTAAGGGAGCGAGGCTTTTTAAAAAAAATAGACTCTATTTTTTAAAGCAGTTTTAGGTTTACTGCAAAATTTAGCATAAGGTACAGAGATTTCCTATATACCCGCTGCTCCCACACATACATAGCTTCTCCTATTATCAACATCCCCTACCAGAGTGGTACATTTGTTACAACTGATGAACCTACCTTGACACATAATCATCATCCAAAATCCACAGTTTACATTAAGGCTCACTCTTGGAGTTGTACATATTATAGGCTTGGGCAAATGTATAATGACATATGTCCACCATTGTAATATCATTTGATACTATGCTAAATATCATAGAGTATTTACACTGCCCAAAAAACCCTCTGTGCTCTACCTATTCATCCCTTTCTCCCCATTAATCCCTGGCAACCACTGATCATTTTACTGTCTCCATAGTTTTGACTTTTCTAAGATGTCATATAGTTAGAATTATACAATATGTTGCCTTTTCAGATTGGCATCTTTCACTTACTAATATGCACATAAGTTTTGTCCATGTCTTTTTATGGTTTGATGTGGTGAAGAATATTTCATCATCTGAATGTACTACCATTTATTTGTCCATTCACTAAAAGACATCTTGGTTGCTTTCACATTTTGGCAATTATTAATAAAGCTGTTATAAACATCCATGTGTGGGTTTTTGTGTGGGCATAAGTTTTCAACTTCCTTGGGTAAATACCAAGAAGTATGATTGTTTGATTGTATTAATATGATAAGAGTATGTTTAGTTTTGTACAAAATTACCAAACTGTCATCCAAAGTGGCTGTACCATTTGTATTCCCACAACAATGAATGTGAGTTCCTGTTGCTCCATGTCCTTGTCAGCATTTGGTGTTGCCTGCATTCTGGCCATTCTAATAGTTGTGTAGTGGTATCTCACCATTGTTTTAATTTGCATTGCTCTAATGACATGATATGGGGCATCTTTTCATATGCTTATTTACCATCTGTATATCTTCTGTGGTAAGGTATCTTTTAAGGTCTTTGACCCATTTTTTAAATCAGATTGTTTGTGTTCTTACTGTTGAGTTTTAAGAGTTCTTTATATTAATATATTTTTTATAACAGTTCTTTATCTCATGTGTCTTTTGCTCTATGTCTTCTCCCAGTCTGCAGCTTGTCTTTTCATTCTCTTTCTTTGCAGAGCAGAAATTTTTACTCTTAACAAAGCTTTCATTTTCATTCTCTCTTTCATGGATTCTGCCTCTGGTGTTGCATCTAAAAAGTCCTTGCCAAGGCCACGTATGGTGGCTCCTGGTTGTAATCCTAGCACTTTGGGAGGCCAAGGTAGGAGGATTGCTTGAGGCCAGGAATTCAAGACAAGCCTAAACAACATAGTGAGAGCCCCATGTCTATAAAAAATTTAAAAATTAGCTGAGTGTGGTAGTGTGCGCCTGTAGTCCCAGCTACTTGGGAGGCTGATGCAGGAAAATCATTTGAGCCCAGGAGTTTGAGGTTGCAGTGAGCTATGATGATGCCACTGCACTCTAGCCCTGCACCAGAATGACAGCCTGTTGCGTAAATAAATAAATAGTTCTTGCCAAACTCAAAGTCATCTAGATTTTCTCCTGTTATCTTCTAAGAGTTTTATGGTTTTGCAGTGTACATTTAGGTCTGTGATCAATTTTGTGTTAATTTTTGTGAAGGATCTGGGTCTAGATTAATTTTTTTGTATGTGGATGTCCAGTTGTTTTGGCACCACTTAATGAAAAACAATCTTTTCTCTATTTACTGCCTTTGCTCTTTCATCAAAGATCAATTTACTGTATTTATGTGGGTCAATTTCTGGGCTTTCTATTTTGTTCCACTGATCTATTTGTCTATTTTTTCACCAATACCACACTGTCTTAATTACTGCAGCTTTATAGTATATCTTGAACTTGAGTAGTGTCAGTCCTCCAACTTGGTTCTTCTCTTTCAGATTTAATGTTGTGTTGGCTATTCTGGGTCTTTTGCTTCTCTATATAAACTTTAGAATCAGTTTGTCTATATCCATAAAATAACTTGCTGGAATTATGATTGGCATTGCATTGAGTCTATACATCACACTGGAAAGAATTGACATTTCGATGATATTGAGTCTTGAATATCCATGAATATAGAATATCTCTCAATTTATTTAGTTCTTTGATTTCTTTCATCAGAGCTTTGCAATTTTTCTCAGAATAGGTCTTAAACACATTTGTTAGATTTATACCTAAGTATTTCATTTCTGTGTATGCTGATACAAATGGTATTGTGTTTTTAATTTCAAATTCCACTTACTCATTGCTGGTATACAGGAAAGGAATTGACTTTTTTGTATTAACCATGTATCCTGCGATCTTTCTATAATGACTTACTAGTTCCTGGAGCGTTTTTGTCAATTAGTTCAGATTTTCTACATAAATGATCGTGTCATCTGCTGAGTCTTTTATTTTAATTCTTCATATAATACATGTTATATGCTCTTGTATGTGTTTAATTTTAATTACCAAATATTTTATGAAAAGAGAATGTAGGCTGGGTGTGGTGGCCCAGCCTATAATTTTAGCACTCTGGGAGGCCGAGGCAGGAGGATCATTCAAGGTCAGGAGTTCAAGACCAGCCTGAGCAACAGTGAGACCCCATCTCTACTAAAAATAGAAAGAAATTAGCCGAACAACTAAAAATATATAGAAAAAATTAGCCAGGGATGGTGGCACATGCCTGTAGTCCCAGCTACACGGGAAGCTGAGGCAGAAGGATTGCTTGAGCCCAGGAGTTTGAGGTTGCTGTGAGCTAGGCTGACGCCACAGCACTCTAGCCCAGGCAACAGAGCGAGACTGTCTCAAAAAAAAAAAAAAAAAAAAAGAGGCCGGGCGCGGTGGCTCACGCCTTAAATCCTAGCACTCTGGGAGGCCAAGGCGGGAGGATCGCTCAAGCTCAGGAGTTCAAGACCAACCTGAGCAAGAGTAAGACCCTGTCTCTACTAAAAATAGAAAGAAATTATCTGGACAGCTAAAAATATATATATAGAAAAAAATTAGCCGGGCATGGTGGCATGTAGTCCCAGCTACTCGAGACGCTGAGGCAGAAGGATTGCTTAAACCCAGGAGTTTGAGGTTGCTGTGAACTTGATGCCACAGCATTCTAGCTTGGGCAACAGAGCAAGACTCTGTCTCAAAAAAAAAAAAAAAAAGAGAGAGAGAATGCAGGATGAAATTACAAAATGTGTTTCTCTAGTAAATCTTTACAAGATAGAGTATATGGTCAAAACTTTTGTTTTATAATTGATGAAACCCATGATTTGTTTCTAAAATAGAAGATTTCCTTTTCTCCTGAAAAGAAAATCATCCTTAGCTGATAATTAATTAGAAATTCTATATCTTCGGGTGCATCTTCTCAAGGCGTTTCCAGTTGGGGCAAGAATTTAGTTGCAGGTAGAAATGGCAAAATGAACATGATATCCCTTTATGAAGGCTTGCTGAGCACACATGGTCATCATATTTTAGGATCTTTCCCTCGCCTTGCTAGATACAACCTGGTTCATGCTAACAAACTCTCCAGTGGTTATGGTCTGTCCAACAAGGCCAGGTGAGCTACACGGTCACTGGGACGACCTCAGCTACAGCCAACACAGCATCTGACAGGAGAGCCAACAAAGTCAGCTGTTGCACATGATTATCTCAGTTTAACTTAACCCTACATTGGAGTCTGGCCAGTGTCCTCTGCTGTCATCTAGTGACCGCAAGTGAAAATGCAGACCCACAAAACTCCAGAAAGACTGCAAGATAATAGTTTGGTTCCTGGTTAGACTTGGCCAAAAGAGAAATACGGGAGAGATTTGGAAAATTGTGAACTCGGAAGTGATAGCCAAGAAGAGAGAACAGCTTTCCATAGACTTCAACATCATCCCTTTAGAGTCCCATTCAAGCAGCTGGGTGTACCAGGCTCCCCCCAAGCTCTGACTTGTCCATCTGTGCCAGTGCTCTAGAACAACTGGTCTTTTCATCATCCTCCAACTCCTTTTTTTCCAGAACTTTACTGTCCTGCACTTCTCCCAATTGTGTACTATCGAATTCCTAAAATGAATCCTTATTCCATATACTCACAGTGGTTCTGCTTTCCAGAATCAACTTCATGGAAACACCTCCTCTGCAATTATCCAGGACAGCAAAATAGGGGCTCTGCACCCACTTGTTTTAGCTCCAAATAACTGAGCTCCAAATAAAGATCTCAGGAGGCTGTATCTGATTAGTGGAATTTAATTTATGTTGGCATTTAAGCAAATAAGGAAATCAGAAATGGTTTCTATTTTGCTTTTAAGTATTAAAATGTGGTGATGGTGTTTTTATCAGTCAGGTTTCTGTCTGGAATAGATGATACTCTTAAACTGGGTAATTAGAGGATAGTTTAAGGTGTGCCTAGGGTTTGGGAAAGTAACAAGGGATCATTCCCTACCCCAGGGCTAGTAGCAGTGAAGAGTGGCTATAATCCCTAGGCCTGAGGGTTAAGTAGAGGGAGCACATAACACAACCAGACAGAGGGGTGTGGAGAGCAGCTGACAGGAGATGGGCCTTGCATAGAGGGACATAGCTAACCCACTGTGACCTGTCAGGGATGAATATCTTAACCACGCTGTCTTCCTGCCCTCAGGACCTTCTCTGGTGTCTTCTGTGGCTATGCACTCTCCCCCCTCAGGGGCTTTGCCCATTCGATTGTCCTCACCCTTCACTGTAGGGCGGAAATAAATGTTCCTTTCCACCACTAAACGGTTTTCTGTATTTGCAGTATAACCTTTAAAGTACATGTTGAAGATGTTTAAGGCTCTGTGAATTATTTACAATAGTGATCCTCAGTTTTAAAATTCTACCTCATCATAGACTAATATGTTTATAAAATACAAATGAATTCATAGAAAAAAGAGATAAAATCAAATAAAATACAAACTGAAATTTTACTATTACACAGTATAAAATTATTATGTCAAAATGCCATTAAAAATTTCTTAATGCATATCCTCAATTATGTACTACAAGTGATTCTCAACCCTGGTTACACCCATGAGGGTAAATATTACCAGGAGATATTTTTACGTATGGTACTAGATTCCTATCCCAGACCAAGTAAATCAAAATCTCTGGAAGGTGAGGCCTGGAATGTGTGTGTGTGTATTTTAATTCCCCCGTGAGTCTAAAATGAGGCCATAGTTGAGAATCAATTACCCAAACTGATGAGTTAGCTGAACAAGAGTAAATGATTCTTCTTTTCCTCTAACGAGTTACTTAGCCACAAACCCTAGGATAGATTTTTTTTTTAATTCTAAATTAATTTACTCACAAAATCTTTACATTGAAAAAACTCTCTCCTTGAGACATTTATATTTAAATACTACAGTGCATTTAGAAAACATGACATTTTGCAAAAGCAATTTCTTCAATACTTCTTTTTCTTTCTCCAGTATTTCCTTTTTATCTTCTAGTTTACCTTAATTATTGAACGTACTGGGGAATTAATTGTTTAGAAAATCTCGCATAAAGGTCTTTGTTTTTTTCTTTTCTTTTTTCTTTTTCTTTCTTTTTCTCTTTCTACTTATTGATTTAAAGTAATTTCTTCTCTGAACTTCTTTTTCTGGTCATACCAACTCTGATACCTGTTTACCCTTCCAGCAGCCTATCCTAGAAAGTCAGTGACAGGGCCAGGCTTATCCCTGTAATCCTAGCACTTTGGGAGGCCAAGGCAGGAGGGTTCCTTGAGGCCAAGAGTTTGAGACCAGCCTGAACAAGAGTGAGGCTCCATCTCTATAAAAAATAGAAAAATTTGCTGGGCATGGTGGCGTGTGCTTGTAGTCCCAGCTACTGGAAAGGCTAAAGCAGGAGGATTGCTTGAGCCCAGTAGTTTGAGGTTGCAGTGAGTGCACTCTAGCCTGGGTGGCAGATCAAGACCCTGTTTTGGAAAAAAAAAAAAAGTCAGGGCTCAGAACGTTGTACCCCAAAACATGGTATTTTGGTATAATGAATATTTTAAGATGAAGGAATTTGAGAAAACCACAGGAGCAGGAAGATCTCTCTGACCTTTTTTCACCCTTCTCCCCTCAAACAGGTCATAAAACCTAGGAAGGATTTTCTGGCCTTCCCCTGAAGCAGTTCATAAGATTCTCCTGTAAGCAGTGCCCTCCTTATATCTGGAGGAAAGGAGCATCCAGGAGTTGATCATAATCTCAAAAGACAATCCTGAATGCCATAATCTCAAATGTTGAAATTCCAAAAGATCAAAATCCCAAAATATAATTCTGGGAAAAATAATTTAAAATTTCTTCAAAAGATATTTATTTACATTTTTAAAAGGAGATTTGAGAAACATAAAAACACAACAGAACACTTCATAGACCATTTTACACAATAAAATAGGCAATAATAACATACATATTTTTGCAAGCATGAACAATCAGGTATACTAGTGACAGTTGTATGGGTAAAACAGGTATGAGCAGACAAACCATATTCATAAAGAAATAAGTCAAAAAGGGAAATGTATAAACATATATCACTATAGTTGGTAGCTGTGTGCATCCAGCCTTATAACTGTAGTCCTCTTAAATACCGTGATGAACAACCCAAGTCTTTTGACAAGATTGATTAAAAACTGTGTTGATGGGTCACAACTGCATGTGCAGTTGCTAAAAGAGCTGAAATCTCGAGAAATTTTATCTTTCATGAATGCAGATGGTCTTCAGTTAATCTGTCATTGTCAGTTAGATTTTCAGCCCAGCCAGCCAGGGACCCTGAGAGTGCTGAGAAAAATCTTTCTTTCCCTATATCAGATTGGTGTAATCCATATCCTCAAACATCTCAGGAGATTTTTACATAAATTTGCTTTTTCTTTCCACTAAAAGTATTCTCTTTGTGTTGTCTTTCCTTATTTATTTATTTATTTATCTGTAGTTTTTCTGGTTTTGTTTTTAAGATTTTTCATGGAGCTTCTCTATTTTCCTCACAAATATTTTTATTTTCTACTAGTCTTAAAGACCCAACACAGTATGTTTTTAAATAAGTTCTACCTTTTATTTCATTTTAGCTTTAAAGATTCTAAAAGAGTCTTTGTAAAGATTTTAGAGGTTCTGGAAAATTGCTTAGGAGAATTTAAATAATAAGTTATTCTTTCATTTGCCAATTTTATGGTGCTAAAAACCTTAGTGAATTTTCCTAAACGAGAGGCTTCAAAGTAATATTTTTTTTCTTTTACTCCTCATTTTCTTTCTTGGCAGCCTGACTGTAAAAACAGAAGCTGAAAATTCCAGATGAGGCTCTGGGGAATTCTTCAGAAGGCTGTTCCTAAATCTACTTCTTTCTCTTCCTCCTAATAGAGGTTTTCTTCCCCTCTGGGCTAGAAAGAGTTTTTAATGAAGTTTTTCCCTCTCCCAATAAGCCTACTTTTAAAATTAAGGGTGAATTTCTTAAATATGAAAATTTTCCAGAACTTCTTTCTTCTTTTTCACATTTAACAGTTGTTGGCTTCTTGCAAGAATGGCTTTAGCAATCTTAAAGGCACTGGGGAATTAATTATTGAGGAAGTTTTGCATGGAGCCATAGTCTCCCTTTCCACTTCAAGTACCCTGTTCTTTCCCTGAGATAGTGTTCTCTGATGAAGAATGACATCATGTAATGAGAAGTGTTGACTGAACCTAGTGCCTTGTGGTTATGAAATTGAGGTATGGATGAAGTAACATGAGTTTTAGAGTCAGAATACAGAGTTCAAGGTGTTTTGTTTTGTTTTGTTTTGTTTTGTCCCAACTACCTACTAACTGCATATTTGTAATTGATTTACTTGGTCTCTCCTGGCCTCCCTTTCTTCATCTGCTTCAGAGGAAATCATGCCTATTCCCACAGAGTTGCTGGGAAAATTAAATTTTACAATGGTGGTATTCAGGACATGTCACTCCAATATATGCCTCCTTGGCATACTGAATATTTTAGGCTGAAAGAATTTGAGCAAACATCAGAAGCAGGAAAGTCATTCTCACCTTCCTCCACCCTTCTCCCCTGAAGCAGGTCGTAAGACCCTCATGTGTGAGAGGTGCCCTCCCTATACCTGGAGGAAAGGAACGTCCTTATCTCTGAAGACACAGGGACACAGAAATAAACCTGAACAAATAGGCCTTGCTAAGTTTCCCCCAGTTTATTACCATTAGAACACATTATTTTTGGCCAATCATATTTCTCCACGATTCTCCATGCCTTGCCAAACCTACTATAAAAAACTCAGGTTCAACTATTTCTTTGGGTCTTCCTTTCCTTTTGAAGGCACCTGTGTTGCATTTAATTTGTATCAAATAAATTTGTATGTTTTTCTCTTGTTATTCTGTCAGTTTTCCTTTCAGACGCAGCCAGGGACCTTAAGAGGGTCAAGGAAAACCTTCTCCTCTCTTACAATTTGTAGTGACCTTGAAGAGTTATCTGAGTCACCTTACTCATTCCAGAGGCTGCAAATGGGATCTTGGGAAAACTGACAACGGCCAGTGAAAGGTTCAGAATTCTTACCAAAGTCAGCTCTCCTGGATCTCTGTCTGTAGAGCCTGGTCAAGAGAGGAAGGTAAAAACTTTCCTTGTCCCTTCTTTTCTAAGTGCAAATTAGTACAAGAAAAATATTTGTTTGGACTAACCTAGGATGGGTAGAAGGAAATATATTTTTCCTCCTTTACAATAATATACATAAAAGTGCTAAACATAGGACTTGGCACATAGGGAGGCATTCAAAGAAGTAACCAGGTCCTAACATCTGAGACAGCTAACCAGGAGGCTGAGTTATTGATTGTGGGAACAGAGAATATTAAACAAGCCCCACTCTTTGACCATGTCCCTAACAGCCTGGTTATGTATATTTTATAATATGGTGGTTCTTAATGCTGGCTATACATTAGGATCACTTAGGAAGCTTTACAATAATATCAAAGGAGAGGGTGCAGTAATGAATTAAATCAGAATCTTTGGAGAGGGCTGGCAAAGATAGTCTTTAAAGTTCTCCAAACAATTCTACTGTGTAAGTCAGTACTGAGGATCACTAAACTAAGTGATTTTATAGTAAAGAAAGATATAGTAACTTTCAGAACAATTGTCTAACCATTAACAAAAAGACCTGCCACTGATTGGGAGGAAATACTTGCAAAACACAAATCAGATAAAGGACTTAAATCCAGAACTTACAAAGAACTCTTACAATTCAAGAATAAACAACTCAATTAAAAAGTGGGCAAAATATATGAACAGACATTTCACCAATGAAAATGTACAAATGGCTAATATGTTGCAAAGTAGATGTTCATGTTTGTATTCCTCAGTGACCTTTCTGTGTTGTCCCCAGATTTCCCAAGGCCTTCTACCTCTCCTTTCTTCTGGCTCTCTCTGTAGGAACCAGGTGCCCCACCCAGTTCTCTTGGGCAATGATTTACAACATTTTCAAACATTTTTGTTTACTTATTCATTAAAATAAACATGAAAGGCTGTGTGCACTCTTGCACATTTTTAAGTTAACAACTAAAATGTTACCATATATTTAAATAAGGTTATTTCTTGTTAACAGAAGATATATTAAATATTTTTAAAATAAAATGAGATGATTAAATAAGACTGGAATCAATCTTTCAAGTTAGATTTGATGAAATGAGTCTAAACTACCTTTTTGAATAAGCATATGCCATCTCAAGAAGTTAAACATTCATCTGTGGGTTTTCTTCAATGTATTTCAATATTTGGTAGCCTCACAACACATTCTATGTGCACTTAAAGGAATAAGTACATTATCTATGCTTCCTATTCTATTCTGAATTCAGAGTGTTCCAACATGGATCAAAACACCTTCTTTCTCAGACAAAATTTCACCTTTAACAGAAATATGTATAAGACATATGTGCCTTAATTAATCATTGCAAGAGGTTTCCTTGAACAAAAAAATTTAATATTTCTATTTTTGGTTCCTCAGATGTATTTATATTCCAGAACCAACCACAGTGATGAGATTTGAGAGGAGGATAGGAGATGCGTATGCCATTCTTATGTACTACTGGAAACTCAGACATTACAGGCAGATCAATTTTAGGAAAGACTCATAGGATATTGATACCCCTTAAAACTATTCATGTAAGTGCACCTATTGTTGTTTTTTAAACCTTAATTGTACTTTAAACTTTATTTATATTTGTAAAATAAAAGGATTTATTCTGTTTAAAGAAACTTCAGGTACCACCAAGCTGGTGGTGAAAGTACTTTGGAAGTGTACTAGAAGTTGTCCATTGCTGTGGCAATTACTAAGTGATAGTTGTCATCTATTGCATACAAGTAAGCTCTACCCTGGTTTTAGATTGTTGAGAAAATCCCACATTTAATAGCTTTATTTCTAAATAGACTTTCTATTTTATTTCTGAGCTATAAAAATTTGGATGTTTTTCAGATTTCTTGCAAAAGTTATTTTTCTCCTTTCTACTTTCTATACACTCTTATTTATTTCTAACCTTAGAGATTATATTCACTTAAAGAAGATTTCAGTACCTTTTCTTGTATATTTTTGTTTTAAATATATAAGTGAATATGTTACTTAAGAGATTTCAAAAGGAACTAATTTTTTCTCTTCTGCCACAAGTTCTCATTTCCTCTTCCAGTAGTCTAGAAACAAAAACCCAATATAATATTGTAATAAATTATGATTTAGACAGAGATTGGCAAACTATAACCCTGGGGGCTCAGTTCAGCCCAAGGCCTCTTTTTGTGTGGCCCATGAGCTCAGAATGGGTTTTACATTTTTAAATGATTGGGAAAAAAAGTCAAAAGAAAAAAAAATATTTCATGACTTGTGAAAATTATATGAAATTCAAATTTCAGTGTTCATAAATACAGTTTTACTTGAACATAGCTATGTTCCTTTGTTCACATATGTCTATGACTGCTTTTCCACTATAATGGCAGAGCTGAGTAGTTGTCACAGAAACTGTATTGACCAAAGTATCTAAAATATTTACATCTGGCTCTTTACAAAAAATATTTGCTAGCTCCTGTATCAGATAATCATTATATGACTAAGAATATGCTCCCTGGTAGAAATAAAATAGTGCATGGACTGAACTGATTCTCAACATTAGTCTTTTTAAAAGCAAATTCCACTTTGAAATGGAATTCTTTTTAGTGGTTTCCCACATCATTCAGAATGAATTCCAAAGACATTATCAAAGCTAAAGAATGTCATTCTCAATATGCCCTGGCTACCTCTCAGGGTAATACTACTATACTTTGTCCTTTGTCTGCTGTAGCCACACTGCTTCCTTGCTGTTCTGGGACTTTTACCGCAGGGCCTTTGTACTTACTGAACTGCTCCCTCCCCCCCATCACTGTAAGCTGCGCACTCATTGCATTCCTCATTCTGTTCAAATGTTACCTCAAGAGGCTTTCCTTAATCACCTTATTTAAAATAGACCCAGTTCCCAACACACATACTCTTATTTTTTCAAAATGTAAGCCCCTTGAGAAGTAGGCACTTTGACAGTTTTATTTAATACATCTTAGAAGTGTTTGGTTCAGAGTAGATGCTCAAAAATATTTCTTGAACGAATGAATAAATGATCTTCTGAAGTGGATATATGTGAGTTACTGCATCAAATAGTAATTCATGTCTAAAATACCGCAAGTTACATTGACAGAATAAATGCATGCATGCATGGGACTGATAAGGAAAACCGCCATCTATTACTTGGTGCATCAGCCACCTGGACCCCCACCCCTCCCAGAAGACCTGCATCAGCATAACACTAAACCTATCACCTGGCCCATCAACTAACCTATTACCTGGTGAATCAACATAATACTAACCTATTACCTGACACATCAACTAACCTGTTACCTAGCGGGGGCGTCAGCCACCTGAGACCCCACCCCTTGGACCACGCCAACTTAATGAAAGTGGGAAAAATCGGGTAGACGGGGCTCAGAATTTGGTGGTGAGACCCCTCTGAGCCCGCAGGCGAATGAACTTTGATTCTCTGACTCTCTGTGTGCCGCTCGGTTTCTCCTTGGAACCACCCGCTGTAACTCTTGCTGTTACAGTAGCTTTGTTAATGAAAAGAGTTAAGGCAGAAAAAAAAAAAAAAAAGGAAGTAACCCACATGGGAATTGTGAAGGCATTTGTGGGTGAAATTGAACTACTGTTGGCATAACCAGTGATAGCTGTGGACATGCCAAAGCCAGTTTCTGAGGATCAGTGTTACGCTGAAATGAAGGCTCCAGAAAGCTGGCTGCAGCAGAACCGGCAGTGGTTGTGCACCTGCTGACTGTGTTAGTGGTCCACACTCTTAGGGGTTTGTTAACCCTGCGTCAATGCAAAAAAAAGCTAAACTCCGTAAAATAATTTTAAAGAGGTTTATTCTGAGCCAAATTTGAGGACCATGACCCGTAGCCACGCCCAAGAGGCCTTGAGCAAGTGGACTCGCTGTGGCTGGGTTACAGTTTGGTTTTATACATTTCAGGGAGACAGAGGTTATAGGTAAAGTCATAAATCAATACATGGGAGGCATACATTGGTTTGGCCCGAAAAGGTGGGCCATCTCGAAGTAGGGGGGCTTACCGGTTATAGGTGGGTTTAAAGATTCTTTGGCTTGTAATTGGTTAAAGACATGAAGCTTTGTCTAAAGGCTTGGAATGTTTTAACATAGTTGCTGTTTATCAGAGATAAGTCACCGGACATATATTTGTTGTGTAAATTGAGGACCTATAGGTTTGTCTTGCATACCTTTAGGCCTGTTAATGGGTTACAAAGGATGTCCCCAAGAAGGGAGGGGGGCATGATAAGGCATGTCTGACCTCCTTCCTCCTGGCAGGCAATTTAGTTTTAGTATATTCCTTTGGCCACCAGGGGATCCATTTAGTCAGCTGGTGGGGGGGCGGTGAGCCTTAAAATTTTATTTTAGCTCACACCTGGAAGAGGCCTGTGGGGCAGGCCTTTTCACAGATAGGGAAATTGACTCTCAAAGAGGTAATTTGCATTAACTTTCTCTCCCTTTATTATGCAACTTCACTAATGGATTTTATAAGCAATAACATTGACAAATGAAAAAAACAATACCTTGGTGGTGTTTTACAAAATAAAATTAAGCTTGATTTATTGGAATTCTTCACAGGAGAAAATGTGGATAAAGGGGATTAAGGGCTGACATTATAGTTTTTTTCTAATAATTTCCTATGGAAATAAGACAAGGAAGGTGGTGGGATGTTGTCCAAAACAGAACATTGGCCTAGAGATAGGAAATAAATAGAGGAGATAGATGACAAGTTTGAGGGTTTGATTTCTTAACAATTAGGTGTAGAATCAGTCTTATTTAGCTCCTTTATGGATGGTCTGGAAGAGTTCTCACCAGAGAATTACTGGATTTAAATGGATTTTTCCTTTGTATAGCAGGAAGTATTTAAGAAAAGAGACTGCAGTCATTGAGTTGTTAATGAATCCTAGATCTACCTCTGGGATTTTGAATAGTTGACTTTGGGCCAATTAAAGGAAAGGGAGCCTAGTGTGTGTGGGGTGTTACAGCAAGAGTTACAGCGGGTGGTTCCGAGGACAAACCGAGCAGAGAGTCGGAAAATCAAGGTTTATTCGCTGGTGGGCTCAGAGGGTCTCGCCACCAAATTCTGAGCCCCGTCTACTCATTTTTTCCCACTTTTATTAGGTTGGGGTGGTCTGAGGAGTGGGGTCTCAGGTGGCTAATGCACCTGGAAATAGGTTAGTTGATGTGTCAGGTAATAGGTTAATATTATGTTGATGCACCAGGTAATAGGTTAGTTGATGTTCCAGGTAATAGGTTAGTATTCTGTTGATGAGGGTCTTCCTTATCATTTGTGTGTGTGTGTGTGTGTGTGTGTGTGTGTGTGAGTGTGAGAGAGAGAGACAGAGAGAATGGAATGTGGGTAATGGGGGAAGTAACTGAAGGTGGAATCAAGATGGGAACTTCTGGAAAACATGATCAAAGTGAGTTTTGGGTTAAGAAAACTATTGATATTTTTCTAAGAGATTACTGCAACAATTGTAACACAACCACCATCACGAGAAAACCCTTTTCCTACTCTTTTGTAAAAGTGTGGTATTGATATAGTTGGAACATTGTGTATTTTTTCTAATTGCTATTTGTGAAAAATGGGATTGTTGAAGAGCAGTGAACTCCTTGGAAGGACGTGGGTAAGAGGTGGCTGCTTGTAAGGGCTGAGAGAGTGTGAAAACTAAGAAGAATGAAGGAATGTAGGATATGGGGTGAGAATAGCACAACAGGCTTTTCTCTAGTATATTTTGCCAGTCAAGATCTGCTAAGGTTTGCATATCTATTGCTGGTTCCCTGAGTGTAATTCAAGACTTTACATAACCTGGATTCAAATTGCCTTTCCAAAATCATCTCTTATTCCAGTCTCAGACCACCACCACACAGCAACTTCGAAGTACATCTAATTAACAAAGGTTAATTGTTGTCATTATCATTACCATTCCTAAAAAACCCCTGCAGTCAGCTGCTCCATTCTGTGAGGGCTTCCCAAAAGATCTTCCTTCCTTCCCTCCACAGGATTAACTGATCCTTTTTTCTGTCTTCCAAAGCACTTGTCTTACTCCTTTCTCAGCACTCCCTCCCTTTATTATGCCTCATTTCATAGTTAATTGTCTTCCTCTCCCCACCCCACTGCCCAGGAGAATTAGCTCCTCAACTGAGGGAATCCTCTTATATTCAGCTTCAAAAGTTCCTACGTATCTCCTTAAGATTTCTACCAGATTTACAAAAAGAGTAAACTGAAGTTTTTATGTTTTCCTAAGCTATAACTGATTTCCTACCAGATTTTAGGAATATTGAGATAAAGGATGAGGGATGGTGTATTAATGTATTTATGACTTTGACACAACCAAGGTGGGTCATTAATTCCTGTCAGGAATGCAAGGGATGCAAGGCAAAGGTTAAATCAGGCCGTAAAAACCATAAAATCTCGTTAAACAAGTTTTTTCTTTTTTTATTAACCTGATACAACATGGCTTACTTTCCATCCTGACTCTGGTATAGCATCACATGACACATACCAGACCCCTTTATCTTAACTCAAGCTTCCTTTCTACTGACTCCAAGTCTTTAGACAAAGCTTTATTTCTGTAACCAATTCAAGTCAAAGAATCTCAACCCACCTATAACCTTCAAGCCCCTGCTTGGAGATGTCCCACCTTTTCAGACCAAACCAATGTATACCTTCTATGTGTTGATTTATGATTTTACCTGCAACTCCTATCTCCCTAAAATGCATAAAATCAAACTGCAACCCAGCCACCTTGGGTGCACTTTCTCAGGAACTCTGGAGATTGTACAGCTGTGGGCCACAGTCATTCATATTGGTTCAGAATAAACCTCTTTAAATTATTTTACAGAGTTTGTTTTTTTTCCATTAACAGGAGGAACATGTAAAAATAAAAATCATATTGAAGACTGTAATATAAACCCTCAGTATTTCAACGCTTTTAACTAAAAATAGGAAACATTACTGAATTAAAATGATCTACATCACTACATTAAAGTGACTTACTTTTAAGTAAATAAAAAACTTCAAAACAATTCTCTCACATTCTATAAAGAGGAAAATATTACTCATAACATTTGGTTACCACAAGATGACTTACATAAAGAAAATGATTTTAAGTGATCACAACTTAGTCATTTACCCCTCAATGATTACCATCCTCCTCAAAGAGTATTTCTAAACATGCCACTTATTAAAAAAAAAAAAGCACCTATATGCCTGTCAATCTAAATAACAGAGAGAGGTTCTCTAAAAGAATAGATATTTATTTAGGCATAGAGCATTGCAATGGGAATATGCATGCCATAGTAAACTATGTGTGTATTCAGAGAGGTAAAGGAAGAGAAAGGTTTTGAAAGAAAAAAGTGAGGAGGATTACATAATCATTTTGAAATAATTATCCTTGTCTACAAAGATCAATAACAAGGGTGATGCCAGTCCGAGGTTGAGGTTGGATGGACAGATAGATGGTTGCTGGGCAGATGTCTTTGCAAAAGTATTTTTTGTGTAACGTTGCAATTGTCTTTGTGCAAGGTTGTGGTTTTTGTAGTCTTCTGTTATAGCTTATTATCAGGCATACAAGCATGAGAACATTCTCTTCCTTTCCTGGCTCTATTTGTCAGGGTTTTCTTGACATTAGTGACTCCATTTGTTTCTGACAATTTTCAAATGCCCAAGCTGCTGCTGATCTTACCTTTACTTCCCTGACCATTAGAGCTCACATGACCTTTGCTATACGATACTCTGTGAAATCCAAAATTCTGAAGACCAAGAACAGCCATGGTTGGGCTGCCTATTTACCCTACATCAAAAATTTGTTCCCTATAAACTATGTAAAGAATTTTTTCCACTCTGCTACCAATTCAAAAATACCTTCAATTAGAGATTTCATTTATGATAACAAACATTACTATTGTTACTGTTAGCCATACATTTGGGCATATAAAGTGCATTGGGCTGATAGCTTCTTATTATAAATTATTTCATTCCTGGTGCTTTTTCTGCAAGTTCATGGAGATGAACTGCATTGGAGCCAAAAGATGAGTGGGACTGGTGATGAGGGAGGAGGACACAGAAGGAAAAGGCAGGTCTGAGGTTGTTAGGGCAGCTAATGAAAAACAGTGGGAAAGAGGCACACTGAGAGGTGGAAGAAAATAGCGTCAGGAAAAATTGTGAAATACTTTGAATAGGGGGAAAAAGATTACTGGGTGTTCTATGGAATACTTGGTGTGATCTAGCCAAAGCTTCCTGGTTATCTGCATCTTCATTGTCTCAGAGCTATCTTACTACTCTGTTAGTTGTAGCAAACAAATAATTCTTGTCCATCAAAATGCAAATGAGTTTTTGCTAGTGGGGATGCAATTGATTATTGCCCTGTGGATACTGGCCAGTTTTACATCAATTAACAAAGTCATTTCAGCATATCTGATTGCCTGCATCTTTGCTCTTTAAATTCCTCTTTGACCTTGTTTTTAAAAACTTTCTGGTTCTCTTAAAAATCTTTGACATGTTCATTTTACATTTGATTGAATCTATGATTTTCTTTTTAAAAAATTTAAACTTTAACAGTTTAAGAGATCATCCTCCAACATGTCCGAAATGCCTGATAGAGGCAAGGAAACCATACTGCTGGAGATGTGCTCTCAAAAGCATCCCAGCACGTTTTATGGCTCCCACAGGTGAATACCAAGCAGTAACAGAATTTTAACTTTGCTGACTCTCTGTTTCTTTACTCTTTCTCCTCTCTACTGATTGTGTGTGTATGTTTGTATGCTGAGCTCAAATAAATTCAGAATTTTGTGCTCATTGGCACAAGATGTATGTAGACCAGTGAGTTTTATGTCTGCTTGTTTAATCTTAATCTACAGCTGAAGTTGTAGAACTGAAGTTATAAGTACTCGTGTCTGTGTATATGTGTTCATAATTCAGAAAGATCTTTACCTCTTGTTTTATAACTATAAAAGTTTTTTTTTTGGAGAATATTAATACACTAGTTAATAAAGTCTCTTAAAAGAATTCTGTTCTGATTGCTTTATAGAGAAATAAGTTCTTATACAAATGAAATATCCCTAAAATCCCAGAAAATAAAGAAATCACATCTAATACTTAAAAAGCATTGTACTTAAGAAAATCCATTCTACAGAAACATCTAAATCAGAAACATTTTAGAATTCAAATTTATATAATTAAGGTGACTCTTTGGTAATGAGACTAGTTTAATAATTTTGGTTTTATAAAAAGCTATGTCTTCTCTCTAAGAGTATTAAGTATAATATATGTCAGGGAGGAAAAACTTTTCCTCTACCTTCTTAGGTTCTGTGTTGAGGGGCCTGAGAACTAAACTGACAAAAGACAGATTAATGTAGGGATAAGGCAGAAAAGGAAGGTCAAGAGAGCCTAAGTGCAGCCATTTTGACTGATACCAGACCCTAACCTCTCTGAACAAGGAAGTTGCCAGCAAGTCACCGGCCTAGGACCACCCAAGGATGGATGAATTATTAAGCCAGATACCTTACAAATTGTTTTTACTTACCTTTCTGTGACAGCAGTTTATGATTAACCTTTATGGCCTGACCACAAGACAATGCTGGTCACATATGGCTGTTTCCTAAGGGGGTTTTTGAACACACAAAAAACGTTACCATTGCCCCATAAGGGGTCCCCTCCTGTTCGGGAAAGGACCCCTACTCTGTCTGTGGAGTAGGGTCTATTGTCTGTCTCTCTCTCAATAAAATTTCTGTCGCTAGTTGGCCCGCTCTGGAATTCTTTCCAGCACAAAGATAAAAACCCACTTGGCGAGTTCAAGAGGCTTTCCCCATTTCACTGGGACACCTCCTGCATCATCCTTCTGGTGACCCCAGGTGGGACGAAGAGAGACCCCCACACAAACCCCAGATTAAGACTGTACAGCATTATTTGGAACCTGTTAGATGGGTAAGTCTCCCTTTGTCTAGTTTGGTTTGGTAACCTTGGGTTCTTTCAGTTCTTTTGTCTTCTAAAGTTTCAGACTCTTTCATTCTTACTCTAATCTCTGACCTGAGTGCTCCTCTCAATTTTGGACAAGTAAGGGAGGTGGCTTCAGGGCCTCTGACTTGGTAGCCAGTGTGATGAATGTTCCTGTCGTCTGGGTGTCCTGGATGGTAACACTACCAGATGGTCATGTCTTTAGCAGCTTGCCCAACCAGTCTGTCTTTTTCCAACTCTGTTCTTGAGACTTTTCTTCCGAATTAGAGGACATAAACTCACTCCATCCACCTAACTATGGCTCCCCCAGTAACGGGATGGCAGGGGTTTTAATCCCTGCACTGTGAAGATTCAAGTTGTTGGCAGACACTGGATGACCCTGGCCTTGGGAATTAGTGGGGATTTTCTCTTGTACCAAGCAGGAGTCCAATAATTCACTTTCTTCTTTTACTTCTCCTCCTCAGTTTCTTGTGTTTTGGGTTGTGACTCATTGATCTGTCTTGCTCTTTAGTGCATAAATACATGATTATGCTTATTTTGTTATTGCATTTATAATATAATCTCCGCTTTGGTCATTTGAGCAATTGTTTCTATTTTGTGTGGTACAGGACACTTTCCTTGTTTACTTTGAAATTCTTTTTCCTTTTGTTTGGACAGATACTTTGTTGTGGTGACTCTGGGACACTAGAGCCATGTTGTTTCAGTGACTCCAATTTGGTGGCTGAAACAGGCCACAAGCCACCCCTTTGGATGCTCTGGCTTTTTGGCATTTGGAAAAGGGATCTTCATCGATTAGCTTCACACTACCCATTTCCAATGATCTATCTTTGCCTGCCCTACAGTTAAGACTTACCATTTCCCCCAGCAGTGGGCTGATTATTGTTCCTTGGGTTGTTTGCCTCCCCATTGCAAGGAATGCCACTAGGATGATGGGCAACAAAAGGATTTACTTTTACTATATTACTAGCAGTACATAGGCCAGTGGCATGTATCTAGGACTTTTAAGCTCCAGCTTTATCTTTGGTTTCTTAAGTGAGCTGGGTTTCTAATTCCCTTGATTCACTTGGGATTTCAAAAACCTATTTCTCTGTCCAAAGTCTCTTCTTGATGGCACTCAGGTAGCTACTTCTGCTATCAGTTTTCTTTCTTTTGCCCAAACCGTAAAAAGTTTATTTGATTTTGGTGGAAGTCAGATTATAATTGCCCTTTGGCCCCCAATGTTGCATTTGAACTCAGACTGAAGCCTGCTCTGGCCACTCTACTTTCATCCCTGATTCTATAATTTGTGGTTGAAGCATTTGTTTTGCCATGTTCCTCACACTGGAGGACATAGCCCTCATTCTTCTGCACAGATATATCTTTTATCTTCTACTCTCCATGTTTTTTCAGCTGTGCCAGCTTTGACTCTGCAAGGTTTAGCTGCTATTGCTTTGTTAACTTTCCTTAATGAAAAGGGAGAGTGGGAGTGGGAAAGAAAAAATAATTTGTTTACTACAAAACTTAGTAGGACCCCACTTTCTAGCCAGGAGACTTTTTTCAATATGGGGACAGTGGCAAGCATCCCAAAGGATTTGCCATTAGGGTGCCTTCTAAGCAATTGGGACATATTTAAATTGGAAGGGTTAAAGAAAAAGAAACTTATTTTCTATTGTAATGCAGCTTGGTATCAATATATTAATAAATTTGGAGATCAGGAAATTTGGCCAGGAAATGAAATATAATACTATAATGCAGCTAGATTTGTTTTGCAAGAAAGAGGGAAAATGGGGAGAGGTCCCTTATGTACAAGTTTTTATGGCCCTTTATTAGGATCCTGACTTAAGGGATATTTGCAGGATGTGCCTAGCTCATGTAGCCTCCAGGCACCAGGAAGTCACAGCAGATATTCTGGATGATCCCCTCCTGGCTGCCCCTCCTAGGCAGCCTGTGCCTGCCATCCCCGGAACCTCTTCAGTCTCCCAGCTCTTAGGAGACTGAAGGGGGATTCCATTAGCTCCCTGCTTCTCACATCCCACCCCCTGTATAGGATTCTACCTCAAGGTCATTGGATACTCCTCTCCCTTGCCCTATTAGCACCAGCCTATGCCCTCCATTACCAGAGGAAGGAAGCCCTACCAGCACCACCAGGAGTAGGGCCCCCTATCAGCCCTTAAAATCAAACCTATGTCCATTGAAGAAGGTGGCTAACAGAAACAGGGGAATGATTAGAGTACCTGTGCCTTTTTCTATGTCAGATTTGGCTATATGCAAGGAAAAGTTTGGTCAGTTTTCTGAAGACCCAGGAAAATTTATTGAAGAATTTGTTAAATTAATTATGACTTTTGACTTAACCTGGCAGGGACTTATGGATACTATTGTCTACTTTGTACTGTAGAGGAAAAACACAATCCTAAGCACTGCCCATGAAGACACAGATGAGATGGCTGCTTGAAAATCTACTGTGTAGGGGGAGATGCTGTTCCTGACTTAGACCCCCAATGGAATTATCAGAGAAGATCTACAGACTGTGAATGCCAAAACCATATGATAACTTATCTAATAGAAGGCATGAGAAAATGCATAGTCAAGCCAGTAAACTATGACAAGGTTAGAGAGGTAACCCAGGGAAAAGAAGAGAACCCCATCCCATTTCAGGGTTGCTTGGTTGAGGCTCTTAGGAAATATACTAACACATACCCAGATTCCCCAGAGGGATGGGCCCTCTTAGGAATGTATTTTATCCCCTAATCCTGATATTTCCCCTGATATCAGAAGAAAGCTGTAAAAAGCAGCAGTGGGCCCTCAGACTCCTATGAACCAGCTTCTAGATAAGGCTTTTGGAGTTTGTAAGAATATGAACAGGGCAGAGGAGGTGGAAAAAAACAAAAGAAATAATCAGAAGACCTAATGGTTGGTGGCTGCTTTAAATCCCCTGCCACCTCAAAGTTACCTACCTTACGGAAATACTGCAAGGTCAGTGTCTGGGCTGTCCAGACGAGAGCCTCTGACTCACCAGCCCTTGGGTCCTAAACAATGTGCCTTTTGTAGGAAAGAAGTCCATTAGAAAAAGGACTTGCCCCAAGCTCTGAAGAAAGTCTGGGCCACCTAAAGCTATAATGGCTGCAAGAACAGAAGATCGATGGGGCCTGAGGCCCCTTATGGCTCCCACTGGACATCTCACCATCTCTACAGAGCTGTGGGTAACCCTGTACGTGGCAGGTAAGAATATTAAATTCTTATTAGATATAGGGGCCACCTTCTCAGTCCTGACCCATTTTTCAGGGCCATTATCTTATTCCTGTACAGTAACTGGAATTGATGGCCAAAGATGAAAAGGTTTACTCACCTTTTAGATTGCTCCTTAGGGGACCATTAGGTTTCCCATAGATTTCTACTTATGCCTGAATGTCCAGTTCTCTTGATGGGGAAAGATTTGCTTTCCCAGTTATAGGCCATGGTTCAATTTTGTAAGCCTTATAAAATAGCCAGCCCTGAGAGAACTTTGCTTTTGATGTTGAATGCTCGTTTATATACAGATGGGAAGAGTCTAGCCTTCTGTCACATATTACCACCCAGGTGGACCCCTCTGGAACACTGAAGTTCCTGGCAGGGCTGTTAATGTGCCCTAGTTCAGACTGCTTTGAAGCCAAACGTTAAGTATCCCTGGAAAAGGCAGTACCTTTGAGACCTGAGGCTCCAGAAGGATATGCATCCCTTAATAACCAAGGTTTTAAAACATGGACGGCTAAGGCCTTGCCAGTCTCTATGTAATAGCCCCATCTTGCCAGTAAAGAAACCAAATGGAGAATATAGGTTTGTCCAAGACTTAAGGGCAGTAAATGAGGCCATGATTCTGTTCCATCTGATAATTCTCAACCCTTACACAATACTGATCCAAGTCCCTGAAGATGCTAGATGGTTTACGGTACTAAATTTGAAAGATGCTTTCTTTTGCATTCCTTTACACCTAGATTCTCAATACATTTTTGCTTTCAAATGGACTGATCTTGATACTTGTGTGATGTCCCAGCTTACTTGGACAGTTTTGCCACAAGGGTTTAGAGCTAGTCCTCATTTTTTTGGAAATGCTTTGGCTGTTGAAAGAATTAAAACAGTTACACTTAGAGAAGAGGACTCTCTTACAGTATGTAGATGATTCATTGATATTCAGCCCCACTGAAGAGGACTCCAATGAAAACACTATCCAGGTCCTAAATTTTTTGAAGCAGGGATATCAAGTGTCTCCCCACAAGGCACAGATCTCTCTTTAAGAGGTTAAATATCTAGGATATTACTCAACTCCTGGAGTCAGGACTTTGACTTGGGATTGGAAGAAGCCTATATTGGCACTTCAGCTCCCTCAGACTAAAAAGCAGCTAAGAACCTTTTTGGGAATGGCAGGATTCTGTTGAATTTGGATTCCCCGGTTTGGCCTCATAGCAAAACCGTGAGCCTCTAAACTGGGACAGGGCCTGCCAACAGGCCTTCTTAACCTTAAAGGAAAAATTAGGGACTGCCTCTGCTTTAGGACTGCCAAACTTAGCTGATAAGGCAAGGGACAGCCTTGGAGGTCCTTACTTAAAGACTTGGAAATAATCCTAGTCTTGTGGCTCATTTCTCTAAACAGCTAGACCGGGTGGTGGCTGAATGGCTGAGGTGCTTGAGAGCCATAGCTATCACACTATTGTAGGGGGAGCCAGTAAATTTACCTTAGGGCAACAGCTGGAAGTAATGACTTCTCACCAGCTACAGAGAATTTTAGAAGCTAAGGGACACCAGTGGTTAACAGGGGGATGTCTGCTTAGGTATCAAACCCTTTTGCTTGACACCTCAGATGTTATCCTTAAAGTGTGTCAGGTTCTAAATCCCGCCCCTTTACTACCTGATTCTACCGTTCAGGAGAAAGGGCCCCACCCATTCATTCTTATATCAAAATCATAAAACACACTTATTCCAGTAGACCTGACCTTAAAGATGAACCCCTGCTTAGCCCCATGTTGAATGGTTTACAGACAGAAGTAGCTTTGTCTTTCCATGAAGGAAAGAGAAAAGTGGGATATACTATAGTTACTCAGAAAGAAGTTATTGAAGCTAGGGCCTTACCTCCCCAGACTTTTGCCAGAAGGCAGAGCTAATTGCTTTAATTAGAGCTCTCCAATTGGGAAGGGACTTGAGAGTCACTATCTTTACTGACCTAAATATGGGGTTGTGGTGCTCCAAGCCCATGCGGCTAGGGGATTATTGACTGTGAAATGCTCCCCTATAAAGCACTATTCTGAAATCTTAGAACTTCTAGAAGTGGTTCAATTCCCCAAAGAAATAGCTGTCATTCATTGTAGAGGACACCAAAAGGGGGGTACTTCCACTGTTAAAGGAAATGTCCTGGCAGATAGGACAGCTAAAACTGTGGCAAAGGGGGAATTGATACCATAGGCTCCGGTGTTAATATTAGAGAAGCCAAGCTGCATATGTCAGCACCACCTTGTTAGACAACTGAAGAAATCAAATGGGCTGAACAAAAGGGCTGGCAAAAGGACCCCTGCGATGGTTAAAGGGAGAAAGCAAACTTCTCCTCCCAGGAGCTGAACAATGGAAGATAACTAAACACTTCTATGACTCATCACACCTGGGACAAGATGCTTTATTTAGGCTTATCTTCCAAGTGTTTCTAGGAAAAGGTTTGTTTCAGACATTAAAGAGGGTCACCAGGGCCTGTGAACATTGTGCTCATAATATAATGACTCTGGAAGCCACCCTATACCTCCACCTTTACTCCCACCCATACGGCATCAAGGAACATATCCTGGGGAGGACTGACAAATGGATTTCACCCAAATGCTGCTCTGCAGGGGGCTAAAGTATTTGCTAGGATTTATAGATACCTTTACGGGATGGGTAGAGGCTTTTACTGCCAGGAAAGAAAAGGCATTAGAAGTGTCAAAATTCTTACTTAAAGAAATCATCCCACGATTTGGATTACCGAAAAGTTTATAAAGGGATAATGGACCTTTCTCTACAGCCAAAGTGACCCAGCAGGTTTCCTCAGCCTTAGGAAATTACCTATGATCTCCACTCCTCCTGGAGGCCTCAATCACCAGGTAAAGTAAAAAAAACAAACAAACAATCATGCCTTAAAAAGGACATTAGCAAATCTCTGTCAAGAGATCTCTGAAAACTGGGTTTCCCTTTTACCTATGGCACTCCTACAAACCAGGATGGTCCCAAAAGGGACTATGAAGCTTAGCCCATTTTAAAATGACTTATAGGAGGGCATTTTTAGCCTCAGACCTCTTCTTTAATGAAGAAACACATAAGACCCTAACTCATGTTGTCAACTTAGGCCAGGTTCAAATAGCCCTCTGAGAATATGGAAATAAAATGCTACCTTCTCTTACAAAGGAAGAGGTTTAGTTCTCCTGTACGACCAAGAGACCTAGTCTTATTGAAAACCTGGAAAGGAGGATCTCCTGAGGACCAGCTACAACCAAAATTGAAGGGCCCCATCTCATATTACTAAGTACTCCCACTGCTGTCAAACTCTAAGGAGTTACTAGCTGGGTACACCTGTCTAGAATAAAACCTGTCTCTTATGAGCCCAAAGAGGCACCAGCAGAAGGCACCATGACCTATATGTGTGAACCCATACGAGACCTCAAATATCTGTTCAAGAAGTTGCCTTCCAAAGATAGCCAAAAGGCTAAGTAATAGCCTCATACTAAGATGAAATGCTTGTTCTTTCTGGAGTTTTTTGGCACTTGCCTGATATTCTACTAGTTAGGTTTACTTGGCTGGCACCAAGTCTCTTGTCAACAGTATAATGCATCTCAAAACTATATTCTTATTGTTTCTAATTCTACGGATTCCATCTGTTCTGGCTAACTACTTCATAAATGCTTCAAACTTATTATTAGCAAAGGGACAAAATCTTTCATGTTGCTGGGTATGTTATGAGGGACCACTAAAAGATAATGCATAACCTAAAAGATAGGTTACCATTGTGGGCAGTATCAGCACACCTTTCTTCCTCTTAAAATTTTACCAGTGTGACCTGGAACCACACGCTGCCCCTCTCGTTCCCTCACTTAGGAAACACTTCCAAATTGGACAGAAACCCTGTGTTTCAATCTTTGTACTTCCCGCTACATATAATCACACTATAACAAAATATTCCTGTAACCAAATGACTAGGCCTTATACTTCACTCATGGATTTTATGTATTAATAGATAACATCACTTTCAAAACCCTTGCACAGCTCAATAGTACTTATTGAGCTGGATCTTTTATAAGGACACTTGTAAGCTTAACTCCACCCTTATATGCCCTAACTCACCAGGATCTTATGATGCTTCTTGTTCAAACTGGAGAGTTCTGATCCACACTCAAGTTATTTTTCTCCTTCTGCTGCCAAACCTCCCAAATGCCAACTGGCTACTGCATTAGCCTATCAATTTCCTGTAGTTTTTTTCACTCCCTCTTGTCTATCACCAAATGCTTCATGGGTGCAGTAAACTTTGTGGCTGCTCAAAAATGCCTATATGAATTTGTACACCACCAGGCTATATAGGATTATGTGGGCATCTTTTTATTAAGGCTATAAATAATTTCCTTCTCCATAACCATGACATTCATGGTTACGACTGCCTCAACAATGTCTGATTTAAAGTTCATTGTACACTGGGGCAGCTAAAACCCTCTAATATATGCCTATATAACATCACCCATGCTGCTCCTCCTCAAGAGAAGTGTGCAATTGGCCTCATCTTGGCTGGAGCTGGAGCTGCTATCAGGCTCCTAGACCCCTGGGCTGTGTTTGCCCACAATGAAGTAACTCTCCAGAACTTTACCACATCACTTTATACTATTTCACAAAAAACTGGGGATGCTTTGAACAACCTAAGGACTTCCCTTGATTCACTAGCAAATGTTATGGATAATAAATTAGTATTGGATTATCTGCTGGCTGAGTAGGGAGGAGTTTGTGCTGTGCTAAACACTACGTGTTGCACTTACATTAATACTTCTGGGCAAGCAGAAGAGGGTCTGATGGTTGCACCAAGGCTCTAAGTTATATCTTAGAGTCTGTGCTGTTAGCAATAAGTACAGTCTTAAAGACTAGTGGAAAGGGACCAGACCAGCTACTTCAAACTGTTGGCACGTCAAAAAACAGACTCTTGCTCAGGCTTCTGAACTGATAGCACTTAGGATAACTTTCAGACCCTACCAAAAAACTGATTCAGAATTTCCAGAACTCGTTTTAGTCCAGAAACTAGTGACTTGGTGAGAGCAGATTGTTAACTAAGATCCAGTAAAACAAAATTAATTACAGAGAACTGAGTGGAATGATGAGAAAAATTTTATTATGGTTATTTTTCTAAAATATTGTTGATGTGTTATTATTTTATTTTCTGGATATATCAAAAAGCCTTTTTTCCCCCTTCTCAAATAATCGGTAACCCACAATTTAGTAGACTGCTTTTATATGCTGAAATGAAATATTCTTACATGGCATCTGATTTTCATTGACTCCCCAGGATTTAGAAACTTTTACTAAGTCTCATGCTTTTCACAACCATATATTTATTTGCATACATTTAATAAGAATTTATCTGCCCGTATACCAGGATAAAATTGGAGAAATTGTGCACCTAAGGCCTCGCCTAGAGTGTATGATTTGAGAATGATGTTCTTTTAATCAGATATGACAGGTCATTTTTATGAAAAACAAAAGTTGACTTTACATATGGTACCAATACCTATAAAGCCCACCTAGTAAAACTGGCTTACAGGGTTCTAGTTTTACAGATGATTAAAGGAAGTTCACACACTGGCAAGCCAGGGAACTTACTCAATTTTTAAGACCTCAAAAAGAGAGGAAGCTACCCAAATTTATAAGTATCACAGAAGAAATCTGGTGGAGAGAGGTTTTGGGGCTTGATTTCTTAGCCTCAAGATAGCAAATAATAGAAGCTTTAAGATTCCAATCTAAGATTCCTTATGAAACCTCCTAATGAGAAGTTTACTTAGTGCTTAAGTTTAAATAACAAACCCAAGGAAGCTTATATGGTTAACACTCTTTCTCATAAACTTTCTATAAAAAGCCAGCTAGTAAGCATTTTAAGGTTTGCTACAGGGCCAGGACCAGGGTGGGGTGAGGTGAGTGAGATATAGCAGTGCCATCCCAAGCCATACTAGAGCCTTACGCTATATGGGAGGAAAAATATCTTTCCTGTTACCCATACTAGGTTCACGGCTGAGGCCGCTGTAACAAAAGACAGATTAACAAGAGAAAAATGTGCAAAATTATTTAATATAAGTTTTACTGGACATGATAGGCTTCATAAGGAAAAAAAGACCTAAACAAACAGTTAAACCTTAGTGTTTTTTATGGTAGGTTTGATAAAGAGTGGATAATCATGGAGAGATGTGATAAAGCAAAGAGTATGATAATGGTAATAAACTAGGGAAAACTTAGCAAGGCCTTAGCAAGGCCAGATTTTTCTTGGCATCCCTGGGTCTTTAGAGATAAGGATGCTCTTTTCCTCCAGATATAGGGAGGATACCTTTCACATAAGGGTCTTATTACCTACCTCAGGGGACGATCAGAAAATCCTTCCTCATACTACTAGAATAAACCTTATATGATCATATTGTATTATTTTGATATGGTAGTGCAGTCATTTTGTGAGAGATTTTGAAATTACAAAAAAGAAAAACTATTACTAGGTGTTCTATGAAATGCAAGATGTTGTCTAGCCCACTTTTTGTCATTTTGACTTTCATTGTTTCTGAGCTATTTTAACACAGTATTAGTTGTAGCAAACTGCTAGTAATGCAAATGATTTTTGTGGTGATGATGCAATTGATTATTTCTCTGTGGAGTTTGACCAATTTTGAATCTATTAAATTCATTTCAGTGTTCTAGATTGCCTCTATTTGTGTCTCGTCTTTGGAATCACCTTGAATTGGCTTTTTACCCTCTTTTAGTTCTCTTAATAATTGAGTTAAAACATTCTTTAACACATCTTTATTTCTATACTATTCATGATTTTCTTTTTTAAAAAAATCTATCCTTTAATAATGAGTTAAGACATACATAATTTATTATAAAAGTCCAGCTCCACACCCAGGGAAAGTGAGGGTAACTACTGGATCATTCAGGTGATCCAACTATGCAGCAGAATGTTGGGTATACAATCATGAATAAGGAAGGCCAGTTTACAATTCAGTAAACTTCCTGATCCTTCCTCTTGATTCACTCACTCTCTCATACTACAAATATTTATTCAGGCCTACTTTTAGTACTATAGCTCAGTCATATTTGGGTTGAATAAACTTTTCCAATCTAGTCCTCAAGTTTTACAGACATGTTTAACAATGTTGCTGTGGAAAAAAATGTGTCATGCATTCCACACAACTTTTGTTGATTGAAAAAAAACCTTAATAACATTTCCCCACCTTTCTCAAACAGGAAAGGAAAAGGTCATACTCTCATAAATTCCTTATCACTGCAAGACAGAAACAACTTACAAGTGAATTTTTAATTATTATTATTGTGGGAACTGCTTTTATTATCTATGGAATGTATATACTTTTCCAATGATGCTGTTATTACTGAAAATGTTTCTCAAAATTCTTCTTTGGAATGAGGAAGTACACTATTATGTGAGTATCAGTGTAGATATTCATCCACTTAAGGAAGACTTGATTTTAGAAAGGGTCAAAAGTCTTTTGAAAAGAATTTTAGTCTCATTGTACAGATATGAGACCAAGGCTCAAAAATAATAAAGTTTTAGATGACCTTCTTTGCCACTTTCCTTGAGACTTTTACCATAAGAAGAGTAGAAATCATCCAAAAGCCATTTAACATTTTGAAGTAACATAAAGTATTAAATACAGAGTACTAAATGAGATTTCCACTTGGGTCCTTCCAATGTCTGCTCCCTTGCTTCACTTACTAGTGAGCAACACTATTAATGATATGAAGTATACCAACACCAAATTTTTTAGGAGTTTATAGAGCTGGAACTATATATACTAATCACACATAGATTTTAAAAACTTTGAATCATGCAATACATATTTGCCTATAATTTTCATTTTTATTTATAACTACTAACCATGATTATCTTTTTAGTCATAATGAAAAAATTTGCCTCACTGATTGTAAGGGTTATTCAATTTTTTTTATGGTAGCATATTATAATTTATTTAACCATTTTCCTATTAATGGTCATTTGTTTTAGTATATTGCCATTGCAAAAAAAATGCTTCAATGGATATCTTTGCATTTATATCTGAATATTCTTCTGCTATTATTTATGTAGGATAAATTCTGGGGAAAAGGATATAAACATCTTTAATTTTAATAGATTTTTCAGCTTGCTTTCCAAAAGATTTTAGAAATTAGTACTCTTGGAGAATACCAGAGAAGTATACCAGTTCCCACATGCTCACCAAACCTGGATGGTATTAATCTTTTCAATTTTGACAATGTGAGGGGTGAAAATGGAATCTCATCATTATGATAATTTGCATTTTCCTGGTGAATAGTGAAGTTGAACATATTTTCATGTATTCATTGATTGTTATGTTTTTTTTCAAATATTCCTTTTCATATTTTTGCCCATTTTTTCCCCATTAGGTTGTTTATTCTTGTTAATTTCTAGAAGCCCCCTGTATTTGTGATATTAATTCTTTTTTTTTTTTTTTTTTTTTGAGACAGAGTGTCACTTTGTTGCCCGGGCTAGAGTGAGTGCCGTGGCATCAGCCTAGCTCACAGCAACCTCAGACTCCTGGGCTTAAGCGATCCTACTGCCTCAGCCTCCCTAGTAGCTGGGACTACAGGCATGAGCCACCATGCCCGGCTAATTTTTTTGTATATATATATTTTTTTTAGTTGGCCAGATAGTTTCTTTCTATTTTTAGTAGAGACGGGGTCTCACTCTTGCTCAGGCTGGTCTCGAACTCCTGACCTCGAGCGATCCACCCGCCTCGGCCTCCCAGAGCTAGGATTACAGGCGTGAGCCACCGCGCCCGGCCAAATTCTTTATTCTATATGCATACCATCTGTGTTCTCTTAGTCTTTTGAGTTTGTTCATATGTGTCACTAACTATATAAACATGTATATATAATGTTTGTATGTACTCAAACCTCTCACTCCCCACTTTAAAAGCTTCTGGCTTCCCTGTATTGTGTAGGAAGTTTTTTTGTTTCCTATTAAAAATAATAAAATAATGATAATTAATGTGTGAAAAGGATAAAGACTTCTCCAGTCTCTAGGTCAAAATGAGAAATCTTATCTTTAAATTAAAAAAATTTATGCTAGGCCTGGTGGCATGCGGCTGTAGTCTCAGCTATTTAGAAGGCTGAGGTGGGAGGATTGCTAAAGTCCAAAGTTTGAGCCAGCCTGAGTAACACAGCAAGACTCTGTCTCTAAAATAAGTTAGTTAATATGTTAATAAATAATTTTTAAAATATGAAATAAAAATCTTAAAAATATAAACCAATTCAATTCATAAATATAGATTCAAAAATCTAAATAAACTATAAACAAAATGATTATAGTACCATATTAAAATAAATATGATCACATAAACTTTATTCTAGTAATGTGAGGATGATAATATTTACAAATCTGTTAATGTAATATATCATATCAGTAGGGCAAAGATAAAAAATATAATTATTAAGGTAAATGCTCAAAACATCATGAAATTGTATTCAACTTCTACTACTGGTTTTAAAAAATTACAAAAATAGGAATGTAAGATAAAAAATACTTAAATAAGTAAAGTCATACTTAATTTGGGAAGCACTAGAGCTATTAATTGTTATAAATTTCAAGTATAAGACAACTTTGCTTGCTTCATCACTATTATTTGATATTATTTTGAAAATATTAGGCAAATGAATAAGAGTAAGAAAAAGAAATGTATCATTTGATCCAGCAATCCCACTATTCGCTATCTACTCAAAGGTAAAGAAGTCATTTTATCAAAAAGACACTTGTACTCAAATGTTTATCACACACAATTCACAGTTGCAAAGATGCGGAATCAACCTAAGTACCTATCAATTCATGAGTGGATAAAGAAAATGTGATATATATATAAATATATAATACCATGGAGTACTACTCAGCTATAAAAAGGAATGAAATAACGTGTTTTGCAACAACCTGGATGGAACTGGAGACCATTATCCTAAGTGAAGGATCCTAGAAATGGAAAAACAAATACCACACATACTCTCTAATAATTGGGAGCTAAATGATTGGAAAGCAAGAAGTGGAGAGGGTGGGAGGGGCTGAGGGTAAAAAAACTTACTATCAGGTACAATGAACACTATACCAGAGATAGACACACTGAAAACCCCAACTAAAGCAAGAAGTGGAGAGGGTGGGAGGGGGTGAGGGTAAAAAAACTTACTATCAGGTACAATGAACACTATACCAGAGATAGGCAAACTGAAAACCCCAACTGAAGCATTATATAAACGGTGTGGTCCCCAACCCCCAGGACATGGACAGGTACTGGTTAGCAACCTGTTAGGGACCAGGCCTCAGATCAAATTAGATAATTATTAATTGAAGATTAGATGATTTCCTACCTAAGATAATTTTAATTCAAAAGCTATAAGAGCTAATAAGCAAATTCATTACAGTATCTTTTAACAAAATAATTAAACAAGCACTACATTCCTACATACCAGGAATTACTAACTAAACAATATAATAAAAAAAAATCAATTCACAGTAGTACAAACACTATGAAGCAATGAGGAATAAGGATCAAAAAATGTCCTAGGAAGTGCAATACTCAGGGACATAAAGATTTGAGTAAATGCAGAAACATATATTCCTTAAAGAAAGATTCCTATTTTAAAATATGTTAATTTTCCAGAAATTAATTTGTAAGTTTAATTTAATACTAATCAAAGACCAAATAAGACACCAATAAAATAATTCTAATATTCATCTGGGACTCTAAATTGATGAGATGAATCCTGAAGATTTTGGAAAAAGATAGTGAGGATGACTTGACTTATCAGACATAAAAACATCATAAAATTAAAGTAAATAAAATAGGATGGCATTGGTATAAGAATTATAGCTGATAATGAATGAGGCAAAACAGAACTTTCCACAAATATACCTACAAATTTGGCATATAATAAAGGTGATAGTTCAGATCGGTGTTATCATTAAACTTAAAAGACATCATCTGGGGCCAGGAGCGGTGGCTCATGCCTGTAATCTTAGCACTCTGAGAGGCCGAGGCGGGCAGATCTTTTGAGCTCAGGAGTTCGAGACCAGCCTGAGCAAGAGCGAGACCCCCCCCCCCCCGTCTCTACTAAAAAAATAGAAAAAATTAGCTGAACAGCTAAAAATATATATAGAAAAAATTAGCCGGGCATGGTGGCACATACCTGTAGTTTCAGCCACTTGGGAGGCTGCGGCAGAAGGATTGCTTGAGCCCAGGAGTTTGAGGTTGCTGTGAGCTAGGCTGATGCCACGGCACTCTAGCCCGGGCAACAGAGTGAGACACTGTCTCAAAAAAAAAAGAAAAAAAGACATCTGGTTAATGAAACATGTGCCCACAGATTCTTTACCTAGTTTCAATAATTATCAGCATTTCCCATGTTCCCTCCTGCTTTTTTTTTCCAGTACCATTTGAAAGTAAGTTGTAAATACCATAATATTTCACCTTAAATATTTTAGTATATATCTCCTAACAAAAAAGGGACATTCTTCTACATAATCATAATATCCCTTTAATGCCTAAGAAAATTAACAAATAATTACATAATATCATGTAATATACAGGCCATACTAAAATGTCCCCAATTGTATATAATTTTATCAGTTGTTTTATTGGATTATTTCAACCTAGAATACATTCATTTTATTTGGTATTTTAGTTTCTGCAGTCTCTCTAGATCTAGTTCAGATACCCTATGTTTTTTCCCCCATGACATTGAATTTTTGAAGAGTTTAGGTTAGATGTCTTATAAATTATTGTACTATAATCCTTTGTTTTAAAGTCAGGTTTATTAAAGTATAATTTATGTAGTGTAAAATTATTCTTTTTTAGTGTATAGTTTTATGAGTTTTTAAAAATACATTCAGTGCTGTAACCACCATTACAATCAAGATAAAGAACATTTCTAACTCCCCCAAAAGTTCCTTTTTGCCTCTTTGTTGTAAATCCTTCTCCACTCTGCAGGATTCTGGCAACCACTGCTCTATTTTGTGTTCCTACAGCTTTGCCTTTTCAAGGAAGTCATGTAAATGAAATCATACAAGACGTAGCCTTTTGAGTGTAACTTCTTTTATTTAGGGTAATTTGATATTTATCCATGGTGAAGATCTGTGGGCCGTGGACCAGTACCAGTCCGTGGCCTGTTAGGAACAGGGTCGCAAAGCAGGCGGTGAGCACCTGGCCAGCAAGCGAAGCTTCATCTGTATTTACAGTCACTCTCCATCACTCACATCACCACTTGAGTTCCACCTCCCGTCAGATCAGCTGCAGCATTAGATTCTCATAGGAGCATGAACCCTACTGAAAACTGTGCATGTGAGGGATCTAGGTTGTGGGCTCCTTATAAGAATCTAATGCCTGATGATCTGAGGTGGAGCTGAGGCAGTGATGCTAGCACTGGGGAGTGGCTGCAAATAGATTATCATTAGCAGAGAGGTTTGACTGCACAATAAATGTAAGGCGCTTGAATCATCCTGAAATAATCCCCCACCATGTCCCAGTCTGTGGAAAAATTATCTCCCATGAAACTGGTCCCTGGTGCCAAAAATGTTGGGGACTGCTGGTGTAAATGTACCTCCACAGTTTGTTTATCCATTCACGAGTGGAAAAAGTTTGAGTGGTATGCAGGTTTTGACAATTATGAATAAAGACACTATAAAAATTTGCATACAGGTTTTTGTGTAAACATGTTTTTATTTCTCATTGGTAAACAGTTGAGATGAGATTGGGGAATCATACTGTAACTGTAAATTTACTTTTATAAGAAACTGGCAACATGTTTTCCAAAGTGGCTGTACCATTTTGCATTTCCACCGTCAATATATGGAGGGTTTTAGTTGTTCCATATTCTTGCCAACACATGCTATGTTATATCAATCTTTTTAATTTTAGCCATTCTAATAGTTGTGTGATGGTATCTCTTTATGGCTTTTAATTTGCATTACCCTAATGAACAATATTGAGCCCTATGTTTCTAGGGCAGGAAAGGATAGTTTTTAAGTTCTCTATCCTTCGGCTGAGAAAATAGAATCAACCCCCATGCTTGTCTCAGTTTACTTAGAGGCTGCCAGAATTTTCCTGACACTTTTACTTACTTGTGCAAATTATAGTTTCACTACCAAAGAGAATGAGTTAGAAATTGTTTGGAATTTCTTGAAAATGATTATATAGCAGACATAGCTGGCTGGGTGCGATGGCTCACGCCTATAATCCTAGCATTCTGGGAGGCCAAGGCGGGTGGATAGCTCAAGGTCAGGAGTTCGAGGCCAGCCTGAGCAAGAGCGAGACCCCATCTCTACTAAAAATAGAAAGAAATTATCTGGCCAACTAAAATATATATAGAAAAAATTAGCCGGGCATGGTGGTGCATGCCTGTAGTCCCAGCTACCTGGGAGGCTGAGGCAGGAGGATCGCTTAAGCCCAGGAGTTTGAGGTTACTGTGAGCTAGGCTGATGCCATGGCACTCACTCTAGCCAGGGCAACAGAGTGAGACTCTGTCTCAAAAAAAAAAAAAAAAAAAAAAAAAAGAAAATTATTATATAGCAGACATGAGGAGCTTTATTTCTCCAACCCTAACTCTCACTTTCACACATTCATATATACGTGTACCTCACATAGTCTAAAAAATGATGGCTTTCCAGAAAATGTATTCCGTGCTTACGTTTTATTCCAGAAACTATTATTCTCCCCATTAACCCTTCCTTCAAAGTTTCTTTTCAAAGTAATTATTCTCCAACTTGATCTTAGCAAATACTCCCTCTAATGTGCCTGAAAAGGATTAATTTTCTTCACAGACTATTCCCCAAAACTACATCCATAAGAGACTATGAAGCATATCTCAATATTGTTGAGGTGTAGACTGGAATAGAAAGGCACAGTCAGAAATGAGACATTTCAAGGGTGAGTGGAGGCTGGTTGGTAATGAAACTAAATGAAACAGTATGAAATAGGCAATACAATTTAAAGTAGGTTTTGGGGTTAATTTCCCTTAGAAGTAAAGTTCCTTTAGAAATAACAAAATTTCTTGCAGTTTTCGTCACTTTCCAATGACTATGTGCTCCACAAATTTTTTTTGGTGAAGATCCCTACACACATTATGGCCCTCACAATTTGCAAAGTAAATTTTCGTCTTTCTCCTTCTTTATTTGTAAGAGTGTGTGGAGTGTTGGCGATAGGGAGAATATTATTTATCCTTTTATGATTGAGATGGAAAACTAAATTCATTTTAGAAATAGAGTTCCTCTAGATCCACAGCACATGAAAACAGCACCTGCCACTATCTGTAGTTGTGTTATCCATTGGTAACTCAGCAATGAACACCTTTGATTTGTAGTGCAATAAAAATGCAAATAATTCAAATTGGGCCTGATTCATTAATGTTTAGAGATGTAATTTTTACAAATGTTAAATATAATATGGAGTAAATATATTGATTTGTCAGGGAAAATCATAGGCAAACAATGGGAATTGGGACGAAATCCTGACTCCTTGTGTTCTCCCCCAAGACACACACACAATTCCAAAGTAAAATTGAAATGAAGATATAAGGCAGTGGTGAAAGGAAAAGGAGCTGGGAATGACAGCATACTACCCATGACAGTGGTTCTCAAGCTTTTTGGATCAATTTTTCTGGAGGAAGCAAAAGACCCTAACACCCATATTTTACTCGTTCCCATTTTACAGTTGGAGTTGGAAGAGGTTACTCATTATTAATGACAAGTGTTATTGAACAATCAGATTTAAGGAAATTTTGTTTCCATCTGCTTTAAAAATTGGATTAAAGATAATATATTTTTTAATCCCTGTCCCTTATTTTACTTAATGTTTAGTAAGTGAGAAATAATGGACCCCAAATAGGATTGACCCATTTGCATCACTATATACTGTAGGTGTGACTGAACAATACAGAATAAACTAAATTAAAAATGATAAGCAAAGAATTTGTATAATTCAAAAGCAAGTAGAACAGAATTGATACTCAGGTCCACTCTATATAACACTGGTGATATGTTGACAAAGTGTCCTTCCAGAAAGTTAAAGGAGTTTATGTAATTTATGAAGTTAGAGAGAACAGATTCCCAAGTTATTTTTTCCATTGTTTTCACACGTAGGTATGACTCTAGCTTTCTATTTTTAGAGAGGAAAAACTAAAAAAAAAAAAAAATCCTTTATCATCCCTTACTATACCCAAGGAAAATGATCCACTTCCTGAGTGGTAACAAAGACCAGTGCCTCATCACTTGACTCAAGGGGCGACATAAAGTAAAAAGTTCTGTAATCCAGGATTACTAAACCCAGAAGTATCAGATAGATCAGTGGAGAGGTGAGAGCCACTGGCAGGGGCTCAGATGAGTGACCCCTGCATTACCACTCCTGCCACCCTCCTCTGTTGCCCACCTTCCTCAGGAGGGACTGTGCATAACTTGAATGGTCCCTTTAATCCCTCCAGTTTGTGGATCCTGGTTATGATTGTTTTATCTACAGCTTTAGAGAAAGGGTTAGGAAGGGCAACCTGCTACTCCTCAGATTCAGGGTGGAGCAAACAAGTTTAGGGCATATACATTTGGTTGATTGTTACAATAAATTTTCAACAAATTTTCAACACTTGGAGTTGTGAAAGTGGTTTGCCATTTCTGAGTCACTAAAAGTAGTTTTAATCATCTGGTCTTTGGTTATTGTATGTAATCATTTAAAAATTATATAAGAAACATTATTAAATTAAGGAGAAAAAACATGAAATGTTAGGGAGACACATGTAACTTAATTCTTTTTTCTATGGGCACTGTTTCTACCAGTTGAAGAAGAGAAAATACTAATTATGGGATATAGCTGGGCATAGAATTGAGGGAATATAAATGATAGAACATCCTTCTATTGTATTAATTCCATTTATGTAAATGGAAAGATAAATATGTCAGTCTTAGGAAAAAAAATACACCTGTATCTTTGCCTCAATTATCCCATTAATTTAAGTGGAAGAACACTAATTATACGTATGTATTAATTCCTGGTTAGTTGTTTGCTTTCATGAGCTTGAATTAATCTTTGGAGTTATGGATAATTGTTAAAACTACATCAATTCTTGGTTTCCATAGGACTGTGTTTGAATACATTTTTCATTCCTGCAAAAACATATTACCAGAAACACAGTGACTTAAAAAATCTTATTTATTATTTCACAGTTCTGTAAGTCAGAAGTCCTGGCATGGGCTCAGCTTGGTTCTCTGCTCTGGTTCTCACCAGGCGGAAATCAAGGTGTCAGCTGGGCTGTGCTCCGTTCTGTAGTTCCGGGTCTTCTTCCAAGATCATGTGGTTGTTGGAAGAATTAAGAATTCTGTAGGACTGAGGGTTTGCTTCTTGTTGGCCATCAGCTTGGAGTCACTCTCAGTTCCTAGGGGCCACTCACCACGCAGTGCTCTCCACAACATGGGAGTTTGCTTCTTCAAGGCTGACAGAAAAACATCTGCTGCTGCTTTGAATCTCCTCCTTGTCTCTGATTTCTAGAGTTTCTTTTAAAGCATTCACTTGATCATGTCAGGCCCACCCAGGACAATTTGCCTTTAAAATTGAATTGATTAACAAACTTAGGTGCTAGTAATTGGGAAGTATGCAAAGTAGGGCTTAATTCTGATGGGGTCTATAGTCAACGAATACAGAAACATCACAACTGCAGACTGGGGAAACTGCTGTGAAGAAAATCAACAGGGTGGTGTGACAAAGTAACTAGGGAAAAGCTGTCCTGACAAAAGGTGATATCTGGGCTGAGACCTGGATGCTGAGAATGAATCAGTCAAGAGAAGAACTGAGGGAAGAATGGTCCAGGCAGCAGCTGAACTTTCACACTGTGTCTGAAACAAATTATTCAAGAGTCTAGACTGTCCTCCTGAAGGGAATTCTCTGAAAACTTGTGGTTTTCTCTATCATCTATGGCTTCAAATATTTCAGCAAAAACACAGTTCAAGAAAGAATTTAATTTATTGAACATCTGGGGTGTTCCATGATTTCCAGATGCATAAGATAATGTCGTCTGCCCTCAGAGAGTGCCCTTCTAGGCCATCCATCGCATCTACCACAATCAGTGGGATTAACTGCACACAAACTGTGCTCCCCTTGTATCACTGGTGCTGTAGGATGTTCTAACTATTTAATATTTACCACAACCATTATCCAACTGCAAGTATTAAAGCTTTTTAATACAAGGGTGTCTTTTTACAGGCAAATGTGAATTTCAAAGTGAGTGTATTCTATGCTAGCAAAGAAGAAAAAAGTTTTTCTTTTAAACTGTCTCATAACATTTTAAATAAACTGGCTTTCAGTATGAATCTCAGTATAACTCGTCTACCCCAGGTTGAAATATCATTCAAATATATATTTTATATTATAGAACGCATTGTTTTACCACAATAAATTATACCCTGAAATAAATCATATGAACACACAAGATACAAGTAGCTATTTGGGGGTTCTTCATTTCTTTCCTATCTACCATCCCCTCCCCTCTACCCAGTTCATAAGCAGTTCATTATATCCTGAAAACTCCATATCAGAAACGTTTCTCAATCCCACACCTATCTCCTTATCCCCAGCAGGCCTTAATTTATACTTATAATGCCTCTCCATTGACCCTTTAGACAACCTTACTTAGTTTTCCTGCTAAGAGCCTGTTTCTACTCTAGTCCATTTTCTACACAATAGGCAGATTATCTTCCTGAAAACTGAATAAAGTCCTTCCCTGTCCTCATGGAACTTACATTCTAATGTAACAGACTGAAAGCAAAAAAAAAAAAAAAAGATAAAGAGCTATAAAAAAATAAAAGCTGGGTAAGAGGAAACAGTAAAGGATGAAATGACATTTGATTATAACAAATGTTAATGCTCCCCAGCTAAAAACCAGCAGAACACACCTGTAATCAAACCAAAGGTGGGTTTAATAAGTAGTTATGAGAAGGCAGAGAGCATATCATGAGGAACTGTGGGTACTCTTAGTAAGAGGATTTGTAGAAAACCATTACAGAACTGGGCTGTGTTAGGTGACTTTGGGGAAGGTTCAAGGTTTTGCTCTGGATTGGATGCTGGCAGGAAACAGAGGTAATTTTATAATTGAATATTTTAATATTCATTATCTAGAAGGCAGGAAGAATAGAGCAAGGCTAAGGTTGTAATTGGCCAAGCAACAGCAGTCACTTATATTAGCCAGATTGGTCATTTTTGTGGTTTGGAGAATGTTCTTTTATGTGCTGTGTTCAGACATAATAATGGAGGGGTCTTAGTTTTGCCTCGTTAATTATGGTCACAGAGTGGTTATGACTGATATTGACATTTTTTGAGATTGTTTATGTTCAATGGAACACTCAGACCTAGCTGAGAATGCAAAGCCAGTTACCAGTACCAACCAGGTCTAGCTAATAGCACACCAGTCCAGCTCCTGGCTGTCCAGTGCTTTTTTTCTCTCACTAACAAAGCCATCAACTGCTACAATTGTCTCTGTGATTTATAATTCTTACTTATAATTGTTCCTGAACATTTAGAATTAGTATTAATATTATTTAGGGTAATGAGTTCCAAAACTTATTACAGCTCTGGTGACAATAGTAGTTGCTTACTTAGTCATTGGTAAAATATATCAGACTCTCTGCTACATGCTGTGGTAAAGAAAGAAAAAGAAGAGTTAGGGATAATCCTAGGACTCAAGGAATTTGTAGTTTTTCTGGGGGGGACTTGGGGGATGATGATGGTGGGTAATGAGAACAAACATGAAAATCTCTTAACTATAAGACACACGTATCATTTGTTAAAAGAGAGGCACAGAGTCCAACAGGTAGACCAAGGACAACCTGCTTGTGGCTGAATGGCCCAGGAATTGGGAGTAAGAAAACTAGTATTGTAAATTTTGGTAACCACTTCAAAAATATGAGTCTTTTGCTTCATTTCAAAAACAAGAAATTGGAATTAGATTTTACATGTAGTTCTGATAGGCTTGCATGGTGCCAGGCTGTCAGTATGGTGATCACATAGGGAGCTTCTGAAAATCAGGTAGAGATTCAAGGGCCTTAACTCCAGTGAGTGTGAATCTGCATAAGTTCACAGATTTTGAGATTCATCCATGTTTTCTCTTATTGGTGAGTAGTATTTTATTGGATGAAGACATCAGTTTATTAATCCATTCTTCTGATGGACATCTGGGCTGTCTGAGTTCATGAATTAAGTTGCTGTGAACATTTCTGTATAAGTCTTTTTGTGGATATATGTGTTTGTTTTCCTCTTGGATAAAATACCTAGATGTGGGATTGCTGTGTCATAGGGTGGATGTATGTTTAACTTATATGAAACTGATAGCTCCACAATGTATATATTTTTAAATATGGGGTTTCCCCTATGCTGCCCAGGCTGCAGTGGAGCAGTAACTATTCATAAGCGCAATCAGAGCTCACTATAGCCTTGAACTCCTGGGTTCAGGTGATCCTCCTGAGTAGATGGGACTACAGGCACATGCCACTACGTCTGGTTCTGACAGGCCCACAATCTTGAAATAGAGAAAGTAATGTCTTAAAACACTCTTGCCTTTGGCTGAAAGTGCAGCCTAGTAGAGATGGCAAAGGATCTGTTGTAATGTCTCAAGCAACCCCTGCCACCCTGCCACTCACCAATGGAGCTCTAGGGCCCTAAAAGATACACCTACAGGCAGATGGATGAAAACTGTGTGGATAATATCTGTAGGTAAATGTTGTTCAGCAGTGAATTTGATAGTGAGTAATAGGTATGTGAGACTCTTTGACAAATTTTTGTTTCTAGGTTTCTTGGAATCCCGTTTCATTGTGATCAAGCTCAGAAAGCGGGAATCCCTAAATGTGCAGACTTAAAAATCACTCTGACAGAGATCAATATTAACAAAAGTTTGATGGAGTGTTTGAAAGCTGGGTAAGGCTGGGCACTGTAGTGGGAAAATCAATGTAGGTTTGAACAGTGGTCTCCAGGCTGATGGGCCTTGAATCCTGCAGTACTGCTTCCTCACTCGGCTCTCTCAAGTTATCCCTTACTAGCTTTTAAAAACACCCACCACTTCTCTTCCACCCTTCAGCAGATTACCAGGCTCCACTTAAAGAAAAGTAGAAACCATCAGAAAGGAACGCTTTCACCTTCTTGCCAGAAACGTCCACCTACCTGTATCCTTTACCTTTCCTTTCCTCATTCCCTCCAATCCCAATGAAGAATGTATTCCTAACGTACTCTCCATTCCTTCTTCTCTCCCTGTCTCCTCCTTTACCCAGGCTCATTCCCAACAATATTTGCCTCCTCCAATGTCAACCTCTCCACACCAGGTACTGCCTTCTCCTGCCTCATTGCCTGCAAAGCCTGTTTTCTCTTTGTCACCCGGCTCACCAAGGTTTGTCATATAATAGGCATGGCACAATGATGTTTAAAATATATAATGGATTCCGAGTGCAGACAATAAAGTCATCTCCAGCGCGTGGCCTAGATGTTGGATGACTCATTGGGTTGAGAACCTTTATCTTTCTGCTGTATTTTGATATATGCTTTCATTTTGAAAGAAAGTCGTGGAAAGGCAGTAATACGCAACAAGTACGAAAACAAGTGGGGTCACACAACGGGGCCCACACAACTTGGGTCCGCATCACCCTGGGGCCGCGCACCTGCCATTCCACCAGAGGGGCGGTCTGGGCCCGTTTCGGCCCTTCCGGCGGAACCCGCTTTGGAGCCCCGGAGGGGCCTCGGTTTCCGAGCCGGGGGTGGCGATGGGGGTGGAAGGTGAGGGGAACAGCCGAACGGCTCCCGGCCAATGGCAGCTCCTGAACTTACACCTCGAGACGTCAGCGCTGCTGTGTAAACGGATGTCACACAGCTGGCTCGGAAGTGTCTCCTCCCGCCTCCGAAAAGGGGCGTGCGTGCCGCGTCCTCTGAGAAACCTCCGGCGACAGCAAGGAGGGGCGCGCGCCTCACCCCGCGAGCCCCGTACCCTCGCCGGCCGGCTTCCTCCCGCAGCCCCACTCTGGCAGTCGCCCCGGGTGAGCAGCCGGGCGCCGGCGTCCCAGGCTCGAGCGCGCCGCCGCCGGCTCCGCCCCCTCCCAGAACGGGCCGCGCGCTCCTGCGGCTTCGAGCCGTGTCGCGGGCGCGCGCGCCGCCGGCGGATCCGCAGTTAAAATGGTCCGAGCAAGACCCGGCCTTGCCCCTGCCGCCGCGTTGACTGACTGAGCCGGCAGGCCGAGCCCGGACTGGTCGCCTAGCCGGCAGGCTCGCTCGCTCGCTCCCTCCCTCGCATCCCCAAAGCTCGCGCCCATCGTTCTCCCGGCTTTCCTGGGCAAAGCATGTAGCCCCCGTCGGGCACCCTGGCGGCCCGCAGCTGACGCCCCCCCCACCGTCGCGTGTGTGCCCGTGTGTGCGTGTGTGTGCGCAGGGCGGGCGACCCCGCCGCGGGCCAGAGGCCGAGCCAGCGAGCGGCCTGCCCCGCCGCCGGGAGCCCGCCTCTCTGGGCCTCCCTCCCTCCCGTCCTGGTCCCCCTCCTTGGGGCCTTCTATATGGGCCACCTTCTCTCGAAGGAGCCGCGTAACCGCCCGAGCCAGAAGAGGCCTCGCTGTTGCAGCTGGTGCCGCCGCCGGCGCCCTCTCCTCAGGCTGCCCCGCCGGACCCCGGCCAAGGCGCCACCTCAGCCGGCGGCGCCCCGGAGCCGGGACTGCTTCTTCCGCGGGCCCTGCATGCTCTGCTTCATCGTGCACAGCCCCGGCGCGCCCGCCCCCGCCGGCCCAGAGGAGGAGCCGCAGCTCTCGCCGCCGCCGCCGCCGCGGGACGGGGCCTACGCCGCCGCCTCCTCTCAGCACCTGGCGCGGCGCTACGCGGCCCTGGCCGCCGAGGACTGTGCCGCCGCCGCCCGCCGCTTCCTGCTGTCGTCGGCCGCCGCCGCCGCTGCCGCCGCCGCCTCGGCTTCGTCGCCCGCCTCCTGCTGCAAAGAGCTGGGGCTGGCCGCGGCCGCCGCCTGGGAGCAGCAGGGCCGAAGCCTCTTCCTGGCCAGCGTGGGGCCCGTGCGCTTCCTGGGGCCGCCCGCCGCTGTGCAGCTCTTCCGGGGGCCGCCGCCGCCGGCTGACCCCCCTACGCCCCCCGAAATGGTGTGCAAGCGGAAGGGGGCCGGGGTCCCCGCCTGCACCCCCTGCAAGCAGCCCCGCTGCGGCGGCGGGGGCTGTGGCGGCGGCGGTGGGGGGGGAGCGCCTGCGGGAGGAGGCGCCTCACCGCCGCGGCCCCCCGACGCCGGCTGCTGCCAGGGCCCCGAGCAGCCACTCTGTCCCCCGCCCTCCTCTCCCACTTCCGAAGGTGCCCCCACCGAGGCCGGCGGGGACGCAGTCCGAGCCGGGGGCACCGCCCCCTCGTCCGCCCAGCAGCAGCCTGAATGCGGCGACGCTGACTGTCAGGAGTCCCCTGAAAACCCCTGCGACTGTCACAGGGAGCTGCCCTCCGAAACCCCAGACATCAACCAGCTGCCGCCGTCCATCCTGCTCAAGGTGGGTCTGGGCGAGAGGCGCAGGGATGCCGGCTTTCCCCAACCCCGGCCCCCGCCCCCGAGGTTTTCTCTCTCCTCCCCCTAAGCGCGGAGGAGGGGGGTTCCCTGACAGCCCGGGGACGTCCGAAGGGGAGACTGGGAAGCCAGGGGGGCCCATGCTGCTGTCCTAGTTTTTGAAGTAGAAAAACTTGGGAATCTGCCGAATATCTTTTAATAGTTTGGGGGTGTTCACCCACAATTCAGGGTTCATCTGTTATTAGATTCCCAACCCAGTGGTTTAGAAACTGGGTGGGTTTTCTGTGAAATTTTTTTTTAAATCAATTTGTACCTTGCTCAAAGTGTAAGCTTTCCATGTTAGTATTTGAAAGTATTCAAACATTACTTTCAGGCTTAATAGCTGCTAGTTAACGTCAGTAACAATGAACTTTTATTGAGAGTTTACTATGCTCAGGCACTGTGCCAGAACTTTATGTATATAATATCTCATTTATTCCTCCAATTAACGCTGTGCGAGAAGTACGTTAACATCCTTATTTTATACAAGAAGAAACTGATTTTTCAGTTCTGTGGGCCAGGGTTTACAGTAGTGAGTTAGGCAGACGTGGTCTTTGCTCCTGTGTAGCTAACAATCTCGTGGGACTTGAAGAGGTTGAATGACTTGTGCAAGGTCACACAAAGGGCAGATCTGGGTCTTGAGCTAGGGAATTTAGGCCAACTCGACTTAAAAACTTTGTTTATGCTGTGTTGTAATGCCTTCCTACATTTTAACCTTACATAAAAGCAGACAAATTACCAGAAGTGAAGGACAGATGTATTTTTGGGTGGGTGAATAGAGGTAAGTGTCCTGTGTGAACTTTGTCATTTTCAAATACTAGGGAGATTTTGTGGTTTTGTCAGTGCTGGCGACAAACTTTGTGATAGTTTGTATTATTATTAATTTAAATTCTTTTTTCCTCATTTTTTCTCTTTTCTTGCACTCTTCCCTATCTGGAGCTTAATAAACATAAACCTTTTTCATTGTGGATGATACTTGAGACTAGCCATAAATAACCTTGATAAAAATATGGCTACTTTTATTGTTACTAAAATAACTGTCATCAGTTACAATTGTTACTGTCACCAGTATACTTTCTGCATATTTATAATCTTGTGTGTTTGAATCTGTTTGTGTTATTAATGTTCTTGTGAATAGTACAGCAAAAGAGTGGGAAAGCTTACATTTCCTTCTGTCAAAATGTAATGATTTAACTCTTATGGAGGTACATTTGTTGAAAGAGTAATTGCCTACTCTTTGTGCAGAGCTCCATTTTAGGGTGGAGGGAACTTTCTCCTGTAGTTTAAATCAGTGGATGACATGGATAAATATCAACAAATATTTGTTATAGAGATTTGATTGCGGTCTTCTTATTTGGCAAGTAAGACCATTTAAAAACGAATTGAAACCCACATACTTTCTACTTACACCATTATTTCATGGGGTAAAGAACATTTTAATATCAAAAAAAAGAAAGGACATCTCATAATAAAGAGAAACCCTATAGAATAAATTTATTCTATGTACTGCGTTGTTCTTTTTTACATTTTTGTTGTGGATTGTTGAAAACTTGGTCTAAGGGACATTTGGGGATTGCCCATGAACGTGCTCTGTTGTGTGTATTTGGACATGTTATGTAGATTTTCATTCCTTGCATTAGAAATTCAAATAAAGAGTCTCTGTCTGAGTCTCATGGTCCTAGTGGTATTCAGCACGAAGTGAGTTGTACTGTCTGAGATGAATTGAAATAGAAATTATTCAGTGTCTGCCAACCCCCACTTTTGGACACAGAGGCTCTGTGGATTCATATCTTGCTCATTGTTCTTTCTCCTCCCCTAAGTGCAGTGCCTGGCATATAGTAGCATTCAATAAATATTTATGAAGGAGTGAATGATCAGGTGTTTAGAGTTTACGCTGAGACCGAAGGTGACTATGCCATACTATGCCACTAAGAGAAGTTTCTAAGGAGTGTTCATATTCTGACTCAAGGTATTGTTTGAACCACAGTAGAGCCATGTGATGGTGAAAGGGTTCTGGCTCTGCTTCTGGTAAGGACTGGAGGCGTTTGGCTTGAAGAAGAGAAGACTTAGGGGAGCTATGACAATTTTTTTCCTGGTATTAGAAGAGTTGTTGCATAGAAAGGCACTAGACCCATACCCCCATTGAAAAAACATTCTTAGAAAGTATGCCCTGCTCCCCTTATGGATCAATAACATTTTCTTTTGTGCTAGCAGTTTACTATAGTTGTAAAACAAAACAAAACAAAAAGATGGGAAGGATTTGGGAAAGAAATGTGAGGAAATGTGATTTGAAGGATGTTTTTGGGGAAAGCTACCATACTTGCCCAATTCTTTTAAGGTATGGCAAAAGAGAAAAACTAAACTCTATGTTACTTCCTTCACAGGCCAGTTTTGGCTCAATATCAACAAGTTTGTCTCTATTTTACTTTTATATGAGTAATAAATATTACTTGCTTTGAAACATTAAAAAAATGCAGCTAGCTGCACATGCCTGTAGTCCCAGCTACTTGGGGGCTGAGGCAGGAAGATCACTTGAGCCCTCAAGTTGGAGATCAGCCTGGAACATAGCAAGACCCCATCTGAACAAAAAAGGCAGGGGACAGGTAAACCCCAAGTTTGCCTTGTTTCACCCCTACTCTCCCATCTAATTTCCTCTCTAGAGGTAACTAACCACTATTACTAGTTTAGATTTTTTTTTTCTAGACCTGCACTGTCTAGTACGTTAGCCAGTGGCCACATATATTTAAATTCCAAGTAGTCAGAATGAAATAAAATTTAAAATTCAGTTTTTTAGTCATAATAGCCACACTTCAGAATTTATAGTCATATGTAGTTGGTGGCTACCATACTAGACCACTATGCAGATCTAGAACATTTCCATCATTACATAAAGAATTATGTAAGCCTTCATAGATTTTTTCATAAATGGTATCAAGATGTACATGTTCTGAAATTAAAAACAAAAATCTTGTTAATATGATTTGGAGGTCTTTCCTTATTAGTGAGTGTACAGTTTCCTTCACTCTTTAACTGCAACATAGTATCCCATAGTATTATGCTGTATTGTATTTCTTTCTTTCTTTTTTTTTGTTTTTGAGACAGAGTCTGGTTCTGTTGCCCTGGCTAGAGTGAGTGCCGTGGCATCAGCCTAGCTCACAGCAACCTCAAACTCCTGGGCTTAAGCAGTCCTTACTGCTTCAGCCTCCCGAGTAGCTGGGACTACAGGCATGCGCCACCATGCCCAGCCAGTTTTTTCTATATATATTTTTAGCTGGCCAGATAATTTCTTTCTATTTTTAGTAGAGACGGGGTGGAGATGGGGTCTCGCTCTTGCTCAGGCTTGTCTCGAACTCCTGAGCTCAAAAGATCCACCCGCCTCAGCCTCCCAGAGTGCTAGGATTATAGGCGTGAGCCACCGTGCCGGCCTGTATTGTATTTCTTTGGCTCTTAATGGGTGTTTCCAATTTTTTACTACATACAGTGCTTATAGATGTTTCCTATGCACATGTGGTCATTACTGGAAATCAGAATTATGTAACTTCAGAACAGGAAGAGACTTTTGAGGTTATTTAGTCACTCCTCCTCCCCTTTTATTCGTGAAGAAACAAGCCTAGAGAAATGATACGGCTTACCCCAAGACATTTTAGTGAATGGCAGACCCTGGGCTGGATCGCAGCTCAGTGTTTCCAGGTACAGAGATCTTTTTCAGGTATCATTGTTTAAGAGGGCCTGAATAATCTCTCAGGGATTTTATGAAATGGATTACTGAATTGTGGGGGACTTACATTATATGACTTTTAAACCACCATGAATCAGAGCCTAATTTTATAATTGGGTCTGTAGGGTTTAGCTGTGGTCTTTAAACGTAGGCAATTTGAGAAGCAGAGTATGGCTCTTCAAAGTCAACTCTGGGGGTAGCATTTTCTCAAGTACTTAATTAAACCTGTTATAGTTGGTCTTTGGTTAATGGATTGTTTTGGAGCAAATAAGCAAGTTTCAGCCTTTGCTACCTGTTGCCTTTATAACTAAGTGATTCTGCCTACTGATAGCACAATTAGATTTTTATCTGATGGAACTTCTATGCAAGAATTTTACCAAATGCTAGCAGTGGAATACTTTAAGTAGTTACTATTTGAGTAATTAGTTATCTTGAGATCTATATTTAAATATTAGAGACTTTTTGTGCTATATGTTTAGATATCTTGATGCCTCTTAGCACACCTATTTGTTTCCAAAGGAGACTAGGTGGGAGACCCAAAATCCATCACCACCATTAGAAAACCACTTCATAATGCATTCACCTCTGTTACTGTGTCAGTGCATATTAAATCTTTATTTTTATAGGTTTATCATCAACAGGTTGCTTTAGTGGTCAAGGCAGAGTTTTGTTAGTTTAAATGTGCTTTGAAGGAAAGCTTGTTTATGTACCTGATCTATTTTTTCCAGATATGAAAGCAGGGATGAAGATACATGGAAATGGGAGTCAAAGAAGAAAAGTAATACCTCTCTTTAAAGCTTTGAGTGTAGATTAGTAGTGGGTAGGAGAAATTAAGTTATATGCCATTTCATGAGTCCTTGATTTAAGGCACCAATGACCAGATTATGGAAGGAATGTCTGTGGAGTTCTAGGGATGGTTTTAGTCAGTGCTGAAGTGGAATGTCCTTAGGAAGTCAGGTTCACTATTTTTCTTGGCTGAGGCATGCCAGGTAGTCTTGATTAACTGAATTAGGATACCAAAAAGTGACATTTATTTTCTTCTCATTTAAGAAGTCTGTAAGTTTTGGTGCCTTGTAATGAATAGCTGTCAAGGGGGTAACCTTGAGCCTTTCTTTGTTAGTTTGGGGTACCAGGTTGTATAAATGATGGGGAGAGAAAGGGGTGATAAATAAAGGCAAATATGGAAGCATTTCACTTTAGCATAAAAATTGTTTAGCTTTGGCTAAATATAGTATTTTATACTTATCACGCACTTATTAAATTCCTTTTCACTTGGATAAACAAAACTAATCTTGATCCATTGGGATTAATCAATGATCTATGGTTTATAAAACTCATAGCACTCTTACAGAAAAGAAAACTGACATTCAAAGAACATAGGAACCAAAGTTAGACATGTTTCAAACAAGGTGCTGCATGGTTCCAGGGACCATGCCCAACATATTGTTTGTTAATGCACTAATTAGCTCTTTAAGACTACATGATCCTTTAACCTTAAACAAATGATCTAGTCTCCCTAAGTCTTTATTTTCTCATCTAGAAAACAAGGAAGATGGACATAAAAATGTCTAGGTATGGCTACATGAAGAGCTTAGTGAATCCTGTTCAAAAAAATGAGTATTAAAACTAAAATTGCCCAAAACTATTTGGACTCTGGAAATCAACCAAAAGCAGATAAAAACTGAGAGGCATTAATTCTTAGGAAAACTTTTAGAGCTTCAGGTAAGAATAGTGGAGGTCTACAGCATTCTTGCATGGGGCCCCAACAGTGACCTCCTGCCCAGCACATTTGGCAAGAGCTGTAGTTTGGAAAACCAGCAGTTTTGCTTCCAAAGTGCTGACTCAATTTGGAGCAATGAGTAGAAACCTTTATTTGTCAACTAAAAGTGGTGAACTTAGGAAAAAAACAAGGAAAAACCACGCATTTGCTAGTCTTAGGTTGTGGTGCCAGGTGGGTTGAGTGAGACACTAGCCTTAAATTAAACAGGCAGACCCTGGACATGAAAGAAGGGATAATCTTTCCATACATACTGGCTTATTGTGGAACTATGTACATGTGCAGGGGAGACCTGAGTGTCCAGCAGAAAGCAAGAGCCAAGATCAGATTTGAGAATTGGCTAAGCCTTGAATGTGCTCTTCTTAACCCCCACGCAGATTGAAGAGCAGGCTCGACATGTTTGTGCATAACTTTGCCAATTAACTAGCTGAAAACTAAGCTATGTAGACACAGGGTGACTTCCCTAGGAAGCCAGACTAAAAAATATAAATGTGAATTAAAACCTGAGCAGAGATATCCATACTGCAGGGAACCTAGGTTCTATGTTTAAAAAAAAAAATCTCAGAAATATTAAATTCTGCAGTTGCTACAATATGTTATCTAAAATGTCTAGTTTTTAACAAAAAATTTTGAGACATGTTAAGAGACAAAAATATGTACCATACTGAGGGAAAAAGAAAGCAGTGAATAGAAAGTGACTGAGTGGGCCCATATATTAGACTTAGCAAAGACTTAAAATTGCTGTTATAAACATGTTAAAAGAATGAAAGGACACATTATTCAAGTAGTTATATGAGAATATGGTGACAATGACCCAACAAATGGGAAATCTCAATAAAGAAATGGAGGCTATAAAAAACTATCTTATTCTTTTTGATGCTATTGTAAATGGAAGTACTTTCTTAATTTCGTCTTCAGATTATTCATTGCTAGTCTATTAAAATATTTGCTTATTCTAAAATTTATTTTTGTGTTTATTCTCTGGAATTTTCTGGATATAAGATGATGACATTTGTGAATAGAGAATGTTTTAATTCTGACTTTTCAATGTGGATGACTTTTATTTCTGTTCCTTGCCTAATTGCCCTCACCAGAATCTCCAGTACAGTGTTGCCTATAAGGAGTGTAAGCAGACATCCTTGTTTTATTCCTGATCTCAGGGGGAAAAACTTGCACAAACTTTTGCCACGAAGTATATTAACTGGGGATTTTTCACAGGGGCTATTTTTCGGGTTGAGGAAGTACTATTTTATTCCTAGATTTCTGAGTATTTTAATCAAGAAAGGGTGTTGAATTTTGTCAAATGCTTTTTCTTGCATCAGTTGATATGACCATTTCTTTTTACTTTTATAAATTTGGTGTGTTATATGGATTTTTTTCACATATTGAACATTCCTTACATTCCTGGAGTAAACCCCGCTTGGTCATGGTGTAAATCCTTTTTATATACTGCTGGATTTAGTTTGCTAGTATTTTGTTGACGATTTTTGCATCTGTATTCATAAAGGACATTAATCTATACTTTTTTCTGTGATTTCTTTGTCTGGCTTTGGTATCAGGGGTAGTGCTGGCTTCATAGAATGAGTTAGGAAGTGTTCTTTTATCGTCTAATTTTTGGAAGAATTTGAGATGGATTGGTGTTAATTCTTTTAAGACACATCACCAATGAGGTCATCTAGTTCTTTGTTGGAAGTTTTTTGATTACTGATTCCATCTTTTTACTTGCTATATGCCTATTCAGATTTTCCATTTCTTTTGAGTCAGTTTTTGTAGTTTGTATTCTAGGAATTTGTCATCTGTTTCACCAGTTTGTTGGCATACAGTTGTTCACAGTAGTCTTTTATAATTCTATTTTTGTAATGTCCCTCTTTTCATTTGTGATTTTGATAATTTGAATCTTCTCTCTTTATTCTTAGTCTAGCCAAAGGTATGCCAATGTTGTTGACCTTTTCAAAAAACCAACTTTTGGTTTTGTTAATTCTATTTTTATCTGCTCTCATTTTTATTTCCTTCCTTTTTCCTGATTTGTGTTGAATTTTCTATTTTTTTTTGTAGTTCCTTAAAGTGGAAAGTTTAGGTTATCAATTTGGGATCTTTTTTTTTTACATCTTTTTTTTTGTTTACATCTATATTCCATTATCCCATAGATTTTACTAAGTGTTTTTGTTTTCATTTATCTCAAAGTATTTTCTATTCCTTATGGTTTCTTCTTACTCATTAAGATTGTGTTGTTTAGTTTCCACATAGTTATGAAATTCCCAGATTTCTTTCCATCACTGATCTCTAATTTCATTTCATTGTCATTGGAAAAGATACTTTATATGATTTCAATCTTTTAAAATTTATTGAGACTTAATTTGTGGCCCAGTATGTGATCTATCCTTGAGAATGTTCCATATGCACTTCAGGAGAATGTGTATTCTGTTACGTGTAGATGTCTGGTAGGCCTCATTCAGCTTAAGTTTTATTCAAGTCTTCAGTTTCCTTGTTTATCTTTTGTCTGGTGGTTCTATCCATTATTGTAAGTGGGGTGTTGAAGACTCCAAAAATTATTATAGAACTGTTTATTTTTTCCCTTCAATTCTGTCAGTTTTGCTTTATATATTTTGGGATTCTGTTGCTATGTGTATACACTTAATTATTATATCTTTTTGAAAGATTGACCCGTTTTTATCACTGTATAATTTATTTGGTCTTTTGTAACATTTTTTGTCTTAATGTCTATTTTGTCTGACATTAATGTAGACACTCCAGCCCTCTTTTGGTTGATATTTTTCCTTTCTTCTCTCCTTTCCTCTTCTCTTCTCTCCTCTCCTCCCTCCTCTCTTCTCTCTCCTCTGTATCTACTAGTGAGTACATCCTTTTACTTTTAACCTGCATGTATCTTTGGATCTAAAGTGAATCTCTTATAGATAGCATATATTTGGATTATGATTTTTTAATTCCATTTTGTCATTCTTTGTTTCTTAATTGGAGAGTTTAGTCCATTTATGTTTGACATAATTACTGATAAGGAAAGACTGCTACCATTTTGGTTTTTTTTCTGTATCATATATTTTTTGTTCATTAATTCCTTTAGTGCTATTCTTTGTGTTAGATATTTTCTAATGTAACATTTTGATTCCTTTCTCATATGTACATATAATTCTCATATTTTATATGTATATATATTATAGAGAAAAATAACTACATATGTATATCTTAGTATTTGCCCTGGGGGTTATAATTTTCACCATATTTTATAACTATCTAGTTTGAATTAATACCAGTTCAGTTTCAGTGGTATGCAGAAACTTTGCTCCTATATTTATGTTGTTATTGTCACATATTACACCTTTATATGTTTTGTGCCAGTCAACATAGATTTATAATTATTATGTAAGTTGTCTTTTATATCGTAGGAAGTAGGGGGGGTTACAAACCAAAAGTACATCAATACTGACTTTTATATTTACTGATATAAATACCTATCTTTACTGGTGTTCTTTATTTGTTCATGTGATTTCAAGTTACTATCTGGTGCCCTTACATTTCAGCCTGAAGGACTCCCTTTAGCAATTTTTTTAGGGTAGGTCTACTAGTGACAAACTTCTTATTTTTGTAAATCTGGAAATATTTTAATTTCGCTTTATTTTTGAAGGATAGTTTTGCCAGATTTAGAATTCTTGGTTGACAGTTTTTGTTTTCTTTCAGCACTTCAAATATGTTATCCAATTGTCTTCTGGCCTCCATGGTTTCCAAAGAAAAATCAGTTGTTAATTTTACGGAGGATCCTTAGTTACATTTTTTTCCCCCTAAGTTATTTTTCTCTTGCTGTTTTCAGGGTTCTTTGTCTTTGTTTTCAACAATTTGTTTATGACATAGCTTGGTGTGGATCCCTTTGCATTAATACTACTTGGAGTTCATTAAGCTTATAAGTTAGATTCATGTCTTTCATCAAATTTGGAAAGTTTTAGCCATTATTTCTTCAAATATTCTTTCTACCTCTTTCACTCTCTCCTACTTTGGTGACTCCTATTATGTAAATGTTAGCATGTCTCATGATGTTCTACAGGTATTTTAGGCTCTTTTCATTTTCCTTCATTCTTATTTCTTTGTTTCTCACACTTAGTAATTTCAATGGACTTATCTTCAAGTTTGCTTATTCTTTCTTCTTATGGGGTTTGAGGGATGCTAATGCAGAACAAGGAAAGAGGTATGACCACAAGTGGCAGTAACACACAACAAGCTTAACTGGTGGCTCTTGGACAGGTTTACATGAGAGGAAAAGTTTTTTACTATATAAGACTATACAGAAGCTTAGAGCAAGGAGAGCACCATTCAGAAGGGGAGGAGGGCAAGAAAACTCCTGGGGAAAAGGAAAGTTAGAAAGGGGGCTTACTTGTCTAGTTGTTGTAACTCAGAAACATGCTGGTGAGTCTCTGGATCAGAAAACTCCAAAGCCTTGGGGTCTTACAACTTTAAGGCCTTGTCTCATCAGGTAACAGCTGTCAGGTGAGGATTTGCAGGGTATGTAAAGCAGGCAAGCTCTAAATGGCTAAAGATAATTTGATGTGTATGTAAAAATTTAAGTTTGGCACTAGTGGTCTTTTTGAGCTAATGAGTCTCATCCTGTAGTGAAAAAATAACCTAGGGTCCAATACACAGTGGCCATCTTTGGCTCATTTTATATAACACTTCTGCTTGTTCTAATCTTCTATTGAATCCCTGTAGTGAATTTTTTATTTCAATTATTATATGATTCAATTCCATAATTTTTATTTGATTTGTTTCTATAATTTCTACTTTTTATTAATATTCTCTATTTGGTGAAACATCTCTACTTGATTTTTGTGGTTTCCTTTAGTTCTTTGTACATGGTTTCTTTGAGCTCTTTGAGAGTGTCTTAAATTGTCAATTTCTTGTCTGTGTCTAGTAAGTTTAATGTATGGGCTTCCACATGGACAGTTTCTATTAATTTATGTTTTTCTTGTGAATGAACCAGCAAACTTTAGCCCTGTGTATGACATATTTTCTGCCAGTTTTTATAAATAAAGTTTTATTGGCATAGAGCCATGTGTATTCATTTATGTACTGTCAGTGGTTGACCTCAATTCCAAGCTAGGTGATAAAAGGAAAAAAAACAAGGAAACTCATCTTTGTTATTGGTCGTTCTTCAAATTTTGCCACTCTCCACAATTCATTCATTATTAACTTTTTAGAGTCTTGAGGTAATTACTTTTAGTATGTTGTCCAAAGAGTTTTGGTTGTAATTAGTATGAGTAAGAGGCTGTAGTGGGCTTAATCTGTCTTTGCTGCCATTGGAGGCAAAGTCACTAGGTGATTCTTATGTGTATTCTGTACTTCGCGCTAGACCCTTTTGAAAAAAAACAGTGGTTGTGAAAGAGAAAGATAATTGTTTTCCCAAGGCTCAAGATTTAAAAATAATAGAGATTCTAGCTTATATGTCTACAACTTTTGTCTGTATAGAGGTAAGTCATTTGAGGTCATAGTTATTATAGGAATCTTTTATATACAACATAGGTCCTTGAATCATGTTCTTTTGCTCATCATTTTATTATAATGTTGATGAGAAAAAAAATTAATTCCTGGTCAGGGTCACCGTGTGGAGTTTGCACATTCTCCCCATGTCTGCGTGGATTTTCTCTGGATTCGGTACTCTGGTTTCTTCCCATATTGCAAAGCTGTGTACGTTAGGTTGTGATTAAGCTGTGCACGTGTCTAAATGGTCCCAGTAGGAGTGGGAGTGTGTGTGTGAGTGCAGCCTTCCATAAAATGGCATCCTGTCCAGGGTGGGTTCCTGCCTTGTGCCCTGAGCTGCCAGGATAGGCTCCAGCCACCTGCAACTCTGAACTGGAATAATTGGGTAAATGATTATCTTACTTGTTTCTATTATTTCTTAAGTGTATGTGTAGCTCACATTTATTTTAATGTTTAATATTAGAAGTGTGTTGGTCTTTAATTAGAAGTTTGGTGTTGTTTTTGTGACTGGAAATATGCTGTAGGAACCTAACTCTTGTGTGTATCAATTAGCCTATAAAAAATTGGTTTCGTTATATGTGTTTCAGTTAAAGTTGCAGCTTCCAAGAATCTTTTCATGATATTGAGGATTTACTGTATTTTGTTCCAGACACTGTTCCAGAAACTAAATTTGTTTAGTTTTCACAGTAACCGTATAGGTAAATACTATATTATCCCCATCTTAAAGATGAGGAAATCGAGGTACAGGGAGGTTAGGTAATTTGCCCAAAGTTACATAGATAATAATTGATAAAGCCACGATTTAAACCTAAGATAAGGCAATTTAGTGTTAGAGTTCATGTTCTTTTTTAAAAATTTTCAGTTAGTGTTGTGGAAATGTTCATACACAAACCAAAGTCGAAACTAGTGTAATGAACCCTTCATGTATCCTTCATCTAGCTTCAAGAGTTTTCAATGTTCTGCATTTCTTATTTTATCTATCTTCTACCAATTCTTTTGTTTTCAATAAAGTATCTGAAAGCAAATTCTAGGTATTATATCATTTCAGCCGCAAATGCTAAAATATATATCTAAAATGGATAACAGTTTCCACACACACACACACACACGTATATGCCTATTCTCTTCCCCTCTTCTTACATAAAACGTAACATCAGTCCATGTTCTTAGTTCCTTTGCCATACTTTCTCTTTGGGGTGGTCTCTTTTAACAACTTTTTAAATAATGGCCACTTGTATTCAAGATGATTTTCTTTTTAAAAAGTTATTTTTTTTCTAACAAAAGCCTTTCCTATGCTTTGAAAATGTTTAGCATATATTTTATGGCTCCTTTTTTTTTCACAGATATTTTCCAATTTGTCCCTGGATGAGCGGTGCCTTTCTGCATCACTGGTTTGCAAGTACTGGCGTGACCTTTGCTTAGATTTCCAGTTTTGGAAGCAGCTGGATCTTAGTAGTCGTCAGCAGGTATGGGATCTAATTCTAAGAAACACTCAAGTTAACCTACTCAAAAAATATCTTTATTCCTCTTCAGCAATTTCCTCTGTGTTGTTTTTCAAGGTAGTTCAAATAACTATAATCTACAATTTTGTGCTTTTGTAATTTTTTTTTGTGTGTATGTAAGTTAAACCTATGTTCTCATGGTGAACAAGATAGTTTTTACTATAGAGTGGTAATTTGGGGTCGCCTTTTAATCCTTTTTGTCTTAGTTATTTTTGTTTTCTCTCTTTTTCATTACCTTTAAAAAAGTTATTAAACCTTTTTCTTTTTGGGGGGTGTCATATCATGAATATTAGTTTAAGAGTGGAAAATGATGGCAGACATTTATATAATACTGCCTCTGTGCTGTGTACTCTTCCTGAGGGCTTTATACATACTAATTCATTTGATCCTCCCAGCAACTCTATGACTATTTCTCTGTTTTATAAATGAAGAAATGGAAGTAAAATGGGCTAAGATAACTTTTTTTAAAACTTTCCTTTTGATGGATTTTCTAATCCTTGCCATTGCTCAGCTGCCTAATATGTCTATATGGTGGCATACATTAGGAAAAAAGACAAGAGTTTATAGTGCTTACTACAAACAGTTAGTTGAACTTGTTGGATTCAGTCTTTAAAATTTGGTAGTCAGTATCTGGCATTAGAAATATGTATAAATATCCAATAAGAATAGGATTTTATTGAAATACTAAACCTGCTCTGAATCCTTCCATGGTATATTACCAGTGGTATGCACAACTGGCTTTCAAAAAAAAAAAAGCCCTGAATGATTATATTTGCCAATTTCTGTGGTATAAGTACTCCCATCTCCATCATGGCCAATTCCAGCTGTGCATGTTATGCCACTGAATGCCGATTTGGAAAGAGGTGCGCACTGTAAGCTCTTGTTAGTTGATAAGAGCCAGCTCCAATGCACCACTGGTAGTATGTGCTTGTGTGTGTATAACAAACACACTTTAAACAAACTAAGCAAGTTCCAGAGCATTTGTGTATAAATTGTTTCTGTTTCTATTTTTCTGCCTCCTTGATAAAAAGTTAAAACAATTGTGGAATTAGTTATTTACTTACTTGGGTTTGTGAAATTTGTGTCCAAGGAGAATGATGAGAAGTTAGTTGTGGCTAATAGAGTGGAGAGAAGGTTAAGTATGAAGTAATCCATTGACTCATTACTTCATTACTCTTGGATGTCTGAGCTATTTATTATGAACTCAGACTAAGAATAGCTTTCCCCCTCTGCTGGTAATAAAGTGTGGATATGAAAAAAATATAAAATAAAGGGAGAGGTATGTCAGAGGTTTAGGTTTTCAGGGAACTGTCTATATTTATGCTTTCCCAACAAACATAAACAAAGATAGTTTCATCTTTGGCCCTTACTCCAGTGCTGCTCAATACTCCAGTTCTTTCCTTCTAAATTTCAAGTACATTTCTCTCTCCACGATTTTTACCCAAAGGATTTGAATAATGTTAACTCTATTTCCCTTTTTGGAATTGTGATTGGGCATGGGACCTGTAGAGGCTGATTTTTTTTTTAAAATTCATATGGTCATATGAGTTTTTCACCAGATAAATTTTAAGGCTACTTTTATATTTAGCATCGAGTCTTCTGGGAAAATTTTTGACATGGGCATTTATTTCTATGCCATCTTTGGTGTTTTTGTATATAAAATGACATATTTTCTAAGCTATAAATTAGTTACATGTGAGGTAGCATTCTGATAGAAATGGTAAAACAATTGAAATTTATGTACTGTGGTATCATCTGATATGAAGTGTAAAAAGTCAAGATTCATATATCATGGTAACTGATGTACAGTATTTCCTGTGTTAAAAATAGGGAACAAAGCATTTAAAATCTCTATATAGTTTTGTTTGTCATTTTACCACACTAACAACCAATTCTCCAACACCGCTTGGTGTCCAACAATTCAATTCAATTCTGACACTAATTCCCAGAGTTAGCACAGACCCCACAGGTTAAGGTCTCAGTCTTGTAGGACTGTCCCCACTTCAGCTCTCAGTTGCAAGTCCCAGGAGCCACCCATACTTCTCAGTGATCAGCTATAAATTCTAGAGTTCCCCTAATCTACTCAGTTATCATAATTAGCTATAAGTATTCACAGAACTCAGGAAAATGTAATACTTACATTTATGGACTTATTATAAAGGATTCAGCTCAGGCCCACCTAAACGGAAGAGATGCCTAGGGCAAGGTGGTATGTGCCACCCTCCCAGTACTTTGATGTGTTTACCAATTGAATCTCCTTGTTCAAGAGTTTTTATAATATAAACCTATCTCTAGCCTTTCTTTCCTCCCTGGATGTTGGAAGTGGGGCTGAAAGTTACCATCATCTGATCACCTGTTTAGTCTTTCTCATAGCTATTCTCCATCCTGAAGCTATATAGGGGGCCTACTTTGAGTCACCTCATTATTATAAACCCAGGTGTAGTCAAAGGGGGCTTGTTATGAATAATAAAAGACATTATCACCCAGGAAATTCCAAGGGTTTTAGAAGCTCTGTTTTAAGAACTGGGGACAAAGATCAAATATATTTTTTATTATACCACAATTCTTGTTATGCTTTAATACTAAGAATGTTTTTCTTTTGATTGTGTTTTTCATTCTATAATCCAATTATTATTTATTGGGGAAAATTCAGCAAAATAACAGGAAGTAAATTATTACTTTTAACAAATGTTTAAATTTATCGCTTATTTTTCTCTCATAGGTCACTGATGAATTATTGGAAAAAATTGCATCAAGAAGTCAGAATATAATTGAAATCAACATTTCTGATTGTCGCAGTATGTCTGATACTGGCGTATGTGTTTTAGCATTTAAGTGTCCTGGACTTCTTAGGTATACAGCCTACAGGTGTAAACAACTTTCTGACACCTCTATTATTGCGGTTGCCTCTCACTGCCCTTTACTTCAGAAAGTACATGTAGGCAACCAGGACAAACTTACTGATGAAGGACTCAAACAGGTAAATTTTAGCATTTATAGAATGATTTTACTTATATTAATTCAAAATGTTTTCTTGCAGTAACAGTTTATAAGGTTATATTAAAAATAATGCTCAGGGACCAAAGTAAGTCATCTTTTTTATGTACCAGTGCATATTTGTTTAGGTTAGTGAACTGGAGTGTCATGGTTATTATCAGTAAATTAACTTTATTGTGTTTTGTAGTGAAAACCTGAACTTTTGTGACCAGCCATTTTATTAATTTATGCTTTTGTAACTTACATTTTATGACAAATTTTGCTTTAGGTAATAGTTCACAGTTTGGGTCAGCATGAGGTGTTAAAAATTAACTTTTTATATATATATATGTGTTTTATTTCAGCATATTACGTGAGCACAAATGTTAGGTACATATATTGCCTTTGCCCCACCCAAGTCAGAACTTCAAACATGTCCATCCCCCAGACGGTGCGCACTGCACCCATTAGGTGTGAATATACCCATCCCCTCCTCCCCTCTCCCACCTGCTTGACAACCGATGAATGTTACTACTATATGTGCACGTAAGTGTTGATCATTGAATACCAATTTGATGGTGAGTACATGTGGTACTTGTTTTTCCATTCTTGTGGTACTTCACTTAGTTGAATGGGCTCCAGCTCTATCCAGGATAATACAAGAGGTGCTAGATCACCATTGGTTTTTGTAGCTGAACAGAACTCCATGGTATATATACCACAACATTTTATTAATCCACTCATGTATTGATGGCACTTGGATTGTTTCCACATCTTTGCAGTGTGAATTGTGCTGCTATAAACATTCTAGTGCAGATGTGTTTTTTATAGAATGTCTTTTTTTCCTTTGGGTAGATGCCCAGTAATGGGATTGCTGGATCAAATGGTAGTTCTACTTGTAGCTCTTTGTGGTATCTCCATATTACTTTCCACAGAGGTTGTACTAGTTTGCAGTCCCACCAGCAGTATATGAGTGTTCCTATCTCTCCACATCCATGCCAACATTTGTTGTTTTGGAACTTTTTGATAAAAGCCATTCTCACTGGAGTTAAGTGATATCTCATTGTAACCTTGATTTGCATTTCCCTGATAATTAGAGATGTTGAGCATTTTTTTCATATGTTTGTTGGCCATTGTTCTGTCTTCTTTTGAAAAGTTTCTGTTCATGTCCTTTGCCCACTTATTAACAGGGTTGTTTGATGTTTTCTTGCCAATTTTCCTGAGTTCTATATAGATTCCAGTTGTCTGCCCTTTATCGGATGTGTAACATGCAAATATTTTCTCCCATTCTGTAGGTTGTCTGTTTGCTCTTGTGATAGTTTCTTTGGCTGTGCAGAAGCTTTTTAATTTGATCAGGTTCATTTATTTATTTTTGTTGTTGCTGTGATTGCCTTTGGGGTTTTCTTCATAAATTCTTTGCCTAGGCCAATGTCTGTAAGAGTTTTTCCAACATTTTCTTCTAGAATTTTCATAGTTTCATGCCATAGGTTTAAGTCTTTTATCCACCGTGAGTTGATTTTTGTAAGAGGTGAGAGGTACAGATCCTGTTTAAGTCTACATGTCGCTATCCAATTTTCCCAGCATCATTTATTGAATAAGGATTCTCTTCCCCAGTGTATGTTTTTGTCTGCTTTGTCAAAGATTAGATAGCTATATGAGGATGATTTTATATCTGGGAACTTTTAATTCCTCTTTTATATTACTAGATGACACACGTGTCTTTAAACAGTGGTCCCCAACATTTTGGCACCAGGGACCAGTTTCGTGGAAAACAATTTTCCTATGGACTCAGCGGGAAGAGGGAGATGGTTTGGGGATTATTTAGGAGCATTACATTTATTGTATACTTTATTTCTATATAATGAAATAATTATACAGCTCACCATAATGCAGAATCTAATGCTGCTGCTGATCTGACAGGAAGTGAATCTCAGGCAGTGATGCAAGTGATGGGGAACAGTTGTACATACAGATGAAGCTTCACTGGCTTCCCCCCACTCACCTCTGGCTGTGTGGCCCAGTTCCTAACAGGCCACAGACCAGTCAGAGTCCCAGGGTTTGGGGACCACAGCCTTAAAATATCTAATTGTTTTAGTGTTTAAATGGAAGTCCAAATTCAAGGGTATAAAATGAAGAAGGTGATAATTACCTATATTTGGCACAATAATTATATTAAAAATAGTGTTATACATACTTTATATTTGATACACTTCCTGGGGAAATGGTATTTAACGTTTCTTGACTCTGAGTAGATTATTCATTGAACAAGTGAATATCCCTAAATTTAAACATTATATAGAAATTAAATGAATGTATTAGAAGAAAGTTGGGAAGACTCTGTCCTAAATAGTGAATACTGGGTGTGTCAATCTGATTTACATTAAAATGTTATCAATTTATAAGGGAGCCTATTTCATTTATAAAGAAAAATTGTGCAATAATAGTCTTGTTTTAATGTTTTTTTTATTTCTGCCACATATAGGGTTATTCACTAGCAAAGCATTTTATGATATTCTTAAGTCTATTAAAACAAATTAATCTTTTATGGGGAAATGTACATTTTCTGGATGTAACTTGATTTTATTTATTTTGGTAAAAATTTCCCAGCACTTTACAATGAAACATTTTTAAGATGTACATGTATTTATTAAGAACCAGATTAAACCTGTTCATATTTAAATCTGATATAACACAATATAGCAGACTACTGAGGGTATTCTTAGTAATATTTGTGAAGAAGAATAACAACATATTAATGGTTGAAGTAAAGGTAAACTAGAAAGTTGTTTAACAAGCAAAATTTAGTGTGCTAATCTGGTATTAATTTATCTAATATTTACAACTTTGAGACTAATTATATAAATCCTCCCTTCAATGTGAAGTATTTTGGAGCCTGTTTACTTATTTAGATTAGGTACTTGCTTCAGAGTTTCATGGTTTCTGAGTTATGAATTAGTTATATGTGAGTTAACATTCTGGTAAAAGTAGTAAAACAATCTAGAATTTTTACCCCTGAGATGATTTTGTTCTTGACTACATAGGAATCTCACTGCAGTGTAGAGAATAATATTTTCCTCTGCTTAAGACTGTGCTGTACCACAGTGTGTCCTATTTTAGACTCTTCTGATGGAAGAGGGGAATGAGTATAATAGAAAGAAAATGGTTTTCATGCGTACATACACTAGAAATAAAGTTTTATGAAGCAGTACATATCCTTACTTCCAGAGCACATTGATATTACCTGTTCTATACTACTGCATTAAATAAATGTTGGCCTTGATCCACTCACTAAATTAATTTGATGTTCCAGTGACACTTGATGAACTCTGCTGTGGAGTTAATATGTGTATGCTTTTTGAGTTCTGTCAGTTTGTTTGCAAACAGTTACTTAAAGCATTTTAGTATGGAGCTCTGATAGATCTAGAATTAGTATTTTAAGTAATTGATTCTGCTTAACAGTGTTTCTCAAACTTGTGAAGTGCCTAAAAGTCAAGCTGTTTGCTGTTTTTGGCCACTTTTCCTTTTTTTTTTTTTGTCTTTCATTAGAGACAGGGTCTCAGGGTCTTGCTCTGTCATCCAGGATGGAGTACAGTGCCATGATTATATACCTCACTGTAACCTTGAACTCCACAGCTTAAGCAGTCCTCCCGCCTCAGCCTCCTGAGTAGGTGGGACTATAGGCGTGTGCCACCCTACCTAGCTAATTGTTAAAAAATTGTTTTGTAAAGAAGGTTGTTGCCCAGGTTGGTCTTGAATGCCTGGCCTCAAGTTATCCTCCTGCTTCAGCCTCCCAAAGTGCTGGGAATATAGGTATGAGCCACTGTGTCCAGCCCTGCAAATATTTTCTTCTTTGTTAAATACCTTCAAATATTGATATTTTTATTTCCATAAAAGTCACCCCAAATAATTTTATCAGTGGAACATATTTCTACCATATACATCTTTTAAAACTATAATCATGTATCTAGGGAAAAATAAGATCTATTTAATTGGGAATAATAGGCTATTTCAGTTTTTCTAATATTTTGTTATCATCTAGCACTTGCCAGCAAACAATTGATAGCAGTAAAATATTAAAATAAATCTAAAGAATGGTATTCATTAAGTTACTATTTTATGTGACTAATTGTATTTGATTTTAGCAGTTTAATATGCCTGTTTAACTCATGGAGCTCAGTACAAATTTCTGGAAATAAGCTACTGTGGGCTTCTTCCAGATTAAAATGGTATAAAAATAATATTGCATTAGGAAATTTCAATTTGGTTATGCTGTGAGTTTTCAGGTTTTTAAAAATAAATATTGAGAGTGACATCAGCAAAATGTTGGAGTAGGCTGCTCCAAAACCCTGTTGCTTCACAGAAACATTGAACAGTAAGCTGAAACTATCAGATCCAACTTTGCCATAACTCTGAAAATAGTCAAAGGTTTACAGCAACCAAGGGCATGCTGGACCAAGAAAAGGGTAACTAAAAAGTGGAAGGAATGCTTTGTGGCTTTTTTACTTGCCTTTGCCTCACCTGCTCCCCACCATGGCAATAATGTTGAAAATAGCAGCTTGAGTTCCCAGTGTGGGACCAAGATCCTAGTTCCAGAGGAAGCAGAACAGACATTATTTGCAAATTATTATGTTTATCTGTTCTACCTGTCTGGGAGCTAGTTGAAGGGCTAATGCAAGTGCTCATATATCTGTTCTACCTAATTTAGAGCCTAGTCAGGAAGGAAGAATATTGAATATTGATTGAAAATATTGTAAAGCAAATGAAAAAACCTGCAGCTGCTTTGGGCAAAAGATTGTGGTAAGACATACAGATCTCTTGAGGCCTGGGATAAAAATCCTGGGGGAGTTTTTTGTTTGTTTGTTTGTTTTTGTTTTGTTTTTTCTTTTTTTTTTAGAAATTAGGGCAGTCAGCTCCAGTGTATACAGGGGAATTTAGAAAGCCACATGCATGCCCATGGCAGGTCACATGGTCAAGAAAGACCTAGGAAGACCATAAACTTTTATCAGTGGCTGCTCTGTAGGCTCAGTACAAGCAGGACGTGAAGGCCAAGGCAGAGTTGTAAATGACATGGATAAATATTGCAGGATTACCTCACCACAGAGCCAGTCTGCAAAGGCTAAGAGAAGAGTTTTTGATTTTCTTTTTAGTTTGTTTTGTTTTTAAGCTTTTAGCATTAAAGGAAATCTCTTTCAAAACACTGGCAGAACACAAGCTGAGCCTTGAATAATCAAAAACAGCAAACCCTAAGGAAGTCGGGGGAATTTAATTTCCACATTATAATATTCTAATGTCTGGTTTTCAAGAAAAAATCACAAAGCATGCAAAGAAACACGTATGACCCACTAAAAGGAAAAAAATAGATTGACAGAACCTGTTCTTGAGGAAGCCTAGACATTAGACTTTTTAGGTAAAGATTTTAAATCAATTATCTTAAATATGCTCAAAGAGCTAAAGGGAACCATGGACAAAGAACTAAAGGAAATGAGGAAAATGATGCATGAACAAAATGAGAATGCCAATAAAGACATAGAAATTATAAAAAGAACCAAATCAAAATTCTAGAGCTGAAAAGTACAAAACTGAAGTAAAAAATTTACTAGAGGGAATCAGTACCATGTGTGAGACAGAATCAGTGAACCTGAAGATAGGACAATTGAAATTATTGAGTCTGAGAAGCAGAAAGAAAAGAGAGTAAAGAAAAGTAAATATAGCCTAAAGGACCTGTGGGACACCGTCAAGCAGAACAACATTTGTATTATGGTAACTTCAGAAAGAACAGAGGGAGAAAAATGGGCAGAAGGAATATATGAAGAAATAATGGCCAAAACTCAAATTTTGTGAAAGACGTGGATCTATACATACAAGACGCTCAACAAACTCAGGCTGGATAATTTCAAAGAGATTTATGCTGAGACACATTACAGTCTGATTATTGAAAGCCACAGATAGAATACTGAAAGCAGCAACAGATGAGTGACTCATCACATACAAGTCCTCCTCAATAAGATTAATAACTCATTTCTCAGCAGAAACCATAGAATCCAGAAAACAGTGGGTTGACATATTTAAAGTACTGAAAGAAAAAAATGTCGAACAAGAAGTCTGTATTTGTCAAAGCTATTCTTCAAGAATGAAGGAGACATTAAAATATTTCCAGATAAGCAAAAGCTAGGGGAGTTTGTTACTAATAGACCTGCCATGCAAGAAATGCTTATTAAAGGGAATCCTTCAGGCTGAAATAAAAAGTCACTAGGTAGTAACTCAAAGCCACGTGAAGAAAAAGGAACACTGGTAAAGCTAACTGCATAGTGTTTGAAAGTACAAGGATGGAAAAAAGACATTCCATATAAATAGTAACCAAAAAAGAGTTGGAGTGGCTATTTTATTATCAGACAAAATAATTTTTTTAAATTATTATTTTATTTTTTTTTTTGTGAACTAAGAACCTTAACATCCCCAGGCGTTGTGGCATGTATTTCCTGCCTATTATACCATGCTTCTGTAATTCAAAGGTCATGTCCTGAGAGGGTTGTCAATTACGTTTCAAACTAGCCCATCTGCATTTATATTAAATTCTTCTTTTTTTTTTAAATTTCAGGATATTATGAGGGTACAAACATTTTGGTTACATTTTATGTCTTTGCCTCACCCAAGTGAGGATTAGAGGCATGCCCTTCTCCTCTACAATGCTCACTGCATCCATTAGTTGTGAGTTTATCGCCTTAAACTCCCTTAATCCCTGGAGAATATTACTACTGTGTGAGTGCCATAGTATTGATCAGTTAGTGCCAATTTGATGGCGAGTACATGTGGAGCCTATTCTTTCAATGTTGTGATACCTCAATTTGGATAATGGGCTCAAGCTCTATCCAGGAAAATATAAGAGGTGCTAGATAACTGTCATTTTTTAATAATTGAGTCATATTCCATTGTATACATATACCAAATTTTAATAATGCACTCATGAATTGACGGGCACTTGGGTTGTTTCCACATCCTTGAAATAGTGAATTGTGCTGCCATAAACATTCGGGTGCAGGTGTCTTTATTATAGAATGTCTTTTGCTCTTTTGGGTAGATGCCTAATAGTGCTATTGCTGGATCGAATGGTATTTCTATTTTTAGCTGTTTGAGATATCTCCAAAATTCTTTTCCACAGAGGTTGCACCACTAATTTGCAGTCCCACCAGCAGTGTAAGAGTGTTCCTGTCTCTCCACATCCTCGCCAGCATTTGGTGTTTTGAGATTTTTTGATAGCTCACTGGGGTTAGGTGATATATCACTGCAGTTTTGATTTGCATTTCTCTAATGATTAGAGATATAGAGCTTTTTTTTTTTGTATGTTTACTGGCCATTATTCTATCTTCTTTTGAAATATTTCTGTTCATTTCCTTTGCCCGTTTATTGATGGGGTTGTTTGATTTTTTCTTGTTGATTTTTCAAAGTTCTGAATAGATTCTTGTTATCAGCCCTTTATTGGATATGTAGAGAACAAATATTTTCTCCCATTCTGTAGGCTGTGTGTTTGCTCTAATGATAGTTTCCTTGGCTGTGCAAAAGCTTTTTAATTTGATCAGATCCCATTTACTTATTTTTGTTGCTGCTGTGATTGCTTTTGGAGTCTTCTTCAAAAATTCTTTGCCTAGGCCGTTGTCTGAAAGGGTCTTCCCAACATCTTCTAGAATTCTTAAGGTTTCATGCCTTAAGTTTAAGTCTGTTATCCATCTTGAATTGATTTTTGTGTGAGGTGAGAGGTGGGGATCCAGTTTCAATCTTCTGCATGTAGCTATCCAATTTTCCCAGTGCCATTTATTGAAAAGAGATTCTTTTTCCCAGTGCATATTTTTGTCTGCTTTGTCAAAGACTAGATTATCGTATGTGGATGGTTTCATCCCTGGATTCTGAATCCTGTTCCAAAGGTCTGTGTCTCTGTTCTTGTGCCAGTACCATGCTGTTTTAGTTACTATAGCCTTGTAGTACAGCTTGAAGTGTGGTGGACTGATACCTCCCAGTTTGTTCTTTTTACTTAAGATTGCTTTGGCTATACAAGGTCTTCTCTGGTTCCATACAAAGCATAGAATTATTTTTTATAGATCTGTAAAGAATGATGATGGTACTTTGATAGGTATTGCATTAATTCTGTAGATCAGTTTAGGTAGTATGGATATTTTAATGATACTGATTGTACCAATCCATGAGCAAGGTAGAGTTTTCCATCTGTTTACATCTTCTACAATTTCTTTTCTTAGTGTTTTGTAGTTCTCCCTGTATATGTCTCTCACAATATATTCCTAGATATTTAATTTTGTTTGAGGCTACTGTAAAAGGTATTGTGTTTTTGATTTGAATTTCGGCTTGACTGTTATTGGCATATATGAATGCCTCTGATTTGTGTGTATTGATTTTGTATCCTGAGACTTTAGTGAATTCATTTATCAATTCTAGGAGTATCTTGGTTGAATACTTGGGGTTTTCTAGATATAATATCATATCATCGGCAAAGAGCAAGAGTTTGACCTCATCTGCCTCCATTTGGATGCCTCTAATTCCCCTCTATTGTCTAATTGCTCTAGCAAGGACTTCCAGCACTATGTTGAATAGAAGTGGAGATAGTGGGCAACCTTGTCTGGTTCTAGTTCTAAGTGGGAATGGTTTCAATTTTTCCCCATTCAGTATGATATTGGCTGTGGGTTTGTCATAAATGGACTTGATAATTTTAAGGCATGTCCTGTCTGTGCCTATTGTGTTAAGAATTTTTATCATAACGGTGTGCTGGACTTTGTCAAATGCTTTTTCTGCATCTATTGAGAGAATTATATGGTCTTTGTTCTTGCTTTTATTTATGAGGTGATTGCATTTATAGATTTGTGTGTGTTGAACCAGCCTTGCATCCCTGGAATAAAGCCCACCTGGTCATGGTGAATAATTTTTTTGATATGCTGCTGAATTCGATTTGCTAAAATTTTCTTGAGGATTTTTGCATCTATATTCATGAGGGATATTGGACTGTAGTTTTCTTTTTTGGTTGTACCCTTTCCTGGCTTTGGTATCAAGGTGATATTGGCTTCATACAGTGAGTTAGGAAGGATACCGTCTTTCTCAATTTTGTGCAATAATTTCTGTAGTATAGGCATGAGTTCTTCTTTGTATGTTTGATAAAACTCTCAAGTGTAGCCATCTGGTCTGGAACTTTTCCCTTTTGGGAGGTTTTTAATTGCTGCTCCAATTTCTGAGCTTGAGATTGGTCTATTCAGAAATTCTATTACCTCCTGGGTAAACTTAGGGAGGTTGTATGTTTCCAGGAATTTGTCCATTTCCTCCTCATTATGTAGTTTTTTTGGCATATAGGTTTTTATAGTATTCAAAGATAATGTTTTATATTTCTGTAGTGTCTGTTGTGACCTCTCCTTTTTCATTTCTAATTGAGTTTATTAGAGTCCTTTCCCTTTGAATTCTTGCCAGTCAAGCAAGTGGGCTGTCAATTTTGTTTATCTTTTCGAAAAATCAGCGTTTGGTTGTGTTGATCTTCTGTATAATTCTCTTATTCTCAATTTCATTTAGTTCTGCTTTGATCTTAGTTATTTCTTTTCTTCTACTAGGTTTGGAATTGATTTGCTCTTCCTTTTCTAATTCCTTGACACTGTTTATTAGATTGTCGAGTTTTGAGCTTTCTGTTTTTTGTATGTGAGTGTTTAATGCTATCAGTTTTCCTCTCTGGTATGCTTTTGCTGTATCCCTCAGGTTTTGATAACTAGTGTCTCCGTTATCATTTGACTTCAAAGAAACTCTTGTTTTCCCCTACGGCCATACCACCCTGAACACGCCTGATCTTGTCTGATCTCAGAAGCTAAGTAGGGTCGGGCCTGGTTAGTACTTGGATGGAAGACAAAATAACTTTTTAAGTCCAAAAAGTTTCCAAGAGACAAAGAGGGTCATTATATATTGATAAAAGGCTTAATCTGTCAGGAAGATATAATAATTATAACTATATATACATCTAACAACAGAATCCCTAAATATATGTTGCAAAAATTGAAAAACTTGAAGGGAGAAATAGACAGTTGTACATAGTTGGAGACTTCAGTAACTCACTTTCAATAGTGGATAGAATAGCCAGATAAAATCTCAACAAAGAAATAGAGGAACTGAAGAATACTATAAACCAGTTGTACATAGTGGACATGTGCAGTACACTCCACTCAACAACAGAAGAATATACATTTTTCTCAAGTGCCATGGAACATTGTCACAAACAGACTATATGTTTGATCACAAAACAAATTTGAAAAGATTGAAATCACACAAAGTATCTTTTCTGGCCATAATGGAATGAATCTAGAAATCAGAAACAGAGGGAAAACTAGAAAATATACAAATATGAAGAAATTAAACAATACATTCTTATAAAACCAAGTGGTCATAGAAGAAATCAGAAGGAAAATTAGAAAATACCTTGAGATGACTGAAAATGAAAACACAACATACCAAATCTTATGGGTTAAGATTTACAAAAGCAATGCTCCAAGGGCAACTTAACAGCTGTAAAAATTTACATTAAAAAAGAAGTAAGGTCTCAAATCAGTAGCCAAAATGTGTGCTTGAAGGAACTTGAGACAAGAATAGCAAACTAAACCCAATGCTAAGTGGAGAGAAGGAAATAATGATCAGAGCAGAAATAAACAAAAGAGATAACAGAAAGCTATAGAGAAAATCAGTGAAACCAAAGCTAGGTTTTTGGAAAAGATGAACAAAAGTTATAAGCCTTTAATTAGATTAAGAGGGGAAAAAAAGACTCAAATTACTAAATCATAAATGAAAGAGTGAACATTACTTCTGACTTTAGGATTATATGAGAAAACCATGAAAAACTCTATACCAACAAAAATTGGATAGCCTAGATCAGGTGTGGGGTAACTTTTTTTGTTGGAAGTCTGCATTAATTTAGATGTAATCAAATAAGGCCGCATTCAAGAAACTTCAATTAGATATAGTTAAAAATGTACATTATTTTGTAAAAATCTAACTATTATGTAATTAATAATTTCAAAAAATGAAATTTGTTAAAGTTAACCTTTTAATGACTTTGTTGTATTTGATTTTTGTTGGAAAACATTTGAATATTTGGTTGCAGCATGGAGGTCTGCAGTTTCAGTTGATCCTCTGCATGGGTGTCAGTCATTTGTGACCTTTAAGGGCATCTTGATTTTGGTTAGGTAGGAGAATGTAGATTTGCAGCAATAAGTGGCTGAAAAGGAAGAAAACATTTTTCTGGCATGTTTTCAAAGGTGTAGGTATTCTGCATTTTTCCATATTTCGATTGGATCTTTCTAAGCATCAAACAATGACTTTAAAATGTCATCTGCTGAGCACTCAATCAATTCCATCTGTAGTTCTTTAGGTGCCTTGGTGATATCAATTAGGTGAGGCTGAAATGTTAATTTGAGTGTGATGTCATGATTCTCAAAGTCAGTGAACCTTCACTGTAGTCTCCAAATAATAGGTCTATAACAGCTGCATATTCTTCAAATGATTCGCATATATCATCCTCATTAATGACCTTTGCTAACTGGGGAAAATGTTCATCTGAAATTTCCTTTTGAAGAAGTGTTTTGAAAAAAGATAGCTTTTTTGAAATGCTTGGATTTTTTTTGCCACGTATCATCTATAGACTTAGTTTCACTTTGCAAAAAAATATTCACGTCGTTCTGATTTGACATGATATCACACAGAAATGCTGCATTTCTATAGAAATCTTCTTTTAGTAATTCACATTGCTGATTCTGTTCTTAATAAAATTTAACCATCTGTTCTCGCACAGATAAACGTTTGGCTAACACCTACCTATTCCTGTGATAGCCAGTGCACTTTAGAATGATATGGCAAATCCACACCAAATACCTCATGGTTCGACTTTAGCAGTTATAAAACTGATAATGCCACGTTGCATTTGCAGGAATATAGTTAACAATACTTATAACTTGTTGAAAAGTGTTGCTTAAAATACTAGCTTCAGCCCAGAAATTTTGCTGATGCAAGATACAGTGAAAGGAAATGAGAGCATCTGGATCTGTTAATACTTTTTATCTGTGTACTAAACCCTTCATGGAAGGGTTTTCCTGTCATAGAAGGTGTGCCGTCTATACATACACTCACTAAATTTACCAATTCAGTCCAAGTTCACTACGTTTACCTTGAAAGTTGTTGAAGGTATCTATTCCCTGTGTTCTGTTCTCAAGAGTGCCCAGAGTAACTCTTTATAGCGAAGAAAATCTTCTATTATGACCCAAATGAAGCATAAAACCTGTGCTGAGTCAGTAGTATCAGCTGATTCATCCAAAAGAATTGAATAATATCTCTTTTCCTTTTGAAGTACTGCATGAAGTTCTGTTAAGTTGAAGTCCAATTCATGCTGCTGATCAGTTATGGTTCTCCTTGAAAGAGGCAGTCATTTGTACTTTGAAACATTATTGGGGTCTAAGCATCCTACAACTTTGACAATGCATTCTTTCACAATTTCTACATCGCTGAATGGCTTCCCTTTTTCCGTGAGTATATAAGCTACTTTATAGGTTGCTTTAGTGGGATTATTTCCAGATTTTATTGCTGTTTGAAAGAGTTGTCTTTGATTTTGCTTTTTATCTTTTAGTATCTGCACTACAACCTTTCATGCTTCTCCCTCTAATTTAAAGTATTTGTGGTCCTTATGAGTGTTATAATGATGATGGACATTGAATTTCTTGAATGTTGATATTGTAGTATCACAAAGCAAGTAAATCATCTTATCTTTAGCAGAAACAAGATAGTACTGCAATTCCCAATCCTCATTAAAACATATGTTTTCTTCCTTTAGTGTTCTCTTGGTCTTTGACATCATGGGCTGCTAAGCATACAGGATTAAAAAATACTGTTGAGCTTTGCAACTATTCATAAATTCCATTTCAAACAGAATCACAGTGCACCACTGTCAAAAGCTGATAACAGACTGGTGTAGTTGGCTCTCATGAACTCTCGCCAACCAGCTTCGTGCAGTAGTGGCGCCAGTCAGGTGGGGAAAGTCAGAACTAAATCATGAGCATAGCAGCCGTCAATTTAGCCCTTATGGCTTACTAATGTTCTAACAGTGCTGGTCAATCTGGGAGGATTATTTCACTGCAACTTATTTTATTCTTTGATATTTTAAATATATTCATTTTAAAAATAAAAATATAAAATGAACAAAAATGTATTAATAAAAATAAAAGGATTTGTTCTATAAAATTCAGATTCAGTCAAAAGGCCACACTTAAAGACCTAGAAGGCAACATGTGGCCTTAAGGCTGCAGATTCCCCACCCTTGGCCTAGATGAAATGTACAAATTCTCAGAAATACGCAAACTACAAAAACTGACTGAAGAAGTAGAAAATCTGAGTCCCAGCTACTGGAGAGGCTGAGGCAGGAGGATTGCTTCGGTGCAGGAGTTCCAGGTGTTAGTGCACTGTAATTGTGCCCGTGAATAGCCACTGAATTTCAGCCTGGGCAACATGTCAAGATTCTGTCTCTGATTAAAAAAAAATGTGGATCACGCCTGTAATCCTAGCACTCTGGGAGGCTGAGGCGGGAGGATTGCTCAAGGTCAGGAGTTCGAGACCAGCCTGAGCAAGAGTGAGACCCCGTCTCTACTAAAAGTAGAAAGAAATTAGCCGGACAACTAAAATATATATAGAAAAAATTAGCTGGGCATGGTGGCACATGCCTGTAGTCCCAGCTACTCGGGAGGCTGAGGCAGAAGGATTGCTTAAGTCCAGGAGTTTGAGGTTGCTGTGAGCTAGGCTGACGCCACAGCACTCTAGCCTGGGCAACAGAGCGAGACTCTGTCTCAAAAAAAGAAAAAAAAAATGTGGAAAATCTCAATAGACATAACAAGTTAGGAAATTCAATCAGTAAAATAATTCTTTTTAATGATGAAAAACCAAGGATTTTGCCTGGTTTTACTGATGAATTTTTCCAAATATTTAAAGAATTCATACCAGTCCTTCTTAAACTCTTTTAAAAAAATTGAAGAGGAGGCAACACTTTCTAACTCATTCTGTGAAGCCAGCATTACCCTGATTTTGAAGCCAAACAAAGACACTACAAATAAAAATGGCAACTACAGACCAATATCTTGAGTATGCAAAAATCTTCAAAATGCTTGTAAATTGAATTCAGCAGCATGTTAAAAGGATTATACACCATGACCAAATGGAATGCAAGGGTGGCTCAACATACAAAAATTAATCAATGTAATATATTGCATAAACAGAATGAAGTGGGGAAAGCCCAATCATTTTAATTGGTTATAGAAAAAGCATTTGGTGCAGTCAACACCCTTTCATGATAAAAATACCCAACAAATGAGGAATAGTGTGATAGTTCCTCAACATAATAAAGGCCATATGTGACAACCCCCTGGCTGACATACTCAGTGGTAAAAAATGGAAAACTTTTAAGATCAGGAGCAAAACATGAATGCCTGCTTTTGGCAATTCTGTTTTACATTATGCTGGAAGTGCTAACAAGAGCAATATGGCAAGAAAAAGAAGTAAAATGCTTTCAAATTGAAAAGGAAGAAGTAAAACGGTCTCTAATTGAAGATGACATTATTTTATGTATAGAAAACCCTAAGGAATCCACAAAAAACTTTTAATTAATAAATAATTTCAGCAGAGTGTCACGATACAAAATCAATCTACAAAAAATCAGTTGCATATCTACACACTATGAATGAACAACCCCAAAAGAAATGGAATCCAAACAATTTCATTTGCAACAGCATCCAAAACTATACATTTCTCTCTAAACACCGCTTCTGTTGCATCTCATAGATTTCAATATGTTATATTTTTATTTTCATTTAGTTCAAAATATTTTAAAATTTCCCTTGAGATTTCTTCTTTGACCCATGCATAATTTAGAAATGTGTTGTTTAGTCTCCAAGTATTTTTAGATTTTCCAGTCATCTTTTTGTTATTGGTTTCTAGTTTAATTCCATTGTGGTCTGAGAGCAGTGTATAATTTTTATTCTTTTAAATTTGTTAAGGTGTGTTTTGTGGCCCAGAATATAGTCTGTCTTTGGTGTATTTAGACCTTTGATGTGTAAAGAGATTATTGATATAGTTGAATTAGTATCTACCATATCTGTTAATGTTTTCTATTTGTTGCCCTAGTTCTTGGCTCATAATTTTCTCTTCCATACCTTTTCTGCTTTTTGTGGTTTTAATTGAGTATTTTATAGTATTCCATTTTCTCTTTTCTTACTGTATCAGTCATACTTCCTTTTTTCCTCACTTTTTAAAGTGACTAGCCTAGGATTTGCATTATACATTTACTACTAATCCAAATCTACTTTTAAATAACATCATATTGCTTCACAGGTAGTACAAGTATCTTATAATAACAAAATATTTTTAACTTTTCCTTCCCATTCCTTGTATCATTGATGTCATTTATTTCCCTTTTACGTAAGCATGTGTGTGCGTGTGTGTGTATATATATATATATATATATATATACACACACACGCACACACAAAGTGTACATGATCAAATATATTATTTTGAACAAACTTATCTGTTATCTCAATTAAGAATAACAAAAAGGAAAGTTTTTATTTTATTTTAATTTTTTTGTGATTCTCTTATTTTTTCTATGTAGATCAAAGTTTCTGACATATTTCATTTTCCTTCTTTCTGAAAAACTTATTTTATGATTTCTTGTAAGGCAAGTCTACTGGCAACAATTTCCCTGAATTCTCATTTGAGAAAGTCTTTATTTCTCTTTCACTTTTGAAGGATCATTTCATAGGCTATAGAATTCTAGGTTGGTGGTTTTTTTCACTCAGAATTTTAAATATTTCACTCTGTTCTCTTTTTGCTTGCATGGTTTCTGATAAGAAGTCAGAAATAATTCTTATCTTTGCTATAAGGTGTTTTTATCCTCTGGCTTTTTTCATGAGTTTTTCTTTACTTTAGATTTTTTGTAGTGTGAAAATGATAAAATCATATGCCTAGGTGTAGGTTTTCAGGCAGTTATCCTGCATGGGATTCTCTGAGCTTGTTGGATCTATAGTTTGCTGTCTGATATTAATTTGGGGAAAGTTTTCAGTCATGAATGCTTCAAATATTGCTCTGTGACTAGTATACTAATGAGCCCATTAAAGGCATTCTTCATTTCTGTTATAATGTTTTTTATTTCTAACATTTTTTTATTCCTTCATAGAATTTCCATCTCTCTGCATGCAGTACATATCTTTTCTTGCCTATTGCTTACTTTTTCCATAAAGTCCTTAACATATTAATTGTGGTTTTAAAAAATTACTAGTCTGGTAATTCCAACATTCCTGCCATATCTGATGCTGGTTCTGATGTTTTTTAGTCTCTTTAAACTGTTTTTTGCTTTTTGGTATGCCTCGTAATTCTTCCTTGAAAGATAGACATGATGTATAGGTTTAGTATCCCTAATCCAAAAATCCAAAATCTGAAATGTTCTAAAATCTGAAACTTTTTGAGCACTAATGTAATGCTCAAAGGAAATGCTCATTGGAGCATTTCAGATTTCAAATTTTTGTTAGGGATGCTCAGCTGGTAAATATAATGCAAATATTCCAAAGTCCAAAAAAATATGAAAATCAAAACACTTCTGTTCCTAAGCATTTTGGATAAGGGATACACAACCTATACTAGGAAATGAAACTTTTATAAATGGGCCTTTAGTAAAATGTGGGGGAAGCGTTCTGTAGTCTATGATTAGATTTCAATCTTTTGGGGAGTCTATACTCCTGGACTTTTAACTTCACCAGTACGTCTCATTTCTTTCCCCCTTAGGTGGGATAGAGTGGCTAGAGGGGGCTGGAGTTTGGTATATCCCTTTTCTTATATGGAAGGGTGAAGTTGGCTGGCGTTGGGTATTTCCCTTCCCCTAGGAAGGTTAGGCTCTCACAAAATTTCATCAGTTTAGGCTCTGATAAAATAGTTTCTCCTTGTTAAGAAGAACAAAATACTATGGTGTATTTCAAAGGGTTACTTTTCTCCTTTCACTACTGGAAATATAAGGTGATTTTCCTCCAATATTCTTTGTGAGCATCTGGTAGAGCTCCTGTAGGTAAAATTTACGAAAGCGTGGGGGCCCCCCCTTAAACTAAGTCTCCCTGGAATTTTTAACTTTTCAGACTTGTCCACACTGAGCCTCCAGCAGTATGTCAAATACTGGCAAATACTGGCCAATTTGTTGTTTTTCCTATTCCAACCCTGGTTTCTGTTAAGGTTTCTGCTAGTAGGTTTCTCTTCCATTAAGTTGTGGTTCTCTGAATCGCCCTGTCTCTCCCATTTTAGGGGCAATGGTTTGCTCTATGTCCTCATTTCTGATGAGTCTAAGAAGAGTTGTTGAATTTTCAGTTTCTTTAGCTTTTTATTTTTTGGGACAAAATGTTGGCTTCTAAACTTCTTACATGCCAGACTGGAAACCAGAAACCTTTTTTTTTTTTCCCTTAAACAGGCATTGCTATTACTGGATGATTGTCTTTATCTTGTTTACTCTCAAATTTATGCTTTATTATGGTGGATCTATGGAAAGCCCAAGATGTTTCCCAAATCCCTCTAATTTGGGTGGTCTAGAATAGGCCTTACTTTAGTGTATGGTTCTTAATGCGAAGGTACTGCCTTTTTTGGCGTCTCAGCTGGTTGCCAAGGCTCTTCCTGAGATCTCTCCATTTTGGCAGGATCAGAGCTCCAATGTCTCTAGCACTCTCTTCCTGGAAGGGGAATTCTATATTTAAAAGAGTTGTATGCTATTTCTTTGGTTAGAGTTATATGCTATTTCTGTAATTTTTAGATAGGGGACTAATTGTGCTAAATTCAGGGCATCCTAACAGGGATACTCTTATAGGGCTTGGTTGATACTCTCTGAATGTTTTCCTACGAGTTGTAAACAGAAGGTTACAATATTGAGAGATTTGAAGAATATCAGAAAAATTGAGAAGTATATCTTTTATAATGATTGATTTTACAATGCCTAGATAGTCTGGAACTTAGGACATTTATGGATGGAGGTAATGGTGATTAGTGCAGATAACACCGATTCAGATGTTGACTTGCCTATTATGTCCATTGATGTTGTCTAAAATAGAACATTAGTTTCTGTAGTGACATTAAATGACAGTTGTAGTCAAAAGTAGTAGGTCATAATAGCTTGTCTTCTGAGGCACTGTTCCCCGTTAACTAGCTGTACCTCACATGCAGAGATTCTTGTCTTTGTATGGTTACCCATGTGGCTCCTGCCTCCAGGAAAATTTTTTTTCTTACAATGTCGCCAAAGGCATTTGTTAATGTCAAAATACTACATGATCAGCTTAGATTTCTTTCCTAGTCTGCAGCAGTATGATTTACATGTTTTAACTTGAGATTCTACCAACTTCTCTGTGCACAGTGACTTCACCAAAACCTCAGTCTCTTCTATATATTATAGATTCTTTTATTTCTTTATGTTCCTAGCTGGTGCAGTAAATATTGAGGTCTCAAGGGACCTGGTCTTCACTGCTCAAGATCTGATCAAATTGAGAAATAAGACAAATAGTGATGATGGAGAAAACATAACAACTTTATTACTCAAAAATCTGAGGTGGAGAATGTTGCTGACTAATAGAGCTAAATGGGTTTGTTAACTTGGCACTGGAGTTTGGTTAATTGATTTAGTCACTGGCTGGGCCAGACCAGCAGAGTGGCTCCAAATAGGGAAGAAGTGGAGATTACTTACTCCCTGTGGGCAGTTTATTCCCAAGGGGAAGAAGTGTAGTGACAAACTGAACATGTCAAGTTTGTTAAATACAAACTAATCAGTGGAGAGACAAGGAATTAGACTAATTGGACTTCCTGTAGAAGGAGAAAGCATTTTCCCCTATGTCTGTTTTTTTTTATTTTTTTGGGGGGGGTTTAAATTAATTTTGACCATCTATGCTGATTCCTTGCTATGGAAGATAAGGATTTATCTCACATATACATTCTTCCCTATCTCTTATCCTCTCATCCTTCCAACATAATTTTATTGTAATTTTTGTTGCATAAGTATTCAGTATTTACATTTAACAATTATGTACCTACTTTTGACTCTATAATATTTTGTTTTTATTGGAATTAATAAGTGTCTTTTTTCCCTTTAGTTACTTAGTTTATACTCTTAACACTAATGGAGTTCAAAACATTTCCCCAGTTACACTAATATATCTATATGTTGATACTTAATCAAATTTACCATCTTAAAACAGATTGGGCTGGAATAGCCTCGTCTGGACTTCCTGTATACAAGTGCAGTTGTATTGCTGGTCATTTTAGTATCTTACTTTCACCATCATCCTTAAGGTTTTTCTCATGTTGCTGTTGGGTTAGACCTCCTATTTCCCAGATGTCATGTTTTTTTCCTCTTGGTGTACTCTCATGTTTTGTAGAGCACACATTCCAGTAACTTCCTGATAAAGAGTATATGGGAAGTAAATCTTTTGAGAAATTATATGTCCGAAAATATCTCTAATTCTACCTTCACACTTAATTCACAGCCTGAATCTTGATACAAAATTCTAGTTTAGAAATAATTTCCTTCAGAATTTGATAGCATTATACTGTTGTTTTCTTTTAGTGTTGTAGGAAGTTTGATGAATTTTTTATTCTAATCCTTTGTATGAAATCTTTCTCCACAAAGTATGTAGAATCTTCTTTAAACCCACAGTTCGAAAATTTTACAATGATTTGCATTGCCATGTGTCGGTTTTTGTCATTTGTGCTGGATATGTGGATAAGCCCTTTCATCCTTGAAAATTTAATAGAATTATTTCTTTGAATTCCTCCATTTTCACTATAGAAATTTTCAGATCATCCCCACATTTTTAGCATTGTCCTTATGTTCTTAGCTATATGTGGTATATCCCAGTCCAAAAACCCTATGTTTTACTCTCCCTAGAGAACTCCAGTTTTTTGTTATTGTGAGAGAGGTGAGGCTGTGCAGTAATAGGGGGTGGTAATCTGAGGGTTTGACTACTTTTTAAGCAGACGTTCAAGAATCCTAGTATTTTTAGCCCTAGCTTCGCTCTCACTTCCAGACATATGTGAGGCTATTGAGAATTCTGTAGTTTACTTGATTCTTTGCTTTTCCCACTGTTGGCTTTGGATTCAGCTTTCTTAGGTCCAAGTTAGGTGCTATTTGTTCTAGAAATATATGTGCCTCTTTTAATGAACTAAATAAGATCTGGTAGCTAATGTAATGATCATGACGAATACTGATGATGAAGAATAATATTTCTAGGTATGTTCAACAATGATATTATATGAAATTATCTTTGATTTGTATTGTTTACAAAGTCATGGATACTGCTAAACTGCTCTGGTGTTTTGCTTATATTAAGTGAAACTAAGGCTAAAGTTCAGTTAGAAGATAACATGAAAATGAATATATACTCTTTTTTCTTATCTGCTTTCCTGGAATCTCTGAATTCTATCTATAGACCGGTTTAGAACCCCTAAATGAACTGGAACATAGTGGTATAAGAGGCCACAATTATGCCACAATCATGATTTCCTGTATTTGTCCATTTTAAAGGGGCCTCTTTAATATGCATAACCCTGGTCAGCCTTTACACTCATTTAACAAATGTTTATTATCAACTAAGTGTAAGACACTGGGCACCAGAGATACATTATTTAACAAAACAGACAAAAACCTCTGTCTTCATAGAGTTTACATCTCTAGAGGAATATATAATTAGTTATAGTGTAGCCTAGATTAGAATAACATGTTTTGTGTATATCACCACCCCTGGAAAAATAATTGAACTCACATATGTTTTTGATATCATTACTTTACTTAAAACAGAACTTGGATTTTTTTAATTAAGGAAGTGATATTTACTTTAAAAAATTAGAGAAGATTAATAGGTAGAAGGGAATAAAAACCGACCATTTGTTAATCAGAATTAACCACTGTTAACACCTTAGTATATGTATCAGTCTCTTTTCTATGCCAAATACATATATATGCATTTAAATATACATAACTTCTTTATAAAATTGGATTATACTATAAAAGCTTATATACATTTTTATTTTATTTGTCAAATGTTTCTTCCATTTTAATGGCTGTCTAATATTCAGTTTTATCAATATATAATAATTTATGCCATTAGGATGTTTTCTTTGTTTTTTTTTCTACCATTAAAACTCAAGAGAAATAAAGATTTGAATTTGAACTGTTAAGGAATCTAGGTACCTTGATGGGCATATAGTGTGAGGTCATTGAAAAAAGGAGGTAAATTAGAAGGTGAAAAGGTTTAGATAATACTGTTTTAAGTTATAGATTGCTTACATTCTATCTTATTTTAAAGTAATTTATAAATGATTATTTAACTCTAGTATGTTATTATATGAAAATCTCACTAGAAATATGTTGCCTTTTTGATTTTCTGAGCATTCAGCCAGATTTCTTTGTTTGCAGCTGGGCTCAAAATGCAGAGAACTTAAAGATATTCATTTCGGCCAATGTTATAAGATCTCAGATGAAGGCATGATCGTCATAGCTAAGGGCTGTCTGAAATTACAAAGAATATACATGCAGGAAAACAAATTAGTAAGTACTTGTTATCATCCTCATGCTGTTTAGTTTATTCCTAACCTTTGAATTCCTTAAATTTGTTTATAAATTTTCTTCTGCTTATTTTCTTTTTGTGGTTCAGAGGCAAATACTATTTAATCAAAAGCAAAAATCCTCTCAAAGCAGTGATTTTATAAATTGATCATATAACTAAATAGATGCTTATATGTGGTACTTGCATGGTGAAAATTCCTTATCAGTATGTGCTATTGTGTCTTCTAAATTCTGACAGTGAACTCTAGTGCTGGTAAATTGGAAAAAGTCTAATTTAATTGCCAAACATAGGTCTGTGGTTGGAGTTCCTTTTGATACCCTTAGGGATTATTATATTTGTAGATAGTTAGAGTTATTTAATGTCTAGCAAAATGTACACTTGTGAAATAGAGCATTTTACTTGATATGGTGAAAAATGGGATTCAATAGATTAGCTTAGATAATCTGGGTAATTACATAGATTTTATATTTTAAGCACATATGTGTGTAACTCATACACATTTAATGTATTATATTTAATTTTTTAAAGCTATTCAATTTTTTATTGAGATTTAATTCATATACCACAAAATTCACCCTTTCAAAGTATATACTTCATTGGTTTTCACAACAAAATTGTGCAGTCATCACTGATATCTAATTTTAGAACATTTTCATTACCCCCAAAAGGAATCCTGTGCCCGTTAGCTATTACTACTCCCTGTTACTCTCTTCCTCCAGCTCCTGGCTACTGCTAATATACTATTTGTCTCCATGAATTTGCCTATTCTAGATACTTCATATAAGTGGAATCACACAATATGTGGTCTTTTGTGTGTGGCTTATTTCATTTAGTGTGATATTTTTAAGGTTCATACATGTTAAAATGTATCAGACCTTTCTTTCTTTTTATGGCTGAATTATATTCCCAAGCCATTTAATTTTGATTTGATAGGTACATTGTACAAATTAACAGAAAATGTTGTCATTGGGGAGGCACTAACAGGAGTTGTCAACATTGAAAAATGGTATACTGTCATGTGCTACATAATGATATTTTGATCTATGGACCACATATGCAGTAGTGGTTCCATAAGATTATAATACTGTATTTTTACCTTTTCTATGTTTAGATACACAAATATTTACCATTGTGTTACAATTGCCTATAGTATTCAGTACAATAACATGCTGTTCAGGTTTGTAGCCAAGGAGTAATAAGCTATATCATATACCTCAGATGTGTAGTAGGCTTTATTATCTAGGTTTGTATAAGTACACTCTGATGTTTGTATGAAAAATTACCTAACAATGCATTTCTCAGAACATACTCCCTCATTAGGTGATGCATGACTGTACTTGAAAGTGTTGGCTGGGTAGTCCTGAATGTATAGCGTATTTACAAAGAGGAAGTGCTTTTTAAATTGTATCTCAAAAATAAAGAGCTCTTTTTCTTGCCCTCGAAGTTAGTTTATAAAATTTGATAAATATTTGATAAATATATCTCTTATATGAACTTAAGTTTTTGAAAGGTCTCTTGAAGCATCAGCATTTATAGTTAGATACTGCTATTTTAAAAAATGATCTAGTTAAAAAAATTAAAACACCGTGAATCAGAAATAAACACTTTCAATACCATGTAGAATATTTTTCCTTGAAATTACATAGTAAAAATCTTTCACATTTCTCTTTACATTTATTATAAATATAATAATCACTCTTGAGGCAGTGAATTACATCTGCTCGGTCACAGAGACCAAAGTTTTAAATCCTGGTATCTACTTGCTTGCATTGTGACCCTGGGAAAGTTACTTAAGCTCTTTAAACCTCATTTGTAAATGAGGTTATTGATATTTGTCTTTTTGCAGGTTGTGGTTTTGAGGATTAAATGACATAATGTCCTTAAATTGCCTAGTACAAATTCTGACCCACAGGAGACAAGAAAAACCTAGTAGTCTTTATGATATCATGATTGTATTTGTTATCTAACCGTTGGTTTCTGCTTTACATTCAAGATAAATTAAAGGATGGTAATTTTTTTATTCTTCGAGTAATATGGATATTTGTTGATTAATATTTGTTTTCTTGTTGAGTAAACACGGAGAAACGTTTTTATTAGCACATTAAAAAATTTTTAGCCAATGGTTTCCCAAAGAAAACAGCTATTTATATTTTGAAGGTTCTTGTTATGTTCACATTAGTTTTTCCCTAATGTTATGTTACATTGAAAAATTGTTGTTATATACTTAAATGCTAAGGGAATTAGTTCTGTATTTAGTTTTATTTATTGAACATTTTGATTTCATTGGACATTTGATGTAATTTTGCTAAATCTTAAAGGTCAGTTCAATATAATTCTCCCCATTTAAGGTTCTTAGAAAGGAAAATTTAGCATATTAGAACTCTTTATTGGATAATTGAGATATTGGCAACTAACCTCCCATAGGAACTTTGTATTTCTAAAATTTGTGAAATAAGTATTTAAATTACTTGAAGAGCTACAATTTTAAGCAGTTTACATATTTTTACTTTGAGAAGTATTAGTCATTTAACAACAAATAATTTAAATTAGCAACTAATAGAGGTATACGTTTTTCTATACAGAAAACATTGTATTTGAAAGTGTGCCAATAGAATTTAACCTATGCTTTGACAGATACTGATCATTAGCCAAATTATTTTGCTGATTCTTTTAATAAATTGAATCTTCTCAAAAAAGAATATTAGAGCTTTATTGTATAATCTAAAAATGACTATAGCATAGGGTTTTTTTAAAGTATAAACTTTGCTGACTGAAAATATCAAGTTGATTATTTTTTAATACACTGACAGGATTTAAGTATACATCTGTTCATATTATATCGTGGCCTTTAGATGGCAGCATTGTCTTTGTATATTTCAGTCACATAGCTTTTGTGTCCTTGATAGCACTATAAGGATATAATGCTTATACAAGTTTCTGCTGTTATGGTTCATTTTTAATTTTTGTCCTTTAGGTGGTCTTATGGGAAAATTTCCATTTTGAATTTCTGTTTCAGTCATTTTTGAGAAAGACAAGTGCCATACACCTACATGGATATAGCTTGCATTTACCATAAAATTGTTGTGTACAGTCTAGAAATAGATTTGAGGAATGCAACTGTAGTGAGGGTCTGTCTAGCATATTGCATGTATCTTGTCGTCTTCTAGTGATAGATTTTATATCACTTCTGTACTGGCCACAAAGCTATTTTTAAGTCATATTTAGTTTGAGTGTATAGTTATTGGTGATCTAGAAACTTAAGGAAGTATATTCCTTCTACGTCTTTACTCTCTCTGCACTGGATTTTGCCTCTCTACTTTTTGAACAGAGAAGCTCTTTGAGCAGCTTTTTATTCATTTGTACAATGATGGGGTTAGATAGATTTGTTTTTTGTTTTTTGTTATACAGTCAAATGTTTTAAGGTACTGGGATTTTATGATTTAATTTGAATAATAATTTTAAATAACATCTGTGCTACATCACATATTTGATCAGCATATTTGATACAGCATATTTGATACAGATCTGTATGTGTTACATGTGTATTTGGTCTGTTTTTTTACACCTTCTACTCTGAAGAGTTGGGCTACAGATTTCTTAGTTATCAAGAAAATAAATAGTAATGTATTATGAGTAGATTTTAGAAAGTTATAGGGAAATGATACAGGTTTCCTGGTTGAAACTTGATTTCCCGAAAGTTAATTTAGACCTTTCACTTTTGAATCTTCTGGTTGATATTTTACTAGTTTTATAATTCTGTGACATCTCTTAGAGTTGTTTGGCTGCTGCTGTGATGATACTGTTTTAAATTTTATTATCCTTTGGAGGCTTGTATGGATGAGGTGGGATCTAAATTCACCTCTTAGGCTTCTTTTTCTGGTCTGGAAACATTTTAAGTGGAGATTGAGGCAAATACCATTTTTCGTTGCACTGAACTCAGTTGAAACCTTGATCCTGCTGTTTCCTACTTAAGTGACTTGGTTTAGTTATCTTAATTTTTGTACTTTCATTTTCTCCTTTGCAGAAAGGATATAATACTACTTCAAACATGTTCTTATGAGGATCAGACTAAATGAGATTAAGAGGTAAATCGTCAAATGTGTATCATGGCCTTAAAACACAGAAAGGTTTTTTTTTCCTCTCCCTATCAGGTTTTGCCTTCTGCAGTGTACCAATTTGAATTGGCCTGTCTCAGTGCCTAGTATTACCTACTATGGTCTGATTTCACCCATCATCCACTAACAGTTTAATTCTGTTTTTGCTGTTTGCTGTGGTTTGAGGCAGTTAGGTGAATAGACTGGTAACCATGTTGATCATCTGCTGGGGTAGTATGTAAGATAAACGTGTGTCAGAGTTTAAATAGCAGTATTTAATTTAGCATTATATGAAAGCTTGAATTTTCTGATTCTTTTTTCAATGTAGAGTTACTACCTAAAGGGGTTTTCTGTGTGAGTTAATATATTAAAGGGGTTGATTGTTCTTGTCCCCCTGTCCGCCACTATACTCCTGATATCTTTTTTTTCAAGCACTCCTTGTAAAGTGAGTTTACTTGTAATCTCAGGTATGAATAATTTACATTTTTGAGGGATTTTGTTTTCTGAGTACTCACTTCAGCTTCTAAAATCTCCCAGGGTAGATACTCACCTTCAGTGCTATCTTCTCTCTCACTGGATGGGGTGTTTAGTTATACCCAGGGTGGTAGTTTTTAGGGAACAGTGATATTTGAGTATGGCATTCTAAACAAGGTGACCTAAAGATACTGAACCTCATCTTATTATTGTATACTACTATCTTAGTCTGTTTGGGCTATTATACCAAAATACTATAAACTGGATAGCTTACAAACAACAAAAATTTATTTGCCACAGTTCTGGACTTGGGAAGTCCAAAATCAAGGCACTGGCAGATTTGGTGTCTGGTGAGGGTCTGCTTCCTGGTTCATGGATGGATGCCTTCTCTGTGTCCTCACATGGTGCAACGGGAGAACAAGCTCCCTTGAGTCTATTTTATAAAGGCGCTAATCTCATTTAGTAGGGTTCTGCCCTCATGATCTAATCACTTCCCAAAGGCCCCACCGCTTAATGCCATCATCTTGGGGGTTTCAAACTACGAATTTTGCTGGCGGGTGGGGCGAGGGTGGGGACACACAAACATTCAGACCCTAGCAACTGCATTTCAGGATTTTGCTATCATTTATTGATAATATAAAATATTTAATCAGAGTTATCTTTTATTGAATATTTATAATAGGCAAGATGCTGTTTTATATAATTAATCCTCTTAACTACCATATGAGGTAGCTATTTTTATCCCATTTTGCAGATGAGGAAATTTTTATCCCATTTCACTAGAGAGGTTAAGTGACAACAAATAGGTGTCAAAGTCAAGATTCTAACCCAGATCTGTTAAGATTCCTAAACCTTTCTTCTCAATACTTTGGATTATATGGATACATTACAGATGGTGCTAATCCATACACTTTTAAACCAAACACCAACTTCCAAAAGGCATTGTCTCCTTTTAAAACACTTATAGACAGTTGCTGTGAGATATCAAAGGAAGAAGTTAATTATTAGTGTGAGTAGAAGATCTTTTTGCTAGAATGATAACTGATTTCAGGGAAAGTCGCAAGTACCAATAGAAATATATTGAAAATTTTTCTAGGAAAATTACTAAAATTATCAAAGAGGAAAACTATCTTCAAGATAGTATTTAATATTGATCTTAATCCTGTACAAATAGGAATATAATTAACTTTAGACAGAGTTTTTCTGTTTTACGGAGATTATTTTATATTTTTGTGACATTGAGATTCAGAGGCTAGTACCATTTCATATATGTCCAATAGATTTAATGGAAATTTTAATGGGTTCATGAACTGATAACTCTCTACTCTGTTCTTTAATACTTGTTTCAAATGTTAACCTTTGAACACCTACTGTGGGCCAAGCACTGTGAGAGGTGTTGAGGAATTAGATAAGAGTTAAACTGCCAAAGAGAGGAGATCCTGGTCTGGTGTCAAGTGCTATGGAAACACCAATTGCAAAGATAGTTATTTTTATTGAGGGACAAGGGGGGAATGAGAAAATCATATAAATAGAAGGTGACATTTGAACTGAGTCTTTTTTTTTTTTTTTTTTTTTGAGACAGAGTCTCGCTCTGTTGCCCGGGTTGGAGTGAGTGCCGTGGCGTCAGCCTAGCTCACAGCAACCTCAGACTCCTGGGCTTAAGCGATCCTACTGCATCAGCCTCCCAAGTAGCTGGGACTACAGGCATGCGCCACCATGCCCGGCTAATTTTTTCTATATATATTTTTAGTTGGCCCGATCATTTCTTTCTATTTTTTTTTTAGTAGAGATGGGGGTCTCACTCTTGCTCAGGCTGGTCTCGAACTCCTGACCTCGAGCGATCCACCCGCCTCGGCCTCCCAGAGTGCTAGGATTACAGGCGTGAGCCACCGCGCCCGGCCTTGAACTGAGTCTTGAATGATGTATAGTGATATGATTATGAAAGCAAACATTTTTTGGGGGGAAGGTGATTGCAGTTATGGGAAACAGCAGTAGCAAAGATAAGGCATCAGGAAAATATGTGAAATGTTTAATAAGTGGTAGATGTTACAGTGACATTAGATTTATAGGGCTGGGTAGTGGGGGAAATGTTCATATTTGGGTCTGGAACAGGACTGGTCTGTGAAATTTCTTCAGCATCATACTATGGAATTTGGAAGTCTGTATAATAAGGATTATAGCATAGGATTTCAGCAAATGTGAAATATCAGGTTTTTGGGTTTTTTTTTTCAATTTTGAGAAATTAAGAAAAATATAGAATACTGAAAAGAATAATAATATCCCATAAGGCCATCACCCAGAAATTGACAGTTTTTAACATTTTGTTAAATCTTCTGCTGCTTCTTGAATTAATAAAGTGAATAAACTTTGTCCTTGTTGTCTTGCATCCCTGGTATCATCCCATTGTGTCCTTCCAAAGGCTAATACTATGATGATCTAAAATACTTTAAAAAATACTTTAATGTCTATGTAGATAACCATGACATTTGGTATTGGTTAGTTTGTGGTCATGTATAATTTGTATCTGGTGTCATATGGTTAAGTATCTGGTCTTAAAAAGTATGTATCCTTCTGGAATTTGTATTTTTACTTTTATTTTTGAGATCTAGCTGTAATGAATAGGTAACTAATATTTTTAATTGTTAGTTTTCTATCATATGTATCTCCTGTTTATTCATTCCCTAATGAAGGATATTATATGCTTCCAGTGTTGTACTGTCACAGGCAATGTTGCAGTAAAATCCTTGGGCAAGTCTCCTGTAGTTATCTATAAGAGTTTCTCTAGTGTATATATTTAGAAGTGTAATTATAGGGTACGCATACATGTACATCTTTCAATTTTTACTAGATCATACCAAATGGCTCTCTATTAGTAACTGAAATCATGCTTTAGAGGTGTATCTTGCTGATGGATTGTCAACTTCTTTGAGGTACCTGGTCATCTTTTAAATCCATTCCTCTGAGTGTTGGAGTATAATAGATATTCAATAAATGTTGATTTAATGACAAATCGGTTACTACTATATTGAACATCCTTTGAAAAATGTATTTCTTCAAGTATTTTGGAGGGATATACTTTAAAAAGAATATTCATTTCAGTATATAAATAAAAGCTTTAAAATAGTTTAAAGAACAAGCAGTCAATCTTTTTTTTGACTTTTCAAGTAAGAAGATTTCTTTGATCTGTTTACCATATTAATGATGCCATTCTTTGTGTATCATATTTATTCAGCCAAAGTCATTAATGTACTCAAGGAGTGTTTTCTGGGACAATTGTCTTTGACAACATGCAGTTCTGATCAGCTAGAATATAGCTTCTTCTTTTCAGAATTATGTTGATTTGTACATTCTTACTGTTAATAAAATTGATTTTATTTTGTTGAAGTGGTATTTGAAAGATACAGTTTAATTAAAAACAGGAGTTTTTGTGACAGAATAATTTCAGTCTGAAGAATAAGTACATTTTCACTCATTATAAATTCTTTGCTAGATCTTAGCCTTTCATTTTCTTTTTAATCTATTGATATCTTTCTCTTAAGACTATCTTTTTAAAAAATCTATCAGATATCTTGGCAGGAATGTGAACAAATTGTGTTCTATCATTTGAAAGGCATAGAAAGCAATAAAGAGTGAATGTGTGTGTGTATATATTTTTTTCTTTTCCTGTGTGCTAGTGTTGTATGGAAAGCAGGCAGTGACTTGGATAATATCCAAATAATTTTTCTTTGGGATGTGTTAATTTTTTTTTGCCTAGTAAATTTACCTGCCTAATTATATTAGTTTAGTAATATTAAAATTAGTTCACAAACTCTGGGGACTCATCAACTGATGATAGGAACTTGCCAATGCAGAGAGGATCTCAGGAGGAAGCTAGCTTAGTATTAAAAACTCTGATAAAGATATCCCAATGTGGATAATGTAGAATTTATTATGCTTAAAAATAGACTCCAAATAGTATTTATGAATTCTTTTTTTTTAAAAAGATTTTTTCTTGATCAAATTCTAGAATACTTATTTTAGGTAAAATTTATAGTTGGTATGTTAGTGTTGTAATTCTTTTGCTGTTTTTTTTTTCTCCACATGTATATATATTCTATAGTTTAAGTCTTTAAATGTAATTTTTATTTACTTTCTTTTAGGATAACATATTAATAAGTCAGAAAGATTTGAAATAAATCAGATGTAAGTGTTAAAGTGCAGTCTTGGATTTTGTGCTCAAGGATTGGCAACAGGAGATAGTAGGTTGAGATGAGGAAGTGGAGTCATTAGGCTTAGCAGATAGAAATTTTGTAAGATTAGATGGCAGTGGGATGCTGGGAGTACTTTAAACCTATCATTTATGAGCATATGTTCCTCACCTAGCTTTCAAACCTGCAGTCAACAAGTGAGATGTATTGTTTGGATCTAGGAAGAAGTTTTGGCTTATGCTTTCCTTTATCCACAGCAATGTGGTGCTAGGGTTTTAGGATATCTAAGACTTAATCCCATTTATTATTTTAGTGATTAGGCTTAAGGGGAGGAGAATTGGGGAATTTGCTTTTTTTTCTTTTTTTTAAAGATTTGCCTTTCTGAATATAGTTTACAAACTGTAGTTGAATCTGACTTCCAGGTCATAGGATGCACTTTTCCCATCATTTTATTGCAGTAATTATCACTAAGATACATTGTCGTGAAAGTCCTGTGCCACTTGTGTTTCACCAGACGACCCTGTCTTCAGGCAAAAGATATACAGGTTGTGTTTCTATCTAAACCTGTGTGGTAAGTACTGTTTCTATTAGTGCTTCAGATTTTACTTACTTGCATTATGTAGGTTATCTTCCTTTGCTGTCTTTTTTGAAATTTTTTTTTAAAGGTTTGAACATGAAGTCGCCTGATGGGCAGTTGAAGGATGAGTAGTCACGAGAGTGTTGGGATGAATTCTTTTTCTTTGACTGTACCTTCTGGATTTTAGTAGCTGAGAAGTTTAAAAGCCAGATGAAGCTGTACTATTTTGATATTTACTTTTTTTTTGAACTCTTCTTCTGTTGCATCTTATTTTGTGTGACCACATCTAGGTTGTAGAAAAAATTATAGTATTTTTTTTTAATGGCTGCTGTACTTCGTTAGTTTTGGTTTCTAAAGTATGATAGTAGAAGTACTTCAGAAGAGTTTAGGGGTAGAAAATTTGTGTTGTCTGTTACCAGTTCTTCATTGGCTATTTTTGATTAGAGTATAAAATCTAGATATTTATTATTCATTTTAATAAGATATATAAATAAACATACTGAGAATCTATAAGCCAAAGAAAAGCAGTTGTAAATAAGTCTTTTTAATTGAGCTGTATTTAGATAATTATTCTTTTATGTTCCTTTGTATTGAATATTTTTGAGAATATAAAGAGGAGAGCATATATTTGTATTTATTACTGTTTAAATGTCCATGTGAATGCCTAGAGATTATAAAATTATTTGCATCATGTTCTGCTAGCTTTTCATTTTGACTCCTTTGAAAACATAATAGAATTAGGTTATGCTGTGATTTGTACTCTCAGTGGGGAAGCAAAATATATTTCCTTGTCTTTTTACTAGGTTAATATTTACTTTAAATATTGGAAGATAATTTTGTAGTTTGATATTTTCGTATGTTTTAAGTTGTTGCAAGACACAATTATTTATATATATATATATATACACACACACATACCACTCTTCCATTAATACACTAATAAGTCTTTTTTTAATCATGTGTAACTGTAGGCAGTTCCATTATGTACTCTAGAATACATTCTATAAATTGTAATTGTTTTAAGCTTGCTAGTGAAGAATTTAATGGAAAATAGTGTGAAAATTTAAAAGATATATTGTATAATATTCCTCTGAATTCACTTGTGAACTAAGATGTTTCCAAAGGTTGGCTTTTATTTATCATATCTACAACCTAGGAGTACTTTTACTAAAATACTGTTTTCATCGTTTCAGAGATCTGTAGTGGCTCACTTCAAAGATTTTTCCAGTTACTAATCTATGTCCTATTACTTTCTCTACTTGTCTGTTTATTCTTCATTTCCTCTTGTCATCTTACTTTCTTCTAGTATATGTTCATTACCTTCAAGCTCAGCTGATATTATTTTTTCTCAGTTATTCTTTAAGAATTCTACCACATTTAGTACTTTGCCATATTCTGTGAGCTTCCGGTGTTTAATCCGTTCTTATTGGTCCATTGATAATTTGTTGTAGGTTTGAGGGTTTTAGTTTAGTATTGCCTCTCAGTGTAACTCCTTAAAACAGGGATGAGATTGCCTCTTAAAAAAATCTGTATGTAGTTACTGAGTGTATATTCTTCAGTGTTTTGACTAAATGGATAGTTGTTAGGACTTCTTAAAAATGAAATTTTTTCTATATGAAAATTATAAATTTTCTGAAAAGGATTGCCAATGAAGATAAACCATTTATATACTCAAGTCTTTTTAGTTTAGGTCTGAAAAAATTCTTTTTGAGACAAGAAAGAGTTTCTTTTAAAATCATATTTTAAGTGAGACACATGTCAGTAACTTTAAATATTATTTGTACTTTAATGTGTACATAAAACTATAGCTTTTAGAACATAAGATTCAATTTATATTAACAACTGAATTGGTGAAATATACTTTATTCTATAGCGGGGTCAAGTGACTTAGTGTTCATATCAGATTAATGGCATTGATTAAGTAAAATTCCAAATAAGTTTGTCTTTTTTACGAATTAAGTAGTTTTTAGGAAATGATTTCTTAAAAGTGAAAGTTGAAACTCATGGCTTAAGAAATTTTTTAATGCAAAATACCTATTATATATTTTTATTTCTTGGTTTACATCCTATGGAGGATATTTGGTTTGTTTCATTATTTCCATCAATGCATTTTTTCATGCTTCTACTTTCAGACAACCCTAACAAAAATCTCTCAAGACTGCTCAAAAGTGTGGTCTCTTTTCTTTTGTCATACTTTAATTACCTGATTCTTGAAAAGATGACAGTTAACTAGTTTCTTCTATGGTTGAGTTTGTTTAGGAGAGCTTGACTTTATTATTGCAATTAGAAAGGGATTAAATACAGTATTTGATATATATCTTTGTTGCTTGGTGTCAGCGAAATACATCAAGCAGATCTGATGTTAAGTTTCATTCAGAACGCTGACATTGTATGCCTTGAGTAAAATACCATGCAGAAATCATCATTTGTTTTTACTACTTTATATAAAATTCTTAGTTTTTGATTTCATCAGTTCTATTTATTATTATTTTTTCTTTAATATGTTCTAACAGTTTTGTAGAATCAAAAATTAGGGCAACAATGCCCAAGAAGCAGCATAGATATCTTGTTAGAATAATGCACTTTGCTTCTTCATTTTCTTGGAGGAGTAAGTGACATTTGGACAATTTGAGGGAAAAAGAAATTGGGCAAGTATTGGTTTTGTCAACTGTATTGTTTATCCTTGGATTAAATTATGTTTTTTCTATCTAGAAGTGACATCAATCACTTTTTTTCTAATATACTTTATATTATGATGTTTTTAGATTATGGAATCAAGAACAGTTTTTTTTTAAGAATATAATTATACTAATTGCTGATCAGTATAAGACTAGGAGGTATTTCACATCATTTTCAGTCTATTGTGTGCATTTGCCTAGTGTCACAGGTTAATTCTTTAGACATGGGTACCTTCCTTCTTTCTTCCATCAAGACATAGCTTTCTTCAAATATTGTAGAAACTTCCTCCAGTTATTAAAATCAACTTGTAACCACCTTAATACTTACCCTCTATCTCTGAGCTTCTATAAATATATGTGCATGTCTAAGATTATTTGTTTTTATGCATTATAATATTAAATTTACATGTATATCTCACTGATCATGAAGTTTCCTTTTCTGATCCTACTTTTAAAATGTTAAGGAAAGCCCTATTTCTTAAAATAAATGGTTTCTTGCCCTTGAAAATGATCTTAGAAGGCCCCTAAACCTGCTTTCTGCAAATCCCTTTACTGCATGCCTGATAATGAGGCATCAATTATTGTGTGTGGTGGGAGGGTATTTATATCTAAGAACTCATAAAATGTTTTAATGATAATTGAAAAATTATAAATAAATGGTACTAAAATGATATTTGATTTGATTTTTTTTCTAATTTCTAACATTTAAGAATGATTTTTATAGATACCTTAAGAAAAAGCTTATGTATACTCACCACATTATTTAAACAAGACTAGTGGAAATTATTTGCAAAACTAATTTATTCTCATGCCAGATTAGTGTGAAAATCTGTAATTTAACAATTGAAATGATTGCGTCTTGTGAATATGTGCATTGTTTTAGGGGACCTTTTCATTGTTTAGACAGTGAATGGCAATACCTACTAAGTAGTGGTCCTGGTAAATGTGGTTTCATTTACTATTAACATGCTCTTTGACAGCTGGCCTTTACTAATCTCACACTATGGGTTTGGAACTTTTTCCTTAAAGCTTTATAGTTGAATTACAATACGTTGAGTCCTTTATTTTCTCCTGGAAAGGATTTAAACAAACTTTCTATTGCACTTGTTGAATATGTATTTCATAGTAACCACCATGAAGTTTGCAGCATTTAAGATGAAGAAGCAAAGATAAAAGATACACATTCAAGAAGGCTTGGTTTCACAGTTGGTGCATAATCCTTTCTGCTGTCATTGGTACCCTAACCCTGTACCTACCAGAACAAAAGAAACTGAATTGAAAATTGTGGGAGCTGGGGAACATTCTGTTGGCAGCACATCGCATGGCCCATAGGCCTTGTCAGGTCTCAGTTTGATGCCCTTTATTCTTTCTGACAGATGTGAGGTAGGGTCTATGAGGGGGAAGTCATTACTAGAGAGAGGGCAGTGTCAGATCAAAAGTAACCAGTGATCAAACAAGGTAAAAGGCTGTGGAAAATAGGCTCTCTTTCTGGCCTCAACACCTGCCTGATCACTGAAGGGAATAGTCCTTATGTGTCAGGGCAAGTTGATTTTCTTTGATGTACAGTGAATTAGAAGTCAGAATGGAAGCTTAACTGGAGTACAGAAGATTTTTACTTCCTAGTTCTTGGGCAATTTGGGTGTTTAAATTTTTTACTCTAATTACCTAGAAGTTATAGAAGTCGTTTTCTGCTGAATAAAATATTGAATCTTACCCATTCTAACTTTATCAATATAAATTTAGAGATAGTGGTAATAAACAAGCAAGTTTTCAATACAGTATTGAACAGGCTTTAGAAGTCACCAAACTCTACATTTCTCAGGCATCTAATTGTAACTTTAATCAGATCTTGTGTGTAATTATAATGGTTGATATAAAGTGCATAGTACTGAACTTGACACATAGTAGGTCCTCTCATAGTAAAATTTTGGAAGTTACCTTGCTAAGGAATTTCAAATAAATTTGAATTAACTGTTTATACTAAGTGCTTATTATATTTTCTTTTAAGATAACCCCTTCTAACCAAGTCAGTTGAAAGAAAATTTAAAGAGATTGGTTCTTTTTCCCTATATGTGGTTCTTTTTCCCTACCTTTTCATCTTTAGGTATATGTGACTAAAGTCCAGGAGAAGGATGCTATTTTTATCTTTCATTAGCTTGCTGTGACGGTAAATTCAATTGAGGCACATTTCTAAAAATATCAGTTATGTTGTTTTACTTTACATTAAAAGAAAAGATTTCAACGTCTCAACCTTTAATATTTTAAATACTGTTGCATTTTATTAAGTTTCCTAAATAGTTGATGGTCATTTTGTTCTCAAAATTCTGGAAGTAAGAGTTTATTTGAAATTATTTATTTTCCAGTCAGAATAATAAAGACACTTAGTCTTTTAAAAGTGATTTTTAATCTAGTAACTTGTCTATGTATTCATCTTTGCATGAAGTCCATGTTTGTTTTTGATACTTTTAGGTAACTTAATTCTTCATCCTTTATACATTTAGAAATATAAATATAAAACATATTATATATTATGTTGTATTATCTTCACAATAAATTAATATTTGGCTTGTAGACTACTATTAGCTATAAATATATTTTATGCTTGGGAAATTTCAGAATAATATATTGAACATACTTATATGTACTGATATTTCTAACTTTTAAACAAAATTTGCTTATAATAAATTATTGTTAAATACATTTTGCGGGTTCTCAAGCTAGTTTGAGTCAAACTCAAAGTCAGTTGAGTTAGATGTGTTATAATTTTTTATTTGATTTATTTTATTTGGAATAAAATGTCATATAAATTAAAATTTTGTATTTATTTTTAAAGCTTTTTGAAGTTTAAGATACCTTAATGTATATTCATTTCATAATCTATAATTAGACTCCTTTTTTGTTTTTGATTGTTTTTTAACATATTTGCCTTGAAGTGCCTCTGAAGGACACTAACTTGAAACTGGTATAGTAATATTACTCTGTTTTGGGTAGGAGAATGATTTTGGTTTGGGTTTTGGTTTTCTGTAGGCATCCTTCCAATCTTTCCTTCAATCTGAATATTTGTTAAAAAAAAAAAAAGAATAGGATTTGCTGATATTTTAATATTGATGTTGGAAAAAAACATTTGTGAAAGATGAATTTCTGTAAGTAAATGTCAATTTTTGTTTCAAAATGGACCTCAGCAACATAGAATTTTATTAGTCCTAATCTTTGATTCATGATCCACTATCATAACTGATCCATAATTGGTTTGGTTCATGATCAACTATCATGACTATAATAATTGATCTTATTTCATTACAAAGTTAATTTACCTAAAAGTTATTTAACATGTACTTAAGTACTCCCTATACAAACTATTAACTAGAATATTACCAATAACCTTTGTCTACCTATGTACTCCTCCTTTCTCTTATATCTGACTCCCTTTCAGAGGTAATCAGAGGTAACCAGAAGTAACCACTATCTTGAATTTTATGTTTATCATACTTTCCCATTTTGTTACTTATGTATACATGCCTAAACAATAAATGGTTTAGTTTTTACTTGTTTTTAATCAAATACATTTCTAATGAGGTTACTAATCAACTGGTAGAAGTAGTGCTTTAGAAGATATTTCTTAAATATAAGAGGGATATAATTTAGTAAATTAACAGAAATATGTTTCTGAACTTAAACTTGATACTATTCAAATCTCACTTTGAAGATACTCTCTACTGTATTTTCAGTTAAGCTATTTCAGATCTTTAGATTGAGTATATAGTATCTATATGTTGGTCTCTTGCATTTTGCGTTTTCCATTTATATTGTATTCACGAATATGGAGATTAAAGTCTTTTTTTTTTTAAGTTTTGGTTTGCTACAAATGTGTGACTTGCAATTCCTGTGACTTGACATACAGGTTAGAAAAGTTATTCTTTTAGGTGATAGGTATAAGTCAGGAATATCTAACCAATTACCAGTTTGGTATGGAGGCAGTTCGCTTACCAAATGACTTTTATGTTTTACTTATCAGTTTGTAGTGTCATCAGTAATTTAATAAATTCAATCTTATTTTGTAGGGATAAAATGATTTTACTAAATTTTTTTGATTGTTAGAAGTATATTGATTTAATAACAGCTTTTAGGGGGAAAAAGAAAACTACATTAAATATTTATGTTAATTTTAACACTTGATTTCAGAACTACCAATTTGCAGAAAAATTAGTCTTTTTCTTCTTTTTTTTTTAACAACTTAATTAAATTGATTAGTAGCTCAGTATTTGTCTACTACACAGTTTTGGTAAAATTCAAATAAAATATCTGCTTTGACTACAGGTGAGTTTTTCTTCAGTTTCCATTTTCTAACATGTAGTCTTTGTAAAATGAAAATAAATATTCATATCTGCCTTCATATTTTTGCTAATCTTTTGGAAATATGGTTGGTTATAACTAAGAACAGTCACTACTCAGAATGGTTAATGATTTGTCAATATTGAGTGAACTAATTGAAAAATATTGGAGATCAAATTAACACATTTCAGCTTTGATAACAATAGATTTTTTCCATTTGAACATGTTATGATCAATTGAATCTAAAAGGATGTAGGATATAGAACATATTTTTATTCCAATCTCCATTTTTAGGAAGTTTTCTATCTAAATGGAGAGCTCATGCATGTATATGTGTGTGTGCATGGGTGTATGTGTATATATATTTGTATGTATATAAAATAATATTAATATAAAGTGGGTGAAGTGATTTCAGATTTATATAGTGTGAGTTTAGAAGGGGAATTTTTTTTGTTCCGTTGTTTCTTTCTGTTGATGGACTATGCTTCTTTTCTCTATGAAGGATTCTAAGAGGTCTATAGTGTGTGTTGATTTGTATGTGTTCTCTAAAATATATCTTGGTGAGATGGCTTATGAATGATTAATATGATTGGCATAGAATGTTTCAGGTTGCAGTTTGAGAAGCTTCACATACTGAGGTTTATTCAGTATTTTTTAAACGTGAGACACACCCACCTAAAGAGGGAAAACAGTAATCCCTTGCATATATTTTAAAAATAATATCAAATAATTTTATAAAGAAATAATGATATGACTTCTTGGTTTCTGTCAATGTAAAACAATCATTTGGATAATTTAATGGAAAAAAGTCACTTGGTTTTACAATGGTAATTGATTTATGATATTTGGGAGAATAGAAAACAAATTTAGAGGCAGAGATTAGAGATTGGTATGACATTATTTTATGCCCTAGAACAGCAGTCCCCAACCTTTTTGGCACCAGGGACTGGTTTCATGGAAGACAATTTTTGCGTGGACTCGGGGGTGGGAGGGATAGTTTCGGTATGATTTAAGCGCATTACATTTATTGTACAGTCAAACCTCTCTGCTAATGATAATCTGTATTTGCAGCTGCTTCCCGGTGCTAGCATCACTGCCTCAGCTCTAACTCAGATCTTCAGGCATTAGATTCGCATAAGGAATGTGCAGCCTAGATCCCTCCCATGTGCAGTTTACCGTACTGTTTGTACTCCTGTGAGAATCTAATGCTGCCAATGATCTGACAGGAGGCGGAGCTTAGAGCGATGGGAAGTGACTGTAAATATAGATGAGGCTTCCCTTGCTTGCCCGCCTCCTGCTGTGTGGTCTGGTTCCTAACAGGCCGTGGAGTTGAGAAAACTGTATTGGAAACTTGAACATACATGATGAAGCTGTAGTTAGTTATAGGTGGTATGATCCTGGAAAATATATTCTCCTTGGTTGCTTTATGGTTATTGACTGCATGGATCAGTTAATTTTTTTCTAAGTCCAATCTTCTACTGTTCACTTACTAATTCATTATACATTTATTGGGTTCTCACCACATACGAAGCACTGTGGTTCCAGATTCTTTTTCCATAGGTGTCATGCCAGCCCACTTACTTTTTAGTAACTCTTAACTAATAGGAGTACTTTCTATCTTGTATTTACCTATGTAAGTGCTGGCTGGGGAGAACAGTAACACCTCTGTTAAAACCATTGCTCCAGAGCCTGGACTCAACCTCTCATATTTTGAATACAATACTTTAAGAGTAAGAATTTAAAAATGATGGCATTTATATGATATTTAATTTACTAAAGATGATAACTTCTAAGTTATTTCATCTTAATTACCTAATTAAGGTGAAATATTTTGAAGATTAAATTATTAAGGGAGCTATTTTAAAGTATAAAACATGCTATATTCATTACAATGACTTGTTCTAATAGTTTTTTATAAAGATGTTTTGCTGTTAAAGACTTTTTCCATTGAGCTATGGTAGTACTTGGGTAGTGCATAGGTAGCAATACTTGAAGAATTCAATAGAGTGAATTGAGTTTTGGCGTTAGTCCATTGAGTTGATGTTTTATTTATTATTAAGATATTTTTAAGGACATTGTCCACTGTGTCCTTTGACGTGCTGTCTTATAAGAACCCTCAGTTAAATATTCCCTCTGGTCTTATTACTAGGGAAAGCTAGACTTCTAAGCAATTGTTTTTCCTTTATTATGTTAATGTGAATTTTATGAAAAATGTATAGATCTCCTTTCGCTCTTGCATTGACATCTTAGAAAGCAAGAAACAAATAGTAATTCTTATAGGGCATTCTAGACTTCCATCTTTATTATAGAGTAACTTCTTTTTTTTTGAAAACCCTTACTTTCTTTTGTTTTAATTTTCATTTCTATTTGTTTTTCTCTTGTAGGGTATATTTTCAAAAGGAATTGCCTAAATTCCTTTTTGGTAAGAGGCAAGATATACCTAAATACAAAGAAAAATACTTACATAAGCACATTTTAACTTTAAAACACTTCCTTCTTTGCATAGATAATTGTAATACAGTAAAAAGTGCCTTGGAGCTTGAATTGGGAAGATCTGAGTGTAGATAATTACCTCTGTCCTTAGGTGAGTGACCCTTGGTATGTGCCTGTGAGGTGGTTTCCTCATTTGTAGCATGAGAATAAAATTATTACTTTAGGATTAAGTCAGGTAGTTTATGTTAAAAGTGGTAGTCACATGTTAAATAATCAGTAAGATTTTTCCTTTAGTCAGTTACCTGTCAAAACTGTTGATAAATATTGAATATTACCCATAATTTAAAAAATATGTATTTGAGAAAATTTTATATTAATACTATATTGAAAATTATAAGAGGCATAAATAATCCCTGTTTTCAGGAAAAAACGTGCATGGTTATAAAATTATAATAATACAGAAAAGTAGAAAATGAAAAGGAAAAGCCTCCTGGCAATCCCTCTGGTGATCATTTTCAGAAGACTTTTAATACACATACCAACATGCATGTATCTGTCCCTATTTTAAAAATTATACTCCGTAGTCTCTTCTACAACATTTTCTCATTGATGGATACTTTTGCATTTTTCATTTTTTCCCCATAACAATAATAGCCATAAATTTCAATTGTTTTCTATCAGAAGAATATATTTTTGTATGTGCCTTTTTATATTGTTGATAGTTTTGATAAAACCAAAAGGCCTATCTCTTCTACATACTACACTTCATCTCTATTCCTGGTGTTTTTTTGTTTAAATAATATCCATGTCTGGTACTGTAGTTTTCTGAGACTATCAAATAGTTTAACACCTGGAGGCAGAGATAAGAAAATACAATTAGACTTAAGATATTTTTAAAAATGTTTGATATGTTATACTCAATCATATCATTGTAGAATATATTTTTCTTGTAAGAACTGATGCTTTCCTTTGGGCGAGGCCAGACAAAAGGATACAGAGTGACAGACTTCTTGGTGCTTATTCTCATGAAGAGGTTATGGAAAGGTAGTTTTTGTGTCAGACAGATACAGATTCCAATTCCAATGTTACTATTTTATACATTGTGGATTCCTTCTTAAGCAGTTACATCTCTCAGAACTTTGATTTCCTTATGTATAGATTGGCGATGATAATATCTATTTTGTTTGGTTGTTGAGAAGATTAAATAGAATCAGACAGCATATGTAAATTGCCCAACAAGATATCTAGGAAATAGCAGTTGTTCATAAAATGTTGGCTTCCTCTTTTCTTAACTTCCCAACTCCCATTTCTCTTCTATGTCTTCATGACACAAGGAAACCTGGAATTATTGCCAGAGATTTCTTGGTAGTGAGTGCCATTCTTAGTGAGAACTTGGCAAAGGGGAGAAGTAATTGATGGTGGCTTTAATGTATTTGAGAGGGTCCAATAAGCCTTTCATCTTGTGTGGAATTTCTAGAAGAGTCATCTTTAACCTATAGTGTTTGCATTTTTTTAAAAAACTCTGCCTACACTTGTTACATCTTTTATATTTTTTACTCCTAGTAACTTATCGACAATGGTTATTCCAGTCCATTATTTTATTTTCTTGGGTATCCATCAATTCTTTGCCATGAAGTCTCATTCCTAGTGGTTAAATTCTCTTACTATTAAATGGTGAATATTGAAATCATTAAGTATGAGCTGCATCATATCATCTATAATTCATTTGATTGCAGGTAACAGAAAACCTGACTCAACTTGCTTAAACAACAGGAAGGTTGTTGGCTTATTACTGGGCTGTGTAGAGGTAGTTCAAGCTTTAGGATCGATTTAATTCAGTGTCTCCACAGTGCATTTAGGGAACTGGTTTTTTTTGATTCTTGCCTTAGCTTTCTGGTATGTCACCTTTACTCTCAGTTTGGATTTACTTGGGGTTCAAAGATTGTTGACAACAGTTTCTAAGTATATGTTGTGTGTGTATCATAGTTTATTCCTTTTTATTGCTGAGTTGTATTCCATTGTAAGGACATAGAACAATTTGTTTATCCATTTGCCTGTTAATTAACATTCGGGTTGTTTCGAGTTTTTAACTATTACATATGAATGAAGTTGCTATGAACATTTGTGAACCAGTCTTTGGATGGACAAAGGCTTTCATTTCTCTTGAGTAAATACCTAGGAGTGGGTTGGCTGGGTCGCATTGTAAGTATATGTTTAATTTGGGGAGAAACTGCCAAAGTGTTTTACAAAGTGGTTGTGCCATTTTGTGCTCCTATCAGCAATGTCTGAGAGCTTATTTGTACTACATCTTCACCAAAAGGTGGTATTGTTAGACTTTTTAATTTTAGTTATTCTGAGTGGGTTTGTAGGGGTATCTTATTGTGGTTTTGATTCTGAATGGGTGTGTAGTGGCACCTTATTTGGTTACCCCTGATATCTAATTATATTGAATGCCTTTTTATGTGCATATTAGCCATTCCTGTCTCTTCTTTTGTGACGTATCTGTAAAAATCTTAAGCTTATTTTTTTTTTTTTAAAGATTTGGTTGTCTTCTTACTGAGTTCTAAGAGTTCTATATTATAGATATAAGTTCTTTTGTCAGATTACATTTTCCATGTGTGTATCTTTTCATTTTCTTAATAGTGTCTTTTGAAAATCAGGTTTTACCTTTAATGAAGTCCAGTTTATCAATGGTAAGTGCTTTTGTGTCTTGTTTGGAATCTTTTGATAATTTCAGTTGTTTTTCTTTATAATTGTTTGTCATGTTCCACCACTAGACTATAAACTCAGTGGAAGTAGGGAAGTTATCTACCTTGTTCACTGCTATGTTCTCTGCCTTTAAGAGTGTTGGGCACATGGTAGTTCCATAAAAGCAATTTTTTTTTTCTTTTTTCTTTTTTTTAACAATTATTATTATTTTGTTGTTGTTGAGACAGAGTCTCACTGTTGCCTGGGCTAGAGTGCCGTGGCTTCAGCCTAGCTCACAGCAACCTTAAACTCCTGGGCTCAAGCAATCCTGCTGCCTCAGCCTCCCAAGTAGCTGGGACTACAGGCATGCGCCACCATGCCCGGATAATTTTTTCTATATATATATTTAGCTGTCCATATGATTTCTTTCTATTTTTTAGTAGAGACGGGGTCTCGCTCTTGCTCAGGCTGGTCTCAAACTCCTGAGCTCAAACGATCCACCCGCCTCGGCCTCCCAGAGTGCTGGGATTACAGGCGTGAGCCACCGTGCCCGGCCGCAATTTCTGAATGAATGGATATTTTTTGGTTTCATAAATGAGAAAATTTTAGCCATCGCTTATGCCTTATTGACTTCTATCGTCTGTATTTCACCCATCGCTATACTGGCTGTCTTTTTTTCTATGGTTGATTCCTTGCCTTTCTTTTTCTACTTCTAACTCTTTAGTCCTAACCCTTTTATTTTTATGTCTGAATTGTAGCATCTCCTCACGCTTGTCAGATGATACCACTTCCTCCCTTAGGTTTACCTATAACCCAATTCCAGACAAAACAGTCAAGTTTTTATAACTCATCTAGCTGAGTATTTCACAGGTATTATACTTTTAGTCCCTCTGGGTGGTTTCTTTCTTGAGGTAAGAATCCATACATTCTGCTTCTTTGGTAAAGTTTTGAATACAGAGGTGATGCTTCTTGGTTGATCACTCTTCTCTTCCTTGACTGAATTTGATGGTGATGCATGGGAAGGTAGGGCTTTTCTATAAGTTTTTTACCTCTTAAATTAAAAAAGTTAATTGTGTTAAAATATATATAACATAAAATTTACCATCTTAACTATTTTTAAGTGTACAGTTTAGTAGTAGTAAATACACTCACATTGTTGTGTAACCAATCCACCAGAATTCTTTTTATCTTGTGACGCTGAAGCTCTATATTCATTGAAGAACAGTGCAAGATTCTTCCTCTCTCTATGAATTTGATTCCTCTATATAAGTGAAATCATACAGTATTGTCTTTTTGTGACTGACTTATTTCGTATGGCATTGTGTCCTCAAGATTCACCCACGTTGTAGCATGTTAGAATTTTTTTTCTTTTTAAGGCTGAGTAATGTTCAATTGTATGTATATACCACATTTGGTTTATCCATTCATCTGTTGATAGACACTTGGGTTGCTTCCATTTTTGGGGTATTGTGAATGATGCTGCCATGAACCTGGATGTACAAATCTCTTCTAGACCCTGGTTTCAGTTCTTTTGGGTATGTACCCAGAAATGACATTGCTGGATCATAAGGTAATTCTATTTTTAATTTTTTGAGGGACTGACATACTGTTTTTTATACTGCTAGTACCATGTTACATTTCCAACAACAGTGCACAAAGGTTCTAATTTCTCCACATCCTTGCTAACGCTTGTTATTTTCTGTTTTTTTTTTTTTTAACAGTAGCCATCCTAATGGATGTGAAGTTTATCTCATTTTTGTTTTGATTTGCATTTCTGTAATGATTAGTGTTGCTGAGCATCTTTTCATGTGCTTCTTGGCCATTTGTATATCTTCTTTGGAGAAATACCTGTTCAAAAACTTTGCCTATTTTTAAACTGGGTTATTCTGCTGTCATTGAGTTGTAGGAGTTCTTTATATATTCTGGATGTTAACCCCTTATGAGATAAATGATTTGCAAATATTTCATCCCCTTCCATAGGTTGCCTTTTAACTGTTAATTCTGTGCTTTGATGCACAGAAGTTTTTGATTTTGATGTAGTCTAACTTATCTATTTTCACTTTTGGTTTTTGTGCTTTTGGAGTTATCTTAGACATCATTGCCAAATCCAGTGTCATGAAGCTTTTGCCTTGTATTTTCTTCCAAGAATTTTGTAGTTTTGATTCTTGTGTTAGGTCTTTGATCCGTTTTTAGGTACTTTTTATATATGGTGTAAGGTAAGGGTCTGACTTAATTCTTCTGCATGTGGATATCCAATTTTCCTAGCACCATTTGTTAAAAATGTTGTCCCTTTGACAAGGATATTTGTTGGTATTCTTGTCAAAAATCTCATTTGACCGTATATGCAGGGGTTTATTTCTGGATCGTGTATTCCATTTGGTCTATGTGTCTGTCTTTTTGCCAGTACCATACTGTTTTTATTACTGTAGCATTGTAAGTTTTGGAATCAGGAAGTGTGAGATCTCCAACTTTGTTCTTGTTTTTCAAGATTACTATTTGGGGTCCCTTGTATTCCATAAGGATTTTAGAATGGATTTTTCTTTTCTGCAAAAAATTCCTTTGGGGTTTTGATAGTGATTGCATTAAATCTGCCTATTGCTTTGAATAGTATTGACTTTTTGACAATATTAAATCTTCCAATCTAGTAACACAGAATGTCTTTCCATTTATCTGTGTCTTTAATTTTTTTTCAGCAATGTTTTGTAGTTCTTAGCTTACAAGTTTTTCACCTTCTTGGTTAAGTTTATTCCTAAGTATTTTGCTTCTTTTGATGCTATTATAAATGCAGTTATCTAAATTTCTTTTTTGAATTGTTCATTATAAGTGCTTAGAAATGGAACTGATTTTTGTGTGTTTATTTTATATTCTTCAACTTTGCTACAGTCATTTATTGTAACAGTTTTTTGTGTGGAATCTTTAGAGTTTTCTTTCTTTCTTTCTTTTTTTTTTTTTTTTTGAGACAGAGTCTCGCTCTGTTGCCCGGGCTAGAGTGAGTGCCGTGGCATCAGCCTAGCTCACAGCAACCTCAAACTCCTGGGCTTAAGCAATCCTACTGCCTCAGCCTCCTGAGTAGCTGGGACTACAGGCATACGCCACCATGTCCGGCTAATTTTTTCTCTATATATTTTTAGTTGGCCAGATAATTTATTTCTATTTTTAGTAGAGACGGGGTCTCGCTCAGGCTGGTCTCGAACTCCTGACTTTGAGCGATCCACCCGCCTTGGCCTCCCAGAGGGCTAGGATTACAGGCGTGAGCCACCTCGCCCGGCCTTTTAGAGTTTTCTATTTGTAAGATCATGTCATGTGTGACCAGAGATAATTTTATTTCTTCCTTTCTTTAACAATTTGTATGCATTTTATTTTATTTTTGCGTAATTGCTCTGGTCAGGATTTCTAGACCTATGTTAAATAGAAGTGGCATAAACCAGCATCCTTGTCTTGTTCCAGATCTTGGAGGAAAAGCTTTTAGTCTTTCACCATTGAATATAGTGTTAGCTGTGGGTCCTTTTTGTCAGTTTTTATTAAGCACTATTGGTCACATTCAATGTACATAGCAAACCTTGTCTAACTATAAACTGGCCATGTTATATTGGCATTAAATAAAGTTTTGGAACTTGGTCTTTTTTTGAGGAGTCTTGCATACAGTAAGTTCTCAATATTTTTAGTGACTGTACAGGGATTGGTATGACATTTGCTACATTATCACCCTGTCTGGGCATACCTACTCAATAATTGATGGATTATATCAGATGAATTGGAGAGCTAAAGTAATAGTTTACCATTAATATCTGGTGAAGTTACCATCTTTTATTTTATTTTTTGGAAAGGTTTATGGTTCAACAATAAAATTCTTCAGAAAAATACAAACTAAGAAATTTTGTTCCCACTCATCTCCGTCTTTTCCATTGCTCTCTCTGTGTAGTCAGTGTTTCTGAATGAAAATATTATAAAATAGAATTGTGTATTCTCCTTTTCTTATAGAAAATGTAGATAGTATTTACACAAATAACAGCATGTTATTTACACAAAAATTATATTAGTATATATAACCACGTTTTTTTCCCTCTTAACAAGTCTCTCATAATGGGTTGATAAGAGTGCTTTCTTTTTTCTCTTCTCTTCTGTATCTGTGGTATCATAGACTGTTCTTTGGAGGTAGCTTAATTCTTTCCACCAGTAACCAATTAATTGCTGGACACTTAGAATGTACCATGCTTTTACTAGTACATGAATTGTCATGTAAGTCTTATAAATTGTCAATCATAGGTTATAGGCACCTATGATTTTGGTAGATATTGCCAGATTCCCCTCCTTAGGGCTTATATCATTTTGCATTCATATAAGCAATGGATTGAGAGTGCTTGTTTCTCACACTCTGGCCAATAGTGTGGTGTTAAGCTATTTGATTTTTGTGATTTTGATAGGCAAGAAATAGTGTCTGAGTTAGTTTTAATTTCTGTTTCACCCATTATGAGTCTGAGTGGTCATCATATGTTTAAAAGCCATTTGGATTTCTTTTACTGTGACTATTCATCCTTGACCCATTTTTCTATTGAGTTGCTAATCTTTTTCTTCTGTGTTCCTAGGCACTTTTTATATATTAGAGATATTAGTTTCTTGTATGTGATAGGAGTTGTAAATCTTTTTTCCAGTTTGTTATTTGGCTTTAGACTTTGCCTCTAGCACTTTTGCCATGTAGAAATCTTTCTTGCTTTTAAAAATCTATTTATGTTTATTTTTTTCCTTGTTTGGCACCTGAATTTTGAGTTATAGTTAGAAAAACACAGAGAGTACTTTCTGATTGGACTGGCATATGCTTAGGTAATAGGAGCAATAGCGACATACATTGAACAACTTGGGATATGACCAGGAACTTTGCAACATGGTCAAGACAATAGTATGCGGATGTACTCTTATAGAATAGCGTTCAACACCAGTGCTGTATTCTATTAATCGTGGCCATTTCCTACGTGAAGAAAGTGTAGAAAGAAGTTCTAGTCATGCTTTTGAATCTATACCAATAAAAGACATGCACCTTATTTGGTCAGCACTTGGAAAGAAGTTTCTTTCTATTCTCAAATAAGCAGCAGAATAAATATTTAAAAGTTGTGAATATATCTGTAGCCATAGACACTTTGATATTTAGTTTTTCCAACTCAGTGTTTTAATATTATTATATAATCAGTAACTAAAGCTTTTAAATGTGAATACTGTTATGGATTTGAACATAAAACTACAACAAGTACATACATGCAATATGATAGGTAAGTAGTGGTAGTAATAATTTTTTATAAGCAACTGTTAGATAACATGAAAATTACTGTTATTAGATATGTTATTGAACACATACTCTTAGGACACCTATCCTAGTTGGTGATCATTTATTTAACTTTAGGTATTTGGCATAAAGCTTTGTTTGCATGTAGGCATTAAACTTGTGCTTTTTTCTTCAAATAAATTTTTATGATTTTTGTGAAATTAAAATCAGTATTATCTATAAATTGTAACAAAGCTAATCTGTTTTAAGAAAAATCTGTTTGGAAATAACCTACTCAAATAGGATGATATGCTGAAAATCAAGTTATTAAAGGCTTATAGAATTACTTTGGTAATTTTTTTAATTATAAAAATTAGGGTTTTCATTCTTGACTAATCTAGCAATTACATATTTAGTAACTGACACTTTTATTAATTGGAGCAAACATTGTGGTAAGTAGAAAACAGAGTTGAACCTTCCTTCAGCTTTAAATGTTTAAATTAAATTAAAAATTGTCAAAACACTTAAAGTCCTAGCTTATAAAGATTTCATTTGAAAAGATTTCATTTTCATGTTCAATAGACTTGTGAAAGAGATTGAATTATTATAGTCCCCCTTTCTTTCTTTCTTTTCTTTCTTTTTTTTTTTAGTACTTTTTTCTAGGCAGGAGAGAAGAGACTAAAAAAAAATTTTTGGATGCTTTCCAAGAGCTCTATGTGTGTGCATGAGAAGTTATAATCACTTGATTCAAGTCTGAGTTTTATTGGACAGGCTTGTCTTGTGGGTTAAAATCCCCTCATCCTTTCCCAGATGATAACTGGCTTGTTTTTCTTCCCTTAGAAATATAAGAATTTATTTTTTATACCTATCTCAGACCTGGTGATGTAGGCCACTTTGGTTCTTTATGCTGCTGGCTTAAAGAAAGAATGAAATATGAAAAGACAAAAACAAAGAAGGGCATAAAAGAAAAGGTAAGGAAAGGAACAAAGGCAAAGGTAAAAGAAAAGGAGAGAAGATTGATAATTTGAAAATGGTGAAATAAGTTGAAGGTAGTAAGGAGAGATAAGTTTGCAATGCCAAAAGTTCTAAAGAAATTATATTTTCATTTAGAAAATGCTTTTTGAGATAAGAGAATAGATTTTTTTAAAAGAAATACCAGAATTGAGTAATTTTTCACATCATAGAAATATTATTCAAGGCCAGTAGGTCACTTTTGGACCTTAGGAAAGAATTTCAGCTCATGTTTGATAAACTTATTTTTCATTGCACACATCTCAAATACACATATTTGAGACAAAATATTGCTGTTGACTTTTTGGCGATGTCTAGCCTAGATTGTAGAGGTATTATAATTATCCTAGTTTTTCTAGTAATAGAAGTTATGTATTTAAAAATAGTTAAATTTAAAAAGTGAAAGTTATAAACTTCAAATTGTTTTGTTTTTCTGAGATAATTTTCTCCAATTAAAGTAATTACATTTAGATTACTGATTTTGTCCACTTAAAATATATTATTCTTAGGGCTATATGCAATATAAAAAATAAGTTTGTGTTTATTTAAAAATAAAATATTTTAAATTATTTCAGAAATATTAATTTAACTCTGATAGGAAAACATTAAAATCTTCACATTATTTCAAATGTTTTATAAAGTAAATTCTGTTGAAAAATACTAAATAATTCAAGTTGTTTTCATTTGTTAATACATTTTGCATTGCAGTCATAGTTAAAATTTGTTAGGTATAATTTCCCCAATGGTAGTTGCATGTCTCAACCAAATTGCAAATGCTTTAATCTAGAAATAAGATATTTAATTTTTGTTTCACTGCAGTTGTAATTCCATACTGATAATTTTCATATCCAGAAAAATTTCAAAGAAAGTACATAAAAAAATACTGTTTTAATGGGAATGATTTGGTTTTTTTGCTCGTTTTCTAATGCTAATTTTGCTTATCCTGTACTTAGAATGATCAATGTCAAGAACTAGGTTGTTTATATAATTTTGACGCTATTACATGGAAGATAGATAAGTTTTTAAGTGGAGTGGCCTATTTAAAATATTTTGTTATTACTGTTTATATGTGTAGAATAAAACCATTGGAAGGCAGTGCTGCGTGTCCCCACCTTGTGTCTTTCAGGGGAATAGAAAAAGCAGAATGTTCCAACTGTGTGAAATCAGTCATAGTCAGGGTTGGGTTTGGCCTTGATTTTGGGTTGTGCTATAACTTATTTTTTAGATGAATATTTAATTTCCATGGTGATTTTTAAAACTGGAAAGTTAAAAGAGCTTTTAAGATATTAATGACAATTACCCTATCATAAATATAATGGGGGTTAGGCAATTGTTTTCATAACCATCACTTGCTGGGCTTATAATTTTGGATGCCATGGATGGGAATATTAAACATTTCACTATTTGAAAGCATCATATTTTATCTTTATCTTGTATGCTATTAATTCTAAGTCTATCAAGCCTACCAAATTAGGCTAGTTTTCTGTTTCCTATTTATGGTTGCATATAGTGCCAGAAATGCTTAAACACACTTTTGGTGTGGAAAAATCAAAATATAGTCCATATTTGAAAATATGTACAAATAATAAAAGATACTAAATGCCATTAATCTTTAAAACTAGTTTTTGCTTTTTATCTAAAAATTTCAAGATTCTTATATGCATTGGTTATTGAGGAAATTTTTTCCTGTATACAAATTTTTTGACAGTATTGGATTATTTGAGATTTATTTAGCAATCAAAATAGAAATAATTACAAATATATCAATGTTTAGCACAGTGTAAGGTATATAATAGGAGGTTAGTAAATACTTTTTGATTGATATCTGTATGTCTTACTGACTGCTTCAACAAAGCTGTAGCAAGGCCAAAAACCAAATGTATAAGACATTAAGTTACTGGGTGTGTTATTCTGTTATTGAGTATGGATATGCTGGGTATAGCACATTACTAATTTTTAATGAACTTGTTGATTATTAAGAATACAGGACATTTTCATTGTATGCATGTTTTTTCTTTTTCACTTCTATATCGGGAAACCTAATGTGCATTTGTTAGGAAGGAACAATGTTTACAGTTTTTATAGCTATTAGTATATTATTTTATATTATGTAATATAATATAAACATTGAAATGTTTTGTGAACTGTTTCAGAAAAGTCATTTTGGGCCAAAACCGTGTATAATGTTATCATTACTTAATGATCCACTAAAGCTCTTATGTTGGCAAATGTGAATTCCAATAAAAACAGTTAAGTCTTAATATAATTATTTATTTGCAGATACATGGAAAGAATGTATATCTTTAAATCCTTTTACATTTAAATCGTTTGATTTGTAAGGCGTACACACTTTTACAGTAAATAATACTGCTGCATTTAATTCGCAGCTGAAATTCTATATAGGTCTTGGACTAGATATTTAATTACATTGTTTTAAGATGATATTTTTAATATGACTATAAGTATGAGGTGCCCATTGGTATAATTTTTTCATGGATTTGGCATTATTAAGATGTTTGGAATTTTTTTGTTGTTTTACTTAGGTAGGTATCCTTCAGCGTTCTGTATCTTCATTTTTATACCATAATGCTTAAAGTATTTTTAGCAGATTATTGTAGAAAAATTAATGCCATCATTAAAAATGCTCTTTATAACAGATTTTTAAAAGTTATGATCAAGTTTTAGGTGATGACTTTAACAAATAAATAAATATATACAGGTTTTATTTTCAGAGAACTAATGTTAATTTTATGTATTTTTTAAAAAACTTATAATGGAAAACATAATACAGAAAAAAGTTAATAATTAGTATTGCATCGGTTCAACTTAATACCTGTTGGTGCTTGATAGAGGTGTAACTCAGAACTAGAAATTGAGACTATTATATACAATTTTAACCTGAAAATACTTTGAAATTATTATTGTAAGTAATTTAAAATGTGACAAATATACAAATTGATAAATATATAAACAATCAGTTGTTTAAAAAATAGAGAAAATTATATTGGATCAGTGTTAAAACCGCTATTTCATGTAATTAATTGAGTTTGCAATAACTTAAACTTTCTAGTGGTTTAATAATTTGGTGTGATTTCATGATTACTGATCTCTAAAAATCAACAGTATAATTTCCAACATATGCTATTTATTTTGAGATCTCTTCTGGCATATTATTATCTAAGTCATGACTTGTTTATTGTATTTAGAACGTTATTGTACTGTTTAAAAATGACTACTTGATTGACAAGGCTAAAACTATTGAATCTAGTTTGTCTAATAGTAAGTGTGCATCATTGAATGTAGGAAATAAGTTTTATCTTCTGAATTTAAATATTTCCCTCACTTTTTTGTTTTGATATTTTATGTTAAAAGTTTTACAGCTTATATTTAAGGACAGCTGGCATTTATATGTATATACTTTAGTGAGCTAGGTCTATTAAAGGGTTCTGTACAATGATGGCTAGCACTTGTGTTTTGACAGATAGCATTTTATTAATCATATAGTATCTTTTAGGCTTAATTTGTAATCTAGACAGAAACAATTTATTGTTGTAGGAGTTATTTCCTGAGAAATTAGAATTTAAAATTGGTATTACCATATAAAAATGTTTTATATTTCAGATCTAATTCTTCCATTGTTGGTGGTCTTTTAAAAACATATTTGTCTGGCAACATAATAAACGTATGTCAAGTAAGCAAGGATGGATTTTACTGAAAGTCTTAATCTTTCATAAGGGTAGAGCTTTATTGGATTTCATAATATACTTTTCTGTGAATCATAATACATCATGTTTAGGTTATGCCTTTGTGGACCTCATTCGAAGAGAATTCATTACTGAAGACCCTTCTTACATAGGTGTCATGAGACAGCCACATTAGCAAGGTGTGTTTGTTTGCAGGGTAGTGTTGCAGACACCAGGTATGTTTTGTCCCCATTTTAGGATGTTTAAAAATGAAGGCCGTTTACTTATAGGATTTATTGTATGTATCAAAGGTGATATTTCTTAACATTATCAATTCTGAAGTATTTTATAGATTTATGTCATATTAATTGGTCTTTATTCTATATAATTTACATATTTAGAAAACAGATTTATACTCTAATTGAATTACTAAATGATGTAGGTTAGCAAGCTTAAATTCAGTTGCTATGTTTAGCAATTTTTTGGGTTTTAATGAAACTGACTATGGTGCTGAGGTTAAATAAGCATATGGTTGATGCTTTGTTGCTTAAAGGATGTTTTCCCTCTTTTTTTTTGACAAGGAAATTTTGGAAGAAAATAAAAGTTCTCTTGGTTGTACTGGAATAAGAAATAACATGGTAAAAGAAAGATATCACAGATTTGGTTAAAATTATGCAGGTTTGGGGTAATCTATAGGGTTTTAGCTTATTGACATGAAAATATTTCGAAATATAGTGTATTTACACTATAATAAATACAGTTCATTTACTGTAGTGTTACTAAATTTATACATACATTACATATCTTCACTTTATCATTCAAAAGCACAATACTAAGTTATAAATGAGAGAATCTTTATAATATTACTAAGATACTTCTATTTTTAATAACAAACTCAGAAAAAACAAAACTGAGAATAGGTTGCTCAAGTTTATTTTTTTCATCTTCTTTGGATTTCATAGATCTAGATATTAATAGATTCTATAAAGATAAGTGAGAATTCCTTTTTTTATTGTGTTTTTATTATCTATGTACTTCAGTAATAAAATGGCCTAATCAATATATTATTCTCCTAAGTTTTGACTATTATTTCCTTACTTTCTAATGAGCTGCATTTTTGTAACCTTGTTTGTCAGTTCTAAAAATGCTTAATCTATCATTCTTGATTGACTTTTTTTAGAGAACAGTTTTCATAGTAAACATGATATATTATGTAGCATTTATTATTTATCTTTTTGTTTTAAAACTATAAATAAAATGGAAAAACTTGTTTAAAATTTGGAAATAAGGCAATAAATTATCTTAAATTTAATATTATAAGAGGTATACAACTTATTTAATTGATATATTGATACCTGTCTTACCTAGTGTCCAAAGTTTTGTGAGACTAAAGATTATAGATTTTAAGTTACCTTATAAAGTATGAAATGTTATATAAATCTAGGATAGTACTATTACTTCGTAGGACTGTAATGACTTCCTTGCCTGATTTTAAAGTAATGAAATGAAATAAACACGTTTTCACTCTTTAACGCAGTAATTTCAGATACTTTGTTCATTTTTTACTCTTTTTTTTTCTGGCCTGATTTCTAGGTATTATAGACATACTATTTAACTTTCAAACACTATATTAATTGGAATAAGTTTGTAATATGGAAGAAGAAATATTCAGTCTAAGAACAAAATTTAACATTAAAGTGAATAGCATCAGTAGGGTGTTTGGAACACAACATGTGACAATCATATGAACGGAATGTTAAATTGTAAATTATTTCCCTTTACTTATTTTCTAAACTCACTTATGGGACATTCTTAGGAATTTTATGTTTTACACAGAATAATTTTTCTCATAAATCTAGTGTTTATAAATATAATTTAAGAACTTCTTGATTGTGCCATTTTAATATTGGTACACAGTGTAAAGACCATGATTATTTTTATTAATAAGAGTATATTTGAGTTGGTAGATTTCTTTTTTCTTTTATCACAGTTTAGAAGAAAAGATATTCAAAAGAATGTGGAGAAATACTAACATTTAAGGCCTCTGGATTATTTATTAAATATTGGTAGTATTAAAGAAAACGTTTTAAATATTTTCTTTCTTGCTCTGATTTTAGTTGCTTAAATTTTGGTTTATTTTGAAGCAATTTCAGAATAGAAATGTTGAAAGAATAGTACAAAGAACTCGTATTACCTTTCACCTAGATTTGTTAATTTTTAAGATCTTGCCACCAAATATGATATCTCTCATCATCATCTATTTTGGTCATGTAAGCATACATTTTTCTTTATAGTAACTAAGTATGCATATTACTAAGAATTTTATTTTTATATTTATTTTATCAGATTTTCCTTTACCTGTACTATGTAAATCTTATATAGTAAAATAAAGTGAGTACTCTGTTGGTTATTCAAAATGATTTTTAGATGTGCTTTGAGACTAGAGCAGACAAGCATTAAATGACTATAATGTTAGAGTTTTAAATGATGATATTCACCCACTTTTATCTATGTAGTGTTCTTTGTCACTTGAGGCTAAAGAGTGAAATGATAACCCTTATCTTAGTAATGAGTAGACAAATAATAGAAATATATAATATGATAATATATAAATATAAATGTAAATAATTGAAAGACAATCTTTAGATCTGATACCAGGCTGTGATTTAACCCTTTTGCTATTATCCAGCTCTTACAGAAATGTTAATGAGCAGAATGGTTTAGTTTAACTATTAAGGGCATATTTTACAGTTGTTGGCTTGCTATAAATGAATGACAGAACTAGGTCTGTTTTAATTCCTCCCTCACCAACACAGTGGTATACTTCTACGCAGAAGATAGTGATGAAATTAAATGGCCTTAAGCCTCTGCTTTTTGAAGATAACTTGGTCTGTTGCTTTCAAATTGATTATATTGTCTCCCAAAGGATGTGTGTCCGGTCCAGATGCCCAAGGCTAGATGTAAATGTAAGTGGTAGGTAGACTTCTTCCAAAGAAGTGGTGATCCCAAGCATTTCTCTGAATAGAAGGGATTGTCTGTACCTCAGTATTGTTGGAGGGATCATTTATCAGGTAGAAAGTTGAACTAGGTGAATCTTTCTAATAACTTGGACTTGTCTACTTTTTTCATCATCTCATGTTATAATTCTTTTATCTCTTCAATGGGCAAGAAGTGAAAAAGAACCAAAAGTGGACGTTGGAAGGAGAAATAAAAGCTGCATGAGCATCAGTCAGATCTCTAGTAACTAAGATGTGACTATATGTGAAATGTTTCCCTTCATTTAAAAATATGACGGAAGTTATCAGAGTTTACAATTGATTAAATTTAAGTGTTATTTAATATGAGTAACTTGAGTCTGACCTAAAAGTAGGAAGTCCAGGTCTCCACCATTAGCTTATTATGGTGAAATGGAAAAATAATATCTTTTAACTGTTGATATGACTATGCACTGACTTAGAAGTTATCATTATTGGAGCATTTAGTCAAGGGCCTAGAAAAAAGATACATTTGTGAATATGTTATATAGAATAATTAAGTTGGCCTACAGATAATGGAGTAGGAATCATCCCTTTGTATTTCCTTAAAGTAGTGAAAAATTTATATAGTTATGTTTTTAAAGGTAGAAAAAAAATTTAGTATATTACTACCCTGCCTTTGAAGTAACAAATTCAGAATTAGAATTTTCCTTTAGTTTTAAGGTACTCTTCCAGTGAAACTTAGGTTTATAAAAGTTCTTTGCTCATACTTTGGCATTTAGGCAGTGTCATAACATGTGTGACTGCTTAAATAGAAGATATGTGTGAAATTACTGTCATCCTACTATTGGGACTGCCTTCTAGCAATGGCTTGGACTGATGCAGTCAGGCAATCTGCTACTCAGGATATGTAAGTTTAGAAAAAGGAGATTAATTTTTTTATAGGAAGAAAGGAAATTGCTTTCTACATGGAAATTAGAAGTATAGGTGGTTCATGAAATACAAATGAGCAAGGATCCAAGAGTTGATTTTTTTTCAAGTTGTGCTTTTTTTTGGAGTTGAGGGAGACTAGGAACACTTATTCTTTCTAGGAGTATTTTATGTAATGGGTTCCTAATCTATTCTGTAGTAGCCTTTTACATGAGCTGTAGTGCTGATGGTGTTATGAGATCTAGCCACCTCTTATAAGAATGTTTCTGTAGAAAAATATCTTCTGCGCACTAGTTTAGGATTTCAAAAGGACACATGCCTGTCTTCTGATGGTAGCTTTAATGACCTGGACAGTGACCCGAGCAATGTGCTAGCTGGGGCCACAAGAGTAGGAGTCAGATCTGGAGAACAGGCTTTCTAGTTTGAAAGCCGAAGGGACGGATTAGAACTCTTCCTTTGTAAATACCTAGAAAACACTCAGTATTTCCTGGCATTAGGCCTTCATCTCTGTTCTCTTCCATAGGTCCATTATTAGCTTCTTGTTATCATACACTCTTTGTGACTAGGATTTCTTTTTTCTTCAGCTAACTCAAACGCAAAATAATGTTAGCATTTCTTCTTCTTTTCCTGTCTTCAGAGCAAGTCTTTTATATATTTTTAAGGTTTTTCAGAGAGCTTATGTAAATCCAGATGGGGATTTGGAGAAGGAATAAAAAGATTCTTGGGGAAGACTCAGTCCAAGGAAAGATACCAGTGGTGGATCTTTGGGAACCCAGAGACTGAAAATCATTTCCTTGGAGCCTATTTGGGGTAAAGGGCATGAAGAGAATTTGTGACAAAAAGTATGTAAGGAAAGGCTAGGTTGGTTGACTTTTTCTGCAGTGGGAGCTGAAGGTAGAATGCAATGATTTCAGTGGTGTTTACCTTTCTCGCCTTCCTGTTTCCCCCTCAGTCCCAAATTTTATTTGTGTTTGTCTTTTATCACTCTCTTTTAGAAGCCAGGAATGACAATGGCTAGAGTTATCTGAAGAAGTTTGCTGACAGTTTGACTAAGAGGTAATCCTGAAAGGAGATTAAATCTCAGTTGGCAGCAGCAGATAGTAAAGGAAAATTATCTGTGGACTTTCAGTGTTGGGGTAGAGGCCATTCATATTCAGGACTTTATAAGTAAGGGACCCTTGCAAATCACATTCTACCTTTGGTTAAAATAAATTTAAATTCCAGACTATGATGCTAAGTAATGGTGGTCTAATATGGCAGTGGGAGAAGGGCCATGCAAAAAAATAGAACAAATTTCCTAACTATGTAATTTATTGATTTTTAAGTAGCTATCTCTAGGTTTCTGAAAACAGTTTTTAAAAATATTTCAACATTCTAGTAAAAATAATTTTTATGTAAGTAATTTATTAGAATATTTCAAATTGTATATATTGTAACCATAGCTAGGTTATTTATTAAGCTGCACAGTGTGAGCAATTTATGACATAATTAAACATTTTGGGATACAGATACCTTAAAAGGATCATTAAGTAATAAATGATGTGGCCAAATTTTGGGAAGAGGATTTTTTTTTTTAATTTTTATCTTAGAATAAAGCAGCTCTTAGACCAAAACCAGTTTGTAATAGACAAGGAGATACTTGGGTAAATAAGGAACTGGTAGTAGTAAAGTCATATTTTAAGGGTCAGGGTAAGTGGACAGTATGATAGTGCTTTTTTCCTAACCTTGCAGTCCTTTTGCAGCTAGTGAAGACAGTAGTCCACCCAGAAGTCTTAGGTGTTGTAAGACCTCACAATTGTAGAATTGTGATCTTGTGTAGGAAATCTTATGCCAGGAAGTCCTGGTGGTACTTAGGATGACCTTGAATTACCTGCAAACAATTATTTAAACGTAGCTCTTAATGTACAGAAATTCACCTGTCTTTAAAAAAGCACCCTTAAATATTTAATTTATAGGATGATACTTTACATTTTAATAGGACTATTCAATTTTAGAAAACCTTTTGTTTCTTTTAGCCATCATTCATACGTGTTTTAAACAGAATAATTTTCATTTGAAGTATTGGGTATAGAATACTTGTTGTTTCAAGTATAAGTAGATGAGGGGTGGAGAATCCTTTTATTTCTTTACATTACTTTTTAAATGACAAAATCAATACATCTTCACTAAAGAAACCTTGGAAAACACAATAAAGCACAAATGGCAGAATCACAAATTACCCATCTATCACCCAAAGATAAATCAATTACTGTTTATACCTGAGTGAATGTTTTCAGTGCCTTTTCTGTAAAAAATTGTTTTATTTTATAAAAAAGTTATACTTCATATATGGTTTCACTTATTATACTTTGAATGTTATCCTGAGACAAGAAATAATCTTACAGAACATTAGTTCTTCATGGCTGGGAAATATGTATAAATTAGTTTATTTGGTATTTAGGTTATTTCTGTTTTTTGCTTTTTGTGTTATGTTTTAATGAATATTTTTGTAGATACTTCTTGGTAGTGATCTTGATTGTTTCTTTTGTTTTAAAGATGAAAATGACCCCTTTTTCTGTTTATAAAAGTAATACATGTTGATTGGAACTTAAACAGAATGGAAAGGTGTTCTTTAAAGTGTACATTTTCAGAGTTATCCTAACTACGTAATCTGTTGTTATTAATTTGGTCAGTTTCATTTCAGACTTGTCAATGCATATGTGTAGAGGTATAAATGTACTTATTTCAATATTAAAATAGCTCATTGTATTGTTTTATGTTATGCTTATTTAAAGTTGTCTCGTATATATTACTCTGCAGTAAATACAGATTATATTGTTATTTTTAAAAGCTATTTTGTATTCCATTGTATTGATGTGCCATGGTCTGTGTGACCTATTAATTATTGCTGCATATTTAGGTTGTTTCTGATATTTCAGTATTATAAACATCCCTGTAATAATTCCCTATTGCCATGCCACGTTTTTTGTTTTTTTCTTTAACTCTCAGAATTATTTCCTGGGAATATATTCTAAAAGTGAAATTTTGAGGTCCAGACGGTATTTGCTTTTAAAATTTGCTACCTATTGGCAGATTACCTTTCAGGATGAGTGGTTGTATCAGTTTCTTCTCTCATCCACAGTGTATATGAGTGCTCTTTTCCCTGTGTCTATTCTAAATCATATGTTACCCATTTTTTAATCCTTTAAAATCAGCAATTATTTTTTTTAAAAATTAATGTTACCTGATTTATTTCCTTTTCAAATGAAAATGATTTTCTTATCAATTAAAGGTAAAGGATGGAGGGAATGAAGGCCAAAGTTAATTCTGTTCTGAGTAGTAGCTGAGGTGTCACACTGCTCACTTAGATTCTCTTGGTAGTTAAACAATTTTTTAGAGTAACTGCTTATATATAATTGATAAGGGAGTTTTCTTCCCAAATTAGAGTTAATATTTCTATCACAATTTCTATAAAGCAATGCTTGTTTTGATTGCAGAATATACTAGCAGAAGTCAGGGTTCTGAATAGTGTCGGTCTGAAGGCAGACCTGGTTGGCATTTCTGTTCTACCACTTACAAGCTTTGTGATCTTGAACAAGTTATTTAACCTCTCTGAACCTCAGTTTTTCTAATATGCAAAATGGGAATAATATTTTCCTCATAGGATTGTTGTACTGAGATAATGTATAAATATATTTTGCATAGTGCTTATACATTCTAGACACTCAAAAAAAAATGAAAACCACCTTTATTTTTTATTCTTATTATTCTTATTATTCCTACTGCTGTTATTCTTGTCACTACTACCATTGTCACTTTTACTATTAATACAGTAATGTTCTTTCCCATTCCTTAATTTTAATTGATAAAAAGTTAAGAAAAAAGAAAGCAAGGTAGTAAGAAATAACAATAGTTGGAATTTCCTTAGGTAGCTAGGGTGAAATTGGGGACAAGTTTGGTTTTCTCTTAATTTATAGGAACAAACAGAAATGAGAACCTGAATCTGTAAGGCAGTAATCATTGATCATTTGATATGAAAGAAATTTTGTGTCTGTCATGTCTGTCAAATCTTATGTCTCCAATTACATACTACTTAAATCAAGTTGTTAATATTGTCCATCACATATACACATAGACAAAACTTAAATCAACCTGGAGCTGCTTATAAAGCTTCTGGTGGTTAGCTTTTTCTTTATTCCTTGAGTTTTTACAACATGTCTCAAAAACAGTTTTTGGTTACAGCAAAGATACTTGCATGGGTCAAGATGAAGGGCAATTTGTTATACAGGATATTTTGTTCAACAGAATTTGCTGTCAGCATATCAGCAGAGTATCTTTGTAAAAAGATCATCTATCAGCATTGGAAATATATGTGTTACACAGAATCAGATGTTGATAATGGTATACAATAAAATAAGATTTTACTTAAACTAGAAGAGTTAACAACTTAGACAAGATAACTAAAAGTCACTCATTTAAATTTAAAGCTTTTTATTTTTTAAAAATAATCTTTCTGAAATGCCTTCTTAAAGAGAATATGTATTAAGATAATCTTTTCTTGATGACTCAAATTCATCACTGCAACGGACTGTGTTTTACACAGTGATACAGTGAGAGGGACGAGTGAGAGGTGTAAGGATACATAATCTGATAGTGGTCCCAGGCTATTGCTTTTTGGTTTTCATGATTGATACCTAAAAATAATATATACTATAAAAAAGAGAGAGAAAGTATAAGAACCAATAAATGGCAGGGATAATCATTAAAGTATTCATGAATAATTACCAGTGTCAATATCTAGAGATAACCCTTGGATTTTTTTATATATTCACAAGTGATAATTAAAGAGAGAGAATATGAAGGTTCAAGCTCTTTTTATGTAAGACCTTCAAATTATACCCACCTTGAAATACTAGGCTCAGTGTTGTGTGGATTCCATGATGGAAAAATGGTAGGCCACATTCCTCATACTGAGAATGATAAAATTCTTGAAAAACCACACAGTAAAAGACCCCTTCACTTAAAAGAAGATAATGTGTTCCCAGATAATGTACAATAATAGTTAACATTTGAACCCAACACTCTTCTAAGGACTTTACATATTTTGACTAGTTTAATTCTCACACTATGTCTGTAAGGTAGTTATTGTTATTATCTCCATTTTCTACATGAGGAAACTAGAAGTACAGAGAGATGATCAGCTAGTAAATTTCAGGGCCAATGTTAGAATCTGGGCACTATGGTATCAAAACCTGTATTCTTAACCACTACTCTCTGTACTACCTCTATTGTAGCAAATTGTTGAATGTAATGTTGTTTTAGACTACAACATAGTAAAAGTTGCTCTTGTAGGCCTGTATCCTTTAGTGATTTATATGGGATGCAAAACCACCAGTGTTTATTTCTCATTCACTTCAAAGCATCACAAATTAACTCTTTAGGACTACTTGAGGAACTGGGAATTACCTTTTCCCCCATATATTTAAATACAAAATGGTAACATCAATAAATGCACATTTTGTCAAGAAATATATAACAATTTACCTTTAAAGTAAAAAGATCCCCTAAAATATGCAAATTCATGTATTTTCCCACTTATGTAAACAAGTATGGATAAGATTTAAAAATCCAAACATAATAGCCCTTGAGTATTTGAAGTCTACTCAGATTACTACAGCAGTACCCTAGATCAGTATTATTCTACAGGTGATGGCTCCAGTAATGAGTTTTGAGATAAATTATGGGACCCAAACTGACATTTTTTTTTTTGAAGGAATACATGCTATAAGGATGAATTACACAATAAGAATAAACAGTTTATGGAACTTTAGTTTCAGAGCTGGATAGGTAAAAGAGATGGATGGATGTTTCTGTTGAGATTGGTCAAAGTAGCTTGAGGCTGGGCGTGGTGGCTCTCTCCTATAATTCCAGCACTTTCGGAGGCCAGAATTTTGAGATCAGCCTGGGCAACATAGCAAGACCCTGTCTCTAAAAAAGAAAAAAAATTAAAAATTGGCTGGGTGTGGTGGAGCACACCTGTAATTCTAGCTATTTGGGAGGCTGAGGTGAGAGGGTCACTTAAGCCCAGGAGTTTGAGGTTACAGTCAGCTATGATTGTGCCACTGCACTACAGCTTGGGGTACAGCACGAGACCCTGTATCTAAAACGACAACAAAATTTTTTTTAAGAAACTGGCTTGAAGGGACCACCTAACAACTGCTAGAGTTCTGACTTCAGCTACTCCTGTATGTTGAGATTGCTAAATCGTTCTCTTAGTCTTCTCTTTAGGTATAAACCTTTATTTTCAGTTCAAACTAAGCATTCCCCAAACTCAATTGAACTGAACTCATAATCTTGTCTACCTCTTTCTCTCAATGTATTTTTCTTCTGTGTTCCCATTCTTCGGTAAACCCCCTCAGTGATTTTTCCTTTCATACTGGGTGGAAACCACACATTCCTTAGCATAGTTGACAGTGTCCCCCTTGGCCTGACTTCTGCTTAGCAAGCTTCTCTCCTACCGACTGCCCTTACAAACCAACTCTGTTAGCCAGATCCACTTGTGGCTTTCTGAACATGCCATTCATACTCCTTCCTGCTAAAAATTTCCCTTTCCCCTCTTTTTTCTACCAGGCTTATGTTTTAAGACTTGTTGAGTTATGACAACTTTAGGAGGTAGGTCATCTCCTCATTTTTCAGATGAGGAAATTGAAGGTTGAAAATGTTTACTTTTCCCAAGAACTAATCAGATTCCTCTTTGGGAATTAGAAATTGGGAAACTGAATCAGTTCCCAATAGAAAATTTTATTGTAGACATACAGTAGAGAATTGGTTTGTAATGGAAAAGTTTTATTCTTATTTTATTGTAGAGAAGGGTCATGAAGAGGTCTCCCTTCCCACAAGGGAGGTAAATAGTTTTTAATTCATTATGTATAAACTGAGATATGAGGTAACAGAAAAGGAATATTGACTGTGAGAAGTAGAAACACTAAATGAAGGAGAAAGAGCAAGAGTTCTCCTGGTGCCTTGGCTTTTTCATTCTTTATTGATAATTTTAAGAGATTTCCTTTTTCTGGAGTTCATTTGGGTTGATTATTGTTTTTGGCAACTCAAAGGGCAAAATTTAAGCAGATGTGCATATTTATATTTTTGGCTAATCTTAGTCTTCTTTAAGTAGAGGAAATCTTCACTGAAAAGTGATTATATTCTACAAGGTTACTTAGGAATTTGATTTGAATTCAGAGAATATCTCATGAAAATAATTATGAATGGTGATTGTGATTTTTGCTTAGCTCATAAGAATTGAATACATTTGTTGGGTTGAACTACTGACTATTAAAATGAGATAATAGATAATACCATTGACATGATTCTAAAGTAAAATCAATAATTCAAATTAAGATTAAAATGGTTTCTCTGGAATGCTGGTAGTTGAAGAAAGCAGATTTAAAGAAGTATAAAGTGCTAGATAAACATTTTCATGAAAATTTTTGACTGCTGTAAATTTATTTAAAACAACTTATCAAAAGTGCTTAATGCTCATCATAGGTTGTTTTGGATTTAAAAGTGTAATAAAATTAAAATGGATGGAGATACATGTCTTTGGGCTGTGAAAAATAAAATAGTAGGAAGGAGGGAACATAGTATATGATTCCCTTAACCGAAATTAAAAGCAATATTTGAGGGGACCAAATTTCCTCTAGGTCAGTAGTTCTCAAATTCTGGTCTGTGGACCCTTATTCTCTTAGAAATTATTCAGAGTGTTATAGCTGTTTTAGAATTTGTCTAGCAGGTTTTCTGGTTTTCCATGAAAAAAAATTATTTGGGCTACCAAAGCACTGTTGGTTTGTGTTGTTATGTCTATTGATATTTTTGGCATTTGAAATTAAAAACGAAGAATTTTAAATATACAAGCATATATTTTATTAGTCATCAGAGTGATATTATTACAGGTCATGTAGTCTCTGAAAAGTTCTACTGTATACTCAGAGAATGAGAGTGGAAAAGGCAGATAATGTGTTACTAGTAGTATTAAAGTACTTTTGACCTTTGCCCAGGACAGGTACCAGATGAAAATCCCTGAACCGAACTTTGAAAACTGTACCTATAGTTAAAATAATTCCACTTTAAAACTCTTTTAAATGGGATAAGCCTTTAATTGAAGTAAAAAAAATAGTCTTAAGAATACATATGTTTTGCGTGGTAGTTCAGCAAGCTCATCCCTCTTAAATGCAGAATTATTTTCCATGGTGAAAAAAGGCAGTTTGACTTGTCTTTATTTGCATTTAGGAAGACCAAAATATGAAAAAGGGGAATGGTAGTATTGACTGTAGGTGTGGGATATGTGTGTGAGTGTGTGTTTTGGGAATAGTCATCTGTTTAAGAGGAATTGAATTGGGACTGGAAGGGTGTTCTAGGTGTTCTAGATGTTAACTCATCAAGTTAACATCTAATGATGGTAATATACTCATTTTGCTGTTTGTTTTGAGCCATACATTATGGTTTACCATGTCTGTTATTTGAGCTCTATACCTGGTAATTTAAAGATGACAGTTAGTAGATGGACTGTATTTTAAAGAATTTTTATATATGAGAGAGTTTCATGATGTTTGTGAGCTTTAGGAAGAGTGTTTATATTAAGTATGAAACATTTTATAGTGTTACTAACACTAGCTGGATTTGAACCAAGGGATTGAATGTAATGGTGAAGCTATATAATTTCATATAAAATTGTTTTCTTAAAATGGTAGTATTTACAGCTTTACGTGTTAGGTACTCTATTTAGAAAGTGAATGTAAATCACCTTTTTGTACGTTGCATTACATGTGCGTTATTTGTGACATACTTGGGCTAAAAAATTCTATGGCTTTTTTTATAAAATGAAAAATTATTTTTAACTATAAATTATCATTGATTTGTCTTTCAATACAGGCTTTTCTTAAAAACAAGGCATATGTATGTGGAATTCCATAGATTACATTATAGAAAAAACTATTAGTATATACATAAAAGATATATGTCAATGACTAAACAAACATTTTTTATTAAAATATCCCACAAAATTCAAAATACCTCATTCCTTTTAAAGTATCATTTAAATATAGTAAAATTATTTAAGTTAAGATACTGAAATATTTCTTAGTTCAATTAGGTTAAGGGTTTGGTAAGGAAAATTATCTTAATTATAGATGTTTGGTTAGAAGAAATTTTTCAAGTTTTTATTTATATAATTATATTTTGTAAGTGTCCTTTAATTTTTCAAGACTTTTCTCAGACCTAGGCAATGATAGGCTAATTCTCTTTTTTAAAAAGGTTAATTTAAAAGTGATTATTTTCTCAAGCTATAGACTCATTTGGAGAAGCTTGTAAGTAAAGATTTAACTGAGTAGAATTAGGAAGCAATATATATTCCTAACTTTTGTTTGCAATAGTCATTCTGTAAACCAAAGGTGAACATCTCACCCTTTTTTTTGAAAGAAATTATTCTTTAGTTACAATGTGTTAAGGTATTGATGGAAAAAATTTTTGAGTAGTGGTGACTTTATATGCACATAGAAATAATCATTATACCATTTTGTCTTTATTTTAGTGTAAACTTTGTTTTTTCTTGGATGTATCAATTTAGTTACATTGGATGACATTTTTATTTTTAGATAAATTAGCCTTGACCAACTACTTTATTGATTGGTCCAAATTTGTGGCATGTTTTTCAGAAAGACATATGATGGGGTTGGCGCACAGAAATGTCATATTCCAATCACGACATGAGAAATGGTTGGATTGCCTGTCCTACTAGGAGGTATTCTTAAAATTAGTTATCATGTTATATTATATCAATACGTATATCTCCCATTAAGAATGAGACTTACCTGGATTTTGTCATTGTCAGAGTTAAAAAATTATAATAGGCATTTATAGGCATAATAGGCATCTATAAAAGTTATACAAATTATTCTAGGAATTAATGTGCTAAATTTTTTTGGATTCCAAATTTTTGATTGTTCTCCTAAATAGAAAAGTCATGTCTCTTAGTGGGTAATTATTAACATATACCATTTATGTGAATAGTTGATACACATTTTCCAGGAATAATGGTGTTTTATTACTTAGATTCCATCTAAGAGTTAGTGTTATTTCTCCAGTGTTTGTCATTTTTCTTGAGATTAGACCTGTAATACTACAATTTAAAACCAAACCAAACAAACAAACAAGCAAAAAAACTTACCTCAGTTCATTTCTGTTACATTCAAATAGTAGTTAACATAATATTTAAATTTTTGCCCATTAGAAATGTAGCTTCCAGTGCTGCATAGGAAAGATGTAAGAATCTTGCAGCTGTCATAAGGTAGATAAGCTGTTGTAAATGTGTGCTAAAAGAAATTTAGTAAAATTACTGGCTTAAAATTGTTTTGGAATTCAAACAATGCCAACAGTTCTCCATGAAAAAATGACTTACGCTGTCTTTTAAAACTTCTTTTTCATTAATATGCATTTTAAAGCTCTTGAACTCATCTTAGATTTATCACTTAATTCATCTGTATGTGTGTCTCCCCTCTGTTTTAAGATAAGGTAACAGAAAACTAAGCACCAAAGGTCAGAAGAACTAATGTCATGAGAACAACAGAATTCAGAGATCCCTGAGTTTTTTTTTGTGCTTTTTCTTAAATTCAGTAGACACAAAAAATGCAGGAAAAATCTATAATGAAAATGCTATAGTACTCACTCCATGAATCGATCTGATTTTATAAAATGAAACTTTAATAGATCTATTATTTTTATTGTGTACATGTATATGTACACTTTATTTTACTGTCTGTAATCTAATTATAGAGTATATTTTAAACTACTATTTTTGACTTTAAACATGTATACACACATTCTTTGATACTCATTTTATTTTACTATGACTTTAATTATAAACCATTTTGAATCATCAATTATTTTGGGACTAACAGAACTTTATTCTTTACATATAAAAAAATTCTGTATAGATCATTATTATATGTCAAAGTAGTAAAAATAGAGTCAGAAAGATAGGTCTTTATTTTTTCCTTTCTCTTTGTTGCCTTTTTTTGGTGGGTATGTAAAAGAACCTAAGTGAGTTATTTCATACTAATGAATAAGTTTTAGGTCTAGGAGGTGCCCTCTAGGTTTTCTCAAACTGCTACCATAGCAGAATAAACTAAACAAAACTACATAGAATGAACACATTTCTTTTGTGTATAAAATGTTATTAAACTTTACAGTAAAAAAAAAAAAATCTCCATATGGAGATCATTAAGTAATATAAAAGAAAGATCTTTTATAATCATTAATTTTTAACAGCTGTCTAGATAATATTATAGATAATTTGATCCATGTGTTTAATTAAAACTATTATGTTTATTTTTGGAAATATTTGTTGTACAATTCCAAAAATTGAACATGAGAAAAAATCATAAATCTATTTGTCACTAGACTGGGCCACTTTGACTAAGTACAGTAGAGTGGAAAGAGAGTTTGAGTTTGTGTCTGTGTAAAGAATCTTCCATTTTAGATCTTTGGCATAGTTGAATGTTAAAGGATATATATATTTTTTCTTGCTGCTATATTTTTTCAATGAAGTAAAAGGAATTCTTTACTATCAATGAGTGAAACTTTTGAAAATTATTTTAGTTTTTAAGTTCTTAAAAATTTTTGAGTCAGAGACGTAAATATTAAATTCACTATAATCATTAGCATAGCCAGGGATTATTTTTAAATGTTTTAAAAAATCTGAAGTGAGATGCTAGTCTATGGCCATCTACTTCTGGTTTCAAACATTATAGAATATATAAGCTAAAAATTGTAATCAGAATTCTCTGTAAGAATGGACACATTCCTTTTAAACTTTAAGAAATTAATTTTCTGAAACTGAAATGTAGGATCTAGATTTGGACATTTAGGCTCATTTACCCATTGTTTTAGATGTTCTGGGAAGAAATATCTAATGATTTTTCCATGACATCTACCCTTTTTTTCAGATTCTCGACTGACATTTTATCGTGTTATTGTGTCCACGCTATTTAGTTCCTTCTGAAGCCTTCCGAGTTTCACATGCACTGCTTCAATCAGCTCCTGCAGAGCGGATAACTTACCTAGGGACCCAGGCCTTACTGGACAAACAGGCAATCATGAACAGGGACAGACTGGCCTTTTTTTTTTTTTTTAATTTTGATTTTTCTATTTTTTGCATTTCAAAGTATAGGTATTCATTGTAGCAATTTATGAGAAAGGAAAAGCCAGTGAGTTTTTCTAGAAATATATATCTTTATCTAAAATAGAAGGATTATATAGAAATGAGCCTACCTGTGGTCTGTTCTTTCTTTATTCAATAACTTTTACATTGTAACTTAAGCATTTTTCTGTCTTTATAAACTAGTATGTTTTTTTTTTCCCTAGTACATATGAAAAAGCAGTTTGGAAAACTATTCTGTTTATATGCAAAATATACCTTAATAGTATCTTGGGGAGGATGGTGGGAGGGCAATGAGGACCTCAGGTTTTAGCAAGGAAGTAAAAGAGAGGGATTCACCTAAGGAGCTTTAAACTAGGTACAAACTGGGAATTTATCCATTACGTCATAAAGGTCCAACTTCTGCCATCAGTTTAAAAGAAAAAGAAGATTCTGGTAGAATCCTGACTAAATGATTTTAACAATTTGAAAGAATTTAAAAAACTGTTACAAATCAGACTGTGCTTTAGAATAGCAACAAAAATTTGAGGCTACCTTTTTAGATGTGTACTCATGTTAAAATTAGATGTCAATATTGGCAGTTTGGTAATAGAGGAAAAAGTGTTACAGTCTCCTATTTTAATTATCAGTACTATATAAAACTTAAATTAATTTTTTAAATTGTATTATTTAAATCTATGCTAGAATTTCACTGTGGATATGGAAGAAAAGTCTCATTTTATAAACTGTAAGAGAAAATATATTTTAAATGCTAAAGTGTTAGGTTTTTATTCTTTTTTATTTTGAAAACATGTAAAAACTAAATTAGGTTTTTGATTAATGGTTAAGAACAGTGAATAAATGGTGAACATGGGTCTAAAATAAACAAATAGAATGAATTAGGAATTGTAAGACTTTGATACTTTTATTTTAATATTCTGTATGGGGAAGATAGTAAGTTACTGTATCAAGGAATTAACTGTTTTGTGTTTATCAAGAACTTCACTATTACAAAAAATTCATTTATGTTTAGATTTTAGTTTAAATCCATGTCATCTATCCTGCTTTATTGATCTGCTTTGACTAATATGGTAGAAAGAAACAACTTTTTTAATGTACAGATTTTATATAAGAAAGTAGTTTTTCTTAGTGCTTTTCATCCTTCTTTTAGATGTTTAGAGGCCAAATACTGTATGCCTTTTTATTTTCACATAGTAGCAAGAAACAGCAAGAAGATTATAACTTGAATAGACAAAAAAAAATTATTGTTGGGGTATTATCTGTCATAGGAAGCTACGTTTTGCAGAATTTCTATCGGACTTTGTGTTTCTCTCCTAAGAAGATAAACAATAGTTATATAATAGATAAATTAAAATTTTGTAATATAAGCCCACTTGGATATTAGTGGCAGTTCAGAAATGAAATTGTTTTATCATAATTTCATCTTATTGCTTCCAATAAGAAGTAACAGCATTGCTGTTAGTGAGAATAGCTTACATTTAGAATTCAGTCAGACAGTTAGTTGGGTCACATGTTGTTTTTATAAGTGGAGAATATAATGCTATATAAAAAACTGAATTTTTGAAAATAGATGGATTCTGATTTTGCTGAATTTCTTAGTGGTTTTTTTTTTTTTTAAAGCTGACTTTCTACCAAAGGGTTAGACTGTTAAATGCTTACTCAATAAGAATTCTAAAGCATGAGTTAAGTTGGTATAAAATGACTTAAAATTAATTATTTCTTAATTTGTTATGAAGACTGGGATAATTTTTTGAGGTTCATTTCTGAGATGCTTAATATTTTTTGCAGTACTGAATGTTAATTTTTAAAGCTATGTTTCAGCAACATTTAAAAAATAGTTTTAGCAATTTTCTGTAGGTGAATGATGTTAGCATCAGTTTCAAAATTCTTTTGGAAGGTAGCCAAAATTATTTTCCTTTGCACAGAGGAGACAAATTAGTGTGATGTTTATGCATAGGGTTTTCTGATGTTTGATTCTTTAAATTGCCACATAGTCTGAAAATCATTTCATTATACTGAAAATCCTTTGGAGATATTTATTTTCTTTATAAATGGAGATTGAGCACCACCTGTTGGTCAATCCAAAGTATTTTTGTGATCAGCAAAAATTATTGTTGTTAAATGTTCCTTAATTACTGAGGTACTATATATTATATAATTCTGTCACAACATGAATTTATGTCTAAAAACTTTACTTCTTATAAAATTCATCAGAATGCCTTTATTTTGTAGATTATAAAATGATTTGCCTTATTACCTTTACCATTTAAGTTTTCTAACTTTGCCATTAACTACTGAACTGTAAGTTATCCTTTGAAGAGGTGAATTGCCCTAACCCTGTGTTAAGAATTTATGGAGTTATTAAAGGAGATTATTTGCCTTATGTGGAGATTATCAAATTGAGGAAGAATAGTTAGTGATTCCTATGTTATTATCTATGCATTACCTGAATGATACTAGATTTAATTTTTAAATAAATAAAATGCTTTTTTGTTTTTCTTGTTTCATATCAATTTGAAGTAAAAAAGTAAATTATTCACTTGTTGAACAACAATGAATTCACATATTAAAACCAAAAATCGTTATTATATAATTTTTAGAATTTTAGATTTTATCATGTTAAATGTGTTACTTTGTTTGAAATGCATAGTTACCACTCAGATATTGGTGAGACAAAGTATTAACTTAAAAATATTAATTTAGATATATTAATAGTGGATATTAATATGAATATTAATAAACTAAGCTAATTTTCTCAAAGCAAAGCAGAAAATAAGTCTGAAATGACATTTGATGATCTCAAAGATATTAAAAATGTGTGTTATTTAAGATTAGATATAGAAGGCAGCTTTGGTACTTCTTTCCATTCCTGACATCAAAGTGATGCTACAACTGTATCAAAGTCTTAACCCTCATACATTAATAATGTACAGTAAATAAATCAGTGCTTTTGGGTTTTAGGGAGTTTGATTTTTTTTATTTTAGGTCATACTTTCCAAGCAGAAATCATTCAGTGCTCAGTATTATATTAGATGTATTCTTAGCAAGAAAATAGTATAAATAAGGCCAAAAGAAACAGTTTTAAAAAATTTACATTGGTAGTTTATATTTCATAACAGAAAGTAACTGATTTTTTTAATATAAAAGTCAAGATTTGTATCAGCTGTATTAGTTTGTTTCAAATTATGAATCATATCCTGATTCCCCTTGACTCTTGTGTTGCATTTTCCTTTATCCATTTCCTGCTGTCAATTTTTTTTAGTGTCTAAGTTGTAAACTTGAGACGCAGCATTGATTCTCCCGTCTTTCATCTTTCCTCTGAAAATTCCATTTCTAAGCTTTGGAAATGGCTCTTTATTCTTTTTCGTCTCCTCACTACTCTCCTACTTTAGTCTTCCTCATCTCTCTATTCCAGAGAGCTTCCCAACTAATGTTATTATTTCCAATCTCTTTCTTATTCAACCATATCTTCAATAGTAATGAATGTTTTTTGGTTTTTGTTTTATTTCTTCTACTAAAACACTTGACAGGTCATAGTAAAGATTCTCCTTTCGCTCTTGATTTTCTGCTACACAAATCAAATCTAAATTCTTTAGGATGGCACTTACTGGGACCTTCCAGTCTGGTTCCAATCAGCCGTATTAGCCTTAGTTTTTCCCTTCCCTTTGCCACCCTTTGAGACCTGAGGCACAGGCCAAATGTCTTCTCCTTTGTGAAGAGTTACTTTAAGAATTAATTATACTGGTTTGAGCTCTACTAGCAATTGGATTGTATTATTAGAAAGTCTCATTACTAGAAGGGTTGTTGGTTATATATGTATACAGATATTTGTGAACTCTTTGAAAAGAGTAATTGTATGATTTTTTGTCATTCTTTGTTTGATCTGTGAATTCCAAGTCCCAAGGATAATCTTTGGAATGGAAGAGGCTGTATAACTTACAGTAAAGAGCATGGACTCTGGAGCAAGACTGCCTGGGTTCAAATCTCAGGTCTTCTCCTTTGTCTTCTTGAGTAATTTACTTAATTCCTCATCTCTTCAGTTTTCCTTTCAGTAAAATGGGGATTATAATAGTACCTACTTCATAGGATTATTGTGAGGATTAAATGGTTGATATATGTAATGTGCTTAGAACAGTGCCTAGTACATAGTAAATGCTCAATAAATGTTAAGTTATTATTTTTAATACTTTAGAAATAAAATTAAAATGAACAATTAATATTTCAAAATTTGGAAAGGTACACAAATTTGAAACAAAGTTCTTAAAGATTTTTTTTTAGTAAAGTATTGCAGTTTAATGTTAATTCAAAATCTTTTGTTGACTCTCCGAAAACCATTTTGTTTAAAATTTTAGTAACTGAGAATTGAATTATATAAGGTTTGGTAAATACATCCTGCAGAATTTAGTAATTGCACACATACACACATATATATAAATTATATTATCTTTTGTTACAGTTGTTGCTGTGTTAATGTCACTTTAAATAGCTGTTAACCAAATGTAAGGTTTTTGGAAATATAGAGACAATACTGTTAAGAACTTAAAATATGCCAGAAATTGGCACCTTATCTTTATAAGTAGACTTTTAATTTCAAAATGAAGACCTAGCATAAGCATTGTTTAAACAGATAGGCTGAATTTAGTAATGTCAGTAGGCAAAGGACAACTGTGGGATATCTGAAGTAAGTCATCCTGTAATAAGGCTTACTGTAGAAATAGACTTGCTTGTGACCGACAGTGTCTTAGATTAGTTTTTATTTTATTTTTTTTACTTTTTCCCTTTATTGGCTTGATGAATTTTCTCATCACTTGTAGCCAAATTTGAAGTAAAGATTTTCCTAATTTGCTTCCTGATTTGGAGGGAGGATATGGACGAGTACATAAGGAAATGTCAGGGGGTCGGGGAGGGGAGAGAGAAAGATTTGATTTCTTAAGTTTGAGATTTTTATTCATCATTTGACATCATAAGATGAAGGTTAAAAGCCTCCATTAGGATATATGCTCCTGAACCTAGACAGTTCTCCTCAAAAATTCATAAAAATATTAATAATAAATGAGAATCACTGAATAATGTTAATATTAGCTTAGATTATAAAACATAAAGTTTTTGTGTAGGCTTCTATTTTTTAGGAGCCTATAACTTGTAGGAATTATAAAAAATACATACTTCAGACAATAGGGTAAAAAAATTTGATTCTTTTTTGGGTTGGATTCTATATTTTGCACACTAATATCAGTAAGTGTATACATATTGTGTAACTTTAAAAAATCATTGATATGTATTGTTTTCTATGATTGAATGCTTATGTTAGAAATAAATACAGACTTGACAATCTGTATGTGTTTAATATTTTGTTTGCCTTGAATCTTTTTCTCTTAATGATTGAAATACATTACTCCTGAGTGTAGTGGATTGGGTTTTATTCTTTAAGCATTGGCGATCTCCTGAGTGAGATTCTTACTGTTGATAGTGTTTTTAAATAATTCATGGTATGCTTATTAACTGCAAATGGATTTTTGTTTGCTGTTTATGTTGTTTTATCTTTTGTTTATAAAATATACCATGATTTGGTAAGCAAGTCTAATTTATTTTGGGAAGTTAATTAAATATTCAAGGATGAATATGGTCTTTATTTTAGACTTAAAATTTTAAAATTAAATTTTTTGTTTTGAAAATTATATATGATTTCTTGAAAGTTCCATGCTCAGAATCAAGTAGAGACTTCAAGTTTAGGGAAATTATAAAGGAAACATAGAAGTATTCCCATATTATTTTCCAGGAACAAAATTGTGCTTCTCCCCATATTTGAAAACATCTCTTAATTATGGGATTTATAATTTTCATACTTTGTTTTCAATTAGAAAATTTTCAGTAGTTTCCTAAGTGACTATGCCATTTAAAATTAGTGTAAAATTTTTAAATTTTATATGTAACTCATTAATATAACAGTATTTCACTGTTTAATGAAAATCATCCTTATAAATTATAATGATTCCTATCAAGAAATATTTTAATTTTAAAGTGTCAGCAATAGCCATATTTTCAGATCAATAAGAAACTAATACAAATATACTGTGTTTATTAAAAAAGTATTTTCCAATGTCTATAAATCCTGACACTATGCTAAGTCTGGATATTTCTCAATGAAATATTATTTAGGAGGAAAAAGACACATTCATAGAGAATTAAAATGAAATGTTCTAAGTGCTGTGTGATAAGTCATGATTCAGAAAAAATGCAGAGCATTGCTCAGTTTTCTTGGGGATTCAGAGATGGTTTTTTTGAGGTGATGATACCTCAGCTAATTTATAAAGAATTGAAGAATATGTCCAGGTGAATAATAGAAAATAAAGAAGGGATTTTAGGTTGAGGGAGCAGTATATGCAAAAGTGTTAGAGGCATTTAAAGAGTAAGGTCGGGAAAAGGTGCCTATGGATCATGAGGCTAACTGGAGATGTAGGCTATAAAAGCTTTTTGGATATTATGCTGAGAATCTTGGATTTTATCCTTTAAGCATTGGGGAGACATTAAAGAATTTTCAGCAGGAGAGTAACATGTACCCATTTATACTTTTGGAACATCATTCTGGTTATTCTGTGGAGGACGAGGGTAGAAAGACCAAGAAAGAAAGAAATGATGAACACCTGAACTGAGGCAGTGGTAGTGAGGGTAGAGAGAGAGGGTATTAAGGCAGTAGAGTCAGCCAGCGCAGGTCTTGGATATTGGGGTTCACAATGTCTTTACAGTACTCAAGACCAAATTCTAACTTTCCATCTTGAGCTGCTACTCACTGACATAAGGACTGATGGTACAGTTTTGAAAGTGGGGTGGACTTCAGTAGTAAACGTGTTTCATTTGAGATGTCAGAGAACACTTGCATAGGAATATCCAAGTAGGCAGCTGGATGTCCAAATGTCTGGAGCCCAGAAGATAGAGATTTGAAAATTAGCATACTGGTCTCAATCTCACTTTATCAATTTTGTTCTTTAATTGGTTAATGGCCCTCTAAAAAAGGATAAAGTAATGACTTGAGATAAAGGAGAATTTAGAACTTAGGTTAGAGAAATTTTGGAATAATAAATGTCTGTGTATAGTCTATTTCACACTTTAAGGTGGCTGTCTGGGATTCATTTCTACTGCCAGTAAATTTCAGTTCTCTGCCACCAGCTGTCCTGTGATCAGTGAAGTTGTCTTAAGGGAAAGGAGAACAGATGATAACCTGGCTGTATCTGGATACTTAAAAACTTAGGGATGCGGTTTTCTGTTGCGTGTGTTCAATGTTTCTCTCTGTTGGTGTAGGCAATTGAGAGTTGATAGAATATAATCACTTAAGTGGGTGAGAATAATTGTTTTGATATCATTACCACTCATATCATTTAAGGTTGCAGAAATGGGAGTAGTCCAATATTTAATAATCCAGCATTTCATATGTATTATATAAGATTAGACATGAGTATGGGTTTTAGATGCTGTGTTCTTTCTAAGACAATTTGGATCAGTTCTTTAATTGTCTTAACTGAAATTGCATATGTGTTACGAACATTTTTTTTTGACTTGTACAGTTTTAATATTCTGTAGATGATGGAAATGTTTATTGAGTTTTAAATTGTGACACATATCAACATACAAAAAAGCAAGATTAAACATATTAACATTAATCATATCACCATTTACAGTTGAGATTGCTGAATATGCCATGAGTTTGCAGATTGTACTTCAAACACCATTTGAAATAACAACCCCCAAAGTAAAGTACCAAGGAGTAAATCCAACAAAAGATGTGCAAGACCTTTATGGAAAAAAATTATACAACTTTGTGGAAGGACATAAGATCTAAATAAATGGAGAGAGGTACTACATTTTGGGATGTGAAAACATAATAGAAATTCTCCCAAAATTAATCCATTAAGTTCAAAATAATTTCAATAAAATCCTAACTAATATTTTTTTTTACAACATTTGACAATCTGATTTAAAATTGACATGGGAAAGTAAGGCCAAGAAGAGCTACATAATTTTGAAGAACACTAAGGGTAAATTCATCTGACCAAATACCAAGATTTACCATAAAGCAACAGTAGATTAAACTAATGTGATAATGGCACAGAGGGTAGAAAAATAACTAATGAGACAGTATGCCTTTCCAGCCTTGCTTCCTAACTCCTCTTTGTGTGCAATTACGTGCTGGCCAACCTGAGCTATATGTGCTAACATGCATGCCTCTGTGTTTTTAATAATTCTGTTCATCCCTGTGGGCTGTACTTCACTACATCTAAGATGTGATTAATTTATGTACCACTAAGAAAAAATGTTGCCAATTAAATTGACACAACATCCTTGCCAGATATACCTTGTTTCACAGATGTTAAGACATGAAAATGTATGTTTTAGGATGTATGGAACATGGTATTTAAAATGCTAGTATCTCCACAAAAACTATTCCCTGGTCTCTCTTATCTAAAAGTGAATTCTCTCACTTTCAATTTGTATAGCATTTATTTGTATCTTTTTGTGAAAGTTTTACAGAGTAACACCCACATGTACAAAGGGGTTCCCCTGAATTTTCCCTTTCTGAAGATATCTTCTACAATAATTCTAATAGGTCCAAGAGTTTACCAGATATTGACCATCAACTGTATGTCACATGATAGTTGCTTTAAGGATGTTATCTTGACCCTTAGGCAACACTGCAAGACAATTTCTATTATTCTGAATTTTACATAGCAAACTGGAGGTTGGAGTTCAATAAATTTTCCCCAAAACATAATTGCAGGATTGGAACCCCAGACTGCCTGACTTCAAACCCATGACATATATATCACACTGCATTTGCTTGCCTGTCTGCTTCCCTTTTCTGATTACAGAAAGCTGTTTGAGCATAGAAGGTATGCATTTTGCATGTTTATAGTCTACATACTGTTTTTAAAGAGGGTCTCTATCTGTCACTCAAGCTGGGGCACAGTGGCATGATCAAAGCTCACTGTAACCTAGAACTCCTGGGCTCAAGTGATCCTCTCACCTCAGCCTCCAGAGTAGCTAGGACTACAGGTGCATGCCACCATGCCTGCCTAATTAAAAAAATTTTTTTTTGGTAGAGATGAGGTCTTACTATGTTGCCCAGATGGTCACAAACTCCTGGTTCCAAGCGATCATCCTGCTTTGGCCTCCCAAAGTGCTGAGATTACAGGTGTGAGCTACCATGCCTGGCTCCCTGCATATCGTCTTGCATTATTCCCTGAAACATAATGAGTGGCGAATATATTTTGAAGGAATAAAAGTAGAGAAGGAGGTCAGGTCACCTCTTCAAACTGATAATTCTTTATGTGTCTGTCCATTGTTTATTTGTGTGTGCTATCAGCACAGAGCAGACATAATTGATGCTGAGCTATCCTTTGGATACCAACTAATAGATAATAGATGCAACTTTCTAGTTCAAGGAAGTTTTTAACATTTTTGAAAAAAGTTTTTGAATTACATTTATACTTTCATTATAAAAAAGTTGAAAGGTGAAGAAAAAAATAATAACACATATTATCAGTGTATACCATGAACCAGGTACTTTGTGTGCATTATATCATTTAATCCACAAGATAGCACAATCACATAGATATTATCATTATCCCTATTTTGCATATGAGAAAACTGAGGCTAAGGGCTGGTAAGTCATTTGCCCATGGTATTGTTACTAGTAAGTAGAGGAGTTCCAGTTTGCCTAGCTTCAAAGTCTACACATTTCCCTCTTTTTGCTTTGGTTTTCTGTTTTTAAACTTGGTATTAATGATATCAATAGTGAACTTAACATTCTGCAATTTCTTTTTTGTCCAACATTCTTTTTGAGATATTATCAATATTGATTCATATAGCTCTACTTCATTCAAGTAGTTTTAAATTTTTATCAAAGTAATAAGAGTATGTAGTATAATAAGTCAGTTTATTAGGCTTAAAGTGAAGATTGGGTATCTCTCTCTCCATTCCTTAGTCTTCTCCACAGAGACAATTGCTTTCAACTTTTTGTTGTTTTTCCTCTTTTATTTACCTCTGTATTCCCCCACCCAAATTTCATGCTACCATTTATTGACTTTTCAGTTTTAATTACATAGTACCTTTCTACTATGAATGAAAGTGACTTTTTTTCCCTCTTCCCATCCTTTCAATATTTATTGTCACATTAATATGACTATGTGAATACTGACAACAGCTCTGTAATGTGCTATGTTCAGGTTTTCCTCCCTTTTGTAACTTGTTTTTATTTACAGGAATACTTTGTTTTATTGTGCTTTACTTTATTGCACTTCGCAGACAACTGTGTTTTTTACAAGTTGAAGGTTTGTGGCAATCCTGCATCAAGCACTTGTATTGGTGCTGTTTTTCTAATAGCATGTACTTGTTTCATGTCTCTGAGTCACATTTTGGCAATTCTTCTAATATTTCAAACATTTTCGTTATTATATCTGTTATGGTGATCTATGACTGGTGATTTTGATGCTATTATCATAATTGCTTGGGGCATCACAAATTGTATCCATGTGACAGCAGACTTAATTGATAAATGTTGTATGTGTTCTATCTGCTCCACTGACCAGGCGTATTCTTCCTCTCCTTGAGCCTTCCTATTCTCAGAGATACAACAATATTGAAATTAGGCCACTTAATAACCGTTCAATGGCCTTTAAGTGTTCAAGTGAAAGGAAGAGTCCCATGTTTCTTACTTTAAATCAAAAGCTACAAATGGCTAAGCTTAGTAAGGAAAGCATATCGAAAGCTGAGATAGGATGAAAGCTAGGCCTCTTGTGCCAGTCAGTTAGCTAAGTTGTAAATACAAAGGAAAAGTTCTTGAAGGGAATTAAAAGTGCTACTCCAGTGAACACATGAATGATAAAGTAAAACAGCCTTATTGCTGATATGGAGAAAGTTTTAATGGTCTGGATAGAAGATCAAGTCAGCCACAACATTCCCTGAAGCCAAAACCTAATCCAAAGTAAGGACCTAACCTTCTTCAGTTCTCTGAAGACTAAGAGAGGTGAGGAAGCTGGAGAAGGAAAGTTGGAAGCTAGCGGAGGTTGGTTTATGATGTTTAAGGAAAGAAGCTATTTTCATAATATAACAGTGCAAGGTGAGGCAGCAAGTGCTAATGTAGAAACTGCATCAAGTTATCCAGAAGATCTAACTGAGAGAATTGAAGAAGGTGGCTATACTAAACAACAGATTTTCAATGTAGACAAAACAGCCTTCTGTTGGAAGAAGATGCCACCTAGAACTTTCACAACTAAAGTGGAGAAGTCAATGCCTGGCTTCAAAGAACAGGCTGATTGTCTTGTTAGGGGCAATGTAGCTGGTAACTTTAAGTTGAAGCCAGTGTTTATTTACCATTCTGAAAATCCTGGGCCCTTATGAATTATGTTAAATCTATTCTGTCTGTGCTCTAGAAATAGTACATCAAAGCTTGGATGACAGCACATGTGTTTACAGCATGGTTGTCTGAATATTTTTAAGCCCATTGTTGAGACCTATTACACAGAAAAAAATACTCCTTTCAGAATACTACTGCTCATTGACAATGTACCTGATCATTCAAGAACTCTGATGGAGATGTCCTAGGAGATAATGTTGTTTTCATGCCTCTAACACAACATCCATTCTGCAGTCTGTGAATCAAGGAGTTTTGATTTTCAAGTCATTATTTAAGATCCACATTTCATAAGGCTACAGCCGCCTTAGAGTGATTCCTGTCATGGATTTGGTCAAAGTAAATTGAAAATCTTCTGGAAAGGACTTACCATTCTAGATGCCATTAAGAACATCTGTGATTCATGGGAGGAGGTCAAAATATCAACATTAACAGGAGTTTGGGAGAAGTTGATTCCAACCCTTATAGATGACTTTGAGGGGCTCAAGATTTCAGTGGAAGAAGTAATTGCAGATATAGTAGAAATAGTAAGAGAACTATTAATAGAATTAGAATGAGAGCCTGAAGATGTGACCGAATTGCTGCTGTCTCATGATAAAACGTGAATGGATGAGGAATTGCTTCTTATGGTTAAGCAAAGAAAAAGGTTTCTTGAGATGGAATCTACTCCTGGTGAAGATGCTATGAACATTATTGAAATGACAATAAAGGATTTAGAATATTACATAAACATAGTTGATAAAGCAGTGGCAGGGTTTGAGAGGATTGACTCCAATTTTGAAAGAAATTCTGTAGCTAAAAGGCTATCAAACAGCATTGGATGCTACAGAGAAATATTTCATAAAAGGAAGAGTCAATTGATGTGGCAAATTTCATTATTTTAAGAGATTGCCACAGCCACCCTAACCTTCAGCAGCCACCACCCTTTTATCAGTCAGCAGCCATAACATTGAGTCCAGACCTTCCAATAGCAAAAAGATTACAACTTGCCGAAGGCTCAGATGATTGCTAGCATTTTTTTTGCAATATAGTATTTTTTAAATTAAAGTATGTACATTGTTTTTGAGATGTGATGGTGTTACACTCTTAATGAATTGCAGGATAGTGTAAGCATAACTTTTATATGCACTGGGACACAAAGTGTCTGGTTGACTTTGTTTACTTTATTGCATTGGACTGAAACTGAACCTGCAATATGCCTGAAGTATGCCTGTATTTTTAGGGGGAATTAATATCTTTCTTCCATTTGCTTAGCTTTCTTTGTACTAGTTACTAATTCTTATTTTCAACTCTAACAGAACTCTAAACTGTTTTCAATATAATCAAACTAATAACATAATAAGTCTTTTTTTTTTTTTTTTTCTTAGAAACATTCCTCTTGGAACCTTCAGTCTTCCTGCTTCAATTTAGGTTTCTTTTGTCTCTTTTCTGTGTTAGGTCTCTGTTTTTCTTGGTTTCTGTATTTTCCTCTTACTTGTTTTACCTCTTCAATTTTAATTTCTCCAGTAGTTTCTTGAGGAAGAATGCATGGAGGTGACATTTTTTTCCCTAGTAAGTTTAATCTAAAGTGATAAGTTCATATAAAGTTAATTCTTCTCTAAATAAAATAAGTCTGATTTTTTTCCTTTAATGCCCATTAGTAGAAACAAATTATTTCTTCTCATTCAGTAGTTAAGTAGTTTGGGAGGAAAAATATGGTGAACTGCTAGCTTGTTGAAAAATTTCCCCTACAGTTCAGTTCTGTCAAAGATTTCAGGTTAGTTGAGTTTAATAAATGTTAAAACACATACATTTTTAGAGAAGGCATAGTTAATATAACTCTTTATATAAAAGAGGCAACGTCAGTTGTAAAAGAGTGTCATGACTGTTTTCGTTGATATAATGGCATTTTAAGTAATTCTTGATTTAAATGAAAGCATCTAAATTGTAGTGTTTAGAGACAATTATAATCTTGTTCTCATATAAGATGTCTAAGGTACAATCTAAATATAGATTAAATGAAAAAAATGTCTTCTAATTGCCTATGGAAAAAAAATTAACCAGAGTGTGCATGTAGGCTTATGTTTTATGGTTTTTAAGTGGAAGTTTTCTGTTTCTGACACTGTAGAGAAGGCTTTTTACATAAATAACCTCCCATAAATCATTTCTAAGGGCCTGAATAATAATTTTTTTCTTGAGCAGTCTGCAGATGACATCTCAGTCATTAACTACTTTAGGATAAAAGCATTTTGCTAACATTGAGCTTCAGTCACAATTCTTAACTTGTTTAGATTGGCATATACTGTTTATAGTATTGTATTCTACTTGTTATTTTTTTTTCTCCTTAGTAAGAAATTTTACTGCTAGTTAGCTTGTCAGAGATCATTATAAATAAGGGGATAAAAATCCTGGTGGTAGATTGCAGTGTTTTCTACTGAGCATTATTGATCCATAAAGACTTACAATATATTATTCTAAGGTTGTCATTGCTAGAAAGGACTGAATAAGGATTAAGAAACTATGTTGACAGAAGTCATCATTTTAATGACAGGCAATTTAGTTTGAGGTAACTGAAGCAAGGAAAAACGCAATCAATCATCACAGCAAGAATTTTCACAAATGTTTACCAGTCTATAATGAATGTTGTATAGATCATCAAGGTCATTTGATAGCTTCTCTGAAAATAATGTTTTCATATTCTAACAAAGCAATTCAAGTATTTAAAATAAACTGTCCATTTCTTAAAGTTCGGTGATAAAATACAGCAGTGAAATATAAAGGATTAAAAAGTTAGGAAACATGAAAAAATACAGTTAGTTTATTAAGCATTTTGTTTCATACTTGAAATTAGACATGTTGTTTTCACCTAGTGATAATTTCCTCCAGTGTCTGGCTAACGTATGCACATGAAGGATAATTTAATATTGGATCACATTTACTTTCTTGTTATTTGTTCTCAAGTTTTAATATAGTGTTAAAATTTTTACATTTAATGTCTCTTCAAATTGTTTTCTCTTGATTATTTTGAAGTAGAAATCTATATGCAGTGTATAATCCTACTCAGATTCTCCATCCACATTGGTTCTGAGATAGTAAATGGGGAAGAATGCTGAGTTAGAGTTAGCAAACAAAGCGAGTAGTAAAAGTAGGCAGAAGGGAATCATGGTTACTAGTTCCAACAGAAATATGTTCAGGGTAAGTCATAGTATGCTGACTATAAGCCTGGCTACCTAGAAAGTAAAAATTATGGCATATTTAAAAAAAACAATTGTTTTAATAATTTCAGGTAACTGTTTTGACTTAAAATACTGAAAAAAAACCCTTCAAAGTAAAAGAAAAACCCTGAACTGACTATTTGAACCAAGTTGCTTGTTAAAGCCTTGTGTCATAGGGAGTACCTCAGTCAACCAGACTGTGATTATAGTCTTAGGATGAAAGTGGCTTTGTCCTCTATGAGTTACATGTTTGCATTTCTTTCAGCGTTCATGATAAGTAATCTTAGAGGTCATTAAATGATGTGTGTGTGTGTGTTTGTGTGTGTGTGTGTGTATAAATTGAATTCTGGGTGGGTGGATAGTTCTTTGTGAAGGCAGCATTCATACTGGTGAGGAGCTCTGGTGTGAGGTTGCAAAGACCTGGGCTTTAATTCTGGTTTAGTCACTTCCTTTGTGTGGACTTGAGCAGTTAATCTCACTGCTCTTCAGTTTCCTTGTATGTGTAATTAAGGTAGTAATAATACTTACATTTGGGATTCTATTTTTAATTAAATATTGTAATATATGTAAAAGTCCTAAAACACAGAAAATGCTTAAAGTTAACTATTAACTATGATTACTTTTTCATACCATACTCTGTATGGATTATTTTTATATACATGAACACACATAAGTATAACAAATTCATATTGGTGTAACTGTATTCATTATGTGGCTTTTTACAGTTAGATCACCAATCATATGTAATAGGTTTTTGACAAAGAGAATATTGATTTTATCCTAAGTGATGTCAGACATCCTGTTATTGGGAAAGTATGGGGTAATTTGTTATAAAAACCATAGCTAACATTTGTTGGTTGCTTTTTATGTGCCACACATTGTGCCAGTATATCAGCTCATTTAATCTTCACCTCAACCCTGTGAGGTCCGTACTGGTATTAGCCTCATTTTACAGATGAAGAAGATGAAGCACAGAGAGATTAAATTGCTCAGGGTCACATAGATAGTAAGCGGAGGGGGAGCCACGAATCCCTGTTTTGTAGATGTTTGAAGAAGTCTTGCTTATGCTTCCTCCCTAGTTCTCTTATTAAGTACTTGGAAGATTTTTTCCAACTAGGTGAAAGGAACTTCATAAAATATTAAAATGTCACAAATAGATATATATATAGAAACCTTGCATTTATAACTGAGTCACTCTGAGCATGTTCAAATGTAGTTTTATAATTTATAACCTATTGGCAGGTATTTCACAACTCATAAACCATCTACCAATCTATAAATATGTTCTCGAGAAGTTAATGGTAGTTTTCTCCATGCTAGAGACCCATGCTTCATAGTGTGTTTGGTTGTAGAACATTCCCATTTTTTTTTCTCCAGACTTTGAGTCTGTGTTGTGATGAATAAAGAGAACTTTTATGGTTTTGCCAGGTGTCAGGGGCTTACCAGCTATCTTTTTTTTTTTCTATTTTTTTTTTTAGAGGCGGGGTCTCGCTCTTGCTCAAGCTGGTCTCAAACTCCTGAGCTCAAGAGATCCTCCCACCTTGGCCTCCCAAAGTGCTAGGATTACAGGCGTGAGCCACCGCGCCCGGCCCCAGCTATCTTAATTAACGTGCTTCATTCTGTGTGTGTGTGTGTCTGTGTGTGTGTGTGCACGTGCACACACACGCGTGTATTCCTCTGCCTTCTGCCAGATTACTGAATGGGTAGAGGAAGAAAAGGAAAAGCATAAGAGAGCCCAGTGCCTTATTTCAGGGAGTAGGTCTTGGGTTTGGAGCAACCCTTCTTTGTTTCAGTTCTTACCTCAGCTGTGATCATTTTCTAGCCAAGCTTAAGGCTTGGAACTTAGAATGGGCTTAATAAATGTGTGATGAATAATATAAATGAATGGATAAAATGAATGAACATTCTCTTTAGCTTGTAGCTTTCTTCCATTATCACAATCAAACAGATGTTGGATGGAGAGTGAGGGAGGGACAATAAGCTGCCACACATAAATGTGACTTAGACATTTGTAGGATTAATGGAAAAGATAGGCCTTCTTTAACAGAGTGGAAAAGGAAGGGAGCTCCAATTTTAGTAGCTTATTTCACTGGAGAAAGAGACCATAAAATGTCATGATTTCTACCATGATTTGCTTAGGTACTGGTACTAATTTTCATTGATCATATTCTCTCCTCTTACTATTCCTTTTTTTTCATTATCTCTATTCAACAAATCATTTGCCTTCATCATTTCCCACAGCTCTCTCAGATGTAGTCATTGGGAAAGGAGGCACATTGCATGCACACACAGGAGGATAGAGGGTAGGCAGAGGGAGAGCAGGAAAGAAGGAGAGCAATGGATGTTTACCATTAGAATTTTGGGGGTGAATTTCAGCAATCTTTTGGTCTTTATGTGATTCCCCTCTTTATATAGTATTAAAAAGGGATATGGGAGAAATAATATTGTTAACCAAACTTTATATAAAGTTTATTCTGAGAGAGAAAATTTTAAATGGCATTTGTCCTCAAAGTTTATGGTTAAGGGATACAGTCTTTCTTTTGTTTTGCTAGATAAATTTCCTCGAGAACGTGGCTTTTAAAAATTAACCTAAGGCTTTACTCCTTTTCATTACAATGGCTGCTAAATGTATGACTGAGCTGCATTTGGAAATATAGGAGAGAAAAAAACCTCTTTTCAACCTACCACTGGAATGGATTGTCGGGGTTGGGGGGCAGTGTTTTTGTAGATTATCAACAGATACTGAGGATTTCTTGGTATTTAAGGCTCCGTTTTCATTCTTAAGAGCTTCTGTAGTTTTCTTAGACTCTAAGTCTGTGTGATAACATGCCTGGCATTTTTCCTTTTTACCTCTCGTGTGTCTTCTAGATCTGTGGTCCCCAATCCCAGGCCACAGACCGGCACCTGTCCTTGGCCTGTTAGGAACTGGGCTGCCCAGTAGGAGGTGAGTAGTTGGCCAGCAAGGGAAGCTTCAGCTTTATTTACAGCCGCTCCCCATCGTTGCTCGCATCACTGTGTAAGCTCTGCCTCCTGTCAGATCAGTGGTGGCATTAGATTCTTATAAGAGCACGAATCCTGCTGTAAACTGCACATGTGAAGGATCTAGGTTGCGTGCTCCTTATGAGAATCTAATGCCTGATGACCTGAGGTGGAGCTGAGGCAGTGATGCTAGTGGTGGGGAGCGGCTGCAAATACAGATTATCATTAGCAGAGAGGTTTGACTGCACAATAAATGTAATGCGCTTGAATCATCCTGAAACCATCCCACCTCCCTTGGTCTGTGGAAAAATTGTCTTCCATGAAACTGGTCCCTGGTACCAAAAAGGTTGGAGATTACTGTTCTAGATACTTGGAGATTGTTTACTTCTCTAGTGTCTTTTAATCTACATATTTGAAAACTGAGGTTCAAAGTGGTTGAAGGAGACCTTTTAACTTTGAATACTTTTGCTGCTTTTTTTGGTTCTTCCAGGACCTACCCAGTCTCCACTAAGGGGGATATAGCCATGCTATTTTACACTGGTATTTGCAGCAATGGTGGTAGGGGGAAATGCATTTTAGGACAGTACCTAGGTTTTATTTGGTGTTTCCAGCAATAAAGTAACTTGCTTAAAAAACCCTCATCTAAAAGATTTCAGCTAATATTCTTTATTATTAGAATATCTGTTTTGTAGCAGTCCTTTCTTAGATGCTAGGGATTCCAAGGTAAATAATACATGATTCTCTTTTTTGGAAGACCTTACAGTCTGTCTGGATGGTAGAAAAGGGACAGGGAGTATAAGGAGGAGATCTAATACCCATATTTTAATATTTTTGCCACACCTCAAATTTTTCAAAGTGTGGAGAATGAGAATTATTCATTTGTGCACCAATTGTTTGACCACGTGGGGCCACTGCTGACATGAAAAAGAATAAAAATTAGGGAATTTAGCTGGGTGCAGTGGCATATGCCTATAGTTCCAGTTACTCAGAAGGCTGAGGTGCAAGAATCACTTGAGCCCAGGAGTTTGAGGCTGCAGTATGTTGCAATCACACCTGTGAATAAATAGCCACTGCACTTCAGCTGGGCAACATAGTGAGACCCTGGCTCTAAAGGAAAAAAAAAGGAATTTTAGCACATTTTTCATCTATATTCAATATAACCAAGTTTGTTAGAGTTAGCCATTGTGTACATTCTTCCCATTAAATTCTTTAGGTTATACCTGCCTTAGATTATCTCAAGAGATAATGGTCTCAGTACTTTTGCTCTGATCATGGACCTTGTCTGAAGCTAAAGATTGAAAGCTTTTGTAAAAGTGTAAAGAAAGTATTGAAGGAAGAGTTAAGAATGTGCCATTCCAAATATACCACCCTGGCATATTGACTGTTTTGAGTTAAACACGCTTGAAAAATAGTAGATGCAAAAAGATCACTGTGACCTTTCTCCTTCTTAAAAGCAAGAGGTTGAATTGTCAGGTAAAAGATATCCTCCCTATACCAGAAAGAAATTATGGGAAGTTGAGGCTGAGGAAAATCTTTAACAGACTTTGTTAAACTAATCCTTATCTTCCCAGTCACTTCTCTACCTAAATAACTGCGCTTGCTGAAGCCCTTTTGCCTTGTCATATTTTCATAATTTACTACTCTTTGTCTAATTCAATGTATAAATGTTCAACTCTAACAGAATCTTTGGGTCTTCATTTCTTTATGAAGACTCCTGTGCCACATAAAATTAGTATTAAATAAATTTGTATGCTTTTGTCTTGTGGATCTGTCTTCTGCCAATTTAATTCTCAGACCCAGCTGAAAAACCCAAGAGGGCATGGTAAAATTTTGCTTCCTCTTATGATGAAATTCCAAGATAATGCATATTGTCAATTTGAAAGTCCTTTAATTAAAAACTTATAAAAGAGTATAAAATGTAATAACTAATATCATCCTCTTTTGAATAGTATTTATATATCTTTAAAGAAAATGCATTTCTTTCCTCCTTGCCATTTTTTCAGAGTTTGAATTCTCGCTTTTTAGTTTGATACTTAAAAATATATTCAGCACAGTTCTGATTGAACAGTTTATCAGGGAAGGAGTGAGGAATCAGGCGTTCTGCAGTGACTGAAGTATTGTGCCAAGTGACTGATGCATCTCAGAAGAAAAACATGAGAATTTATATAACCTAAGGCTCTGGTCCTTTTCTGATAACGTTGAACCAGAGCCATTTCATAGTTACAGATTTGCGTTTAAATCTTATACTTTGAGATAAAATGCTTCCAGAGGAAAAGGGGAAAAGTGTTAGGTGAAGTTAAGTACAAAAGCCACGGCATGCATTTGTGTGCCTACACACACGTGCGTGTGCACACCCCCCACTCCACTAAAAATTATTACCTCTTGGGAATAAAATGAAAATAGAAATGTCACTTAGTCTTGATTTATTCATGGGTTGATTATCCACTTTATGGATCATCTAGTCCTTTTATTTCTCTTTTTTTCTTCCCCTCTCTCCAATTTTCCTCCAGCTGCCTGATTTTTTCTATTTTTTTCTTTGTTACTATCAACTCTATTAGAGGGTGGGACATACCTGCAATATACAAATTAGCCAACTTTGTACTTAATTAGCAATTATTAAGCTAAGGGGCAAAATTAGTTGGAAATTATCTTTCACATTTAGTTGTTTATGCCATCCCTGTTTATCATGATTATGGATAAATGCAAGTTGATTTTTTAATAATGAAATTTAGAAAATATATTTGAAACAAAATAGGCATTATCATTGGTTTTCCATAACATCTTAGAGTCAAGTCTCAACTCAAATATCACTTCCCCAGGGAGGCCTTTCTTAATATACTCCTGTTAAATACAGCAGCCCCAGTCATTTTTTTATCCTCTTATCCTAGTTTATATTATCTCATAGCAGTTATTTATTCATCTGCCTGTCCATCCACTTGTATATTATCTGTTTGTCTTTTGGTTTAGAATGTAAGTGCTGTGGTGAGTAATTGACCTTTTTCACTTCAGCATAGTGGCTGCCCCAGAGTAGGCAGAAAATGTTTGTTGAACAGCCCATAGGCAAGGGAAGCAATTTACTCTGTTTTACAGAAATGGGAAATTAATACTTAAAGAAGATAACTTTCCCAAGGTTACATTACTAATGACTAGTAGGGATAGGATTAAGTAGCACCCTACATCTTATAATACACATCTTGAACAACGATGATTTACATAATTAAGAATTTTCCGCCACCTAAATTTGTTAATCGTTATATAAACTAGAAGTTGAAAATTTTGTGGTTGTGTATAATTTCCTATTGTAGTTTTTGGATTTCTGGTTTAGTAGTAAAAATTTGGTCTATTTTATAAATGTGTTCCAAAGCATGTCTTTGAAATACTGCTTTTGCTATGTTTGGAGAATTCTGTGCATAGATGTTTCAAAAATGTTGTATTTTCTGTTATTGATAAACATTTAACTCAGAAGTCTATAGGAAAAAAACATTTAGATTTGCTTGTATAAATTTAGAAACTTTGGAATAGCAGTAAAGGTAAGTATTTTAGAAAAAACATTTACAAACTTCAAATTATTTTCAAGGTAGCATTTGCAAGTGTTGTTTAACAAACTTATAATTCTTACCAACCCAGAAAAATAAGATTAGGTATACACATTATGCAGAATTTTCTAGAAATACTTTGAAGATCTAGATGCAAATTCTTCTAGATGTTTGATACATTATATGACATGTCAAGTGTACAAAGAATTGATAATAACCTTAGTTTTTCTTAATTCAACTTTTCATTATTTTTATTTAGGGAAACTGATTGTTTGTTGTCAATTAGATTTTTAATGATTTCCTAAATAATTTCTACTGATATCTCTTATTGGAAAATTCGGAATACATTATGCTATTTTCTTCAAAATTTTGCTAATATCTAAATGTTAAATACTTTTAAGAGTATAAAACCTGCCTTTTTTGAATATAGTTTTTTTGTGGGAACCTTAAATAGTTACAACTTATGCTACAGAATAAATCTAAATTTTTCCAATCATTAGAGTTATTAAAAACTATTTCCCATTACAGCAATCTCCTCTTATCCATGAAGGATCCCAGTGGAGGCCTGAAATCACAGATAGTACCAAACCTGATTGCCCTTGATCGGAACATGTTTCTGTTTTTTTACCCACAAATTTAATGTATTTTCCATTTTAAATAAGCACTTATCATGCACTATAGCCATCACTTTTGCAGTTTGAGGTGTGACGGCAGAACTAGTGCTAATTTCTTTTTCCTTTTTCACAACTTCACAGAAGATTCATTCTTACTGTAGAACTTAGCAAACTCAGTATATGATTTTTTGTTCTTAAGTTAAGAACTGTCACCTTTTCACTTAAAAGAAGTACTTAATGGCTTCTCTGTGGCATATCTGAATTGCCAGCATCATTACTCTTAAGCTTCAGGGCCATTATTAAGTAAAATAAGGGTTACTTGATCACAAGTAGCCACAGCTGATCTGATAACTAAGAGGGGCTGCTAAGTGACTAAAGGCAAGTAGCTTATATAGCTTGAATACACTGGAAAAAGGTCCTACCCACTAAAATAGGATCTGCATTTTAATAAGATACAATTTTTATGCACATTAATGTTTGAGATGCTCTGGTTTAGAATAAGCTGTTCAAACAAAAATGAAAATAGGTCCTGACTTTAGGACGATTGAATTTTATTTTTCAGAGATTATTAAGATACTTAATAATAGTGCAAATTTTGTACATCTTGGTGGAAGTAAGCATGTTACTGTATATGTGAGCCATAAGAACAGTCTTTGATTTAGTTATCTCTTAATGAATGACGTGGAGATTGACAAAATAGGGTTAAGCATTGGAAAATCCCAGGTAGGATCTTTTTAATATGTGTCGATTTTATTCATTAAATCATTACAAAGTTGTGCTGGGTTGAATATTCTAGGTATAATAAATGGGAATTGTTGAGAAGGGTAAGTAGTATTGGCAATGATGGCTTTTAGTTTCTACTATTTGAAAATGTGTATGGTTAATTGGAATAATTGTCTAGATTTAAGAATTGTATCAATATTATTAAATGTCAAATTTAATGCCCAACTATAAAAACAGGAGAAATCTTTTTAATGTAGACAAATCATTGAATAAAACAAAACTTCTTAATTATTCTATGACATATTCTAAGTAGATTTTTGTGTTCTTGACAATTTTAATTCATATAATAGTCTTTCAATATAGAACAAACCCAAGGATCATGGATAAAAGAAATAGGGCTTTACCTTATGACAAGGCCAATAAAAGTTGGAAATATATTTCTCAACTATTGCTATAATTGTCTATGATTTTTTATGTCTACTGATATTACATTGCATTAGGAAATGTAACGTTAGGAAGTAGAAAATAATTGACTAGTTTATTCATCTTTCATTGAAATTAGGAGAGTTATAATTGGTACCTTCAAACTAAGATTTTGTTCTACTGAAGTTATTGTCATGGGTCAATGAAGTTGACACGGCTTAGAGAGCTGATCTCATCTCTGCACTAAACCTTGAATCTTTTTCAACAAATAGAGATATAGTTAGAAAAGCTTCTAGATAAAAATCCTAAATACTTCTTAACTCATTTATTTGAGTGTCAGAAATTTTCAACTTATTTTGAATTGAAATCTCTTCATTTTCATTTTAAACCTGTTTATACCTATACATTTATAAAATTGAAATAAAGAGTTAGCATAGAGGCAAGGACTATTTTGTATCCTACTTTGTGTAATGATTTACAAAGTGACTATTTTCATCTACTCCCTCTTGACCAGTTTAAATGATTTAGTTCTTTCATTGGTTCTCTCTTTATCTTTTGATCACTTGGGACAGAGTACCTGACCCTTTCAACATCTGAGGTGCTCTTAATTGTAGAGGCTACCCTGGGACAAGAGCACCTGTTGTCTTTCTGACGCAGTTGGGACCAAATGAGTTAATTGAAAAAGAAGTGTTTACTTTTTTTAATGTTTTTTCATTTTATTAGCAATAATTCCAAATGGGTTATGAAGGAAACTTATTCATTGAATTTGATGAGGTTTCCAAAAACACTTTTTTTTAAGGATTGTAAACTTTAATCCATATAAAAATAAACAAATTAACATAATATCCTTATAAGTTTACCATACTTATTTAAACTAAAAAAGTCATGATTTATTTTTTTTATTTTTTATTGACATTTTGAACACTTTTTTTTTTCTTTCAGGATATTATGAGGGTACAAACATTTTGGTTACATTTTATGTCTTTGCCTCACCAAAGTGAGGATTGAGGCATGCCCTTCTCCTCTACAATGTAATAATAAAATGTCACCAGAACTATCATATTTTAGGCAAAGAGTCAGGCTGATACCAAAAGCAACATACAACATTAAAAAGATACAAAAGAAGACAATTTGCTGAATATTAAAAACCATCTCAATATGAACTCTTTGCAATCAGCATAGAACTATCAGCTATCAAAACTAAACCACACAAAGGTAAACTTGGCCAGTGGAGGCCAGGAGTCAATATGGGGAAAAAATAAGTAAGTTCCTCAGTGAACTTATAGTTCACTGAATAGTATTTTGGAACATTGGCCTGGCTGGTGCAAGCAGTATTAGAAAATCGTTTTGGCAAGGGAGAGAAATAAATACAAATGGAATGCTATATTTTAAAATCAGCAGATTGTTCCAAGAATGATAAAGTTATCAATAAAGTAGCAAGGACATAATTTTAAAACATTATTTGTTATGGGCTCAAAAAACATTCAAAATGGTTCTATTTAAAGGTTTCACATTAGCTATGTCCAGGCATTTAGACTTAAGGGAAGTAAAATTAAAAAAGTATACTTTTTTTCCCAAGGAGAATTTCTTTAAAACCATGCATATTGCTAAGTAGCAACATTATACTTGGTAAACAATAATTGGCAACAAAATAAGTTTAAATGCTATAATATTCTGCCCAAATCAGTCTCAGATACTGTTTAATAACCAAGACGCAAACTAATTTTGTTTTAACAAGCCTAGACCAATGCTATCAAACATGTCCTTGGTTAGAAATCCAGTTTCATTTAACGTTTTGAAAGCTCATTTGACAGCTAGTCAAGTCCCTCATAGAGACGAATTTCTGGTGTAGTACAGGTGGCTTGAACATACCATGTTCTGTTATGAATAGACTGAAAACCTAATTTTTCTGTCATTTCACTGAGCCTGCAGCATTTGGCAAATCCTGTTTGTTTATAAACAGCAGCAGTACTGTATCTCTCAGCTCATCTTCCTGAAGCATTTTCTCCAGCTCTTCTGCTCCCTCCTGAATTCTTTCACGATCGTTGCTATCTACCACAAAAATAAGACCCTGGGTATTCTGGAAGTAATGGCTCCAGAGAAGCCTAATTTTATCTTGATCACCAACATCCCGTACTGTGAAGCACAAGTTCTTATATTATACAGTTTCCACATTAAAACCGATGTTAGGAATGGTGGTGACTATCTTCCCCAAGTCCAGTTTATACACAATGGTTGTCTTGCCCACAGCATCCAATCCAGCCATCAAAATGTGCGTGTACTTCTTACCGAAGAGGCTGGAGAAGAGATGGTGAGGTCCATGGCAATAGCGGCCCTTGTGATGGGTAGAAGCAGAAGGGGTTTGGGGTGTCCCCAGGCCTTGTCCTTTCACGTTCCGACAGATGGGCAACTCGTGTAGTGGCTCAGGGTCTGGCCTTAAGGCACCTGCTGGCCTTAAGGCGCCAACATGGACAGAATCACGTCACCGCTTGCCCATCCCCTAGTACTTCTGGTGCTCAAGAGGTGTTTTAAGTAAAGATTTTTTAAAAAACACATACTTCACTTAAGCACTGAAATTTGTTTATCATATTGAGTAGTTTGTTCAAATAAGGATAATTTTCTCTCTCTCCCTAATCAGGGTTTTCAAAGACTTAGGTTTTTTGGACACTTGGCAATCTGGAGAAGTCTATGGGAACTTTCTCAGGATAATGTTAGAACATGTAGATATGTGTTTCTTTTTTAATATATTAAATAATATTGTTCTAATAGCTATCATAATTTTGAAATAGTGAACATTAGTGCTATTTTAAGATATCTGCATATTTCCATTGATATGGAAACATCTTTGATTTTTATTGGTGACAATAGAAATTGTCTACATTCATAATCGAAGGAAATGCTAACTAGAGATTAGTGAAAGTAAAAATATAACATGTTAGGGAAAGTAAATAGAAGTATTTCAAATAGAAATTGATTATAAAAATGTCATATTTTTTCATCCAAATTTATAGACCCATTATAGTTTATGTAAGGTAGGATAAAAACTCTTAATGTGGCAACCTTACTGAACTCTCTTACTGCTGAAATTTAAAAAAAATGTGTTTTTCTAGGTGGATATTTATATGATCTAAAAATAATGATTTTTTTCCTTTCTAATCTTTACATGTTTTATTTTCTTTTCTATTTTATTTTGTCCAAGACCTCTAGAACTGTATTTAAGGGTTGTGATGCTAGTAGTTTCCTTTCTTTTGTTCCTGATCTTACAGAAACTGTAGATTCTCAAGTATAATGGTCATGTAAGTTTTTGGTATACAGATATTCTTTGCTATCCAAGATTACTTGGGGCTTAAAATTACGTAGTTGGTGTAGCAAGATTCTCATTTAATTGGTTATATATGGTTCATGAATTTTGGATAGTTATTTGTGAGAACTGAGATAGTGAAGAAAATTGAAAACTGAAAATTTATTTGAGTTTATTTTGTTACTGAGTTCCACTAGCAGGTGGTCATCCAGGTTCAGATAGGACATATTCTTGCATAGCTTTTACTAATGTAAGGAAATTCTCTTCTATTTATAATTTAAGTTTTTTAAAAATTATAAATAGGTCATAAACTTTATCACATGTTTTTGCTATGTTAATTGAGCTAAATAAAGATGATGAACTACCTCTGCATTCCAGGACACCTTATCACCCTGAATGCACCCAATCTTGTCTGATCTCAGACGCTAAGCAGTATCAGGCCTAGTTAGTACTTGGCCAGGAGACAATTATATTTTGATAAAATGTTGGATTCAGTTAGCTAGTATTTTATTTGGTGGTGTTTCTACTCCCCCTCCCAATCTAATTCCTAAGTGAAGTGAGCCCATATTTTCTTTCCTTACATTTTCTAGTTTTGAAAAATCAAGATTCCATTAACCTCTAAGATGAGCTTGGAAGTTTCTCACTCTTCCAATTTGGTTTAATAACTTGTATTAGAAAGCCATTAATGTTTCTAAAGGTTTATTAAAACCCACTCATAAAACCATGTGGGCCTTGGGCTTTTTCAGACGGATATGTTCAGTAGCATTCCAGATTATTTCATAATTTTCAGTATATTCAAGGTCTCTATTTCTCTTTTTGATAATTTTGGTGCATAGTTTTCTAGGAATTTTTTGATTTTATGTAGATTTCTAAATTATTAGGTTATACTTACGACACTTTAAAAATATCTATTTAACATTTTGTAGTTCCCCTTTTCATTCTGTATTTGGCTTCTTTGTCACATCCCCCCACATCACCCCTGTATTTGATAAATCTTGGGAAAGGTTTGTAGATATTTGTTGATAGTCTTCAGAAAGGCAACCTTTGCCAATCTCCTCTATTGCATTTTTATTTAAAATTTTGTTGACTTATGCTCATTATTATTTTCTTGGTACTAATTCATATTGTTTAGAGTTTTAGTTCTTAGTTGTTATGGGTATTCTTCTCTTTTTCCTTTTTTTTTTTAGCTTATGTTTAATTCAGCTTTGTTTGTTATACAATAACAGGTAAAATATTTGATAACCCTTATCTACTCTATATTTAAATCATCTTCCTGATTTTGTTTTTTGAGTACTTTTCCTAGAATGTTTTCAGTTTGGGTCTGTGTGGCAGAAACCTTCTGTGGCTTTGTATGCCTGAGGAATTTCTAGAGTAACAGTTTGCCTTGATATAAAATTCTAGAGTCAAAATTGTTTTCCTTCAATACTTTTAAAGTGTTACTGTATCATACTCTTATTCTCTTGTTCTGCTTCTCTTTGGAAGCTTTAGAAATTCTTTTTGTTTTAAAATTTAACCACAATATGTCATATTACAGATTTTTTTCTTCTTTGTTCTATTAGTCTTTCCATTCTAAGATCTTTCATCTTTTTTTAGTTGTGGAGCATTTATTTTAATTATTCCTTCAAAGAAATTCTTTCTCTTTCTCTCCACCTCCCTCTTCTCACCATTTTTTCTGAGACTCCTATTACCTGGATGTTCACATATCTGCTTCTATCCCTTGGCTTTTCTTTCATGTTTTTTTTAAGCAGGGTCTTGCTCTGTCACCCAGGCTGGAGTACAGTGGCCTCATCATAGCTCACTGTAGACTCAAACTTCTGGGCTCAAGTGATCCTCCTGCCTCAGCCTCAAGAGTAGCTGGGACTACAGTTGCACACCACCATGCCTGGCTAATTTTTCTATTTTTTTGCAGAGACAGGGGTCTCGCTATGTTGCTTAGGCTGCTCTCCAACTCCTGGCCTTAAAATATCCTCCCATCCTGGCCTCCCAAAGTGCTAGAATTACAGGCATGAGCCACCACACCCAGCTGTCTTTCATGTTGTTATATCATATTCTTTCCTATTACCTTTTAGGAAAGATCTCCAATCTGATTTTCTAAATCACGTATCCTCTGGCTATAGCCATCCTGCTGTTTATCTCCTCTGTTGTATTTTTATTACGTTTATTCTTATGCCAACCTTTTAAATTATTCTTACTGATTTCTTATTCATACTTTACAGTGTTGATATCTTTCCTTACTGCCTTAGCTATATCATGTTTATTTTAAATGATTGGTACATCTATTCCAATAATTTCTGTGTCAGCAGCTACATCAAACCCCTCCCAGAGACTAAAGGGGGAGTCCAGAATTTTCAATTATGTAACGTGCAAGACTATATGATGTTAATATTGATGAAATGAATAGAGCAAACTTGTTAGCTCCTAGTCAGGAGTTCTGGGGATTAGGCTGAGAGCCAAATCTGTGCTGGTGCTGGCTGTGGTTTGGTGCCACCTAGTGGCCTTTGCCTCCTCTGGCTTAAATTTCCCTGGGCATAATACAGTTTCCTCTGGTGAGCTCCTGGAGTGGCAGCAGTTCCCAAGAATCTCGGTTAGTTGTCTCTGGTTTTGTGGGCCTGATTGGAATGATTGGTCTGGGAGAAATCTGGGCATGTAGGAACCCAGTCTCCCTCCTTGCTTCTAAATATGGTGTTGCCTGACATGGCTTTGTCCTTCCCCTCTTTCCTCACTCCTGACCTGATGGGGAAGCCAATGGTATGTGTTTAGATATTTGTATTGCTTTAATAGGTGGATGTTCTTCATAGTTGATTTCTAGATCAATTTTTATTCCCAAGATATAGCTACTCTGGTAATGTGAATTGGAATGGCTAGCCTGTGGTCAAATATTCTTAATCTGGCAAGGAACTCCAGGCACCACTGAATCCCTCTTGATCACTTCCTGCCTCTTCTCTACCTACGGTTTTCACCTTTGCAAGAGCCCTTAAGTTGCCCCGTGGTACGCTGCTAACATTAATAATTGGCCTTCTGCTGTCCAATTTCTATGGCATGTTGAAGGTATATGCTTTGTTTATCCTCAGAGGAGAGGCAAGGGTAGCGTGGAAAAGTTTCCTTACAACCTGTTCTTTCCCAAATTAGGTTGTAGCACCCTGACTCTAATGCTCATAGTTTTCTTTTTTAAGTTTTTTATAACTGTTTCCCTCACTAAGCTACAAGTTTTTCAGGATTGATTTTTGTGGAAGAAGCTAATAGTGGAAAGAGTTAACCATCTTGATAGGAACTAGAAGATATATTAACTCCAAAACAAGTTTTATCTTAGCCTAGGTATAAAAATCATCAGTCCCAAGTAGGCAAATTTAAAAATATTTTATTGCATTACTTTCTGGTATTTAAATTTTTATGTTACTCACTATTGAAAAAATTTCCCTTTAGGTACTCATATGATTCTTTTGCTTTGGGAATTCCTTTTGCCTTTTGTTTTGCTTGTGTTTTTTTACATCTCATCACATTTTATACACTTGAAAAATTGAACACGTCTTAGACTTCTTTAGAAGTTCTCACTTTTTTAAGCAACATTTTTACAGAGCCCTTTCACATATATTAATCATATTCATTTTTAACTGAAGCTGTGTGGAGGAAACTATAAGGCTAAGAGAGATTGAGTGTGTTACATATGATAACACAGCCAATAAATGGCAGACCAAGGATGTAAATCCAGGACCAGCTTTAGTTCCAAGCTCTGTCTGCGACACTACAGCTGCATTGGGGGCACACTTCTGTTTTGTTTTGTTTTGAAATGTCAGAATCCTCTGAATTCTTTGAAAACAATTATTAATTCCAGTTTTTATAATAAAATCAGTCTCACAGTCCTTTATTTTAAGAAACTTTTAAGTCAAGGATTTCCACAAAACCCTTATATTCCATATTGATAGACATTTTTGGTGGATTGTGCTATATATATTTTTTTAACCAACATACTTGCTTTGTATCTGACGTCCTCTTAAATCAAATCTCTTCAATCCCTGATTCTCTCACAGCTTGAAAAACAGTGTTGTTTGTGCTTTCTTTTCTCCAATTCAAATTATGCTGTGAAAATAGCTGATGGCAGCCAAAGACTGATTATTATAGGGTGGAAAACCTGCCACTTTTAAACCACAGAAACTTGTTATTTAAGTGGAAATTGTGTAATTGCTTTTGTTGTTATGATCTATAGACTGCCTTGAAAATATGTAGGCTCTGGATGGAGCATATCACAGTTTTTATTATGTTTAGTTGTTCTGTTGGTTACTGGGATCTAATTTGGAATTTCTCTTAAATTGTCTGTGTGTTACCACTTTAGGAATATATCCTGGGCATACTCTTCATTTGACTAGTTTTCTACCACCTAGATTACAGGATCCTAGGGTGTTTTAGCAAAACAGAGGTTAAAGGGTCATGTATTAATATTTTGACTTCCTTGATTATATCTAAGGAAATGGAAAGGATATGTAAGTGACTTAGTGAATACTATCTAGCTTATTAGGGGCTGAGCCTCCCTAGAGTCCAGGTTTTCTTTTCTTTTTTTCTTTAATTTATTTGTATATATTCATGGGGTACAAATGCAATTTTGTATATTTGATATATTGCACTGTGGTGAAGTCAGAGCCTTCGGTGCATTCATCACTGGAGCAATGCACATGTAGCCACCAAACAACCTCTCATCATCTGCCCTTCTCTTAGTGCTCTCACCCCACCCTCTGAGTCTCCACTGTCTATCATTCTACACTCTGACTCCATGGGTACACCTTATTTAGCTCCCACTTATAATTGAGAACATGTGGTATTTGTCTTTCTGTGTGTGACTATTTTCACTTAAGATAATGGTCTCCAGTTTCATGCATGTTGCTGCAAAAGACATTTCATTCTTTTTTATGGCTGAATAGTATTTCCTTATGTATATATGTATATATACCACATTTTTTAAATCTATCCTCTATCGATAAACATCTAGGTTGATTCCATATCTTTGCTATTGTGAATAGTGCTACAATAAACATACAAGTACAGTTGCCTTTTTTTTCCTACTCTTTTTTTATTATTATTATTTTTAAATTTCAGCCTATAGTTATCTTTTTCATATATCAATTTCTTTTCTTTTGGGTGAATCCCAGTAGTGGGATTACTGGATAATATGATAGTTCTATTTTTAGTTCTTTCAGAAATCTCCATACTATATTCCATAGAGGTTACACTAATTTACATTTCCACCAACAGTGTATGAGTTCTCGTTTCTCTGTAGCCTGGCCAATATCTGTTATTTTTTTGCCTTTTTTGCAATAGTTGTTCTGATTGGTGTAGGATGATATCTCATTGTGGTGTTAATTTGCATCTTTCTGATACTTGGTGATGTTGAGAATTTTTTATATGCTTGGTCATTTGTTTATCTTCTTTTGAAAAATGTCTGTTCATGCCCTTAGCCCACTTTTTAATGGTTTAATTTGTTTTGGGGGGATTTTTTTTTGAGTTGAGTTTTTTATTATAAATTCTGCATATTAGTTCCCTGTCAGATGTATAGTTTGCAAATATGTTCTCCTATTCCTCAGGTTGTCTGTTCACTCTGTTGATTATTTCTTTTGCTGTGAGGAAGCCTTGTAGTTTAATTATGTCCCATTTATCTATTTGTGTTTTTGTTGCCTGTTCTTTTAAGGTCTTAGTCATGAATTCTTTCCTAGGCCAATGTCCAAAAGAGTTTTCCCTAGGTTTTCTTCTAATATTTTTACAGTTTCTGGTCTTACATTCAAGTTTTAAATCCATTTTGAGTTAATTTTTGTATATGGTGAGAGATAGGGGTCTATATTATTCTGTATATGGCAATCCAGTTTTCTTATCGCCATTTATTGAAAAGGGTGTCCTTTCCCCAGTGTATGTTCTTGTCAAGTTTGTCAAAGATCAGTTGACTGTAAGTAAGTGGCTTTATTTCTGGGTTCTCTATTCTGTTCTATTAATTTCTGTATCTATTTTTATACCAGCACCTACCTTGCTGCTTTGGTTACTAATGTGATGCCTCCAGCTTGGTTTTTTTTTTTTTTTTTTTTGCTCAAAATTGCTTTGGCTATTCAGACTCTTTTTTGGTTGCATATGAATGTTAGAATTGTTTTTCCAAGTTCAGCCAAAAATGACAGTGGTATTTTGATAGGGATTGCATTAAATCCGTAGATTGCTTTGGGCAGTATGGTCATTTTAATGATATTAATTCTTCCAATCTATGAGCATGGGATGGTTTTCCATTTGTTTATATCATCTATAATTTCTTTCATCAGTATTTTGTTGTTTTCCTTGTAGAGATATTTCACCTCCTTGTTTAAATATATTCCTAGATATTTTTTTATAGCAATTGTAAATGGGATTGCTTTCTTGATTTGTTTCTTGCCTAGATTGTTACTGGTGTATAGAAACTACTGATTTTTGTATGTTGATTTTATATCCTGAAACTTTACTTAATCCATTTATCAAATCTATGTTTTGGTGGAGTGTTTAGAGTTTTCTAGATATAGGCTCATATTATCAGTGAACAGGGATAATTCGACTTCCTCTTTTTCAGTTTGGATGCCTTCTATTTTTTTTCTCTTGCCTGATTTCTCTGACAAAGACTTCTAGTACTATGTTGAATGACAGTGGTAAAAGTGAGCATCCTTGTCTCGTTCCAGTTCTTAGTAGGAATGCTTTCAACTTTTCCCCATTCAGTATGATGTTGGCTGTGGGTTTGTTGTATATGGCCTGTATTATTTTGAGGTATGTTTGTTCTATGCCTAGTTTGTTGAGGATTTTTATCATGAAAGGATGTTGAATTTTATCAAATGCTTTTTTCTTCATTATTGAGATGATCATATGATTTTTGTCCATCATTCTGTTTATGTGATATATCACATTCATTGATTTGTGTATGGTAAACCATCCTTGCTTCTCTGGTATTAAAACCCACTTGATTATGGTGTATTATCCTTTTGATGTTCTGTTGGGTTAGATTAGATTAAATTAGCAAATTTAATTGAGGATTTTTACAGTTCAGGAGGATTGGTATTAGTTCTTCTGTGTACATTTGGTGGAATTTGACTGTAAAACCATCTGGTCCTGCGCTTTTTTTTGTTGTTGGAAGTTTTTCTTTTTCTTTTTTTTTTTTTTTACTGGTTCAGTCTTGCTACTTGTTATTGGTCTGTTTAGGAATTCTATTTCTTCCTAGTTCAATCTTGGGTGGAATTTATTCCTCTAGGTTTTCTCCTTTGTGAGTGTATAGTTGTTCATAATAATATCTGATAATCTTTTGTATTTCTGTGGTATCAGTTGTAATGTCTTCTTTTTCATTTCTGATTTTGTTTATTTGGATCTTCTCTATTCTTGGTTAGTCTAGCTAGTGTTTTGTCAATTTCATTTATCTTTTCAAAGAACCAACTTTTGTTTTGTTGATACTTCATATTGTTTTTTGGGGGGAGGGATCTCTATTTCATTTCATTCTGCTCTGATCTTGTTATTTCTTTTCTAACATTGGATTTGTTTTGTTCTTGTTTTTCTAGTACCTTGAGGTGTGATGATAGGTTGTTGTTGATTTGTGATCTTTCTATTTATTTGATGCAGGCATTTAATGCCAAAACCTTCCTTATTAGCATTGCTTTCCTTTATATCCCAGAGGTTTTGGTATGTTGTGTTTTCATTTTTATTTAATTCAAAACTTTTTAAAATTTCCATCTTAATTTTTTTGTTGGCCCCAGGATTGTTCAGGAGCATGTTGTTTAATTTCTATGTATTTGTAGAGTTTCTGAAGTTTCTGTTTTGTATTGATTTCTACCTTTATTCCACTGTGGTCTGAGAAGATACTTGATATGATTTTGATCTTTTAAGATTTAAGACTTGTTTTGTGGCCTAACATGTGATCTGTCCTGGAGAATGTTTTATGTACTGATGAAAAGAATGTGTATTCTGTAGTTACTGGGTAGAATGTTCTGTAGATGTCTGTTAAGTCCTTTTGGTCTAAAGTATAATTTAGGTCCAGTGTTTCTTTGTTGCTTTTCTGTCTTAATGATCTGTCCAGTGCTGTAAGTAGGGTGTGTAAGTCTCTCACTTTTATTATCTTGTCTGTCTCCTTCTTTAGTAATATTTGTTTTGTGAATCTAGGTGCTCCAGTGTTGGGTGCATTTATATTTAAGATTGTTATGTCCTCTTGCTGATTTGATCCCTTTATCATTATATAATGACTTTCTTTGTCTTTTTTTATTGCTTTTGATTTAAAGTCTGTTTTATCTGATATAACTGTAGCTACTCCCACTCACTTTGGTTTCCATTTGCATGAAATATCTTTTTTCCACCCCTTTGCTTTCAGTCTATGTGTGTCTTTATGGTAAGGTAAGTTTTTTCTAAGTCACTTATGGTTGGATCATGTTTTTGTTTTATCCATTCTGCCAATCTGTGTCTTTTAAATAGAACATTTAATCCATTGATGTTCAAGGTTAATATTTTGAGGCTTTGTTCTTGTCATATTGTTAATTGCTTTCTAGTAGTTTTATAAATTATCAGTTTCTTTCTTTTTCTCTTTTAGTTTTTGTGGTTTGATGAAATTCTGTCCTGTTGCCATTAGATTCCTTTTTCTTCCTGCTTTATGTGATTGTTTTATAAGCTCTGTGAGTCTATATTTTCATGTATTTTTGTGTTGTTGAATATTGAATTGTTGTTTCCATTTTTAAGACCCACTTTAAGCATTTCTGAGTCCAGGTTTTCTGACTCTACCTCTGGTTCCTTATATATCATATAATCTCCTTAATGTTAAATAGAATTTTTTAATTTTTTCTTTGAATCTGTTTCTCTTTTAGGAATCTCACATTGTTTTTCTTTTCAACAACTGAGTACTTCTCTGCTACCTATTTTTTCTCCAGTATATGAAAAGGTAGCAAGAGGAAGAAAAGACAACTAACATTATTAAGTTCTTTCTAAGTTCATACTCTGTGTTGGTCTGCTCAGGCTGCCCTAACAAAATACCATAGAGGGGTAGCTTAAACTACAGAAATTTATTTTCTTACAGTTCTGGAGGATGGAAAGTCCAAGATCAAGGTCTTGCAGGTTGGTTTCTGGTGAGGGTTTTCCTCCTATGCTGTTTTCTTGCTGTGTCCTTACATAGTAGAGAGAGCTTATAAAGCCATAGTCCTACTGGATTAAGATCATACCCATATGACCTATTTTAATCTTAACTACTTCCTAAAGACCCTATTTCCAGATATAGTCTGGAGTTAGGGGTTAGGACTTAAAGATATGAATTTTTAGAAGGCACCATTCAGTTTATAGTATGCGCTGTGTATCATAACCTGTAATGTAACTAGCATTCGTCACATCACTGACATGGCTTCCTCCAGATCCTTAATATGATGAGTCTTCAAGAGCAAAATACGGTGGTCTGAGGAGATGCAAGCACAATTTCTTCTGCTTTCTTTGACAAAGTATACATAATCTCATAGAACTGCTCCCAATTTCTCAATTCAGGTACCAACAGGGCTTTCTTTCAAAAAATTATAATACATATAATACATTATGCATATGAACAATTTAGGATCATTTTGCCCATTTAAATCTTCATGGAAGTCATTGTCAGGTCACAATTGAGTCCGCATGGCACAAACTTTGGTATCAGAATTTCCTGGTTTTGAATCTTGCCTCTGCCACTTAGTATCTGTGAATTTCAATAGGATTTAGTTACTCTGCTTCAGTTTCTCATGTGTAAAGTGGACAAAATTATTTCACAGCTGCTGACATTTAGGATTATGTGAGAAAGCACCTGATAAATAGTAAGTACTCAGTTAATGACAATTATTATTATGATCTTCATTTGCTGCTTTTCCTGAACTTTGGGCCCCAAATAAATCTGGCTCATTTACTCTCCGTATTCACCTTAAAGATTCCTCCTTTTGTTATTTAGGGACTTGGTGATCTTCGGTTAATTCTATGTCCCATCTTGGTGAGTGTATGCTTATAGAAGATTTTATACAGGTCTTTTATTATTCTTAAATTTTTCAAGTGGATAGACAAATCAGAAATCAACCTATGATATTCTCAATAATCCCCATTTTTTAAGTTCCCAGTTAAGTAAGGAAACTGAGGGTCAAAGAAATAACAACTGTTCCATTAGGGTGGAGCTAGAATTCTCTACTGGATCTGTCTGTCTCCATATCTTGTGCTGTTTCCATTACATCACATTAAAACAATTTAATATTTTTAAGTGATCTGATCAATGTAAAGTTCTGTAACATCAGAAATATCTATAGCTGATATAAAGTCCAGGTACTTTGTGATGCAGGCCTAAGATACTCCTATTCAGCAAAGCAAGAGATTGATAACTGAAACACCATTAAAAACAATTTAAATATTTATATTGCTCCTGAAGATGCCAAAGGGACATGGTAGCCATAATGCACAGGAAAACTTTTAAAATATCCTCTAGTGAAGAATTTGGTATTGAATTTCTGTTACATATTTAGAAAACTAAGCAAGGAAAGCAGAACAAAAACAATAAAACCCAATACACTAATTACCTCAGAAAAACAAAAAGTTGTGCAGGAAAGAAGTAATAGTAGCTTACTGCATAGCTCAGCTTTGAATATTGTTTACATAGTTATAATTATTAATGTAGAAACACTAAGAATCTAGGTAAAATTATAATACACCTACCTAGGAAAGATTGTGTATATATTGGATATGGGTAGAGGAAATAGAGCTCAATCCTCATTTTCATATTTAAAAGTCAAATTCCTAAAACTTGAAACCAAGAAGTAGCAATATAAGAATCTGGAGATGTAGGGGTATATTCCAAAATAATCATATGAAAGAACTAAACATGCTTACGTCTGAGAAAGGGTAATAGGGTGGTGGAGTGGTGGAAGACTAATCTGCTATTTTTTTAAGCAAACATTCTGGAATGATTTGATAATTACAGCTAGGTGCATATATAATTTTAATAAAATGAAATAAAAAACAAACTTTTACCCAATGATAAATATTTTGACTTTCTCTTAGCTGATGTTTTGTTTGAATGTCAAGATAAGCATTGATTTTCTTTAGAAGGCATAGTATTTAATTAATTTGCCTAATATTAATTGAATGTCTGCAATGTGCTAGGCATACAGGGGATGTAAATGTAAATTAGACAATAATCCTTGCTTCCAAGGAAGTTGTGATCTTGTCAGGAGATGAGATATATGCAAATAACCTAAATGGAAGATAGTAAGTAATACCTACCAGGAGAGCAGGCTTTCCTGAGCCTTCTTGAATTTGAGTTTTGCCTCTAGCCTTGGGTTAATAGTACAGCTCATATTTCTAATGATCTTGGTCTTGCTTATTATTTGAAGAATTGGCTTCATTCTAGATCTTCATCTGTTTCCAGTCTTGGTAATCTTGACCCTTTTCTCCTGGTTTGCTCAGTGGAGCATTTTCTTTTGTGGATTTCACCTAAATAGACACCCAGTTAGAGAAATTCAATAGGCAGAAAAAGAACCTCTTCATTAGTAGTTCTGTTTTTAATTCTAATTTTTCTCTTATGTCAGAACAAATGTTTCTTCATTTCTCAACAAACTTTTTTGAGTACTTACAATGGGGCAGAGGTGAAGTTACTGAAAAGGTATGTGTAACCTCTGTATGAGATAGGAGTCAGATGTCCCCTCAGCTTTCCTTCTAGACTACTCCTTTGAGTCAGAGACTCTTCCAGGTGGAAGGGTTTGAATCCAGAAGTATGATTTTACAGATGAGTAACACAGGACTAGAAAGAGTAAGTGGCTTATCTAAGGAAAAAACACTGGGCTATTTTCAGAGTAAACATAGAATTCAATATTTAAAGTTTTTGCTAAAATTTGTGCATGCTTATCATGAGCCTGGCTTTTCACCAGTTACTTTTGCATAGATTCCCACTTCATCACTGCAGCAGCTCTGTGTTTAAGGTATTCTTTTCCACCTTTTCTCAAAAACCAGATAAAAAATGTGGAATCTGTTTGTAGTAACATATTTACATCTCAGTTTTCCTAAGTGATCTGTCTATAGGTTGTCTTGCTAGAAAGAGGCTCTACAAGAAAAGTGATGTATTTATAAAATCCTTGGAAAAATTTGCACTATTTTGGATCTTAAGACTTCCATTATCTGATTTTCAACCAGTTTAAAGCAATACAATATGTGGAAATAAACTTTATGTGAGGAAATGAACTAACAGGTCTCATATGTTAGAAATGATATCTTGCCCTTGTTGCATGCATGGAGGTGGAACTAGATCATGTCATGGGCCTGGCCAATCTTTCCATGCACACAGACCAGAGGACTCCTGGGGTTGAGTTTAACTATGAAGCCAACAAAATTCTGTTAAATTCTCACAAACCAGGAAAACCTATTGCTAATAAATTAAAAATCAGTCATTAGAGTACTTTAAATAACAAAAAATACCTGACACCTCTTTGTTCTCTTTTATGAATTTGCCTTTGAATCTGCCAGAATGTAGGGATCAATGAACAAACATCAAAATTCATATGAATTTTTATGCTTTTAGAAAATACAGAGAAAAGATTATAGAAACAGCTGAATGAAAAAATGAAAGTCCATTTTACTCTATGTATATATATTAAAATGTACTGCATGTGAAGCCTTCAGCACACTATAATATGCTTCTATTTTTAGAAAAATATTATGCCACAATTATATTCTATCTTAATGTTTTCAGGATTTGGAAAAATATATTTTAGTATGTCAAAGAATAAATCACACAAATGTGTGTTAAGATATATGTGTGTGTATATATATATATAAAAACTTAAAGATTGATTAAATAATCTTTTTGATGGAGTTAATACTTAATAATTTTTTCCATCAAGTTGTATGAGTCTTTTGTACACTCACTAAAGTCACATTAAATTATTTCTGACACCATAGATATGTATGTAAAGCAACAAATTTAGTGTGCAGATTGCAGTGTCATATTGCATAAATTGTGACTGAGTGGCATATATATATATATAGCCAATTCAAGGAGGAAGACATCAGAGTTAACTTAAACATTGACACTCAATGATTTTCTGAATGGCGTAATACAATGTCTCTGACAGCCCGATTGAAGAAAGCAGAGGGTAATGCCCTCCTTTGCCCCTTTCTCTTTCCCATCATTATTTAGCTCACCTTTGTGGGGAAAACATATATTTGTGTGAAATTATGCCTTATCTTAAATTATTAAATTTTCCACAAATTAACATATTGCAGCTTTCTTGGAATACAATTAAATAGGAATCTGTTACTCTTTAGTATTACAGAGTTAAAAGAGCTGCTTGACAAATTAGAAGCATTTATGATTTTCATTTTCTGTGTTGAATTCATCTCTTGGGAATAAGCAATATCTGTAGAATGTCATGATGATGATTTCAGATCATTGCCAGGTCAGCAAACACAGTCACAGCAGTGACTTAAACAGTGGAGAGAAGGAAAGTATGGGGGGCAGAGTTTTCTCTCTAGGTGGGTATTGAATTAGGAAAGAAGCTGTGTATAGGTAGACAGTTTGGGAATTAGTAATTTCCTTGTCTCCTCTAAAATACCAGAATATATATAGTTTTTCTAATTTGTGCTTAACCAAGGAAATTGTCTCAAATATGTTGTAATTTTTTAAAAAACTTTGTTCTTCTTCTTTCTTAGAAGCACAGTTTACATTTGTTAAAAGGTATAATATCTCATTTACCATTAAGTTTGTTTAATACAGTGCAATTTGTAAGTTCCTTAAATTTGAAGTTCTAGATTCTATAAAACCTATTCACATCTGAATTCTTTGTTCCATGAATCCAAAATATCAGTTTACATAAGGATACCTATACTGCATGAAAAGGTGATTTTACATCTATTACAGTATTACTTTTATGTGGATTCTTATTTACAAATTTTAAATTTTTACCATATTTGCCAAATTACTTCTTAAATTACTGCTAGTTCTACTTATCCCTAATAGTTAATGCTGGATGTTAGAACCAAGGAGGATGGGCCAAGCAGAGTGGGTCAGCTGGTGGCGGGATCTGAGGTTCTTTATTTATTTTCTCTTGTAAAGAGAACAAAGAAACCTGTCAGAGTAGATTTTTTTTTTTGAGATGTATTGGTAAGCCATATGACATTGAAACAGTCATTAAATGATAAAACAGTACTTCTGTAAGCCGAAGGACTTTGAGTGGAGAGGTGGTATTTTATGCTTTAACAAATATGAGTGAAGATTTAAAGTAATACATTTAGCAGGTATGAATCATTTGGAGACAATCTTTAAAGAACCATTCCACATGTGTAAATATTAGAATTACCATTACAGAAAACCATCTGAGGCACAGAAATGAAGATTTTATAAAAACCAAACAAAAAACCAAAAAAACCTCACCTTTTTTCTTAGAATAAAATGCCCTTTGTGTGATTCATATGATCTGTCTTAAAGGGGAAATTTTATATAGTACAGTTTGGGAAATCTTTTCTTTTCCACATTAGCTTGAATAATAACTTTGATTGGGCAGTAAAAATTTTGAATGTTCTGAAAATGCTTTATTGTTTGATGTGGTGATCTACTTTTACTAGCGGGACTAATCTATGATTGTAGTTCTTTGTAATGTCTTAGATCATTGATATAGGATCTAATAAGTCCTTTAAGAAGATCAAGAGATTCTTGGGAGCCTCAGAACATCTTCATGTCAGCCTATTCCTTTTTTAAAAGTACAGGTATAATGGATTCATCTGGATAGTAGTCCAGATTTGCTGTGTAAAATAAGAATTTGAGAATTTTCCAATTAGAGTGTAAAGAACAGTAGCAATACTTTTACCCAGCTTTGTGGATGAAATACTATTTGCCTCTAACCTGGCAGAGAAATTTATCTATAAAGTTCTTTTGGGGCCTAAGGTTATTTCTGTGACTTTTTACCCTCATATCAAAGCCAGGCATAGTCTGATATGTGCTTCATCTATTTTTCTATATGTAGTAGAATATACTTAAATGGTATTAAATATGTAGGCATATTGTGCATTGCCAACTTTGAGATAACAAATGACTACTGGAATGCACATCAAATATATCACTATGCATTTACCTGGTGTTATTTATATCATTTGTTCTAGAAATTTTAGAAGCAATTTGAAAATAATGGTCTTTCAGTAGTAGGGTTTTCAGAATTTGTTTTTATCAACATGACATTCTATCTTAACAGATTGTTGATTTAATTTTGTACTTACGATGCTTTTTAACTCTGTCAAGCACTGTTCTTCAATCATATATTAGTATGCTTTTCATTGCAGCTTAATTGCTCTGAATACTCTGTACCTAAGCCAGCTTTATACCTGATAACAAAAAAATCTCCCAGTTATAAAATTACAAGAGTGAAAAGAATCTTAGTGATAAACCAGTTTATAGTTACAGGTGAAGAAACGTTACAAGATATTGCTAAATTGCTCTGCAAAGGGCTTATCATAATGTATGTTCTCATCAATAACGGAAGAATTATCTTTTCTTTATATCCTCTGCAACACTTGTGCTAGAGCTTCTTTAAGACTCAGCAATGCCACTTCTGCACACACACCATATATATACATACTTATAAAGGTTATTGTACACTTGTTCAAAGAGATTTAAAAGAATGTTCATTGCATCATTGTTTGCAATCAGTTAAACATCAGTTAATAAGAGAATTGATAAGTAAGTCACTGTATATTAAAGAATTATAAGTGGTTTAATTTAGTGAAGGAGATCTACATGTATCAATAAATATGTATATAGTTCAGCCACATAATACTGAATGAAAAGATAAAAACTAATTCTAGAAAGATGTATACAGTATAGTATTTATATAAAGAATAAAAACCTATAAAACAACTTATGTAAGATTGATGGAATATTATTTAACTTTACAAAGGTTTTATATAATGTGGAGAAATGTGTGTTATGTATAACAGGATAGAAAATTGTCTATGATTATAGCTACAGGAAAGCAACTACATGCTGTGTTTACGTTGTGTGTCCTTCTGTTTGTAACCTGCTTGTTCTGTAGTGTTGCCAGCTTCTCTTGGCTCATTTTCAGGAATCTTGTGAATTTTGAAAACCACACATTAGATTGTGTCAGAATAATGAAGTCTGCCTGTAGGAAGATTGCTATTAAGCTGTTGTTTGATGATTCATCTGATAAGGGGGTAGGCATTTACTGAATGGCTGTTGTCTGTCAGGCCTTAAACTAACAGTACCAGACTTGATTTTCCTGCTCTAACTAAGACAATAATAATAGCTAACAACACTATCTTTGAGTAAACACATGAGAAGGTTTATAGCTTTCCCTTATTAATAATGAAAGAACTCCAAATGAAAACACTGTTGAGATATTTTTTTACCTTGCAGATTGGCAAAAATAAGTTTGATAATTCCTAGTGGTGGCAAAGGTATGGAGAAAGGGGCACCATCTTCAATGGATGGTATCAATCAATGTAGTCTTTTTCGAAGACAGTATAACAAAATCTCTCATAATTAAAAGGGCCTATATCTTTTAACCCAAGAGTCAGACTGCAATGAATTAATTACTACAGATATCTTGCATAAGTTTTTAAAAATATATATGCAAGAATGTTCATGGAAGTATTGTTTGCAATAACAAAACAAAATAAACAAAAACAGGAAATAACTTAGATACCCATCAGTATTAAATAAATTTGTGTTTTCATATGATAGAATACTGTGCAGCTATTAAGTAAATGAGACGGATTTATGCATGTTGATGTTATAGGTTCTCCAAGATATTGTAAGTGGGAAAAGAAAGCTGCAAACAATATATCAAGTATGAAACTTTTATATCAAATCAAAAGGAAAAATAAATATATATAGTATACATGAACATATGCATTAAACAGTTTTTAATAAGAAATTACAAGAAACTTAGCAGTGGTTGCCTTTGGATGATGAAAGTGAAGAGAAGACGGCTTTTCCTTTTCCTTTTCTACTTTTCAGTATCCTTTATATTTTCTATCCCAGTGCATGTTTTACTGGTTCTTTTCTTTAATGCTAATAGAGTTTATCTCAGATTTTATATTTCCTCCATGCATTTTCCTATTTTAATGATAAAACACCACCAGCCACAACAAGAAAACAAGCAAAAATCAGCAAGTGAGCGAGTGATTATATAAAACACAAAACAATTATGTTTTCAGTGAGCATAGATGGTCACTGAAAAACACCCTTCAAAATAGGTCATTATTAATAGTTATTTATTGCCTTGTTAGTTTAAAACATGATGTAAAGGTCAGGACAGTAATGGCTATAGCCAATTGGTCATTAACTGTGGTAATCATTGACCTTACAAAGGAGAATTGGTCTTCTAAATGATTTTCTGAAGTTGTTAATAACTGTATTTGAAGATTAGCAGCTACATTGTGATGACAAGCGTGCCAAAAGACATTGGCCCCATTCATATGAAAAATTATGTTTTTAGTGTGTAATTTGCAATAGCATTCATCAAAATTATGCATTCTTTCTAAAAGGAAAAAATTGATTGGTAGCAGTCGCAGTGCCAAGGTTAGCATTAATGGTGCTGAAACATCTAAATTTCCTGGCTTTTAAACCTTTTAAAAACCTTTGAAGAGATTTATATAGGCTCTTGGGTATGAAACAGTTCTCAAAAAATAATAAGGTCACTTTTTTCTTACATGCCAAAAATGTGTTTCCTAGATGTAGGAGAGTTGTCAGCTCCTCCTAACTATTTTTACAATATCTTCATTCATTGCTGTTTATTTTTGGGTAAAAGAAAGAGGAGTTAGTTTCTCTGCCCTAATGTGGTGGCTCCCAGCAGGACTTTCCTTGCATTCATATTTTGTTAGTACAAGAATATGTCTAATTGTGGGCAAGTGACCTCTAATAGCATGTTGCAGAAAATATAGGTCACATATGTTTTGTTCTCAACTCTACACTGCTCCTCATGGAATCTTGCTTAGGGCAGTGGAATATGAACTGAGGCTAAACACAGTCAATAACATTCCTGAATGTAGAGGAGTAAAGCTCCGTTTTCTTTCTGTTACAGTGTAAGTTGCACTCATATACAAGTTCATGTCTTTTCAAAGGTGGCAGAGAAACAAGCTTCGCTATTTGAATAAGTTAAATGTAGAATTCTCCTAATTTATCATAAAATATGTGTGATACTGTTTGCAATACTGATCAGACATGTTTCTATAAATTAACATGTTGGTACAGAATATAGCAGTATATTTAACTATGTTTAGCTAGATTGTAAGTGGGAATCAGCCTTCACTTTTAATCATTTGTCCTGCCATGGTTAAAAATCATGTGCAGAGGTCTTATATCAGTCAGATGCATTCCTTTCTTGTCTCATACCCTATCTAGGAGGGGAAGAGACTGAAATCCCTTTTTCTTAAAGCTGTAAACAGGGGTAAGTAAGTAAGGTCATTACACAGCAGAGTCAGAAGAGTTAGGTCTCTAGACCAAGAGGTGATCAGTGTGCCCATTTGCTGGTTGAGAAAGGGAAAGAAATGGAAAGGAGAGCATTAACTGGGCTGAATCTGGCTTTGAATTTTTCTCAGCCTATCCTGGGCTTAAATGTTTCAATGTCAAACATAATTTGGAAAGCTAAAGAGGGGAAAGAGAGTCTGTTGTATTAATCCATATTTTTACTTTTCCTGTTGTTCCTTCTTTCTTCCTGATGAAAGTACTTACTTCCTAAGATTTCTTCTTTTATCATTTATTTCCTTTTCCTTTTAAGAACTTTCTGTTGTTATTCTTTTAGTGTAGGTCTGCTAACAAACAACTGTAGGTTTTTCTCTATCTTTGGACTTGTTGATTTCCTGTTCATTCCTGAAGGGTATTTTTGCTGGATGTGGAAGTCTGGCTTGACAGTTCTTTTCCTTTCAGCACTTGAAAAATATTGACCGACTTACATCTAGCTTCCGTAGTTTCTGATGAGGAATCTGATGTCATTCAAATTGTGTTTTGAATTTGAGTTGTAGAGAGGTCTTGCTGCTTTCAAGATTTTATCTTTAGTTTTCAGGAATTTGAGTATGATATGTCTTGACATGTATATCTTTGGGTTTATTATGTTTGATGTTCACACATCTTCAATTTGTAGGTTTATATCTTTTACCAAATTTGGGGAAATTTCTGCCATTATTTCTTTAAATACTGTTTTAGTCCTACATTCTTTCTCCTTTCTTTCTGGAATTCTGATGGCGTGAATGTCACATTTTTTGTTACAGTCACATAGGTGTCTAATGCTGTGTTATTTTCTTTTGGAATATTTTCTTTGTGTTTTTCAGATTGAGTACTTTCTATTATTTTGTTTTGAAGTTCACTAATTCTTTTCTCTCTTGTCTTCATTCTGCTGTTGATACCACTCAGTGACTTTTTCAATTTGGTTACTTATTGTATTTTTTAATTCTAAAACTTCCATTTGATTATTTTTTATATTATCTGTTTCTTTTCTGAGAATTTTGATTTTTTCATTTGCTTCAAGCATCTCTGTAATTTTTTGTTGAGGCATTTTTATGATTGCTATTTTAAAATTTTTGCCAGGCCATTGCAACATCTGTGTTATCTCAATGTTGGTATCTCTTGATGTTTCTTAAGTTGAGATTTTCCTGAGAGCCTGAGGAGCAACACAGTAGTAAGTTCCCTGGATTTTCTTTTCGCCTTGTATATCACAGATTAGGTGCTGGAGAAGCCGACAACCCAGAAACACCACTGAGCATAGACAGACAAAAAAAAAAAGGCCCCAAGAAACGTCAAAGAATCAGAGTCTTCATGTGTGTGTTTTATAAATAATGTCCAGGGTTTTTAGCTGCACTTAGTGGGAGAAATAGAATATGCCATCTTGTCCTGGACCTAGAGGTGCTAGCTCAAATGTTAATCCCTGGTATTTGACTGGTAAGAATCATGTCACTCACTAGCATCATGTAAATGAATGATGTAAATTCCCAAAAGGCTTGAATACTCTGAGGAAAGTTTAAAAGGCAGTGAAAGTTAGATGCTCTGAGTAAAATTAAAATATGTTCAAAATTTTTAAAAATCAACTTCAAATATCAAAAGATTAGAGTTATTAATTTCTAAGGCGTGTTAAAAAACTTGAAAGCTAAGGTTAGAAGGAATCTGACATTATAGTAAAACAAAGTTATATCTTTTTTTTTTTTTTTTTTGAGACAGAGTCTCGCTCTGTTGCCCAGGCTAGAGTGAGTGCCGTGGTGTCAGCCTAGCTCACAGCAACCTCAAACTCCTGGGCTTAAGCGATCCTACTGCCTCAGCCTCCCGAGTAGCTGGGACTACAGGCATGCACCACCATGCCAGGCTAATTTTTTCTATATATATACTTTAGTTGGCCAGATAATTTCTTTCTATTTTTAGTAGAGACAGGGTCTCGCTGTTGCTCAGGCTGGTCTCGAACTCCTGACCTCGAGCGATCCACCCGCCTTGGCCTCCCAGAGTGCTAGGATTACAGGTGTGAGCCACCACGCCCGGCCCAAAGTTATGTCTTAACTAGAATATCACATATTTTTATGAGAATAACCTTATTTATGAGAAAGCCTTAGCCTGATAGTGTAATCTCCATTTTATAGATCATAAAACTGAGGTATAGAAGGTTAAGTAATGTGTACAAGTGGTCACAGTGCTGTCTAGGGCAGAGCTAGAATCTGAAACCTGGACTCTTTTGTTCTTTCATGTACTTTGTACATTCATGTCTCTGGGCCGTAGCTCCTGTTCTTTTTTCTCACAGTGGCCCTGTCTTACCTCCTTTGAAAAAGTCTCTCCTTTTGTAACTTTCAGGATACTATTTGATTCCTCCCAAATGTATAAAACTAATTGTGTTCTTCTTCTTTGATCCCAGAACAATTTTTGCATAACATTTCAGCATTTATCTCATGTTATTATGGGTACCTGTGCATATTAATCCTCTCCCCACCCACCCACACACTACTGCTGCACACACACATGTACTAGTCAGGGAGTTTGTTTTTTTTGAGAGTGTGCATACTACATAGTTGATGATAAACTTTGTGCATTGAATTAAATTTGTTATCTGACTCCCAGTCAGGCCCTTACTTCATCATGTTTCATTGCCCACTCTGAATGAAGTGAATTCCACATTGTTAGGTAAGTACAAATTGTACACAAGAGACTGAGTCTCCTCAACAAAGCTAATCCCAAAACATCATTGAATAAAGATACACTTCTCTTAATCCTTTCATGTTTTTTTATGAAATTCTAAAAACTTATATTTCCCCCTAGATTAACATATAATCTTTTCCACCTTTTGGCAAATTAACTATTTTATTTTAAAGTAATTGTATCAAGCTTGTGTTATGTGAACTCTTTACATTATATCCTTTAATCCTCACAACAACTCAATAGGGGGTGCACTGTGGTGGTTCTGTTCACAGTGAGAATACTGGGAGAGGTTAAGTGTGCGGCTGGTGGGTGGTAAAATGGATGATTCAAATCCAGTCCTTATAAGTCCAGACCCAAGTCTTAACCATTTGAAGTTGTAGAGACCCCATCCACTCATTTCTTTTTGTATATGTACCTATATACATAGCGTTTGCCAGTTTCTAATGTGTATATTTTGAAAACAGGAGGAGAAGGGAGAGATTTGTGGTAGGCAGAGTAAAGAAAGGCACAAGTTGTATGGCATCTCTTCCTCATCCAACCTTTTGTACTTGGTTTTAATTCCTGTGGTTAGAAGGAAAGGGCCAGAAACTGACAAAACCTGTGTGTGAGAAGGACAGACAGTGGGCCCAACACAAAGCATTTAGGGTTTCAAGTGATAACGTTTGGCACAGAGTCGGGAGGGAGGCCATTGGTTCCACTTCTGCAGTGCTTTGGCACTCTGAGGGCTTGGAAGCTGTGGGAGCTGCAGGAGATCACACTATAACATTGAAACGGTCACTAGAGGCAGGAAACCCCTCGCACTCCATTGAGTAGTTCTGCTGCCACAGACGTGGACACAACAGGAACCAGAGCAGGGGAGACAGCAAGTCAACAGCTCGTGAGGACAGCAAGTAGCAGATAGGTATTTGGGTGGGAATGAGGCATCACTTTGGGCATCTCAGAAATGACTGTGGAGAAAATTTGGAGATGCTGGTTTCCAGCAGTCAGGATAGTGGTGAATTTTGGCTCCCTAATTAGGTCATTAAAAGCAAATGTGACCCTATTTTATGGTCCCATGTTAGTGAAGTCCAGGATATATTTGATTTATATTGTTTTCAGACTCAATGCTAGTGAGAAGCTCTGTGATGCAAGCATATTATCATCTTGCTGAAGCTATTGGCTTTGCAAATTCCTGGAATGTATCCTTCAACTAAATATCTCATATTCATGTACATTTATTTAAAGTACGTTTTAATACTAGATTCTAACTATATGTCTTGTTTTGCATTCTAGCTATAGTTGGAACAGTGATTTAATCTTTTACATTTCTGATTTGTATTTTGGTTCTAAACTAGTAAATTAACTCTATGAAGTATTCTTCGTGATTCTTAATAACTTTTTAAAAACTTTACATTTCTTCAGTATATAGGTGCTCCATCCAGGAGCATCGGCTTAGAGTCAGGGGCCTGGGATTCTGCCTGCTGCTGTGTTCTATTGTGGTGGGGGTTGGTACTGGGTTCCAAGGCAAAGTCCCCTGTGCACTTGTCTTTCCTTTCTCCAAGTAGAAGGAGTTTCTCTCTCCTCTGCGCTGCCTAGAGTTGGGAGAAGGGTGATATAACCAGTCTCATGGCAGCAGCTAATGTTATGCTAGGTCGTACCTGAAGCCAATGGCCTCCCAGACCAGCATAACAATGGGCCTGCCCAAGGACCATGCTGTGGTCTGCCTGCCACTGCAATTTATTTGGGGCCTGAATTCACTTTATTCAGCTGGACTTGGGTTTGTCCAGCCAGGGTGGCAGATTACCTCTGGCCTTAGGTGGGTCTAAGAGCTCCATCTGCACTGGCCTGGAATCAGGGGCCTTGGAGTTCTCCCTGCTGCTTTGTTTTACTGTGGTGGGGCCGTATTGGGTTCCAAGGCAAAGTCTCACACACACTTTCCATCTCCCTCCTCCAAGAGGACAGATTTTCTTTGCTGTTGCACTGCCTGATATTGGGGAGGGGGTGGCGAGGGCAATGCTATACTGTCCTTCCCACCCTCTTCAATGCATCTTTTCTTGTTATTATGCTAAACCAGGTACTGTGATCTTTTACTTGGTTTCTTTATCTCTAGTGAAGGTGTTTTCTTCATTGTAGTTGTTCAATTTGATGTTCTTGCAGGGGGCATAATTGCTGGAGGGTTCTATTCTTCCATCTTGCTTTGACCTCCCCTACTCCTGATAATTTTATATCCTACTTTTTTAGTTATACTGTATTTACTTACTCCATTAAATTTTTTAATAAATATGATTTTTCATGGCCACATAGCACTCTATCAAAAATATGTACCATCATTAGCATTATCTTATTTTAATACATTTGGGAGGTTTCCAATTTTTAACTACTATAAATCATGCTGTAATGGGTATCCTGGACATAAATCGGTCTGCTTCTTTGCTTAGCCTACTACTTAGAAGTCCCCAAAAGTTCTCTTCCTGGGTTAAAATGTATAAACATCTTTAAGACTTTTTCACTGTAGTATAAATAAATATAAATGAAAATTAGCATAGCACCTGGCAAATGAGCACTCAAATACTGACTTTTTCTTAACAATAGAAATTCTGCATTGCATTTGTTATTTTGTCTTCAGGGATGTGGTTTTTCTAGTACCTGCCTTTCCTGGATTTCATGCATTCATTCATTCATGTAGTCAATAAATGTTTTTGCATACTTGCTATCTGTCAGGCTCTGTGCTACTGATATGTGTTAACTTGGACTTGGGTGGAGTGTTCTCACGAAACTACCCAAAAACCTCCTTTGACCTCTGTAGCTGGAGAGATGAATCTATGTCTTGAGATTCTAATTTAAAAATGAAACAGATTTGCACAATATATTTCTTTTTTTCCCCTTTGCCAAAATTGAGAAATAAAATGCCTTCTTTACTTTCCTGTGATAGCACGACTTCCTTTGTGGTGGTGAAGTATGTGTGCCAAGTGGTCTGAGTTAGAGTGGATGGCAGACTCTCCATCTTAACTTCCAATTATTATGGGAACCTTATTTAAAGGAGGTGGGATTTTATAAGCTGTTTGAAATGTAAGAAAGAACATTTAGTGAGCTGTGAATGTATTTGTCTGACGTGATGAAAAATGTATAACCTAATTTTAGATTTTGTTTTTTGATGATAGGTTTTCTTGTTTAAAGAATGTTAACATGAATATGTAAGAAATGTTCTATATTCATACATCAGGGAGTTTGTATTCTTTTTTTAACAAGTAATTATTGTCTTTCATTTATGATTAAAACACAGATTATTAGGGCTTTAAACCTTGGTTAGATTTTATTCATCTTGGGAAGCATTTTCTCCTGTTAAAATATTAAAGTCTAATCTGAAATATTTTCACAAACACAGGTGACTTTTTGAAGGTTGTGCCCTTGCTCCTGTGCATTTTCTTTTTGCATATTATACATCAACCTCTGGGGATGGGTATGTTCTTTGTTGTTATGGAATATTATACATTTAAATCAAGTCTATTCATATACACATGAGTTAAACACTTTAGTGGAAACTCTCCTTATGTGTCTCCTTCAAAAATAAGTAACTTTGTTATTCTACTTATTAATATTACACAAAACCTTGTATATTTAAGACCATTACAAAGCCTAATTTTGGGTGTGTATACTTTGTTGTGCTTTCCAAAGACTTTAACAACAGTAAAATGTGCTGCCATATACAAGTGCTGTTAGAGTAAAATAATTTGGCCAGTTAGAACATTAAAAATAGAATCATTATATTTTAACAAAAATAATTATTTTTAATAAAAAATAATTACCTATAATTTAAAATATATTGCAGAGTACAGATAAACCTGTTATATATGGTTAAATTTGTTACTGATATTTCACTAACTGGAAATTTGTTTGACTTGCACTTTTTTCCCACCTGATACATAACTTTAGCCTGGTGAACAAGAATAGAACAGAACAGTTTATACATTATATATATATTGTTGTCATTTCTATTTCCAATGGTTAGGTGGAGGTAGGTACAACAACATATCATAACAGAAATTTTCATTAAATGCTGATTTATGTTCTGTCAAGTATAATGATTGATAGGAGTAAAAGTTAACTTTGTATAATAATGTTCAAAATGTCAGCTAGAAGGAATAAGGAAAGGAAGTAAGTATACACTGTCTAACCTTCACTGAGCACATTGCATGGTGTGTGTTCTCTTGAAATACTCACAAGAACCCTCTTAGGTTGGTATCTCATTTTCACAGTTTTCGGATAATAAATAACTTCTTTAAGGACATACAGCTAGTAAGAGGTGGAGCTGGATTTCAATTCAGGCTGTCTGATTCCAGTGATTTCGTAGTCATATAATCTTAAACTTTTGAGGTAAATACAAGTTTAATACCACTGGTTTTAAATTAGAATACTAATTATATTTAAAATACTTTCATTTCATATTATAACCAGCCAGTTAAGGAAGGGTGTGACAGTGGGCAAAAAGATTCAGAAGAAACATGAGGAAAAGGAAAGAACTAGAAAAAGGAGGTAAGATGACAGACAGAAATGCAGGCAAAGGGAGAGGACAGCAAAAATGGCATGAAGAGGAAAAGGTATTCAGGCAGAGGTTGAGGAAGAAAAGCAGAGAATGCAAAGCTACATAGGTAAGGAAAGAACCATAGATAGTTTGGAAGTCTAAGTAAATACCTTTATTATAGCTGGCTTTTCCCTTGCTTTGTGAATTTTAGCATGTCTTTTGAAAAACTAACTAGCTCTGCTGCTATTCAGAGTGCTTCTGCTGTTCTTTGTGTTAGCCTTCTGGGACTTAAGTTCATTTCATCCTATATGATGAAACTTCATTCAAAGTTATATGATTCAGAGTTCAAATTGTATATACTCTATTTTTTCTATTTTCTTGTATAACACAATATATCTGAACAATGAAATTTTGGTAAGTGATCTGTATGGCGTATTTAGTTGAGCCTTCAATCATATTCTTGTGAATTTCTCTTATTTAGTCTGAAATGAATCCTCAAACTATCCTTATCCATTAATTTAAAGGTTTTATTTAGAAATGAAATAAAGCTTGAGAAAATGGAAGAGGGATCCTTTATTTTCAGAGAATTAAAACTTTTCCTGCAACATAACCAAAGAATTAATTGTATGTTTGTTAAATAACTACTGGGATCATGTGTAACCTTGGGCAGGATACTGTAATGCTGTGTCTTCATTTGTAAAATGGAAATTGTACCTATTTATCTTACTTGGCTGATGTACAAATGTATGTGTGGGCCAGAAAGTACTTTGTAAATATTACTGCTATAAACACCTATGATTGTTACATTATTAGATTATTTTTTAAATTACCCCTTTCATGAATTAAAGAATGAGCAGACACAGAATAGGCTAATTCTTCTGGTTCACTTAGATTATCCAGATATTGAATTTCAATAAACGAAAGTAGTATTAGTCAAAGAAACTTAGCAAATTGAAGGAAAGTGGTTAAGTCATATCTAACTAATCATAGAGCTTTTTAATCGGGACAGGTATCTATGCCATTAGTTGTAGACCAACATCTTTCCCTTTCACAATACTTTAATGCCTAACTTATAAATCTCTTTTTATCAGACAATCTGACTTTTCCAAACCCAGACTAACAAACATGATACAATGAGCAAAAATCAGGGAAGGTCAAATAAACAATCAAATTATCAGGTTCTTATTGGACACTAATGGAATTTTAGATTTTTATAGAACAAATTAGTTATAAATTCGAATGCCCTTGTTGACAAAGGGTCAGTTTTTATAAAATTATGGTAAATTTTTAATGAGATTTAAAAATCACTGTGTTGGATTATTATGTCTGTAAAAATTATACATAGTTCATTTTCATATTAAGTCTCACATGAATGTTTTTGCTGAATTACTTTTAGATATGTATTATGGTTATGATTTTAAAAGAGCCTTGTATTTTAGAGATATATTGAAGTATTTACAGATAAATATGTTTTGGAAGTGGATGGGGCTTCCATAAAACACTTTGCCATAAGTTAATAATTGTTGAAACTGGAAGATTGGTAAATGGAGGTTTATTTTACTATTTTGTCTACTTTTGTATATTTTTGAAACTTTTCATAATAAAAAGCAAAAAAATTAAATTTCACTGCTTTGTGCTTCTTATTTGCTTGAGGAAATAATTATGTAATGTTATTTAAAATCAAAATTATATTAGTAAATATGAGTACTTAATCCTTGTTTTCTCATGATATATAAAGGCAGTATTTTTTATATTAACAAGCTCTCTACTGAAATGATAGCAGTCATGACATTAAGACTTAAAATGTTTGAGAAAAATATTTTTGTAATAATTGAGCATAATTTTTAGTCATGTTCTTGACTTCTTTTCACATGAACTATATCATTATGGCATATGTAGAAAGTAACAATTCACTGACTATTGTAAATGACTGTGTTACTATGGTGATCTCACTTGACATAGATGTTGAACATGTGCTTTTATTGATAGATTATAAGTTCCATGAGGACAGTTCATCTGTCTTAATCATTGTATGTAGCATAGTACTTGGCACATAACATGTGCTTAGTAAATATTGTTGTCTGACTGTGTTTTAAAAGAAACGATTCCTTTTAAAATAATCTTTTACATTTCTTTTAAAAATTTATTAGGTATGTAGTTTTTGTTTAACAAAGAACACAGTGATGAAAGTCTTAATCAAATGATTTATAAAGTGAATATATACCAAGTCTTTTATCTCCATATTTAGCTATTTCCTTTTTTGTGACAAGTGCCAATTTATTCAATGTTTTGTATTACTATTTCAAATGAGAAGGCTTCCTAGTGCATTAATAAGTGCACATACTATATTTTGTGAAAGACATAATACATAAAACAAAGGAAAGTGAAGATGAAAAAGAAAGAGTTTTAACATAGATTTTGAGAAGTTAGTAGAAAAATTTTATCGTGTTCCATTTTTAAAGCTCCTGTGAGAATAATTTATATTTGTTGAATATTTGAACACATTTCTTCCATTTGGCTTTTCTGTCACAGTACTTCTTCACATACTCTTTGTAGATTGTCAGATATGGTTGCATACTGACGCTGGCATGTGGCCAGGCCTAGCCAGGTTGTCCTAGGGTGTGATATACTGCTGTCCTCTGGAGGTATGGGCCCTGCTGCAGCCATAGCCTCCTGGCCAGCTTCCCTGAGGCCAAAATATCTATTCCTTTAGTTGGTCCTGTGTATCCCTGCTGGACTTTGAAGTATAACTTTCCCTTTATCACCCTTCCCTCAAAGCCTTTAAATGAATGACTCCATCAGTTTTAGACCTGTAGTGTGTTGGAACTTGGGGTGACCTTATAGTCCCTTAAACCCATATATTTCTATATTACCGATAAAATAGATTTCCTCAATATCAAGTCACAACCATTCTTCCGCCTTTCAGTCCTTCATAATCTTGTTATCTCTTCAAACTTGGTTTCAGATATAGTCAGAGGGCCTTGGGAAACTGAAATGAACTGGGATGCAATGTACAGACTAAAATATTCCCAGGGATCTCACTGGTAGTTGTGGGAACTAGACCTGTTAATATCCCAACCTACTGCCTGTGCTCTTAGAGGCAGGGACTGTACCTCATCTTCATATGGCATTAGCCCTTATTGTGACGTGTTGTGCATATGGTAGTTACTCAAATATGTATTACATTGAATTAAATGGATTGAAGAGACTGAGTATCCTTGAATGAAATAAGCCCTTCATTAGACACACTATGAATGTGCCTTTTTTATTTTTCAAGATAATGCTAATCCAGTGGACTGGGGTAGCTCTTCAGGGTTGGGGTAAATTCTCTTATGCTTTTCTAAACCAATAACCCATCCAGATGCCCACCATTGCTATCCTTAGTTACCACCTGCCACATGGCAGAGAGGATACTCAGACAACCAAACTATTCCAGTGGCCCTTGCCCAGAATCCATATGGCTTTTCTAGTCTTGTGAATCTCACTGAACTAGAACAATTAGAAATTGTTGTATAATTTCAGTGTAGAGCCTAGAATAAGCAGATTGCTTTATACTGGCTTTATTTTGCATTCAGATGATGAGGGTACCCTACACACCCACTGACCACTTAGGCTGCAAGAGATGAAAGGTTGGCATTCCTCTTGGCAAATGCCCCAGAAAATAGCCTCATTATGGTTTTGATCCCTGTTGCTCTTTTTCCTTGGGGGTGAAAAGAAGGCCTTGAATTGGTCCTGAGGTCTTGAGTAAGATTAGGTAGTCACCCTCCTAACTTAGTTTTTCCATTCACTTCAGACATATCAGTGAAGAATCAAAGTATTGCTGTTGCTTTCTTTGAAAATTTTGACCTTATCTTTGTGAAGCCATTTATCCAATTCTTAGTCACTACTTCTTTATGCCACTTGGAACCAATAATATCAATAGTCCAAGTTTTCTTGGCATTAAAAAAATATTTTTTCAATATTGAATTAACAAGCCATTGACATACATCAAAACAATACTTCATTCACTCATTTTTATTTTTTGAGCTCCCGTTATGTGTGAGGCCCTGTACCAAGCTGGACATAGAGTAGTGAACAGGATAGATGGAGAAGTCACCACACAGTGAGCAAGGAGAGGGGAGAGTGGGATCAAATGAGTTAGAAGAGATGGGGAGGAGTCAGATCATCCAGGGCCTTCCAGGTTATAGAAGGAGTCTGGATTTTATTCTGAGAGTAATGGCTACCACTGGAAGATTTTGAATAGCAGACAGACGTGATCTGATTTGTGCTTTTGGAAAGATTGCTCTGGCTTGCTGGGTGGAGAACAGATTGATGGGTCAAGAGTGGCAGAAGGGGGTCTATTATTTAGGTTATTGAAGATACGCAGGGGAAGAATGACCTATCTTGGACCATGATGGGGGCAGTAGAGATGACAAAGAGATAACCTCAACATGTACTCAAGGCCACCTTCAGTACTGGTATATTGGAGGGTTCTGTTAGCCCTTGCTGTTAGATTTAGTCATGAGACTGTTTCTGGGTTGATTCCATAAGAATCATTAAGAGAACTATTAAAAGTATAAATATCCGAGCCCCGAATTAGTAGGTCTGGCGTGAAGTCTAGGGAAAACTTTTTTTTTTTTTTTATAGTTTCTGATCAAGGTTGAGAAATACTGTTATATTGTCTGGTACACTCATGTAGGACTACACAGAATAGCTGTAAAATGCCAATAGTATTAAAATGTCCAAAGATTGTTCTACCTTTTTAGAATTAATACTACAAATTTGTTTCCTCTTAAGATATGCTACCAATTATCCCTATAAGCTAATCTTTCAGCACAGATTACAAAATTCCTCTCATTGAATCAGTCTTACTCTGATAGATAAAGATAGATCGCTCTTCCCATGGTCTAAGAAAACTTCCAGTTTTAAAATAAGAATAAACTGCATCTCTTTATTTAGAATCCTGAAATGTATATAAAAGCTTTTCCTGTCCTTACTTTTTTTTCTTTGTTAATTTTAATGCTTTCTAGATAAACATGCTTCCTTGGGTTCCAGTAACTACTTTCTGTGGTTTTATAATTTACTACCATTAATTCAGCTTCTTCAACACCTCTGAATTAGATTACTCTAACCCTCTGCTATGCTTCCCTCTTTTGGGGGTGTTCTCAGGATATACAAGACTATCACAGCAGTGGACTATACCTGTTCTATCTGTAGGAGATAAAAACAGTAACCAAAGCACTTCTTTTAGAAAATTCCCTAAAAAATTAGACTCATTGTGCCTTGATCTCTGGTACTCCTACTTCTCTGGGGGAGAAGGGAAGGCCTAGAATTTGCTCTTACATTTGAGTGAGATTAATACCATGAAAAGAATCACATCCTAATTGGTATAACATAAAGAGCATGGGTTTCAAAACCTGAAAGACCAACGTTTAAAACCTCCCTTTGCCACCTGCTAGTGGTTTGATTTGAGGAAAGTCAATCGGTAATAGGCTTATTTTAGTCACTTGTTACATAGGGATAATAATGCCTCTCAAGACTATTATGAGGATCCCAGATGATGAATAGAGAGGACTCAGGTGGGCACACAGTAAGGCCTTAGTAAATATAGCTATTTTTATTGTCTATTTCCTCTTCAACTCTGTTTTTATTGTCTATTTCCTCTTGAATTCAAACCTTGACTTAGTGTGATCTATGTGTAGAGACTCAGTCTAGGGTTCAGAAGTAAAGTAATCCACAATCCAGAATCACATTTATAAACAGTAACTCTCCAAGCAAAACTGGTGATGGATAATGCCAATCTTCTCTTTATCTCTCCTCTAGCCAAGAGTTTCTTAGTCATATATGGCCATTTCCACCACAGTGGCTATTACAGTTGCCACATAAGTTAGATTTTCTAAGCCTATTATTTCTGTCTCTGTGGGGGCTTCTCTCTTGTCCCTACATTTGATCTCACCTGTAACTGCTCTCAAAAGATTTCTGATTGAGTGCAACCTTCAGGAACTTATGAAAACCAAAATCTTTCTCCTTTTCCCTTTTACACCTTGTGTTTTTAGTTTTCATTTGCCTCAGGTTTAACTGCTAGCAAAGGCCCCCTTAGGATTCTTGAACTGAAGCTCTGTTAGGATCTTCATTTGTGCTCATACTATTCAGGCTTTTAATGGTCCTCTCAATTCTGGCACAGCAGATATTCCTTATCACCAGTGCTTGCCTGGTGTAACACTCAATGCACGTACTTCCGTTTCATGCAGATGTAAAAGTGTAGCTTGGCTTTTAGGATCCCAGCCTAAGAAGATGATCTTTCCCTACCTCTGCCATGTGAATCATGTTGAATCTGAGCGTTGTCTTTCTCTTTGTCTCTATCATAGCCTTGACTGAAAGATCAGAATCTGTTTTGCAAGCTGATCGCATTCTTCCCTAATTTTCTGATGCTTCTTTCCAAATCCTGAGTTACATTCCTGTCTGCATACTAATTCTCACCTATTGCCTGAGTTTCCCACAGTCTGTGAGTAAGTATGATTCTTCAAGTCAAGGGATTCTAGGCTGGAGCTTTAAAATTCCTGCATAATAGTCTTTTCAACAAAAAGTGCTGGGAAAATTGGGAATATGTATGTAAAAAATGAACCTTTACCCCTACTTCACACCATACATAACTCCAAGAACACAATAGATCTAAATGTTAAAACTAAGAACACTATTAAGAAAATGAAAAGACAAGGCACAGAGTGGAAGCAAATATTTGTGAAACAAATATCTGATAAAGGACTTATGTTCAGAATGTATAAAGAATTTTTTTCACTTAGTAAGACAACCCAATTTTTAAAAATAAACGAAATTTACACATATATAACTCAGCAGTTCCACTCATAGATATTTGTACTAAAGAAGAATGAAAATATATATCTGTACAAAATTTGTATGTGAATGATCACAGCAGCATTATTTGTCAAACTGGAAACAATTCAAATATTTATCAGTTGGTGAACACATAAACAAGATGTCATGTATCTCTACAGTGGAATTCTACTCAGTGATAAAATGAACTACTGATACATGTAATAGCATGGACGAACCTCAAACATATTATGCTAATGAAAGAAGCTAGAGGTAAAAGACTCCTTATGATATAATTCTGTTTATATGAAATTTCTAGAAAAGGTAAAAGTATATAGAGAGAATGTAGATCAGTTGTTTTCTCCTGGGGGTGGGAGATGTGATTGACTGCATAAGAGCATAAAGAATAAAGAGAATTTTGAGGGTAGTACAATGAAAGTGTTCAAAAACTGGATGGTGGTGATGGTTGCAAAACTATCTAAACTTATTAAAACTCAGTGAACTATAGTTTTTAAATTGATGGGTTTTATGGTATGTAAATTGTACCTCAATAAAGCTGTTAAAAAATTCACCATAGTGCAGGGGTTATGACATAGCTGTTTAGTTTTTGCTTCATCTCACCTCTAGAAGATGACATAGTCCTTCATCTCTTGAGCAATATTTTTCGAGCTTTAAGGTGCATAAGAATCACCTGAGGATCTTGTTAAAATGCAGATTAGGATTCAATAGGTCTGTGCCAGGGCCTAAGATTTAGTATCTTTAACAAGCTCCAAGGTGATGCTAATGCTGCTGGTCTGAGACCCACACTTTGAACAGAAGGCCTTAGAATTCATTCGTAACCCAACCTGCACATTAGAATCCCCTGGGGAGCTTTTAAAATAAAATTGGTGCAGATCTCCACCAAAAAATTAAGTCAGAAAGCTCCTCCACTTATTCTAGTGTGCAAACAGGTTAAGAACCTTGACAAAATAGGATGCTTTCTACCATAATGAGTCAGTAAGAAACTTTCACTTATGTCTCCCTAGTTCCTACCCCACAGTTTAGCTCATAACCTAGAGCCCCCAAATTATGACTGGGATCTCTTAAAATAATCAGGAGAATAAACTAGCATGCTTTAACTGCACTGTTTTTGAATATTCTCTTGTGCATATCAACCCCTTAGTCCTGGCTAAGAATCAGAATACAGAAAAAAGAGGAACCTGGGATGATTGTGATAGTCATAGTTGCAATCTATTGAGCATTTACAATGTGCCATGCGCTGTTTAAAACATTTTACCTTCATGTTTTAGTCTGTGAGGTAGGTACTGTTATTTTCTCTATATTACAGAAGGAACAAAGTATAGAGAGGTGAAATGATGTATTCAAAATGACACAATAAGTGGTCCAGCTGGGATTTGAAATCAGACAGTCAGACTCCAGGGTCCCAAAGGAGCTGACACCTACTAGTACTGCCTCCTGCAATCTACAGTTGTGTTTCTGCCAGACATTCTGCCCCAAATCCCTAATTGACCTTCTATCTTTGGGAGTGGAGCCTGGACACCAGCCAAATCTTCACTGCTCTTTTATGAGTCTCTTAAACATACCCAAGCCTACTAAGAGTGTTTCTATACCCTAACATCTTACTCTGGTCTTGCTTTCTAGGGCTCTTTTAATGTTGGAGGTTCCTCTGGGCTGTCTGATTGGTTGAGCTGAATGACAAAGACCCACGAAGCGAATTTTTAAGCCCCTTTTCTGAAAGCTCTGGCCTCTTGGACCTGAGTTTTCTTGTGTCCTTAATCCTTATCTGAGTTCCTCTTCCTTCTTCAAAGACGGATATAGGAAAGATTTGATGTTAGACTGAGATTGAGCAGGGTGTTTAACCAACTGACCATGCACTTAACCTCTGTTACCCTTTTTTGTTTTTAATAGCAACTCAGTTTCATTGAAGCTTCTGGCAATTTTAGTGCCTTAAATATTCTTTGTTAACATAATGCCTTCAGAAAGCTGAGTGTCAGGAAAGCCCATTTTTAATTTATGAATGGCACCCTTAGTCTTAATATGCTTAAACATACTTTACTTTTGAGGGCAGAATTAATCTTTTATCAGATGTAGCATGGATGCTGTTGGTTTCATTATTTTAGGAAAATGTTCTTGTGATTGTTTTAGAATTAATGCTACTCACATACCTCTATTTTCCAATATCTGTTCAGCATAGATAAGATACAAAAGAGTCACCCATATTAAAGCTAATGCAAAAGAGATGTAAGTTGCTGTTTGAAAACTAACAAAGATGTTTTACTTGTTGAATTCCTCTTGACTGTGAGGAAAGTGAAACTGAAAATAAGCGTATGATAGAGAATATCTGGACTTCTTTTATAAGCTACATCTTTGTGAAACCATGAAGAAAATTTTAGCATAATTACAAGAAGATAATTTTCTACATAGAAGTTTCTTGGTGGTAGGGGTGACAGAAAAGGAATTTTATTCTCCTATTCATTTTAAGCAGGCCTGGTTAGAAATACCAAACACTGTCATTGTAATTTCATTGCAGCACTGGAGCCTTAATCTTTCACATACCTAAGAGACACTTAGGGGCTTGTCAAAAATACAGATCCTTGGACAAAATCAATGTACACAAATCAGGAGCATTTCTATATACTAATAACAGTGAAGCTGAGAGTCAAAAGGCTCAGTACCATTGATAATAGCTACAAAGAAAGTAAAATACTTAGGAATATTCTTAACCAAGAAGGTGAAAGTTCTCTACATGGAGAACTACAAAACACTGATGAAAGAAATTGCAGATGACACAGACAAATGGGAAGACATCTCAAGCTCATGGATTGGTAGAATCAACATTATTAAAATATCCATGCTACCCAAAGGGATTTACAGATTCAATGCAATCCCCATCAAAATACCAACATCACATTTCACAGATCTAGACAAAATAATTCTATGCTTCATTTGGATCTCCCTCCCTCAAAAAAAGCCTGAATAGCCAAAGCAATCTTAAGCAAAAGGAATAAATCTGGAGGTATCACATTACTAGACTTCAAATTATACTGCAAGGCTATAGTAACCAAAACAATATAAGAGTAGAGACATAGACCAATGAAACAGAATAGAGAACCCAGATATAAAACCATCTACCTACAGCCAACTGATCTTTGACAAAGCAGCCCACAACATACACTGGAGAAAAGAAGCCCTATTCAATAAATGGTGTTGGGGAAACTGGATAGCCACATGCAGAAGAATGAGACAGGATTGCTATCTCTCACCATATACAAAAATTAATTCAAGATGGATAAAAGACTTAAATGTAAGAAATGAAATCATAAAAATTCTAAAAGAAAATGTAGGAAAAATTCTTCCAGTTATTGGCCTAGGCAAAGAATTAATGACTAAGGCACCAAAGACAAATACAGCAATGCCAAAAATAAATAAATTGGACTTGATTAAATTAAAAAGCTTTACATAGCAAGGGATAATCAACAGAGTACATTGGCAACCTACAGAATGGGTGAAAATATTCGCACACTATACATCTGATACAGAGCTAATATCCAGAATCTACAAAGAACTCAAATAAATCAGCAAGAAAAAAACCAGACAACCCTATTAAAAAGTGGGCAAAAGACATGAACAGAAGTTTTCCAAAAGATAGACGAATGTCCGATAGACATATGAAGAAGTGCTCAACATCACTAATCTGGGAAATGCAAGTTAAAACCACAATGAAACATCACCTTGCCCCTGTCAGAATGGCCATTATTAAAAAGTCTAAAAACAGTAGATACTGGCTTGGATGCAGAGAGAAAGGAACACTTACGCGTGTTGGTGGAACTGTAAATTAATACAACCTCTACAGAAATAGTGTGGAGAATTCTCAAAGAAATAAATGTAGACTTACTATTTGAGCCAGCAATCCCACTACTAGGTATCTTCTCAAAGGAAAAGAAGTCTTTTTTTTTTTTTTTTTAAGACAGATTCTTACTCTGTTGCCTAGGCTAGAGTGCGGTGGAGTCATCATAGTTCACTGCCACTTAAAACTCCTCAGCTCAATTGATTCTTCTGCCTCAACCTCCTGAGTAGCTGGGTCTACGGGTGTGTGCCACCACATCTGGCTAATTTTTCTATTTTTTTGTGGAGACGAGTTCTCTTTCTCAGGCTGGTCTTGAACTCCTGGCCTCAAGTAATCCTCTAACCTTGGCCTCTCAGAAAGCTAGTATTACAGGTATGGGCCAGTGCACCTGGCCAAGAAGTCATTTTATCAAAAAGACACCTGCACTGGAAAGTTTATTGCAGCGTGATTCACAGTCACAAAGATACGGAATCCACCCAGGTGCACATCAATTCATGAGTGGATTAAGAAAATGTAGTATATTATATACCGTGGAGTACAACTCAGCCATATAAAGCTGCAGTCCCCAACCCCCAGGCCATGAACAGGTACTGGACTGTGGCCTAATAGGAATGGGGCTGCACAGCAGGAGGTGAGAGGCAGACAATTTAGTGAAGCTTCATCTGTATTTATAGCCATTGCCCATTGCTCGCATCACTGCCTGAGCTCCTCCTCTTGTCAGATCAGCAGTGGCATTAGATTCTGCATTATCATGAGTTATATAATGATTTCATTATATATTATAATGTAATAACAATAGAAATAAAGTGCACAATAAATGTAATATGCTTGAATCATCCTGAAACCATCACCTTCTGCACCCTCCTATCCATGGAAAAATTGTCTTCCTTGATACTGGTCCCTGGTGCCAGAAAGGTTGGGGACCACTGATATAAAGGAATGAAATAATGTCTTTTGGAGCAGCTTGGGTGGAACTGGAGACCATTATCCTAAATGAAGTATCTCAGGAATGTACTCTCCAATAATTGGGAGCTAATTGATGGCACACAGGGGCACAAGGAGATGTAAAGGTCCTTGGAAATCAAGAAGGGAGGGAGAAGGAGAGCAGGGGTAAAAATTCACCTACCGGGTACAATGAACACTGTTCGGGTGATGGCCACACTAAAAGCACCAACTTAAGCATTATAAAAGGTATCTATTTAACAAAAACATTTGTACCCCCTTAATATTTTGAAATAATAAAAAAATACAGATCCTTGGGCCCTGCCCCTTTTAGCTCTGAGTTTTTAATAAACTCCTCAAGGGATTGTAATAGATACTGTATTAGGGTTCTCCAGAGAAGCAAAACCATTAGGAGATTGTTTAGCATCTGTCAATCTATCTGTCTTTTTATCTATCCATCAAGAGATTGTTATAAGGAATTGGCTTATATGATTATGGAGACTGAGAAGTCCCAAGATCTGCAGTCAGCAATAGGGACACCAAGGCGAGCCAATGGTATATATTTCCAGTCCAAGTCTGAAGGCCAGGGAACCAGGAGAACCAGTGGTGTAAATTCAAGTCTAAGCCTGCTTCCAAAGGCAGGAGAAGACCTATGCCCCAGCTGGCAGACAGTTGAGCAGAGAGAGCACAAATTCTCCCTTACATAGACTTTCTATTCTATTTAGACCTTCAATGGATTGGATGAAGCCCATGTACACTGGGGAAGGCAATCTGCTTTATTCAGTCTACTAATTTAATTGTTAATCTCACTCAGAAACACTCTCACAGAGGCACTCAGAATAATGTTTAACGGAATATCTGGGTACCCCATGGTGTAGTCAAGTTGACACATAAAATTAACTATGACACACATCTAAGTTAAAAGTCACTTGTGTAAAAATGTCCCTTCCTTCTTGTTTTTTTTTTAAAAGAATTTATAACACACACTGTATCAGAGAAAATAAAGCCCCTAGTATAATGCCATTTAAAAAAATGAATATGTTAAAATAATACATGTATACCCTTGATCTAAACATTAATAAAAAGAAGAATTAAAAAGTATGATGGAATGCATCAAGGGAGGGAAAGAAAAATCATTCATTCATTTATTTAAATATTCAATTTCTTCCTACTAAGTGCCAGGGACTGTTCCAGGTGCTGATGCTATGTGAGTGGGGCTGAGTTGTTGATCACCCTGCTTAGGATGCTCAGCTGTCACAGTTTACCTCGACTGAGGGGTTTTCCGGGTTGTGGGACTTTCAGTGTTAGAAATGAGACTGTGCAAGGCAAACCAGAATGGTCTGTTAGTCTAGTGGAAGGGGAGACAATGAGTTATTCTGACAGGGGAAGACAGACAACAAACTAAAGTGAATAAGTATGTAATGTAATCAGGTAGTGATAAATGTTATGAAGAAAATCAAAGCAGGGTAAGAGATACAGTGACTACAGGGGAGTTATTTGGTATGACTTTTAGCTAAGGTGATCATTGAGAATCTCAGGAGGAGACAGTGAATCAGAGACAGGAATGAAGTGGAATGAGCCATGTGACCATCTGGGGGGGTTACATTTGAGGCAGAGGGAAGAGCAAGTACAATGACTCTTGAGACAGAGCTAGATGTGGCATGTTTGAGAAAGACTTTGAGACCACTTTGGCTGGAGTAAGTGAGAGGACTGGAGGTATGGAGGGGTATGAGGAGGTCGGGGTCTGATTGGGGTGAAATTATCAACACTCTTTATGGGCTGTGGTAAAGAGTTCAAGATTTAAGTGTGATATTCTTATTCAAAACCATTGGAGAGTTTTGAACAAGAGAGTGACATTAATTAGATCTTGTGGCTGCTTCATGAATAAAAACAATAGAGGAAGAAGAGTGGAATCAGGGGTGCTGCAGATGGTACTGACCATGAACTAAGGTGGTAATGGTGGCAGAGGTGAGAGGTAGCTAGATTTAGGATACATTTGGAAGAAGTGACAGTGTTTCCTAGTGGACTTTAGATGGTATTTGGAATGAAAAAGTTTTGGCTTGAATACCTGGGTTGAATAGTGAATGCTGTGCTATTCATGCAAATGTGAGCTCTGGGAAGAGCAAGCCCATTTTGGAGTATAAAGATTTTTTGCTCTGGACAATTTAAGTTTGAGATGTCCATAGGCATCCAAGGAGAATGCACGGGCAGTTTGGATGTGGTAGTCTGAAATAGAGTACAGAGGTTTGGGCTGGAGATACCAACATGAGACCCATTAATATATAGTTAGTATTTAGAGCCTTTAGATTTGATCACATATGGAATGAAGTAAGACAGAAAACAGAAATGAGCAAAGAACTGAGTTGAGTTGGACTCAGCAAAGAGAATAAGAGCCAATAGTAGGGAAGAAGGAAATCTAGGAGAGTGTAGTGCCCTAGAAGCAAATCAATGAATTGTTTCAAGAAGAATCATCAACTGTGTCAGATGCTGCTGAAATGCTGTGGTGAGAATTTAAATTGATCATTTAATTTAATAGGATGGTGACAGTTGAATAATAGGGAGAAAAGCCTGATTAAAGTGAGATCAAAAGAGAGTAGAAAATGTGTGTTATCAGTTTGCTAGGGCTGTCGTGACAAAGCACCACAAACTGAGTGGCTTAAACAATAGAAATTATCGTGTCACACTTCTGGAGCCCACAAATCCAAGACCAAGGTATTGACAGGGCTATGTTCCTTCTGAAGGCATGAGAGAGGATCTATTTCAGGCCCTTCTCATAGCTTCTGCTACTTTTTGAGTGATCTTTGGCATTCCTTGGCTTGTGGCAGCATAACTCCATCTTCACATGGCATTCTCTGTGTGTGTCCAGCTGTGTTCCAGTTTCCCCTTTTTGTAAAAAGACCAGTTGTGTTAGATTGAAGACCCACCTCACTCTAGTATGATTTCATCCTAACTTTAACTGTCCTATTTCCAAATAAGGTCACATTCTGAGGTACTGGGGGTTAGGAATTCAAAATACGAATTTTAGGGGGATACATTTTAACCCATAACAATGTGATATAGCCATACAATGGAATATTATTCAGCAATAAAAAAGGAATAAAGTGCTGATACATGCTACAACATGGATGAACCTTGAAAACATTATGCTAAATGAAAAACACCAGTCATAAAAAGGTCACAAATTGTATGGTTCCGTTTATATAAAAAAGTGTCCAGAATAGGTAAATCCACAGAGACAGAAAGTTGCCAGGATTGGAGGTAGTGGGGAGTAGGGAGGTGACTGCTAATGGGCATGGAGTTTCTTTCTAGGGGTGGTGAATATATTCTGGAATTAGGTGTTGGTAATGGTGCGTGACCTTGTGAATATACTTAACTGTACTTTTTGGAAGGGCAAATTTTATGGTATGTGAATTAAATATCAATAAAATATATACATACACATATACACACATACATACACACACACACACACATATATATGTATGGAGAGAGAGAGAGAGAGTGAGAGAGAAAAGGAGGGAAGGAGGAAGGAGAAGGGGAGGGAAAAGGGGAAAGTAAAGAAGTGGGGATAGCCAGTACCAACATCTTTGAGGCATTTTCTGTGAAGAAGTACAAAAACATGGGGTGAAGATAGAGGTGGCTGTGGGATCAATGAAGTGTTTTTAAAAATACAGGAGATATTACAGCCTGTTTTTATGCTGATTCAAGGGATCTAATGGAAAGGAAAATAATAATGATGCAAAGTGAAGCCAAGGGAATTTGCAGGAGCCAAGTCCTTGAGTTGACTGGAATATTACCTTCAGTAATTTTCTTCATGGCCTTTCCCTAGGTGACAGATCAGTCGGTGAAAGCATTTGCCGAGCACTGTCCTGAGCTTCAGTATGTTGGCTTCATGGGTTGTTCGGTCACTTCTAAAGGAGTGATTCACCTAACCAAGGTAGGTACCATGGCTACATCTCCTTAACATTTCTGAGTATTATTTAGGTGACAGGCCCTAGCCTTGCTAAATACGCTTGTATAAGAAATAGACTGTTATAGAAGTCTACTAATGTTTGATAAAGTTAAAATGAGTTTAAGAAGACAATACCAAACATCCTTTCTGAAATGAGACACTTATTTAAATAAGAATCTTACTTTTTTGCTTTTTCATTGTTAATGACTATGAAATACATGCATTAAAGAAACTGATACGTGTGACAAGAATCATGTAAACGTTAACTTAATGTATTTTGCTTAGGAGATATTTTGATTGAATTTTAAATGCTCACATATCACTAGGTCTTAGGAGCATTTGGCTTTAAAAAGTGAATATGGTCAGTGCATATCATTAAGCTGAATATGTAAGATAAAAGAGAGGTGAATATCTGTTAAAAATTTACCTTATAGCTCAGAGTTCACTTATATACCAAACAGATGAAATCTCATATTTTAGCTGTGATCAAATGCCCGTTCCTTGTAATCTCTCACTGATATGTTATCTCTACTGCTTTCCAGAGCTCTAAAATAATTAGAAGCTAATTCTTACATTTATGTCATGGAAAAACTGGTTACTATAAAATTTACCTATGTATTATCTGAAATTTATTACTGCATAGATTTTAACTCTATCCTATAGTACTTAGGAGAATGAGTGTTAGTCTTGCCTTTTCCACTTAATAGCTGAGTAACCGAAATTTTCCTTCACCCTTCCTTCATTTCACAACTATTAGAAAACTGCTGTATTGTCAGCACAATGCTGAAACAAACCAGGTAATATCTCATGTTTTGGGGGTTTGAGTTCTTTAGGTCTCTTTGAGCTTGCAGTTTAGTAGAAAATAATGTCTTTCTTTGCTTTCTAGGAAAACAGCAGGTAAATGTTTATGAATTACCTAGGACTATGGTGGGGTTGCACGGTGGATAGGACCCTGGGCTCCATTGTCAGCTTGGGTTTTATTCTCAGTTTAGCCATGTGTTAGCTAAGTTGTCAAATTATTTTTCAGGGTATTAAATAAGGTAATATATGTAAGGTGCTTGAGTCAAAATTGAAACCATAGCAACTGCTAAGTAAATGTTAGCTATTAATATCACAATAGATGCTACAGTACCTAAATTGCTAGAGAATTAGTGCAAACTTTGATTTTTAAAAAAATACCACCAAGAATGGAAAAACAAGCACCACATGTACTCACCATCAAATTGGTTTTAACTGATCAACACTTAAGTGCACATATATTAATAACATTCATCAGGCATTGGGCAGATCGGGGGCTGGGGGGAGGAAGGGATGGGTATATACACACCTAATGTATGCAGTGAGCACCATCTGGGCGATGGACACACTTGAAGCTCTGACTTGGGTGGGATGAGGGTAATATATGTAACCTAAACATTTATACCCCCATAATATGCTGAAATAAAAAAGAAAAAAAAACACAATCACTCTTCTGGTATATCTGAAAGAGAGCCTGTGGTTATATTGGGTCTTAAATGACTGATCAGCTTTAATTGTATTATGAGGATCAGAGCCTAAAGCTAGAGAAGAGGATAGGCCTGTTATTCTCAATTATTACTCTATCAGAACATTTCAGTGTAATGAGGATCATATGAAACCATAATTTTTTATTCATTTCCTGTAACCTTGGCCTGAACATCTTGGTAGATGAATGTTTTTCTAGGCACATCTAGTGCTGTTTATGGTGTAGAGTAAAAATGCCTTTGGATGAACAGATTGTACACAACAAGTGTTGTAATGACCATATGTGGGGTTTTTATGATCACTTGAAATTGTACTCATTAAAGACAAAACAAGACTTATTAGATCAGTAAGTGCTTCCCTAAGCATTTTGAGATGGCCAAAATTATGGTACACTGGTACTTAAAAGATCAGAATTATTCTCTATGACAAAATAGCAGCTACAGCATATATCTGCATTGGGAGGCTCAATTTGCTGAGAAGGTTCTTCTGAAGATTGCAAGCAAGGGTTGCTGGTTTGGTCTGTCAGCAGGTAGAATCTACTAGACTCACAGCTAGTCCACAAACTTCTGAGAAACATTTTTATTCCTCAACAGTCTTTGCTTTGGTGAAAAGACTAGTTTGTACAACTAAGCAACTAATATTGGTTTTTTGGATTCAAGTAAAGGCAACATAACGTTTTAAACATGCATGTGTTTTGCAAAGCTATTTTAATTGTTTTATCTCTTGAAAGCCAAGGGTAAAACTCAGGTTTTAATGAAATTATTTGCTTTTTGTTTTAGAATATTTGCATTCTGGTAGTATTTTTATATCAATTGCATAGACACGCACAACATGTTTGCAAATATAATAAATACCCATAAAAAAGTTGTGTTTTCCTTATTATCATCACAGTACATAATTTTTAAATAAATGATTAGGGAGATGTGAGATACAGAGTATTGAGAGCTATCAGCCTAAATGTGTTTACTTTTATATGATTTAGAAAATCTAATGCATGATTTTACTAAGCCTCTGGCTTTCTAAGTTTGCTAATAGAGGCAAGTGGCATAAAATCTCCGTGCCTTAATTTCCTACCTTTGAAATTATAGGTGTAGATTAGATGATCTATCTCTAAATCTGGAGTTTTTGTACCCTAAAGAATCTATCAATTTAGGAATCATTGGCTTAGAAGGAACTATGAGAGACTCTCATCGAAACTAAGAAATGTCAGGTCATTAGTAAGTTAGACAGGAAAATTAGGGATTTATGACATCTTAGATTGTTAAATCAAGGGGGAAAAGACAGAGGATTGGGAATAGATGGAAGAAGACTGGTATCCTTTTACTGTGGTTCCTTGAATTTAATTTTATTTTGGTGTTCTCAGTCTTGACTGTTGTTTACTTTGTAATATTTATTGATGATACAACCTTGTTACTTGGATGGATTCTGCTAGTATCAAACAATATTGTGATAGGAGGCCTTCTTTCTAAGCTGCTATGACTATGTAAATGAGAGTCCAGAAATAGCCAAGATTGAGTGCACTATGTTTGGAAATGTAGAGATCCATATCTAGAAAGCAAAGATAAGAACTTTAGAGGTCTGCATTCAGTAGGCAAGAGGGTTAGTGACTTGTATGTGGCAGAATTGGGTCTCTTCCAACACAGGTGTGTTCTTCTCACTGCAGTGTAGCTATTTATAAATATAAGATCTATCTTGCTCACTCTCTTATTTTTATAATAAGTTCAGCAAATGCAAATATGCAGTTAACCTTTAGTGTCTAGACTATGGTGTCTAAATATTATTTGCCACGAAAGGGATGAAAAGGAACATGTTAAAGGAATCAAAAGTCAACATGAAGTGGCTTCCACTGATTTATATTGGGATATTTGGGCATCAAAAAGAAAAATTGGCCAGGTGTGGTAGCTCACACTTGTAATCCTAGCATTCTGGAAGGCCAAGGCAGGAGGATTTCTTGAGCTCAGGAGTTCAAGACCAGCCTGAGCAAGAGTGAGAACCCATCTCTACTAAAAATAGAAAAATTAGCCAGATCCAGTGGTGCATGCCTACAGTCCCAGCTACTTGGGAGGCAGAGGCAGAAGGATCGCTGGAGCTCAGGAGTTTGAGGTTGCAGTGAGCTATGATGATGCCACTGCACTCTAGCTGGGTGACAAAGTGAGACTCTGTCTCCAAATAAAAAAAAAAATAAGGAAAGGTCCCATTTCTTTATTTTTATTGTTGCTGTGATTGCCTTTGGGGTCTTCTTCATAAATTCTTTCCCTAGGCTAATGTCTATAAGAGTTTTTCCAACATTTTCTTCTAGAATTCTTACAGTTTCATGCCTTAGGTTTAAGTCTGTTATCCACTGTGAGCTGATTTTCATGAGAGGTGAAAGGTGAGGATCCTGATTCAATCTTCTACATGTGGCTATCCAATTTTCCCAGCACCATTTATTGAATAAGAATTCTTTTCCCCAGTGTATGGTTTTGTCTGCTTTGTCAAAGATTAGATGGCTATATGAGGATGGTTTTATATCTGGGTTTTCAGTTCTATTCCATTGGTCTATGTCTCTGTTCTTGTGCCAGTGCCATGCTGTTTTAGTTACTATGGCCTTGTAGTATAGCTTGAAGTCTGGTAAATTGATGCCCCCCAGTTTGTTCTTTTTCTTAAGGTTGCTTTTGCTGTACAGGGTCTTCTCTGGTTCCATATGAAGCGTATAATTATTTTTTCTAGATCTTCAAAAAGAGATGTTGTTATTTTAATAGGGATTGCATTGAATCTGTAGATCACTTCAGGTAGTATAGACATTTTAACAATATTGATTCCGTTGACCCATGAGCTTTTGCTATGGTTTTCCACCTGTTTATGTCCTCTACTAAAAAAAAAAAATGAAAATGGCTGCAATGGATTGAAGCAAATCAAATATATAAAAAATGATGGATTGAACATGTCAGTGTCTATACCACTAGACCAACAGAGCATTTTCTGGCTATAGAGTGTCTGATATTAATAATGTCTTGATTTTCCTTTGAGACTCAACTATATAGGTTTTTTCCCCCCAGCAGTAGGGGGAGTAGAGGGGAAGTACATTGATGTCATTGCAATTATTGTTTTAAAAAATGAACTTATAAAAATAACAAAAAAATGATAGATTCACAATGATATAAACAAAACAAAACTGGAATTCTTCTTCCAGCTGAGGTGGAGTAACAGGGGTGAGATTTACTCTCTTCTCTGAGACAACCCCAAAAAACAGAAATATATGAAGGAATGGTTTTCAAGATACTGGATCTCAGGCAATCAAGGAGAATGATCCCAAAGATATGGGAAACAAACAGCAGGAGCCCTGTAATTGTCTCAGTTTAGTACATTGAAAAAGTTTCCAGATTGCAGACAGGGAGGGTTAACTCAGGCAAAACACAGCAGACGATCTGAGTTGACAAGACAGAACAGAAGGAACAAAATATTTATGAGTAAATTTAACTAAGGATGTCAAGACTTGTACACTGAAACCCACAAAACATTGCTGAAACAAATTAAAGAAGATCTATATAATGAAAAGATATACACTGTTTGTGGATTGAAGACTTAATATTGTTAAAATGGCAATACAATGCAAAGCACTTTATAGATTCAATGGAATTCCTATAGAAATCTCAGTAGTCATTTTTTTTTCAAAAATGGAATAGCTGATCATAAAATTATCACTGAGTTGTAGGGGACCTCAAAAGCTATAATAATCTCGAAAAAGAAAAACAATGTTGGAGGATTCACACTTCCCAATTTCAAATCGTACCACAGAGCTATAGGAATCCAAACTGTTTGATACTGATACAAGGTTAGACATACAGATCAATGGAAGAGAACTGAAAGTCCAGAAATAAATTTATACATCTATGTTCACCTAATTTTTAAGGGTGCTAAAACCATTAAGTAGGAAATGAAGATTGTCTTTAGCAACTAGTGCTGGGACAATTGGATAGCCACATGTAAAATGTGAAATTAGACCCCTACCTCACATCATATACAAAAAATGAACTCAAAAATAGATCAAAGACCTAAATGTAAGAGTTAAAACTGTAAAACTCTTAGAAGAAAACATAGGGACAGATCTTCATGACCTTGGATATGACACCAAAATCATGAACAACACAAGAAAAACCAGTTAAATTAGACTTCTTCACAATTAAAAACTTGTATACATCAAAGAATACTATCAGGAAAGTGAAGAAACAGTCTATAGAATGGGAGAAAACATTTGCAAATCATACATCTGGCACATGTCAAGAATATATAAAGAACTCTTATATCTCAGCAGCAAAAATACAAACAACCTAATTTTAAAAATGTGCAAAAGGCTTTAATAGATATTTCTCCAAAGAAGATATACCTGGCTGACAAGCACACATAAAGGTGCTCAACATTATTGGTCATACAAATGACTCGGAAATGCAAATCAAAACCACAGTGAGGTACAGCTTCACACCTACTAGGATGGCTGTAATCAAAAGATGGACAATAGCAAGCATTGGCAAAGTTGTGGAAAAATTGGAACCCTTGTACATTGATGGTAGGAATGTAAAATGGTATAGCTACTGTAGAAAACAGTTCGGCAACTCCTCAAAAATTAAATTTTTGACCCCAAAATTTCAATCCTAATTATAGAACCAAAATAATTAAAAATAAGTTTCACACAATAACCTGTATATGAATGCTTATAACAGTAACATTCACAGTATCCAAAATATGGAAACAACCTGAATGCCTAGCCTGATGAATGGATAAGCAAAATGTGTTATATCTATACAGTGGAATATTATTCAGCCATAAAAAGGAAAGAAGTTATGATACATACTACCTGAAAAAACCTTGGAAGCACTATACTAAGAGAAAGAAGCTAGTCACAAAAGGCCATTTTTGTATGATTCCATTTATATGACATGTTCAGAATAGGCACATACATACTGGGTTTCTTTTTGGTGTGATGAAAATGTTCTGAAATTAGATACTGGTGATGGTTGCATAAGTCAGTCAATATACTAAAAACCACTGCACTGTATACTTTATAAGGGTGAGTTTTAGGGAAAATAAATTTTATCTCAATATAAAAAGTCCTAGAAGAACACACAGGAGAAAACTTCTGTGACTTTGGGTTAGGCAAAGATTTCTTAGATAGGATACCAAAAGCATGATCCAGATTAATAATCCAATTAATAAATTAATTAAAAATTAATAAATTGGACTTTATCAAAATTAAAATCTTCTGCTCTTTGACATATATAGTAGTTACACCTTATCTGTGTGGGATACATTCCATGACCCTCTGTGGATGCCTGAAAACTACAGATAGTACCAAATTCTTTATATACTATGATTTTTCCTCCACATGCATACCTATGATAAAGTTTAATTTATAAATAGGTATAGTAAGAGATTAACAACAGTGGCTAATAATAAAATACAATAATTTAATGATATGGTATATTAAAAGTTATGTAAATGTGGTCTTTCTTTTTTTTTCTCTCTCAAAATATCTTATTGTACTGTACCATGGGTAACTGAAACCACAGAAAGCAAAAATATGGGTAAGGATGGGATTTCTGTACTGTTAAGAAGATAAGCCCCAGATTGGGACAAGTATTTTTTAAAATATATGTCTGATAAAGTACTTATGTCTAGAATATGTAAAGAATTCCCAAAACTAAATGAGAAAATAAAAACCCAATAAAGAATGAGCAAAAGGTATGAACAGACACTTTGTAAGAGAAGATAGGTGGGTGGCAAATAAGCAGATGAAAAGACATTGAATATCATCAGTGATTAGGGACATGTAGATTAAAACTTTAGCAAAATACCACTACCCACCAATTAGCTAGACTAAAATTCAAAATACTTGTCATATCAAGTGTTGGCATGGATGTTGAGAAACTGGAACCCTCATACATTTCTTGTGGGAATATAAAATGGTTCAACCACTTTGGTAGACACTTTAGTTATTTACAGAGCCCTAAATGTGTACCTGCTATATGATTCAGTCATTCCACGACTAGATGTTTACTCAAGATAAGTGAAAGTACATGTCCATACAAACGCATGGATCCTTATAGCAGGCTTATTTATAATAGCCCCAGACTGGAAACAACCCAAGTGTCTGTCAGTAAGTGTATATATAAATAATCTGGTATGTTTATACAATGGACTAGCATTTGAATGGAAGGAATTATTGATACATAGGAGAAATCTCAAAATAGTATGAAGAGCCAGACCAAAAAAAAGAGTTTATTCCATGTGTAAAATTCTAGGAAATGCAAATGATTGTGTAGTTATAAAAAGCAAAATGATGGGGGAGGGGGAGGGAGCAGAGAGGAACAAAAAGGAGGGGATATAAAGGACTATGAAGCAATTATGGAGGATGGTACATATATATTCATTATATTTATTATGGTAAACATTTCATGATACATACATGTATCAGAACATCAAATTATATATGCAATCTTTGGTATGTCAATTTTCATTAGTAAAGCTGTTTTTTAAGAAAGTAAGTTCATTGGTCAGTTTTAGAACTTGATAAGGCAACAGCTCATTACTCTAAAAATGAATGAACAAAGTGAGAATCACATGTTTAGCCTTTTTTTCTTTGTATGGACTATATATAAAAGTAATCACATACTTCATTAGGGAAGGTTCTCCTGTATAGAATTCTAGCTAATAAATGCAAGAGGAATGATGGAAAATTACAATTTTGCAGGTACTGTGAAATAATACATCTAGGCACTGATGATCAATGAAAGCAAAAACTGTTAGATGTGGATTGATATTCCCTCATAGATATCTTATAATGGAGGGAAGAAGCTGATACCATCTGACTCACTGATCAATCTTAGCATCTGGAAAAGTGAGACAACCAGATCTTAAGTACTGATGAGGTGATGCAATGGCAAGTACACAGCATCACTTACATAGTATTCTTGCCTAAAAACAGAGCCTGACTCTCTAATTTGCCTCTCTATATTTGCTTCTAATGGTTACCCAAATCTAGGAAATAGTGGGATTAGAGCAACGTATTTAATGACACTGCAAAAAGACAATCAGCTAAATCTAGACTTGTCTAAGGCAAATGACCCCATTTCTCCAAGGAAAAAACATTGTAGAAAAAAAATGGAGGCATAATTATAGAAAAGACTTAAGACAAAAAACTAAAGGTAATATGAAGATTTTTCTTTGGATCCTGACTGAAACAATGCAACAATAAGAATATATCTTTGGGACTGTTGAGAAAATTGGCATATGAGGTGGTTGTTGGATGATGATAAGGGATTATTATTAATTTTGTCAGGGATGATAGTGGCAAGTTTGTTATATTTTAAAAACTTTATTAGTAAGAGATACATACTTGACTACTGGTGAACTAACACAGTATTAGGGATTTAGCTTAAAATATTACAAAGGGGATAAAAAGAAGAAAAAGAAAAAAATTAGTCCAATAAAGAAAACAAAAAATGACAAAATAATAATTGAATTAAGTTATAGGACATGAAGATTTATTATATTATTATCAATACTTTTGTTTATATTTAAAAATTTCCATGATAATAAAAAACTTAAAGCATCAAAAAGTTAAATATGTTGATGTTAATTTAACATGATAAAATTGTACAATTCAATATTATATTTTTTCAAGAATATATGACATGTAAAATGCTCAGGATAATAATTAATAATAATATGTATTAACATAGAATATTAATTTAAAAATCAATTGAATGGGCCTGTAGAGTTCAAAATGTCAAAAATGGCAAGTTATTTTTATATGAAGTTGGAGTGCAAGCCTCAGAAATGCCGTAAATTCATCAGTTTAATGGCACAGAGCCACTGTAAATTGATTCATATCAGATCAGTTTAAATGATTTAAATCAGTAGTCAAGAAGACCTATAAAGACCATTAAGAAAGACAGTGAAGAATTTTTGCCAATAGTTGATTATTACATGCCATATAAAAATTTTATATTTGTCTCAAGTTAGAGGTAGATACGTATTTCCTTTTTAGATTGGTGATGTATTTTAAAGCTGTGTTTATTAGTTAATAATATCAATTCTGGTGGTACAACAGATCTTGTTGCTTCAGTTATTCAGTTTACAAGCATTAACTGAATTCTTGGGATATGTTGGATATGAATTTGGTTGAGTTTCGTTGTTGATGTTGTTTTTAAAAGCAGAGTTCCTTAGGAAGGTAACAGGCAGCTAAACAAAACTTGTGATATTTTCTTGGGCCATAATCACATTTAAAGAACTTTTTTAAAAAGCATGTATTTTAAAAGTGCTTATGGTTAAAAATATGAAATGTTTTTAAAGGAAAACAAAATTGATTTTTTTCAGTCGATTTAACATAAGTAACTGAAAGAATGTTCATTCATGCAGCTAACTCAATTTTCGTCTTCCTTTTTTTGTTTATTCAGAGACTAGGAATGAAAGATGAACTTTCTTGCTTTTTAAATTTCCAAACAACTGACTAGTTTAGAATGCCTTATTCTAAAGGAAGAACATACTATTTTACTACTTAAAGGGTGATAATACTGTTTCGTCCTAGATTATCCCTTCATTTGTTTCTGATTAATTATAGGTGCTAGAGTGATATGCTGAGATGTGGAAAATATATTCTTAAATTCATTCAGCTCTGAAATATTCTCTACTGAATATCACCCAGTGAGTATAGTATTATGAAAGGGTTTTGTTGAATGACGATGTTTCTGGTTCTTTTTAGCCGTTCAGCAGCAGTTAAGGGTGGGGCCAAAATTGAATGTTGATAATCTAGGTGATGATGATTTTAGGCCTGGTGTGATCCATTAATTAATTTTTTTTCTTAGAAGTTTGCCAAGGCCAACAAACCTTGTTATGACTGCTAATTGTTTGACTGTGGGCAAATCACCTAATTCTCTGCCTTGATTCCCTCAGCATATAACTAAAGAAACAATTGAAAATCTAAAAAAAAATATTGATTAGAAAAATATTCATCATGATGTACAAAAGTTCCTCATAACTTTTTAGTCCTGATCCACTCATATTCTTTCATTGAAATAATAATCTAAAATAATTTTTATGAAAATAAATCTTACTACAAATAAAACTTTATGGCCCTTTTTTTCTACCTGTGTGCCAGTGCTGAATGTTAAAACTAATAATAATTATGTTTGTTTGCTCTTCATTGGTTTTTTCCTCTCCTTGCTGATCCCTTAAGGGTTGTTTAATTATTGAACATATGAACAACTAGTATTTTAAGAATCATTTTGAAAAATTCCTATTTTAGCAATACACTGAATTAGGGGAATACAGTATTCCCCCACTTATCTGCAGTTTCGCTTTCCAAGGTGTCAGTTATCCGTATTCAACTGTGGTCCAAAACTATTAAATGAAAAATTCCAAAAATAAAGCCTTCATAAGTTTTACATTGCGTGCTATTCTAAGTAGCATGGTGAAATCTCTTGCTGTCCCCACTCTTTCCTGTCCAGGACATGCATCATCCCTTTGTCCAGTGTACCATGCTACATATACTACCCTCCTGATACTACATAGAAAAAACCCACAATTTATGTAGAGTTCAATATTACATACTCAGTTTTCAGGCATCTTCTGGAGATTTTGGATTGTTTCCCCCATGGATAAGGAAGGGCTACTGTATACTCTTCTACCTTATTATTATTGTCCAAATTAGTGACTTTGATTTTTATTTTTCTAAATTAGTATGTCTGTATAAGTTATAATAACTTACCACATTTATTTTTCTACTCTGTTAAGTGATAATACCTGCTAAGCAAGGATATTCTTTTTATATTTTATGATTCTATTACTCACACTTTAGTTGTAATGTATATTTGTTTGTGCTACATTTTCATTTTAGCAACTGCAGTAGCAAGATGTATCAATATGACACTAGTAAAATAAATGAAATCATCTTTCAAATGACTCAGTTTGTGAAAGTCCTAACAAATGAACCAATGTGTTCCTCTGTGGCATCTATCCTTTGATAAAATGGTTGCTTCAGGCTTTAATGTAAATATATAAATATTTATAAAATGAAAAGAATTGATAATCATTTTTGAAAGGGCTTTTCTTGAATCGTGGCTTTATATTTTAAATATTGTTTTACTTTGCTTATATTGTCCTCTGTTTACTCCTGAATTTTTATCACACATTTGTTATAAATTGTGGTTTTTACTGAAAATACTCTTGTACAAAAGGATTTCAATTCTATTTTATCTGGTCTCTAACACATGAGGTCAGTCTTTATCCAAGAAAGATATTATGAGACATTGCTTTCATTCTTTTTTATACTTTTAAATTCATTCACACTATTTTGTGACAGATATTTTATTTGAGAATCAGTGTGACTCTATTCAGTCTTATTTATGGTTATACATAAAGAGTGATAGTGAGCATGGATGGGGTCCCATTTCAAAATCAACAGAACAGACTGCCCAAATTAGAGAAACCAGATTTGGAGCTTAATGAAAATAAATTAATAATTTAATTTAATGAGGGCGTATACCACTGAGAAAAAAAGCAGATATCATTTTTTAATTTAAAGTAAACATATATTGAGCATTACAGAGTTAAACAGAGTTCAACTAATTTAAAAAGCATACTTAATTTATTAAAAACATTGACAGTTATATTCAGTCAATAGTTTTCTACATTTATAAAATACTTAACTTTGTTTTATTTTTAATTAATTCAATTCTCTTGCTTAAGCATTATTTTCACTGCACCTGGGCAGGTCTTGTCAGCCACAGGGAAGTGCCATTGTGGTACATATTATTTATTCATTCACATACATACTTCAACACAGTACACATCCACACCATGCCAATTGTCAATCATAGGGAATCCAAAGAATGAGATTTTTCTGTACAGTTTTGTTTAATGTTGTGTAATGTTTATGATTGTGATCTAGAAGATTCTAAAGGGGCTCCTGTATACCAAAAGGAAGATAAATTATGTTGTGTTTTTATTGTAGGCACATTCTTTGAAAATAGGGAAATCATTCCCATAGTAACTCTCTATTAGTTAGAAGTCATTTATGAGACAGTAGAGTGTTTTAAAATTTTAGCTTGGAATCAGAATTTTGGCCTCCATATCGTTACTCATTATTTTCAATAATTTTTGGATTATAGTTTGGTTCTGAACTCCCTCTTCTGTAGACACACTCAGTCAATAATAGAGTCCAATAGAGTACATTGACTAAAGGCAATTGAGCTTCTTATATGTTTGCTCTCCCACCCAGAGGTATTACAGGCATTTACACAAAAGCTGTTGATCACAGCGTATTTACAAAATTCAGGAGCATAGCTGCTTCCCCAGCTGTAGACTTATGTTCAATTGATTGTATCCTAGTGGGATGATTGGCCATCAACATTTTTTTTTCCCCAAGGAAAAGTTTCCCACCGAAGCTTTCTGTTATTCACCAGAGGAAAATGCTTGGCTATTGTGTTTTATCAGAAGGACTTTTCAACATGCAATTGACTATCAATCTTGAATCTTTAAGAATGAAACAATACCCCTGTGTCTGACAAAGCAGTTCAAGTTAGAACTTCACAGCTTTCATCTGGCTCAAAGAAGAAAACAAACCTGGTCAGCGCCATGGGTTTTTCAGGCAAGGTATAGGGATACTCTGGCAATTACTCCTGCTTCTGAGTTATTATAAAGAACTCCCATTAGATTGACTCTACTTCTTTTCATTGTTGGAAACCTGTGCCCCCTCCCTCCTTCTTTCCTTTTGCTTCATGCTGATCCTAGGCCTGTTAACCCTCGGTACCTTTCCTCTCTTTAAGCCTGCTCTTCTGTATCTATATTTTATGGGGGGCTTCACTTGGCAGGCTGTATATAGTGGAAAACAGGAAGACCAAAGGGAGAGAAAAACAATAATATTTCTCTCCCTTCCTCTTTGTCTCAGGTAGCATTTCTGGGAATAGCTCAGCTCTGTCTCCTCCATGGCTCCAGCCCTGGATCTTCTTAGCTCCACCTTGTATCAGCTCACTGTGGCCTGGGGGTTCAGTACACTGACTCTTCTTTTTGTCTCTTCAGCTTTGCAATACTGGTGGTTTCCTGCCTCTGCTAAATCTCTGGCTTACACTGCCATGTCCAGTTTTGTCTTCTCAGCTTCTCCCTCACAAGAATAACCAATTCCCTTAATGAAATTCTCTTCACTGAATTTTATTTTATTATTATAGTGGTTTCTCTTTTCCTGGTGAGACTTACTGATACATCTTCCTTTCTGTCATTCTGAGTTTTTTACATGAGAACACATTTAAGACAATAGAACTGGTATTTATTTCATTTCAGAGAGTATTGTAACAATTGGGATCAAAGTACAAAGCAGAGAATTGGACATAATATAAGACTTAAATTAGACCTGACCCTTCCTTAGACTACCACTAGCTATACTGCTTCCCTGCATCCACACAAGATGTAACTCGACAAGTAAGGGCAGCCAGTTACATGATGATTAAGAATTATAAAGCTGCAAGGTCATGATGAGTCCCATGAACAGGATGGAGGGTTAGCTGCTTAATTATAGAAAGATAGTTTTCACACATGCTCCTAGCAAGAACAAAATTGAGATGTTTTCTCAATGCTATAATCTATATTGTCAATCCTCAGAGGCAAATATAAAGAAAAATATTTGACTAAGAAAGAAGTTAGCTGTTGTGAACTAGTTATTTGAGTTACTGGTTATTGGTTTCTAGTTTTTTGAAGTTATATATTGGATGGTTTTAATTGACAATTAAAAATAAAATATGTTATCATGTCAATACTTCTATAATATAAAGGTAAATTGTAGATTGACATTTAAAGTTTTACCTTAGATGTACACTGGATATTGTCTTTAAAATTTCATTTCAGTTGGTTGAAGCTTTTGAACTCATAGGTGTTCAAAACTTGTTGAGAGAACAGTATTACAGTTGGACAGTTCTTTGAATCAGAAAATAGTGCTTTAATATATAAATCAAAGCTATAAATTTTGTTTCTCATTTTGGAAAAATTTGTATTATCTACTTTAATGATAACATAATTTCCTGTTCTGTGTTACTTAATATCAAGGAAAACTAAATAAAGACCTTCTTTCTGGTTACCATTTCTTAACTGATGACTGATTCACTGTCTATATGCTTTATCATAGTCATTAACCTAGAATTTTAGCTCATTCACTTCCAGCTCTTAACATCGAGTGTGATGAGAGGAGTTATTAATTCCAAATTTAAATACTTTGTAAACCAAATGCTGTTGCTTCTTGAAACTGTTTTGTAGAACAAGGTAAAACTAAGTAAAACAAATGAGATCTGATTCATTTTTGGGAGAGTTATCGACTTGGACTTTGAATATGAATCTTTACATGCCCCTTTAAAAGTATGACTCTGCTAAGATTTTTTTTCACCTTGAAAGTGTTCATTCCTTCACTGCCTAGGACAAGTGATTGGGGAACTTTGGTAATAACCATGAATAATTAAATCAAGTATAATGCCAAAGATTGTGGAAGAAGTTCTATTTTTTTCAGACCTACATTGTGATTTCTTTTAGGACCAAATTCTGTGACTCCGTTCTGACTAGTGTGGGTGATCTGACTGCTTCATTTTTAGATTGTTTATATTAGACTTATGGCTCTCTTTGGGAAATTCAGGGCAGGGATAAGGCAGAGAATTATGTATGCATTTTGGAATGTTTCATCTCATAAAAATGGCTTCAAGATCAGAAGGAGAGAAAGCTGCTGCTATATGCTTAGATTATCTGGTTTCTTCTAGGGTGATTTAGGGTGCTCTAGACTTTGCAGTAAACCCCAGAGGGAAGCTGTAGTGACCTATTGACAGGCACCTCATGGTATTTCTCCACATATTAGGGAATCTTTTTATGGTAGTGTAGAAGGCCCAGAGCTTATGGGTAGCCCAGCTGGTTGTTATAATTCTGTGCACCACAGCTTTTTGGCTCAAAGGATGGAAGGTTCTGATACACTCTTTGAAATGATGCCTAGTCATAGAATAGGAAGATTAATTTCTGAAATTAAGATATAGGCACTTTTTACTCTGAGCTTTGGCTTTAAGCTGAGACCCATATATGATAATGTAAAATGAAGAGATTTTTGCTGGGAAGGTAAGTCCTGGTTGCATATTCTAAACCAGGAAGGGAAAAAAAAAAGACATTTTAGAGAATAGGTACAACATTTCTGTAACATTTTTGGAATGCCAGAGAATGGATTTAAAAATTATTAATGTCATTCCTTTGTTTTTGAGCTTAATACATTTAAAAATAAAAAGTGAAATGGTTTGACTTGCTCTTTAATAGACAGCATAAAATCAAGAGGCCAATGTACAGGTCACTTGGCTTGGATATGATAAGCTTTTGTCTTGGGCTAATGGCATTTTAGTTATTTCACTGTTTTTAAAAATAAGTTGTAAAACTTTCATTTGGAATATATTTCCAAAACTTTTGACCCTTTGAAGTGTGATACATGGGTGCAAGTGACTGAAAATGATTCCAAATTTCGTGAACTGTTTCTTTTTTTGTAGACTGCTGAACTCGGTATGAGAAAATGAAAGAAGTACACAACCATTCCAATTAGTTGAAGCAGCCTCTCCTTGCTTGCATTCACATTTGACTTAATTTACCCTTAATTTATTTGAGCTTTGATTTTTTTCTTACTTAAATGGAATAGTGTGAATATTTTATTTCTTAATTGAAGAGAAATTCTGGTTCTTAGCTCCTGCTGGGTAAAAAAGTGACAAGGCTGCTTGCTGCTACTAACTTTAAGTGCTGTTTATAGTTCTTTGTGAGCTCTAGAAATCTTATATGGAGAAAAGAAAGGGATTTGGTGGAAAGAAAAATCCTAGAAAAAAGTCAGTTAGAGACTGTGCTGCCTGCCAGAGTGAAAGAGGAAGAGCAGAGCATCCATTCTGAATTGGTATACGAAGGAGCAGAAATCCAATTAACAAATTCACATTTCTGCAGTAGAAGACAGTGATTAAAATTTTGGTGAACTACTCAAAATTCCTGCCACACACTTCAAAACTCTGACAACTTACAGAGGCTTTAAAAAAAATGTTCTGCATTTGAAGAACAAATATGTAAATGGAGAACTCATTATGATTCTTGTTCTGAGATGACCTTTAATTGTGTGGAATGAGAATGTTGTTTTTTATTATTTAATATTTACATGTTATTTAAGTTTATGTTCAGATAGAACACTTTTTAAAAGCATGTGGCATCAGAGCTGCAGATCTAGCATTTGAGGTAGTTAAAAGAACGGAGCACTGATTTCTGGAAACAAATGAAAAAAACTGTCCCTAAAGTTTTGATCCTGATTTCAAAGTTAGTCATTCAGTAATAAGCATTTAATAAATGTGTTTGTGTCTAGTACTGTGGTATGTGCTGGTAACAAAAAGATGAATAAGATATAGTCCTGACCTGCAGTAGCTTGCTTTTGACTCTAGTGGGAGGAACATACGCTTAATTAGACCAAATTATTAAAAAATGAGCAATATCAGTGGTTGTACAGAGGTCAGAGTTTTCTCCTCCTCCTTCTCTAAAGGTATCCCAGGAGGATTTACAGAGGATGTCCACTGGGGCTTTGAAGGCTAAATTATGCTTTGATAGGCTAAAGAAATGAATCCAGCCTTATAACTGCCCTAGGTGGCTTAGGGACACTATTGCTGTTAATGTAATGTTTGTAGAGTTGGGTTAGATTTTATGCATTATATTTTATTGCTGTATGTATGTCTGCATATTAATTTAATCAGGTAATTAATAATTTATTTTTTCATTCTCTATAAATTGTAAGACTAGTGTTTATACCTAGCTAACTTAATAAATTTAACATTTATATATATAACTAATACAATTATAAATGAAATTTAGAAGTATAAATGCCATTTATATGTTGGCAACTCCTAAGTTTATTTAATATCTCTCCTTGGATATCTAGGCATCTCAGACATGGCATATTCAAAACAAAACTGTCTTTCCTACTAACTTGGTTAGTTGCAACAATACCTTCTAGTTGCTCGAACCAAAACCTTGGAATCATCCTTGACTCTTCTTTTTCTCTCAAGCCCCCTAAGCTATTTGGCAAAATATTCTCTTGACTCTACTTTCAAAAATTGTATATACAGAGTCTCATCATTTCATATCATCTCCAACTACTGTCATTGTGGTCCAAGTCACTGATATCTCTTGACTAGATTAATTCATTATAGCCTTTCTTTGCTTCCACCTTTGCTTCTATATTCTAGACTCAACACAGAAGCTGGAATGATCATTTAAAAATGTAAGATAGATCATGGCACAGTCTTGTTTAAAACCTTCTAGTGGCTCCCAAATTCCTCGGAACAAAAGCTGAAATCCTTACAGGGCCTACAAAGGCCCTATGCAGTCTTCCCTTCTTCACTCACCTCTTTGACCATGATAGTCTCCTCATAGTCTTCCTTCCATTCATTCTGATGCAGCACCAGTGGCTTTTACTAATCTTCCAAAATGTTAAGCAAGTTTCCATCTCAGGACCTTTGCACTGTACTAACTGTTGCCCCAGACACCAACATGATTTTGTTTGCCCTTTACCTCTTTTAAATCCTCGCTCAACTATCATCTTTTCAATGAGATAACCTTTGACTGCCTATCCAAAATTACACCCCATCTTCTTTCTCTCTCTTCTCCACCCACCTTGCCTTGCTTTATTTTTCTCTATAGTACCTAACAACTTTCAACATACTAAATAATTTGTTTATTTTATTTATTGCCCCCTCTCCTAACTAGGAATATAAGTACCCTATGAACAGGCATTTTTGTTTGTTTTGTTCCCTGTTATATTTTTAGCAGCTGGAATAGTTCCTGGTACATAGTAGGTGCCCAATGAATAGTTATTGACTACATAAATAATACCATCTGCATTCTTTTTTGAGTGATTAAACAGACTGAGCTGTACAAATTATTTTTACACTTTCAGTAATTGGGTTTAAATATCAATTGTTCTGCACTAGAGAAGTGGTTCCCAGTCCAGGCTGGGATCAACTAGATATCCTTTTCAGAGAGATACTAATGACTTGCCCTGTCCCAAGGCAGTTAAATCAGAATCTCTAAGGATGGGCCTGGCCATTAATATTTTCTTTTAAAGTTGCCCAGTGATCCTAACATGTAGCCAAATTTAGAGCCAGGGGTCAGGAAACATTTAAATGAGTGTGAATGATTGAATGAAGAGGCATATCAACTACTGCATCAGAGACTCGGATTTGGACCAGCTTAAGCAGTAAGATTAGATTTCAAATGTTTAGAATGAGAGATTCATCCTGAGCAGCACAGCCTAGGATGGGGTTGGGGAGGAGGAATGGAACAGGGAAGGGAAGATGAAGGAGATGAAGAAGTCAAGGAGCGCACTCCTAAGTAGTTGTAACAGGAAGGAAAGGTTGCGCCCTGGTCCCTTGGCAGCTGTTGCCAGTTAATGATTCCCCATGTAAAGGGCACAGATATGTTGGAAACTGCCTAGATAATAATTTGCATGAAGGCAAGTATATTTCCAAGACTTTATTTTTTCCAAACCCTTTGTAAAGTAATCAAGTAGGCTTTGTGGAAAATATGAGATTTGAACCAGTCAGTTGAATAAGTGGAAGGGAGAGGAGAAGAGACACTTCCAAGTTATTGAGTAAAATGAGTGAAGTGAGAGCAGTTTTAAAATAATGAGCACAGTTCACTGAGCACAGTGAGAACAACTTCTCCAAATCTGGGGAAGGAGAGTCAAGTTAGCTTAACAGAATTCAGGGAATGGTAGGGATATGGGCAGTGAAGGGCCTTGATTTGGAAGCCGTAGTTTTCCTCTTTGCTGCAGCAATATTTTGTTTCCTAAAGACTTTGGAGAGGATGGGAGATATGATTAAAGTTGTTTAAGGAAGATTAACCTGGCTGATGCTGTGGCAAGAAGGAGTTAGAAGGGACAGCTCTGAGAAGCAGGGCAGTAAAATGTACTCGAAAACAAAACAAAATGTGAATAAAGTAGAGAAAGATGTCAGATATAGTAGGTGAATGGTGGAACTAAACAGGCCTTGGATTTGAAAATAATCCAGAGATGAAGCCCAGTGTGATTAGCAAGGCAGTGGGTAAAAGGGGATACGTAGAGAAGGTACCTGAGAATTGACATGATAGCCACTGTGGATTCTAAGGCCCTGGGAGTCCTGTTTTCATGGGTAGTATTAGCAATTTATATTGTCTCTGCCAAGCTTTAAGGCCAGTTAAAAGAGATTTTCAGTTCCACTCTGATGTTCTCAGTTCTATGAAATGCTGGGAAGGACTTGCCTGATGTCCTAAGTGTGGCTTGTTTAGCTTTTTATTACCATTTTTATACTTGAGTGCCAGCCTTAACCAAACTGAGGTTCAAGCCTGGTTGGTGAGTAGAAAGGATGCTATTTGTTCCCTCCCTTGTCCAACCACATTCTTCTCTAAGTGTAGATATCAGACCCTGTCAAGGTGTGGAAGTCTTGCTATGCACGGGGACAGAAATTCTCTATGCCCCTTTTCTTCCCATTCCCAGCAGTCTTCATTTCTTTACTTTTTTCCCCCTATATTTACCCTAAACAATCTATGCTACAACCCCCTTCCCTTTCTCCTTCAGTCTCTCTCCTCGTCCTTAATAGGTGGCTCTCCCCAATTTTGTTATAACTGACTTTCTCTGACCTTTCTATCTTCCTCTGCCTCTGGGCTCTCCCTTGGTCTCCATCTTGACAGTCTGACAGGTGTTTGGCAGGTGAGTGTGGTGCTGATCTAGAGCCTCAGTAACCCCTTCATCAGCAAGGCTTGTCTTAACCCTTGACTTAGCTCTTTAAAGATTATAACTGATTGCTTAGAAACCTGGTCCCAACAAAGCTAATATCTGCAGTGCTGGCAAGAAGAATTTATATACTAATTGACTTTTGCACATATTTAATTATACAGAAGTTTTTGTTCTTTCTAAAAATTATCACTTCCAACTGGTCTCATGTAAACTATCCCCGGTAGACTGAAATGGTGGAAGATCCATGCTGCCATGAGTCTTCTTTTGTTGGTTCATTTACTGTAGTCAGCCTGTAAATTGAGGGTTTTATTTCATTTTTACTTTTCTAGGGTCTTAAGAAAATTTGGAAGCCACTTGAGGTCTTTTTATAACCCTCCAAGCCTGTGTTTCCTAGGTAACATTTTAGTATCTCATTTTATATTTAAGTATATACATGGCCATACCAATCATTGACTAATTTTAGTCTTTAACATGAATTAGTTAGAAGTCATATTTTTAATAATAAAAGCAGTACTAAACTGAAAGGTGATTACCTACATTCTACATTCTGATTTAGATGTTTAAAAAAAATACCTTACTAAACGTTTGAAAATTGGAATGAAGCATTTAGATCTTGGTTGTAAGGCTTTGCTTATTCAAATCCTCTGTGATTTGTATAACCCAAGACTACCAGTGAATTATAAGGAAAGTAAGTTTAATTAAAATGTCAGTTTGCTAAATGTAATTATCTGTTTCAGACTATGAGAGATTACTTTAGGTAGTGTTTTATGAAACACTGGAGGGCACTATGATGAAATTCTCATAGCAGGGAAAGAAATGTGATGAATTTGACAGAGCTGTTTCTGGAGTTTTGAATAAAAATGCCACATCTCCTGGATGCTCTAGGTCTGTTTCTTGTAATGATGCTGATTACTGGGAATTACTTTCCTGAATCTGCCTTTGGATACTGTCATATTTCAGGTTGAGTTGGCCACAGTGGTCATAGGGAAGGCTGGGTGAACATAGTCAGTGACTGTCAGCTTGTGAAAAAAGGAGAGTGAAATACTCTTCAAGTTCTCAGTAGAATCCTGGGATGTGAGAGCCAAGGTAAAACTCTTTCCTCTTGGATGCATTTGTGCTCAATAAGAGTAAGAAATGTTCGATTTATGGACAGTAAATACAGGACAGAAACAGTCACAAGTGGCTTAGTTTCGTCATCTGTTCCACCTTACACTGCAGAGTGGGCCTGCATGTAGGGTTACAAAAAGTTCAAGAGTCAACTAGAATTAGAATCTTGTCACATACAGATAGTAACTGGAATTATTATTTCTTCCTGTAGATTAGTTCTAGAAGATGTCTTTGGATTTTCACAAGTCTATAAAATAGTTTTAGGTTTGCTAGCATCTCCCTGTCCGTTGTTTGTACTTTAATAAGTTATTCCAACCTCTTTGATCCTTAGTTATCTTTCCTACTATGAGGGACTGAACTAGCACAAGAAACTTTAAATTTTCTTCTCTACAGAATTTTTATTGTATGTTCTCACCATCTTCTGGTTGATGAAGCAATGTTTTTTTTATCATGGTAACATATACTTAATGTAGAGTTTACCATTTTACCTATTTTTAAGTGTACAGTTCAGTGGCATTAAGCACATTCACATTGTGGTAAAGAGATACTTTATAATGAAGGAAGCTAAGAGATATGTAAGAATTCAAATGGAAACTCTATGTCAGAAGCTGTGCTATACCCCAGAATATGCTTGTGTAAGAGATACTTATGTGACTGCATAAAAACTTTATAATTTTTGCATCTTCCTAGAGACTATAATAGAAAGTAATTGGGAAAATAAAATGATGCTATGTGTGTATTATGCATGGCTATATACAGCAGTTCACATATGCATATGATTATAGGCAGCAAAATTAATCCTTAGCATTTATAGGTTTGATAGTCATGCATCAAAGTATTTTCAAGCAGCCCTTTGGGTCCACTTAGGGTATTTATTTCTGATTTTGCTATGGTACTAACATGGGACTGCTATCAGCACATGAGCCTAGCAAGCCACCCAGCATCTGCAGCTCAAAGGGGCTGTTTGATTCTTTACATATTACTGGAAAAATATGTCTCCAACAGTGATAAAAACTTTTGGGGTACGGGGATCAAAAATGTCCCATAAAGAAAGCTAACTCTAAAGATAATCTGGTTTAAGAAAATGATGATTTTTAGATATAAAATAGAAGTGTGGGTAACGTTACTAAAAGGAATATCAAATTAAACAGTGACTCAGATCCTTGACATGTACAGGTTCAACTTTGCTCAATCAAGGATAAGAAAACTTGACCAGTGAAACCATTTTGGCCACTTCTCTAGCCCCAGTGCAAAATCTCATGAAAAATAAAACTTTAGGGAGAATAAAAAGATAGCTAACTTGTGGTATTAAGATATATATGGAAGCATGTGACTATTGACAAAGTATGAATAGAGTAAAAGCCAGTAGCTATGCAAACATTTCCATGAAACGTTTCCTTTAAACCCATCTTTCCATGAGTAAGGATTGTTTTAAGAAATTTAGCAATACACCCCCCCCACACCTTTCTCTGTGTCTCTGTCTCTCTCTGCCTCTCTCACCTAATATGGAGCTAACAAGAGTGGCCATATCAGAACTGACTGTTTTCCAGGAATTACTTCCTTAGCAGCTAAAGCTAAACCTAGAGGAGAAGGGAGAATGGACCAAGCAACTCACTCTGTGCTTTTGTGAGCATATGCACCTAAAGAGGGGCAGTGAGCCTCAGGGTTGAAAGTGGCCAAGGATATTCCCCTTGTCTTAAGTGAAGCCTGGCTTCTCTTCAAAGATTTCTCCTGCAGCCCTCCTGTATTAATTTTCTTTTTTTTTAATTTTTAATTTTTTTATTTCAGCATATTATGGGGGTACAAATGTTTAGTTTACATATTTTGTCTTTGCCCCACCTGAATCAGAGCTTCAAGCATGTCCCTCTCCCTGATGGTGCTCCCCATACCCATTAGGTGTGAATATACCCATATCCTCCTCCCCCCTCCCACCTGCCCAACACCTGGTGAATGTTACTAATATATGTGCACTTAAGTGTTGGTCGGTTAAGTCAGTTAATACCAATTTGATGGTGAGTACATGTGGTGCTTGTTTTCCCGTTCTTGGGATACTTCACTTAGTAGAATGGGCTCCAGCTCTATCCAGGATAATGCAAGACGTGTTAGGTCACCATTGTTTTTTGTTGCTGAGTAGAACTCCATGGTATACATACACCACATTTTATTAATCCACTCGTGTGTTGATGGGCACTTGGGTTGTTTCCACATCTTTGCAATTGTGAATTGTGCTGCTATAAACATTCTAGTGCGAATGTCTTTTTTATAGAATGCCTTTTGTTCCTTTGGGCAGATGCCCAGTAATGGGATTGCTGGATCAAATGGTAGTTCTACTTATAGCTCTTTGAGGTATCTCCATATTACTTTCCATAGAGGTCGTACTAGTTTGTAGTCCCACCAGCAGTGTATCAGTGTTCCCATCTCTCCACATCCATGCCAACATTTATTGTTTGGGGACTTTTTAATAAAGGCCATTCTCACTAGAGTTAAGTGATATCTCATCGTAACTTTGATTTGCATTTTCCTGATGATCAGAAATGTTGAGCATTTTTTCATATGTTTGTTGGCCATTAGTTTACCTTCTTTTGAAAAGTTTCTGTTCATGTCTTTTGCCTACTTTTTGATAGAGTTGTTTGATTTTTTTCTTGCTGATTTTCCTGAGTTCTATGTAGATTCTAGTTGTCAGCCCTTTATTGGATGTATAACATGTGAATATTTTCTCCCATTCTGTAGGTTGTCTGTTTGCTCTCGTGATACTTTTCTTGGCTCTGTAGAAGCTTTTTAATTTGATCAGGTCTCATTTATTTATTTTTGTTGTTGCTGTGATTGCCTTTGAGGTTTTCTTCATAAATTCTTTCCCTAGAGGGAAAATGTCTATAAGAGTTTTTCCAACGTTTTCTTCTAGTTTCATGTCCTAGGTTTAAGTCTGTTATCCACCATGAGTTGATTTTTGTGAGAGGTGATAGATGTGGATCCTGTTTCAGTCTTCTACATGTGGCTATCCAACCCTGCAGCCCTCTTGTATTAGTTTTCTCTTGGTGTGCAACAAATTACCACAAATTTAGCAGCATAAAACGATGTACATTTATCATCTCACTATTTCTGTAGGTTAGGAGTCCTGACATGCCTTAGCTGGGCCCTCTGCCTAGGGTCTCACAAGGCAGTCAGGTTCTCAACTAAGGATGTTTTCTTTCTAGAGCTCTGTTCTTCTTCTAGGCTCATGTAGTTGTTGGGAAGAATTTAGTTCCTTGTGGTTGTAGGACTAAAGTCCCCATTTTCTTGCTAATCTTAGTTCCTAGAGGCCTCTCATAGTCCTTCTCACAACATGGCCACTTACTTCTTCAAGGCCAGCAGGGGAATCTCTCTGACCTCTAGACCCTTTTTAAGGGCTGAACTGATTAGGTCAGGCCCACCCAGGATACTTTCCCTTTTGATTCATTCAGTGACAGCTGGTTAGGGACCATAATTCCTGCTGCAAAATCTCTTTACCTTTGCTTTATAATGAGGATATCCTACCCTATTCATATGTCTTGCCACATTCAAGGGGTAGGTGTTATACTAGGGTATGGGTTATTGGGATCATCTTAGAATCTGCCCACCACACCTGTTTATTTTCTCACTGTGTTTCTCAGAGTCAGAAAATGGGGCCAGGATCCTCTGTGCTCTCCATGGCTGCTGCAGGCCATTAGTTTCCTACCTCTCATGAAAAATAACAGCAACTCATATAATTAACAACACAAAACACTGAAACTTTGAGACTTGTGCCATTTGGCTATACTTCTGTCTTCTCCTTTTTTTTTTTTGCCATCTTACTGCATACTCCTCATGTCTCCTGTTCATAAAAGGCATTGGCACTGGACTCGTAGCCTTCCACTTTACTCCAAGCTCAGCTGTGTCTATGGATGACATCAATTCCTGTGCCCACCTCATGGAGATAGGTCAGGTATTAGGAGGGAAAAAAACATAGCAAGGAGCACATGCATGAGCCCTTTGATTCCTTAAGTGAATTTTAGTGAGGTCAGCAGGATTATAAAATTTATTTTGCTATTTATTTTATCTTCCATATAGTTTCTTCTTTTTTTTTGTCTCTTTTGATACTTAAAAAAAAATAGCTAGAGTGAGAGGTAAGGCACAGGGATCAGGAACTATGTTTGGGGCAGAACTTGAGAGCCCAAACAGCTCACCTTTGGTCCCTGGGGTTGGTGTTGACTCTTATTATTAGAGCCAGGAGACCTTTGAGGAAGGAGAAACTGAAGGAGTCTATCCAGGTTCTGACTGGTCGGTTGCCTGGAGCTGCTGAGACAGCCAGAATGGTCCATTTCATTTTAACAAGAGTGAGTCTCTTCCCTTAGAGTATGCTTTGGTTGCCAAGTACCAATTATGTGCTGATGTTAGTAAAGCCCTTAGCCTGTGGTGACTTAAATAGGAGCTTTGTCAGAACCCATGTTTTCTTTCCTGGTCTTGCCTCCATTCTGAAGAGTCATTTTCCTGAGTGCCATACTGGACTGGATGTGACTTTCTTGAACATCTGGCCTGATAAGCCAATTGCAACAAAGGTTTCCTGAAGCTCTCTCTTTACCAATCCATAGAAGACAATGTCACAGAAGTTTGCTTTCTCAATTAGAAAGGCCCACTGGTGTGGACCTTTTTGTGTTTTATGCATCTTAGTTCTCTGTTTCTTTCCACAGTTCTTTAGCATACTTCAGAGAGCAATGAATAGTGACTCAGTATGAGCTTTTCTCTCTGTAGCTTCTCCGTTTGTGAGCTGAGGGGGAAAGAGGGTGTGAGTACTGCCTGGCTGACTTGCCTTCCACCCCTCCAACAACCATTCTCTAGAGCTATGCCATTCATCACGTGCAGATATAAAATTAAATGTAAATGGATTACAATTAAATAAAATTAAAAATTCACACCCTCTGTCACACTGGTCACATATTAAGTGCTCAGTAGCTGCATGAGGTTACCATATTGGATAGCAGAAATAATAGAACATTTTCAGTGGAGATTCAAGTATCTGCCCTTTACTGGGGTTTAAGCTGAACTGACGCTCAGGTGGAATTTAGCTGTTTCCCTTCTATGAGTCCTTTAGCAGTTGGGTTATACCTACAAGTCTAGTTCCTGCAGGAGTAACCTGCCCCCTCTATGATAGGATTTGACAGTAGCCTAGAGAAGACAAGCCAGTCCTGGGAGAGCTCCCTCATGGTTCTGGCAATGCTATGTACTAGTTTTCTGCTATACATACTGTTCATTGCTGGTGTAATAAATTCCTACACATTTGGCAGTTTAAAACAGCACAAATTTATTATCTTACTATTATGTAAGTTAGAAGTCCATCTGACATGAGTCTCAGCAAGCTAAACTCAAGGTGTAACCTGGATTGTGTTCCTTTCTGAAAGCTTGAGGGGGGAATATATTTTTTTGTTCCTTCAGGTTTTTGACAAAATTAAGTTCCTTAAGGTTGTAGGACTGAGGTCCCTATTTTCTACTGGCTGTCAGCTGAAGACTGTTCCTATCTCTACAGCCACCCATATTCCTTGGCTCCTGGCCCCTTTCTTCACATTCAAAGCTAATAAAGGTGGGTTAAATCCCTTTCATAATTCAAATTTCTCCTGTATTTTTCATCACGTCTCCCTGACTTTCGCTGGGTAAGATTCTCTGCTTATGAGGGGCTCCTGTGATTAGATGGGGCCTACTCAGATAACCTGAGATAACTTCCCCATCTCAAGATCCATAATTGTAATCAGAGCTGCTAATTCTTTTTTGCCTTGTAACGTAACATATTAGGGCATAGACATCTTTGGTGGGAGGGGTGTGTGGTCTACCACATGCCTCCAGATTAATTCTTTATTATTAAATAAAAATAGCTTAATATTTGAAAATGCAGCTTATTTGAAGAGGATAATTAAGATCCTACCACCTTTATATAAATGGTATCATTAATTTACTTTGGAGATTAAACATCCAAAGAAGACAAGAAACTTAAAGGAGTAGAGAAAATGAAGAAATGGAGAAAGTGGTACCTGGAAAAATCTTTGCTTCTTAAAGATTTTATATTGTTTCATGGTGAAACATACACCCATAATAGTACGATTTGTAATACATCGATTAAATACCACTAAGGTATCTCTGAATTAACCATTTACTCATATTTCACCTTTTAAAAGTGAGAAAACATAGAAGTGCCATTATAATTTTGAAAATATTATCTGAAGTTGAATAATGTTAATCTTATCAAATTGTGTGTACTTAATGTTATATATTGAATATCTTCCCTATTGATTGAACAGTAGATCAATAACTTCTGATTTTTATGGTGCTGCAATAAAATCCATTTTATTTTAATATTTGTTGCCACTCATATATTCATAGATTTATACACTCATTTTTAATTTAGTATGTAAAATATTAAATAAACAACAGGTTTAATTAAAAGATTCTATAATAGACTATTATCTATTTTAAATAGTTTACAGTGATACTCTATCTTGTAATAAACTATAATTTTTGAGAGTAAATGTAGCATTTACCTTTTTCATCTTTCATTTTATCTCATTAGCTAAGAAACCTTTCCAGCTTGGACCTACGTCATATCACTGAACTGGATAATGAAACCGTGATGGAAATTGTCAAGCGGTGCAAGAATCTTAGCTCTCTCAATCTCTGTCTGAACTGGATCATAAATGACAGGTAACCACTATATAACATCTTAAAAACACTTTTCCAAAGGAAAGCATATAGCAAATACTGATTATCATTTTAACAAGGTATGTCAACTTTACGTAAAATTGAATGTATCTATGCCTTTTCAAATTGATATGTTTAAGTTTTGAAAACCTTCTAGATCTATACTTTTAATGCATCCATTGCTTGTAAGGGTAGCAAAGTTTTTAGGTGCTTTGACACAAATGTTATAGAACAGTAGTCTGTTGGATTCTTTTCTTTGTTATCTGTCTAAGATATGTTGTTTATTTGTCATTTTAATATTTTTGCAACTTTTATGGTTGGCTTTACTGTTCATTTTTCAGGAAAGATGATTCTGATAAACTGTGTCAAATATTGTGCTTTTAGACCCTTTCTTAAGGATGGCATTTTTTTCAGAGATGTCTTGCTATGTTGCCCAGGCTGGCCTCAAACTCCTGGGCACAAGCAATCCTCTACCTCAGGCTCCCAAGTAGCTGAAACTACAGTCGCTCACCACCATGCCTGGCTAAGGATGACATTATGTTCTGTGTGTGTGTGTGTGTATACATATATATATATATAAAATTTATTTTTAAAATGGAAGTCATATGATAGAGTGTAAAATGTGTATAATGGGAAATATTTGCTTATAAATAATGATAAACCTATTTTGATTTGAAATATTTCATGAAGGAAGAAAAAGATATAGGAATACCCTTGAAAGTAGACTTTAATCATGAAAACAACTGCACAGTAGCACTAGCACTACTGATTCAGTAGGTTTGTAAATATAGGTATGAGATAGGATTCTTTTGATCATAGCTTTTCAAGTATTTTTAAAAAAACTATAGGCCACTAAAAATATTTTGTTTTCAAAATACAAAGCACTATTTCATCTAAAGTTAGAACCTATTTAGATTATTCTTTTAAATATTCTTTTAAAAATAGGAGAAATACTTTATTAAGCTTGTGTCAGATAATGCTTTAAATTCAAGACATCCCCCCTCTTTTAATTTCTTTTTACACTTTAAAAATGAAATCATGTAGACTCCATTTTCCCCAATTATGGTAAATTCTAGTGACATTTTCTTAAGTAACTCTGAATTATTCTTCAAATTATGTGACAGCCTTGACGTGACTTTAAGTAAAATTTTTCTTAAAAAATTTACTCATCTAAAATGGATATATGATCATCATTTATAAGGGATGTCTATTGTTTTGGAGTAGTATTTGCTATATGAAGTGTATCAAAATCTACAGAAAATTGAATTCTACAAATTTAAAAAGTAAAATTCTCTGTAATCAATATTCTATATAGGAAGTTATATGACAATTTAAAATAATCTTTAAAAAGCTTTTCATAATAAAATAACATATATAAACCTTATCTTGTGGTTTTAGATATTTAACATTAGCTTATTATTCTGATAAATTTCTTAGTGATGCATCAAATTTAAAGAATGGGGTTTCTACAACAAATTGATTATATTCCACCACAGTTTTCTGTGCACCTAACATGTGTAAAAGAGTCACTAATTGGAGGATACTATGAATGGTAAATAAGATGTAGTCCATATATGATTATATGGGTAATCTCCTAAGTAAACATTTTGCTTAGGTTTGTATCATTTAAACATAGATGTGGGGGGAGGAAGTGGATTTATAGTCTTCTTCCTCTTTAAATGCTTATTTAGTCATAACTGGATAATTTACAAATGAAAAAGTAGGCAGCCCTCACTTTGTCCTTCATTCCCTTTGTTAGGCTCCATGTACTGAAACCTAGTGCTATCTCAATCATTTTTTCCCTGCTTAACTGTAATCATTATTTGGTGTGTGATCCTAAATATATGTATTGTAGAGATTTATTTGCAAGGAATGAAAGCTTATTTTTATGTTTTTAATGGAAAAGTTTGGATTAATTGAGAAAACATGCATTTTAATGAGGTTGAGCAGCAGAGTTTTAAAGATCAGGCTCTTTTAGGTTTTAATTACACTACTTGCACTTATCCTGTATACTGTAATAGAAGTTTCAAACATTAAAACCCACTTTGCAGTATCATCTAAATTACTCATCTCATTGTTCTTGCCATATTATATTACTAAGCTAAGTAATATTTGTAATTATATTGGTATAAATCTAGGACTTCGCATCAGACTTAATTATAATTTCAGCACTTAGCTGAGATGGGTTAGTAACCTTCCATATAGAGGGCACTGGAATGCACTAATGCATTTAGCCTATCAATTAGCTTCTGTTTTACATTTGTTCATTATTATTATCCTCCAGTAAATCAGAAAACATTTATTAATCCCCTACTAAATACTTGGTACTGTCTCAGACTGTGGGGCACTGAGTCCCTCCTGTTCTCAAAGGTCACTCTTTTTAGTTGACATAAGATTTAATGATAATAGTGAGCCTTGTAAGGAGAGAGGGGAGGAAAGTAACCTTTATTATGCAGGTAATTGATAGGCACTTTACACGTGTTCTCATTTAATCCCTTCACCATCTTCTTGTTCAGGGGAAGGTCATATTAATACTATTTCTGTTAAATTTAGACCATTTGTTTGACTTTTCTTTAGCTCTTCAATACATCATTGCTGCAGTAAAAATTGGTGAGTACAAATAAGAGAAAGTAAATGGCTCATAAGTCTGTTTTCCATTTCATTGCTAGGATTCACACACAATTGACATTCATATGTCAAATTATTTACTTTTTAACTAAACTCATTATTTTCTTTCATAATGAAAGTATAGTTGAACTTTTAGATATTATTTTATGTGTAGTACCTATTACAAGGATCTGTCTTTAGTGTTGATAGTTTTAATAAAGGATTCCTCAAATTAAGATAAACTTTTATACTTATCTCAGTTCCTTATATATAAGATTTATCCTAGGTTTTAAAAGTTCTCATCTGTAAACAATTCTTTTTGAAGTTCCAAATTTAAGAATATATAGTCATTGAGGGACTTTACTGTTATGCTCATGGTTTCTGTTAGCATTCTGTGGTCTTTGAATTGATGTGTGTGACTAAGACATGCTGCTCTTTATCTTTGTTTTTCTGAAAGCACTTTTTGTGTTTAGAGAGTTAAATAGTATGATATTTTCTTGTATTCAGAAGGATGGTCTAGTAGTCATTTGACATTTACCATTGCTTTTGAATACAAATAAAGTCCAAGTGTCTTATGAAAAGAGGACACTGACTATTTCTATCAATGATTTAGATTAAACATTTAGTTATTATGTCTCCTCCACTCTCTCTAAGTTTAGTGAAATATTTATTTGTATTTGATATGAATCTTTTGTTATTTCACATCCAATTTTGTCTTCAATGTGTTGGTATGTTGGACACAGAGTCTAAAAGCAGCATGTTTTGGATGTAAAAAGCTGGTATGTAAAAAACTGAATGGTCTGAGCATCTTGATAGCAATACACTTATAATGGTTCTTTTATTCTTTTTTGCCAGTAGGAATTAAATAAAATCTAATTGATTTTAATAGATCTTTACAAAAGATATTTTCATATTTTAAGTTGACTATCACAGATATAATATCCCCATTTTCGATTTTTAACATTGGTCCTAAAAAATGTTAGTTCAATCCAAAACGTATTTTCATATTTTAAGTTGACTATCAAAGACGTAATATCCCCATTTTAATTTTTAACATTGGTCCTAAAAAAGAAGTTAGTTCAGTCCTATGATTTGTATCCCCATTATCAAATATAAGAGCCTTTCATTGGCAGTTGACCATACTTGCTCATGAATTAGAAGAACAGCATACACAATAACAATACAAGAGAAATAAAAGATTTGCTAGCATCCATTAGCTAAAGTAATAAAGCATAACAATAGCCAGGGTTGTTGTTGTTAATGTAAGTTATGTTGTCATAATAATTTTCTATGTGAATCTTGTATTTATGTAAAGGGAGCTATTATACCAGTGTATACCCCTAAAATTTGGAGAATTTTATATCTGGGTTCTCTGTTCTGATCCATTCACTGGTCTATGTCTCGGTTCTTGTGCCTGTACTATGCTGTTTTGGTTACTATAGCCTTGTAGTGTAGTATGGAGGTAAATTGATAAACTGGTAAATTGATGCCTTCCAATTTATTCTTTTTGCTTAAGGTTGCTTTGGCTATGCAAGGTCTTTTCTGGTTCCATGCAAAGTGTAGAAATATTTTTTCTAGAGCTGTGAAAAATGACATTGGTATTTCAATGGGGATTGCACTGAATCTGTAAATCACTTTAGGTATTATAGACATTTTAAGAATGTTGATTCTGCCAATCAATGAGCATGATGTTTTTCCATTAGTTTACATCCTCTGTGATTTCCTTCCTCAGTGTTTCATAGTTCCCCTTTTAGAGGTCTTTCACCTCCTTAGTTAAATATATTCCTAAGTATGTTATTTTCCTTGTTGCTATTGTGAAAGGTATTGAGTCTTTGATTTGATTCTCAGCTTGACTGTTGCTAATGTATAAGAATTCTACTGATTTGTGTACATTGATTTTGTAACCTGAGACTTTGCTGAATTTATTTATCAGTCCTGGGACTCTCTTGGCAGAGGCTTTGGGGTTTTCTAGATATAAGATCATATCATTAGCAAAGAATGATAATTTGACCTCTTTTTTCCCCATTTGGATACCCTTCATTTCCTTCTCTTGCCTGATTGCACTGGCTAGGACTTCCAGTCCTCTGTTGAATAAAAGTGGTGACAGTGGGCAACCTTGTCTGGTTCCAGTTCTAAGGTGGAGTGGTCTCAATTTTTTCCCATTCAGTATGATGTTGGCTGTGGCTTTGTCACATATGGCTTTTATAATATCAAGGTATGGTCCATCTATGCCTATTTTATTAAGAGTTCTTATCATAAAAAGGTGCTGAATTTTGTCAAATGTTTTTTCTGCATCTATTAAGAGGATCCCATGGTCTTTGTTTTTGCTTCTATTTATGTGGCGAATCACACTTATAGATTTGCATTTGTTGAACCATCTTGCAGCTCTGAGATGAAGCCCACCTGGCCATGGTGGATTATTTTTTTGATGTACAGCTGATTCAGTTTGCTAGGATTTTATTGAGAATTTTTGTGTCTATATTCTTAAGGAATACTGGTCTGTAGTTTTCCTTTGTTCTTGTGTCCTTTCCTGGCTTTGGTATCCAGGTGATACTGGCTTCATAGAACAAGTTGGGGAGGCTTCCTTCCTTCTCAATGTTATGGAATAATTTCTATAGTATAGATACCAGTTCTTCTTTGTAGGTCTGGTAAAATTTGGCTGTGAAACCATCTGGTCCAAGACTTTTTTTTGTTGGAAGGTTTTTTTTATTGCTGCTCCAATTTTGTGACTAGATATTGGTCTGTTCAAGAGTCTAGTTCTTCCTGATTGAGCGTAGGGAGGTTGTGTGTTTCCAAGAATTTGTCCATTTCCTCAACATTATTGAGTTTATGTGCACAGAGATTTTTATAGTTTTCAGAGATGATATTTTGTATTTTCATGATATCAGTTGTAATATCTCATTTTTCAGTTCTTATTGAGCTTATCAGTCTTTTCTTTTCCGCTTCTGTTTAATCTAGTGAGAGGCCTGTTAATTTTATTTATCTGTTCAAAGAACTAACTTTTTGTTTTATTAATGTTTTATATAATTCTTTGACTGTCAGTTTCATTTAGTTCTACTCTGACCTTAGTTATTTCTTTTCTTCTGCTGAGTTTGGGCTTGGTTTGTTCTTCCTTTTCCAATTCCTTGAGGTGATTCATTAGATTGTTGATTTGTGATCTTTCTGTCTTTTGGATGTAGGCATTTATGGCTGTGAATTTTCCTGTTAGGATTGCTTTTGCTGATTTCGATAAATTGTGTCCCCTTTTTCATTTAGTTCAAAGAATCTTTTGATTTCCATCTTAATTTCCTTCTTGGTCTGTGAATCATTCAGCAGTAGGTTGTTTAATTTCCATGTCCTTGTGTAAGGTTGAGTGTTTCTGTTGGAATTGACTTCTAATTTTATTCCACTGTAGTCTGAAAAGATACAGCATATAAAAATAAAACCATCACCTCAAAGAACTAAAAGTAGACACCTACCATTTGATCCAGCAATCCCACTATTGAGCATTTACCCAAAGGAACAAAAGTCATTTTGTAAAAAAGACACTTGCACTAGAATGTTTATTGCAGCACAGTTCACAATTGCAAAGATGTGGAATCAACCCAAGTGCCCATCGATACATGAGTAGAATAATAAAATGTGGTATATGTACACCATGGAGTACTATTCAGCCATAAAAAATGGGGAACTATTGTAACAAACTGGATGGAACTTGAGACCATTCTTTTAAGTGAAATGTCACAAGAATGGAAAAACAGACACCACATGTGGTCACTATTAAACTGAAACTAATCAATCAGCACTTATATGTACATATGGAAGTAAAACTCAGTGGAAATGAAGCAGGTGGGAGGAGGAGGAAGGGGTTGGGTAAATTCTCACCTAACAGGCACAGTGCACATTATCTGGGTGATGGACACACTTCTAACATTGACTCAAACTGTACTAAAGCAATACATGTAACCAAAACATTTGTACCTCCTTTTACTGAATCTAAAAAAAAAAAAAAAAGAAAGAAAACAGTATGGAGATATCTCAAAAAACTAAAAATGGACCTAACATTTCATCCATAAATTCCATTACTGGTTATCTACCCAAAGGAAAATAAATCAATGTGTCACAGGGGAAAAAATAAAATAAAGTATGTGTGATATTTTAAAAAATTAAAAATAAAATTTGGAGCATTTTAAGTGTTAGGCTGTTGTGGCCAATTTCTTTCAAGTATAAACTAACATTTGTAAAGTATTGCTATTTCACTTTATATATGCTGGAGTTTAGAATAGTAACTATAGATATTTCTCCTTAAATAAAACTTGTAAATAAGACCATTTGAAGCTACAAAGTGGTGGGCCACAGCAGAGTCCAGTCCGCAAAGCTGTTGCATTTGACATATACTATATTTTTAAAAATCAAATTATTTGCCAATACCTTAAAAATGAGGATAGTTTACATGAAAATTTTGAATTTGGGCCTTCTTTTTAAAAAGTTGTGGATCTAGGCCAGGCACGGTGGCTCACGCCTGTAATCCTAGCACTTGCAGGCTGAGGTGGGCGAATTGTTTGAGCTCAGGAGTTCGAGACCAGCCTGAGCAAGAGTGAGACCCCCCCCACCCCGCCCCCTGTCTTTACCAAAAATAGAGAGAAGTTATCTGGACAACTAAAAAAATATATATAGAAAAAATTAGCTGGGCATGGTGGTGAATGCCTGTAGTCCCAGCTACTCGGGAGGCTGAGGCAGAAGGATCGCTTGAGCCCAGGAGTTTGAGGTTGCTGTGAGCTATGTTGATGCCATAGCACTCTAGCCTGGGCAACAAAGTGAGACTCTGTCTCAAAAAAAAAAAAAAAAAGCAAAAGAAAAAGTTGTGGATCTAATAACACTAGGCCCGCATTTTCTCTATCAATAATCTTTTCAGGGTGAGGAACTAACAGTTCTCTTTGGCCTTCTCCAGATATCCACACTCCCCAGTGGCCTGATCCATTATTTTATATTATCTGCCTCTCTCCTACCTGGTCTACAAACTGAAGTCTCCTTCATTAAAATCCAGATGTAGAGATTTTTAGATATTTCATATTTAAATCAAATAGTTCTTTTTTAATTATCTGATAAAATATCTTAACAAGTAATAGAGAGTTAATTGGTCCACGTAAATTAGTTATTTGTTGTTATTTCAGGCACCAGAACTTTGGCCAACAAGTGGAAGTTACAGAGGGAGATGGAATTCAGCTTAAAATAAGTTAGAACCTTTGTTTTCATCCGCTACTTTCCAAACTAGAGAACTCACTCTCACTTAATGTTCAAACAAGTGTGTTATAAGAGAGTTCCCTGAATTATAAGGAAGACTGAACTATTAATACTTTACTAAACTCTCTCCAACTTCAAATCTGTGATTTAAAGTTGTTTATTTTAAAATGAATTCATTGGCAGTGCTTAGTATTTGATTCATAATTCCTTTGTTTTCAGTATTAAGAAAAGTCTTAATACTATTCTTTCTCTTTTCGTTTTTCTATAGAGAAAGCCCTTTCAGTTTTTTAGGTTTTCTCAGGTTCAAGTTGTAGAGTGACAGATTACTCCGCCACCCCTCTCAGTGAGACTGACAGCACCCTGGCTCATGTAAAACTCAATGAGCCTTTATATAAAGATTTTTCTAAGTCCCTTGATCTTCTCTGGATGTTTATTCTGTTTCTTCTTTCAAATTTTCGTTGATTCAATAAAAAACGGTGATATTTAGAAATAAAGTTCAGAGAGGATTTGAGCAGGTGTTGGTGATATAAAATATTTGCTGAGTGCCCATTGTGTTTTATTTCCAAGAATTGTTTTGTGAACATATGCTATATATTGTATTTATAAGTGTTCAAGGACTAGGTGGATAATCTACCACCTTCCTGTGAATGTCATGTCACAGTGGACTTAGAATTTTATTTCATTTCAATCCCCTAATATTACTTAATTCTCCTGGAGACTGAGGTTTAAAGAGTGCCCAAGGGGGCCAAACCTACCCACTAAATCTAGCAGGCATAGTTGAATTTGAGTTAGAGAATATTTTGTTTTCTATTAAAGTTAAGTGGTCTGGAGGAGATGAATACTTTTCACCTTGGAGTATTGAGTGTGAAGTTTGAGCAATTTTCTCCTATAAAACCTGAAAACTTGAAAATAAAGAGGCAGCAAAAATAATGCTGACTGTTGAAACAGCTCCCTGGTGGTGTTTATAGCAGCACTGTCCTGCAGTCTGGAGAACATGGAGCTGTCTGTCTCCATACTTCTGGTGTTCAATAATCTGGCTGGGCTGGTTAGGTGGAACTTTAGTAAAACTGAATTTTAGCTTATTTCTTTAACCCACTGAATAATTTTGCGTATACTCTATGTTATTTGTACTTCTGCGAAAAGGATAATGAAATATATTTTACTGAGTTCTGGGAGGATTGTAGGGACAGAATGGAGTCTTTCTAAGCTAGTGACATTAGTTTGAGGTAAGCATATTTTTTACTCTCTTTTGTGTTCTCATGTTCACAATTATTTGTTATAATTTCTCTCCGTCCCTAGAAGGATAGTATAGTATTGGAATAAATATTAGCTAGGCTTTCAGACCTGTCTAAAAAATGGTTTTATGTATCCTTCTGTACCTTAGACCTCCTCTTTAAATCCGTGATTGGTTTTGCAATGCTACTGAGGTCAGAGTATATAATATGTTGTGTTTTCTTTTTTCTTCTGGAACAAGGATAGTAACAATAGCTAATAATAGCTACCACTTAATTATAATTTGTGGCAAACACTGTGTTGTTTACACACATTATTTCATTTAATCTCTACAACAACCCTGAGGAGGGAATTATTGACCCCATTTTCAAATGAAGGAATTAAGGCTCAGACGTATTGGACAGCTCACAGCTGGTGGAACCAGGAGTGGAACCCAATTTTGTGTGTCCTCGAAGTCCAAGCTCTAACTATGAGGGGCTCACTGTCTCCCAGCACCTTGTTCTGTCTGCCTCAGACCTAGAGTAACCACACGTCCTGGTTGGCCCAAGACAGTCCCAGCCCATGCCTGTGGTTTCGGCATTCTGTCAGGTGTGGCATTTATGCTGCTGCTCTGTTTTAAGTTCCAAAATGTCCTGGTTTGGATAATAAATTCAATAGTCATTGGATCTCAGATATCAGACTATGCTTCATCATTCTGAACATGATTAGAATGTTACCTTCTTTTTTTCCTATTGGATATCTGAGAGGTGACAAATTTTAGATATATTACCACATACATAGAGTTGTAGATATTTTAAAACAGGTTATTTTTAGTAAAAAGCATTTTTTCCAAACAACCCCATTTGTAAATACTCTTCATTTCTTATACAAGGTTTCTTGAGGAAAAATACAAAGTCTTGCCTCATTTTTGTGTTTTGTACCACACGTGACTCACAGTTGATTTCAAAGAGATTTTCACAAATGATTTTTGAATAGGTATTTATTTAAGCATGTAATGATACACATTATTTTTACAAATATTTCATTATCTATAAATGCTTCCTGTCAGTTATATCAAATACTTACCATTGCAGATTAAAGAAGAATACTGGACATATATTTTGAATAAGTCATCTTTCAGTTAAAAAGAACAAATAATTTCACTAAAGATTTTAATACTTTTAGTAAGAAATAATTTCCATAATAAATCTATATACTTTTCTTAGTTATATGTGATTTTTCAAATAATTGGTGATATTTTTCAATAAAAGGCAAAGTTTCCATGATAAAATGATTTGTGCATTTATCCTCAGATGAGATTCCTAGTGTATTCAAATTTAAAGGAAATTTTTCAGTTGTTTGGTAGGTAGTAATATTGGATATTGGTTCTGATATTGGTTATTTCAGTACTTCTAGTTGCTAAATATAGTTTTTAAGGAACTATTAATTGATACGTAGCACCAGAGTATTTAACCTAGTCAAATCACTTTAAAGGAAAATCTATATAAGATGCATATGTTTCAAGTGGCTTTGATTTTTTCACTCCAATTCAGGAAATGCGATGGAAACCAAATTCATTGTGGGTGAGTTTGGCTTATTGATTCTTCGTGGTCACATTATTTTGTCTGATAGAATAATGTGAATTTGTATTCTAGTCCTAATGTATAATGATAATTTTTAATTTCTATATTGTCTTTGGTTCCTAGTGGGCAATAATGTATAAGTGAATATTTCTACACATAATAATCATTAACAGACCTTCTATGGGACCATATTATGTGTATTTCTAGATGTGCTACTTTAAATGCTGCTGCTGCTTCTGTTTTCCAGGTAATATAAAGATGAATAAATAGATATAGTAGGCATTTAGTTTGTAGGATTTAAAAAATATGTTTTCCATGTTATGAAATCAGAATTTGTGATTAAATTATGGGAAAGAATGGAGTATATTTTATATGATAATGATTGCAGTGCTGAAAGCTCATGGATTTGAAGGCCTCCTAACTTCAAATCTGTTTTAAAATTGCCAACAATGAAAAAATCTTCATTTGTTGATGAAAATGATGATAGTTTATTGACTGCTTAGACAAATTTATACCATTCCCCTCCCCAATTCTCCCATGAGTTGTCTTATTCTTAATTCCCCAAACCAGAAATGGTAATTAAAATAACTCACTGTTGTCAGAATTTTAAAATGTATGATAAATGAAGCCCAGTAAATAGTGAAAATATGAGAAAGGTGATTAAATCTGACAATTTCCTTGTAAAAGGCTTGAGATGATAAATATCTCCTGTGATTAGTTATTTATTTAGTGCAAGGGATTTTGCTTCAGCCTAAAATATTTTATGAACAGTGGCATAAAGAAATATTTTAGAAGATAGGTACACACATGTTTAACCAGAAGAGAAATTGCTAGAACTTGATTGATAATAATTAAAAATGGCAGACCTGACACGCATGTGCCTGGGCTATTTTCTGTATGACAGTCCTTTTAGAAATTAAGAAAGGGGGGTGTTTCCTGAAGACATGAAAAATGACAGAATACTTTCAGCTTGAACCTTTCTGCCTCATGAAAACAGAAAGGTTTTATGTATATCATTCCTCAACTGATAAAATATTTAATTCAAGACAGTATAAAACTACTCCTCACTTACTGAAGTATGAAGAAAGCAAACTTGTTGTATTTACAATTATAGTTGCACTGCTACTAATAATCAACCTGAAAATGAATATGAATTCCTTTATATTTAAAGAAAAGATGAAATAATAATGGCGGTTGTAATGAAGTACTGCACCATGTTACTGTCTAGCTGAATCCATGGCACATGACTCCATTGGTGGCATGTATCATTGTGTGGCTGCATGATATTTTTGTTTATGAGTCTTTCTCCTTGTAAGGAGGACCTGTGTCTTCATCTTTGGCCCTCTACCCTCACCTAACTACCCCTCACCCACCAGTACCTCCCACAGTGACCCACTCAGAGAAATAATTTAATCATGAGTGTTGAGAGAATTATAAATGCTACTTTTGTGGGATGAATAAATCTGCTTTTAATTTGGCTCAAACTCTGGCTGAAATCCAGGTAATTGGTTCAGATTCCCCCTTTCTTCCAGATTTATTTATTTCTGAATAAAGTTGATACTTAATAAAGTAAGGATTTAATCTCATTGTCTGGATTCAAATAGAGCTTGCTTTATGTATTGCATGCTATTTATCTGAAAGCCATAGCCCCATTTTTGAACAATAAATAGGATTTTAATGTTCAATCTTTGGATTCTTCCCTTTTAGTAATGACTGTGGAATACATGAAGAACCAGAAATTTCACTTGTCTTTCCTATATAATGATACCTTGTAATAATTGAAAAGAGGCAGAGGAGACAGTTACAACTCTTTTTTGCTTACTGGAGAAAAAAGTATGGCTATGTGAGAAAAAAGTGTTACAAGTTTTTCCTTAGCTCTTCTTGTAGTACTTTTAAGTGCTGCTTTTAAAATGTATGTTTAGTGTTTGGTTAATTGCTACTATGAACCTAAACATACTGATTAAGGCCAGGTTCACATTAGAACAATTATCTGGTTAATTGCTCTGGTGCAAAAAGAGGCTAAAAAATCATCAGAACATCAAGTTGTGAAAGCACTGGAAGGAGTTTCAAAACCACCAAGCATACCTACTGCAAATCACATCAGCAAAGCAATTAATTTAGGCTAATTACCTTTCTGTTTGTTCAAGATGCACTTTGGAACTGTCTTTTGAAATTGTAGCAATTAAGATTAGTGAGCAATATAATTAAAAAATGTTAGAATAGTCACCATTTTTCAAACGTAATAACTATTCCATATAAACCTATATAGTATTTCTATCATCCATGTAGGACTGTGAAATAATTAAACAAAACAAGATTATTTTAGACATTTACAAGATTTCCTTAAAAAATAAGTTGAGGAGTAGATTACCTATTCCTGAACTGTAGTGTGGGATTATCTTTAATCTCTAATTATCAGTTAGTATTATCTAATTTTGATAATTCATGTTAAGATGCCTTGTTCAGTACGATGAGAAATAGCTAGCCACCAAATGTGACAATGGCTAGTGGCATTTTCTCCAGATGAATGTATATTTGGCTTCTCATAATGTAATCAGGATTTTAAAATGTGTGAAAAAACAGATTAGACACCATTCACATTATTGAGGTTTCCCTTGTTATTATTAACTATTATCATTTTGGCAGCACCAATTTATCTAAAATTGAAAACTACTTAAGTTTCCAGCTGTTTCTCTATAAAGCAGTGTTGTAACAGGTCCTCAGCTGAAAAGAATGATGATTTTAGGAATCAGTTCCTTATTACATAATGTAGAAGTGCCATTAGCAGAGAAATTAACCATTCCTCAAATTGCTTCTCTGTTCACCATATTGTTAAGCAAGTAGCTCTTTCCTTTACCACCCCTCTCCTTCCATAAGGAGCAGTTTGTTTAGTAACATGTTCTGCCCCATGAAATTGTCCAAAGCGAATAGATTGGATTGTGTTAAGCACCTTGGCTCTAGAAATGAATCTTTTAAAGACATACATGTTAAGGAAGTCCTGGTAGCAGTTATCATTTTGTGACTTTCTGTAGCTGTGACAAAAAGTTTAGAAATATACTTAGTAAAATAAGATTTGACATAGTAAAGGATAAATTTCAAGTTTTAGCATTCTACTTTTTGTTAGTAGATATAAAAATTATTTACTGTAATAAATTTGATATCTTCTTAATTCCGTATGAATAGATCTCTGGGCATAGCTAATTAACTGCATATTAAAACTAAATTTTTCTCTGGTGACTATTTTCATAGAAAAAACCCAAACGTATATGTACTTTTTACAGTGATGTATTTTTCTTTACTTTAGATTCCTGCAGTCCCACATAGTGAAATCAGCAGAACTGCTCAGCTAAGCCCTGTCCAAATTGCTGGCCCACAGAGCTGTGAAAAACTAAGAGTTATTTTTTTAAAGCTGCTAAGTTTTGGTGTGATTTGTTATATAGCAGCTGATGACAAAAATACTCATTTTGTGGCTGCCCTACGTGGGGAATTTTATATTAAGTCAGGCAAGGTGCTAAGAGTTTTTCATTCATTAACTTATTTAATTACCACACTAATTCTATAGCATAGGTACAATTATGCCCTGTTTTATAGAAAATGAAGCACAGAGTGTTGTAGTGTCTTGCTGAATATCACAGATAGGAAGTGCAGAGTCAGGGCTGAATGAAGATCTGTCTGACCTCAAAGCTTTTGCACTCTCCTAGGTATCTAACTGCCTGGAACAGTTTATTCTGAGTTTAAAAATACAGTTCATTGCAACAAGAAGTTAAACATACCAATGGAGTCTATTGGATACAAGTACTAGCTCAATAACATTATAACATTATTGTAATAAAATATCATAAAATAAAAAATATTACAACAAAATAACATCCACTTGCAGTTTCTGGTGTTACTATTTAATCTTGACTATTCATTTAATGAATGCATGGGGAAAAGGCAGCTATTCTGATTTCATAAAGGCCTGAGTCTAAAAGGAATAGTGTGAATACCAATTTAAAAATATAACAATATAAGTCCTTTAATTTATAAATATTAAAAATGGCTTTTGGTATTCCATATTATTAAGTATATATCCTTTTCTTCTCAGTTGTCAAGTTAGGGAAAAATGGAGAGGGGAAAGGAGACCCTCCCTTAGAATAATTTTGGCCGTGGCTTAATCACCATTATATTTTTACCTTCGACATCTATGTCTTTTAATAATGAGTTTTGTAAGGGTGTAACTTCTGTAATATGTAGGTATTAATAGTACTAATATCTGTCCCCAAATTTCATAAATAGAAGTGAGAATCTTGGAATGTTTTTATTTTTAAGTTAACTAATACCTTAATAATAGCACATCAATAAGCTAGTTAATATTAGTAGGTGATTCTGACTTATATATATACATATATATATCTCATAGATTATCTTATCATTTACCATACCAGCCCACTAATCAGACCTGCATCTGGGTTTTATTACCTGTTAAATAAAGCCTAGGAGCATTTTCTCCATGATTTATTATGATATTTGAGAACTGTTTTCATTTGGGAAATATACTTCCATTTATTTTCCTTTTAACTTGAATTTAAACTGAATTCCTATTTTTTGGTTTTGATAGAATCTTTTACATTAATAAATAACCAGTGTATTTTAATATTTTATTGTATTGCATACACACGCATATGAATATTTTGCTATGTGTGAACATATATTTGTAGAATATGTTTGGGGAAAGAAGGGAGAGAATGAGTTGCATTTTTTCTTTTAATTTTAATTTACACTTAGATTATAAATTTATTAGAATTTTACAGTGATAACAGCATGGGAATTAAAACTATATCTAAGAATTGTGATTTTTTTCCACAGTCATGGACTCTTAACCAGTAGCTCAGCATATACATATTGATTCATTGATTAATTGGATAATCAAACCTAGTGAATGTAATCTTGTGTTCGAGGTAAGAGACTATAAAAAGAAATGCTCAAGTTGGACAAGAAATAGAGCAAGTCAAAATAAGTCAGTCAGAATCTTCAAGTTCATTTAATGGGTATAGACACAGCCTTTAAAAATACTCTGTAAATGTAATTGAAGAGTTAAAGAGACACTCTCTGACTTCTCTAATGTAGAATGGTGATTTAGGTGTGAGGTATGTGGATTTAATTTTAGTCTAACCGACATGTTAACCTTACTGGATTAAAAAAACTGAATGAAGACGGGGAAGAAAAATCTTAGAGAATCATGATATTCTTGTGGCAGCAATTTATTTGGAATAGGGATGACAAAATATGTCAAGATAAGGCTTTTTTCATTAAATTTAGTAAATGCATTTAAAGAAGGAAAAAAAACCAATTGTTTTCTGTAACATTTCTTTCTGCAGATTTATAGATATTTATGAGATGACTATCTGTCTTTGAAGAAATATAAATTACTTGCCATATAGTTAATATTTTGAATTTTATGATCTTACTGGAATTAGAAACTTCCAGTAATTATCTTTAAGTAGATGTCTATCTTGTATTTGTTTCTGAGATGTTTTTCACAAGTTTATTCCCAGTCCTGAGACATCATTATATTACAGAGGAGTTTTTTTGTGGTGGCTTTTGGCAGCCATCCATCTCCAAGTAGGATGTAACAGTGAAGCTTGTTAGAGGGGGAGAAGTATAAAGTATTACCTAGCAGGCACTGACAGACATTTAGACATACACATAGACATTGCTGCTACTTGATGGTCATCTCCCATTGTGAAAAATGTAGCTGTTTAAAAAGGGGACAAGGTCACAATAACTTTGCAATGCTGCACTCCTGCTGTTTATTGTATGCACAGATATTTTACTTGTAATTTTTTCCTCACTGACAGTATTTTTCTAATTTGAATGGTTGTATTTATCTTTACTGGCTTGTCACTCTTTGTTGCACACTACATTTCAATCCTCTAAATAGGTTCTCTGTGTGCACATTGCACTTGGTAAAGCATTTAGTTGATCAGTTTGAGGGTATGCATGGAAGAGAACATGGAATAGTAATCCAAAGTAGCAGAAGATCCCAAAATGCTCTCATTGTGTATTATTATGCTCATATTAGCATTGATTTCACTTAAACTAAGTGTTGGGAGGATGATGTCCTGTATCATTTAGGTGGAGCCAACTGCCTAGGATTAAAACTAGACTATGGTTAATCTTCAATGCAGTTAATCCTCAAGCAGGTAATGGAGAGTCTACACATGTGTTATTTTGGAAGTTCTATTAAAGCAATTATTTAAACAATCCCAATCATATATAGATGAAAATTCCAGAATACATCAAAAATATATTCTGTTCATCAGTAATGAGCTGCAATCATTTATTTCAATAATCACATTTTTCAAGCTAGGTCCATTTTAAATAAAGATCCCAAGTCTTAGTGTAAAAGTAATTTTCTCAGTGAGATCACGCCTCCCTGTTTTTTAAATTTCAGAAGAGTAGATATATCCAACTATCTGGGTTGTTTGTACATCTGGGCTATTTGATTGTAAGTATTTCCCAAGACTGCAAAGTGGGAAAATCAACAACTTTTGACTTTCTGTTTTAAGAACAGCAAGAGTAAATTTTTTTCAATTTCTATTTAATTTTCTGTGGCTACTTTTGACGTTCACAAATTATGTCATCCATTTTGACATGCACATAAGAAAATGAATAACTTCAAATGTGAAGAGCTCTTCACAGGGGCTTAGACATATTGCCTCCCATCTCCCCAGCCCTCCTTCCACTGGGAACAATAATATGTCTCTAAAAGAGATGTAGTTTTTCCACAAGTTTTTGTAAAAGTAGTCTTTCTTTCCCTTTCTAATCCATTACAGAACATTTGCTTCTTAGGTAATTTTTTTCCCCTTTAAAAAAGTTGTGTCTTCTTCCCTTTCCTAAAGCTGTGTTCTATTTACTTTTTTGTTGATGTTGTCACTGATGACATTTTCTCAGGTAATTTTTCCCCTTTAATTTGGATCTTCTTCCCTTTCTTAAATCTGTAGAATATTTTCTTTTATTGTTGTCAGTGTCACTGATGACATTTTCATCTGATTCTTGACATATTCATTTTATAAAACATGGCATTGTAAGGAGTTTTTTGGTCAGTGACATTTTGGCAAATACTTGCCAGTGGCCACCAGAGAAGGTCAGTTAGACTCAAAGCAATGAAATAAATTACTCTGAAAGGTTTCTTCAAATACTAATGAATAGAGCTTGCAGTGGAAGTTGGGAAACAGGGGTCCTTTGTGTTTTTGTTTTTGTTTCAAAATTTTATCATTGGGTCATTCACTATATAACCTTGGTAAACTTATTTAAGTTCTCTTTTATGCTTGGGGAATGGAACCCACCTTAGTGAAATGTTTGGAGGCTTAATCATGTTTCAAAAGCACCTTGAGCATGAATCATTAGTTCATTATTAGAATGGTGGCTTGGGTGGTGCCATCCATCATCGATGCTTTATCACCATCTTAGCCTCGTGGTTTCCTGCAAATTGACAGTGAAGGTCTTAAATCAAACTTTGTAAAGACACTAACAGATTCTTGAAGGTTACTTAGTGCTTATGGTGTGGTAGCACTGAAGTATTCACAATTATGTGAGGAAAATAAGACAGAGTGTACTCATTATATGTTTTCATAAACATCTCTGTTTTCAGATTAAATGGACAAAGTAGATTCAGATTCATAAGCATAGATTATTTTTTTAAAAAAACACAATGATCCCTCCTTATGTTTTATGCTGCCATAACATTAGATCCCTTAATATATAGCTACTTTACTTTTATAAATGTTTTTCACTTGGAATTTTCTTCCAAATATATTTGAACGAGTTACACTTTTAAAAATATACTTTAACATTATCCACACACGCACACACACACAAAGTGGGTTAATAGGAGATTAAATGAAATTAAAAACATTCCAGGAAGCATAGCTCTTAATTTCTAATTTCTGGTTCAGTTGAGAAAATGATCTAATGATTGAAAATTAAGGAAAATTAACTATTTACTTTAAGTGTTTATATATAATTTTGAGTTTAATGTATTCCAAGAATCATAGGATCTGATTGGAAGTAATATCAAAGGACAGCTAATTTAACTTTCTACCTACAAGCTCCTGGCTCTTCATCTGTTGCATATAGTTTGTTGTTTTTTTGTTTTTGTTTTCATCTTCATCATACTTTTTCTTCATCTGTCTTCTGTGTCCACTTAGTTAACATTTTTAAATCACATTTTGACTATCTGACACTCAAAATGCTTCTTATAACTAAAAGATCAGTACTTTATGAGAGTATTTTTAAAGTCAGGTTATTTATTCTCAGTTTTTTAAAAAAGACTACAACACATCCCCCTAAGTTTAGAGCTTGAGAAGGTCTATGAGAGATTTTAAAATATAGAGACGTCTCCCTGGAGTGTGTGTGTTTTGCGGAAGTGGACTAGGGAGGGCACAGTGGACTGCCAAAGGGCAAACCGCTAGCGGTACGATGCTGGCAGGTGCTGATTTCCCTTTGCTCTGTCTTGCTCTGTTTTTCCAGGCTGCGGCTTATAGGTTTATTAAAATGCTAATGATGTTTTTTCTATTTTTATTGGCAGCTCTCCAGATTTGATTATTGACATATCTGAATAACAGTGGAATGTAACATCAAAGTCTCACTTGACTCTATCCTTAGATTTTTGTCAGCAGAAATATATATACCACAATGTCAGATAGATCATATGTACTTTTTTATCTGCATAAAAGTGAAATGTTATAAGGGGACTGTCAACTGCTTGGAAATGAGCTTTTAGTGGGATAGCGAGGTTCTCACGTGGGCTTGTTCCTTAGATTAGTATTCTACTGTCTTCCTTAGTATTGTTTTATTCTCTGAGGAATAATCATATTTCCATTAACAAGTGCCTGAGTGTTTGTGAGTTTCCATTGTTGTTGCCATTTCTGGGGTTTGGTGTTATACATCTTGTATTAATATAAACTAACTAAAGTGTAGATTAGTAAACTGCAGAATCATCCACTTGTGATGGGCAGGGAATGGAGTTATTATGTTTCTACCTGCTTTTTCTGAAAATTTTAACCAGAAGCACTCAGAATTGTAAAGAACTACTGAGGACACAGTATCTAATTCCTTCATTTTGCAGTTTTGAAACCAAGGCTCAAGGTGACTGTTCAGGTTCATACCGACTTATCTGTTTCTTGTCCAGGTTCATGCAGCTAGTCAGTGGTGAAGGTGAAGCCTGAGTGCTGCTTTCCCTTGATTGTGAGGCTGCTGTATCCCACTCTGATTAGCCACTCCCTCACTTTCTTTATTAGCCATTTATTTGTAACCAACACTTGTTTTCTTTCATGGCCTAGAATTGACTGTAATCTCTGTGGATTGTAGGTTTTTGCATTTCTTTTATGTTCCTTTGAATGGAAAACAACATGCACACAGTAGGTTTTTAGTAAATATTTTAAAAAAGAAAATCAAGAGTATCTAAAATTCCATTATCCAGAGATTTCCTCTGTTTACATTTTGGCGAACATCTTTTCAGATATGTACATGTGCGTGTGTAACTCCTCCACCTCCTTGTGGAATTACACTGTCCATCACATTTTGCACTTTGTGTCTATCACTTAAGAATATGTTATGAACTTCTTTTTGTTTTAATAAATATAGACCTATGTCACCAATTCTAATGGATTAATGGTAAAGCTTTAGCACGGTGTATTTAACCAGTCTCCTTTTTGATTGGCATTCTAATTAGTTCCAATTTTCACTCCTATAAATAGCTGTATGATGAACATTCTTATACCTACGTATACTTTTTTATTTGTCTCCTTAGGAATAAATTCTGTGTCTAAGGACATACATATCAAGAATATTTATATATCTTGCTTAATTCCTTCTACAAAGATTTTACCAATATATACTTCCACTTACCTGCAAGAGAGTGTCTGTTTCTCTGTACCTATGCCAATTCTGGATGCTGTCATCAACTATTTTGGTGCATTTAAAAATGGTAAGGTTTAAGTAGTGAAAACACTTAGAAGAATTTATTTAGGCGCAAGTGTATCTTCCATTAAGAAGCAGAATAGTATAGTGGGTTTGAGCAGAGGCTCTGGAACCAGACAGTCTGGATTTGAATGCTGGCTCTACCACTTTCTACCTGTTATGTAAGAGCTACCCATTGGGCAAGTTATTTAGCTTCCTATTTGTCATTTTCTTATCTGTAAAATGGGGGCAGCAGTAGTACCTACTTCATAAATTTATTGTGTGATTTCAGTGTGATTATACATGTAAAGTACTTACAATATTTTCTGGTACATAGTTAACTACTCAGTATGTATCTGCTATAATAATAACAATTTTTATTACTATCAGTGAGCATTTGATGTCTCTTTACAATTTATAGCATACAATGTTCTAATGCAGGGTTTAAAAAGAAATATGAGACATTATGACAGTGTACAAAAAGACCTATCATAGGAAATAAGACATAAGTAAATATAAGTTCCATAATCAAGTTAAATAACGTAGAACTATAGTATAAGAACAGGGTTGGACTAAAACATTGTAAATTACCAAATGAGTGATATATTCATGAAACAGGGTCCACTTATAGTAATTGTAAGGACAATAATAAAGTTTTCTCTACTATTTTGTATTCTTTCTTTCTGACTGGAACAAACTCTCTTCTGATTTAGAGTGATCAATTGGTGTGGCACAGTCCTGCTTTGTGTCTGGACATATGTCATGGTTGGATCATAAGTTATATTGTTACCTTATTTCCAGTTGATATCTTCTATGGATGTCATTGTGATGATAATGTGATGTCAAATTCTTTCTTTGGCCTAAGAGCTATTTTGATTACTAAAGATATCTTTGCTCATTTGTTTTATAATATTTTGGATTAGCTTTACAGTTTGATTTAGAGAACAATCTTATTTCCAGGTGTTCAGGGGAAAGCTCATTCTTGCCTATCATGTACTGCTTATAAATTTTAGGAAAGAAAATCTGGAAAAATAGTTTGTTGTCAGGTTTTAGATGAGCCTGCATGTTGCATTAAGATAACCAATTCAGACTTTATTTTTCTGAAACCAAATTTAACAATATTTTAGGCAATTAGGTAGAAAATCTTAAATTTATAAGTAAAACAAATCCAGTATTTCTTAAGAGTTCTGACACGATTTTGCACACAAGTATGCTTGTAATGCTAAACATGTTTTTGTTTTTTTTTTTATTTCAGCTCATCATGGGGGTACATAAGTTCAGGTTATAAACATGTTTTGACCAATATATAGTTCTCCATATCTTCAGTACAGATTTTTAAAAATGTTTTAATGTTCAGCATTGTTGACATCTGAGCCCATTTTCCCATATTTGATTGTCAGTTGAAACTTCTTATCTGCTTTCTTTGCCTTTGGTGTCACAATAATACATTTAAAGGATTGAGAGTTTAGTTTTTAAGTTATGAATAAATGGTAAGGAAGAATATAAAGGAATAAAGGTTGAGTCTGTGATGGGCCCTGGCAAAAATGAAACATTTTAACCTCTTTCATTATAACTGTCTTTTAATTAGATATTATCAAATGTTAGAGGGAAATGCTTGTCACATTTGGATTTATCATGTAAGCTATTCATGCTGTGAATTATAATGGTCCTAGATGACTTTTTCCTGATTTAGTTAAGAATATTGTAGTATAAATGTTTGATTCAGTACAATTTGTATTCCTTTTTTTAAAAAATCAATTATTATGTGGAGGCACTGTGTTTAGTACTGGTGATACCATGTTGAATCAGAGATGGGTTCTACCTTGAGGGGTTAATAAGACCACTGAATGGCTACCTACGATTTAAGAAACCTGCCTACACATCAATACAGAATAAAAGCAATAATCAGTAACACTTCTGTAGTATTGACTCTGCTAGTCACTGTTCCACGTGCTTTACATATATTAGATTTCTAACAATCCTAGGAGGTAGATGCTATTATTATGCCCATTTTTCAAATGAGGAAACCATTGCACAAGAGATTAAATAACTTGCCCAGTGTCATATAGGTAGAATATAATATTCCATCCCAAGTGAACTCTTTGAGAAGCATTATTCATATGTCTCTGTTCTATGACTTATAAGCATCATGAGAAGTAGTTGCTTGTGCAGTCCAAGAATATGAGAAAGGAAATTACTGAATATAATTTCATTTATTTGTTTATTCATTTACCGCATATTTACTGGGGTCCTGCCTGACCAGGTGTTTAGAATAACGCAGTGAGTAGGGCTTTTGGGCTCCCAGGCTTTAGAGTTTAGCCATCCTTGCCTCTGACATTGTTATAGGATATCTGGATAATTGTATAATACTTTTGCCACTTTATATTTCATCATTTCCACTCACCCCTTTTAACTCTGCTGAGCACACTGTGAAACCTTATTTGCTGTTTCTGTAATTAATGGTCTCTAATTTGCATGTGTAGACAGTTTTCATTTACTATATATACTTTTCTATAACCTGATTTCATACATTGTACACTAACTTCCCTAAACTGCCTTTTATATGCCTAATTTTGTTACTCTAACTGATAAAAGATGGTCCCTGGCTCTCACTTCATTAGATTTTCTAACTTGTTTTCAGTGACAAACAGGGATATGCTATCTAACTAAAATTCCTGTTACAAACAAATTTCCTCTATATATGAGAGAGAAAATGAATAAGTTTTTATTATCCTAATGAGAAAGTAATCCTGAATCCTGAGTTGGCTTATTATTGCCCAATGGCGTGACAGCCAGCCAACTACTTCAGGTGATGAGGAAGAGTCTTACCTCTGTTGAGGTCTTGGAATGCCAATGGGGAGAAATTTATGATAAGAACTGACCTACTGGTTGAGTTTGGGTGGGTCTTTCTTTCAGCCCTTTCTTTCAGAGAATCATGCCCTGATTCTTTCTCCAGGATCTCTCCAACAGGCGATCACTTATGTACAATCTTGGCTGTTGAAAAATAAATCCTCTTCTCCTACGTCTCCTCCAGTTACCTACTATTTCCCAGTGTGGAGGCTTTAGGTCCTGGGTACTAGCTAAGCTTCCCTGAGGCCCAGAAGCAGGGTGACAAAAAGGGTTCTTGATCTCAGCCAACAGAAATAGCTCCCTGCACAGCCTCAGCCATGAGTCTTCTGGGATGACTGGCAGCTGACTTTCCCCCAAGGCCCTTGTCAAGACTCTTCTCTCCCCACAGAATTATGTGGACTCAAAGAAGTTGTGCCTGCATGGACCATAATTTGATATTTTATCATTATTTTTAGATATTTGGGAGTAATCCTTCTTTCCTCTCCTGTCCTCTCTTCAACTGTCCCAAGTAACGTCTTATTAATAATTACTTTTCTACTTTCAAGCCTGGTTTTAGGTCTGGTTTTTGTCCTCAGTTAGGGAGACTTCCTCTAAATATATGAAAAGGGCTTTCCTATGGGATTTTTGTCTAGAGTTTTGATATTCACCTAAACATAGAACATAATTTATGAGAACTAGTTTTCTTGTTAGTAGCTCATTTTGCCCCAATAGAATGCCAACCCAGTTTTATTCTATATTCTCAAAGCTTATGACTGAGAGCTTTCTTCCTCTACTCTTTATTTCACAAGAAAGTAGTGGTTTGTCTAATTACTATACTGTAGTTACAATTATAGAGAAAAGGTCAGTCTAGTCATTGCCAATTAAAGTAGGAAAAAGCTACATTTATAACCACTAAAAGCCATTATGTCAATTTAATGCTGTTCATCAGCATGTAACCCCATTTTCTAGGATGTGTAAATCTAATTTTGGTATTAGAGTACACTCACCCTATTAAAGGCCTTGGGTGCTGCAGAGAAGAGATTATTGCAAGCAACATATATTAATTGTACACCCTTTCATTGTGTCTCATCATGGATTTTAGGATCTGGGTTTTATAAAACCTGGCCACCATGCGTAGAAACAGGCACTTCAAATCACTGGTTGACCCTCTTATTTTTAGGTATTTGACATAGTAAAATAACTGGTTTAGATTTTAGTTGTCTAATTTTCTAACAGGGATATACTATTTAATATTCCTATTGCAATCATGTTTCTTTTTGTATAAAGGAAAAATGTGTTAACTTTTACTATCCTAATGAGAAAATAATCCTGGAACCTAAATCGACTTATCATTGCTATTTTTGCTTTTATTAATATATTTTCATGTAGTAAAAGATATCATGGATTTAGTCTAAATTAAGAAAATATGATAAAAATGAAATATTTTTGTTAATTTCACCACTTATCCCTTATGTAAAGTCTGTCTGAATGTTTTTCAGTCTACCTTTATATGATGTTTTAGTCTGAGCTGCTATAACAAAATACCATAAACTGGGTGTCTTATAAACAACAGAAATTTATTTCTCACAGTTTTAGACACTTGGAAATCCAAGATCAGGGTGCCAACATTGTTGGTGTCTGGTGAGGGCCCACTTCCTCATAGATGGAACCTCCTCACTGTGTCCTCACATGGTGGAGGGATGAGCTCTCTCTTTGGGGCCTCTTCTATAAGGGCACTAATCCCCATTCATGAGGACCCTGGCATCATGACCTAATTACTGCCCAAAGACCCCACCTCCTAATCCCATCACCTTGGTGGTTAGGCTTTCAACATGAGTTTTGAAGGGAGGGACACAAACATTCAGACCATAGTATATACTGTGCATGATGTATCACATTTCAACAGGTTTTTACAAATTTGAGATGTTGTTATCTTAAGTCATCCTTTCGCTTTAGTAGCTTTTTTAGATCAAATTTCATAGTATTTTGAATCAATGAAAAGAAGTGAAAAGTTGAGTCTGTTGGCCTAGACTTGTGAGGTTCATGAGAACATACCTCCAGCTTGTTGTAGATTTGTCTATGCAGAGTAATTGTCTGTGATATTAGGCCAAGGACATTCCGATCTTTGTTCTCTGATACCCATATAAATCTAAAAGATTGCATTACTAATTGAAAAACCACCACTCACTTGTTAGGAAACTCCATATTATTCTGGTTCCCTTTTTCTTGTTCAGTTTTGAAGTTCTCCATAGCCACATTTGCCTCCTCTGTTAGTTACAGAGAAACTATAAAACCAAAAAAATTTATCAGGCCTTTCTTTTCTTGTCTTAGCTTCAAGATGCTGTTATCTTGAATTCCCTAATCTGAATATTTCATGGTTGATTACCCTAAACTTCCTGCTGAGCCTAGTTTGTTCTAATTCAAACTGGAGCTGAGACAATCCACTTAGCTGCACAATCAGTGACTATTAATTATCCTGACTCTCTAGATATCAACTCTGGGATTGAATTGATCTTAGGATCTTTAATCATTGGTCCCTATGTCACTGTATTAGTGCCTGGCTCTGCTTTTTCTGTCCCAGTCTCTGCACTTACCTATGTTTGAATAACGCCACTCCACACCTCCCTCACTCCTGTACATGTGGGCAGTGGGTGCACATGTGCGAACGCACACACACATTAGAAGTGATTATTACTGCTTTACAGTTATGGTTTTATTTGTAGAAACTTGATATCTTTAAAATATTATAAGATATAGCACATAATATTGGCTTAAGTTTCTCTTTTTTGAAGTTTGTAGTTTTCTTATTAAAGGCTCTATATGTTTCATGTTAAATTTAATTTTATGTATTCCATAATTTTATTGTCATTGTGAATGGTATTGGTTCAGTGCTTTCTAATTGGTTGTGGTAAATGAGAAATACTTTTTTTACATTTTAAGTATACTTTTGAATGTTAATTTTATAATTGTCCATCTTTCTGAAATTATATAGTTTCTAATAGCTTTATAGATGATTCTCTTGGATTTTAAAGATGGACAGTCACATCATCTAAAAATAATGATAAATTTGCCCTCTTTTCTCTAAGATTTTTGCTTTTTATTTCCTTTATATATCTGATTATACTTTCGAGAACTTCTAGAGGCAAGCTTTATATGTAAAGCTTAATCCTTTAAATCTACCTCTTGTTATTTCTGTAAACTTTCTCCCCTCCTTTTTAAAAAGCAGATATATTAAGTAAAATAAAATGGCAGCAAGTATTAATGGAAAGTTACCATTGTCTGGGCAATTAGGTTTCAAAAGTGGTTTACAGAAATAATTGGTATATTTGTGCGACTTAACGTTGAACATTTAAAAAGCTAAACTGATCTATATTTTGTTATTTTATTTTATCAGGTATAAATTATTGATTTTCAGGGTTTTGGGGGTTTTTTTGTTTGTTTTTTTACAAGTGTGAGACGAAGTTTATTGAAGATAGGTTTACAGAGCAAGAGCAAGATACATTTGCCACACAGGACAAACAGACCCCTTGTCGTAACAAGAAGCCTCAGTTTTTTATCTTTTCTTCTTCTTAAGTAGGCAGGTTAAAATATAGCTCTTCTCAAATAGTACCATTATATCAATTTATTTTACATATAGTATACTGAAACTAATAATTCTACAGTTTTTAGTTCTTGTTTTATTTTGTTTTTTGAAGAGAAATCGAAGTTGAATTCACTGGTTATTGAGTCTTCATAGATTATTCCTAAAACTGTTCATAGAACACAGCAAACAGGATCTTTTTCAATAAAAAGGTTTTATCCGTGAATTTTATTGTATTTTCTCTTTTTTTTATAAAAAAGAATCTTCATATAAGAGATAGCTTGGAACATTTTCATGACTAGATCTATATAAAATATACTTTAGTAGTGATTTAGAATTTCAGAATATTTATTGTCAGAATGTATATTAACACCCCCATGTTGCCAAACAAAATGAATTATTTGAAATGGAAAAATCTTTTGGAAAGAAACCTTTCCCCTTTCATTTATTTATTTCAAAAAAATTTTCCCCAATTATATCACATTTGTATGTTATCCTGAGCTTATTCTTTTTATTCCAGTTTGTTCAGTACCATACATAGGAGTGCATGAACTGGAAAATCGAATACTAGATGATGCATATTATCAGATGGTGGGTATTTGCATATCTAACAGCTATATCTAACTCTTGTGTTTGGATTCATTATATAAAATAGATTTATTTAAATTCTTGTTTTTAATTTGAATAATATAGTTTATTTAAAGAATGATTAGAAATACAATTATATAATTTAATTTTAAAAGTTTGTTCGTTTAGTCCTTTGTATAACTAATTGTACTGGCCCTCACTACTTTAATTGTTTTAATTTTTTTGGTATCTATTTGCCATGCAAAAGAGCTAACATATTTGCATTAGAAACACATTATTATTCTTGGAACTTCAGATTGGAGCTGGAGTTTAATTGCTGCTATTATTTTTTTTGTTTTGTTTTTCATTTGATCTATAAAACTAGAAGTATATTTAAGAAAAAACCATTTTAGATAGAATCATAAAATGATTCCTAATACTTATTTTTATGAAAACAGATGAAAACTAGTTGATACTGAGTATTTTTATAACAGCACATTTATAATTTCTTTAAGTAAAAAAAACAATTAGGAGTTGATTCAGAGTACAATGCTAAAATTTTAATAAGCTTTGGTACTTTGTTTACCCCAGAAAATTTTAAATCCCTAAGTTGTAAAAAAGACAACTATCCTTTTTTGGACTTTAATATAATATATCTAGGATATACAAAAAGGATTATATAATTAGATCTGTATTCCTGTACATTTTTTCAGAAATTATTTATTGATATCAAATACATAGATTTTTTCCCTAGATTGAATATACATTTCACATTTCTTAGAGAATTTTGTCCTCTCAATTAATTTTGAACTCATATATATTTTGGCCATCTAATATATGTAGGTGCTGGACACAAAATAGTAAATAATTAAAGCGACCTCTTGTCTTAAGTTGCTCATAGTCGTCAATAAAGGAGGAGACAGACTTACGAATGAATAACTATAGCATGATCTGATGCCTATAATAACAGAAATCATGAGAAGGGAAAATAATAGCAATAATAATAATCCTTTATTAGAGTCATAGCAAATATTCATCCCAAGTTTTCATAGTATATGATAGATAAGGCTGTACTCAACTAATCATAACTGTGTATTAGGCTGCTTCTGTAAAATTAAAGTTAAATTTTAATTAGTGCCCCTTTTTTGGCAAAAGGTAGCTTTTTTTATCTATAGTCCTCTCATTTTCCAGGCAGTATGCAAGAATTATGTAATTTTAATATGCTATAAATTAAATTTAATAAACAAAATGCAGAGAAAGAAAGATAATTAAAATTAAAAATAATCTGAGGGTATAAATTGTTTATTACAAGATAGATTCCTTAAGGAATTTTTATTTTATTTTTTGTTCTAAATCACAATTTATTCTAGGACCAATTTATTTCTGAACTCTGATGGTGTATTAGATATACATTTACAAATAATCAATATGGATCAGGCGCTAGAAAAATTAGGAAGACACACTTGTAGGGTCATCAGAAATGAAAATAAATTCTTACTGAGTATTTGTAGGATCTGCTAGTCAGGATTTTTCTCATTGTTCAAACTCAAAGTGGCCAATCTACTTGGGAGTTAAAATTCTAGAGACCAGAACTGAAATTTGTATTAATCTCTAATTGGAAACAACAAACAGCTGTAAGAACCTACATTATGTATCTCAGTTTTTTTTTCTGTCTGAGAAGCTTCACCCGAAGGCACCTTTAAAATGTGTACATATACTGTACTTGAGTGTATGCGTGTTTAATTTGTTTCCCTACTTGGATACAAAAGGATTTAATCAGCTTACCATGAATATTAGTTTTATTAGATTAATTTTACTGGCAGCTTGTTAGAGGGAAGTGGCAAATTTAGGTTGTTTTTTCTTATTAAGTCTGAAGTATGGCCTGATTTCTTGTTAATCTCTAATCTGTTGCTTAAATTTATGGAAATGCAGTTTCTTGACTCTTGCTTTCAGAGCAGTCTGTGAGGATTGATTAGGTACTGCCTGTTTTCTCTGGTGTTCATTGGTCTGCTCAGGAGTAATGATTGGCTAGATCTCCCTCCTGCTTCATCTTTTCACCCCATTTATTTGTCTTTTCTTGTCTTCCTTTGTCCTCTTTTTTCATGTTACCTTTTTTTATTCAGCTCCCTCATCTCATCTTTGAGATTATCTGTGATCCTTTCCACACCGTTTTCTTTTTCCCTCTTTTGAATTTACCCATCTCTCTTCTATATTACCACTTTCTCTCCCCACCCCCATATCCTCCCATTTTGAAGATAATCTTGTCCTTCACATCCAAATCAAATGTTCACTTCTCTGGTGAATGGTGGAAAGTGGAGCACACTCAAGTCAATTACTTTTTACTGTCATTGCTCTGCCGTTTACTAATGTCCCAGTTTAGCAGATTTGAGGAGTGTACCTTTGGGCTATGTGGGAGTCCCTGTACGGCCCAAGAAGGAAACACTGCCTGCAAGAAGGAAATTGTGCAAGTTGACTGGGTCCTGGATGCCTAGGATAGGACATATAGGTATAAGTGTCAAAGGTATTTGAGCATTTTGGATGTTTTTAAAACAGTTTTTAAATAGTTTTATATAATTATTAATCATCTGTAGCCAGTCCTGACAATAGTATAGTGACTGTTCTTACCAATTGAACCTGTTGTCAGAGGATGGTCCTTACTTTAAATAAAGCTCCACGTTCAAGAAGGCAAGCTGGCCCAACCTTGATATTTTGTAAATGAAATTTCCTAACTCTTAGTCACAGATGCAATTGTCCCTGGACCAAGTGCTGCTTATAGAACTGTGGGGTTACCACCTAGTCGGTCAACAGTTTACAGGTTGGCCTCTCCAATAAAACTGCTTTATCTTAAATTCTTATTTCATCATTATTTATACCTCATAAGTCTCTTTATTGGGTTTCTCAAGCCTACCAACTCTGCAAGATATCTAGAACATATTATTACATCATTATATTAAGTGAAAAAACTAAAGTTCACAGAAGTAACTTATCCAATGTCATCCAGCTAGTGGGTGTCACCACTGTAATTTGAATTCAGTTCAGCGCCTTGTGTCATAATGCTTCCTTTCTATTTATTGAATAGTAGTTACAAAATAGTAAAATAGGAATTTTTTATTTAGATCAATATTTCAAGATTCAGTTTATATGCTACCACATTAAGATTGCCAGATAAAATATAGGGTGCTCAGTTCAATTTGAATTTCATGTAAATATAAACAACAAGTACTTTTTAGTATCTCTCAGGATATGTTTGTATTTTTATTTATTAAATATGGTAACCATATATTACTTTCTTTCCTAACTATCATTCCCCGCAACAGAGAAAGCTCTGATGCTCCCTAAATTCCGGGATTTTTTTTCTCTCTTTTTGGTACTTTGTATTTCACTTTACTTGTTTTTAAAACTAACTCTTCATTTCTATGAGATGGTAAGCTCCTAGAGTAGAGGCATTTAGTTTTAAGTATCTTGATGCTCAAACATTGAAAGAATGAATCCTTAAACCCTGCTAAATCATATTGGAGCTTGAGGCAAAAATAAAAGTGTGCCTCTATATATACTTATCAAAATATTTTCCCATATTTTTGTACCAAATAGAAAAATTTAATAAGCTCTACAATCAAAACTTATGACTATATGGAAAGCTCCACATTACCCAGTCTGTTGGACACCATTGTCAACCTTTATAAATCTTCCAGGTAGGGAGCTTGACAGCCTCAAGGGCTGGGAGCCACCTGCTGAGTGGAAATGGCTATTCACATTGCATAATAATGCAGGGTCATCAGACAAACCAACAACAATAGCCTAGTTTTGTTTAAAGTTTTATATTTGGTCTAAGATAACTTTTCCATTAATTTCTATTTTTTTAAGCATTGTACTATAAAGTATTCATTATTTCTATTATTGTTTGTGGTACTCCCTTAAATTATGTGCTTCTGGTTGGTTAAATCTTTCAGGGGAATGAATGGAGTTATTTTATTTTAGTATCTACTTATATTTTTATATCTTAGTCACCTATGTACTTAGGTTCACAGATGACTCCAAATACAAAATCTTGAGAACTCATCAAGTCTGTTTTTTTAATAGATGAAGAAACTGACCACAATGGCAAGGTTAAGTCCAGAATTCCTTGCTCACTGTGATTTTTGCTGGCCATTTAGGCATCTGTTAGAAGAATGCGTCATTTAACCCAGACATTCTTTTTACCTTGATGTCAAAGTGCTTATGAATAAAGAATGTCATTGGAGCATACTGTGTTCATTATTGAAGACATTGATGCATATTGATCATCCCTAGATCGCATACTTTAAAAGTCTGCCAGAGTTTTCACAGAGGTAAACATGTAAGTGGAAGCATAGGTGTCCTTATTTAAATTGCCTTTCCATTTTGCATAATAGAAAGATCAGTTTTGATTTTTATAGGTAACATTTGAGCCTAGGTCACAGTTACTTTCTCAAAAAGTTCTACTATCATAATTATCTGTCTCAGCAAAGTTTCTTCTGGGTGTCTACAGATGGATATGCTCTTCCTTGGATTGCCCTCTTGAATTCTGATTTGAAAATTAAAATTTTGATGGGAACCTTATCTCACCTTCCTATGTAGTTTGCTTCATTAGAGCTGATAAAGATATAGAACACTGTGAGATGTGACAGACAACCTGGTACAACTCTTTTAGGAGACAAGTTAAGAGTTTGATTGACAGATTGTCCTGTAATTTTGTGAAGCAAAGAGAATTTTCTTATTAACCAATGAGACAGATGGGCTCAATTTTGATGAGTTTAGTTTAGTTCTGCTTGTATTTAGATGGCTTTTTTTCCCCTTTCTTTTTATAGAACATAAGGCAAGCTGATATACTAGAGTTTGTCCTGTAGGAGCCATGAGGCAACTATTATATAAAATACTATATTTGAAGCTATAATTTGGAGAAAGTTCAAAAGACTTAGGGGAAAAAAAAGACACTTTACATTGAGGACTTCGGAAGACTGTTATGCTAAAACTGTAGGCCTCACAAAAGAACTTTATAGTATATTAAGTAAACATTCTGAGAAAGACAAAGTGGTTAATATAGCAACCAGAAGGAATAAGAGGCCCACACAGAAACTAAGGTTGTCAGATTCATCATTGATGCTAAACTTATTGTGTGGAAAATTGTTGGGGAAAAGATAGTCTCATAGTCTTAAAATACTAGCTCATGGCCAGAAGCAGTGGCTCATGCCTGCAATCCCTGCATGTTGGGAGGCTGAGGCTGGAGGATTGCTTGAGGCCAGATGTTTAAGACAAGCTTGGGCAATATAATGAGACCTTGTCTCTACAAAAGAAAATTTAAAAATTTAGCCAGGTGTGGTGGTGTGCACCTGCGCTTTCAGTTGCTCAGGAGGCTGAGGTGGGGGAAGCATGAACGTAAGGAGTTCGAGGCTGCAGTGAACTACTCAGGTGTTCAAGACTGCAGTGAGCTAAGAAACACCACTGCCAAAAATGTCACTGCATTCCAAACTGGGTGACAGACCCTGTCTCAAAATAATTAACTCAAATTATTAATTATGAAGAGCAAAAGATCCCTTTACAATAGAGAAATCTAGCAGATATCACCTTAATCAGGTGATCAAACATCCCCACCAGTAATGGGGAAAAAGGATAGTATGTGCCTTCCAACGCGATCCTGTGGGGAGTACAGCATCTCTTACAGTATTCTTGCCAAAAATTGCTTAATTTGAATTTAATCACAAGGAAGCAATCAGAAGATTATGGTTGTCCTATAAGGCATCTGATGTGGACTGTTCAAAATTGTCAACGTGATGAAAGGCAAGAACAAAAGTTAAAGGAACATGACAATTAAATGCAATGCATGGCCCTTAGTTGGATCCTGGATTGAAAAAAATTTATTGAGAACATGAATGGAACAGAGATAGACTGTACATGAGAAAAATGATTGTATCAAAGCTAAATTTCTTGGGTACAATAATGATATAATGTGATTTATTAGGAGAATGTCCTAGTTCTTAGGAGATGTATACTGAATATTTAGGGATAAAATGTTATGACGTTTGAAATTTACTTTCAAATGGTTCTGCAAAGAAAAATGTATGTTGAGAGAGAGCAATAAAAGCAAATGTGGTGAAATGTTAGCATTGATAAATCTGCGTGAAATATTCATGGCTATTCATTCTATTCTTTCTTCTTTTGTATTTTTCTGAAAATATTCAAAGAAATAAAAATCAGGTCTTTAACCACATACAAGATTGAAAGTTGAAGCGCCTATGACCAGGGGAAATCTCTCAAGTGTTCTCTCCTGGTAGTTTTCTCTCTCTTATGCATTGGACTTAGGTAGGAGCAGAAAAATAATCAAGGTAAAAAGGAGTATTTTTAAAACATAAGCCACATGGTACATAAGAAAACACAGAGAGAACACAGAGTATCTTAAAGTTAGGGCTAATTTTTTCCGTTCATAGTAAATGGATAATTAATTTGGATTTAGTAGTGAGAACGAATGAATGTGACTTGCTGAAAGTACAAAGAGATTGGTATGTACCGTAAGGTGGTTAAGATAGCAGAAGAGGGTCTGTAATGCCGAACTGAAGCCACTGTCATAGACTGTCCAAAGAGACTCATGTGTCAAGGGTTGTAAAAATAAAAGAAACCAGGGTTCGAGCCTAGCTCTTTTATTCTTAACACATGTGTAACACACTTCAAAGTGGGAACCGAGTCTCAGGGACTGAGACATAAGAGTAATGAGAAACTGAGCCCACCAGTCACAAACTGTCTCTGAAGGAAGAAAATTGTAGCTAAGACATTCTTCAAATGACAGTTTCCCTAAATGTTTATATATAACAATAATTGAACGTTTATTTAGTTATTGTGCTGTTTTAGCTACTTAATAAAATTCTCCTCCTCCTCTCTAAAAGCCTATAATATGTAGATTATTGAATGACTTACTCCAAGACGCAGATCAGTTGGGCATTGTGGTGACTTGGCTGAATTTGAGACTGGGCCGTCTATTAATTAACTCTGCAGTTCCTTATTTCAATATGTCTCCTACACACCTCCCTCACAGAATTTGTCAGAGGGTTTAAATGAAATCATGTATGTAAAAAGGCTACAGAAATTGAAGTGTTTACTCCATACATAAGTAAGCCATTTTTAAAATTGAATGTTTACTTTGAAGGACACAAGAAAGATGAATAAGATGTAGATCCCATCCTCAGGGAATTTATGTTGTTAAATGAGATATATGTCTATAAATCATTGTCATCCTCTAAGAGACATTATGTGTGTTCCACCATACAATGATGAGATGAGAACAGGCTTTGGAGTCACATAATTAGAACCCTATTATTTGCCATGTGCTATGTAATCTTAACTAAATAACCTGAGTCTTGGTTTCATTGTTAATGAAGTGAGAAACCCCTGCCTGCTTAAGTCATGAGGAGTCATAATATCTTACATAGCACAGGACTGACACATAGTTAACAAATGAGAGATTATATATAAACATGATAATATTAATAATATTGTTGTGACCTATTTTTATATGATTCAACATTCTGTATTTTTTCTGGAACCTATAGCACCAACTGCCACCTAGTGGCAGCTATCAGAGTTACATATGCTAATGTAGAGGATGAAATCACTTGACCTAATGTGTCCTTTGAGACCTCCCTGAGATATTAATCTGTAATATTTGGATGTAAATATTCAACTTTTTAGAGTCTACCTCACCACACTCTTAGCCTGGCACTTTTTATCTTAGATTTATAACCTATATATTTAATTCCATATACCTAATAGTTTTGCTATTTTTGTTTCTTTTTGTAGATGAAATCACACTGTATGGATTCCTCCATGACTTGCTTCTTTCACTTGATAAAAAATAAACTGAGGCACATTAAAATTTTAAATAATTTATTTGAACAGACAAATTCATGAATTGGGCAGTTCCAGACTACAGGCGGTTTGGGGCTTCACTGAAGGTACATGAAAGGAGACTTTTTAAAATTTATTTTTAAGGTGATGAGGTCTTTCTGTGTTGCCCAGGCTGGAGTGCAGTGGCTATTCACAGGTGTGATCATAGCACCATATAGCCTTCAACTCCTGGGATCAAGTGGTACACCTGCCTCAATCTCCTAGGTAGTTGGGACCACAAGTGTGTGCCACCATACTAGGGTGAATGCAGAAGCAAAACAAAGAAAATATTTGGTTGGTTAAAGTGGAGCAGTAGCTTTATTTGGATCATTCCAGTGGAAAGTTCCTAGTTGGAGGTTAGTAGGTGGTTTCTGATTGGTTAAGCATAAGTTTCTTTTATTGTTTACCCTGAGTTGGGTTTTGGTTTACTTAAGTAGGAACGCAGAGCTCTGGAGCTGCTTCAGCCTAATGGCCTCCTAATTACTTATTTTAACACATTCAAAATTATTTGATTTGATTGAATGAACAGACCATAATTAATCTATTTTATTTTGTAGTATATTTAGATTATTTGGGCTTTTATGAACAATGTTGCTCATATGAATATTTTTATATATGTCTCCTAGGCATGTTTGCAAGTTGCTTAAGGACGTATAGCTAGGAGGGAAACAGCTGAATTGTAGGATTGTGCATACTCCACTTTTCAGTGGAATGCCAAACTGTTCTCCAAAGTGGTCAATTTACAAATTTACACTGAAAGCAGCAGTGGATGAAAGTCCCTTTGTGTCATATTCTCACAAACACTTGTGAGACCACCTTTTTCTGAGATCACACAACATCAGGCATGTGCAGGGTAGTATGGGTGTAGACCCAGCTTTTTAATATATTGTTCAAATTAGTGAGGTACAAAAAGGTGTCTCATTGTAGGTTTAATTTGCATTTCCTGGATTAGAGAGCATGCTCTTCCATTTGTTTGGGTCTTTTTTATGTCTTATAATAAGATTTTATAATTTTTCTTATAAACAGATAGTATGAATTTTGTTAATCATTCCAAGATACATTATTGCTATTGTAAGTAGTTTCTTTTTTAAAAAAAGTTTTGTAACTGTTGCTGATACGTAGAAATACAATGGACTTTTTAATGTTGATTTTTTGTATCCAACAGCTTTGCTGCAGTCATTTTATTGTCTGTAGATTCTTTTTTTTTATATAGATAATAATAACTTTCATTATATGGTGACAGTTTTGATTCTTATCTATTGCTGTATAACTTTTAATACTTTTGCTTTATTTACTTGTAGGCTATGTTATTAGCTATTCTTTTTGTTTGTTTGTTTCCCCCTGTTAAGACCAGTGTCTCACTATATTTCCCAGGTTGGTCTCCAACTCCTGGGCTCAAGTAATTCTCCCACCTCACCCTCCCAAGTAGCTAGGACTACAGGCACACACCACTAGGCCCAGCTTGTTATTTGCTTCTTCTAAGTTTAGAATCTGTATTTTTCTGTTGAGGACAATGTTTTATCAGTATACAATGACCCTTTTTTCTTTATTAATGCTTTTTTCCTTGCAAAAGAAAAATTTATTCTGATGTTTGTTAAATGATAAAGAATTTTTTATTCAAGACTATTGTAATAGGGGAGAGGAATTATGCTAAACTCCTAATATAACAAGGATTCCTTGACATCTATTATTTCTCTGTTTAGAAATTATATACTCTACATCTGTTCTTTTAATGGTTACCCTGGCTGTTTCAATATGCCTGCTTAACAAAGTATAATCAATATACTCTTTTGTCAAACTCATCTCTCCCTTTCTCCATCAGAAATTATTATTGTTTTATATAATTGATATTTATTTACATTTACCCATATATTTACCAGTAATTTTGCTAATCATTTCCTCTTGCATCTCTGTCCTTCCATCTGGGTTCATTTTCCTTTCTCCTCCATGGCGTTCTTTAAAATCTCCTTTAATGAGAGGCCTTTTCAATTTTTCTCTTTTGAATATGTCATTTTTTCCTTTGTTCTTTTGGAAGATAGTTTGGCTGAGTATGGAATTCCAGGTTATGAGTCATTTTCTTTCAGCTCAAGGAAGACATTATTTTACCATCTTTTGGCATCCTTTATTGCTATTAAGAAGTCATTGAAATCTAATTAACATTCTTTGGTGGGTGATCAGCCTTTACTTTCTGGCAGGTTTTAACATCTCTTTGTCTTTCTTATCCTGCAGTTTCATGATGAAATATGGAGGTGTGAATTTTTTATTTATTATGTGTGTAATTGGGCTCTTTAAATTTGAGGATTGGTATTGTTCATCAGTTCTCAATGTTCTTAGCCATTATCTCTTTGAAAATTTTCACTTTCTCATATGCTGGTGTGTTCTTTTGGGATTCTGATCGCATATGTGTTTTTTCCTCTACATATATCCTACTCAATATCTTCTGACCTCTCCTTCATATTTTACATTTCTTTATCTGTCTATGTAATATCCTGAATAATTTCTTCAGATCTATCTAGAACTTGTTCATCTTGATATTGATCGTCTATAAATTATAAAGTGTATTAAGACAAATGAGATTTAGTACTATATTCTATAAGAATTTGAGGCATAGAAGTGAATTAGTTTGCAGTTCTCTCTCTGACTTACTTAGATTTATATTTACTGTATCTGAAATTATTTTCAGTTTCACAAAATGTCCTATATCATTTATTAATTTGAAAAGAAAAGTGCTTTTATTTTTTAAGATATATATTAATAATTTTAGATAGAATTGGGTCATTTAAAGGTTTTACTTCTGGTCTTTACCTTTCATTTAGCTGTCATCTATTTAAGACTCTTATAATATTAGTTTAAAAGAAATCTTTTACTTTTTTAAAGTACTCCTCCCATTGGAGGTAAGCTTTCTATACATTTTTTTCCACCTTATTTCTTTTTATTTTATCAAAAGTTTCAGTTAATATTGAAAATATTCTCCAATAATATTCCCAAATAGTCAAATAATTTCTTATTATTCATTTAAGTAAAAAAATTACAATTTATCTATTATCTGTTTGAGTCACTATTATTACCCCAATAAACTATCACTTTATGTAAAATTGAAAACAATTTATATTTATTTGAATATGAGTTGCTGAATAATTTAATATTTCTTTTTAGGCCGGGCGCGGTGGCTCACACCTGTAATCCTAGCACTCTGGGAGGCCGAGGCGGGTGGATTGCTCGAGGTCAGGAGTTCGAGACCAGCCTCAGCAAGAGCGAGACCCCGTCTCTACTAAAAATAGAAAGAAATTATCTGGCCAACTAAAATATATATATAGAAAAACAATTAGCCGGGCATGGTGGCGCATGCCTGTAGTCCCAGCTACTGGGGAGGCTGAAGCAGGAGGATCGCTTGAGCCCAGGAGATTGAGGTTGCTGTGAGCTAGGCTGACGCCACGGCACTCACTCTAGCTGGGGCAACACAGCGAGACTCTGTCTCAAAAAAAAAAAAAAAAATTATTTCTTTTTAAAATTCAGCTAAATTTTAAGAAGGTACATAATCAACAAAACAGGAAGGTCTTTTGGAGGAAAATAAAAGCAGTGGTCATAAATTTTATTTTAAGGGAAATTCTTTTAAAAGGAAGGAAAAAGTTTAATAGTCCTGTATTTACACATTGATAAAAAATATATAAAAGTATATATACACTATGAAAAAGAAAGAAATTAGTCTCCCCAAATACAGTTTGATAATGCCAAAAAAGAAGTATTTGTTAAAAATTGGCTCTATAAAACACAAATGAAAAATATAATTTGATAAATTATGAATGTTTGCGTTTTGTTTTTATAAGGTACAGTGTAAGTTTTTTTCTATTTTTCTGTGAAGAAAGGTCTTCAAAATTATGTTCATGCCAATTTTCTCTAAACATTATTTTCAATTTGACCGTATGATGAGGGAGAAAGGTGTAGTGGGAAAGAGAAGGGAATGTTTTTGCCTCAACTGTTAATTATTTTGCTTCCATTTCATGTTGGATGTGGGAAACCTCTTAATTCTTATTGCTTACTATGGTCTGAATGTTGGTGTTCCTCCCAAATTCATATGTTGAAACTTAATTAGCAATGTGATACTATTAAGTGGGGCGTTATGGGAAGTTAATAAGGTATAAGGTCTCTGCCCTCATGAATGGGATTAGTGGCCTTTATAAAAGAGGTTGAAGGGAGCACCCCTGTGCCCTTCCACCATGTGCGTGTGCAGCTGTGAAGCTCCATCTATGAAGCAGAGCGAGCGAGCCTTCGCTAGACATGGCATCAGTTGGTGCCTTGGTGTTGGACTTCTCCCCCTCCAGAATTGTGAGAAATAAATTTCTATTATTTATAAATAATCCAGTCTAAGGTATTTTGTTACAGTAGCAGGAACAGACCAAGACACTGCTTTTCTGACCTGTGCTAGATAAAGTTTCACAGATCTCTTTCTTCTGGAACCTATATAGGGGTAGAGGGGGCTCTGGCCTGCCTTTCTAGTGTACACACTGCAGGACAGCATCTCTGAATTTCTCTCCTCCTCTGTGGGAAAACTTCATGTAGTCTTGGGCATGGGAAGAATGGCTGACTCTCCAGTAGACTTCTAGATCTTTGGGTGATGGCATAAGCTGTGTAACTTTAGTCTTTAATGCCTTTGAAGCTTAAAAGCCAGTTTATTGTAACTCAAAAAAGAGTCTGAGTCTTGTTTTCCTAGCATTACTTCTCTGAGGTAGGGAGGGGGATTGCCCTCGCCACTTGGACTAGGGAAGGGTGTGGCATTCCAAGAACTTAGCTGGGAGAGGGAAACCCCTGTTACTATGTCCTACTATAATGATAGCGAGGCAAGAAAGTATTACCATTTTTGTACATTTTTCTCTCAATGTTGATAGTGATGATCTCTAAAGTATAAAGAATTATTATTATTTTAGGCAACTGAGGTTTAATGCTATATTCTATAAGTAAAGTGGTTCCTTTGCTGTCCTTTAAAAATGCCCTTTGGAAACTAACTGAGGCATCTAAAGTTCTGATTTCAAATAACTTCAAAACTGACCTCAGTGTTTATAATAATTCCCATTATCTAATGTCACTTTGTAGAACTGGGATTAAAAATTTTATATCCTTGATTTCTCCATCGTAAACATTGTAAGATGTTTGTTAACATTTCTAAGTGTTAATAGATGAAAGTAAGTGGAAGAATGAAGGAAATTGGCCAGTTGGTATTTTTTAATAATGAAAATAGATTTAGAGAGGTACAAGTGCAGTTTTGTTACATGGATATTGTAGGTAGTGGTGAAGTTTGGGCTTTTAGTGTAATCATCGCCTGAATTAGTTAATATTATTTAATGAGAGAAATTAGTAAGTAAGCTGGTTTGGTAGAGAGATAAAATGGAAGATGTCTTGACCTATCTGGTGCTGGATTTTATGAAATTGAAAGTTTTGTCCAGTTCTAACAGTTCTGAGAGAGAAGGGATCTGAGATGCTGTTGTCTCTAAAGAATGTACTTCTGCTGGTCACCATTTGCTTTTATTAAGTTGATTGTTTTGTTTTTGACTTCTTAATTTGCAATGACAGAGTAGAAAATTATCTGACAAGTAAACTTCATGCATGCTTTTAAAATAAAAATTATATTCCTTTATCTATCATTGGCAAGTGCCATAAACTAGAATATATCAATGTATATGGCAAATTGTGTACTAATTTACCGTTTTTTAAAAATACTTTTGTGAAATTCTGGTAATGAAGCCCTGTTTTCTCTGTTTAATGCCATTTTTTTCTTGGTTCTGGTGGGTTTAGATTGAAAGTGCATAATTCTAAAACAATGTTTAAAATGTTATTATACTTCTTTATCACATTTGCATTTTTAAATATAGAAAAGTTAGCAAAATTATCGGTCCGTAAGTCTAACTAAATTACTTGAATAGTAAACATGTTTATTTTCAATATATATGGAGATTCAGAGTCATGAGCTTCATTTTACTGGTTTCTCCAGGTAAAATAGGCCAACTAAAAGATTTTGTCAGTTTCATTCCTATTATGATTTAATTTAGTTGGAGAATTTCGGTAGATTATATGTGTTAAAGAAGTTTCTGATAAGAAAAAGTATGCAAAATCTATTAGACATACTGTATGAGCAATGTTTATGAAATAGTTTAAAATATCGACAGTACAGAATTACTAGGTACAGTTTTTTGCCTACAGCAGTTGACTATCAAATGATTAGAAATGTTGGAAAGCTTGGTATATCTTTGAAAAAGAAATCTGCAAAAGTCTGTGTCTACCCTTGGCAAGTTGCCAAATCCATGCATTATGGCATTTTAATATAATTTTATTCTTATATCAGATTTTTAAATATTTTTAGCTGTGAGAAATTGCTTTCTCCAGTTGACAAATGATTAAATGAGGGCTTTTTCGTGTTAGAAATAATTCCAGTATATTTATATTGGTCCATGAGAGTACATAAATTCAGGCCCAAATGATTTACCATTTATCATATCATTTTGGATCCATATAGAATTAGCTCGTTAAACACCTTTTAAGGATCACTTTCTAATAGCACATTGCATTAACTCTTTGAGGGCATTAGAATACAGTCTGGAAGGAAACAGTTCCCCTCTTTGTTTGAGAAATGGTTGAAATAGAAAACCTTTTATTTAGATTATGATTCTTTTTAATTTGACCTAAGTGTGTTAGAAATACCAAAGAATCATAGAACCAAAGAAAGGTTTCCAGGGGCCTCATATTTCTTTGGTTCTGCTCTCATTTAAGAAATGTGAGTTGCTAATTTTTAAAAGCTGGAAGTAAGGAGATGCTATAATATCTCTATAATTTTTTAGCCATAAGTTCTTTCTGTTAGTGCAGGGTTTTGTTTGTTTGTTTGTTTTTAAATCAAGATCTCTATTAGTTTGCTGGGACATGAATTAAAGAATGTGAGTTGTATTTTTCTCACAAAAATGAAGCCTTCTCCCAAATTCACGTGGAGCAAAATTGCAGAAGCACCCACAGACAGAATGAGTATTAGTCTAAGAAAGCAATGTTAGATCTTTTTTTTTCCTGTGAAAAAATGCAAGTTCACAGGTAAGAAGAAAGTAGAAGCACCTTCACTTCAGTTCAGGGGCTCAAGGAAGGTATATTGGATGTGACGTTGGGCTATCTTGGGTTCAAAATATACTTAAGTATTCATATACATAAAAGGGGGTGAGATAATTTTAAGGGCAGATGTTGGTAAAAGCAGAAGCAGAAGAGAGCAGGGTATAATCAGAAAACTGAGTGTTCCATTGTGACTGAATGTCTGTTGTAGAAAATCTGGGCATGAAGAGATGCCTGGGGTTGCACTTCAGATTCTTTATAAAATACTGCAGCAAATGAACAAATACATCAATAGCATGTTATTTGTATGTATAGGTTAATGCTGTTCTTCTGGTAAAACATGTTAACAGTCTATGTTCATTTACTGAAGAATGTGTTTAGTATCGGAGTACTAATCCTATCACATAGTGGGATCTGTAATGTCATATTTTCTCCTTTAAGCATTGAAATTCATCATGTGAGGGCTTCTTACAGCTTAAAAGAAATCCTGTCCAACTTGTCATCATCATTTTTTTCTTTGGTTTTCCTTGTTCCTAATTAGTTTTTAAGTGTAATGATTAGTTTTACTTATTAATATTACTTATATAGGCTCAAGGGGAAAAATCAGTTAACAAATTGCTATCTATTTATAAACAGCATTTTTGGACAGAGGTGCTCTTGTAAATGCCAAAGCACTGCTGCTTTGAGTTGATTTAAGGAAACAAATAATAAAGAGCATCTGGAAGTTCAAACCCAACTGATTTACCGTTTACCGTATCATTTTGGGTCTGTACAGATTTAGCTCATTAAACATTTTTTAAGAATCTCCTTTTGCTGGAAGTAGAGTGGGAAAAAACTCCCAAAACAGTCTTTGAAAAATTACTGTTTGCAAAAAAGATTACGGGGGAAGCAAAACATTGAATTCAAAATAATTATAATTAGAGTGTAGCCACTTACAGTTTCTAAAGTACCAATGCAAAAATGATAAGAATAGAGAGAATATTTTAAGTGTTGACAGATTAATGCCAACTAACATGAGTTAGAATGTGTTTGTATTTTTGTGTTTGTACATGCTTATCCCCTTACTCATCCTGCCAGCAGTTGAAACATATGCTTTTAAGTGCCAGAGATTTAAAGGTAAATTTAACAGTCTCTATTCTGAAGAAGGTGACATTCTAGTAGGAGAAACAAATTTTTAAAACAGTAATTAAAACACTGAAGTGAATGGAACATGGAGAGCTATGTTGGAAGCACATCAGAAGGCAAGGATAAATCAACTCAACCTGAGATAGGAGTGGTGAGGTAAGAAGTGCTTCGTATAGATGTTATGTCTAAACCGCAGCTTGAAGGAGGAGGGGGACGTTCCCGTGGACATTGGAGGAGTGCAGCATCCACATGTGCAGGCCTGGAGGCATAAAACAATGTAGAGTCTGATTACTGGAATCTGATTTGAGAGTGCATGTTAGAAAATGACTGTGGAGAAACAAACAAGGTGCAGATGGATTTGGATGCCATCTTGGGGTGTTTGGAAATTTCTTCAGAGGCTCCTCATTGCCTTCAGATTAATTAGGAGAGTAACCTGATCAGATCTGTTTTTAGAAATAGAACTCATGGAGATGTCTGGAAGAGTGATTGGAAAGAGAAAAAAGACTGATGCCACTTTTTTCTTTGAAAAAAATATTGATTGGTTCCTACAAAGGCTTGGGCATCGTTTGAGACACTGGGATTCCATAGCTAAGGAAACCTGGTTTCTGCCCTTCTTACAGAATAGCAGGCAAACAGACATTTCAGCAAAGCAGAATATAATGTGGAAAGGTCTGTAGTTGATAGCAGTCATTTTGACAAATGGAAAAGTAACGTACGAAACTCTTAGTTCTGTGTGTGTTCGGTGCAGGAGGTGAGGGGAGGGAATCCAGAGATGGTTTCACTAAGAAGGGAGAAACACTGGACCTGAGACTTGAAAGCAAGTGGAATTTTGCCAAGTAGGTAATCCGTTCCACCAGCTAGATAAGCCACTCTAGGCAGACAGAACTAGGCTAGAGAGAAACACCATGTATGGAGGCATAGACACAGTTCCTTGCTACTAGAGTATATCGTGGGTGAAAAAAGGAGCAGGAGAGATAGACAAGGGCCACCCCGAGGAGTGACTTCATCACATTTCCATGTTAGGACAGTTGGGAGAAGTTCAAGATCAGCATTTAGGAAAACTGATGTAGGGAGACAATTCAGGTGGTCCAGGCAAGAGATATAATAACAATGCCTAGATTTAAGTCAGGCATAGGGAAAAAGTATTAGGGGAAATGTGTTCAAAAACTGTTAGGAGATAGAATTAATGATTTGATGTGAAGAGTGAGAAAAGGGATAGCCCAAGTTTCTTGTGAATATAATTGGGTGGTACCATTCACTGAATGAGGGAAGTCATTTTGAATTTTGGGGGGTATCCTTGAGTTTATGTCTGCTTGGCTATTAAATGTAAGGGGTAGAACTTGGGAGATAAATCTGAGCCAGACATTCAGGAGATGTCAGTATATAGGTGATGCTGTTATAGCCTTGGGTGTGGATGTACTTTCAGGATTATTATGGCATGAGGGCCCAGATGGAACCCCAACAAATATCATTTGTAAGGGATGGGCAAAAGAAGCAGAAACCCTGGAGAAAATGAAAAAGGGAATCAGAAAAATAGGCAAAGTTTTTACTTGAAACCAAAGGAAGACAAAATTTCGAGAAGGAGGTATCAGATGCCTCAGAGATAGTTACGAAGGTTAAGGACTGAGGGAAGCATTCTGAAATTTAGCATTTAGGAGGATCTTGTAAAAGAACATCTTTTTTCTTAGTAAAAGAAGTGGTGGGGGACAAAACTCAGATTATGGTGTATTGAACAGTTTTGTTTTGTTTAGTTTTTTTAAAGTGGGAGAGACTTGACCATGTTTAGTGGATGAGATAAGAGAATGAGGTAGATTTAAGTGATAAGGAAGGGGAAATTCATAGAGTGAGGTCCAGGAGGAATTCAGGAGGCATGGTTAAGAATAAGAGAATGTCAGAAGGAATTAACCTTGAGGAGGAGAAGAGGTGGATATCTTCTAGCTCTGAGAAAAAGGAGAGATGCTGATTAAACATTTGTAGGTTTTGTAGGATATTAGAAGTTGAGAGAGTGCAGGCTTGATGTCCCCTAATTGTTCTTTGAAGCCAATCAAGTTTTGAGCTAAGAGCCTGAGGCAAGGAAAGAATTGGGTAGGGCGCTTGGGACAGGGGGTAAAATTTGGAAGAGCTGCTATAGGAAGTGGCAGAGGGAGTTGAGGAGCAGAATGTAGAATTGCTGAGTGGTTTTGAGAGCTTGGAAACCATAAATTTGTAGTGGCACCAGTCCACATGATTGTTATATTTCCTCCAGCAGAACTCAGCAGCCCAGTTATGAGAACTCAAAAAACGTTGATTGAAACTGAAATTGGAGGTGCTGTGAACGCAGGATGGTATAAGACAGCTATCAAATTCCATAAATTCAAATTTATAGATGACAGTAGACTGAATAATTCTGTGATTTTTTAAAATAAGCAGATGCTGTATCTCAGGTGCTAAATGGACATAATTGGTTTTCTATTTAAAGTATCTGATTCAGGAATATCCTCAGTTACTTAAACACTGTATGAAATCATCACACCCATGTCTCTCTCTTGCCTCTACCACATAGCGTGTACTTGCACACATACTAAGTATGGCATGATCTTAATTCTTCTTAATTGCCTATTTTATGCCTGGAAACTTCCTTATTTCAGTTATCATAGATCATTTCATCTGAATATTAAAGATTTCTCAATTGCTCATATACAAATACCAGATTACTCCTTTATGAATGATATCTTTTGAAGGAAGTTGAAGGTTCATCTCCAGTGAGTTAGTAAATCTGAGGCAATTCTTACCTTAGAGTCTAGTTCTTAATATGACTCTTTCCATAAAATTTGCCCCAGGCCTTTTTTCCCTTTTAGATAGGCAACTTGTTCTTCTTGCCTTTTTTTCATATTTTGTCCTTATAACAGTTATCACAAATTTCATGGCTCTTTGTGTATATTTTTGGATTCTATGAGAGCAGGGGCCAAGTCTTACTCATCTTTGTGTTTCCAATATCTCCCTGTTGCCTAGTGCAAATTGCACCTTAACCCAGCAGCAAGTATTAACTGCGTGAATGACTCATTACTTCTTCAGCATAAAGGCCATGAATAAGTATGAGCGAGGAAACATTAAGCTTTATTTGTGACTATTTCTCTTTGTCTCCTTTCCCCACCTGCAGTTTAACCTTTGTCCAATTCAAGAGGAGATGTTTACCTCTTGCATAACATCAGACCCAATTATTCTAAGAGTTGGAATGGGAGAAAAGCATGAAATCCACACACAATGCAAAAGCCAACACAAGCTCATTTGCCAGAGTTACTGAAAGGCAAAAAAAAAAAAAAATTAAGAGTTTTAAATTCTCTTTTTTATTCTCTATGCTTAAGTTCTATGGATATTGCAAATTTAGAGTAAAGCCAATGAGAAATTAGCCAGACATATCAAGGAGAAGGAGAAAAGGGGGAGAAATAAAGATTTTCTGTAAATGTCACTAATCTTTATGTTTGTAGTCTGAAACTTATTCTCTGAGTTTGAGCTTGTTTTATTTTTGTTTGTAAGATTTCTTCCCCCAATTAGCTAAGGGCTGTTTTTAAAATAACTCTGGACAAATTAGTGAATAATACATTATCCTGCCAACAGTCTTGGTGTCCTTTTGATTTAGGATCTTTAAGTTATCTTTGTATTTATAAAGGTCCTGGTCCTGAGAAGTTTTATGGGAAATTATAAAAAATAGGCACAAATATTCTAGAAAAATAAGGCAAAACTTAAAATTCAAGTAGTAAGTAGTTATAAATAGTTACAGTAGCTCTTGGGTTTTATCTTGGAAGTATTGTGCCCAGATTATCAATAGTCTAGACATAAATAATGTATTTCTTAGCAGTTCATCAATTCTCACTGGACCTAAAGTTAAATGTGATGCTCCTCTTTTTCCCAACATTTGAAGTTTCATTTTGTTCAAGAGACATTGTATGAAATAAATGTATAAGTACTCATGTTAGACCATTTATTATGAGGAAGAAGAGTACTACTAAAATACCTGTCCAGAAATTTTGGTTATCAAACTGATTTCATGACTTTCACTTGAAATAGATAATTCATAAGTACAGTGTATTTTTTGAAGCAGATAATTGTTGGGCAATGATAAGCTCTGGAATAATTAAATAATCTTATCAGTGTGAAGTTATCATCTATGGCAGCTTTTTCAAAAGTGGCATGCCACTTTACTCTCATGCGTGATTACTAGCAGGTGATCATGCCAATTTTTAAAACCACAGAGGTCATGGATGATGTTCCTGATTTTGTGAATGTAGGTGGTGGGGAGATAGGGAGCCAACATGTCATGACGTGGAGGCAAAGAGCAGGGAGCAGGCTCTTCCAAGTAATGCAAAAGAGAAAGCAGTGGCTAATCCTTATACCATCCCCCTACAAGAAAACAGCCTTAGGTTTCCAACACCTGCTATATATCATGCACAGATAACCAATTTCCATAGCGTTAGAATGAAATAAAATATGTTTATAAGAGATTACACTGAATGTAATTATCCTTCTTAAAAAATGCCAAAGACATTTCAAGATTTTTCCATGTTTCATGATTAACATTATAATTATCATCTTAAAAGAGATGTATTTGGTTCATAGAGAATTTAAGTTAAGGCAACTTTTGCAATAGGTTAATATAGCATTCTGATGATCTGGTTTTTAATTTTTATTATCCTTTGTTTAAAAGATCTTGTCTGATCATCTGCATGAGTTTCTTGAAATTTAAAGTGCATATTACCTTTTCTTTATATATGTAATTTTAGCTTATACTTTTAGAATAGTTAATAAGTTAAAACTTGGTTTCAAGATAATATCAATAATACACTTTATTCATTAAATCTTTTTTTGCTGTATTAAGAAATGTCGAATGATCAAAGCAATTCTTTAGGCTGACTTAGAAACATAAGGTTCCCTGTGAGTTTAGACCTCATTCCCAATAATAACCACTCACAGAAATTGCTGGAATTACCAAACCCTCTAAATTTTTACAGTTGGGCTTTATTTGCAGTACAAATTTAATATCATTATAAACTTTTCTTCTGAGAAGTCAGTTTTATGTATTAGTATATATATTTTTTTGGTGTGAGGAAAGTACCACTAAACACCACACACGTGTTTGTATGGACTGGATATAGCCTTCGTAGCTATGTCTTTGACCATAGTCCTTCATTCCATGTTGCTTGACTGGACAAGAAAAACTAGTTCTTATGTCTACAATCCACTTGGGGGCAAGAAACGTCATTGTTTAAACTTAGTATTACAGCATACCAAGAAATGTGTTACAGAAACTTGCTGTTGCTGCAACTTGATGATTTTGGATCTTTTATTTGAATATTTAATTTTTTCACATTGAACAAGCTTAAAAATGTGTTAGCCATTTTCCTTTTTGTGGGTATGAGTGAAAGTTATTCAGGGGAAATGAGTGATTCAAGAAACATTACCAGTAGTGATTTAAATTGGTTCTGGAGTTAAGGTCATAAATCCATAAAAGAGGGTCTTCCCATCTCCAAATCTAAGAAGTCTGACCTATCTGCAGTATTTTTCTTTACATATAGACAGCATACATAAGTACATATAACAGCAAAATGTTTTCTCAGTGAACCTTACTTTTTTCCTCCTTAAAAGCAATTCTACTTTTTTCTTCCCTGTTTTGAAACAGCAACCGTTTTGTGTATTGATTATTAAAATACCCCTTATACTTGCCATGACCTACAAATCACTATGTTGGAGGCATTGACCCCTGGATGGTGTGAGGAAGAGCTGAATATTTTAGACCTTACTTCTTTGCCTCCATCCTGATGCTCCCTAAAATATTCACCTAAAACATTCCTTTTGATGGGAAATCAGAAATGTCCAATTTCTTACAGAGATTAGAGTGATTGATTGGAGAGGAAGTAACTATATTATGCTTCTGCTTCTTAACCCCATAAACCCCAAATCCAAAAGTGAGAAGAAAAGGAATGCCAAATGCAATGTCTCCTTTTAACACATTAACTGCCATGTGAGCTGTAATTAACTCATGCTAGTTTTGAGTCTGGGGCCTTGTGAAGCATGTATAACTCACATGTCTATTCACCTTGGGAGCTGTGTGAACTATTTTCAAGTTGCCTATAACTCATGCACAAAAAACAATAAAAAATAGCAAATTAGAAGGATTGTCTTGTTTCCAAATTTTTATTCTATTTTCTTAATAAAACACTGTGGCCCCAAGGAAAAAAAATGTTTTTCTAGTGTGTCAGTCAATGTATTAAAACAAAGACACCCTCCCCCACACACACTCTTCCTTTCTCTGTTTTGCCTTTTTTTTTTCCTGGTGACTATGTTATTTTATTTTTTTATTTTTTCAGAATATTTCGGGAGTACTAATGTTTTGGTTACATGTATTGCTTTTGTACAGTTTAAGTCAATGTAACAAGTGTGCCGATCACCCAGATAGTGAGCACTGTACCTGTTAGGTGTGAATTTACCCAGGTCCTCCCACCTTTTTGATTTCTGCTGAGTTTTACTTCCATATGTGCATGTAAGTGTTGATCAATTGGTTCCAGTTTAATAGTGAGTACATGCAGTGTTTGTTTTTCCATTTTTGTGATACTTCACTTAGAAGAATGGTTTCCAGTTCCATTCCATGCAGGTTGTTACGAAAGGTACTAGTTCCCCGTTTTTTTTTTTTTATAGCTGAGTAGTACTCCATGGTATACATATACCACATATATGTATATGTGGTATACATATACCACATTTTGTTAATCCTCTCATGTATTGACAGGCACTTGGGTTGATTCCACATCTTTGCAATTGGGAATTGTACTGCAATAAACATTCGAGTTCAAGTGTCTTTTTTATAAAATGACTTTTGTTCTTTTGGGTAAATGCTCAATAGTGGGACTGCTAGATCAAATGGTAAGTCTACTTTTAGTTCTTTGAGGCTTTTTTGGTTTTTGGTTCTTTCAAAATTCCATGTGTAGCCTAAATTCCTTGATATTTATTCAGAAAGAAATTTGGGGGAGATTGAGGGATTGTGAAGGAAGATAGACATTAGAAAAATCTACATTTGTCTACTTTACTACTGATAAGTGTACTTAAGGCTTAGTGGAGTACTGAGTCTCCTATAAACATGGTTTGAAGCTTGAGAATCTTAGCCAAGGTGGTTTCTCACCAGGATCCAGATGCTTGTATAATTATTACCTTTCAAATGTAAGGGTGAAATTACCAGAAATAAAAACAGCACATTGTTCATAAATATTCCTCTGATTCCCATTTTCACTCCTCCTCATTGAAACCATTCCTTTAAAAATAAAGGGGCTGTTCCAAGGAATGGTTTGTGGGTTCTTACCCCCTTCAGAACCACTACCAGCTATCCTCTGCTGAATGTATGATAAGTAAACAGATGACATGTAAAAGCTGTGGGCCAGTTATATCAACACAGCAGTAAGATGATTTCCATTGTCACTCCTCCTCTCACCTGACTGACATCCCCAGATCCCTTCCCTAATGAAATTCTGAAGCTGCCACTAAATATATAGCTATATCAGACAGGCAGTAGATACTGTTTTTGAGTCTGCGAGTTTCTGATTGCAAAGAATTATTTTGGACGACAAGAGATAAAAATAATGCTTTCTATTTAAACAAATGTATTTAGAAGATGTGATTATTAAAATAAAAACTAACTACTACATTAAACACTACTAAATTCATAGAAGTTCTTTTTTTGTCAATAATGAAGAGAATGAAAAGGAAACACAGGACAGGTTTACTGTATGGTAAGAGGGGCAAGGTATCATTTTATGAGGATTTCTACAGAAGCAGCTGGCAACCTAAGGGTAACTTCAGGAGCCAGGAGGCTGTTCGAATTAGGATTGGAAATCAATGAAAACATCAGTATAGCACACATCTTATGCATCAGTATGATTTTCAAATGTGCTCCTTCATGGAGAACTTCGTCCAGTATTTACTCTCATTACACTGTTACTCTTCTATGTTACCTCTCGTAATGCAACTGTGCTTTTCTTTCTTTCTCTATACTGTGCCAGCAACTCCTTGGAAGGAGAAGTCTGTTATTATCCCAGAAAGAGTGGCTGCAGTTCAGTTATATGGTTTGGGGTAGGGGTGGGGGGGAATGAGTTACAGTTTTTGTATGTCATTTTCTGAAATTACATCTATCTGTAATTTTAAAACTTATGGGTAGAAATACAAGTTTGCCCCCAGTTTAAGAAAACCTGATATATTAAGTTAAAAACCAGACAAAGTCTAGAGGGGGTTATTTTCATTATGATATAATTTCTTAAAACAAAAAGGAGGATTCACTCTTTGGCTCTCCTGATACATTTTCTATATTTACAACTACATATTTGTTCATATGTTTGCTTCCAACTCCAGTTTTGAGATGAAATACAAGGGGTTTCTTTTCTTCCACATAATTTTCCTTTAGTGGAATATTGTGGTCTTATAACAAACACTAGAGTTGTTTGGCATCGGCATCCTCTCGAGAATTGCCATTTATTGTTTCTTGCCATTTTGGGAAAAAATAAAGCTAGATTTTTGGGCTTTTCAAAATAATGGTTGTGTATCTTCAAAACAGCTAATAAGGACAACCAGTGTCTAGCCTTGCCTTACTGGCAGTACTTAAATTTGTATTAATAATATTATAACAGTAGAATGATTTAAAAATATATATTCTTCAAAGTATGTTGAGGCATTAATAGGGCAGCCAGTATTTACGGAATATCTACTATGTGTTGGACTTCTGCTAAACATTTTCTGTGTGCCAACTCATTTGACTCATTTTTACAAACAAGGAAAAGGAAATATAAAAATGTAAATACATTTAAGATTTTACAGTGAGTAGACACAGTGAGTCTACAGTGAGTAGACACAGAATTCAAGCTGAGATGTTTGACTCCACAACCTGGTTTTTTTTTTGTCTTTTATTCTTTTTTCTTCTTTTCCTCTTTTTTCTTTCCCTTCCTTTTCTTTGGATGTATGTGTTTTGTATGAAAACACCCCGTTCCTCTTCCTTTCCTCTCACCCCCCCCTCCTTCATTCTTCCTCTCTTCCAGCTGATCTCTGCATGCTACCTTGATTCCTGTCACTGTGGTAGGCACTGGGAATTCATTGTTGCCCTCAGGGAACTTAAAATCAGTCTACAGGATGGGCTGTTCATTTGTGCTTTGAATGAATGTATGAAGAGAGAAAATAAAATGGATTTCTCTTATAATTTTAAATAGCTTATTACTGCTATTAGTAAATAAGGCTAAAGTGGCAGATAGACTTCAAATGCATAAGCTATTAGGAAATATTTAAGTATAGTTTACTAAAATCTCATGAGTAGCCTCATTTCCCAGGCATAGTAGACCCCTCAAAGAAAGAGCCAAACATGATGTGAAAATTTTTAGATAGAGGAACAGAAAGAAAATAATTTAGAGAGGAGGAAGTTTATGGGAGAAGTTTAAAATGTACTTTAAAAATTTCATAATTTTTTATGTTTTTCCTCTACCTTGTTATTAATAGTACTTTTTAAATTATCATAGTGCTTGTACAGTTTCACAGATGTTTGCCTCCATGTTCCACCATAATATTCAGAGTGATCATATTAATTGACTAAATTGTTGACCAGTGTGCCTCTGAGTGGGTATTTACCACAGTTTACTTAACCATTTCCATTTCTCCCTTTGAAGGCACTTAGTTACTTCTAATTTTTCCAACTGCTAATAATACTGCAGACAACTTCTTTATGCATATAACATTTCTTTCTTTTGGTTCCATGTTTATGTGCCATGTTAGAGGTAAACCAGTACCAGAGGATCCAGTTGAAGATGTTCTATTCATATTTGGAAATACGGAGTGTGGGTGAAGGCTGGCAAAGTAAACTTCAGTGGTTATAGTGATGTTTCGACAGCTTCACTTGGGTAATGAAATTACTTTTTTGTGTGTTAAGATCATCATTATTAAATAGTTAAATAATTTGTCTACCAAAAAGAAGAAATAATGAAGATAAAAGGTATTTTTTAGATCATTGTTTACTTAACTGAAAGGCTACTGAAATGTAAACTCTTTTGTACCTGCTAATCAAATCAATTAGAAAATAAAATCCCTCTAAAATAATTCTTAAGGAGAAAATATTATTTATATAATTTAAAAATATTTGTACATATTTATGTAAAGCAAAAAAATAGTTTATTCCTTTATAAAGAACTCAATTTCCTAGGTAGTATACACTTTGGATATTATCTATTAATAAGCCATGTGCATTAGTGTATTAATTAATTAGGGGTTTCCATTCTTTTATATTTAACACTAATAACAGACCCAGATTTCAGTCTCTTGTGGTCATTGCTATCTATAGACAAGAGATAATTTTGATTTTACAGAGCTGTATGTGAATTGTTTATACTTTTACATTTCTTAAAAAAAGACTATTTTCAGTCAAAGTTTATATAAAATAATTCTTTTGTAAAGGCACATGAATATGATAGTACATGCAAATTTGTGTCATTTACTCTTAAATAATCTAAATAATTTTATGAAAAAATCCCTAAGATTCAGCCTTTACATCTATTGACATAAATTTTAGAAATTATGGGAGAAAACTAGAAGTTATAATGAAACCATAATTACTATGGCCAGGTAATAATTAGCATTCATAATTATAACAAATACTATAATAATTATTTCCTTCTTACTAATCACTTATTTTTCTAAATTCTTTCTGAGTAAAGATGTATATTTCAATGAAAATATGGTGTCTCAGTGCTCTGAGAATATAAAGGAATTCACAGGGGTGATTAGTTGAGAAGGAGGAAATGCCCCCCCCCTCCTTTTTTTCCCTAATGGAATGTTTTATTAGGGTTTTCCTTCAAAGGTGTGAATTCTCATTATTAAAACTAATAATGCCCATGTAAGTTGTCTTCTTATAGAAGCATCTACCTCACTGCAATTTTAAATCATTTATAGTCATCCTATTAATGAGGACTCCAGGGGTCTCTTCATTTGTAATTTTGGTAGCTGAATTCTTGAGCTGCTTGCAAATCTTTCACAAATCACTCTTATAGCAAAATATTGTTACCAAACAGTCATGGATTTATTTATAATAGAATTCAGAACTTCCACGGGTGAATAGTCAAGCAAACACATTTATTATTTAAGATTCATTAGATGCTCAAGGAAACTTTAAATGTAACCAGGAAGTAATAATTTACTAGGGTTAGAAATAACTAGAACCAAGAAGTTTGTATCAGAATAGACATAAAACAGTAATAGATCTACACTTGCAAAATTGTTCCTATTCCTGTTCAAAATATGTTATTTATTTCAGCAGTGCAGTTGAGACTTGCATAGAGACTTATGTGGAAAGTATGTCTCTTGAGTTTTACTGTTTTTCTAAAATTTTAAGGTTTAAGAAGAATTGAGAAATCCACAATAATGAAAACATTCCTTATTCTATCTTCCCTTTTCAGAAACAAATGAGGACTGAAACTTCACAGTCAGTCTTTTAGATAGGTCATAGTAACATGGTGTTATTAATTGAATTTATAAGAGCTATCCTAATCTCAGCACACCTAGCTAATGTGGTTGTGCCATCTTTGAGCTCACAAATCTTATGTAGTTAGAACACAATTGACAGTCTATAAAGTTTTTTTTTAAGTAAGATATTAAAGAAGACTTTCTGTAACATTTATCAACCTGGAGGTTAATAAATGTGCCTATAAGGTAGCAATAGAAGAGAATGGGTTTGAGACATTTTCAGCATGCAGCAAAGCTGTCTTTACAAATGAACTTTTTCTAGGTTTTTAACATTTTACTACCTGAGTTAAAATCTTGAAAAGATAGTCTTTGTTTTCTTTAGCTTTTTAAATTGAATCCATATGTAATAACATCCCCTGACAATCCTATCCACAGGCCTTATAATCATTCCATTGTAGTTTTAGGGGCATCTCCTAAAATTATATGACTATATCCAGATAGTTATGAATGTCATTATTATTTTCCACTCCCACTTACAGCGTCTCGTTTACTAAGATATGTGATTTTTCTGCTAATTTAAAGTTTGTAATTCTTAGGTTAGAATGTAGAGTTCACGTGTGTATATGATAGAGGTTTTTCTTCCTCTCATTTCATTCATAATCCACGTTTCAGTTTTGACTTCACAAATCTTTTTAATGTCTTTTTCTCACCTAAGTAAATTACATTTATTATTACGTTCATGGTTATATAAAATGTATGATGAAGTCTTAAAGGGAATGTTCAAGTTTTATTTTTCAAATGGTTTATATATAATTATCCTCCTTTAAAACATTTTTTTCTCCTGTTAAAATATTATATCAACAAACAATTATAAAAGATAGAATTGTTTAAATAGACTTATTAGAACTTACATTGATTCTCACATTGTCTGGTCATTTTTATAAGATTATTAAGTAAATGTAGTTAAAAGAACTTATTTAGATAAAAGACTGTGCAACAGTCTCCTCAAAAAACTTACCCCCAAAATGGCAATTAACATTATTTTAAATTTAAAAGATATTAGTATACCAGCCAATAATCATTTTCATTTACTTTGAAAATCTTTTTTCTATTCAGGTTTTAGAATGGATTTTAACAATCTATTATGGTAATGAATTACCACTTTAAGGAATGCTATTTAATATATTCTCAGGAGTTATGTAACTACCATGACATATTTTTACTCAGTAATTTTCATCTCAGTAGAGACATTTAAATAAGTAATGTTATTCAAAATGATTCTTGAAGTCTTTTGACTCATTTTCACTGTATAGAAAATATTAAGGTTAAAACTACAAAGTGATTGAAGCTAAATGGGAGCCTACTTTGATTATAAAGGAAAATGATATTCAATTAGACAATTTTATACCTGTGAGACTTTTCAACTTTTCAGTGGTAGGTTGTCTATTTTAAGAGCATAAATCAGACTGCAAATGGATTCCTTAGAAATATGTGTATGCAACCCTGCTTGAAGATGCATTCCCTTAATTTATGATACTGTCATCCTGTGACTGACAACTAGTGAATACATTGCATTGATTTCATAATACTTGACAGTCTATACAACCGCAGAACAAATTGGTAAAATCCCAGGTCTTGAAAAGACAGTGCTTGCTGAAAGAGCCTTTCTTTTGATTTTCTCTTTCTTAATTCATGTACTCCATCGGAATGCAATATAAGTAGATTGATTGTTTACAGTTGAAAGAAAATACTTAAATTCATATTTTCTACTAATTGTCAAGACTGTTGAGTGAGTTTTCAAGTCAGTCTTTTTGATACAATTCTCTGAGAGTGCAATTCTCTTAGTTGCAATTGGTATTACATCTACTTAAAAATCACATCAACCAAAAATTCCATTTAAATAGGTGGGGAAATGAAAGCATACATACTATGAACATAAGTGTAATCATTAAGCTTGGTTGGGCTCTTTATTGCTGATGTTTAAATATCCAGATGTTCCTGTGGAAATTATATATAATTTTGAAAAGTTTGTTTTCCCTACAGCTGGTATTATCTACAGAAATACACATTGGTAGCTGTGCTCTTTGGTGTTTCCCAGTTGCTTTCTTTAGCTAGTATTGAGTGATCTATGTCTCATTAAAATTTTAAACTGCCTGAAATAAAATTGTGCTATAGATCTTCACATAATTTTTAACTGTGCTTTGTAGACTCTTGTTGATTTTGGTGTTTTAATCAGCTATCATGATGAACCATCAGAAGAACTGTGTTTAAGGGAAGCTCTTTTGGTTGTTGTTCTTATCATAGAGTTTCTGTGTGCCACAGGGCAAGTTATAAGAAGGTGACAAATTGTTATTGGTATATTAACCCTTTCAATTTTCATCTAGTTCATAGCCTTCTTTCTTAATGTAATAGCATTTTTAGCATTGAAGCTGAGCCAGACTAGTTGACTAAAGAATCTCTGGTAGCACAACTGACTTGTTAATATTAGAGAAAAAAGTACCTCAAATGTAGAGCATAAAACATTGGCCGTCATCACAGATGGAAATCCAATAAAAACAAAGAATTACAACTGGATGATGAATAGCTTTTCTAGTTAATCAAGGGTTAAGGAGAAATTCTTAATAATTGATAAATAGAGAAAACAAAAATAATATTGTTTTATGAAAACTTGCAACTATGGTTCGAAGACCCTTGGTGGGCTTATTATTCAAATATTTTTCAGTGTTTGGATGAAGTTACACATAGCGTATCTAAAAATCAATTTTTAATTCATGCTTGTTTTTTATTAGATTAATTTCATTGAAAGCAATTGGCATTAGGGAAGTTTTAAAAATTTGTTAAAAATTATGCTGTCTAGGTCATATCATATTGCCTATAGTTTTTTTGAAGCAGAATTTTAAAAATATATTAAGCAAAGATTTTTTTTTATTGGAAACAATGGCCTGCTACAAAATTTCTCCCTTCTTAGTGCCTTACATTTCCTAAGTACTATTTTTCTTCATCATCTTCCTAACTCTTATCACCTCCCTTTCCCCAAGGGAACAAGCATTTTGTGTTAATAAACTTTGAAACTCAAAGTCCTATTAATTATCGCATCTAGACATTGCATTTTACTTATATGAAGAAGAGTGAGCATTGATGGTAGTTTCAAAAACAGAATCCAAATGCATAATTCCCTTGTGCCAGCACAGCTTTTCTATACTGCTTTCTTTGTTACTATGTTTTGAACAGGACAATGACAGCAGTTTGGTATTAGTCATCACTGTAATTCTTGAGTTTCAGAATTTATCCTGTGGCTTTGCCATAGACTAAATTTGTACTATAGTGAGGATGATAGGCAATTTGAAAGCTACTTCTACAAAGACATAAATGTCTGTATCTTTCAAATTTATATAATAATTATTAATACTTTTTAAGACAAAACTGGCTTTTTAAGTTTCATATTTATATCTTCCTCCTTATTCTTATTGGCACAAGCAAAACACTAAAAAACAAAACACACACAAATAACAACAATGTCAAGCATAATACAGAGAAGCAAAGATAAAATGGAATTTTATTGTTTTTAGGATTTTAGGTACCCAAGGGCTTCTGATGACTTTACATGGAATTTGTGTGATTGTAGTATTCTCTGCAGTGACTACTGAGATATTTTTCTTTTTTTTTTCTTTTATTTTTAGTTGATGAGATATTTTCTTTTGACTCTGATGAGCCATTATTATTTTTTTTTTATTTTGCTATATGTGTCTTTAGGTTAACTAAACCTGTTTATCTAAAATGTTGTGCCTTGATAGGTTTTAAAGTCATAAGGTTTATCACTGGACCTTTCTTTTAGAAGATAGGCCTTTAGCAGACTCATGCTATATATTTGCTCAAGAATTAATGATGTATACACATATGTATATGTATATATGCCTATATATAAAATAAGCTATGACTGATGGTAAAAATATAAACTGGCAGTTTCTTCTAGGGTCTTAGCTGCTGTCTAGAATGTTAATAAAATCATGTTTAATCTGAAATAAATACAGTCTTATTTGAATTGGATGAAATTTTCAGGTTTATTACTTTAGCAGACAAATTTTAAAAAATGCTTAGTGGTTTAACAAAAGAAACTGAATCTTAAATAAAAAGAGAGAGAAGTGAATGAGAACCTTATCTAGTTTCACCTATAAAACCTCCAAAATAGTTTTTAAGAAAATGTGCCCTTGGGCTTATATCTCATATGCCAGATTCTAGCCTAGGGCCCAATTTTTTTTCTACCTGATTTTTAAACTGATCAAATTAGAGGCTAAATTATGCTCTATATTTTAGTTAAGCCGTGTGCTATTAACAGGGTACCCTAGGACTATCTCTGGTCTACAGCTGACCAGAAACTACTTGCCGCTGCACCTCTTGCAATTGCACATGATTGCTCTAGAGGAAATTCTCAAAAGCTCCATTCCAGCAGAGCATTCTAAAATTAAGGAGTCGAGAAATAGGATTTTTACACTGGTGGGCTTTCAGAATTTTTGTTGACTCTTTGAGCCCTTTGAACTGTAAGAATATACAGGTGTTGTGTTTCACTTGGTTACATTTCTTGGGAAAATACAAGAGCATGTATAGACTAAGGAAAGATTTTCTAGTTCGTTTTGGGGTTTAGATATTTGAATAATAACTGAATAAACTGAATACCATAAAAGCATTAAGCTTAAAAAGTATCCTCTCCTCCCACATACGTAGTAACAGTTCTGGTAACACTAATGAAAATTATATGCAAATATCCACCAAAATGTCTATTAAACATAGCCCACTAAAGCTACCACCTTTGATCAAAATTATCTGCCATTTTTAAAAGGTCTGATAAAATTTCACTACCTATTCCCTTACCCATGAAGACTCCTGTAGTTACTCATAAATGTAGATAAAAATTCTAAATACCTTATTAGGAAGTTCTTAAATTCTAATTGACATTGCTACTCATTTTGTTCAGTTTTAAACATGACCACATTTATTGATTCTTCTGGAACTTTTGCAAGTTTTTCCAGTTTATTTTTGTGTAGAGTTATTTCATCTTTCTATGTAGTACAAGCAAAAACAGCCCTAATATTTAAGATCTCTTATTTATGTTGCATTACATATTATTTTTCTTGTATGTTACTTAAATATGTACATGTGTGATTTTAAATGTATTCCTTTTTTTTTTCTTGAAATAAAATGTTGGATTTTATAGCTTCTGGTACCTAGATAATAAGGAAAAATATTATTAGCCAGGTTTCCAACTAAAACCCTTTTTCTTGAGTAACTAATTAGATAATTTCAGGGATGGTTTAGTTGGACATGGATTTTTATACCCAGGGTATTGCCCTAGTCATTTTCCTTTCTTGAAAAGAAGATACTTGATTGTGGTTAAATTGTGAAGTTGTAAAGCAATGTTAGCTAAATTTTTTACTATGTCAGCAAGCAGAATATTGTTTGCACTTCTTTGCTTTTTAAATGCTGCTCAGGGAGTTGCGTAAGTTATAATTGATGCACAGAAGAGATTTCGAATTTTATATGCCTATAAATTGGCACTGCTACATAGACTAGAAAGATGAGATTGGAGAAGTTATTTTCCCGTGAGAATGATACAAATTACTGTCAAACTGTTTATGCTTGCTGTAAAAATATTTTCAATGTACAGGTATTTGCTTACTATCTGAATAGCACTCTTATTAAAGTAGAATAACATTTTGAGCCAATATGAAATGTTTTCAGTACCATTGCATATTGTAGTAGGCTGTTTTAGTCATTCCAGGGCTTAAATGCCTGTAATTATGTTTGTTCTTTGAAACTCAGATAAATTTGCTTAAGTTTGGAGTTTTAGAATTTTAAAGGACCACAGAGTTTATTCAGTCCAGTCTTCCTATTTTACATATGAAGAAACAGAAGCCCAGAGGAGTTAAAAAAAAAATACGCCAAGGTCAAAGACCTAGACATTTGTACAAATGGCATTAAAACTAAATTTTCCTATATTACTTCGATTCTTTTCTCACATATCTCCGCGTCTTATGAAATTGCTGTACTTAATATATATTTATTTCAGGAATATAAATGCCTTTTCTTCTTATCAGTTTACACTTAACCTCCAGATTATCCGAAACTTGCAGAGTTCAAGATGAATGGGTAGGACTTATTTGGTGAAATTGGCCACAACTTTAAAAACATAGACTAAAATAAGCATAAGCAAATACATTGTTTGTCTTACTTTGTTAAGAAAGTTTAGTAATGTCAACAACAGGAGTGTGAAGTGATTCTTTACCCCAAATAAATGGACAGACATTGACTCAAACTTAGTGCATTCTTTAAAATAATTTCAAAAAGAATCCTGGTTGGTAGGTGGTCTATAGTTGGAATCAGGAAAAGAACTCAGAGCCCAAGGTTACAGAGGAATTTTAATTCTTCATTTTATTCATATAATAATAATATGGTGTGTTTTGCATGTGAAAGTACTAATTTTGACTGACCATTTAGAAATGTAGGTTCTTGTTTTGCTTTCCCCTTAACCAATAGCAGAATCTAGGAGATCTCATATTTTGCAATGTTTTCATTACTCTCCATTGGAATATAGACGAGAAGACAGAAATAGGGAGCATCAGCTAATGAAAGGTGACAATGAGACGACAGTTTGAGGTGTGCTGAAATAAGATGAAACTAGAGTTTGCTTTCACTCAGACCTGCTGTTTTTTTCTTTCATCTTAGAAAGTAAGCTCTAAGGAAAAGACTCGGTGATATCTTTACTAAAAATTCAATAATACAAAAATACCAGAAAGTAGTTTGTTTATATTAAAGTTATCAAATAGAAATGTAAACATAGTAGGTGAGTATATTTCAGTGCCCACAGTGACGTTTATTTTAATATTTGTCTTTAGGAGTTGGCTTACGTACATGATTGCTGATCTTTAGATAGTTTCCCTCAATTATTTTAAGAGTTACTTGATGTTACTTTTTAGAGCTTTGCCTGTGCTAGGGGAAAGAAAAAGGAGAGGAGAGGGAAATTAACAATCAAATGCACTTCTCCCAGGAGAAAGCTGTATTGAAAATAGAGATATTCGAGCAATTCCTGAGAAATCATGACTTTCTTGCAAATAGTTTTGTCAAAACGGTGTAGTTGCAATTATAAAATGAAAAAGTCAGAAAACTCACCCCAACACATAAACACAACAACCAGCACCACGACCACAACAAAATAGAACCTCTTCCTAAAATATCCAGTATGGGGAAGTAGGAAATTTTATCTGCAGCTAAATAATAAAGAGTAAAAATCAGACTAGAAGGTAGGAAATAATAATGCTTGTATCCTTTTGGCCACAGATTAAGGGCATGTGTTGGCAGTATCAGAAGCAGATGCTCTAATGAACTAAACATTAGGCTAATGAGTGTGATAGCGCCACCAATAATCAGAGGTGACCGTGAGGAACACGTTGTTTTCTTGCATATGCTTTTCTGAAATGTTCTAGGAACGAGAGCATGCCACAGGAAGAAGTGGATGCAGTGCTGCCGGGCCAGCTCTTTGTGGGCATTTTCTGTAAAGCTTTTTGCTGATAAATAATGCAGTAGTCATTATTAAGAGTCATTTGCATTTGCCTCACTGACTTTGAGTGTGTGTTACTCAAAGGTCTTGTTTTTGTGTGAATACACAATTGGCATTAGTTTTAAATGTCTTTAATGTTGATTTTCTAATTTTAGGCATTTCTCTATAGAAGTTATTTCTGTTTCTTTCCTGCTGTATGCATGTACCTCCTCCCATTCATGGTAATATGTTAGGTCTACATTTAAAGGAAAATTAATAAATGGATTTATTAAAAAAACATTGCAAGTACTTATCTTTACATTTTCTGACAATATACTAGTTTTTGATATTTTCACAAAAAATTAAAATTCATTTCTCTTTGAAGTATAGCATTAGTGATTAAGGAGATGAACTCAGGAGCCAGACTGTCTGAATTTGAATCCTGGCTTTGTTATGTATTAGCTATGTGACCTCTTGGCAAGTTATTTACTCTCTCTATGCCTCAGTTTCCTTATGTTTAAAATGGGGCAATTCTATCTACTTCATAAAATTTTTGTGAGGATCAAATATGTATATGTATTTCGTATATATCTCATTTATTTCATATGTATATATGTATAAACTTATATACATGTATAATATGTATATATATAGTACTTAGTGCTTTATTTTATAAATAAAAAAACCTATATTATAATATATATATAGTACTTAGTATAGTACCTGGTATGCAATAAGCCCTTTTCAAAATATGATTTATAATTTAGGGAATAACATTTCATTGCCTTTCAAAGATGTTTTTAATATTTATTAATTTGATATTACCCCTCTCCTAGTGCATAGAATTAAGAGTTATTAGTCATTCAAATAAAAGTAACATTTTTATATTGGAATAGATACCGAGAGTAATAAAGTATCCCTTTTCAACATCTTTAAAAATAAGATAAAGAAAACATTTAAATTATAAACACATTTTTGTATCAGTTAGATTTATGTAGCATTTTCCTTTCATATTATGAACAGTTAAAATATGCATGGGCTCCTTCTGACTTAGAAAGATTTCCTTTCTTGCTCTGCATTTTTTGTCAAGCCTTTGTGTGTGAAGGGTATGTACATGTGTGTTTCTATTTATTATCATTTTATGTATTCCATTGCCAAAAATTTTTAAAAGATCTTCTTAATGTTGTAGCCTATTTACTTAGAAATTATTTAACAGTGAAAGACTGAATCTGAAACTCCCTTATTCTTTTCAGCTTTTTATTTAATTTTTGTTGTTATATCCTTTTTTTAAAAAGAAGAGCATAAATATGATAATAAGGATAGAAACATTCGGCTAGTGTGTGTGTGTGTGTGTGTGTGTGTGTGTGTGTGTGTGTGTTCTCCGGGATATTCTAGGTATAAGATCATGACAACTGTGAATAGAGAATTCTTTTTATTTTTTTTTTTTAGAGACAGAGTCTTGCTCTATTGCTGGAGTGTGGCAAAGTAATCTACCTCACTGCAGCCTCTAAGTCCTGTGCTTGAACAATCCTCTCATCTTAGCCTCCCCAGTAGCTGGAACTACAAGCATGTACCACCGCACCCAGCTAATTTTTTAAATTTTTTGTAGAGATAGGGTCTCATTATGTTGCCCAGGCTGGCATTAAGCCCTTGGCCTGAAGCAATCCTCCCACCTCGATCTCCTGAAGTGCTGAGTTTACAGGCATGAGCCACCGTGACTGCCTCATTCATTCATTTATTCATTCAATCCGTCAGTATTTGAGTGCCTGTTATGCTGCCAGGCACTGTTCTAGGCACTTAAAGATACATTAGTGACATTTTTAGATCAGACAATATACTACAGAGTTTTTCTCTTTATGTATGATATAGGAACTTCATGGTTGTAATTATTAATAACATCCAAGTATACATTCAGTACACAGAGCTTTTCTTCATCTGTATTATGCAGTTAAAATGTTTTTTTATTCTCTTCTATAAAATATCTTAGTTACTATATGAAATGTTCAAATTTGAAACATCATCTCTTATAACAGTGAGATTAAACACAAGGGAATTGTTTATAGGACTTCCATCTTGATATAAGCCACCTTTTTCATCAAATTTGGATAATAATTGGTATTTTGCTACCTGATTTAAACTATCCTTATTCAGGCTATGGATCAACCTTGTTCTTCCAAAAGACTAAGGAGCTGGACTAGGGGAACATTCTACCTTTCCTGAAACTTCCCCACAGAGAGTTGTGTTCCCCTTAGTGACATTAAAGTGCTGCTCTCAAGTCAATTTCCTTTCACCTAGCACCTGGTTTTTGGAATGGCATGAAGGGTAGGTGAATGTTCATTGTAAAGCCAACATTACTAGCACAAGTCCATCATATGTTAACAGCACAGCAGCTTATTGATGAAGGCATGATATGAAACAAGACTAATGCCTGGGCTTGATAAAGCAGTGCTCTGGAGCCACTGGGTGGCCCATCCAATACCAGTATTTGTGGGCCATCTTTATTTCCTTAAGTTCTATAATATGGAAATCCAGTCACAGGCTAATTTTTATTAAATTTTGTTCTCTGGAATTATTTAAAAATATAGGGAAATGATCAGTAATTGTTATTTGTATAATATAGAGGGATTACATTAATCTCAAAATAAGTAGTTCATGCTGGCTTGTATTCTCATTACATAGAACCTTCTGCAAAATGTCTAATTCAAGTAACAAGATACTATACGGCCAACTCCTCCTCATTAGAGTATTAGATGTTCTTATTTAATTTTGTGACAGAAATATGAATGCTGCAATTTCATTGATTCTTAAGGCCTGTATTCCGGAGCTTTGTTCATTGAGTTTTGGAAAGAGGGAAATATACTCTTTCTAAAGTTGAGGGTCCTGATTTTCTCATTGTTAACAATGGGCCCTATTATGCTGCTTCCAACTGAGCAAGGCTAGGAAGAACTTCACAGCTGGCTGGGCACCTGACATGCCTAAGGCAGGTACTCTGACCTGCTCATATAGCCCTGGTTCCTCCTGGGGAGAATAGCAGTTTCCATTCCCTGAAGTGCCTAATTTATTCCAGGCTATGAATAAAATGAGCTTGTTGATTTGGGACTAGTGGCATTCCCCTTGCAAAACCTCAGGACATGATTATCCACACCAGGGTCAGGCAGGAGCTTCCCATCTGACCCTGTGCAGTCCTCACCCTGGGCACTTAACAAGAGTGATAAGAGGCTATTGAAATGTCACCTTCTTTTGAATGTATTTATATTTTTAATAAAGTGTTGGTTTGTCTTTTGCTTTTAACTGAGCTTGACTTTCTAGAAACTTGATTACAAAAAGTCTGTTAACTCCAGGAGTTGTAGATGAAAGATATTAATACATGAATAAGGAAAACCATAGTCCTAGAATATTTCCTTTTAGAACACGTGTGGGTTTTTTTATTTCATAATGTATGCAGAGCACTGCACTAAGTTCTATCAGTGACCCAGAAATAAAACAGGAAATAATGGTCCCGCTCCTGAGGCAAGAAGAAAACATAGAGACGTTAGAGGAATTGAGAAACAAGTAGAAGGAAACATATTAATGAATAAAATCATAGGTACTGTGGTCTCACCAAATACCTAAGTTTTATTTAAACACAAAAGACAAATCACGGGGAGAAAGACTAGGAAAGGTTTCTTGTAGGTAGCAAACTATACTGAGTGTTAGTGTGTTTAAATAGACTCCAAAAGAATGGAAGCCTTGCTGTCATGAGTAGTTTTTGCCAGGAAGGGAGAATTGGTATCTTCTTAGCTGGGCCTGACTTCTACTTAATGGTTGCCTGGTAAATATTTGCTCAGTTGAATCAGTTTTCTCCTTCTGGGAAGAAAGACTAAGGTCTCTGATGCCATCAACCAAGTTACCCCAGGCTCTTGATCCTCACGTCCTTCAGACGTATGATTTTGTGACCGACAGAGAAGACACATGCATTAAGGTATTTGAAACTTGGTTATATTTTCTGATTTAATTGTAGAAGTGAGTAGGAACAGACAGAAGAAGACATTTATCATTTACTGTTGGCCAACAAAAAAAAGGAAGAAAGAAAAGTTGAGGGAGTAGATAAGGATAGTGAGATAGACATTTCTGTTGGAGTTTGTAAGAGAAAATAAGGCAAGAAAGAAAATGGTCAACTTACAAACTTAGACTTTAAAAAATTATTTTAAGAGATAATCGACTCAATTTAGGTACTGTGCTGCATATTTGTAAATATTTTTATTAAATGAATACCTGGAAAATACTCCATGTGTCCCAGTCTTAGTGGGTATGGCAGCTATGTAAAACAAATAATCAGCACTTTGACATAAGTACCTTTTACATATAAAAATGAAGTATAGTGAACTAGCACAGAAAGAAAGGGAAGCAAAGGGAAGAGGAGGCTCCCCAGAGGAGGTGACATTCCACTTGAGTCTTAATGGATAAGTTAGGAGTTTGTTGGAAGAAAGGAATAGAAGGGAGTTCCAAACAGAGAAAACCACACATGTAAAGATAGAGAGATCTAAAGGCTCATTGCATATACTAGGAAGTGTAAGAGGTTGGATATGTCTAGAGCACAGCATTAGTGTGGAGGTCATAGTGAGACAGGGGTCTAGAGAGGGAAGTAGAGGAAAGAGCATGATGGACTATGAATATCATACTAAGAATTTAGGAAGTTATATATAGGCCAGGTGCGGTGGCTCACACTTTATAATCCTAGCACTTTGGGAAGCCTAGGTGGGCGGATTGCTTGAGGTCAGGAGTTCAAGACCAGCCTGAGCAAGAGCAAGACCCTGTCTCGACAAAAAATAGAAAAATCAGCCAAGCATGGTGGTGCACAGCTATAGTCCTAACTACTTGGGAGGCTGAGGCAGGAGGATCACTTGAGCCCAAAAGTTTGAGGTTGCAGTGAGCTATGAGGATACCATGACACTCTAGCCAGGGTGACAGAGTAAGACTCTATCTCAAAAATGTTATAGATGATGGGCAGGCATTGAATGATTTGTACTAAAAAACAAAAAACAAAACAAAAAACTCCCACAGACGATGAATTAGAGAGAGAGATCAGAAGTAGGACAGCCCGCTAGAGACTATTGCAATGGTCCAGGGAAAAAGTAATGGCATCCTGACTGTTAATAGTGAAAATTAGAATGGAAAGGAAAGGATGAACTTAAGGGTGATGAAGGATACATTGCAATATGTCTTAGGGATGTGGAGGCTGAAAGGGGCAAGGAACTCTAGAATTTACTCTAGATTTTGGCTTGAGCACCTGGTTAGATGGAATACTGTTACAGAATTGTGGAAAGTTGCAGTACAAACAGATTTTTGGCTGGAAAAAGAATGAACTCAGTTTGGGGCATGTTGAATTTGAAGTTATTGTAGGTCCGCCAGGCAGGGATGTCTCTTAGGCAGTTGGGTCTGAATCTGAAGATGGAAGTCAGGACTGGAGATAAAGATTTTGGAACCATTGGGGATATAGATTATACTGAAAAACTCATATATGTATGGGGTTTTAAGAAGAAAGGTGGCTCTGAGTGCTACTCTCAAGAAAACACAAACAGTGGCTTTGGACCCTGGAAAGACATGAGAATTTCCTGAGGCAGAACCATCCCATTTTATTACGGCAGCCTACCTTCCAGCTGCTGTGTGGTACCACCAAATAATGGAAACTTCCATCCCCTGTAACTGCTTTTTCATTCCTTACAGTGCCCAGCATTCTAGCAAAGAAGAATTCTTGAAAGTTTTTCCCAACTCTTTAATGTAGGGTTTCCCAAACTGTTTTGTGGTGCACTTTCTGTAATTCTGTAAGATGAGTAAACATTAAATGAACTCCCATGTTCAGAAAAGAAAAATAAAACTTTTTTTTATTGCAACACTTTTTGAAACCTTTAATAATATACAGCAGGAATTTCCAAGAGGGGATGTAGTTAGTATCTCCTTCCTGAGCTCTCTTTTTTTCCCCCAAGCCACAGATTCTTTTTCCTCATGGAATACATATTAATATGTCAAGGTATTTTGAAAGATGCTCATCTTTTGATTGGAGAAATTAATGTCATCTTCATTTGGACTTTTAATCTTTAAGAGTCCTATGTATGTAAAAGGAATACTCATAGTTGCTGTGTTTTAATTATCATTTTTTTAAGTTTTAAATCATAAAGCTGAGTTCTTATAAACTCAATTTATAAATGTCATCATTTTATTCATAAATCTAATAATTCATTTGTTCTTTATAGTGATCAATTAGCTTATACATTTGACAGACTAAATTCCCCTAAACATTTTACATCATTTTCAAACTTGATTGATTACATTCTTTTAGGCATTTCAAACTATCACCCCCAATATGCTTAATTTTCCGAAGCACTCTAAATCTCTAGTAAGGCAGCTTTACAAATCTAACAGAAATCTTCCTGAGCACTTAAACCCTACTTACAAACTGAAAGCCAAATGTATGTGTTAGTTTTAAAACACTCTTTATAAAAGTAGTCAATCAAACTATCCTTAAATATTGCAAATTAAAAACTCAAGATCGCTATTAGTCAACTTCTTTTAAATATTTTAAATAAAAACCACAAGGCCTTAAATGTCAGATTTCCTAATATGTCAGATTCTCTTAAATGTTTTATATACTTTAAATATCAAACAAAAATCCCTATCCCTAGCAAAAGTATGAAAATTATTGGTTTCATCCACTTCACATTTTTTTCTGTTTTGCTTCCTTTTGCAGGGGTTTCAGGGCTCCTTACCTGATGAAGGGCAGAGAATTACCATCTCAGCCTTGCTAAAGCTAAGGATACAGGGCAGCTGGCCAAACTGGGAATTAAATACCCCAGTTGTTAATTCCAAAATGGATTTTTTTGAGCTGCGTTCTTGAGTGATAAGAATTTTTTTTTTGCCCATAAATTTTTTTATGTATCATGCATCCCATATACCATTATTCTTTATCTTATTAACTTCTTTTACTATTTTTAATTGTCCAATTTGAATTGATGATATTCTCTACCTCTCCACAGATTGCAGTTAATCTCTTCACTCCCTAACTTGATTCTCCACTCTTCTTATATCTTGGTTCCTGTCTTTCTCTTAGACCTCTATTCTGTAGTAATTTTACTGACAGAAGGCAGAGAAGTCCTTACTATGTTCCTTACTCTGTGCTTCCTTGACTTGAATATTTTTGTTTCTTGTTTGCTACATTCCTTCTAAGATTTTGTTTACTGTCATCTTTATTTCAAAAATTGTTATATCTTTTCATCTTTTTTCAAGCCATGACTTATTCAGCAAAATTTCTAAGCCAATGGTTATTTAGTTTATAAACAAACAGATGAAAACAGTCTTGGAAGGTGGTCAACATGTTAATGTTACTTTATTTCATTGTGATTTTTGACAAACTCATTTTGATCTCATTGAGCCTTGACTGACTCAGCTGTTAAACTAGGTGAATATCTTGCCTGTCTGAAGGCAGGAGCCAGATGACAGGATATCTTGGGGCCTTCTCTTTCATCTCTGATACCTCTAATTCTTACTCCTTTTCATCTTGCTCAGTTGTTCTCTACTGGCATGGTCTGTATATGTGGGTCATTTTGTAGAACTACTCAGAGAAATCACTGTTTCAACTTTTAATTAGTTGTAAAGATTTAAACACTGGGTGATTTTCTTCTTTTTCTCTTAAAAGCTGACAGATATGGTCAGGCATGGTGGCTCACGCCTGTAATCCTAGCACTTTGGGAGGTTTGAGTTGGGAGGATTGCTTGAGGTCAGGAGTTTGAGATCAGCCTGACCAGGAGCGAGACCCTATTTCTATGAAAAATAGAAAAATTAGCTGGGTCTGGTGGCATGTGCCTGTAATCCCAACTACTAGGAAGGCTGAGTCAGGAGGATCACTTGAGCCCAGGAGTTGGAGGATGCAGTGAGCCATGATGATGCCACTGCACTCTAACCTGGGCTACAGAACGAGCTCCTGTCTCAAAACAAAACAAAACAAAAACCTGAAAGATGTGAAAATACTGTGTCTGTATTCCTGCTCTTCCCCCAGCAGCTCGAGCTGAGTATTGACTAGAGCCTCTGGCTGGGTCTGTGCTTTCCAAGTTGCCTCAGTCCCCACCACACCCTTATTGTAATGAATTGAGCCAGCGTGGTTTACATTGAAACAGTGAGTCTAAAAAATGAGGCCAGTTCTAGAATTTAAGGAGTAAATTTATATCTAAAATAGTATAAACTTTTTAAAGAAAAAGAAATTTTTAATTGCTATGTATTTTTGTGTCTCAGATTCAATATACACACACACTAAATTTTCATACTTTAGAAACTAACTTAGGTTTGAAAATCAGTAAGTAAAGCCCATGATTCTCCCATTTTTTTTTGTTTTTTCCTACTAATATAAACTCTGAGACTTACTCCGAGTACTGGGAAAAGGTAAATATTTTTGTTTGCATCACTTGAGTACTTAACTATTTTATCAGGTTATTGTACCTGGACATATAGACACCTTCATATATGTCCTAATAATTATTCCTCAGTTTTTTTCTAATGTGTCTTGAATTTGCCCAATTGTCAGGTGATTGATAAAGTCACTTAAAAAATTGCTTGGGAATTATGATCTTGTATACACTTAAAAGAGTGTACACCACATTGAAGTGGCTACATTTTTAGCCTACATTTCTATATAGGATTAGAGATATTCTGTTAATATTCCAGATAAGAAAAGAAATCTGCAACATGTTTGTCATTTACTTTGGTTGAACTTATGACATGAAATTCTATACAGCAGCTTGAGAGCAATATTAAAAAATGATATAGCATCACAAGTCAATGATAAGTATGTTTGCCCTAAGAATTTAAATGTGGTGAGTAGATGCAGCAATGTGATTAGAATTCAGTGGCCTATCTCTAATTCTTTTTTCAGGCATTGAAAAGCCAACCAAGCTTGAAACATTTTGCAATGTGCCAAGCATTTGTGTGCTCCATTCAGTATCAGGGTAAATTTTGCCTGTTTGAATGTCTTTCTGATACACATAGTTTGAAAAACAAATGTCCACAGATAGGAATATAAAAGTCACTTGATATCCTACACCATCACAAACAAAGAATGTGGGGCTACTGAACATATAATAACTTTATTTCTCATTATTGACTATAAAATTATTTTCTTGCCTAATTTGTTTCAGTCAGCCATTTAGTGATGTATACCTAATTGTCTTTCAATAACAATAACACTCACTTAATATAAATGATGATTTATGCTTGATGTCATACTGAATTTATAATAATTTGTAAACCAGAGACGACAACTTATAGGGAATTGAATGGAATGAATTCACTAAGATACTAACAAATAGAAAGTACTTTAGGAGTAAGCAAATTGTTACTAGGCACAATAAATCCATAAGCAATTGTGAAGTTCTGGGAATTGGATTATTTAAAATGTGTACATGTTATATTTATAAAATGAAGTATAAACTCTTTGGGGCGGAGGCTTTCTTTTTTATTTATTACGGATACTGACAACCAGGGTTAGCGTCATGATCTTCACATGCAGCATTGCTGTGTAATACAGACAGTTATCGCCACAAGGCTCAGTGTTTTAGTTTCTACAACTGGAAAAGACATAATAAAGGATTATTCTGTTTAAATGACTTGAAATTAATAATTATGAATTTCTTATATATGTAAAAGTTCTAAAAAATAGAAGAAACTGAAATGAATATTTCTTAATTAATTTTACCTTACATCTGTTGTACTTTTTCTTTTGAAAAACCAATTTTCTGAAGAATAATTGTACACAGGTTCATACCTGGGATGACTGTTTCAGATGTGGTGTTCAGGGATTATTTCAAAGTGGAAGGACATACTGGGTAGAATGTTTCTGGGGACAGACTTTCCAGGTTACAAGAAAGGAGAATTTTAAAATAGGTATACCTAGAATTGGAGATTTTTAATGTGAAGAGTATTTAGTTCTATAGAAACATTTCTCAGAGAGATTCATCAGTTTTTGATGATGTCTTGGTGTCTGTTATAAGAGTCCCGCAGTAGCTGTCCTGCCTGAGAACATCCCAAAAGTACTTTTTTCTGTGTATTTGCCCGTATTTCTTATTTACTGAATTGACTCATGTTTATTACCACCATTCATATTTCCTTCCATTCTTGATGTATTGGTAGCAAAATTTAAGAAAACAAAATTTTCCCAGCACATGATTTTATATTCCCTGCTATATTTATGTCTGTGAATATAGAACAATTTAAGAGGTAAAATTGTTTTGTATTCACAGATATAAACTAGAGTCATGTTAAAACTACTGTGACTATTAGTAGCAAATACTCTTTGCTAAACTTCTGAATTTATTAGCAGTAAACTGGCTTATATGTAGGACCTTGGATTAGGATAATTCAGTAATATTTTTCTGAATATCAAAGTGTGATATATATCCATTTGGTACTGAAAAACACTAGATCATGCTTCCTCTAATAAAAGATATTGTATGCCCCACCTTTCCATCTTTCCTTATAAAGCCCCTCACTCAATCATGTATGACCTTCTTGGGAACAGACGTATCTACCAATACGTCCCTAATGCCTAACCCAGTAACTGACATATAGCAGATAGTCAATAAATGTTTGTTGAATAAATAAGTAAATCTGACTTTAGAGGTGAGTGGTGCAGATAATCCAGTAGTTTTACACTAGCTTTCTAGGACCAGCAAGAGTGGAGGATGTGAAAGGGTGTCTATGTCATGGCTTCTATACTCCCTCTCTAATACATACATGCATACACAACCACTCTGGCTTAGCAAAGCATAGATCTATCGTTTATGTAGGCTTAAAGCTGGGGTGGGGAACCTCTCCAGACTGGAAGACCGCATAAATTTAGCTGTAATCAAATAAGGCCGTATTCAAGAAATTTTAATTAGATGTACTTATAAATGTACATTATTATGTAAAAATCTATCTACTATATACTTAATAATTTCAAGAAATGAAATGCTTTGTTAATTTTAAAGTTACCTAACCTTTTAATGACTTTGTTGTGTCTGCTTTTTGTTGGAAAGCATTTGAATATTTGATTGCAGCATGGAGGTCTGCAGTTCCACTTGGTCCTCTACCTGGTATCAGTCATTTGTAACCTTAAGGGCATCTTGATTTGGATTAGGTAGTAGAATGTAGATTCGCAGCAATGAGCGGTCGAAAAGAAAGAAAGTATTTTCCAGGCATGTTGCTGAAGGTGTGGGTATTCTACTGCATTTTTCCATGTTTCAATTGGATCTTTCTTAACATCAAACAATGACTTTAAAATGTCGTCTACTGGGAGCTCAATCAATTCCATCTGTAGTTCTTTAGGTGCCTTGGTGATATCAACTAGGTGAGGTTGAAATGCTAATTTGAGTGTGATGTCATGACTCTCAAAGTCAGTGAACCTTTCATTGTATTCTCCAATCAATAGGTCTATGACTGCTGTGTATTCTTCAAATGATTCATATATATCATTCTATTCATCAATGACCTTTGCTAACTGGGCAAAATGTTCATCCGAAATTTCCTTTCAAAGAAATATTTCAAAAAAAGATAGCTTTTCTTGAAATGCTTGGATTTTTTTTTTGCCACATATCACATATAAACTTAGTTTTACCTTGCAAAGAAATATTCAAGTCGTTCTGATTTGACATGACACCACACAGAAATACTGCATTCCTATAGAAATCTTCTTTCAGTAATTCACATTGCTGATTCTGTTCTTCATAAAATTTAACTTTCCTCGCGGAGTTAAAATTTTGGCTAACACCTGTCCCTGCGTTAGCCAATGTACTTTAAAATGATATGGCAAATCCACGCTGAATACCGCATCATTCAACTTTAACATGTTAAGAAACTGACTATGCTGTGTTGCGTTCCCAGGGATATAATTAACAGTGCTTATAACTTGTTGCAAAGTGTCGCCTAAAATAATAGCTTTAAAAAAATAAATAAATAAAATAGTAGCTTTAGCCGAGAGGTTTTGCTGATGCAAGATACAATGAAAAGGAATGAGAACATCTGGATCTGTTAATACTTTTTTTAAATCTGTGTAATAAATCCTTCATGTTTTCCTGTAGTGAAAGATGCACCTTCTGTACACACACTCACTAAATTTACAAAATTCAGTCCAACATCACTACATTTTTCTCGAAAGTTGTTGAAGATACCTATTCCCTGTGTTCTGTTCGCAAAAGTACCCAAAGAGAGTAACTTTTCATAGCGAAGAAAATCTTATGTTATGACCGGAATGAAATATGAAACCTGCAGAGTCAGTAGTATCAGTTGATTGATCTCAAGTGTTTGAATGATATCTCTTTTCCTTTTGAAGTATTACATGAAGTTGTTCTGTTAAGTTGAAGTCTAATTCATGTTGCTGATCATTTATGGTTCTCCAGTTGTTTGTACTTTGAAATGTCATTGGGGTCTAAGAATCCTACAACTTCAACAATGCGTTCTTTCACAATTTCTACATCACTGAATAATTTCCCTTGTTTCCCAAGTATATAAGCTACTTTTTAGAAGTTGCTTTAATGGCATTATTTTCAGCTCATATTTCTGCTTGAAAAAATTGTCTTTGCTTTTGTTTTTCATCTTTTAATTTCTGCAATACAACCTTTCATGCTTCTCCCTCTAATTTAAAATATCTGTGGTCCTTATGAGTGTTACAATGCTGATGAGCATTGAATTTCTTTAATGTTGATATTGCAGTATTAGAAAGCAAGCAAATCATCTTATCTTTAGCAGAAACAAGATAATATTGCAATTCCCAATCCTCATTTAAAAACCTGCTTTCTTCCTTCAGTTCTCTTGGTCTTCTTTGACATGATGGGCTGTTAAGCAGATAGAATTTAAAAATACTGTCGAGTTGTGCCACTATTCATGAATTCCACTTCAAACAGAAACACAGTGCACCATTGTCAGAATCTAACAGACTGGCATATTAGACCCCTGTAAACTCTCAACAACCAGCCTGGTGCAGTAGTGGGAAGCAGGGGAAGTTAGAACTAAATCATGAGGGTAGCAGCTGTGAATTTAGCCATTATGGCTTGCTAGTGTTCTAATTGTGCTGGTCAGTCTGGAAGGATTATTTCATTGAAACTTATTTTATTCATTGGTATTTTAAATACATTCATTTTAAAAATAAAATAAAAATATAAAAGACAAATGAAAATGTATTAATGAAAATAAAAGGCTTTGTTCTGTAAAATTCCAATTCCGTCAAAAGGCTGCACTTAAGGACCTAGAAGGCCACATGTGGCCACCCCTGGCTTAAAGCCTTAGTAACTAAAAAGTATTTAAAAATTGCTGATCAAATCCCATCCTTTAATTTAGAAGATAAAGAGACTGAGATTCAGCCAGGTTAGCCACAAGCCCTTGTAGTCTTCAGGAGGAGGAACAGCCCAGATGGGAACGTACGTCTCCGTCCCTGTGACAGTGACACATCTGCAGGAAAGAGGTCGGGTAAAAGAAAGAAGTACAGGAAAGATAGGGGGAGTTATTAGCAAACTCTAGATTGTAATTAACTTGATCACTGTGTGATATACAGTTTTAGGAATGTAAATTTCTAACTGCAAATGGGAATAGCGTAGATGCTTTCCTTCTTCTTGAGCAGCAGTAGATTTGTAATGCCCAATTAAATGTTCCATTCACTGATTCTATCCTTTATGTTATTTATATGTCTATTTCTATCAGTTGGTTTTTCTCCTGGTTATGGGACATATTCTCCTGTTTCTTTTCCTGCCTGGTAATTTTGAGTGGATGACAGACATGAATATAATGTTGTTGGGTACTGATTTTTTTTTTTAATTCCTTTAAATATTTCTGGGCTTTGTTCTGGGAAGAATTAATGAGTTGAACACAATTTGATCATCTATGGCTTGCTTTGAGCTCTGTTAGGTGGGTGCTGAATAGGTTTTAGCCAAAGGCTATTTTGACCACACTGGTGAGGCATTGCCCTTCTAAAGCCTCGACTTGTGCCTTATGAATTAGCAGGTCATACTGTCCTGGCTCATGGAAGTATCACTCCCAGGCCTTTGTGAGCTCTAGATATTGTTCCACTTACTCCTTAATGACGGTTCTTTCTCTGGTCTCAGTAGTTTCCTCTTATAGATGACCAGACAAGTATTCAGCCAAAGAATCAATTGGACTATGCACATCTCCAGAGCTTGCTCACTTGCTCTTTCTGTGAAGCTCCTTCCTTTCTGATACTCTGCCCAGCAGATTCTAGCCATCTTGGTGTCCTAGAGCCCTAAACTCTGTCTCCTGGACTAAGCAAGACTGTTGGGCTCTGTCTGGGGTCTCTTTCCCCAAGCAGTATCTGAAAACTCTCTCCAGGCAGTGAGTGTTTTACTTATGTGTATAGGGCTCTCCTCATTTATCTCCTTTCTCTCTCGGAGATCATTGTCCAGCATTGCCTCTTGTTCAGTGTCTAACAACAGGTTTATGACATAAAGCACTAACTTGAGCCACATCCCCACCCTGCCCTAGCGTGGGGGAGGGATCCTCCCTCTCTCTCTCTCTCTCTGTCTCTCTCTCTCTCTCCCCCTGTGGCTCTGTCTACCTGTTGCCCTCTGTCTCTTTCTGTCTCCCTGTAGTGGGTTCTCTGTGAACACTGCTTGAAATTCTGCAAGCTTAGGGGCAGTGACTAAGTAATCAATCCATTTGACAAGCATTCATTTTGTGATAGGATTTTGTTAGTTATTGGGAATATGGACATGAATAAAGCACGGTCCTATAGCCTGGTGGAGAAAGCTACCTGCCTTCTGTGGGCTTAATGAATTTAATGTTTGAAAAATATTTCAGATAAAATGTAGCATTACTGTCAAAGAGAAAGGTAGCATATGTAGTTTTATACTCTTACTGAGATTAGAAGAATATGGGGAAACTCTTCCTGAGAGATCAGAGGTCTTAGAAAACTTTGTGTTTGTAGGATTTAGCATATAATTAGATCTTATATATAATAACATTCAATAAATACTTGTGGATGAAGGATACTACAGCTAATTTATAGGCATATTCTGCTCAGAAATCTTAACAATTTGTTTTTCTGTTAGTTCTCTAGAAAAGATGGCTTAAATAAATAAGAATATGATGATTTTATGTTTTAAGAAAAAATATAACTTATTTTAGCTTACACTGTCATGAATATTACTTATTGACAATTGTAAAAGACTTTAAATGTAACATTGATATCTAAGTTATATTGACTTGTTTAGTTTCTAATTGTCATATCAAACAGTTGAAAAGTACCAATTCAATCAAATCTTCATTTTTAACTATTGCTCCCTTGCTTCTTTCTTCTTTTTCTTTTTTTTCCTGTTTTTTCTTTTCTTTCTTCTTCTTCTTTTTTTTTTTTGCTTATTTCTGTTTGTATTTTGAAGCAGGGTCTGCAGATAGTTATTTATATGTATGAATTCACTGGTTCATTCTAGTGCGAAATAGGTCATTCTGGAACAGTGAGAAATGTGATTGCTGAATTTCAAGCAGTTTTTGCTGCTCAGCTGGATCTGCAGAAAAAGAAAAGGGGTCAGGCCAGCACTTGTTGAAGGTTTCTTGTTGCCATTGTCCTAATGAAAGAGACTTGATGCTGGTGAATATGGACTATTCAGTATATTAGGAAGGAGAAGAAGGAGGCTTAGATCCCAAGTTTAATAACTATTAGAATAACCACTCTGTAGATGGTTAATACAAGGAAACACATAAAATGCCATCCTAATTAAAATGTATGGAGCTTTTTCTCCTTTAAAAAATTTAAGTGCGCAAATAAAGGCACTGAAATTTTTGAGGCACAGATCTTCTTTTTTTTTTTTTTTAGCATGCCAGTTTACTAAAAAAGAAAGAAAACTGCAGTAGGATTGGCAAGTGATGGTTCCCTTCAAAAAACAGGAAAATAAAGAACACTTTGAAAGAATTATATATATTCAGCATTTAAAAACTGAAATCATTCAATCCTGTGCCTTTTTTTCCTTCTGTGTGGAAATTAGGGTTCTAAATAGGAAATCACTTTCAAGTTATAAACTATTTACAAACTTGATAAAGAGCCCATTAATTAAAATCTAATTCCCACAGCCAAGTGGCAATTTTATGAATACATGCATTAATTCATAGGTTTCTTTTTTGAATGACATAGCTCTAATGCGTTATAATTATTTCCATTAATATTCAGTTAAGAAATTTTAGAAATTCTATATTTAGAAATACCTATTTTAGACTATTTCAATTGTGTTAACATAAATAAATAGCCTGTATTACTGAGGAATTTGCTTCAGATTAAACTAGAAGAGAGGATTTTGTAAGAGATTAATTCAAAATTATGCTTCAGGTTCTGCTTGGGTGTTCTTGAATCCAGTAGTTTTTCTCATATCCATTTTAAGGCATGTGAGTGAGAATGAGAGCTGACAGAGTGGTGGAGCTTTGCTTGGCTGGCCAGGGAGCCTGTGGGGGGGGGGCACACTCATTCCATCTAGGAGCTGTGTGGTCCCTATAAACTATGACGTTAATCACTTATTGGCCTGTTAGCTAGAAGAGAATAAAGGCATCTGACTCCATCATAGGGCAGACTTTTAAAAGAAAATCTTCATTATAAAGAGAAGGAATTCTTCTTTTTCTGGTTTTAGAAGAGTGGATGTGTTCCCTTCTTTGCCCCCAACCCCTTACCTTCTGTGGGCTTAATGAATTTGATGTTTGAAAAATGGTTCAGATAAAATGTAACATTACTATCACAGATATCTTAAAATGTCTTAATCATTTATTGCTTTTGTATTGATATATATTGTTTGCATTAAGCATATACAATAATATAAAGACCATAGTACTACATGTTTGGGAATCTTGGGCATGGACACCAGCAGGTATTCCATTCTGTAGGGGAAAAGTATGCCTTTCCTTACCCATGGCTAGGGTCATGGCTGAGGCCTCTATAACAAAAGACAGATTTACAAGAGAAAAGCATACAAATTCATTTAAATGTAAGTTTTGCATGACACAGGTGCCCTCATAAGGAAATGAAGTCCTAAAGAAATAGATAAACCTGTGTATTTTTAATGCTCAGTTTGATGAAGTGAATCAGTGTGGAGAAGTGTGATTGGACAAAGAGGGTATGATCTAATGATAGAAACTGGGGGGATTTTTGCAAGTCCTGTTTGTTGAGTTTCTTCTCTGGGTCCCTGTGCCATCAGAAATAAGGGTGCTCCTTTTGTTGGGTCATCAGTCTGTTCTCAGTTCTTTGTGTGCTCTTGGCTGAAGAATGACAAGATCCGCAAAAGCAAGGTAAGCACCAGGTGAAGTTTATTGAGCAAAGTAAGGTAAGTTCACCACAGACAAGGAACGGGCCCCCTGTCTTAACAGGAGGGCCCTGATTATGGTCTGGGGTCCTGTTTTATATTGCCTACGCTGGGCCCTCCTCGTGGTTCAAATGTCACCATAGAACCACTTTGATGAACAGTTGGGAGTTATATAACCTGAGTCTTACTGAGCATGTGGATCTCCCATGAGCCTCTCTGAAAGGCCATGGGGGCAGAAGGGTAAACTGCAGTGCAGATTTAAGCTAATGACATGATAATTAGCCTTAGATTGCTCAAGGTCACCTTGCAGACACTATTGTGCCTGTAGTGCTGGCTGGGGAATCCTCTGCATTCTTTTGCAGTTGGCAGGCTATATTCTGATTTGCAGATGGGCAGGGTGTTCCCTCCTCCTCCAGGTGTGGCAATTGCTGGAGGCCAGAGATTCCCTTACTACCAGGAAGGAGAGCCCAGAGGTCCCTTCCTACCTTAAACTTTCTTCTGGGTATAGGATGGACACCTCTCACATGGAAGTGTTATGACCTGTTTCAGGGGAAGATTAGAAAAAAGGCACAGGAAAGGTGAGAGTGACCTTCCTGCTTCTGTTGTTCTCTCAAATGCCAGTGTATCATAGTTTGGGGAAGTGTGTCTTGAATCTCATCAATTCGCTCCATCACTCTTTATCCTTCCTTTTGCAAACCCCAGGTGTTTCCCTGACTTTCCTAATAGGTCTTTGACAATGTGAGTCTTTTGGCCCACTGGGGATCCAGGTGTAATGGGGATACTTTCCCCTAACTTGCCTTGTTTTAAGTAATGACACAGATCCAAAATATCTAAGGAGTGTTGAAAAGAATGGAGAGGATTAACAAAGTTTTTTTTTTTAAATAGGAAACTAAAAGAAAATTTTAAATACCTTTAGCAATATCTACCCATGTCTTTATTTAAATAAATAGACCTATCCTAACCTGATTATTCTTAAACATAACAATGTCATCCATTCGTGAATTCATCTGACCAACCTTTAACCATACTAGATGCCCAGGCTTAAGTGTACAAAGATGATTCCTATATCCAAGAAGCTCATAATACTTTGTAGTTTTCTAAGCACTTTCATTGAGGTTCATCTGATTATTTATTCATTTATTCAATAAACACTTGCTGATCTCTCTGTTGTTAGCACTGGAGTTAACAGCAGTGAATAAAACAGAGGGACGCTGCCTTTGTGGAGTTACATTTTCATAGGAGGGATAGGTTATGAACAAGTGAAAATACTCTTTACATCAGATGGTGGTAAGAAAAGGATAGCAGATTAAGTGAATGTAGGGGGTAGGGTATGTAGCTGGGTTTATTTTTTGCACTTTTCTGTAGGACGGTAAGGGTATGCCTCATGGAGGAGTTGTCACTAGAGCAAAACTTGAGTAAAGTCAAACAGTGAGCCATGGGAATAAATGAGTACATAACAAGTGCAAAATCCTTGAAGCAGAAACACATTGGTGTGTTTGAGAAACAGAAAGGAGGGCAGTATAACCAGACCAAAGTCAGTGAAGGATGGAGAGGTAGCAAATAAGGTTGAGGTGCTAGCCAGCTGGGCCTAATACATCATGCAGAAGAGTCTGAATTTTATTCTAGGTGTGATGGAAGCCATGGGCAGTTTTTGAATGGGAGAATGACATGATCTCACTTATGGTTTAAAAGAATCATGCTTCCTTGTGGGTTGTGAATAGATAGTACCAGGGAAAGGATGGAAGCAGAGGAATCAGTTAGGAGGTATATGTTACAGTAGCTTAGGCAAGATGTGATGGTGGTGTGGACCTGGGTGATAAGAATGGAGATTATGGGAAGTGGTCAGATTTAATATACATTTTAAGGATAGAGGCAACAGCATTTGCTGCTGAGTTGGCTGTAGGAACCAAGATGACCTCTCTTGGTATACACACCACCCCTACAATGCTGTTCCACACTGCAGTTAAGGAATGGAGCTTCTAAGGTGAGAAGTACTTTCTCAAAGCTTGTTTGGTTTCAGAACCTGGATTAGCTCTGAAACAAATTTTAAATTATTTTTATGGTCCCTCATTTTTTCCATTTCCTCCTAATCAGAAAACTGAGACCATTCTGTATTTAGGTGAGGAGGCAATATTCTAGATTACCAGCATTCTGAATATAACAAACACTATTTATAACCGTAAGGATTACATAAAATTTCATTGTAGTTTTCTTTGAAAGCACACACTCAAGATTCTAGACCAATTTGTTTATTTTATTTTATTATTATTATTTTTTTTATTTCAGCTTATTATGGGGGTACAAAAGTTCAGGTTATGTATATTGCCCATGCCCCCCCATCCCCCCCGAGTCAGAGCTTCAAGCGTGTCCATTCCCCAGACAGTGCGCATCACAGTCATTATGTAGGTATACATCCATCCTCTACCCCCACCCCCCACATCTGTCCAACACCCAATTGGTGTTATTCCCAAATGTGCACTTAGGTGATGATCAGGGAAGCCAATTTGCTGGTGAGTACATGTGTAGACCATTTGTTTAAGATTGTTTCCTCCCTTCCATTTCCTGTGGCCTTTCCTAGGTAGAACAGTAATGAATGATTGACAGGCATGTGTGACTTGCAAGGGAGAAAGGAATACTTACAGAAGGACTCTCATGAAGCAGGAACAGAATATAAAAGACACAATAAATTGAGAATTAAAATACCTCCTATTCCTTTGTGGATTATCTCTGTTGCATATTGTTCTCTCTCCAGCGCCTTTCCCTGTGTTCTGTCAGCCTGGACGCCTGGCTGAGTTAAGGCTGACCCTAGTCCAAGCTGCAAATAAAGTAGGGGACTGCAGATAATTCCTGTTTTCATTATTAAGGAATTAACTAACTCTTAGACTTTACTTATGTTGTATTATGTACACAACATTGATCACAGTGTTTTTTATATATATTAACTCATTTAATCCTCATCCAAGCCTGTGAGGAAGTTAGTGCTATTTCCCTATTTTGAGATGAGGAAACTGACCCCAGAGAGGTCAGGTGACTTGCTTTGGGTTCATAGTTATAGTTGAGTAGCAGGGGTAGGGTAAGAACCAGTAAGTCTGGCTCCACTGCCTTGCCCTTCCCTCTACACCATGCTTCCCACGCGTAATAAGCACATGTGTGTTGAATCAAATGAAAAGGGAGAATGTTATTTACATTTCATAATATAGATTTTCAAGATTTAGAAAAATGAAGAGAAATATAGGATTAGAAAAAATGTTGCCTAGGACATAACTAACTCCATTTCAATAAAAATGGAATCAAAATAAGTGGTCTTCTTTTGTTTTAATTTTTTTATTTAATTTTTTTTTAATAGACGTCCATTGGAGGTGCACATGGTCACCAGGGAGAGGAGCAGAATGACAGGGTGGGATGAGCTTGGATGAGCCAACCCTTAGGAAACGGGTCCCCATCCTGACCTGTCAAAGTATCCATGGCTTGCCAAAGGCATATTTAGTTTATGTATGTGTCATCTGTCCCTTTAAAAGTAACTTTTGCCTTATCTAACACCATATATTATATTCAAAGTAAGTATTTTATAAAGACAGTTTGAATTCTGTAATCTACCTTTTTATTCTTCATGTTTTTATTTAAAAAGTCTTTTGGAATGAAAAGAATGAGGTTCTTGTAAAAGAGCCTAATGACATGACATTTTCAATCTGCAAAGGAGGCTGAATCATAGAATAATAACTAACCAGATAGACACTTTGCTTAATGGTTTAACAACTTTCATGTTTATGTCTCATCTAATTTATAGAAGACACCAAAATAAAATATTTTCATAGTTGTGTTTAAAATTCAGAAGTTTTTAAGGAGGAAATTCTATATAATTTTTATGATATTTCCCACTTTTTAATTTTTCTGACCATTTCCTTTAATTTTGTGACCTTTTTAAAAAATAACACCTTTTTTGAGATATAATTCATATACCATATAAAATTCACCCTTAAGATATACAATTCAGTGATTTTACTATATTCACAGAGTTGTGTAACCATCACTACTATCTAATTTTAGGAAATTTTTATCAGCCCAAAAAGAAACCCTGTAACCAACTATCCTCCTTATCCCCTTTCCCCAGCCCTTGGCAACCACCAGTCTACTTTCTGTCTATATGGACTTACCTATTATGGACATATAAATGAGATAATATAATATGTGCCCTTTTGTGTCTGGCTGCTTTCACTTAGCACAGTGTTTTCAGTGTTCTTCTGTGTTGTGCTATGCATCCATTTCCAAGCTTCATTTCTTTTGATTGCAAAATAATACTCCATTATATGGATATAACACATTCTGTCTTTTCAATCATTAGTTGATGGACATTTAGGTTGTTTCCACTTTTTAGTTGTAATACTGTTATTAACATTTGTATACAAGTTTTTTGCTTGGACATGTTTTCATTTCTCTTGGGTATATACTTAGGAGTGGAATGGCTGGGACGTATGGTAACTTTACATTTAATGTTTTGAGGAACTTCTAGACTCCTACCGAAAGTGCATCATTTTACAGTCCCTCCAGCAGAGTATGAGTTCCAGTTTCTCCACATTCTTGTCAACACTTGTTATTGTCTGTCTTTTCAATTGTATTTTCTTTAATTTTAATATTTAGAAGAACAGAAAAGCTGTCTTCCTTGCTCAGTCTACACCCTCTGTTTTTCCCGGCTACGTACCGTGGTAGAGTTGGTAGCAATGGTGTAGCAGAAAGAGCCCTAAATGTAGAGGAATTGGCTATGAGTCCCAGCTTAGGACTTAATGCTTGCATGACGTTGAGTGAAGCAATCACTTCACTTCTGTGAGCCTTAGTTTCCCATTATTTAAAATAGGATTAATTAATCCCTTGCTTTCTGGCAATGATCCAGTAAAAACAATATGTAAAATATATTAGAGCATCAGACTCTTCTTCCTCTTCTTTTTCTGTCACCCTTCCTTTTACTCTCTCTTTGATGCATATTTCTTAAGTGAATAAATGAGGGGGGGATATTAAGTAATTTTGTTAAATGGCCTTTTTAAAAATAGAATATAAACCCTAAAAGAAGCTTTAAGATTTTTTCTTTCTTTTTAATTGTTACTTAATACTAGAAGTAGTTATATTAGCAGAAAAGTTGAAAGGCAAAGCTTGTTTCCTGTCCTATTCCTTTTGAGAAGAATTTTATGATTTGTCTAGGATAAGAAATGAAGCAGATAATCTACATATTATACGTAGGTAATTAAGAGTAGAATGTGGCCTTCATTCTTTTCTAGCATTTAAAATTTTTTCCCACTTTTTAAAATTTACACTTATAACTTGAGTATATATCCAAACAAAGCTATGTTTTCTCCTTTACCTTTGTTATAGGTAAAGACAACTTTGAAAACATAAGTGAGGTCTAATGGCTTAAAAACAACATAATGTTGAAGTCTTCACCAGTTTACAACAACTAGAGTTTTATGCTACAATTTTCTCTGCATCATCTTCTGAAGTTAAACTGCCACAATTACAATCTTGCACGAGTGCCAACAAGTTTCTTTCCATTGTGTTGTGCTCTTTTTGTGCCACTGGCCTGGCCCATCACTCCCTGTCTAGCTCTCAGGGTCCACTCCAGTTCTGCCTTCTCCAAGAACCCTTCTCTTCTCTTCATTCATTAGAATCCTTTTTATTTACTGTTTGTTATTTTTTAATACAAAAAACAATTCATACTTTAAAAAAACCCAAACATATCAGAATCATGTAAAAAAAGACAGTCCTTCCTGTTCCACATAGTTCTCTGTATATATCCTTCCAGTCCTTTTTAATATATAGCCAAATAAAATTTTACCACAAATGGGGATATCCTATGCATAGTGTTGTTCACTTGCTTTGTGGATCATCTATTTTAGTCACTGGATGAATCCTTTACTCGTTTTGTCTGTTTTTTATTTAATTTTTTCATGTGTGTTAGTCTGCTGTGCTTCTTAGAGGACAGAGATTGTATCTTAAGCTCTTAAGCATTTGTTCTTCCCTATCAGGAATGCACAGAGACCTGTCCTGTAGGAGATACTCAATAAGCATTGTCGGTTGAATTGGACATTTTGAGCCTATAGTTTATTGTGATCTGTAAATTCAGGAGAAGTCTTACAGAATTGATTAATTTATTTTAACTGTAAGTAATCTTTCTAATGAAAATAACATCTAGAACTAAAATTACATGTAAAATTAATATTTGGGTTAGGAGAGAGAATAAAGTTGATGCAAAAAATTCTAGAAGGCCCAGCATAAGGTATAATGTCTGACACAGTTTGGTTTGTGAAATGAAGGAAAAGGATAGCAGGCAGCTACAGGGGAACAAAAAGGAAAAATCAACAAAAAGCATAAAAGTGACTTGGTTGGGGACTGAGAGAACGGGTAAATGAAGGGAAACTTTTTGAGAAGTAAAATACATATAGTCAATATAAAAACTGCAGAAGAGACTTGTTATCTTTTTAACTATAATAAAAGCCCTACTGGCTTCCAAAATACCTCTTCCATCAAAGAAAAACAGAGATAAGCTTTGTGCATAAATGAAAGAAAGTGTATCTTCTTTGTCCTGAAACAGTTGGAAAATAAAGTTTTGCAGCAAGAGTGTGAGATTGCCTGATAAAATACATGGCATGACATAAAAGCTCAAAATCATTCTCACAAATTTTGATTCTCACAAACCTCTGCTGATCAATGTTATATTTTATTTTTTCTTAAATTAGATTAATAGTATTTTATACTAAAGGTTCACATTGAAGAGATGAGTGATAGGATCCTCTGACCAAAAGATCATTTAAACAGTAACAGTAGCAAATAAATGTACTGTTTTTGAAACAGGCAGTGGCCCAGTTTTGTGTGTTTTCTAATGAATGCTGTTTGAATTTTAAAATTCTTCATGCCATTGGAAAGCGGAATGGCTGCAGTTTAAAACCGTAAGCTGCTGGAAGTTTTCTGAAGTTTTAGAAATTGAATTACTGAATACGGGTTACCTTTTGCATAATTGTATAAAGCTGATGAAATGAGTCTCTTTTGCTGTGATTGCTTTCCAAATTCTACCCAAGTGAATTCACAGCTGATGGTTTTAAGCAGAGCAAGGACAGATTAACTAGCTCACATAAAATAAAACCTTTAGAGACAGAAAAATGAAATAGTCCTACAGGATGTTGTACATATTTGCAAAGTACCAAGTAATTCTGATGCAAATATCTTACCCCACCCTCCACTCCGATTGGCTTCATTGTGGTGTTTATAATATCTTTTACCTTTTCCCATTAGTCAATGTTACATCTTTTATTTCGCGTCTTAATTCTCCTTTATAAGGTTTAGAATAATAAATGTTATTGGCAGAAAAAAAATGTCATGAGAAGATTGCTTTGTTGTAAGATTTTCTATCTTATAAATGATGTTATTTTCATATTTCTTCTGTCAGGAATTCTTTAGACAGTTAAACATTATTGACACACGAGGAAAAATGATTCCTGTGTGTTGTATTTATAGAAGTGTCTCCTTGTGAAGGTTTTTTGTCTTTTTGGTTTTTTGTTGTTGGTACTGTGCATCTGCACACATTGTGCAATGGTAAACTTAAATGAGAGCAAAACCAAAGGGAAGCCAAAAGGAACACAATTGCTGTGGTTTGGGGCCCTTCAGAGTGGACTAAGCTGCAGTGGGGAGCTATGCGACCCCATCACTTCACACGTCAAGTTCAAAGTAACAATGTAGGCATTATTTCCATTTTACAGATATGGAATAAGTGGCTCAGAAAGATTTAAGTAATTTGCCCAAAGTCCCAGTTAGTGGTGAAATCAGGATGAAAATTCAGGTCTGTTTGATTGGAAAGTCAATCTCTCTACTCACCATGCTCATGGTTTTGTTACTTCAATTCTAAAAATTTGATAGAAATAAAATCATTGTTAGTCAAGGAAAATTAAAATTTGTAATAGCTTTATTTTTTTCACAACTAACTTTCATGTAATAACTTTATTGTTTTCATCATTTGAGACTGAAAATTGATTTGGGATTAAAAACATTAGTGTTTAAAAATAGTACTTGTCACCTCTGAGTTTGTTTTGTTTTATAACCAGGATCTCTGATGCTCCCTGTATCTCTGCATATTCTGATTCCATGAATGTCAGTCTTTGGAAACAGAAACACTTCAGTTTGTAATGGCCACCTCTCGAAAAATAAAAATAAAAATAAAGCTGTATTTAATCCTTTTTCCTTGAGGCAGAGTATAAGCTGCTGAAACTGCTTCGATTCATCTCACTTGAGCCCCAGTCGCTTGCGTTCGGTGCTGCTCCAAGTGCCCCAGCCCTGGAGCGCAGCTGCCCTGGGAACCCCTGAACCCATTCACACTGGTCTCTGTCAGATGCACCACTTTCTCAAGGATTTTTGCTTCTGTTGTGTCTATTTTGAAATTTTTGCAAAGCATACCCTTACCATTTCTCCCAACTGAAGTGGCATGCCTTGTACATTCAATTCTGCATTTTCGGTTGCTTTGAAAAATTTTTGTTAATTAAAATAAAAGCCACAGATTAGATAGTAATTAAAAGTTGGTACTATTTGTGCAGTACTTTTTTCCCTACCCATGCATTATTGAGAAACATGGGAGAAGATTGCTGGGGAAATTACTATCACAGAGTATATTTTAAAATGATTAATTATAAATATTTTCTCCTTTTTTTTTTTTGGTATCAGTTAATATTGAAATACAGCAGAGAGGTAACTCAATTTAGTTCAAAAGCCATTTTCTAAATGAGAGGAGTTAGCTGGGAACTGTTACATTAATAGACACTGCCAGCGGCTGGATTCTGCATACAAAACACTTGTTCATGTTTTCCTTGACCTCCTTTGATTGGGCCCAGCCCTAAGTTTATACTGAATGGGCTCAGTCTGGTCTTTGGCAAGCATCAGGGAATAATGAATAGTGGAACTTCGAAAGGCTTAAATGTCCTGGCACAAGCTCTCTGTCAGTATGATGAGCTAACCACGGCATTATTCAATGAGAAGGCCCTGTGTCCCTTTGGAAATAAAATCTTGGCTTGTGGACAGAGGTCTGTGTACACACATTGAATTTCTCTGTCTTTCTGCTATGCTATTCCATTCATAATTGAACTTTGAAATCAAAGTTCTGAAGAGGTTCTTCAATGCTGCTTCTCCATATGCCCAGAGACAAGTGGCTGATGTAAAAATGGCATAGCCCTACCCTTTTATTTGGTAGCTCTCCGAAATTCACATCAAAGACTTGAAGAATAAACTCTTTAAGCTGGAGAGTAGTGTAGGCATTTGCTGTGTTTCTCCTCCCCAAAATGGCTTCCTTCTGAAAGCTGTGGTAATCACAGATTTTTGCTGCGGAACTTCTGATGTTCTGATCTTTTGTGTTTACAGCTCCATCTGTATTTGTAGTGAAATGTCTAAATTTGTCTCAGTACATCTCAATTCCAAGAATGAATTGATCTTCTTATGAGCAGTTCCCCCTTGAAAGCAAAGAAAGGAAGGAAAATTAAGCTCTAGAGATGATTAAAACTCTGACATTATAACTTGCCTTGCCTTTCTAATTTTCATTCTTAAAAATGAACAAAAATTTTGTAGCTAAAGCATGCCAGAAAGTACCTGAAGAAGCCAGGAATATTTGAGTAATAGAAACTTATTGCTGTTGATATTATAAATTATCAGAAAGAGTCTCTTGAGTTATTCTAAAACATTTTAATTCTATGTCATAAATCTAGACTCCTGGTAGGGTATAAACAGTTAAATAAAAGCATGAAAAATCTGCATTATGCAAATATTTAAAATCTGAAGATCTTTTAGAAATACATGCTGAAATACTCATAAATATAATGACATAATTTCTGGGATTTGCTCAAAAACAGTTTGATGTAGGGAGAAGTAGGTCAGCACATAAATGAAATAAGATTAACCATAAATTCATTGTTGACCTGGGTAATGCATATATGAATGTTCTTTATACCATTCCCTCTACTTTTTAGATGTTTGAAATTTTTCATAAGTTAAAATCTTTTTCTGATGGTTCATAATAATAGTTTCACAGGATGAAATGTTTTCTTGATGAAGAAACAAAGTCAAAAAATCTAAGCTACTTTAAAAAACTTTAAAAATGTTTATGATATGTAAATAATACTACAATTGTAAATAATTAGTTTTTACCTCAGTGATTGCATTTAAGATGGTAGCTGTGAATATGGATATAAAAATATGCTATAAATATTTTGATACCTGAAATGCTTAGGTCATTGAGATAACTGGAATAATTTAATTAATCTCTAGATTATTCACAATCATAAAAACATTACTATCTTCGAATAGGTAGCAGTAAACCCATACCAGCCATAATCTAATCTCTATGAGGTGATCAAGGAAATGATTAGATTCTTATGGTTATGATTTATCGTATTCTTGTGGACATGGAAAAATTTTGATTAATAATGTATCAATTAAGAGAATAAAGATGTTGAAGGAGTTAAGAACATACCACCCTAAAACATGCTACTTTGGCATATTGACTATTTTGAGTTAAAGGCACTTGATAAAACAGTAGGTACAAAAGATCACTCTGAACTTTAAAGCAGGAAATGAAATTCCCGTGTAAAAAATATCTTCCCTGTGCCAGAAGGAAAGTATCATTCTTATTAAGGATGGGAAGTTGAGGCCAAAGTAAATCTCTACAAACAAACATTGTCACACTAACCCTTATCTTCCTAGCCACTTCTCCACCCAATAACTACCCTAGCACAAGCCTCTTTGCCTTGTCACATTTTCACAATTTACTACTCTTTACTACTCTTTGTATAATAATTTTGTCTAATCTTTTGTCTATAAGTCAATATATAAGTGTTCAACTTCAACCACATCTTTGGATCTTCATTTCCTTATGAAGGGTCCTGTGCCACATGAAACTTATATTAAATAAATTTATTTGCTTTTCTCCTGTTGATCTGTCTTATGTCAATTTGATTCTCAGGACCAGCTGAAAAACTCTAACAGGGTAGAATGTAAAATTGTGCCTCCCCTACAATGTTCTGTGTACAAAAAGTAACTGATAAATATGTTAATGTCTACTTTTATCATATAATAAACTATTTTATACTTCATTGCATTTGGCTTAATTTGACGACTAATCAACTATATTGAAGTTCAGGGTTTTTGTTTTTTGTTTTTAATTATAGTATTGCTTAGTTAGGGGGATGGGCATGTCTTGGTGAATTCCCAGTGGGAAAGCTTTACTCTAATGAGACTATTAATTTTAATATCTGAGGCAATGCAAGTATCAAGTAGATACTGATGACTGTAGTGTAAGCAGGGTCAGTCTTTAATGACTGCTCTGAGCTAATGATACTCTTAGTATTTCTCAAGCAATTAGGAGCCTAAGTAACTGGCCATCTATTCTCTGAAGAATGATGCATTATAGCTGTGAAATTATTAATGAAGATATATTCATGTTTATAATCTTTTCCTCCTGTCATATGAAAAAAATTAAAGCGTATTTTTTCTTCAGCTTGGAAAGTTTGGCAATTCCATTTGAGAGATATTTTTGAAAGTACTGTTTTTTGTGGTTAACTCAACATTGACAGGAGGTGAATCAAAGCCTTTAGTAAGAAAAACCTTTGTCAAGAAACCAAAGCCTTTGTTAAGAAAAAAAATCTACTATATGATCTATGGACCATGTAGTAGATAGACAAGAAAATTATGTCTGTAGTATGTAGTAGTTCCAATTAAATTTCTGGTCTTTTTACAGTATAGTTCATTATCAAATATTTATTGAAGATCTACTGAAGTCAGTATGTTGTCATCCATCTGACCATACACTTGTCCATTTGTTCATTTAATAAATAATCATTTAGTGTCTACTATGAACTTATTCTAGGAGATCTAGTATGAAAAGTTTCCTGTCCTCATGGAGCTAACATTGTAGGAGTTGTGGGCAGATAAATAAGTAACAAACATATCAGAAAGTATAAAATGTTATTCAGAACATTATAATAGCATGATATGATGGAAAGAGAAATGCTAAGTGGTCAGGGAAGGCACCTCTGAAGATACAATCTTTAAGCATAGATCTGAATATCAACAAAGAGCCAGTCATGCAAAGATGAATTGTCTTTTTGTGTTGTTAAAAACCAGAATCTTAGAACTATATTTGGCTTTCATAGTGGTAAGGTTTTATCCAAATTGTGTGTGTGTGTGTGTGTGTGTGTGTGTGTGTGTGTGTGTGTATGCACCTTGATTCTTCTGGACCAGGCAGTAGACTGGATAAATGTCCCCTAGAGGTGCCTTTAAATCTCTACCACTCCATTCAACACATTGTAGGCTGGCTTTCTCTCTCCTATATCACGGGGTTCTTTAACTTCCAGTGCAAAACTTGAAGCACGATCCTTGTGTTTGGCATGCTTCTCTTGGCCTTTCAGCCACTGTTTTGAGTCCTACCCTCTCCAACCCAGAATGTCATACTGTTCTTTGATTGCTCAAATAGCTCCTTAACTTTCTGATCCTTTTCCTTCCGTTTTTACTGGCCATCCAGGCACATTTGTTATATGCAGCCCCCCAGCCCCAGGCAAAGCCTATCTTGTTGTTTTTATCTGTTAAATGCCAAATTCTTGTTCTTCTGCAGATTTCTTCTGGATAATCTGATAACCCAATCTGGGCCAACATATGAATACAAGAAAGCTTGACTATGATCTCCTTCTCTGTGTCCCACTCCACCTTCCCTTGCTTTCTATCATGTTCTTTCACTGCAGGGCAGCATGGGTACTTTTTCCAGTGGTCTTTTGGGACAATTCCTATACATTTAGTGTTAATTTTGAACTGTCACCAAAGGCATTCTGGAAAAAATGGGCCTTGTAAGATAATCCTTTGTGGGTAACTGCCTATGTTAAGAGCTGTTCCTGCTCATGTCTGAAAAACACTATATTTCCTATTTGCATAGGATTAGTGTTATTGATAATGAATTAATGGCTTCTTACTGAACTGAAAACTCATTTTTCTAGTGCTCCATGTGTGGACTCTCCATGCCTAAATAAATTGCCACTACAATCCATATGCAAAGAGTAACCAACATTTATGAACAAAATCAGATGGAATATTTGGTATTGCAGTAATTGTTCACTTTTTTTTCAACTCCTTAACTATGGAATTGCAAACAAGCATAACAGTTTTAAAACACTGAGTCTATATCTAGGAAGATAACTAGATTGGTATGGTAATCATGCTGTTTAAACAGATTTAGAACAGTTTCACCACCTTAGAATTTTAAACTTTTAAAAAAACAATTTTATATATATTTTTAGAAGTTATGTTTTGGCACAGAGAGTATGTCCATTTCTGGCATTGATTTTACCTGTCTAGGAAATTGATTTATTAGTTTTTCTTATTTTGAGGAAGACAGTTCTCTTCATAAAATCCCCTAGTTCTTTTCAAACAATTGAATTTGTGTCATTGTGTGCTAGCATCTGACTTAAAAGGTGAAAACTCTATAAATGATGCCATTTATCATCACATTAGCTCTTATTATGAATAAAATATAACTATATTTGCCATTTATTGCCTCTGGCCTAATAATAACACTGCTAAATTGTACATAATAGGTTCCTAACACATAATATTTTCCTAACACAATGAATATTGATAAGATTTGTTGAAGTATCAGAAAAAATATTTCAATTGTCAGGAAATTATCAAAACAGATACTAGAAATATTGTGTTAATTTGATTAGCTATTCAGTTGATCTACTTTATGCAACATATAGGGTTAGCACTAGAAGAGACCTCTGTTCTCCAATTTCTTTGTTAACAGCTTACTAAAATACTTTATTTAAATTTTATGTAGCTTGAGTTTCCCCACATAATGGGCATAAATGCCATCCCCTCTCTTTCTTCCTATCAGTATGGTAAAGGTTAAATAAATACCACATGTTAAGTGAGAAAGCATCTGGGGTTCCCACTGATATCTGTTCTCAGTTCTTTCTTCATTTTCATATCTTAGGTAAACAGTTTTTACCATCTGATGTTATTTATAAAAGTTGCTTTGAGATCTTTAAAAGTATGGTTCTCATGGACACATGGAAAACACTTAATAGGAAGAGAAAAATGCATGTCCACACTTAATAGGAAGAAAAAAATGCATGTCCCCCTAATATGAACATATGACATGTTATGAATTTTAAATGAATGTCATAAACAACTTATTAGCTCTTTAAGAAGACTCGCTTATACATAAAATGGAAAAGCTAAATATAATATATCACTTATCGTATTTGGCCAGAGAAGGAAGATTTTTTCCTCAGTATGATGATTGCTTCCCTATCAATTTTGAAATGCTCTGATAGAATGCATAAGAAATAGCATGCCAAGGTAAACATTGTTTATTTTTCATAGAAGGTCACTCATTTACTTTTTTGCAACCTTGTTTCTGTCAATTTTGATAACATTTCAAAATTTAGGCTTTTAAAACCATTTTTATTTTTGCTTCAGCCTTCCTAAGATTCATAATCATAGTAAACCAGGTAATAATTAGTCCCAAAATGGTTTAGACGGTAACATTTTTAGAGATTATGAGAGCCCTTTGCAGATTTGAAAGGAGTATATTTTCAATTATAAAAATATTTTTCTGTCATAAAACAGTAGGAGCACTTTGCAACTTTTTATTATTTAGCTGCAGACCTGTTTTTATACATGAATGAGTAACTTCTAAATTTTGTCTATGTGAATGAGTGGAATAGAGTTTAGAAATAGCTCCAATATTCTTTAAAGATATAGGGGAGAGATGGAATGAGTGAATAGGGAGAAGTTTCCCTGATTTTTTCCTCCAAATAGTACATAATGGTTACACAGCGTTATGTCCTGTTGGCATTTTTATGAAGTAAACTTGATCACATAATAATCACTCCTCTTTCATACACTGGAGTTTGGACAAGTATTTGGATATAAGGTGTACAGAGATATGTAATAAATTTTATCCTTTCTATTAGAATGATTACTTTGTAACTTGTTTGTGCAGAAGGGCTTTTCCCTTGTGTTTTGCCCTTGCTTCTTAATTAGCTAAACTAGTCACAGGGAGCCTAATTTGCACAAAACAACGACTGAAAAAAGCACACACTGCTAAGTGCCACAGATTGTGTTTTGTGCCTGAGCTCTAGTAAAGTAATCATTTAAAGTTTTAGAGCCCAAGGCTTTTAACTTTGCAAACTGTAGAGAGCATATTATGTGTAAGTATGCATTTTGATTATTAATCCATAACCTTTATGCTGATATATTTTGGAGCACCAAGTCATCAAGAAACTACTAAAAAGAATATGAGCATCCAAAATTAAGGATTTTAGTACATGCAGATATGTTCTAGCTCCAGTCTCCTGAATCTGTGGTTTTCTAAGTATTTGATGGCTTTGATTTTTAAAAAATCATGCTCTGTTTCTTTCTGTATTATCATACATTTACATTACATCTGAAATAAAGTTAAGCATTAGAATAAAACATAGACATCCCACTGAGTTAAAGATTTTAAATCTTTTCCTATTGTACTTACCCTTAGACAGATCCACCCACTTAACTCTGAGGTCTGCATATAATCTTTGCAAATATAAATGCAGTAAAATGACTAAATAAAAAGATGTTAAAAACTGTCAGTGTAGGATTGTAAACCTGAATGGGTGGAAAAGGAAATTCTAAGACACTAAACTGTATGTTATAATATTTTTTCATTGGTGACCCTTAGGGGATATCCAGCAGTGTAAATTGCCTTTCAGTTTTTCAAGATGAGTACCCTATTAGAAATTCAAAGGAAATCTTCCTTAGTAATCATTTTAATGCTCCACATCAGTGGAGTCAACTTTATCTCCTCATAAAGTTTTGCTTTTTCTTAGTAAATTACTGACAAAATGCAGTGGGGGTGGTGCACGACTGAGTTTTCTTATAGAGCTCAAGGGGGCAGTAGTTCCAGAGGAAGATAACTGTCTGCGCTAAGCTACTGAATTTTATTTTTTAAGTCGATTAAGATTTTTAGTGGGAACAGTATCGTAACAGTTGATTATGGCAGGTAAAATACAGAAAACAACATCTTTTTCAATAGTGAAATAATGACCAGTTTTGGTAAATGAATTATAAAAATTCATGTTTAATTTACTCTCTCTGGAAGGATACTTGGAAGGATGAATGATCTGAGTTTGGAAGGAGGGGTAGGGAGGTGAGTGAAGAGGTCTGTGCATGTGTATGGTTAAAATTTATTAACATTTTATTATTTTTCTAAGTAAATGGTTTAGAACTGTTTTAGTTCCCTCTCTATTGCTGATTACCTGGGAAATTATTAATATTTCCTATTATTGATTATATGTTTATATAATTTGGAAATTGAAAAGAGTATGTAACAGTCAGCCTCTCAATTCATCATTGTTTCATTCTTCAAAACAAAATAAAAATAACCAAATTCTCAAAATATGTCGTACATCTTAACAGTATGCATAAATCCAGTAGTTACTACTTATTTTCATTCTGTTTCCTTTGGGAAACATTCATCCCTCAGGTATGTAATTGAAAAGACCTGTTTGTGTACTCATTTCTGGGAAAATGTTTAATGAGATCTATAAATGATTCTCAGCAGTAGAAAGAAAATAACTCCAAATTCTGTAAATTTCATATTTAAGTAAATGTAAACCCACTCAGTTCTAGCTTATGGTCTCATTTCTGAAGGCCAAGTGTTATCTACCTTCATTGCATCCACCTTTCCCTGGCATGTTAAGGGTCATTAGAAAAAGTCCAGATACGGACCGGTTCAAGTGTACCATGAGGAGGCTTTGTAGAGTTTCTCTGATCTTTTATTGCAGCACAGATGCTAGTTCATTTTTCATGGCACAGTCCAATAAGTTTTAGTATAAAGTAATATATAGAACTAACAAAGACTTGATGTCTGAAGTCACAATTTTTCTCTGCCTAGCAGATTATAGAACAGTGCCAAAGATAATGCTAGAATACAAATGTAGGAAGGATAGTGTGTTTACTAGGCAGAAGTATTTGACACCTAAATTAACAAAAGATAACATGTTGTTATGGATTATTTTTACTGTTACTACAACTAAATATTTTATTTTGCTACCTATACATTATTCTAATCTACAATATAATATAAAGATTAAAGAATATTAAAATTTTATAAGAATATTATGTATACCTCAATTTAGATGATGCATTTAAGCAAAATGCAGATTTCAGAGACTCACAAATTAAGTTAAAAATTCACTTTTACAAGCAGTAGTACATTTCCTCAAAGACAGTATGCTAAGCCCTGTTTTAAGGGAGTGAATGGGGTATGTGTTTGTGTATAAGGAGTTGAGGGGGGGGGAAGCATAGCCCTGATCCATGTCCTCAAGGAACATATTTAACAACCTACTTAGAGAAGAAATAAGGTTCATATAAAATGAACAGCAGAGAAGCAAATAATAATAAGAAACATACAATAAAGTGCCCAAGTGGGTGATGTATTAAAGGAAAAATAAAATAAAAGCAGACCTCTCTCTCCAAATCAGATTGTTTGCAAAACACCAACATAGAAAACACAGAAATGTGATTTTTTTATTACTGTAATTTTGTCATGCAAGTTCAGTGTATGTAACATTTGCTCAAGAACTTATTCAAGAAACAAGGCCATTTAAATAAGTAGTAAAGGGATTGCTGTATAGTAAGGACTCAATAAATGCTAATTACTGTTGTTATTGTCATTAGTTATGTAATATATAATGTGCTTTGGATAGCAGTGGCAATAAAATATTAGCCTCAGCTTTCAGTTTGTTTCTGTATTTTGTTCAGGCTGCACATTTTAGAGAAAAATCTTGATTCACACGGATAAATAGCTGTACATGGTAAGGTTTTGTTTATTTGATTTTAACAGCTTGCTTTGCTTTCACATTGTGACAGCCTTCAGTTAAATCAAGATGGCAAAAGAACAGTTTCTTTTAAGCATCCCTTCCTCCCCAGCAGAGGATACAAAAATCCAAAAACTTGATGGCACAAGTTAATTCATTGTTTATTTTAGTATAAAAAAAGAGGTGAGTGTGTCTATGTGCATTGTATTAATGTGTAACAACCTACAGTATAGAACCAGATATTTGAAAGCCTCTTAAAATACCCTCCTAAAATGTAATACTAACTTTCCAACTTACTCAATTTGAGAACCCCTGGTGTGTCTTATAAACTAGGGGGTCAACAAACCACATTCCATAGGCCAAATTTGGCGTACCACATGTTTTTGTATGGCCCACAAGCTAAAACTGGCTTTTACATTTTCAAAGGTTCAAATAAATGTTACAAAAACAAGGAGAATTTATCAGGACATGTGAAAATTATATGAAATCAAAATTCATTGTCTATAAATAAAGTTTTATTGGAACACAGCCATGCTCATTCAATTACATACTGTCTATGGATGCTTTCCTGCTACAGTGGCAGAGTAGAGTAGTTGTGATAGAGACCATATAGCCTGCAAAGCCTAAAGTACTTGCTGTCAGGCCCTTTACAGAAAAAAATTTGCCAACCCTGCTATAAGAAATATTGTGATTGAAAAAGAAGGGGGCCATTAAGTGCAGAAGCCAGGGAAGGCATTATGGAAGAGTTGGTTGGTCTTGAATAAGGCTATTTGGGTGGGCTGAGGAAGATCCACCAAGGAGAGGAAATATAAGGGAGAAGATGAAGAAGACTGAGGGTGAATGGCTCCCACTTGGTGTACCATAATCAAACTCATATATGTGAAATATTTAAGATACCAATAATGTATCAAAATAGGAGGTTTCATGAACTTAGTTTCTTTAGAAATGATACATATTACTTATAATTTGTTTACATTAGGATCAAGCTTATTAAAACATTCTACTTATACTTATTAACTGTTCATTTGGTAATTCTTTTAACAAATATCTCTTGAGTGCCTATTGTGTATGAAGCAGTTTTTCAGGAACTAAAGGTGTAATGGTGCATAAGCAAAAACAAAACTAAACAAAGGTGGGGGGAAGCTATGGTCCCTTTTAGCCTTTTTAAGAGATTATAGTCTATGGAGAAGAAGGAGATTTCCCAAATAATCACAAACAAATGTAAAATTACACTAGGAAAGCCTTTAATTGACTTAGGGGATATGAACATATGATAAGTGGGTAATTCCAGAATCAAAGGGTTATAGAAATCTTCCCTGAGGAGGTGTAGGTTAAGCAGAAATTCAAGGAAGAAACAGGAGTTACTCTGGGGATGAGTGTGTGGAGGTGGTTAATAGTCGAGTCAGAGAGAAATGCAGGTGCTAAGGGACCATGGTGGGAATGAGTGAAAGTAGGTTCCCATGGCCAGATACAGGGGTGAGGAAGAGCATAGTGAGGGTTGAAACTGAGGCAAAAGCCAGAAGATGCAGGGCTTCCTCCTCATATTAAGATTTTTGTTCTTTATCCCAAGAGCAGCAGGTTTCATTGAAATATTTTAAACAAGAGGAAACAAATTGTAGACACAGGCCAGCTAGACCAGCTAGAAGGCCATTGCAGTCCAAGTGAGAGATGAGAGCATTTTGGATCATGGTGTACCAGTAGAGATGGAGAAAAGTAGGTAAATTCAAAGTGTATCTTGGAAGCAGAACCAACAGGACTTGATGGATTTGGATATGAGGAGACAGTGAAGGAGAGGGAAATGTCACCTAAGACTATTTGGTTTTGTTTTTTCATTACAGGAAAAATAGGAGTACCATTCTCTGAGATGGGCAGCCTAGGAGAAGGGTTGTCAAAAATTCACTCTTTGGCATGTGGAATTTGAGGTGCCTTTGAGGCATTCACTTGAAATGTTCTATGAGTGATCTGCATATAAATGGAGTATGCATATTTGTGTATTAGTAATCTGTGGATAGGTAGGTGCTGCTTTAGAGCCATGGGTAACAGAGGTTGCTTCTAGAATGAGAAGAGAAAGGGGCCTTGGACCAAGATATGAGGGATACCTTTTAATAACTGGCTAGAAGAGAGTAAGCCTGGAATGTATATAGAGGAGAAGCAGAAAGCAGGAGTAAAACCAGAAGAGTGTTGTGTGGTTGAAGTCAGAGGAAGAAAACTGTCGAGGGAATGACAATACTTTAGAAAAGTCAGCACAAAGAGATTGATGAGTATCCATGGATTTTGTGATATGAAAGTCTTTGGTGACCAGAGCAAAAAAATGTTTCAATGAGGCAGTGAGAATAAAGTCCCTAAATTATTGTTTCATCAAAGTTATTTATAGATTTAACTATATTAAAGAAAACCTGTGTTCCCAGGTGTAATCTTTTTATTGTTCGATTGATCTCCAACTTTACAATGGCAGGTAATTAAAAAAATGGGATTCACTTAAAAGAAATTTGCTTTATAGCAAATTTTGATTGAAACATCTATTTCCCATCGCCTAAATACTTAAATCTTACCCACATTATGTACACCAAATCCTCTTTAATAAGAAAGGCCAATAATGAGAAAAAGATTGTTGTTGAAACATTTAAAATTCTTTTAAGAAATAGAATCAAACTGGTGACTCGTGAGAGATACCACAATTCTCACAGGACTTGTCAATTTTAAGTAGGTTCCTAGCAAACTTAATTGTTTACTCCAATTTAGTAAATAATGCCTTCCTGCCTCACCAAGATATATTTTCTGTGTGGCTGAAGTATTATCAAAGGAAAGCTGAAAAAGGGGACGTGTGGAGCAGAAGAAAATCTATGTTATGCATTTTATTTATAGAGCTTTGTTTTTTCATATGTATTTAATTGGTTTTCCTCTGTTTTCATATTTTGTTATAATGTGAAAAAAGCAGGGACTGTCTCTATCCCAGCTGGATTCTTTGGAAGCAGACACAGAGATGGAGATTGGGGTGTATGATATTTATTAGGGATCAACTTCCATAAAAGAAGTGTGAAGGAAGAAGGATGGCGTAGAGGTAAAACCCAAACTGTGATGCAGTCAAAAAGGTGCCGTGGCCACCCCAGTGGGGAGCTCCGGAGCAAGTGTTGCCTCTTGGATTGTCCTGCTTTGGGCTGAAATGGATGGATCTTTCTGTGCCCCTTGCTCAGTCACTGTTGCGGGCTGCTGCTTGGGTGAGCCTGGCTGCTGTCCACACCCTACCATTGGTACCACGTCCTTGCTGGAAGAGGGATCTGAGCAGGGCATGTCTATCTCTACCACAATACAATGTAATATTCCACATATTTTGAGTTGAATACCTTGTATACATTTAAATAGCTTTGGTTTTTTATGTTACAAGTAACAAAAACAAAAACTCACACTCATTGGACTCAATTGCCTTATGTAAACAGAGGCCCAGGGATTGGGTAGGCTTCAGAGCTTCCTTAATCCAGCAGCTGCAGCTCCATTCTCTGGGGGTTTCTTGACTTTGTCCTCTGCAGTGTATGTAGTATATATGAGGCTTTTCCTGTAGGCTGCCCTCTCTCGTGGTAGCAAGGTGCCCATGGCCCCACACCTACATACCACTCAGTCCAGGGCAGGAAAGAGCATCTGGTGGTATGCCACTGTAGGAGTGGAAAAGTGTGATCCCCTTCCTCACCCATCATAAGGGTCATGACCAACACTCCTATAACAAAAGACAGGTTAAGGAGAAAAGTATAACAAATTTATTTAATCGAAGTTTTATTTGACACAAGAGTCTTCAGAAATGAAGTCCCAAAAATCCAGTGAAAACTATCTATTTTTATGCTTAGGTTTGATGAAGAATGGAGAGCTATGTAGAAATGTGATTGGACAAAAGGGTATGATCTGATGGTAGGAGGGCTTGTGGGGGAACCCAGCAAAGCCTGTCTGTTCAAATTTTCCCTGGCCTCTTCTGAGTATGGGGCAGGACCCCTCTGGAATGAGAGTCTTCAAGGCAGAAGGGAGAGAGTGACCTTTCTAGGTTTTATGGCTTGCTTTGGGGAAGAAGAATTTTAGTTTCTATGTCCTGCCTTGGGGGAGAGGAATTCTAGTTTCTATGAATGGCTTTGGTGGGAGCAGAAAAAGGGGCAAGAGACATGAGGAGGGGAGACGATCAGAAAGACCTTGTTTCTGAGGCCCTTGCAATGTCCTTTAGTTCAAAGTTCTCAGCATGCCAAGGAACCATACTTTGGGATATCATGTTCTGAGCCCTGACAATATTCATGCACAATATTCATGCACAGTTCTGAGGTAAACACAGCCTGGACCACATGTGGTTAAAACAGTGGGTAGAGGAAGCAATAATTAGCTTAGCCTGGGCTCAGTGGTCTATTCTTAGAGCCCAGGGTACAGTCTACTTCTACTGGAACTCCATGGATTCCCAGTAGAAGTCAGGGGCTGCTACATAGGGAGGGGAGGCCACTAACAAACAATGAGACGTGGGTTTTGGAAAAATGCCTCTGGTTATAGTGTTGTTAGATAATAATTGGTTTTCCTTACCTGTGTGGGCATAACTGTACACCAAGCTACATACTAAAAACTTAGTTATTGAAAACCCATTTCTCCTTGTTCTTTGAACTGTAACTTGGGGCTAAAGTTAAACTTTTAAACACTAAAGCTGTCATAGATTTGGACATCGAGTGCAGGAAAAAAGAATGGAGGAGCTCTGTAAGACTATGTAATCAAATCTGAAATTGATATGTTTGACTTTCATCTTGTCTTTTTTGCTCTGGTTCACCTCTGGGTGAAGATAATAATGAGGAAAAGAAGTAGAAGAATCAAGGAGCTTAGATAATTCAAAAATGTAAGCCCAAATTAAATAAGTGAAAGCTGACTTTTGGGTCAAGTTGCAACTCCAAATAGAAAAGAAAAATGAATAAAACTGGCATACAGTAATTGTAAGTGTTAAAATATTTATCTACCTTAAGAAGTTTCTAGTCTCGTCTGGGACACCTATTGTTATCAATGGGAAGTAGACCCCATAAAAATTTATTTTTTTGGAAATTTTGTTAGGTTTTCAACAAAACATCAGCATTTGATTTCTCTGCCTTTACTAAATGGTTGAGATTGCAGACTGACACTTATTAATTATACCAGATTTCTAGTTTTAATTAGAGAATCTCTTCTGAGACTAAACCTTTTTACCATTAGGCTGTTTGAAACCTATGAGATAAAAAGGGAGAGTTCTTTCAGAAAATTATTTACATGATTTTAATTAATGATTATAATCTCCATGGTCATTTTTGCAAAAGAGCATTTAATCCCTTAACTAGTTTTCATGATTTGCATTTTGCAAAAACATGTCGGCCCTGCAGGCTTATTATCTCTGAGTTGTGTTTTTTTTCCAAATGAAACTTATTTTTGGGTGAGTTTTATTTTGCTACCGCTCTAAGCCCCGTTTCATACCTTAACACCTGTTTCTCATGCAGAGCAAACCGATTGGTAGAAAAGTAAAGTTTGCTTCCTTTTGCCAAGACAGAACATAGCCCTTGGCAAGGTTACCTTTGAAAACAGTTTTTCATGCAGAGACTGTATACAAGTAGCATTGCTGTTGCCAAGATCCTCTGACTAATGAAGGGTCGGAGAGACGGTGTATTCTTTTTCATTGCTCGCGGCACGTATATGTAGCATTTCTTCTGAGAAAAGGCACTCTAGCGTTTCAAACAGAAGCTAGAAGTTTAACCTTCCAGGAGGAAGGTCAGTGTTAGTTTTTATTGATAACACAGAAGAAAGCCACTTTATAAGAATATGAAAGATAAATTCTTTGCTAAGCAGAAACGATTAAAACGCAGTGAGTTTTCCATCTTTCTTATGAAAATCAGTCTGAAACTATTTTACATTTTCAAAGTTGCTTTTGTTTTCCCTCCTAGCATTGGTGTCAGTCAGTTGCTTCATATTGATGATATTAAGCACCAGTCTCCAAGCTGTGGAGACTTGGTGAGAATTCTAGGCCCAGCTTCCTATGTACATCTGCCCGGTCTGTTTTGCTGCTGGTAGGCCGTGTATATTTATTTTCTGGTTATGTTTAATCATATTTTATGAGAACATTTACATTTCCAGTATGCTTTAAACTAACTGTACTTTAATGGTTTCATAAGCTCTGAGACTGATGCTTTGTTTCACAAGTTGGAAAATCCTAGATAGTAGTATTTTGTTATTTTATGTGAAGCTAGGGAAGGAATAGAAAATGTTTATTCCTATGTGCATGATAAAGGATGTTGCTATCTTAACATGTCTCTGTGTGTGTGTGTCTATGTGTGTTTTCTGAGGTGAGAGTGAGGGAGAAGCCATGGAGAGGGATCTAGTGTTTTTTGCTTAATTTTCCTCATATTAGGTGGATGTTTTCCACATTAAAGATTTTTTTATATATTATGCCTCCTTAAACATTGATTACTTTGGGGGTTATATTTTTCACTGTTTTTTCTTATATCTTCCCCTATTCAGTCATGTACAAGGACAAAATAATGCATTAATTCCATAAAATTTTAGCAATACTGCTACACAACATTGCCTTCCTAAACAAATGTAAATAGCTGATTGACAAATTCAACATTTCTTTAAGTAACAAATTCTGTTATTCAAATCTTACTGAAAGGCTCCACTTCCCTCCAGATACTATAGGAATTCACCTATTTTCACTTTTGTTCCATAATCTTTTTATATGACTTTTGGCCAAAGATAATCTGATCACAGCATAGTTTGATCTGTTCATTAAAGGTTGGGAAATAAATTCTAAAAAAGGGATTGTAACAAAACAATAGTGTTCTCATTAAACATTTTTGGTTTGCTTTATTATTATTATTTTTGTTTTGATGTTTTACAAAAAGTAAATTATAGAAGAATTTGTAGAAGATGACTCTGGGCTGTCATTGGGTTCATGTTCTAGCACACATTGCAGGTGATAAAGGAATATTTCTAGGACTAGAAATAAGAAAACTTGAAATAAGCAGAATAGATTGCTACTTTTTAAATTTTTTTCTCCTGTGAAACAGAGGCAGCACATCAGGTAACTGGTTACACCTGTCTGTCATTGGAAATTTTTAGAATGACAATGACAACCACTTATGTAGAGTACTTGGTATGTGTCAGGCATTATTTTAGGCACTTATTTTGGTAATATTGAGTCATTTAAGTTTTATAACAATGCTATGAGGTGTATCACCGTTCTAGAGATAAGAAATTGGATACCTACAGTTATATTGCTTGGAAGTGACTTAGCTGAGATTTAAACCTAGGAAAACTGAGCCCACTCTTGATGGTTGAACCACTATTCTTTCTACATTACAGTATTGGCATTTTGTTACCTGAGGAGACTTCAAGGAAACTTTAAGAAATCCTCTGTAACCCTTCTTATTTTAGGTATGTCCTCATATGTAAATAAGTAATTGGCTCAGAGACTTTGAGTAACTTTCCAAGACCAGATTGTAGGGATAGAGGTATAATTATAGCTGAGCCTATGTGCTTCTTGGTTCCATGTTTTCTCACCCACTAGGCACCGGCCCTGGTAACAATTTTGGAGGTCTCATCTAACAGGAAGCCTCTTTCCTTATGCTGTATGAAGAGTTGAGAGTTGGGCTTAAGCCTTCCCTTCTTGATGGATTTGCAGCCCAGAATGGAATGGAAAGTTATCTGGAGAGGGTAAAAAGGGGAGGGAAGCCAAGTAAGTGCAAATGGAGTGGGTCCTGGAAGAATGACTTGGACATTTTTTGTGAGGCAAACTTGAGTAATATCTAAACGTGGTTGTAAGGAGACCCTGTGACTGTTGTGTGAATTTTATCTTAGAGGAAACAGTCTTAGTGGGCAGGGACCCTGATTTCTTAAAATACAAATGCTGTGTTCTCATGACTCTACTGATTCCAGATCTTGCCTCTACTAACAGAGTATAGGACTTCTTAACAAGATGGGAAATGCAAATACTTATTGAAACTTAAGAATTGTTTCCCCATAGCAATTTGTTTGGAAACATCTAATTTCAGAGAAAAATTTTACCCTTACTATAGACAGGAATAATTCATAGGCGGCCAGATCACTATACTTTGTATTTCTGTGAGAATATTAACTTTTAAGTGATTTTAGGCTTTTATTTTAAAAAACACCATAAATTTAACCATAAGTTAAATTTATCTGGTTGTAGTTCTCTAAGATATTTGCTTTGACTCCTATTCATTCATTCCATCAGCCATATCCACAGTGGTACAGGGATGCACTGCATAAATCTAGTGTCTGCGGACAGTAGGTGGTGGAGTTTAATCTTATACTACAGTGCAGTGTAATATAGAAATACTATGCTTAATATCTGCCTCCCTGCCTTGTTTCTTAATTGGATCTGTGCTCTAGGGGGCATTAGGTTGGAGTGAACAGTATAGAAACATTGCATTCTTGAAGCCAAGTCAATTAATCACACAATGTATTTCAAAAGAGTTACGTCTAAATAATTGTTGTATAAATTAGGCCCATTGCAATTGCTGGGTAGTAAACATGAGACAAGCCTGTTTTATGCAACCTAAAAACCTCACAAGTTTGTACTTCTAAACCCCATTGTAAGATATTCCGTAAAGCCTCATTGCTCCCACCCACAAAATAACCATACACTTTGTTATAACTACATTGGTTATGTTTTCCCAGTGAGCCTATGATTACACATTTAAATTTTTAAGCAGAGGTTAATAGTGATGAGATTTTTTAGTTTGAGGGTATTTTATTTCTCTCTAATAACTTTCTCTGGTCCTTGTATAATACAGAGGATCAAAACATAGGTAAAGAATGTTTTGTCTTTAACAGTATTGAAACTCCACTCCATGGCTTTCATCATACCAAATAACATCAAATACATTATCTCTATTTTCATTTTAACAGGAGTCAAATTGTAACTTGAGACTTCCTATTTCAGAAATATGTCCAAAATTCTAAAATGGGCCCTGTGGAGAGCATTTTCAAGTTCACACTTTACCCCATCGTTTTACAAACTTTTTCAGCAATACAGTCTAGGTACTCAACAAAAATTTCCCGCTGACCTCATTAAGAAGCACCCAGCTTTCTAGTAAGCATGGCCAAGAAGTTCAATTCTCACTGAACCAGGACTAACCATTTGAACTTTGCTGTTCACATTTCATCATCTTCTCAGACCTCAAATATGTTTGACTTCAGACCTCTAAGGTAATATTCTTGAGAATGCTTTTTTAGTGATTATTTTGGCTCATTTGTAAACACAGCTCAAGCTAGCCAGTCTAGTGCAAAGGACGGGAAGGAAAGTATGAATCCAGAGCTTTCTCAGCCATGGTTCTGAGTTGTGAAGAAAGTGATTTTGAGAGACCCCAATTTGCAGAGCTAAGTGGAAAGAGACACAGAGAAAGTAGGGCTTCAGTATTCCCGCTTCCAGTTGTTGCTGAATGCATCTTCCATTGGCATTTTATGCAAAGTTAGTTCAAATTGGGTTTCTTTCACATTGAATAAAAGCAATCTACTGGATTAGGTATATCTTCTCCAGATTTCCATAGGACCCCCACAAAATTCTGTGATCCCCACTTGCTACATTGCTTGATTTTTATTTGTCTGTCTCTGTGAGGAGAGACTCTGTCTTCATTATTACTTAGCACAGAGTTTGGAAGTTAATGGATAATATGTAAATATTGAATAGAGAATGAATGAGCAACTATATAAATTTCAGTGTTCTACCCTTTTCTAGCATGAAAAGGATTTAAATCTACTTGCTTTTACATGATCTGGTCATATAATGACTCATTATAAGACACATATATAGAAGCTGTGAAAAATTTTTTATTATTAACCAATTTTTCCAATAGTATTTCCAGTACTATTAATATAAAACTGATAATGTACCCTTCCATTTTTTCACTTATTTCCTAGCTAAATATAGTTAACTCCTGGAGCCTGGTTTCATGAGATTGACCTAATCCTCTGTAAGAATTCATATCTATGTTATTCCAAGTATAGAAAATATACTTTATATTTATTTATAAATATAGCTCTAATGCTTTCCATAACAAGGACCTTAACATGGTGCATTTTCAAGGAAACTTGCTTATACAATACTGTAAAGCCTTGTTATATTTGTTTTATCACCTTCATCTGAGCAGCCTTCCAGACAGAACAGGTTAATTCTTTATTTTTTGGTTTCGGTTATCTTTCATTTCCTCATATGTAATATTTTTCATGATAAGTTTTTTACTTCAATTTAGGTCCCTGTAGATAATACCTTATAATTGGCAGTAATTATATTCATGAGTAACATTTTCTTTTCTTTCACTTGCATCTCAAGTCACAAGTAAAATGAAGTATGACTGGAGTCATGTTTCTTTAGAAGCTAAGCAGGGTGTTAATAAATATTTAAAAACTTGTTCTCTTCACCCCTTGTCCCCACTTTAGCTCTGAATTCCAGAATCAACGCAGTTCAAATTTTTATCCATCAAGAGTTGTTTTTCCCTAGATTGGTGCTACTCAGCGTAGGAGTAGAGCCACAGAGGAGTTTTTCATTTTTTACTTTGTCCTCTTTAGTCTGCCATTTAACCGACTATTGCTGTGAAATATCAAAAATATAGACTCACTGGCATTTCTAACTTTTGTAACTTGACATAGGCCTAAAGAGTTCTCTTCCTGAAGCAAAAAATATGTTTAAGTAAAAAAAAGACTATCAAAAAATAAACATATATATTTCAATAATTTTATGGTCATGATTCCATACATTTTTACCTTTTTCACCTTAGGTGTGGTCCTTTTATTGGTGTAGCTCTATAACATCTTTCTGCTAAAAGCAACATATTTCATGTCAGAGAGGGTGAGTATACCTTAGCCTTCCTCTAGACATCTGAAATGTTTCTGATGAAAAAGAGGTAATGAAGGATGAGTTAATAAGTGTTGTTAGTCGTTGAGGTTAGATATGGTTGAGGATTTCCTTGTCATACTCTCCAGGAAAGTTTCTCCAGGTTGTGAGCTGCAACTGTTAATTGACTTGCTATTGCTCATACTTGAATTTCCAGTAATAACTATCTCATTTATACAATATATTGTAAGCGTTTGTGGATGCTAATAAGAAGCTTTCTGGGTACTCTTAAGTCCTTGTGTTTTGTTAAGTGAACTGTCTAAAACTTCAGCTGGATAAAGTTAAGTATGAGGAGGATAAAGATGATGACCGCTTTTGGACATGTGGAATCTCAATTTAAGTCCACGTAGACAAGTGTTGGCGGCATAAAGATTAAGAGTAAAGATCAGTGCTTGGGATGCCTTTGGGAGTCATTCAGGCAGAGCAATATATACATCACTTGGAATAGACGAGGTTACCCCATTCAAGAGTGCTGAGAAAACACCACTGAAATATGAAGAAATTAAGAAGCAATCAGGAAGACAGAGAAAGAACCAATCTGATGCTCCCATGGTTTCATGAAAGGAAGTGTTTGGCAAATTTCAATTCTTTAGAATTGTGCAGATGAAATTCTGAGGTAGGCCTTGATTTAAGAAATTATGTGATTTAGGCAATTTTGATGGAGTTGTACTTTAAAATGTAGAGGATAGAAACTAGATTATAATGTATCAATGAGAAATGAAATATAAGGAAGAACAGCGTGTTTAAATGATTTGGCCTTTACTCAAGAAGGGAAGGAGAAAACGCAATAATTAGGGAAAGTAGAATAAGGGAAGTTCCTTTTAGGGTTTTGGAAACTTGAACAGGGGAAAACAGAGACAGACACTAAGAGAGAGGGAAAGGGGGAGAGAAAGAGAGGAGAAAGAGGAAGAGAAAAAGAGTAAGAAGGAAAAAAAGGCGGGAGGGGGACAGGCAGGGCCGGAGTGACTTGGAATTAAATTGATTGTCAATTTGGATCTGGATTGAGATTGGCACAAAGAGGAATCCATGCACTTCAATGAAATCATCCTCACAACTGGAGGTCTCAATCATGAGATGAAGTTTTCTCTCTACACATGAGAGATATTGTACAAATAGAGTTCTTTAATTTCAGCCATTCTTCAGTCCTGAAGTGGGTAGTCCCTGTACAAGAATTGCTCTATTGCCTTATACCTGAAAATTTTATACACATAGGTTGAGTATAATAGGATCGTGAAAATCTTGGTGCTTGCATTCCTACTTTCAAAACAGACTATTAACCTGCATGTTTTGGCAAAGAAGCCAAGAGTTACACTTTGGGAATTGCAATGTGACAACTGAGTTCATCCTAGCAGTGCAATCTGTAACTGATAGTGCCATTTGTATCTCCATAACGTACACTGCTGTCAGAAATTGATCTTTTATTTTATCTTAAGATGCTTTGGATTCTAATTAGCTGAGACAGCTTTTTCTCCATCAAGAAACTGCATTTATTTGGTTTTAAAAATAAAAGTGTTATCACAATGCCTTATCTGCTGCATTTGCAAAATTACTGAATTTAAAATATTTTTAGCACTCAACTCCTCTTTTTATTTAAAGGATTCACTTTTATTTATAGCAAAGAATTTCCTTAAAATCTTGCTGCAAATTGAAATTGCAGTTCCCAGTGGTAGTTACATGGTAAGTGGGTATTCTGGGTTTGCGTCTCTCTCTTTTAGAGGGCCTTTTTGCTCCACTGCACTCTGGAACTATTCAGCCCTAAATTATCTTAATCTCACTAGTTCAGATAATAAGGACCCTGGTTAGTAAAAACTGTCCAAAGCAAACTATATATTTTTAATTAAGTGACATTAGATTGGTTATCTTTATATCTATGTTTTCAAAAATGCTGAGATCCTTGCAATTGAGGTTTGGTTTACCCTAATGAGTTTACCCTAATGAGTACTATTTTGATTTATGCAATAGAAATGACAGTAAGAAAAGCAGATGCATCTTGTGAGATGGGTTCAAAGCATTTATAGTGATAAGGTGTCCCCCTATTGAGTAAACACTGTTGGTAACTTCAAAACAGTGTAATTTTTCAGTTTTCATTTTATAGCAGTTTTCTTTATTCATGATATCATGAAAAGCTCTTTGCATTTGCCAGCATGAAAGATAAGATTTTTAGTAATAGAAAAGAACTGTTAAAAGTATCTTTAAGTGTTAATGTCTCTGAGCCTAACAGTAAATTTAAAAACCACCACACTTCCTGTAGATAAATGCAATCCTGAGGAAACCATCATTAATCTGATCAGAACCTTGAGATTATATGTTATTAAATCTTTTTCAGGATTTGGCTTTGTAGGACCTTATTGAATATAATGGAATGACTTAGTGAACATTTTAATTTATGAGATTTCTAACATTGATAGGTTTGTTTATAAATCTGTTGCATGAAGAAATACCTCTACTTATTCTGTTTTAATGAATAATATTTTAATTTGAAATATATACCATATTTCCAAAGAACTATCATAGGATAGCAATAGAGGAAGAATCAACCAACTAACTTAGATGGGTAATTTTCTTTGTAAAACTATTTGTGTAGATTAGTTTTGTTTGACCATTGGAGTGCTGTCTTGCTTCAAAATAATCATAGCTAGTAGTCTGGAATATAAAGTTAAAAAATCCATTATCAGCACTATAGAGCTTAGTTTTAGGCATCTGCACAAGGAAGGTTTTGAAATTAGAAAGATATATGTAAGGAGTCGTCAGCTCTCATTTCTTCCTCCAGCTGTGCGGGGCATGACATCCTTTGAAACCACGAAAAGTAAGACACTTTGCTTTACCAACTGTAACTAGTCTAGGGGGAAGGAAGAGTCTTCCTTTCCTCCCTGGATCAGCAGGAAGTTTACCTCTGTGATTTCCTGACTTGCAGGTTACAGAATCATGCTTTTTAATGAGGATAATTTCCTTTGTGACTTTTTCCTGCAAGTTCTTATTTTCTATGTATATGTACAGTTGGCATGATGCATATACACAAAAACACATTAACAGAGATAAAATTATCTTTTAAAAAATAAATTTCCCTTATTATTTCTTTTTTGCCAGATAGCACTCTTATTGCATATCTTAGACTTAAAAAGGTGTAACCTGTTTTTAAAATAAAATATGCATTCTGTTTTTAAAATAAAATATGCCTCGCTGTAAGCCAAATTGTTGAATTAAGTCCTGGTCTCCTAAATCTTTGATATCCACCTTTTAAAATACAATGTAAATTATTTAATGTAGATATAGCAGAACCCAAAAGAGGAAAACAATTGATGTTATAGTTTAAGTAAACATGATTCAGTTGTAAATTTTAGGACATGGTCTCTATGTAGTTTTTCTTATTTTTCTAGCTCTACTCCCCAAATAACAAAATGTTGTATGAAAAGAATCAAAATATTTCTTCCTGTAGACTGTAGAGGGTGTGTGTGTGTGTGTGTGTGTGTGTGTGTGTGTGTGTGTGTGTGTGTGTGTGTGTGTGTTTGGGTATAGGTAATACCATATATATTCACAACTTCAGACACTTGTTTTAACAGAATTATCTTTTGATCTTGTTTTTAGCAGAATCAGATATTCTTTAAATGTTTTCTTACATCATTCCAAGGCCAAGAGTATTCTAAGAACCCCATTAGCTAGCACTGCTATACAAGTTTAATGTTTTTTCTTGGTTTTTGTTTTAAACGGTGTCAGTGTTTCCATTATAAATGCTATTTTCCAGGCATCCGTTGCTCAGCATAGGCTATAAACATTCATTCTGGGCTAACACTTGTCAGAATAAGTCTGTTAGCAATTTAAGAATATTTATATTGTATTGGTTTAAAGAGAACTTTTATTTTGGCTAGCTTTAACAAAAACATCTTTGAATAAGTATTTCATGGCGCTTTTGTGATAATTGACTTTTGATATTTAGTCAAATGAGTATGTCAAAATATTTAACTGAAAATCGAGTGTTATATGTGTGTTTTAATTACTGAATATTTTTTATGACACATGTTAGATCCACAGGCAAAAACCAACAACTTTGTGATACTTTCACATGCCGAATGAAAAGTATTTTAAAAAACAGCAAAGAATCTAAAAAGTGATATCAGAGTATCTGTTTTTTCCAAATACTTATAGGCTATATGAAAATATGAGTAAATGTGAAATGTCAACACATGAAGGAAAAAAAAAGTGAAGTAGTAAAGCAGCTGTTAACTGTCAATATATGTCCAAGCATGATTACCAGAAAACTGCAATGTGAGAAAATGTACTGATAGGTGATTGAGATCTCTCCATGTGATTTGGTAGATGATAAACTGTACTTGCAAATTATGTTCTTAGCCCATAACTTAGAATTGACCATATTTTTATTTTTTAACAGAAAGTGACAGATATTTATGAATGTAAAGTAAATCTTTGTTACCTGCCCAAATGTTGGGATAGTTTCACTCAGTGTAATGGGAAAATAGAGATGAGCAGATCCAAGTTTGTAAGGCTTGTCATTTTTATAACTTGCTGTTCACCCCTTAAGAAATTGAACACAAAATTAGGTTCTAAATGTTTAGTCATCTTTATCGTACTTAAAATACTTCATGAAAAATTTACATTTGACCACATAAATAAATGTGGGGTTTATGCAATCTAGGGATCTTCAAGCTTTGTAGATCATAGAAACTGACATTCTAGTAAATATGATTGTTCCTTTAAATTTTTATTTTCTAGTTATTTATGCTAGTAATTTTTCTCATTTTACCACTTACTTTAGGAGGGTTTTTGCATGTTGTTTATTCATTCAATGTTTATTGAACTCCTCCAGTTTATGAGGTTCTGTGCTTACTAATAGGAATAAAATGATGTCTGTTCCCAGAAGGAAAATAAAAGAAGTACACATATAACAATAGAATTATATGAAGTAGATATTAAGTCTTTGTTACATGACTCGGGTAATTCCATATATTTTTAGTGCATTAAGAAAAACCCCATATTGTTATAACAAGTTTTCTTCTATATTGTATAAATTGTTAATGACATCATCACGTTTCTTTTAGAATATTCATTCAGCAAACAAAATTCATTCTAGAGTATGTCTTTTAGTACATTTTTAAAAAATATAATGTAGACTCAGGTTTATATAATACTGTGATCTTTATGACAATTATAAGAAGAAAATTAATAATTCATTTTTCAGAGAATAATTTTATTTATAGAATAAATTTTTCCTTTGCACTGTTATTTAGCTTTTATATCTAAATGCTCAGTGTTCATTTTCAAAACCCAGATGCTTTATTTAATTTCAGAAATAATTTTCTCATGCATTTTTATACTCTTCTGAAATTCATACTCTGAAGACATATCTGTTGTGTTTTGAAGAATTGAGAATATAAGTGAGAAATTCTTATATCCCATTTTAGATGAACATTGTAATTATAAAAACAAGTGATAAAAACAAAACTTGTGAGAATATGCAAGTTGATATAGATGATAAAATAAATAAAATAGAGGAAAATTGTAATTACTTGCCTTCTAAAATGATACATTATGTAAAGAATATTTTAATATTACAGCACTATCCTCAAGTTTTAGGTAAAAATTATACACATGAAGTCTATTTTATATATCCTGCTTTATTTTAAAAAATCATCTATAGTAAATAAAAGAGATGATATTATAATTCTCAAGAATTATATAAGTTCTTTAAAGTCACTTTAGTATTAAACATTGTAATAATTATAATTAATTCTTTTAAGCCTTGCAATAAGACAGGTCATATACATGTATTAGTCCATAAAAAGTATATATCCCAAACTTTTTATAAGTCAAAAAAGATTTCAGTGGTAATCTGTATATTTAGTTTATATCTTATATAAATTAGTATTTATGGTTATTATATTGGATATTTTAAATGTTTTTTTCTTTAACCCAACATAGTGCTTTGGTTAATAACAGTACTAGTTAGCAGATGCTGAATGCCCTCTCAGTTTTCATGACCTTCCTTATAATCAATAGCATGATGTCTCTTTTGTCCCCAGTAAAGACATTTTGGGTTAGGAGTCTTAAGTTTCAAAACGTATGTCTGCATACTTTCTTTTCGTACTTTCCACTTACTAGCTTTCGGAGAAGTTCTTATCAGGAAGAGAGTCAATGAGCATCTCTGCCAGAAATCTAACCTTCAACAATCCTGTTTCCTTATGAAGCCATTTCCTTCCCCAGGTATCATTAGTGCTCCTTTAACAACCATCTCTTTCCCATCTGAGACCCTACTGGAAATTTGAGGATTTCTAATTCAGACAGTCATGGTTGTTTTATTTCACTCTTCTCACTTTTTCTTTTTCTTTTTTTCTCATCACCTCTTGCTTGAGAGGTAGGTAGTCAGGGATTTTGTCCTGAAACTCCAAGGTTACTAGAAAGGGAGACCCTTCTAAAACCTAAGTTTATAACCTTTTTTTCATGTTGGAGCTAACTTTTTCCCCTTGTTTACCCATCTGTCAGGCAGCATACTCCATGTGATTGATGGCCGTAGTTTTTAGGGACTTATAATCAATCATATACCTTGAATTATTAGCCTTGAGAATAAGACGGTAACCAGAATTTATTAATTTTGAATTGTCTTCCCATTCTGTAAAAATTCATAGTAAATCATTCAGTAGTCATAACATACAAGGAATTAATTGCTATGTTGTATTTTTGAATTTTAAATTTTTACCATTGATAAAATATAAGGAATAATTTGGTAATATCTTTCCAAATAAAAAGTGTATACCCTTTGCACAGAACTTCCATTGTAGGTATTTATCTAACAGATAAACTCCTACATGTGTAAAATAATATTTAAGGATATTTTCTATATGTGTTATTTGTATGTCTATGTACATGTTAAAACTAAAAAGTTTTATATATGGAAAGTGAAAAAGTGTTAATAAAATGCAGAAACAGCATGTATGCTATGCTATTATTTATAGGGAGACAAATTATATGTATACATACGTGTATGTACCATATACATATATGTACACACAGAAAGCATATGTTTGTAAATTCATAGGTTACTTGTGGAAGGCTATTTAAGAAATTACTAACAGACTGGGCTCCAGGGATAGGAACTGGGCTTCTAGTGATAAAAGAGGGAGAGAGGTAGACTTCATTTTCATTATCTTACTCTTATAGCTCTTATATGTAATTATTATCTAAAAATAAATAAAATATCTAAAATTAAAATTAAGTTTAAAACTTAAAATGAAAAAGCAGTGACCCAGGTGAGAACTTGTGACAGAAGGAAACTTCAGGAACTCTTTGCTACTGTTTAGCCTAGGAACTGGGAGATAAAATCACCAAGCCCTTTAGTTCTAACTCAGCCCATCAGACCAACTCTGTGCTATAAATTTTTGAGTAGGTGAGAGTACACTAATCTGACAAGGCCAGCAGCAATTCAGCTTCTATTACAGTAATATCTAATTTTAAATTAATAAATTACTATTATATAGGAGTTTGGTTTTTATGAGTTTATCCCAGAGAGGCTTCTCAGTTTCTCTGTAAGAATAAAATCATTTCTAGAGTGCAAAGGTGAGGACTAGGTCCTGACTGTAGTGGCTGGGATGAAGTGCTGCCCTTGCTGTCTGGCACCCTCAGATGGCACTTCTGCCCTGTGGCTGTCGCAAGGCTGGATGCACATGTTGTTCACTGCCCATCTGTGGTCTCCTCTATCTTGCATTTTAGTTTCAGTTCTTCAGTTTTTATTTCATAGACTAAAATGAGCCCAGATCCCAAGAGAGGTAGAAAAATGAGCGCTCGTTAGCTACATTGCAAATTGTGAAATCATTTCTCAGAAAGTGAAACTTGATAGACTCATAAAAGAAAATTATCTTTATGCAAAATAACTCAACATAGAATAAAAAGCATAGCAAGTGATTGACTGACATAAATGTAGGTGTGCCTACAACATATGTTGATAAACAAGGCTATAATATTAAAGGGCTAGAAGCTATTTCATTTGTTAAATATCAAGTGAAAGTTGTCTTCACAATTATGAATATTTAAACAGTATTATTGCTTCTCAATATATTAATATGATCCATGCAAGCATACCACATCATTTTTATTACCAAAAAGGAAAAAATAATTAAAACTATAAAAAGCTGTTCTTAGTGTCATTTTAATGTGTCTTTGTTATTGCCATTTATTTCCAAGAGATAATATGAAAAAGAAATTGAGAAATAATGCATCAGTAGGTGATAAATTTTATTCATAGCAAACTATTTTGAAAAAAAAATCAGTATTGTTTTTCATCTAAGGGAATGTATTTACAACATTTTAAAAGTAAAGATTTGCTTTTTTCCCTCAAAATTTTTAATTTAGTATACCTTTTTGTATGATGTCCATCTTACCTAAGTTTTTAAACATAAAGAAGATTTTTATTCTTTTTAATGAATGCATATATGAAGAAATTTCTTTCTTCCCAATACACACTTATAGGTTACACACATAGATCCTTCCTTCATGAACGTGACAAATTAAGAAGAGTAGTTCAAAGATCAAGCTTCTTGTTTCCTTACATGTTTAGGGTAATAGGCTGAGGGGCCCTGAGGGCGGGCGGGATGCTGCAGCAGAAAGATACTGACAGTTGAGGTGTTTGAAACCCATTTTAAGGTAAGGTTACTGGATAGTTGTTACCACATACCGTACTTGACCCCACCTCAGACTTTCCTGTAACTGATATGAGACTAAATTCTTGGATAGTTGACGAGGAGAAATTCTGGTCTTTCTTCAAGTTTAGATACCAAGGCACTATTGTATCTTGGAGCACTCCAAGTAAGACTGTCACCATCGTTTCTCAAACCACTGGGAATAGTCTGCAGGACAAATGACAAAATTCTGGGCCTCTTCTTTGTATGTACATTTAGGGATGTACAGCTTTCCATTGTGAGAGATTAAAGCAGTTTTTTGAAGGGGGAAAAAATGAACTTAGAAAAATACATGCTTTAGTATAAAATGTTTCTTGACATATTAACTGAAAAGAACATGATGTAACATTGTGTCTCTAGTATAATAGTATATGAGATATAAGAAAGAAAAAACACAAAATAAAATATGTACAGGAAAACAGCAAAAGAAAATATATAAGAAGTAACCAGCGACTACATTAGATTCATAGGGTTTTTTTTTTTTCTGTTTTCAATTTTCTGAACTCCAGATTTAGTGAGTCTATATTGCTTACATCGTAATGAGGTAAAAGGAAAGCCCTGTACTTTGGAAATTTGATAATTTTGTGTATGTTTTTACACTTACTTCATTGTGCCTCCTTTTAACACACATACATTTATGTATTATATGTCAAAAAGAAAAAGACAGAAAGGAAAATAAGCCATAGAAAGGAGTAAATATAAAAAAAAATGTAATAAGTGGTTTATTCTCTAAAAAGAAATTGGTGTGAAAATTGTTTAGTATTTTAATTCCTAGATTGAGAGTGTTAAGTTTCACAAGGCTAGGGAGTTTTATCTATTTAATGTTTTCTGTAATATGGAATAGTTCACTCCCAGCTACTGAATAGTTTGTTATTATTATTTGTGGCTCCCTTTGGGGATTCTCTCCTCATTGCTTTGTTTTCTATCCCTGACAGAATAACTTTAATTGTTGTTGCGAAAGTTTGTGTTTTATTAAATTGACATCTATACTATTAAAAATATGAATTTTATATAGATGGATTTCTAGATTCATGTTGGATAGCCCTCATATTCATGGCCACAGAAGCATGATGTCTGTATGCTAATATGCTTACTTAATCTTTAATACATTATATTTTAATAATATTGGAATGCCAAGCTACGGAAGAGCAAATGAAAAGGTCATTTTTTATTCATGTACTACTGAATGTACCTTCTGCTTGCAGCTCATTATACATGCAGTTGAGCCCAATTTTTTAAAAGTGGAAAGCATACCAAATTAAACCACAAGTTTCACAACTGATGTTCCTTTTGTAAAAGAAGTGCTCTCCATCTTTTCAATTTTATTTATTCTGACTGCTTGTTACTCATTTGTGTTTCTCTCTTCTCTTGTTATAGTCAGAATTTCTAATCCCATTTCAAGCAGAAGGCTGCCACTTCTCATCAGAGAAGAGGCGATAAATACACATCACACTTATATATGCGGGCTTTCATCTGGGGAGCTCAAAGTGTTTTATGCATAAGTAGCATTTCCTACTTTGTGTTACGTAGGAAAAATGAAATCTAGAGAGCTTAGATGACTAAAGGAAGCCCACACCTGCAATAACGAAAGTCATGATTTTAATATAATATGTATCAGTGAAAATACTCTGGATTCCTGGACCTGGATATAAATTTATATGCTCTGCTTGAAGACTAACAGAATTGTGGAGACTAAAAGTTGGTACTAGCACCTTTTTGTCATAGCCAGTTTAGGGTTAATGGTGACATGACAAAAATGAGCTTTAACAAAGAATAATTTTACAGAACTTACTATTAATGCCTTTAAATATCAAAATTATAAAAATAACTTAACTAGGGGGAAAATGTATTTTCCTGGTCAAATCTTTTGAAAGATTTGTGACAGCAGGTGAGAGAGCCAGAGAACAGACAGCCTATAGGTGGGTGCTAGCCAGGACAACAGGAAAAGCTGGTTCTAGGAATGATCTTTGCATTCATTATGTATCTCTCTTTCTGTCTCTTTCTTCTCTTTTTTCTTCTTTTTTTCTTTCAAAAGGTACGGATCATCTCAGTGGTACTAAATTAAATATGGATAATTACTTGTAAAAACATGAGTAAGAGAATAATAGAAAATAGGCGGAAATATTAATATTTTAATTTAAAACCCCAGACCATCTTGTTCTGAAGATGTGTGGATGTAGGTGTGTGGTTCTCCTGCCTTGCACTGGATCTGTGGGGAAGGGCCCCAGGGACGTAGAAAATCAAAGGAATGGTGCTGAGAAGGTCTTTTTCTTACCTCTACCTTTGGTGGTGTGCAGATTGATTTAGTGCATGTGTGTGGAGGTAGGGTAAAGGGAGCCTGGGAAATCTGATTTACATGGAAAAGGGAGTTGGTAGGATTGTGTGTGGGTGAGAGGATGGAATGAGAAGAATTAAAACCAAGGAAGGCAGTGTCTGTGAGAGAGATGGGGGAATTGAGAGATTTAAATGTAGAGGTTAGAGGTTATTGCTTTCTGTGATGAGTAGGACTTTAGGAAAATTGATTTCTGCAAAGTATTTTCAGAAGTATATCTAGACACTAAGAGACCAGTGACTAGATAAAGTACTACTAGATAACGGATTCCTGAACTGCTGGCATATGACACTTTTTGGCTGGTGAAATAATATATCAAAAAGCACTGTGTGTCCCCTACACTCATTAGAGATGGCTGGCTGAGAGCAAAGGATATGAAATGATAGATTGGCTGAACAATAGAGGGATGTCCACCATGATCTCACTCTACCTCTTTACCATGTGTAACCCAAACCAGATTATGTTCTTAAATAATATAATTACTGAATCAACTCTAAGAAAAACTTTCATTTCCATTTAACTGAAAAGTGACTTGAAGCAGAATTCATTAATACCAATCAAGGTAATTTTTTTAGCTGTGGTATATCTGTATGTACACTTATGGAATAGGGATATTTAGATAATACGCAGATATGTGCTTATAGTATAATATTAATACATATATGGAAACTTCAAATTTCCTACTGAATGTGTATGTGTGTATATGCATATCTCTTCTAGAAAACCACTTTAAAATCACTCTCTATATAGGTATGATGAAAAGCACCTATTTTTTCCCCAAATTATCCTTATAAAATATAGAAATACTCTTGGGTGTTATAAATGCCTGGTTGATACAGTATTTGGGGGGAAGTTGTGGGTACATTAGCCTGGAAACATAAACATTTTAGGATGTTAGATTCCTGCCTGATATTACCACTGCAAACATTTCATGCTCAGCATTGCGACCCGGCCATGATGTTTCAGATGGTTCCCTCTGGAGAACGAAAGCAGCAGAGCATGAGGGTACCTAGGGACAATATTCTGCGTTGCTTGTATCTGTTCCTCTTTAGCCTTCCACCTGATGGCCCTAAACCAGACCAGCAGAGAAGTCCATCTTGTGCAGGATGGCATGCTTCTGACATGCCACCCTGCTGAGGCACCGTGGCCAAGTCTGGTGATGAGAGGGCATCTTAGGCACTTTCCAAGGTTCTATGATTTTGGAACAAGATCTCAGTCCCTCTGGGGGCTAGGCTCTAGCTTCTTCATGTGTAAATGGAAAGGGAGGATAAAACCCTTAAGGCACCTGCCAGCTCTAATATCCAGAGATTATACCATTTAGTCTCATCTACCCTGGGACTATTCTTTGTCTATCTGTACATTTAAAGTAATGCACCGCAGGTTGACCTACCTTGAGAAAATGCACTAAAGGCTCTACTGCATGGTCATTATTGTATAGGAAAAGCACAGTGTGGTCCATACTCAGATTATTTTAAGAGTCAAGTCTGAAACATCAGAATCTGTTCCATGGAATATTAATAGATCTTATACTTGGGAAACACTAGGTCAAACCAAGTAAAATGAGCTTTTGTTCTCAATACTGCTCAGAGCTTTTTCTGTACTTACATATGTATTGTGACCCAAGGATCTGAGGGTTCCAGAATGCAGGATCTTTCCAACTGATTTGAATAAAGTCCTACTTTTTTGGTGCAGAAAGTCTCTACACTCTGGGAAACAATGTTTTTGGCTGTTCTCAATCTATTCACAAACATGTTCAGCTAAACAATCATCAGATATACTGAGTGTTCCTTTTGCTTACATCTGCCCTTCTACTGGCTTGTTTTACCTATGAGGGGCAACTTTTGTAGAAGTTCCTCAAGGCACTGGGAATTCAGTGATAGGAAGAAGTGTAGGAATATCAGAATAAAAAATGAGAGTACAGACCTGGCCCAGATTCACCTAGTACTTCAGGTTCGTACCCTTTTCTCTTTCTCATATAAGAAACTATCCATCTATGCCTGTGATAGGGAAGGAGTACATATCTTAGCTTTGTCATTATCTTCTTAGAGAAAGAGCACGAACCTTGTAATCATGCTGACCTAAGTTTAAATCTTCCACTTAATAGATATAGCAAGTCAGACCACTATTGGACTCAGCTTCTGTTTGTGTGATTGTAAAATGGAGATGGTAAAATGGTAAAATAGATTGATACTTTGCGGAGTTAAGTAAATACTTTGCAAATTACCAGCTATGGAGTGCTCACTAATGTTAGCTAACTTTACTCTTTCATTGTCTAAGGTGGTCCAAGAGCTAGGAGTCAAGTAACCCGGTCTAATTCCATTAATAACTCATTGCTAACTAGCACGACATATAATATATTGTTGGCCTATGGACTGAATCTCTTTATAACTCAGTTCCCTCTTTTCTCAGATGAAGATAAAACCACCTCACGGGGTGTTTTTAAGGATAAAGTGAAATAACAATTTTAAAATGTGTAATTCATTTTGAAAGATTGAAGGAGGTACTAGTTAATCGTGCTTATTCTTAGGAGTAATAAAATTATTATTGGCTATTAGTCTGACAGTGGGGCTTTTTGTTTCCAGTAAAATATCTATTGTAATGGGATTGCTGAAAGAGAATACTATTTTAACAAAATCCCTTAGGACAGATTTAAGAAAAAGTACTGAGCCTTTTGTTTTCCCTCTTACATGGGAAGGTTTATATACTTTTAAACATTTGTGTACAAGTTCTTTCATCTTCAGCTGCACAACTGTAAAAGATTTAGAGTTTTTGAAGATTGTGCGTTTAATTTTTAGCTGAATTGTATATAGATCAAATCCATGCATCAGAAAGGCTCCAAAAAGAGAATTTATAGAGCTTGGGGAGATGAAGTTAAGAATTTATAAGTCTTTGGGACCCTTAAATGGGAAAGATGTGAAAAATGTGTTTTTGAAAGACTTAAAAACTACATTTTAGAATGCTGGGAAACTGTCTGTAAATTCTTACATGAAAATCATACTGTTTATTTCTTCTATCACATTTAAGATATGTCATTAAATTTATTAATTTCATAATAACATTATTGGTATTGAAGTGTTCTAGTTATTTTAAAGTATTTTCAAATTAATTTCTAATATGAAATTTTAATAGTTTAATATAAAAAGTTTAGGTATTTTTTGGTAAACTAGATTCTTTATTCTGAATCATGTATTATATTTATCTTTCATTATGTCAAACACTTTTTACCTAAGTTTTTCATTTGTATATTTGTTGTCTTTGAATGGCCTGATGGCTTTGAAGACATTTGCAAAATGCTTTTGGATGGTGGATCACTTACCTGTCTTTTTTGTTAAACCTCCATTTTCTTACTGGACATTTAGGAGAGAGATACATATTACTGAAACACATCTCTAAAGCTCTGGCTGCTTTTTCTATCTATTGCAGCTATCTATTCATAGTTCACTTCCCAAGTGAGAATAGTTAGGTGGGCATTTTGTAATTTCCTGTAGGAGTTAAATGTGTAAGCAGAAAAAGTCTAGAAGTTATATTTTTGAGAAAAGATGTCCAAACATGTAAATTATTGTTCCATCTAAGATGTACTTAAGTTGGTGGCACATTTCAAAATATCATAGACTAGGTGTCTATATTCATGCCATAATGATGGCAGAGAGTGCTCCTTAGCTGGAGCCTGTGAAAAGGATTCCTGTAGTGACGGAAGTGTTCTGTACAGTAACTGCATCAAGGTCAATATCCTGGTTGTGATGTTCTACCATAGTTTTGCAAGATGGTGGAAATTGGGTAATGGGTTTCACCTATAACATGGAATCTCTCTCTGTTATTTCTTCCAACTGCATATGAATCTACAATTATCTCAAAATTAAAAGTTGAATTTAAAAAATCTGTATGACAGAATGGATAGATGAGTATGTTAGAAGATGAACATGAATATGATAGAAGAAGTATAGTAAAGTGTTAATAGTAGAGTCTAGGTGGTAAGTATAAAGGTTTTTACTGTAAAACCTTTCAATTTTTCTGTATCCTTCTAAATTTTCATTATAAAATATTAAGAAGAAAATGAAATTTCAGAATTTTGGGTTATATAAAGAAAAGGTACTTGCTTAGTGTCAAAGGTGAGCAATTTAAGGTTCTTAGCATGGTTTTGGCTTGACAAATGTGACATTAAGGAAAAATCTTTAAATATTTTACAAATAAATATTTTATGATTTAGAAATGTGTATAATAGCTAACCATTAAAATAATTGAATACAAGAATATGAAGCACTGTACATATAATATTTAATATTTACAACAACCCTATGAATTCATTATAAATATTTTATTATTGAAGTGACAGATCACAGAGGTTAAATAACATGGTCCATGGTTATACATCACAAGACAGAAACCAGATTTGCATCAAGGTCTTTGATTCCAGGTTCTGTGCCATGATACTTCCCATTTACTGGTATATTATGATGATTTTTTATACCTCTTTTATTACCCAGTATATCTAAACCAAATCACTCCTAGGATACCAAGGATGCACTCCACCTTTATATTCTCTGATATTTAATATCTTAGTGAACTTCCATGGTAAAAACCTCATGCCCACAAAGCCTCAGAAGTTCTCTCTTTATTCCTACAAATCATTTGGCAATTAACTTACTGTTTTGAAAGACACAGAGATATTGAATCCAAACCAATTTAAGAATATGTAAGAAATATAAACTAATTATGTAGAAAGGATCATATTATTCATGTTGCTTTGTGACTTTCTTTTAAAATTCAACAGTATTTCTTGAAATCTTTAACATGTCAAGAAAAATATATATTGTCTCATTGCATGCCTGCATCTAAATACCATAATTGATTTAATGTATTCTGTTTGTGTTTGCAGAAATAGAATTTCTGGGACACAGGACATATTCATTATAAGTTTTCTTAGTTTCATTTGCCCTATATCAATAGAATCCACTATATCCCTAGGTCATGTATGGTGGTCTAGAATTATGTAAATTTAAGAAATGAATAATGCTAGACCACACTGCAGAATGCTGCTGCCACGTGTAGATCTGTTTCCTCACATCTTTCCCATAGCAAAGCATGAAAGTTGACAACTGAGTCAATAGTGTCTTTTTTTTTCTTTTTTGTATTTCTTTTTTTTTTTATTTCAGCTTATTATGGGGGTACAAATAGTGTCTTTTTAATAAATAAGCTGCTTCTAGAGTGAAAGTAGAACCTCCAAATAATCGGAGACTCGATGATTGTGTTTGGGATGGCTGCCAAACAGCAAATATGCCCACTGTGTTTTCGAAAAGGCACTCTCTGATTTCTAAATGCTTACTAGTAATCCAAGATTTTATTATTAAACCTAAATATTTAGTTTGTATAACTTTGAAAGTTTGGTTTAGAGAAACTATAATATAAACTTTTCTATTTTGTTTTCCAAGATATAAAGTAATGTGCTTCCACATTTTTACTATTTTTAAATAAACAACCAAACAATGTCATTTTTAAATTTATCATGATGAGGAATTCTGGCACGTAGCTTTAGGCAATAATTATATATTCATTTTATGCTGATTTGCTGCTTTGTTACGTTTTCCAACAGCTTTGAGAGGGGGGCTATAATTAAATCAAATCTGTAACAAAATATATTTTATTGAGATCAGTTTTTTTTTCTGCTTTAATTTACTGGAACATACTTTTTGTGATTACGCTATTGTCCCCAAAGTGTATGAGTAAAACTCAGTATTATGCTAGTACTGATGATATTCAGACTGATAATTTTCAACAGGAAAAGATATTTAAATTCTGGCACTTTATAATGGTAATTTTGAATATTTTACATAACTTTGCTTTGGGAAAGAAGCTTATTTTAGGCATTGTTTTTCCTTTTAGAGCAAAGTTCAAAGGCATCTCATTTTCTTATAATTAGCTAAAATGAACATTTACTTTCATTTTAGCTATTACCAATTCTTTTGTTAAATAGGCAGAATATAAATAACCAACTTGTCACTGCTATAGTATTTACTCAGTCTAGCTGGTATCAGTACATTTTATTTTATATATTTGTCTTTGATCAAATGCAAAACACAGCTTTATGCACTTTGGAAAAGCCTCTAGCTTCTAGATTATATTTATTGAAGTTATACTATCACATGATCTTCATTATTAAAACTGTAAAACATCCTATCATTTTTTTCAATTTATACTGCTTTAATTTATATTATGAATTAATTAAGTAATATAGTTGGAACAATATTTTGAACAGGATTTTAAAACAGAAATAACCTTTGGATGCTATTAACAAGAGTTTCAAAAACTTTCATTAAAATACAGCAAACTTGGAACACAGTAAAGTCACTCTTTTCTTCCCTGATGGGAATTAGTATTTGTTTAAAGAGTTAAAGCAAGGGGGAGAGCTGTAAAATAAAATATTTAAAGAATTTGCATCATTTAAAATTATATAAATGTCCATGTATTCATGAGTCTTCTGCTGAAGACCCGAGACCTTTTATTTGTATATAAGTGTGCTGAGGGAAGTTTCATGTTACCTTTCTGACATGAACCACACCTCATGTGCATCATCAAGGATTTCCAATTTTCAGTACGTTAAAGTGGAGTGAGCACTAAAACACTTGTGAAGCAATTTAACGATAGAATTCATATAAATTTTACAAACTTTTAAATTCCTTAAACTTTGCAGTTATCTCACACCTGATTCAAAAGCATCTTTTTAGTGAGTTGCTGGTATCAAATATATACAAAGCATTCAATATAGTTCTATAGAAATAATTATCTCTTTTTTACTTTCAAATCTCATCATTTATTGTAACAATTAAATTGCACAAGTAAAATAATAAATATGATTAATAGGTTTGAGGGCAAGCCACAAGTGTTAAATCCATAAGATAATGAATTTTTAAAATTTAACATTTATTGTGGAAACTTTCAAACCCACATAAATATAGAGAGAATAATATGATCAATTCTTGTGTACCCATCACCCAAACACAACAATTACCAACATTTTGTTGTTATTGTTTCCTCCACTGATTGATTCAACTTTTTTTTTTCTTAGAATATTTTAACTTAAATCTCAAACAAATTACTGTGTATAAATACTTCAGTTATCTCTATCAGGTGAAGTTTTTTTTTTAATGTACACATATAGTACTATTATTATAACTAATAAATGTAACAATAATTTCTTAATATCATTTACTATGGAAATAGTTTAATTTTCCCTATCTCAAAAAATACCCTTTTCAGCTTATTTATTCAAAGTAGGATCCAAACTAGGTCAAATATTTCATTTGGTTGCCGTATCTTTTGGATTTCTTTTAATGACCAACATTCCCCACCCCTTCTTTTGCATGACATTTATTTAGCAAAGAGCATGAACCATTTGTTCTGCAAAATCTCTTACATTCTGTATTTAGCTGATTGGTCTTCTTATGGTGCCATTCAATGTTTTGCTACATGCCTGCTCCCCATGTATTTCCTGTAAATTGATAGATAAATTGGAAGCTTGATTAAATTCAGGTTCCTGGTTTGGGGTCAAGATACTGCATAGGTGGTATCATTTCTTTTAATCCTTACAAAGACCCTTTGAAGTACATCTTATTGCCCCAGTGTACAAATGAAGAAAGTGAGGCACAGGGATTTTCACTTGCTGAGGTCCCCAAGCCTGGATTTGGTCCTAGGCACTGGGCCTGCTGAGGCTGCAGAGCGCCCTGCCATTCTGCCTAGTGAAGGCACTAACATTTCAGAATTAAACTAAAAAGAATTAGGGGTGTTTTAGGCCCCTCAGGTAAACATACTGTCTTAATTCTGTAAGCAAATAAATGTTAAAAGGAGTATATATATTAAATAAAATGTAATCCTGAGCTACATTGTTTACTCCATCTACCTTCTTTGAAAATAATAACTTGTAAAACCCATATTTTCTTACTGTGATATTTACTCTCACATTGACAAATTGTGATATTTTCCTTGTCTCGCAGTGGAACTTTTCATAGAAAGTAAATTTACTTCCCTTAGGTAAATGTTTCTTTTCTAATATCAAGAAGTACAAGATGAGTTTCTTGAAATTAATGGCAATTTAAAATTTTTGATAGCCATAATATTTTCAGAACAATTTATTGTACGTTTTGTTGCTGCTTTAGCTTATAATATGTAGAATGATTATTATAGTGTCTTCTCATTCAGTGTGGCTTATCTGGTATAGGAGATATGTTTACTTAGAGAAATTCAGCAGAACTCACTTTATGTTTCCATTATATATTCTCACTCTATTATATATGTTTTTAACCCTGAGGAGCTACACATAGAGTTTTTTCTCCTTTTAAATCCCTTTATATTTTGTTACTACATGCTTTTCATCCCTTCTATTAGATAGGTTTTACATAGGAATTTCTCTTCTTAACTGTAAAAAATCCAGTCCTTGTGCCTAAAAATAATGCCCTACTTTGTTGAAATATCCTTAATAAAGTATTAAGATATATACAACAGCATATAGACATATACAATAGTTATATACAACAGCATGACTTGTCAATATGCACCAATTCTTCCCTCATTCATTCAGCAAACCTGTTTTGAGTATCTCATCAAAGACAAGTAAAACATGGGCCCTGCTTTTGGTGGGTGTGTGATGAATGGTAGCAGGACAAGTCAGGCCAGAGCTAGAGGAAGTCAGGTCAGCATGGTGAGATACTTCAAACAGTGGCCACAAGCCACAGCAGAAAGAAGGAAATCTAGGGGTTAGGAGCAACAGTCACTCTGAGAAGAGATAAGTGGTTGGGTCCGAATTACGGGTTTCAAACTCACGTGGAGGTGATGTATATGGTGTTTGCAGGGGTTACAAACTTAAATTGCTATAAAGGCCAGACATAGAATGTAAATGAGGAAAGTGCATTAGATGTAACATTAGGGAATGCTGGGGACCGTGACAACTGGAGAGCTCATGTTAGATCTAAAGGCATTCATATTCAAATGTCTGTTTAAAACACTGACTTAGCCACACAGAATATGGCAGGGCTGCCTATTCGTGATTCTCATGGGGTCTAAGGACATGAAAGGTTTACTGTTTTGAGAAACCATCTATATAATAAATACATCCATTCAGTAGACCAAGTGAGACAGAGTTATAATGAATATATGGACCAGAAGTCAACATCCAGGGTTTCAGGCTACACTGAGAAAATGAAATTACTGATTTGGAAGGTGAACCATAATTTTTTGTCCCAGGACTTCATGGCCTCTGCACACCTTAGTCTGGCCTGGATCAAGCAATAAAATCACAGATTTCAAGCACAGGGGGATTAGGGTAGCTGGGCATGGGCACTGAAAGCCAGGTTCAATAACAAGTATGGTCCCACCCTATTTGTATTATTATACAGCCTGCTGGCCATGTAAAATTTCTTCCTCTCCAAAACAATTGTAAATATCTGTTCATAATTAATGTTGGGCATTGGTTATACTGACTATTATGAGAGATTTCAAAACTCATAAATTTGGGCTCTTAATTTTTGCAATAAGCATGCATTTATTCTCCCTTGCCATTATTTGTAGACATTGATCCAAATCATTGTTTTAGAAGAAAGGTATAAACATGAATTCCCATTGAGAGATCCATTTTTTAAATCTGGAAATGAAAGAGTAATTTGGAGTCACTTTCTATGCCTTTCTATTTTAGAACATTAACAACAACAACAAAATTCAATGGTTACTGGGGGAAGGTTCCCATGAATAGCAGTTTTATTGCTTAGAAATGCCAAACATTTTAAACAACAATAAGAGATGATGAAACTACTCTCCATGTTAATAAATAACCTTGAGATTGATATAGTAAGTTTACTTTAAAAAGAATTAGGTTGAATGTTTTGAAAGTTATATGGCATAATTGAATAAGGTATAAAATGACTTTTAAAAGCTTTCATACAGTTAATAACTTTGCAATTATTTCTTAGTGGTTTCCATTTTTAAAATATTAATCTTACGAAAAATAATACAAAGTTTATCTTTCCTACAGTACTAAGCATCATTTGAAAACTTCCAAGGTTTTTGCATGTTTCAGTGAAGACTTTTGTGTGCAATATATGGAGCTATGAAAATAAATAGACTGCATGTTTCTTAAAATTGAGCAATTCTCTTAAGTAATTAGAAATAGTAAAATAAAGAAATTTCTCTTTCTTTGTAATTGAAGAAAACTGTACTGGGAGGTCCATAGTATCCAACTTTTACTATTTGCTATCTAATGCCAGGGTCCTAGTCCAATTTCTGGTAACATAATTTTTAAAATTCTCTTGGTGATAGGATAAGCAGTATACCTTGTAAATTACAACATTATGTAATGTCTTTCGCCAAATATTCAGTTAGTGTAGAAACCTTAAATGAAAAGTCTGATGCTAACAGAGGATCATGGTTTGGGGCTGATTTTAAAATTGTTCCCAACTGCTAATTCAACTTGTGAGAGATAATATGGAGGACCATACATTGTAATGTCAAGGGCTGTATGTGATGACTGAAGATCTCTTTCCTGAAGTTATCTGATTATTGTTGGACTTGGAATAAAAGTGGTGGAAGAAATAGAATTAACCGTGAAGATATCCCAAAGAACTAGCTACAGAATGTTGTTATCTGGGGCCAAAAAGTTATTGCAAGGGGTTTGCACCAAACATTGTCTATAAAATGAATAAATTATACTATCTATGTGTACTTTTATGTCTTGTAAATTTTTTAAAAACATTCTGGAAATACATGAATTACTTTTAAAATAGTAACCAGTTTCCAATTATCTTTTGTCATAACTTGTGTATTTCTTAATTGTGTATTTATTGTAGTAAGCAAAAGATAAAAAAATCAGAATTATTATCATGATGGGATCTTTGAATTTTTTAATGTTGAACTGGTCTTCATTATATACTCACCAGGATGGCCTGACAACATCAAAGTTGGTGAGGATGTAGAGAAACCACAATTCTCACAAGTGTTGGTGGGAATATAAAATGGTATAATAGCTTTGGCAGAAGATATGGCTGTTTCTTACGTAACTAATTATACATTTACTACATAAATAGTATTAATACTCTGACTCAGTAATTCCACTCCTAGGTTTTTACCCAGAAGAAATGAAAGCATATATCCACAAAAGATTGTATAATAAAACAATACCCCTGTACTGTAATAACAAGTTACAGAAACTATTATGCTCTTTGTTTTAATTCAAGCAAACAGAACAAAATACAAACTCATACAAAAAGTTTAGATAGAGATAGGAGAAAATTTTTTAAAGGGTATTAAAAGTTAACACTCATCTAATGTTGTATCAATGTCTTGCTTACTGGATGGGGTATTTTTGAGCCCAGAAGGTAGCTAACATTAATCATAAGGTGAAGATGGAGGTGGTGCTGGAGAGGATAGAGTGGGCGCTGGAGAATCGGGATTTGCTTCTGTTGCTGGGAGAGAGGAGCTTCCCACTGAAGTCACTTTCTTAAAAAGGTATCTAGAATCGTTTGTGCAGCCTTTATCTTTCTTTTTTTTTAATTGTCATAAATGGCCTTGTAGCAGATGATAGTCTCAGTAACTGCACAGTAAACCTGTGTACATTGCTCAATGTTAGGATCTTGCTCCTCAAGCTTAGCAAATCCTGCTTGAATGAGACAAAAGACTTCAGCTAATTTTTTTGTCATAAACTTTCTTGGCTCTGGATCTTCTGACTCTTGGTGTTCTTGTGTTTCTATCAGCTGCTTCTCTATCTATCTGTGAGACTAGCCACTACCATAAAGATGCTGTGCCAAATGTCATCTTATGTCACGAGGGTTTGTTTACACACACAGAAGAAACTAGTTTGGGAATTATTAATTTATTTATTTCATTATAAATTATCCCTATGGGGAGCCTTGGGAGCCCGTTTGTAAGTACAGAATGCCATTAAGTCCAGTCATCTATAACTCAGAGACTGCCTGTATATGCATTTATCAAAACTAATTACATTTAAGATTTGTATATAATCACAAATTTCACAGTAGATAAATCTTAATAACAAAGTGGCTATAATCAACAATAGTTAGAGTACACTTTAAAATAACTAAAAGAATAGGATTGGAATGCTCCTAACACTAAGAAATGATAAATGCCTGAGATGATAGATACCCCAGTTACCCTGATTTGATTAATTCACATTGTATGCCTGTATCAAAGGATCACATATACCCTATAAAGAAATAAACTATTATGTACCCCTAATCATTTTTTAAAAAATGAAAAAATATTGAATTCTAGTTAATGAGTATGGTAAAGTGTTTAGGAGTGAAATGTATTGATGTCTCCACTGACTTTGAAATGTATGAAAAAAAGATAAATTGATGGGTAGACACAGGGATGGATGGAGAAATAGATGGATCTATCTGAGATAATGCAGATGTAGCAAAATGTTAATTGTGGACTCTAAGTGGTGGGTGATGGGTTTTCACTGCACAATTCTTGCAACTTTTTGCTGGAAATTTTCCATAATAAAATACCAGGGAAAATGGGTCTTTATTCTAAAAATGTTTCAAATACATACCTTTTTGCAGTTCATTCTAATTCAGGCTGAAGATATGGTAGCATCCTTTATGTGTTTTCCTCTTTTTGTCTCTATAACAACTTAAAATTCTGTCTTATCCAATTACATCATCTTAATTACAATTAGCTTGTTATAATACATTTATAAATAAAATTCCAGTGTAATCCAGTGTTTAATTTAATAACATTTTTTAGGTACTATATTTGTTTCCTGTGGCTATTGTAACAAATTACCTCAACTTTGTAGCTTTAAAACATCAAAAATGTATTGTCATATTTGTAGAGGACAGAAGTCCAAAATCACATTTCTGGAACCAAAATCAAGGTGTCAGCCTCCCTCTGGAGGCTCTAGGGAAGAATCTATTCTTTTTGTTTCCAACTTGTGGTGGCTGCAGGCGTTCCTTGGCTTGTGGCCACATCACTTCAGTCCCTGTCTCTATGGTAATATTGCCTTTTCTTCTCTGTCAGTGTCAAATCACCATCTGCCTCTCTCATAAAAGTATACTAGTAATTGCATTTAGGACCTATCCGGATAAGCTGGATAAAATCTTCCCATCTTCTGTGAATTAGGACCTGATGTCTTTGGGGGCCATTATTCAGCCTACTACAGACATTTTTTAAAAATATAGCAGGTACTGTTCTAGGGTCTAAATAATAATACATAACATTTCATTGTTTACTATATGCCAGGTCCTTGCATTTGTTTTTCTACTAAGAAAAAATTTGACTTGATTTCACGTAAACTTAGTGACCATACATTTCTTTCTTGCATATGTCAACTATTAAAGTCCAAGAGTACTAGTTTTCTGAGAAATGCGCTTTAGAAAACACTATTCTATTCTAAATAACCCTGCCTTTTTTGTATGGAGACAGTTAAAGTTGACAAGATTGTGAATTCTCTTCGGAAAGAGACTTATCCATCTTTATATCTACATAATTAATGACACAGTAGGTGTTAGTAAATGTTTATTGAATGACTAAAAGCGGCTTCATAAATATTATGAAATGTAACCTTCACAAAATCTTTGGAAGTAGATATTGTAATTTCCATTTTACAGCAGAGACTTATAGCAGCTGAATTATGTTTCCAACCTTAGGACCATGTCCTACACAAACACATACGCACACACACACATTGACAGTATGAGCATTAGAGACTTATTTTCATTATCCATAACTGATTGATTTTCTATATGAAACATTAAAATTTAGTAAAATTTTGATGTAACTAAATATTATCATTTTATTATTGTATTATGTTACTAACCATATGCAATGATACTTTTCAATTTTTTTAACATTTTGAGAGCTCAGTTTCTCGTGGATTAAGTCCACAGTGGTATTAAGAAGCAAGAAGAAATTTTCTAAATAATATAAAATATTTTGATACTTTCTTAAAACTTGACCTTTCTAACAGAAATAACCTCAAACATATCTAGTCTTTTTGTAGCTTCTTTTGAACATCACATTTTTTAAACTCATGATATTATGCGTACATTATCATGTTTCCCTCTTTCTTTGGTACCTCGAAAGCTTGAAATTTTATTCCACTTATAGAAGCTTTTCAGGTCTGAAGTGTATGAGTCCCTTTAGGGTGAGTATACCTCAGACTTTATTTTTCAATTTATATATATTTTTTTACCTCCTTTGCCTTTCTCAAATATTTCCTTTATAGTTTTACATGCATTTCCAGTAGAATAAAGCTAGATATAAATAAACAGATAAAATAAATTTGAGTCTCTTAATAATTATGCAATATATGAATGTATTATTTCTCTACTTTTTCCTCTTTAAAATATTCTCTCCATAAGCTTAAATCAAACCACTAATTCCACTAATAATGGTTTCCTGAGTATATATCACATTCACCGACTTGCTTATACTATTACCTTTTATAATTTGTCACCTTTTTCAGAGTATGATGTGGCATTGAATTGCCATTACTTTTCCCAAATGTTGCCAAATGGCCTAAGTGTGTTATGTATCTGCTGACCCTGTGCTTACCTTTCAGTACAAGATCACAAAAATAATTTATGCTCTAACTTTATTTTTGTTGATTATGCAGACAGAACTGTAACTATAATAATGAACAGTACAGCATTTAGAAATATACCAGAGAGATACACTGTTCATCCTTTAAAACAACATAAAGCTGAGCTTTTGGGTTGGTATGTCGTTTGTTTCTGCTGGCTGTCAGACATGATGTTGCCTGCAGACATACCCACTGTGCCTTCTCCTTTCTTGGTGTTTACTTACTGTCTTGCTTTTGCAACTTTCTGCAAGGAGAAAATGGGTAATGCTTCCTCCCTATGGTTTCTATCAGTCTTACACACTGATTTCATTAGCTTTCCACCACTTCCCCTACGAACAAAGACATGTATTTTCCCTTCAGAAGAAATAGACTGGTGATTAGTCCAAGCAAAGCAACCTGGATTTTAGTGATTACGGCATTTCAGGGACTAGGCTGCTAAATTCCTTTACTTAGTGCACTTACAACAATTATGTAATTGCTGATTTAGTGACAGTATCAGTAAGGGAAAAATGTATTTGTTAAGAATTATATTGTATTTGTAAATGTATATACATACATGTAGACATATGTACTAGATACTCCTTTCAATATAAATTAAAGTTTTATGATCAAGTTTTTGCATTGTTGGACAAGTTAAACAGTTTAGAAAAAAACCTCTGGAAGTGTATTTATGTTACAGGCAAATGGACTTTTTAAGAAACCTTTGAACTGGCCTAATAGCCAGAGAAGCTAAGTAAGATTCAGTAGCATTTTTCTGGAATTTCTAAAACTCATCCTATTGCATTTACTTAAATGTTAAGAAGAAAATGTGGAGGACTTTGTGTCTCTATCCTTCAAATAAATTAAAATTAAATAAAATCAGCTATCATCCTTCCTTTGGGATTTAAAAAATATAAACTGCATAATTTTCACAAGAGGATTCTGGGTTGATGCCCCTTATTGTCATTTATAGAAACAAATGGACTGTTAAACTTGAAATAATGAAGTATAAGTGTTATTTTTTTTTAAGTAAAAAGTTAACTCTCTGGGTAAACATAATGTACTAAAACAACTAAACACGACCTGCTGCCTCTTTTTCCTGTAAATGTTAGAGCTCACCTATGACACAGACATTAACATGTAAATGATGAGGGGGTATGGGCATAAAGCAATGGCAGTCCCAGAGCTTTAGAAGCAGGGTTTTTTTATGTATTCAGTGATGATCCTTAAGTGTCAAAGCATTCAGAGTTCAATCTAGCTAAGCATCAGTTAGGTCTAATTGATGTAGTGTCCTTGCCTTCTCAAGCCTGTGTGATTTTTCTCCTTTCTTATTTCCAAATGTGGGTTACATTGTTTCCACTGACTACATTTTTCTTGTTCCCTATTCTAGAACTCTTTCCTCATCCTTTCATTTTTAGAAACTAGCAAGAAGCCTTGACTATTTTGTTCTCCTAATTTCAGGATCAATTAGTTTTGTATAAACTCTACATGAAATTGCCGACAAATATTTCTTACTAGTTGTTGATAAGGCCAGGAAGTTGCTAAGCTTAAAAAGTAATGACAAAGTGCAGGCTTCCTAAGTATGAATGCTTAAAGTATATGGGAAACATTTTGAATGAGATGCTGATCGACTTTCCTTTGTATTTGATTATAGCTATCTAATTATAAGCTTTCAAAGACATCAAATTAGGTACCCTCTTCGTTGCATTTAAAATGAAATCTTTTATTTTTTTTTCATATTGCTAAAACCATTTTCTCAAAATTTTGAGTGGTACAACAGGATGTTTAGAATCATTGTTAGCTAAAGTGAGAAACCATTCTTTTAACTTTTATAAATTGTCTTTACCTTCTGTGTTTTACAGTCTTCTGAGAATTTGGCTTATCCAAAAAGAGATTTCGTGCCTTCCCAAATGAGAAGGAAACCTTTTGTCAGCATCTTGTCTGAGTTGCCTCCTTGGCTACACAGGTCACCGGAGGTCTATGTTGAACATCAGTCTTTGGCCGTATCACAAAACTGGTATTGAAGCACGGGCCAACTCCCAGAGTACAGGGGTTAAAGAGGCAATTAGTCACTACAAAGCAGAGTTGTGGCTGTCTTCTGGTGTGGAAGTCCTTAACTCTTTCATGAGTGATGCCTGAAATCTCATCTTCTGAGTGCTTTTATATTCCACTAAAGTAACTTAGTCTCAGCTATTTTAAATTACAGGTGAGCTTAAAACATACAGTCTATTAAACTGAGATTTTCCTATCAATACTCATAGCAGTTAGGGTAGAGGGGGCAGGGAAGGACAGGGAGATTATCATCACTTATATGTTTAATATTCCACCTAAATTTCACAGTATTCATTTTAGCTATTTGGAATCCTAACAATTCTCTTAAAAATATTTCTCACTTTACTATTAATGTTTTTATTTATTATTGGTACTGGGGAGGGGCGGTTTGGAGCTTGCCAGATTTTTGCCTGACTTTTTCACTAAACTGGATATACAGTTCACTAAACTGGACCATAGTTTTAAATTTTTTTTAAACTTCTGTTTTTGCTTAGAAAAAGGGCCTAGGCTTTTGCTTCTATATAGTAAATTTTTGTTACATGTAGAGTGATAAAATCTTCTGTTCTGCCCTCTATATTGAAACATGCCAGAACATAAGCACCAATCTTAACTGTATCTGGATTCCCCTAGAATTATTGGTACACACTGATGGAACTCCAAAAAGCTTAAAAGAAGGAGGAGGTTTCTTAACACTTCCTATATCCAAGTAACTACATTTCTTTCCCATTGAGGAAGAATAAACTAGTGAATTAGAAAGTCATGCCTTTAAGTTTTTTTCTTCCCCTTATTTCTAGCATTTCCTTTCATCATGAAATATAACTATCTTCAGTTGATTTTTAGTGGTTAACAGATAGTAATGTGATTTTGCTGCTCCTAGGCATGAACATCAATATCAATAATAATAACAAAAATGAATAGTATTTGATCCATCAAGGTTATAAGTATTATGTGTTCATCATTTTATAATTGGTTTTATTATATCTGATTATATGTTTTAGTATTTGTTGTCTTTTTTTTTTTTTTTTTTTTTTGAGACAGGGTCTCACTCTGTCTCCTGGACTGGAGTGCAGTGGCATCATCATAGCTCACTGCAATCTCAAACTTCTGGGCTCAAGCAATCCTCCTGCCTCAGCTACCCAAGTAGCTGGGACTACAGGCAAATACCACCGCAGCAGGCTAATTTCTCCATTTCTTGTAGAGACTAGGTGTCTCTATGTTGCTCAGGCTGGTCTTGAACTCCTGGCCTCAAGCGATCCTACAGTCTCAGCCTCCCAAAGTGCTAGGATTACAGGTGTGAGCCACCATGCCTAGCTTTTTTTAGTATTTATAGCATATAGTTTACACTCAATAAAATATTTTTGAATTAAATAAATAAATAAATAAATGCTTAGCATCTTTTTTCTGCCTCTTGCATATTCCGAGGAATGCTTAGAAAAAGTTAGCTCAATTTGTTACATAATGTTTACAGCAGTTGTGATAGCAGGATGGAACAATGGCTAAAATTGAAAACAAGACGTTTGGATAAATATATCTAAAGTATTAAAGTCAGAGCCAAGTTTATCACAAGTCTGTTAGTTCAATCTCTACACCTACTCCTTGGGAAACCTTTAATCATCCTATTTCTTAGTAGTTTAATAAAAATGTGCATTTTAAAATATTACAGACTTTTTTCTATCTAGAAAACATTTTTAAGTATTCTAAGAAACATTCAAACTAAATTAAAACATCTTTTGCTATATAAATGAAGAAACAATATTTCTGTTACAGCTGGTTTGTGATAGCCATTCCTAAATATATTAAAACTATTATTTTGTTGTTGTATTATTCCTTCAGGGCTGAATCCTATTTACTGTCCACTTAGGAAACTTATCTAAAGTTAGAAACACTCAGGGAGAAGGTGGTCCAGAAAGAATCAGCAAATGACAGCATCTTCTCTGCCTCCTTTCCCTTGAAGGTGTAACACCTCTGTTGGCAAAGATGCAAACCCATAGAACTTCAGTTTCAATAACATTTCGGTTTATGGGACACTTCTTGTGGTATGCCTCATTAGAAAATAAACAACAACAAAACAGTACTAGTCTAATTTTGTAACTTTCTACTACCTCTCTGTGCAACAAAACGGGCATCACTTCGTTACTATTTAAGTAGCAAATGCTTAAATTAATCTCGGACTCGCTAATCAGATATTGGCTTTCCAGAGAATAACATTTGGTAAGTGAGGATTTAATGAGTGTCCCAAGATAATTGTTGTTAACTGGTGGAGCTGGTGACATTTTGCATGTCACTCCTAGTCTTTGCCCCTGTGGTATATTAAGAATGTGCTTTGAGCACTGCTTTAGCATTTTAATTGCAAGCCAACCTTTAAAAAAATCTTTCTTGCAGCAAACATCTCTTCTATGAGAATATCTTTAGAGGTTTACATGAAAAATTGACTTCAGTGTGTATTTGGTATTGTGTTGTTAATGGTGTTGAATAGAAAAGCATTTACCAAAAAGTATACCATAAAATCCAAAGTGCACTCAACATATTACCTTGATACCATCTGTCACTTTCCCAGAATAACCTTGTATTTGTCACGTGTGTGCAGTTTAACTTAAAGATAAAAATAACTATTTCATGCTATTTCTGTAAGATTAAGGTGTCTTTTTACTAGAAAAAGTACCTCTTAAATGTAACACTCATAAATGAAATGGTACTCAAATGTAATAAGGGGGAAGGTGCTATTAATAGAGTCTTGACTGCTTTTCAACCTTTTGGGGAAGATCAGGTATATTAATAGATTCTTGAATTGACTCATCTTATAAATGTTTACCTGTAAAATGATCTTTTTTGCACATAGTGCACATAGAAATCTTTTATATTGTGCATATTCTGAAAGCAGGGCATATCTGTAAATTATGTATATTATACCTGTATATTATAAGCAGGGCATACCTGTAAATTATGTATATTATACCTGTATATTATAAGCAGGGCATACCCGTATTCATTTCCTGCACCAGGATTGGATTATTCCTCAGTGCAGCTCAACTTCAGGCTTCAGAAAAATCAATCAGATGTCATTATTCTTTCTGTAACATGTCAAATTGTGTTTTGTGACCTCTGCTATCATTTAAATGACCCGTATATGAATTAGTCAGGATAAGCTTCTACAGCACAGAATTGGACTAAGTTTACTCTCTTGTCTCTCTCTTTAGATCTTGTAAACCCCTTTTATTCCTTTTTCGTGTGTGTGCACGCGCGTGTGTGCGTGTTTTGCGTCTTTGTAAGCCTCTACCCACTTACAATCTATATAACATAGGTTGGCTTGTCAGCTTGTTTAGTTTCAAGAAATGATGAAAATGAAGTTCTATTTGTAAAACTCCCAAATAGATCACTTTTACGATGTGTTTGTTTCAAGAGTTTTGAGGCTTGATCTACATGTTTATTCAACCTGAAACATACCTAGTTCCCAGATGCACTTATTTTCCAATTACTTTACAGCATTCTTCTTACTTTTTTATTTTAAATCTGCGGGGTTGTTTTTGTCTTGTTGCATTTTTTCTTCTGCATAAAGTTATATCTTTTATTCGAATATAAAAATGACTTGGGAAAGAACATCCTAAAGTTTTATTTAGAAATTCACTGAGCCACATACTAATGCAACTCTAATGGGGACATTTCTTTTCACACCTCTAAGGTGATTGAGCCTGTCCTTTAAAGTGAGATTTGCAAACCAGTGTCTGGCAGCTCCAATTAGCTTCTTTTGGGTTTGAAGCACATCACAAACAGTAACAAGGTCTCCTAGGACACTCCTATTGCAAGCAGTGTAGTCATATTTCCTCATTAGTTCTTTTCAATTGTCACTAATGCCATGTTCCAACTTTTGAGTAGGAGACAAAAAACATAAAACTTGGTATGTATGTAGAATGGGCCATTGTTTTCCATAATTCAAGGCTCTTTTGAATTCCTTTGATAGTTTTGAAGCTTACACAGCTTAATTCATTAACCTTTACCCTTCACATAAATCAGGTGATTAGGAATCTATTGCTACAGAGACAGATTTTCCCTCCACTAAAATGAAGTAATGCCTTCTCTTCTTTGGAAAAAAAAAAGGCTCTAAAGCTCACAAAAGTAACCTTTCTGTTGCTTTTCAAATTCAGGTACATTTTAGAACATTATCAAAACCAAGTGAGCATAAAATTACGTTATTATAAAAAATAATTCTGGATGCTTGAATACTTTGGAGCAGGTTTTCTGGCCCTTGTCTATATTCTAAAAGAGTTTATATATGTGTACTCAACAGCTGGTACTTAAGAATTTACAATGGTAGCATTTTTTTTTAATTCTCTTCAGATCCCTGCCAAAACATAAAAGCAAGAAAATAAACTGAGGGGAGGCAATTCAGAATAAACTAAGGTATATTTAAATGAACCTAGGACATTAGATTTGGAGACATTTTTCGTATGGACTCATTTTATAGAGAATGCTGATTTAGGGCTCTAAAAAAAGGTAGGTGGTGGTTCTGTAGTTCCCTTGAGGTGAGATGGGAGTGTATGTCTTTTGATTCGTTATTCACTCTTGTTAAGACACATCTCTCCTTATTTCTCGGAACTCAGGAAGATGGTTTAGTAGGCTTAATTGTGTTTGACATTCATGGGCTACTTTAAAAGTATTTGAAATGATTCAGCATTTTTCCACTGTGCCATTTTCTCATATTATGAATTTCTCCTTAATCTTATAGATTGCTACTTTCCATAAGAATACAGTTCTTTTTCTGAATATTATAATGCCTTACATTGTCATTCATGAAGTGGGAAATCTTTGAATGTGCTGACCCATAGAGAATGTTGATCATTTGATATTCTGGGGTTTGTCCTTAGGGCTGATGAGGACAGGGTGAGGGGAAGAATGGGAAAAATGTGAATTCTAGATTCTAAGTTTAAGGATTCCTGGCTTGTCCCTAGAGACAAAACTGTAATTTATCACTGTGATTAATGAATATTCTCCTAAGTGATATCTGTGAGTAGGAAAGGGGATGAAAAAACAAAGGTTTAAATGTGGTCTTTGGTTCTATCATTCTCCTTCTCACTTAAAGATTATCACTTTGCAAACATTTCTCTCTTTTATTGGTACCATTTTAAAAATATCCCTTAAAAACTTACATGAGTGCCTGTAGTCCAAAAGTTTAAATAGTCACTAAGATTTACCACTTTGTTTTATGCATACATATATACAGTGAACTGAGAATTGCCCTAATACTAATACGAAAGCTTGTGACTAGAGCCAAGACTCTGTAAAACATAGAATTATTTAGAGTAAATGAGCTTCACAGACTTACGTTATGTACTTCTTGTAAATATATTCTAAAATGGACTCAAAGTTTCAGAAGAAAAAGGACAGTCACCACCCATGGTTTCTCATCATGAACTGCTGTCACCACATGCTGCCTGGGGAACTAGACCCAGATGAATTACAAGGCTTCTCACACTAGCCAGGGACATGAGGTGGTGTTCCATTTCCACCAATTTGCAGTAACAGAATAACACAAACTACTTTCATTTTCAACTCTCAAAACAATAGCTATTTAATCTATTTATTTCATCCACTCAATTTTGTGTTTTATTACTATATTAAGAGTTCCCGTCCAGATTCACAGAACTTGGGGTTTCCTCTCCTCAAATATCCAATCTGTGAAAGATATGAAATTAATATTTTACAACAAATCTTCTAAGGCATGCTTATTTTCTTCCATGAATTCTGATTCAACAAATAGTTCTATGTTGTGCATCACTTCCAGCACACTGACTGTGATTACAGGGTAATTGAAAGTATTTGGAAAACCTGTGTATCTGGACTTTTAAGAACAGAACAAAAATCATAGGTGATCCTTTATAAAAAGCAAAGTGCTTTTCTTTTATAGTTCTTCTTTCTTTATTTTTTTTTGTCCGAATGATACTTACTGTTCAGTCTTTAATCATGTGTTATCACTTGGCTACTATATTGCCTCGTGAGTAAACTAAATAATTGTATAATATCTATTCATAATTGTCCACCCTTCTTAAAGTTCTCTCTGTCATGAAGGGAGAAAACGTGATGCTCATGACCTTTCATCAGTTTTAGGACAGTCTTCATCCAGTGATTTTTTTTTTATGTAAATACTAGTTCTCATTGCCTATGAAATAGCATCTCACTTGGTTTGTACAGTGAAATCGATTTGTGTTATTTGCTGTTTGTAGTCTTCTCTGTCTTTAGTGTTCACGTTTGCTTGTGGCATATCTAATATAAAATCAAGTAGAAGCAACACAAATAGGATATTGCATTTGTCTAGAGTTTTTTTATAATCAAATATAAAATCACACTTTTTAAACTATTTGAATAGAGCATGAGACAAAATATAATTAATGATTTTTGGTGGTCACACAAAATATTAGATCTGCTAATGCTTTTGGTAGGTGTTGGAAGAGGACAATTAAGATACGTATCTTTGATTTGACAGAAAGTGGTCAGAATTTTTTTTTGTAATGATTTAGGATTTTGCAATTATCTAGGGCCTTTATTTTTACTCTTAGCTTGTAAAAATTAGGTTTCTAAGTTGTATATAAAATGTTATTGTCAGTAATGTTGCATGTCTGTTTTTATCCTTTCTTTTTTGTGAACTTATTCAAATGTTACATTAAAACCAAATGACATGGAATTAGGTTTTAAAATTTCCCTTCACAATAATCTGTACCACTCATAATTGCATGATGTTACTGTTTTAAGTTCCTGTCATAGTCATAGAAAAGCTTTCCATTTTACCATAAATCTTTTTTTAAAAAAAGTCAAAAAAGAATGTTATTCAGTTATTCTGAGGAAACCTGAAATGTTTATCATTCCATTAAAACAAAATTCTATGAAAAATATTTTAAAAGAAAAATATGTCTTCTTTATAACATATTTAACCTTCAGTAATGAATTATGGCAAGTAAAATTGTATAAATGCCTGGCATTTTATGAAGATACCTACAAATAAGCCAGATGGCAAATAAAATATCTGAAAGACAAAGATGGATACCGAGTAATTTTTTGATGGATTATACACACAGGTATCAAATTACTTGATCCTTACTTCCTAGAAAAGGTTAATGACTGTTTTTGCTTTTACCCTTTTACTTAACTGTTATTTGTAAAGATTAAAACGGGGACTGCATTGAAGGGTGCATATGCCTGTGTGTCAGTCTGACCACACATATTTTCTGCTATTAAGGAAACTGAGCCACAAAATGTATAATATTGTCAATCATTATTTTTAAAGTCCACTCAATTCTGTACTACAAGTTCCACTAGGGCAATTAGGGAAGTTGAACCATTTGAAAATCTTTTAATATAAATGAGACCAGAAAAGACTTTAAATCTTAACTGTCTATATCTATATCATTAAAATGGCCTAAGCCTACACAAAAGTTCACTTAAAATATCAAGAGTAAAACATTTTATAGTAAAGTATTTTTAAGTTCTTATGTGTGCTTATGTTTATGGATTTTTCGTTCAGCTTTAATTAATGAAAAGTTACATTTTTAGAACATTTTTTCTTGAATTAAATTCCATAAAAATGTATATTTCAGTGTTATCAAATTTTGTCATTAAAAATTGAACCATAAACAATATTACCATCTACCTACAATTACAATTCTACTATATTCTAGAGTTTTATTATAATTATTTTTATATTATTTCATTATATAAATGATATATATTCATTATATAGCATGTGTTTACTAGTCATTTATTACCAAAGGTAGCATTGGTACTCTTATAGGAATATAGGAATATCTCTCTTTCATCTCTTTGGTTTTAAAGGATGCACTAGTCATAGATGTATTTAATTAAAGTCATTTAGGTATTAGAACACGAGTTTAAAGCAGAGAATATAATACCTTTTCCTGAAACACCTTGAAAGGGGTTTGTTGAAAGAAGAGAACTGTGACCTATTCCTGTTATATTTGTAGCTAAACCCTTGCTAATTTAACTTGAAATGCATTAGTATAACGCACCACTCTTTTGTGTGTCTTTCAGATGTGTGGAGGTCATTGCAAAGGAAGGACAAAACCTAAAAGAGCTGTATTTGGTGTCCTGTAAAATCACAGATTATGGTAGGTAATGAGCTATTGTCCTAATGCTTTTGAAGAATAAAAAGTTATAAAATCAATGAAAGTTCTTTTTAAAGAAATCAAGAATTATCTCATGGAGACTGTTTATTTTCATGTGTGCTAATTGTCATCATACCAAGAAAAAAAAATCAAGAAATCATGAGCTAAGAACCAGAGTTCAATGAATGTACACATCAATTCATTGCCGCATGCATGTGCAAACATACTCATACAGGATTTTAAAATATGGCTAAAAGGGCTATAAAATGAAAACAAGTTTCAGGGCAATTAACTGTTTTATATAACAAATATTACTAAGTAAATTATTACATTGAGTTCATTTGCTTAATTTAACACAATTTAACGTCATGTCAAAGGAACTTATGCTGACATTCTAAATGCCAAACTTCTTAATGCTTTAAATTCTTTAAGGCGTTGGAACTTCCATGTTTAGGTATATAGAAAGTATAGGGTATGCATTTATATGCAACATTTTAAATTATCTTAATTTTCAATATCCTTTTAAAGCAGAGCAAAGCAAATTGTTTTATACAAATATGGAAAATATGAAATCATCCTGTTGGAATAATGAAGAAAAATAATCTAGCCTTTTCTTTTTTTGTTCAGCTTTATAAATTTTTCCATATCCATTTGTATATTTCATCTCATTATAGAGTTTTAACCAGATATTTGGCTTTAGAAGAGAATGAGGTAGTTTGGTTTTTTTTTCCCAGACTCTTTGATTTGTTCATTTAAATTTAAGAAATCTTTTCCACCTTGAGGGAAGTTAATAATCCATTAAGTATTTTTTGTTAGCTGTGATGTATGCTAATAAGTGACTCCAATCCTAGGATGTCATCATGACCATCTGCCCTGGGTGGTAGAGCTGTATTTTATCAGCTACTAAATTCATCTTTTGGAAAATCTACTAAAGCTATAATTTAAAAAAAGTGAAAAAAGATGTAATTTAAGATTACTCCTAATTTCAGAGTTTATTTTTGGAAAATGATAAACATGGATTTATCTATAATGTTTCTGGGTTGTTGGGTTTTTCCTAATTTTACCTTGCAAAAAGACCGTTTTGATATGTTTTTCTTTGTAGTTTGTTTTCTGGTTTGGCATATTAGATTGCCACTTAGATATATATGGTAACTCTAAAATCTCCAACCTCTCCCTATTGTCTAGGCCCTAAAAAGTTTCCCTTCCCAACACAGGGCATATTGAGTATATACATACACACACACACACACACACACACATATATATAGATTTGTCAATCAACTACTACAGTCATTCATTCCAAACTCTACTTTGCATTCAGGGTCCTTTACCATCAGTCCCTTACGAGCTCCTCTAGCTTTATTTTATGGTTCTCCTCTTTACCACTTTGCTGCCAATTGTCAGATAGCTAATATCTAGGAGCTGGGGATTAAATACCTTATAATGAACTCTTCTGAAGTTCTGCAATGGAAAATGTTGCTAAAATCACACTTTGTTCTGGAGGCCTAGAGATACTGTGTTTCATAACAGAGCTAATGCCCAGCACCTCTATGTGAAGTTAGCAAGTACAAAAAAATGTTCTAGAAGATATGGAGAAGAAAGCTTTGGACTTGGGAAAGATCTGAGATCAAGTTCTATCTTTGTTCTTTGTTCTTTGACCTTAGGGAAGTTTCCTCACATATCTGAGACTCAGTTTCCTCAGTTGTAAAATGGAGAATTAACGTCTGACTTTATGCTCCTGTGTATGTATATCTGGCACCCAGTCTAATGAGTAGCACAGTGTATACAGCTAATAAATGTTGCTTTCCTACAGGAGTGTATTCTTCTACCCCCTTTCCTTTCTTAAGTATTGGAAGAGGTTTTTGTTTTTGTTGTTACTGTTGCTGTTATTTAGCAATATTGTCATGTTCTGGTGTTTTGGGATTTTAGGGTTTCTTTTCTTCTGATGTGGCTAAAATATGTTAAAACCTTACCTAAAGGGTTTACATTTGTTGATATTTCTGAATTATTTTAGATCAGTGGTTCTCAACGTTGTCTGCACATGAGAACACTTGAAGAGTTTCTAAAATGTATTGATGCGTGACATGAGCTTTTCCTAAAATTAACTAAATCAGAATTTTTAGGAGGTGGGGCCCAGGTAATAATTTTGTAAAACCTACGGTTTTATCATCTGTAAAACTGATGATAATGTCAGACAAAGTTGAGAGCAAGTGATCTAGTACATTTGAGAGGAATCAAGTGACTATTTGGGGGGACTTCCCCCCTATAGTAATGAGAAAGGAATCATGATTTTTCTTGCACTTTAGTCCCTCCAGTTTTTAAGCTCTGCCCCACCTTATTTCCGTTCCTTCTTCCCTAGGGTTTTAGGTATTCAAAGGCTTCATGGTGAAAGTCTTTGTGCATCTATTGATTCTGTTCTGCAAATGTCGGGGCACAATTGAGGAAGGGGAGAAAGGTCAATAGGTTATGAGATTGTACTATAATTGCTTTTTGATTATAAAATTAAAACAAATTACTGAAAACTCAGCTCAGCTCATCTTTTCCCTTGTACAATGCCAATACTACATGAGTAATTTTTGTCAAAAAGACAGCAAAAAGGTTATTCACTCTAACCAGAGAAACAGCATGTTATTAGAGGTAACTGCTCGGCTGGGGAGGCTGTGTTCGCTTGCCTTATGTTAATTATAAATTGTAAGAGGAAAAATGTACACCCTTTTCCTCCTTTAACTGGATAAGTAGAATCATATTCTGTAGAACTTTTTGATTATTAAAGCTACTTAGAAATTATAAAATTTGATGTGCACATGATACTGGGGCAATGCCATTCTTACAGAGACTACTACATAATTCTGCTTCCTACTGCTTTATGCATTTTTCAAGCTAGTTAGTCTCTTTGTTGCCTCCTCTTTCTATGATACTGTGTATGTACATGCTTTCAGTACAGTATGCTGAGATTTTTGAGCGTTTTTGCAAGATGCATTGATTCAGAAACAGCAGCTCGGCTGGCATATCATTTGTAATTTTTGTCAAGATACTCACAGGTGTTGAATGTGGTATTATAGTACTTAGCAACACCTGGCCAGGCTGTTGCGAAGTTATGTTAATTTTAACTGATATATGAGATAGTTGTCATGAAGAAAACTATCATGCTAATAGGCTTCTTACTCCCAAAATTGAACATAGATCTTTATGGTAAAGGATAGCAATTATAAACAAATCAATAATTCAGGCACAGCTAAATGGAAAATGCAGTCTTGGGAAATTGCTCCCTGAAGAGAGATCTAATATTGTCACTCTTATATCACTAAATAAATGTATGTCTTATGCAGTATTATGGAAAAAAACCTCAAACTTAGGAGTCAGATAGTCAGGATAAAATTCTAGTTTTGCCTCTCCTTTTCTTTGTGACCTAAAGCAAGTTACTTAACCTCCCAGTTTCACCATTTGTTAAACCACCAGATAATATGTACCACATAAGTTAGTAGAAATGAATATAAAACACCTGTGTAGTGCCTAGTTGTATAGTGGACACTCATTAATTGACAGAATTCTCTTTCTTTACCTCTTTGAAGAAGAATTAGCCCTTTTTTTTGTCCTTCAGATGTGGTGTTTCTGTTTGTGGGAATCATTATTTAGAAGCTTGACCTACGTTAGTCTGTACCTGTGTAATTGAATTCCAGGCCTAAGCAATCTAAACCAGATTCTTATTTGCAGGGAATAGAAAGAAAGATGCAGCAAAAAGTGTAAAATCCTGCCTTCCTATCTTACTTAGGTTTCGCTCCTCATCTCTTTGTATTACTTTCATTTTTGTTTGGGTAAGTTGCTCATTGTTCCCTTTATGCTTTTCTTTGTTCCTGGAATAATTTGTCAGCTAATACTTTCCAATCTACCTTTTCACTCTCCTCCAAATGCTTTTCTTTTGAAAATTCTCCTCCTTTGAAAAAGCATATCCTTAGAATTAAGAAGAAGACAAGGAGTAGATATCAACCTGTATCCCTCAGGCCTACGGAGGTCAGAAGCAGTCCTTCTCTTAGGCTGCAGGGCACTTCACTGGGGTAATAAATGAGATGGATGAATAAAGCACTTATCTCCATTAGGTCTCCAGGGTGAATTTTACTACTGTGACCCTTGTGTCAGGGGGCAGTTGTAAAAAGGACCCAGTTTTTTTCTGGGTTATCACTTTTTTTTTAATGTTTTTTACTTTAGCACTCCTGAGGGACCTAAAAATATACTCTAGCAATATCTTTTTGTTTCCCTTCTCAAGTTGTCAAATAACCTTTAATTAAAGAGGACTGTAAACACTCAACTGCTGACACTGTTATTTGGGGGCATGCAAGTTCAGTGACAATCCACGGGTTCACTCTGTACCACTCCACATGCTCCTCTGTCACTTCCACAGGCCCTCACACTGCTCTCCTGGGACTGTCTCTGGCTGACCAGTATTCTTGGTCACAGTGCTTCTCTGCCTCATCTGGGACTTTTTAACATAACTGCATAGCTTGCTACAAAACTTCTGGATTGCTCTGGGCAAAAAGGTCTCCCAAGTCAAGTAGGTCACTGTGTCCATGGTTATCCCTGGAGATGTCATTTCAGTTGGCCTGCTGTATGACAGGCATGATGACAAAAATTTCATTCTGTCAAAAATAATATCATTCTATCAAAAAATATTGATTCAGCACCTACTGTGTGCTGGGCCCTGTGCTAGATGCAGATTTATGGTTTCTGCATTCGTGAAGCATTTATTCTGGTAGGATCTAGAGGACAGGGCAAGCCTGCTTATTAAAAAAAAAAAAAAAAAGTAATGCATCTCTTTCACCTAGACAGGAAGAATGGCAGGGAGTGGCCTGGTGACATTAATCTTTGCTTTGTTGTAACCCATGCCTCACTGTAGCCTTACTGACCTTCTAATGCTATTGAAAGATTAATAGATTGTACCTTCCCTTCCTCTTCTTGGGATAGCAGACCTCTTCAGCTGTTAGTTAACCGAAATTAGGATCTGGAATACATTATCAAAGTAAGCACACTCAAGAAACAAACCCAATAAGCATTCTGGGTTACACCAGTATCAAGAACACTTCTCTTTCCTTGCCAAACCAACACTGATAAATTATTCAACAAAAATTTTTACATCAAAAATAATGTTTCTCCTCATTATATCATCTTATTTTTCACATTATTAAGTATATATCACAGTAATGATGTTCCATTTAAAATCAAATTTCTGGTTTTTCCCTTTTATGTTTTATTTCATTTTCATATTGTATTTCACACTGCTCCAAGATTGCTGGGTAAGATTCCACTCCTTTTGTCAGCAGGAATAACTCTAATAGATGTAAAGTGACAGAGGAGAACTTTAGAAAATACATTTGCAAGTCAAAAAAGAATGTCCTATTGTTTACTGTTGATTATTCACACTTTCTCTCCATTCTGTTATTTAAATATAGATAGCTTTTATTGTTTATAACAAAATAGTACTAAATTACTAAATCTTCTATTGTAAATTTCCCTTGTTTATGTGTCTATGTTAAAATGTTATTTCTCTCTTCTAAGTTTTCATTTTACCCACTAATAGATTTATATGCCTACTGTTATATTTTACAGATGTTATATTCTTTCTTTTTTCTTAGTCATGTGCAAGATTTTTCACCAAAAATTCTGTATTTAATTATAATCTTTTCTAAATACTTTTCTTTGCTCAACAGCAAAGAAATTATTGACTTTCTTCCCTGATTCCTAGGTCATTCCAAGACTGCAGCTAAGTAACCTTGAAATAAAAGGCTGAGCAATGCCAATGCTTGTCACTGTATCTTGCCATAATAGACTACAAAACTCAAATCTGTTGAGAAGGACTTCTTAAAACATTCCTTCAAAAAATACTACCATAACCAATTCAAAGATTAACTCTACCTCTATATATAATAGAGATTTTTCAATTGACGAAACATTCTAACCTACATTTAAAAGACAAATGGACCTATTTCTGTGTGCTTCCTTACTCCTTGATTTTCATACCCAAGTACATATATGTTATTGTTTCAAATTGCTTTTTTATAACTAAATACTAAATTTCCATATTTGACTATTAACTGAAATATTAACTTTCCATCTTTACTTTCCTCAATTACTTTTAGCATTTCTGAAGTATAGTGTTTAATTTTAATTAGCTGTTTTTAACATTAGTCTTGAGAAGCAGTCTCCCGTTATAGATACAGGAAGTTGTCCCAAATCACATGAAGAGTCATTTTTCACGGAGTTCCTGTCTTTAACCTTCATTGCTTCATACTGTTGCGTATGCAGAGTAAGCATTGTTTTCCATTTATTATGCAATAGTTTAAATAGAATAACTGTTGATCATTATCAGTATTATATCAGTGGTGGGAGATCTAAATGGAGCTGAAATGAACACCAAGATAATCATAAGAATGCTAGATTTCCAGCGTCCCACATAACAAGTGACTTTTTAATTGTTTAAAATTTCTTGAGAATAGATGTCATGAATGGTAGTGAGTTCTCTATTGCAAGAACTGTTCAAGCAGAGATAATCTCTGGAGGAGGATGTAGAAAGATGGAAGAATTGGTTAGGATTTCAACTTATATTATCTTTAAGTTCCTTTCTGATTCTAGGGCTTATTCTAGACTGGTCTTATTTTTTTGTTTCATTCAACAAATGTTTACCCCATGTGTGCATACAGCTGGCTGGGTGCTGTGGAAAATACAGAGATGGATGAGAAGTATACACTCTTGCACTGGAAAAGAAGATATAAGCCATGTAAAGTTTTCTAACATATTAGGCAATATGATGATGTCAAATTAAAAAAACCAAACCCTATGAGATGTAGGGGCTCAAGAGAGGTCAAAATCATCATAGACTGTAATAGTTGGGGAAGGATTTGTGGAAGAGGAGACATGAGAGGACACAGATGAGAAGGAAGGGCATTTGAGGTAGTACAGCCATAGGAAAGGCTAAGAGCAAGAACAGGTGTCTGAATGGATGAGTTGTATGTGTTGGTTAATCTAAAGAAAGAGCAGAAATCATCCAATGTGATTACATACACACACGGGCAAATTTGAAGAAACCTTATGAAAATATTCTAGTTGAAAATTCAGAGCAAGTTCCAATTTTCATCGTGACTTTTCCTGTCTTATTCACCATTCCCATAGCAACAACTCCCATTAACATATGTAATATAAAAGGAAACATTTCTTTGTGTTATAACTACTAATCACATATCCAGTTCTATTGGAAATAAGTCGAATACAAACTTTCATAACAATAATAATAATGGTAGAGTAGCTAAAATTTATTAGATGTTTTCTTTGGACACTATTCATTTAATTACCTTAACATCCCAATTTAGATAGGTACTATTAATATTCAAGCTTACAGATGTGGAAACTGAGGCCAGGAGAGCCTCAGATTCACATAGTTTGTGAGTAAAAGTATGATATGGATTCAATATTAAGTCATTCTCCTGCATAATCAGTCATACGTCAGTGATGTGCTTAGGAATATTTATTACCAGCAAGCTTTTACTTTCAGTAGAATTATTTTCAGATGTAAGAGCTTAAAAAATATAACTGAGTCCCAGGCAACCATATTTGTCCATCTGTTGATAAAAAAAAAAAACAAAAAACCCAATATCACAAAGAGGCTACCCCGTGAGATCTAATTACATTGTTCTAGAACTAATTATGGATCTAATTATATTATTCTAGAATATTACTTATTCACTATAACTTCACTGTGCAAATACCAAACACAAGTCACATGTCATGGTTAAGTGTTCCCTAGCTGAAAGGTGTAGACTGTCATTGATGTTAAGTATGTATTGATATATTCAACAAATATTTTCTTAGTAACTTCAAAAGTGTTTACAATTCTTGACTTAAAATGTTTTTTCTTAATTCCTTTTTTAAATTGTTACAGCAAACTCATGAAGGAAGTAAAAATATTATTACCTATTTTCAATAGATGAGGAAGTTGAAGCCAGAAAAGTTTTAATTAATCTGCAAACTAAAACCAAAATCTCTCCACTGCAGGTGACTTCTCAAATTTCTCTGCTTTTCATATACAAATTATTTCTTCATTTAAATGGTTATTTTAAAGCAATTTTAGACAACACTAAATGAGATAATTTCATAGCAATTGTTTATAGTGCAGATATTTTAGAGATACATAATTGTACCATTCTCAAGAATGTAAGTGATTGTTCTCTTCTTAAATTCCTTCCTTAAGCGTGAACTCAGAAGTGCTCAGGACTCAGTGTCATCATCTGCCTCAGGTGTCCAGTAATTTTCTTCCCTTGAGAGAACCTCTCTAAGAATACCCTCTGAGAAGTCAAAATTGAACCCTGTTCAGTGTATCTTTGTGCTCTGCCTTCTCTGTTCTCTTTAGCTTTAGTGTTCCTCATTTTCTGAGATAGCGTGAAAAGTAGGAGTAAAAAGGGAAGAAAAACTCAAGAGCTGCATCCCTTTTTTCTAAAGCAGCAAACCATATCTCCTTTACTTTCAAGTCCTCTCCTATGCCTTTACCTTTTCTTTGAGATAATTTTGTCCTCCCCAGCTGATGTTTGACTAAATCAGCTTAACTATTTACTGCTTAATTAGCTTACTTGAGACAATTAACATCTGATTTATTTGGGGGGAAAACAAAAACAAAACAAACCTCTGCCAAGTGTCCCATTAGAAAGTGATAGTAACACTCAAAACACAATATAAATTAAAGATCAAAATAATAGATTATACTGCACGTTTATCACTGATTAGATTCACATGCTTAAGTCCACTAACATAAGCCTCTCCAGAGGATCTTTCCCTTTTCTTCTCTTAGCTGGACTTCCTTATATAAAGAGTAACCTTCCTTTATCAACCTGTTGGTTTACCTGGGTTCAATTTATAAAGGAAATGCAAGAATAATACATGATTATTTCTCTTTATTTTCCAGTTTTTAAAATATTGAGTTGGTTTGCATCTCCCACCAAAGGTGATCAATGAGGAGTTGTTGTGTAATTATCATTGTAAACTCATCAATCCATTGCAATAATTTTTTCTTATTGATACTCAAATTGTCCGATCTTTGGTAGTAGAAATTTCTTCAACTTGGTTCCTGTGTCCTTTTGGCATGGACCCCTGATGTCAAGATACACCAGGTTCATCTTGTACACTTCATGGTAGAGACATGGAATCATCTATTTTTCTAAAGAATTCTGGTTCCTTTGAATGAATTTTTCTAAGTCTGTGCTGTACTCGGAATCTTATACCACCGTATGTTCAGCCTTTTCTTCCTCCAGCTTAAAACCTACAACATTCCTCGTCACAGGTCCAACCTTCTCATTACGACTCAGCAAAGTCAGCCCCCTGAGTTTTAAAGCGTCCTTATTCAAAGATTCCCAGTACACGACAAACTTCCAGTTTCCTACATTCAATACTTACTTAATCTTCAGCCACACTTTCTGCTTTTGGAGTAGTTAGAAGTAGGACCTGGGAAGAAGAAGGGGTTTTACATTTTAGCTACTGCATCAACTTTCTGGAGGTTACCTTCTGATTTTATCTATCTCAAATTTTCTGCATTTGTTTTTAACTAAGTGTTGAAATTGGAACTCTTGGACCCACCTATTTGGAAATAAGTAGAAAAATATTCAAACTGTATGATCTTACATACTCTCATTCTGCAAACTTTCTTGTCCTACAGTGAGAAATACATTTTGTGTTTAAAGTGCTTGTTAGACTCGCACTAAATTAATTTCATCACTTAATAGGATAACCAGAAGTTTGAAAAATACTGCTATAGTTCAACTTCTTCCTCAATGTATAGAGAAGAACTATATCTGTCAGTGAATGACCTGCTAAAGAGTAGAAAACTGGTGGATTTCGTTGGTATAGAACGGATACTGTTCTTCTTAAGGTAGAAGGTACCAACCTTCCTAAGCTTATCAAATCTCATATGTTGATCTTATTATCTATGAAATCAGGGGTTAATATTCCTTCCATCTCTTATCTTTAGGAGTAAGAGAACCAGACAGATTCCCTTAATGAATTCACTGTAGGATAGATATTAAATGGAACTTTCTCCTGAAGCAAAAAGGCAGTTTTATTAATCTAATTTCCTAATTAAGTAAATCAAACTTACTTTTAACTTAAATATTAAACTGTTAATTTTAACCCTTATCCTAAAACGTTCCCTTGGGTTTATAAGACTCAATCACCTAGAATTTATCTGTCAAATTTGTTCCTTTTCTTGAGTTTATCTGCATGACATTAAATAAATAGTTTGAACTTTTCAACTTTTCAAACAATTGTGTTGAGTTGACGTGGCTGATCCAGGCTCTGTGCCTCTGTGTGCAGTGTGTGCCGAGTGCCTAAAAGTGACTTAGCTTTCATTGAAAATGACTGAGTGCGGGCAGAGAAAAGGAGATTTAAAAAATTGAAAATAAGGAATAAACAAAAAAAAATCACTCTGTCTTCAGGAAGTTATGGTACTTTTCTATTTAAGATACGCACACACACACACACACACACACACACACACACGCATATTTAAATAAAATCTCCTTTTCAAATGAACTACATTCATACTGATATAATGTAAATTTTGCTTGCCAAGATACTTTCATATGGTAAATAATTCTTAGAAGCAGAAGAAAAAATTGTGTAAAAAACTAGCTACATGCTGTTTGATGATTGATACTTATATATTTTTAATCATCTGTATGTCTTTCTTAGGTTAAATTTCCCACCACCCCTTTTTTTTCCCCCCTACTATCTCTTTCCTCACATATGGCTCTAGGAGCTTCTCCAAGAAAGTGGTTTTGCTTTGAAGATATTTTATTTCCGCTCACATAAGATTCTTCTACTATTAGATTTTAAAATCACAATAAAACCCTAATAGGATCCAACCCATTCTCTGCCCTCTGTGTGTTTGGAAATCTCTCCAAAGTCAGCCTTAGAAAGTCAGATTTGGTGGTTTAAAGCCCAGAGATGCTTCTCCGGTGTTCTAGGGACCAGGCACTTGTGCAGGGAGCAGCTCATAACCAAGCCACAATCATCTAGAATGACACTTTCTGAACATGCTTGAGGAGGGTATATTTTAAATTTTAGATAATTTCTATCCTATAGTAACCAATTAACTTTTAAATGAACAAGAATAATATATAATAACACATGTCTATTATAATAGCATACATATGTGCATATATGTATTGATAATAAATAAGATTTATCTGCCAATTTTGAAAAGCAATAAGGAACTTAAAATTTTAACTCTACAAAATAAATAAAGAGCTTGAAATTCAATCAGTCTTATTTTATGTTGAGGCCAATGTGTTATACTTGGCTTTTTTTGAGAACCATACCTTCTGCTCTGATTTACATAAGAAATTGGGTGAAATCCTCTTGCAGTGGTCCCCAACCTTTTTGACACCAGGGACCAGTTTCATGGAAGACAGTTTTTCCATGGATGGGGAAGGGGGAGGCACGGTGGAATTCTGCTGTCTCCCTGGGGGTTGGGGACCGCAGATCTAAAGCATTTGTTTCCAATTTTGCCATTATAACACACTTTGCAATCAAGGTTGCAAATGATTTACTTTCTAAAAAAATATAAATTAGAACAGATTAATTGATATTTCTTTTCACTTTCTGAGATTCTGATAAAATTTTCTTAAGTGGCAAAAAGAGGGGTGAATTTGTCAAGCATGCTGAAATTTGCACATTTTTTTTGGCTTCTTTGTTGTCACAGCCTTTGGTGCATGGTATTTACCACTGTACCATTATTAGTTATTTACATGCCTGTGAAATTATTATTATAAAGTTCAGTTCCCTACTCCACTTGTGCATCTTCCCCCCACATTTCAGTCACATTATTTTACTTCTACAATATTTCGGGGCTAGAGAAAATTCAGGGAATGTGCTGTACATGCCAGTATTGTATGTCACATTCATCATTCTGTGGAGAAACACTGATTCTGGAGGTGGAGGCCCTTGAGGACAAACAGGACAGTAAACAGCACTAACGTGAAGACTTTCCCACACACACATGAGTTATGTGCAAAGGTATAGCCTTTCCATCATTGTGCTGTTTTTTTCACAAAGCTCATGCTTCATCTTTTTTTGCTAGACTGTTAATTTGAAATCTATTCTACTCTCTCAGACTTATGAAAAAATGTAATTTTAAAAATGTTGCTCAAGAAGGTGGTCTTTATTTTTAATAGCCTACATACTATATACTTTTAAATTAGTTGTTTTAAGATACAGCATTCCAATTAAAAACCTACTATAATTTCTTATCATTTCCTGGTATATGGCAAGGCCCTTTAAAACATTTTTATGTATAGTAGGCCCTATAAATATTTACTTCTTTTTTTTTCAACATTAGGAAACTAGGAGAAAATTGTAGAATTAGACTTTGGAGCTACATAGTGTATTTTTGGACTATTACAAATCTATCTAAATCTACAACCTGCTAGGAAAGATCAGATCTTTCCAGCTTGGGATTGTAATGTATGATTTGTGTGGACTCAAGTATGTCTCACAGATGCATTTAGTATTTTCTGAACTGAGCCTTTGTTCTGTGGCAGGCAGGTTTCTAACTGTGTGTTCAGTCCACTGATTGACTGACTGAGAGCCAAATTATTCTCACTAACACACACTCAATTCCCAGCTACTACGGAAAAGATGGACTCCAGGGCCAAAATTGAACCCTCACTAACAAAGCTTGCTTTCTGCCAGTAGTAATACTTCCACAGTGAATGAAAATTCAGTGACCTATATTCTTCCATTTAAATCCTTAAAATTTTAAATTAAAACTTTGTCAACAGTAATTCTAACCATACTGAGGCAAAAAGAGCGGTCCCTGCAATCTGGCAGCACTAAATATAATTCATAACTATCAAAAATCCGTTTTCTCTGCATAACTTTTAAGAACGCTCCTGATGTCTTGAAAATTCCATGCAATTTTCTTTAAAAGTTGGTTTGGAATGCCACTGTGCATCTTGAAGCCCACATACAGTGAGTTAAATTACAGCAATAGCATATTTCTCAAGCACCATATAGTTGCAAATCCTTTATCCTGAAGTACATAGTAAAGGATTTTATCCTTCAACAGTGAAGAAAGTTGAACTTTGGGGTTGTTTCAGTTTAACACATGATGTGCTGCACTCTGAAAGCTGTGTTTGGCCTTTCCTACTTTTTCTTCTTTATTCATCCCTGCTTCCCATAAAAAGAGTTAAGTATGTAATACTGATTATAAAACTGGATCCGTATTATCACTGTTTTCAAAGCATCATTTCCCTGCACTAGCTTATATAAGTACTTCTTTTTCAGTGGGTTAATCTAAATGCAGAGTGGAAGGCTATTTATCCTCATCACCATTTCTATCACTTCATCATAACCACTGCTGGTCTTCTCTGACTCAGTAAATGGCATCACTATTCACCTTGTTACTTGGCCAAAACTTTGATCTCCCCGATCCCTCACTTTTCTTCATGCCTCTCATCACATCTATTAACAAGCCAGGTCAACTCCATCCTCAAAATATATTTCAAATAGAGCCATATCCACTGATGACTATACTAGCTGCTTAACTGTAGTCCCTATTTGTCTTCTTCCTACCTTACAGTCTATTTGTCACAGAGCAGCTAAAATGAAATTTCTAATGTTTTTTTTAGAGACATGGTCTCTAAAAAATAGTGCTATACACTATTCCACTGTAGGAATTTTTAAATCAGCTTTAGATTTGACCTTAAATTTTCAAATGATTCTATATTTATTCGAGGGCAGATATGTAATCATCGTCCATACCATATTTCTTGTCTCCCCTGCCCAGCACATCTTTTTAAAAGATATAGACATTGAGATATTATACTCCTAAAGTTGAAACAGAGGAGGTAGGCATATGACAGGATGGCACTGCTATCTCCGAACCCTTCTGCTAAAACCCCTGGGCCAAACTAGACCAGCTGGTCCTGGCCTCACCTGGGACTCTGATACCTTACATACTGTCCAGATGTTGCCAAGGGAACAAATACTTTTAGATTTTTTTTTTTTTTTTGCATGACGGAGAAAAATCCAGCTAATACCATTCAGTAAAATCACTAAGAATATTGATTGTGCCTTATCAGTCTCAAATGAAACAGAAAAAAAAAGTCATTGAAAATTTGCCACTCCAGCGATTTGCTTTGCCACTGTTGGGAACACTGGCAGACTGGCACCTAGTATCCTCTAACCAGCATAGAGTTTTCTTGGGAAAAAAGTTGTCAGCTTGGCAAACATCTTCTAAAGCAAGTATTTCAATAATTTAATCCCTTGGGGCTAGGGGATGCGGTATTAGGATGGAAACTTCCCAGCTAATACAAATATTAGTGGGAAAATATTACAAGATTGTGTTATATAACATACTGCAAATTCTATCTGGAAGTATTTCCCACTAGCTTGATTATTGGTTCTGAGATTATGAAGGACAGAAACTTCAGTGGCATCCTATAGGATTGGGTTAAAAGATTTTCAAGCTTTAGAGCTATAGGAGCTATGAGAAAATATTGATTCCTCTAAAGCCCCAGTTTTCATACATGAGGAAACTGAGACCTGGTTTCCCCCAGCTCCAGAACCAGAACCAAATTGTCCTCTTTCTCCACTGAGGGGCTTTTCCTCCCACAGTTTAACTGTGGTACCTCCTTGCTCCCTCCACCCTACCCACAGGCCCCCTTCTTTGTGAGCTCAACCAGGCTTACCTTGACTCATGAAAGTTGCAAAGGGAGTAGAAAATATGTTCATTGTGCAAGTAAATCATAATGTGTGATAATAGAATATTATTTTATTTCTGTAATGTAATGATCTTAGAAATGTTCTCTATTAACTTCTTGTAAAAGTTTTTTAGAAATAATGTATAATTTCTTACCTAATTGTTTAGGATAAGTAGGATAACATTATTATTTTTCAGTTTATTCAAAAATGAGGAAAATTGTGTTCATTAAGTGAAATATGTGAGGCTTTCATGCGCAAATATTTTTTAAAACATCAGTTCATATATTAATTTTACCATGTTCTTGAATAATACTTAACTGGGCATATAATATTAGGAATTGGAGATACTCCACTGTTTTCTGGCTTGCATGGTGTTGAGAGAGCTGCCAATCATTATTCCTTTGTTAGTGATTTTCTTTTTTCTTTGACTGCTGGTAATATCTTCTTTTTATTTTTAGTGTTCTAAAGTTTTTCTGTGGTATCTCTTCTTATGTATTTCTTTTTATTTATCATGCTTAGAATTTATAGAGCTTTCTAAATCTGAGGACTCAGTTCTTTAATCAATTTAGGGAAATTTTCAGTCATTATATTCTCAGACATTTCCTTTTTCCCACTACCTCTATTCTTCTGAACATTTAGACATATATTAGACCCTCTCGTGCTATATTTCTTATCTATTAATCTCTCCTTTATATTATCCATCCGTGCCATAACGGATGCTATCTTCAGATCTACCTTCTAATTTACTAATTTTTTCTTCAGCCCTGTCCAATTTGATCTATAACTTATCTGTTGCATTTTTAGTTTCAGTGATCATCTTTGTAATTTCTAGAAATTCTGATTCTTATTCATAAATCAGCTTTGTCTTTTTTATAATACCTTGCTATTTGCTCATATTTTTAACTCCCTTTTTATTTTATAGTTTGAATATACTTTTATTACATTTATGTCTGATACTCTAAAATATGACGTCTTTGGGGGTTTTGTTCTTTCATTTGTGCTTTTTGCTGCCTCTCATTCATAGTGACTCATGTTTTTATTTTGTTTTATTTTTAATTGTGAGCTCCTATTTGGGCTTTATCTATGGGAACACAGTGGGACCTGGGTTAATGGATATGCCTTAAAAGATCTGTGTTTGCTCCACCAGGAACTCTAGGGCACTATCAGTTTGGACATACTCTCAGTTTATTTCTTGGGTCAGGGTTTCTAAGAACAGAAAAAAAAGGTAATTCACACACCAAATTTATGTGCAGGTTGGCCCTAAGACTTTAATTCTCAAATGAGACATTTTTTTCCCTTCTATCTTGCATGGCCATTAAACTTAGGCTACAAAAATTAGCAAATCTCCTCAAAGTAGCTGTGGCATTCATACGTAATTTTGGGGTCCTTAATTTTTTTATTTACTTGCTTTTTTTAAACTTTACTTATATATCATAAAATTCACACATTTTATGTATACAATTCAGTTATTTTTAGTGAATTTACAGAGTTGTGCAACCATCACCACAATTTGGTTCTAGAACATTTCTATCACTCCAGTAACATCTTCTTGTCCGTTTACAGTTAATTCCTGTTCCCGCATTCAACCCCAGGCAACCAATAAACACTTCCTGTCTATATAGGTTTGTCTTTTCTGAACATTTCATATAAATGGAATCATATAAGATGTGATCTTCTACATCTATCTGCCTTTTTTCTCTTAGCATAATGGTTTTGAGATTCATTTATATTGTGGCATGTGCTGGTATTTCATCCCTTTTTATTGCTGAATAGTATTGCATTGTGTAGATATATGATATTTTGTTTATCTACTCACCAGTTGATAGATATTTGGGTTATTTCTACTTTTTCACTGTTAGGAATGATGCTGCTATGAACATTCTCATGCAAGTCTTCATATGGACGTAAATGGCATTTATCTTGAGTAGATACTTAGGAAAAGAATTACTAGGTTGCATCATAAATTTTCATTTATTTTCTTATAAATTCAGCTATATATTATAAAGAATGCTTACTATATTCTATACAGCATTTCTACCTATGTTATATTATAGAAGAATTTTTATGGTAAGTCTGGAGCAAAACAATTTTTGAAAGAGAAGTGTTTTTTGTTTTGTTTTGTTTTGTTTTGTTTTGTTTTTACCTGTAAGGGAAATTCGTAAGTTGAAATTTCTGTCATGTGAAAATATTCACTTGCAAGGTAGTGATCATATTTGTGTATTTCTTTTGTTTTTTAGTTATCAGAATCATCAGGGGCCTTTAACAGCACAAGAGAAAGAAAACCAATAGGATGTTGAAAGTATTAGCCAAGGAATTTTTTTTTTTTAATTCTAGGACACAGGAATCTAATCTTAAGAAACTAATTTCTTTTCAGTACTTTCAGCCAAACAACTAGCTTGAAAGAAGTACATTAATTTACTCAAATATTCAAATCCAGACTATTCAAATTCTACTTTTGTTATTATAATGAGATTTACCTTTAAAATTTTGTAATGATGAAGCCATTTAATTCAGAATTAATTCCAGTTTGGAGACTTGGTTTTGTCTTCTTATGCTTTCATTAAAAACATAAAAACATCTACACATACCATCCTTATTTCTCTGTTTTGATGTTTTCTATTCCCTAAATTGAATCAAAACTAGTAAATAGTTACCATTGTTATATATTGAAAAATTCTGCAAAATTAGCAAAGTCTACTATCCATGTGAAGAAATTTTTTCTTCCTTCTACCCTTAGGTTATTTATTGCTTTGAGGTCAACATTCTAATATTCTTAGTTACTTTGAGGTTTTATATGTTTAGGTCAGTTTAATGAATATGTGCACAGCTATTTCATAGTTTCATGTGTCCATGGTAAATGAAAGTGAACACAGGTTTGGTTAAATGATTACCTTTCGCCTGTGATCACTTACGATTCAAGGATTTATGCTGTATTCTATTTCACTAGCCAGATGCATTGAAATAATTTATTGTGGTACATTTATCCTTTTCTTTTCAACAAAATCATTTTTGCAAGATCTTTTTAAATGGATGTTGTTTTCATTCATGGAAAATTTTAAGAACACAAGGTTGATTTAAATGCTTTTAACCAATCATTTAACATTAATGCACGGAGTCATTGTGCAGATGCTGAAAGCAATTTAAGGGTCTGGTATATGATATCCTCTAGTGAAATTTTATTGTCTTGAGATTCTGGCATATCTATCTTAATAGAAAGTTGAATATAGAGCTTTTATTCAGTGTATGGATTACATTAGTATAGGATGTTATGAAATTTATTTTTCCATCAAGTATATATATAAAATTTTAGCAGTAATCAGGTATCCATTATCATGTATAAAATGTTATTATTGCTTCTGAGTGTGCCATCTAAAGAAAAGACTTGATTTTCCTTGGTGGAGTCCCTTACACACAAACAAAACACAGAGAAGGTGCTTAACGTACAGATGTAAATAGAATTCCTTCTTTTTAGTGCTGCTGCAAGGAACCTGTCCTTATCTTCTCCCTGCATACTTCTCATTACCAAGTGTAAGCACTTCTTTCTGTTTCCACACTAGCCTGGTGAAGTCTTAGCAGTAAGTGTGTAAGAAGCTTCTGGTTAGACCAGAAGTCAGCTCATCCTCAGAGTTGCCAGGGTAATGTTATTATTGTTATTATTATTCACATGTGCACATACGCAATAATAATAAAGCAACTTTCATTTATAGAGCACACCAGATACTTAGAGCAAATCTGGAAGGGAGGAAGCATTATTCGCATGTTACAGATAAGAAAACTGAGACCCAGGAAAGTTAAGTAACTTGCCCAAGATTATACAGCTAGAACTAAAACTTATTCACATAACGTCTATTCCCAGGCTCTCCTGACTTTTTGGTTTATGAGGATCTCCTGGTTTCTGCTTTTCATTATCTCCTTTCTACTTGTTCTTAATTGGTATGCCAATTTGTTACTTTGTCTTGACTATGATAATGTAAATCTGTCTCCTCCTCAAACTGTTGAGTAGTTCATGCTTAAACACCAAAGAGAATGCATGTTGACTTATCCATTTATTCAATCAACCAACAAGTGTTTAATGAGCATCTATTATGTATAAAGTCCTCTAGAAGATAATTTTAGGAAGCATGAAGACCTGCCTCCTTTTGCTTATATCCTCTTTGAGAGCAAGATCTGAGTTGTGTGTGTGTATGTGTATGTGTACATTTGTTATTTAGAGATATGAGAATGTGGGGGGAAATTGCAAGAAGCAGCTAAAAGAGTTGAAGGTGGTTGATCTGGGGGGATTGGGTTTGGGAATGAGAATGCTGGTTGTAGTAGTTGACATTAAAAAATATATATATACACACACACACACACTCATACATGTGGGTGTGTGGGTATGTAATTCTGATAAAAGTAAAACAAAAGTAAACATTTTTTTTTTAAAAAAAAAACATTCCAAGCTGTGGAACAGTAAGGATGTAGGGCATAGTAGAAGGAAAATGCTAGATGTCTCAGAAACATGAGAGTCTTGCATGACTAGTGCCTAAAATGGGGGAAAAGCATAATTTCTTCAGTCAACAAATATTTGTTGAAGACCTAGTACATGTCTATCCCTTTACTAGATACTAAGCACATAAAGCTTCAATGTTCTTATCTTCGTTTTACTCTCAAACTGATCTTCAGTGGATGGTAGACCTGTGCAATATAATATGACAAGTGGGATATATTGATGATATCCACCTACCAGATGCCTGGAAAGTATAGAAAAGTTTATCTAGATAAAGTCACCTGGAGCTGTCACTGAAGACACGGAGAGATGACCAGCAAACACGGAGGGAGATAGGATAGCAGAGCTATGAGCAAGCTTGCCCTGATTGGGAAGGGCAAGGCATTCACCTGCAGTATTTAGAGTATGTGGTGGAGAATTATCTGAGATGAGAGTGGAAAAGGTAGTTTGAAGTGAGATGTTGGCAGGCTTTACCTTTAAAGAGTTTAGACTTCATGCTATAAATGTTAGGAGTTATGGAGGTGTTTGTGGAGGAAAGTGACAAGTCAAATTTATCTTCCAAAGACAGAACTCTAGCAGTGGTTTGGAGGATAGATTGCACTGAGAAAAGACAAGTGAAGAAACCAATAATAGATACTAGAGTAGTTTAGGGAAGAGATGGCAAATCTCAGGTTTCTAAGGTTTTTGCTTTTGACTTTTTGACCTGCAAAATATTAAATCTATATTGAATACTGGTACTGGTATTCTGTAGTAATGCATTATCAGTGTCACTGTGTATACTTAGATTCATATTTATTTGTTAGAATCTATATTTAGAAAATATGTATATTTAGAATTAAGTTCTTTAAATTTTATCTCTGTAGATCATAACTTTAAAGGACAAAAATGTTTCAGGTAACACTATAACATGCTAAATACCTACTCTTTAATATCTGTGACTCAAAAAACAGTTTGTAAATGGAATTCCTAGTGAAGTTCAATCCTTCATGTTTGAGTTGAAGAAAGTAATTGTTATGTATTTTCACTTGCCTGAAATATCTATGATTCTTATTGTAGGCTAGCACTGTCTAACAGAAATTTAATGTAAGCCACAGATGCAAGCTACATATGAAATTTAAAATTTTCTATTAGCCACATTGAAAAAAGTGAAAAGGAAAGTGGCGAAACTCATTTTAATAATATAATTTATCAAAATATTATATTATATTAAAATAATAGATTTTATTTAATACGATATTATCAAAATATTATAATTTCAGCATATAATCAATTAAAAATAATACTAATGAAATGTTTTACTTTTTTATGCTAAGTCTTTAAAATCTGGTGTATATTTTACATTTACAGTATATCTCAATTCAGACTATCCACGTTTCAATAGCTATGTGTGGCTAGTAGCTAGTGTATTGGATAGTATAGCGCTACATTAACCATCTTTAGTGGAAAACTCCATTTCAGGATTCATTCTAAATTTAGTGAACTATGAGAAAATGGATGTCAGTGTGAACTTTCTGTTTCTGTCTTTGTGGCAAATATACAACCAGTCACTGAACATGGATTTTATTTATTTTATTGCCTTGGTGACTCAGAGTATTAATTCATCCATCTAGTTAGTAAACTTTATCTCCTACTTCATCCTTCTGAGGCTTTTTCTTTCTTTTTATAATTACATCCCTTTGTTCTCAGCTACAGTGTCATTTATAAATAAAGCAGACTGTTCATCTGACATCTTAGAATACAGACAGGAAAAAAATCAAACAGAAACAAAAAGGAAACCATCTCCTTCATAACTGGTTGCCCTCTTATAATGAAACCTATATTATTTGATAAGATAATGAATTCTTGAAATTGTTTTCAAGATGCCATCTCCTTAATACTCTCAGTTAGTGAATAGCAAGAAGCACTGTTCCCTCGCTGAGATGCCTGGAGAGGTCATGGATGCACATATGGAGTAGACCCACTGTAGAGGACATTTGTCTGATCTGTGGACTTTGCTTTATGATGAACCCCTGTAAATGATGAAGTGTCACAAGAATATCAAAGTTCAGTATTTCCATTGCATGTAAGTTGAGAAGGGGGACAGAAAGACTAGCTCTGAGTATTTTTTTTAGTAATTTACCATACCTTGGGTCCATTAGTCTTCACAATTATCTGCCTTCAAGATCTGTATGATTAGTATTGTACTGAAAAAGAAATATGCCCAGAATATTTGCCTATGTTGCCTAAGGATACAAAGTAAATGGTAGAAATGGGATTTAAACCCAGGTCTGTCTGACCCTAAATCTGGTACCCTTTCCACTACAGTATGCTGCCTTCTTAGATAGAATCTTTCATCCTTGAACACTCTATGCTGTGAATTTTCAGTGGGGCACGGTGCAAAGGAACCAGGAGACAGTTTCTAGTCCCAGCCCTAACACTGACTGGGTATAAGAACATGTGCAAATTGCTCATCTTCCCTCTAATATTTTATATCTACATCTGTCACAGGTAGTGTGCTAGGATTAGTGAAGTTAAAAATATAACCCGTTTTCCAGGAGAAGTACCATGATGAAATCAAATTCTCTTTGTCCTCTAAACTTAGCATCTGCCTGAAAGTGGAAGCTTTAATGCTTTGGAGTCAAGAAGGCTGAAGTTCAGAACCCAATCCTGCTTCTTAATATCTGTGCATAGACAGGCAAATTATTTAGTCTCTCTGAATCTCAATTCCTTCATCTGTAAATTGGACTGTTGTAAAGAATCAATGAGAAAATATAGTAGATATAACTGTCCTTTCTTTACTCTTCCTATCACAAAAAATGGGAGTTTAATTCATAAAACATTTGTTATATAAAAGTTAAATTCTTACTGTCACAGGAATTTAGAGAAGGAAAGAGAAAATTAAGAGCTGACATGTGATCAGGAAAGATTTCAGAGAGAATGTAGATTTCAGGCAGGTAGGGAAGGAAGAAAGGATTTGGATAGGAAAACTTGGAAATGCAGAGAGTGGTATTATATGAACAGAGGTGAAAATCAGGTATGACATATATGAGAAAATTTGGCATCTATCATGATTTATAAGCATTTGGACATGGGCCAAGTTGTTGAGTTTTTGGTCATAAGTTAACCATAAAATTAAGGAGCTGCTTCTGCCTGAGCATCTACGTGTAGCTAAAAAAATAAATCTGTCATGGTGGGATGTCTCTTACAGACTCAGCTACTGTGCTGTCATTCACCAACCATAGATTCCAATTTTTTGGCTCCTTCACTGTCTTTTTTCCATCTCTATATTTTTTTCATTTTTCATGTTTCATGTCCTGAACTTTCACCTTCTTTTAGAATGGCAGTTTTGTGCCTTTTTTTAGGTTTCACAGAACTAATTTAAATGCTTATTGAATACTATTTATTTAATTTATTTAATGCTATTTATTTTTATTTGATATTATTAAATTAGGCTTCAAATGAGACCCAGACTACTTGAATTTCTTAGTATACATGTCATATCATTTTTCAAAAATAAGTGTTTTAAAGATCTTGAATAATTTATAAAAGCCTTTAGAAATTTAAGTTCATTAGGCTTTTGGTTACATTAATACACATATATACACACAAACTCTTAAGGGACATTTAATTTTTTTTTTCCTTAAAGGTAAGAGAAATTTTGTCTTCTCCAAAATAAAACCTTCTACAACTGATGAAGAATATATCCCTGCGTTTTGTTTCTTTAGATTCACCTGATAGAGATGGTTTAAATATCCTATAGGAAAGAGTTCATTTAGCCATACTTGACTCTTAATGGAGGCTAATGCTATGCAAGATTATTCCAAATCTTCAAAAGAACATGTATTTTAAATAAATCAGGTTAAATAGGAAATAATTGGCCTTGTACAGCATTGAAATTAGAAGAGCCACGTCTATATTTTATATGTATTTATGAGTATGAAAGTATTTTACTAATAAGTGAAAACCGGAAATAGCAGAATGCTGTAGGTTATACAGTGTTAAAATGCTCTAATACCATTTTAATTCTTTTTCTGCTTTTCAAAAAACATTTTACTGAAATATAATATAAATATAGAAAAATGTGTATATATCATAAGTACACAGCTCAGTAAATCTTAACAGACTGAATATACCCTGTAACCAGCATCTAGAGTCAAGAAACAACATTTCCAGTATGCCCCAGTACCCCACCCCTGTGACCCTTTCCAGTCATTCCTCTCCCCAAGGGTAACCAGTATCATCACTCTAACAGCAAAGATTAATATTGTCCCCTTCTCTACTTAAACAGTATTTTTCCTTAAACATATATAACATTATAGAAATATCTATATAGTATGCTTATTGCCCTTTATGGTATGGTGTGCTTATTGCCCTTTATGTTTAATTTTAAAAATATATAATTTTAACACTTTCTTCAGCCTGAAGTTAAACTGTTCATTAATTAAATACCCGTGGCCTCAAAAAGAGGGAGGGAGGCTGATACACACACATACACACACACACACACACACACAAAAGATTTTGCCCTACTACAGATTCCTCTGATTTAAAGCAATACAATAGTAAGAAAACACATTATCAATGGTGGAGAAAAATAAGAATGGTGGAGAAAACATATTATTTCATTGATTTTTTTTTTTTTAACATTTGAGTCATTTGGCATCAAAATGAAGAATTTTATCTTTAAAAACAATTTTTGTGATGCCATGTCACTAGCCTTTAATGGAAATCATTTAGAAACTTCCTAGAATAGTTAGAGGAAACAATCTGGGTTTATGAATCAATGTATATTCTGTCTTTTCCAAACCTACTTGGTTAATGAGACACAATTTTTACCTTTAAATTATGGTCAAATTAACTATAGTTATAATTTTAATAGGATTTGAACTTAATTTTGAAACATCTGTACTGGCTACTTCTTATTTTTTAACCTCTATACCACAGCCCTAACTAGGACACTACAAGAGGGACATACATGTTTTAGAAAAGGAGGTTAGTCTGAAATGAGCTTGATCTGGTAGGATGGGCTGTATTCAAAAATTGGTTGGCTGTGTCATTATCAGATATGAATTTTGATTTGCCACAATATTTTGTTTTAGCATTGCCAAAACTTAATTATTTGGGATAGCACCATGTTACCATGAGGTGTGATTTGACAAGAAAATATGAGAATGATTACAAAACATATCGCCCTTTTTTTAAATGTAAACATTATATTTAAAGAAGGCATTACTTGTAAAAATGGAAAACTTTAAGAAAAAAATTATATTAGATTAAATATTTTGAGGAAAATGTAAGAAATGTTCCTATTTATGCAGGCCATGGCTTTTAAATACATGAAAAAGTAACTGCCTAGGCTATTTGTTGCTTACTCAGCTGAATTTAAAAGTGGAAGCTGCACTGACATTGAACTTTCCTAATATATCAGAAGTGTCAGAAAAACTACATGTATTTAGCAGCTTTTCTTAGAACATATTTGCAAATGGGAATTTAATAAATTCCTGTATCTCTAATTTTTTACCTGATGATCTCTTTAATAGAGTCACAAATTACACATCAGAAATACCCAGGGATGAGGAATAATCACTCATCATCTTACCATGCCAGCATAAAAGAATCTTTTTTTTCCCCCAGCAGGCTTATGAAAGCATTAAGACATAAAAGAAAAAAATTCTAGGAATAAGAAAAGTATAAGAGATATGCCTTAAAAAAGAAAAACAAAAATGTAATGGTTTGATGAACCACCCCCACAAATGTTATGACATGTTGTTGGTATTTACTATAAACAATCCAGTCAGTGTGCCCATATGCTAGGGGTAGTAGAAGTGGTATGTATGAAACAAGCTTGGCTATGGGTTGAGTGTTGTAGCTAGGTGATGGATACATGGAAGTTATAATACTATTTTTCTACTTTTGTGTATGTTTGATATTTTTCATGATAAAAAGTTTTAAAATGTATGCCCCAAAGCACACTTAGAACTGACATAAATAATTCTTCCGCTGTTTCAGTGGCATGAGCAGCATCAGTTACCTTTTTCATCATGTAGAAGGACAAAGGGGAAAATCTGCTTAGCAGTGGCAATGTTTTTAACATTAAATAAATAATGATAGAAATTGGAAGAGTCATAGCCTTGTTTATATGCCTTTCTCAAGGCCTACAGTTTTCTGATTCTAGTTGCAGTATCCAGAAAAAATATTCTGATAGGTCAAATTAGAAAATTTTGGTTTGTTCTGTATTTAATATTAAACTTTTCATCTTAGTGGAGGGTATTTGGTTAGTGTTATGCTATACTTCCATAAAAGAAAATTTGTTCCATCCTACTTTGACTAAATCTATTGATCATTAGACTGTATAGAGAAGCAATTTGCACCTGGGTTTTGTTTATCATAAGGAAAGTCCCAACATTAGATGGCCATCTACTTTTACCCCAGTTTTATATCTTTTAAAGTCATTATATATGTAGATGTGTGTGTGTATATATGTCATTATATGTGTCTGTATGTGTATATGTACAATTTTCAATTCAGTAATTTTAGATGCAAACAGGCAAATGCCATATTTTATTCATCTCACTTCATTTGAAAGAAATTCTGATTTAAGCAATTAGTTTGTATTTCATTAAATACGGTGATTAAATCTCTCTACTTTGAGCAATGGAATGATATGTTTAGATATGTTAAAGTGTGTTTTATATAGAGTACCTCTGAAAATAAATTATGTTGACGTCTCATTTTCCAAGCTGATGGAAGGATATTATAAAACAGCAGATAAACCATGCAGGATTGTTTTTCTCCCAGAATAAGCAGTATCTAAATACCAAAGATAGAAAGAGATAAAATAGTAAGAGAAACTTAAATCTGAAAGAGTGGGTCATTTGTAGGGAATAGAAGGCATGAATATAGCCAGTCTACAAACTGTAGTGGTCACCTTCTCTCAGTATAGCAGTCCCACCTGGGCAAGAACACAAGAACTTGCAAGACTAACACAATCTTCCTTCCTGACACTCCAAAACCAATGTCAGTTCTAAATATATTAGAAGGGAAACAGTGTCAATTGAGAAAGGGAATTGAGTGAAAGAGTAGAGAAATTCTCTCTAGGAGCAAGATACGAACTTTTAATTATACAGGACTAAGGAGTAGAGACTCAATCAGACCACCTCTCCTCACCCAAAAGCAGAGGATTTATAAGGAGACAAGTAACTTGGGTGTGAAACTGAAGAGCCATGGGGAACTTAGGCAGCTGTCTGTGTAAGCTTCCTCTCACAAGGGTGCCCCAGGTTTGCAAGCTTCCTCTCACAAGGGTGCTCCCACCATCAGTATCTGCTTAGTTTCCCCAGAACCTCTCAGAATCCTCAGTGTAAGGGAGCTAGTCCTCCTATCCTGTGACCATTGAAAGTTTCCATTCGTTCAGTCCCTTTCATTGTACAGCTTTAGGACTACCCATATCCTTCCATCTCTCTGGAGATACAGCCACAATGATCTACCTAGGTCATTTTGACACCACTCCTACACTTTTGTTTCCTTTTGGATAGTGCCACATATCAGTGTTAGTTCAGAGCTTCTCTGTGTTTATGTCTCTAATTAGGCCTCTTCAAATGAAAACAGAAGATTATTTCCAGTGGACCTCAGACTTGGTCCTGGTCATCAATTCTGAGAGTTGATGCTTGTTATAAGAACAAAGGTAGATCATTATTAAGATGGTACGTCACCTCAGGAATCCTAATACAGATCCTAGCAGTGCCTGTGAAGATGCATGCACAAGATACCATGAGATAGGTTCCCTGGGGGCAGGTGCCTTGTCTTTCATGTTTATGTATGCATCTCTGTTGTTTATCAGTTTGCCAAGCAATGCTAAAATTATTTCATATATTAAATAATTATAAATAATAGTAACTAATATTTATTGAGCACTTCAAAAATACAGTTGGATAGAGGGACGATATTTTAGTGCTTGATAGTATAGTAGGCTGACTATAATTAACAAGAATTTATTGTATATTTCAAAATAGCTAGAGGAGAAGATTGAGAATGTTCCGAACACAAAGACATGATAAATGTTTGAAGTGATGGATATCACAATTACCATAATTTGATTATTACACATTGGATGTATATATCAAAATATCACATGTGTCTTATAATTATGTACTGTTATTATGTATCAATTAAAAAAAGAAAAAGAAAACACCCCCATGAGCAAATAGACATGATATGATGTGAAATAGCTGTTTGGGATTCTCGTCTTCATTATCAGTTATAATCAAGAGTTAGCTTCTTTGCATAAGATTCTTTCTTTGCCAGATTTCATTGCTATCTATGAGAATATTTAGCATTAGGTTTAAATTCCAGGGTGGACAGTTACTTGCATTAAGCTAAAAAGAAAACCATCAGATCATCATGTTCTTTTTTACTTTTAGTTAATGGATCAAATATTAAAATATAGTCCTATATCAATCATAATAACATTTCATTATTGTAATTCCGTTAGGCAAGATTTTCACATTTAAAATTAAACACCCAAATTTAATCATTTTTCAATAGAACCTGTTGTTTAGCTCCATGATTTTTCACTTACATGTAGTAAATAATATTTAATTTAAATGTATTGCCCTAATATATAGAATCATTCGTTTAATCCTCTATAAGAATACTACTACAAAAACTAAATTACTTGGAAAAAGGACTATTTGTAGCAGCCTATATATTCAAGTCATATCAATTTTGCAGTGCTATACAGGTGTTGATTGGGCTCATGAAAGTGTTAACACCCTGTATGACATCTTCAAGAGAAATGATTGAAAAAATTTTAAATTGCAGAAGTGGAGGGAAAGTGTTGACCAGTAAGTTCCCACATTAATCTGTTTCTGCAGTAGAAAAATGTGGTAATAAATTGAAAGGTGATATCTTGCTGACTCTTAGATGTAGAATTACTTGGTTTCAGACTAATCACAGAATTCAGGATGTTGCACTATATTACATACAGAATATATTTTGAAGATTACTTCTGAATATTTTGTCATTTGATCTTTATTTTTTAATTATAGTTTTTAAAAAGAAATATATTAAAATTGGCCCTGTGTAGTAAAGAAAACCTGATGGTATTCTTGTTTTTATTGGTGATTTACAATTATCATTGGTAGATTTTGTGTGTTTGTTTTCAAACATATCTGTATAAAAGTAAAATGCAATAATATTCTTTTTTGACCAATATTTATTATAAATTAAAAGATTTAATTAATTTAAAAAATAATCCTCTCAGCTATCAGTATTAAACACTATAAAAGTATTAACTTTTATCCTTAAAATAGTATAGATTTATTCATTGCTTGGTCTGACCAGAGCTTCTCACTCAATCCTAAGGATATTCAGTTTTCCAATTTTCCCATACCCAGCCATGGTTACACAGCATCTATTCAACGTATGCTAAATTACACTAAATTTCTTGGCTTTGAATATCCATTGTAAACATTGGTTAAAAGCAATAAACAAGATTTTCACTGAAGAGAGGTTTTATTTCCTGGACAAACAATATGCAAAGAGTATGAGCAGGGATCAGGCCAAGCAACTTCAACTCTCTTACTAGATGTGTCTTTGAGATACTGGAACCTTTTTCCTTGACTGAAACACTGAAATATTTAGGAAGGATTGCATGAGGAAACTTCTACAAAGCATCCAGCTTATAATGGGTTTCTGCAATTGATAGTCATTATTATTTTGAAATAAAAATCTTACTCTTTTAGGATTGGGTTTAGCACCTGGGGAGGAAAACTCATGTACCTGCCTGATCATTATGAATCTGAAATTTCTTTTTAAGACAAGATGAATGTTAGTTAAAAAATTAAGCAACAGCAAATGTAAGAAGCTGAAAATCCATACTACTTATATAGTTTACGTGGTTTGGGTTTTTGCATATCAATTAGAAAATCTTTTAATGCTACTATTTTTTTAATAATCAAAGGACTATACAGAAAAGAAAACTAAATATCTGAGCTATATTATATTTTAAATTTCCTTTCCTGTGTTTTCCCATCTATATCTTCTCAAAGGAGCTAGATCATCTTCAGCCATGCTTTCATAAAAGCTATTGTTCAAAAATGTATAAAAGTTTCAGTTGTGACTCTTTTTGCCAGAATTTATTAGTATTTTCAACCTAAGATGCCAATAAATTTATATAAACTTTTGGAGACTCTAGTAGCATCAAAATTAGAAAAAATATTATTCAACCATATAAATATAATTTTCCCAAATTGATGTTACAGGTTAAAATTGCATTTTTTGTTCGATAATTCTACCCCCAAATCAGATTCTTAGAATATATCTTTAAATTTTCAGTTACTGATAGTTTTCAAAATTGTCCTTAGAAATAGAGCTGCACAATTGTACATGTATCACTCTAGTTATAATGCATTAATGTACAATAGGATTTATTTTTAGACATGAGAATATCTGTAAAGTTCTTGTTAAAATAATTTGAATAAAATACATTTTAAAAGAATATTCTACTTTACCTTTTAAGTGATGGGACTTAGGTCTGTTTTAAACAGTTTGCTTGATTTCAGTATGTATCCCTGTTATATTCAAGAGACTATCAAGATATGTCACATTGAGATTTGAATTCTTTCATGTAAATGGGCATATTTGCAATCTTACTCATTTTGCAAGTAAAATGATAAATATATATAAATTGCTATTAGGTTTGTGTTATATTCTAATATTTTATTAAATTGCTTTTTTCTTTGTGTTTAATCTTATAATTTTTCTTAGCATTAAAAAGGGGGTTAATTAGTGAGCATTGGCATCATTTGTGATTATAAGTCAAACATGCCAACAAAAGCCTCTATTAGAGTAATTATTTCTTTCAGACTTTCTTATATTGCCTTTGTTATGGTTGGTTTGACAAGGCAAGAAGGATATTTATCAGTATAAAAAACATATACCTTTATTAGACATTAAAATATTTGCTTCATCTGCAGGTATATTTTATATCATAAATTTATTATGGTTGCTATGTAGATTCAATACCGATAATTCAATAGATTGTATTTCTAGTCAGAAAAGTAAACTTATTTCAACCGCATAAGATACTACTATAACTTTCCTAAGTTGCTAGGCTTTATTTTTAAAATGTTTTCATAATGGAACTTTTCAAACATTAACAAAAATCTCTACAGAAGACTATACCAAAACCCCCTGTGCACATTTCCCAGTTTCAACAGTGACTAATAGACAGCTAAGCTTGTTTCATCTGTCCTCTTCCCTTCTCCTCTCTCTTCCCACACACTGGATTATTTTGAAGCAAATTCAGGAGAGATTATGATTAGTTTTAAAATTAGCAATTTATATGATGTTTAGTCAATTACAGTATTCTTTGACTGTGTTTAATATTTGGCTATTTTGGGGGGGGCTAGCTATAAATTTATAGATGGTTGACCATTTACCTCTTGCATGGTGTTATTGTTTTTACATAAATAAAAACATTAAGAATTACCTTTGGGATTAGTTGCCATCATTTAATATGAGATAATTCTGATGTATATAAATCATAATAAAGGTGAAGAAAGGTATGTGGATATAGATGGCCTGCTAAAATGCCTTATTTTACATTATGATTCTCAGCAACATAGCAAAAGTGAAGTAAACAAGAGACTAATTTAGAAGGTCCGTTTAGGGCAGTCTGAAAACACACATCACAGGCACAAAGAGAATAGATATCAAACTCTGACAGGCTTTCAACAGAAAAGCCAGAATGTTCTCCGAGGTAATCCTGGAATAGCTACACAGTCTGCACCACCTCCACTGAACTTTTAGCTTTCTCTTGAGACACTTGGCAACGTGCCATATCAGCCTGATGCCAGCAGTACAAGGACTAATCATCCTTAGACATGGCATGCTCTGAAGGTGCATATAATTCTTTCAAAAACTGAAATAGGATCACAAGACTGAGGCATCTATTTCCAATTAATTTGGTCACAGGAGTTTATCTGTCATCTTTGTTCTGTCACAGCAGTTTGTGGTAAACCTGCTTCACATGGATTATCAAATATTAAGAACAGTGGATTGCAGAATTTTCCCCCCAGTCAATTCCTATTTTGTCACTTTTGGTTTAAAGTAGATGAAACTAGCCATGAGTTTAAAAATGAACTTGACATTTTCAAACTTCCATGAAAAGGAATTGGTCAAACTTCTGGCACAATGACATAGTAGGTTATTGTATACACCATACTAATTCATTCTGATTTTCTACAAAAGGTTAATATAAAGTTTTTACTCTAGAAAAGTATAGGCAACTTCAGCAACAAAGTATTCTCTACCTTTTGCCTAAAAATGCACATATAAGGATTCTATGCACAATATCCTTATTGTGTGCTAAAATGAATAATAGTTTTCTGAATAGTATCTTTAAATATTTAAATATCTTTTATTTATCTTACAAGCATAACAAATTATTTTTCCCTCTGCAGTCATGTAATTCCACTGCAAAACAGGTAGGAATTAGATGATATGATAACCATTTTTAATTTTTATTAAATTCATGTCTGTTTTATGGAGAGAGCTTCCTCATCATCCATAGTCTCCTCTGCCTTGGCCATCTCAGTATTGGTTTTGTTTATGATGTGCATTCATTGTTATTCATAAGGCAAAGAACACTCATAGCATGCAGGACAGCCAGGTTTTGTCTGGAGGAAGCAGCAGGGCAACACCACATCTGGGTAAGGAAAAGGCATCAGAGAAAAGCCATCAGGTCTACCCCGGATGAAAGGGAATAGGACTTCTGTGAAAGAATAAGAAAGGGGAGAAGCAGAGGCTGATAGAAAGGGCAAGAAAGCCAGGAAAAGGAAGGGAATGACTTCATAAAAATGGACTGCTAATAAAAACTTTGCCAACTTCTCAGACTTTTTTTGTGTGACTAGCCTCATAGGATGTTCCCCATGGCCCAAAGTAGAAGTAGGGTGTGGTAGGAACACTGTTGTCAGGGCCAGAAAACATGAAAACTGTTCGTTTTGTTTCCTACTTCAAGTCTTGATTATAATGGAAATGCTGCCAGACCCTTAATTATGAAAGTACAACAGGGCATTAATATAATTCATCACCTGTTAGAGCACTTGTGGGCTATTTACTAGAAATCTATTAAATATGACATGAAGACAGATTGCAGTCCATTTCTTAACATGACACTATAATCAGGATATATGCTCGGTAAAATGGTTTGTAGAACCTTTGTCTGTGTGTCCTATCAATTAACCTAAAATCTGCATAAATGAAGAGTAGCCAGGCAGCACCTTCAGCAAATAGATGTATTTTTTCCTCTGGCTCTCAAAAGAAGAAAGTTTCATTTTGAAATATCATTGTTGTTTTTATAGCAAGTTCATTGCCATGCATTATTTTTTTAAAAGCATTGAATGAAAAGATTATAAAGCAAAGTACTCACTTCATAGTTGTATTACTGAATGGTGAAGCATTTGTTTTTGTATGAACCTGGTACATTTCCTTGACATCCGAATGTAAAAATCTTTTGTATAGATAAGGTCAATATTGATGGCCTGGTACTATAATCCTGTAAAGTATGCCTGATGTACCTTAAAGTACAATTATTCTTTTAAGCTTTCAGTTTACAAATGAAAGAAAATTCATTTATGTATTATCTACATACCGGTTAAAGATAAGGCCCTCTCTGACTTTAAGTGGAGAGTACTGTACATTCAAATGTATTTTACCTTTGTGCTCAAGATTCATATTTGCCCTTTATTCTTTTTTCTGCCTAAAGAATATGATGTGAAACTCCTCTCATCAAGTTATCATTTTAGTTAGGTCCCCACTCTGTTACTCTGCATTCCATTAGAAATGTTGCACAGTGAACTAGCAATCATGTATGATATTTTTCACAATCAGCCCTAGTTAAAATCTCTCTGTACATATTTCTATAATAAAGTTATATTCAAACATAGTTTTATCCATAGGGAGGCATTTTGTGTTTTCGGCTGTAATGAAGGAAAATGGTAGGAGAGGTAAATCACCATGGTGGGGTAAAAATTTCAGCTGGGGGTGGCTCTAGAATAAATGTTTGTTTTTACTTACTATGTTTATTCATTGGTTTTTCTCCCCTTCACATGCTGGCAAGAATATCCAGGAGAATGTTTTTCTTGTATAATGTTTCCTCCCCTTATGCCATAATTTGTTAGACTTTAAAACAGAAACTGCCAGTACCAACCGAGATTTCTTTGAGAATGTACTTCCTTCTGGGCAGAGTAGAGAAGCGTTGAGTGAGACCAGTGGGACACTCGAGGCAGAATGGAGTGGGTGGGTGATGACTTTGTGAGTCCTTCTTCCTGCACCATTCCCTGCCCTGGCTGAGCAGCTTCCCACCTCTGCTCTTGCTGTTCTGCTCCAACAAGGGGTTACTCCCCTAGCAAAATCTCTGTGCTGTGGAGGAGAAGAGCACTGACCCACGGTTGTGGTCACTCCTTGTAAACATCTTCTTAGGTATATCCATGACCAGCACAGATGTGCAGAAACAGTAAAGAAAAAAATGTCGGTTGATATCAGGATTCTGAGGCTGTGAGGCCTTTGGCTGTGAACAAGACCAGGACCATGGGATCATTCCCCACCCCTGCCAGCTCTCCATTTCTTTAGCCTTACCTCCTCCTCTCCAGCATGAACTCCTTCCTACTCAAGCCACACTGGGCTTCTTCTCCTTGTCCCTTAAACCTTTCACCCTCAGTCCAGTCTCTGTGACCTTGCCCATGGCTCAGATGCCCTCTCTCTTCCCCTCCTGATCATGTCTCCTCTCTCTGACTTACAAGTTCCCTAATGACAGTCAAGCTCTTTTTCATTTTGTATCCCTCCCAGAATGGAATACAGGTTATTGTACTAAGGAGACATAGTAAATAGCTATTGTATTAAAAATGTTATTTTATTCAGTAAAATTTGCGGATTTTAGATCTATATAATACCTTTAGAATTAAGGTTAATTGAAGGGTTGCCATGACAGTCCCTTAGATATGGAGATGATTATTTTACTCCCTCTGGGTCTTTTCTGTCCCAGGCCAAGCTTCACCAAGCCCTTTACCCATTTTGTTCATAAAAAGATTTTCACCATTCTAGGGGCCTTAACATTTTACTTTGGCTTTGGTTTTTCTGGTCTAGCTTCTGCAGAATAAAACTGGAAACTCCCTCCCTGTGTAAAAATCTCTGATTAATCTCTGATCTGAACAGTTTAAAATCGTTTCGGTTCATTTGATAGCCAGATCTTACTGTTGGTTCATTGTGAGCTTGTGGTCAATTGACTCCTCTTGGTCTATTTCAAATAAATAAATGACTATTTCCCCCACCAAAGGAGAAAAAAAAAAAAGATTAGGTCTAAGGAGTTGTTAGAGCATGCAAGATGCATTTACATTTGAAACTGTTCTTGTTAAAGATTATTTATTTTAAAAATCTCTTTTCCTTTTCTTTGTACATCTTAAATATAAGTAAAGAGGATATATTTCTTGAAATCTAACGGCATGAAAATAATCCTTTCAGTTTGTTCTGTTGTATCACATGCATCTAAAATTGATGTTCTCTGAAGGATGGCTCAGGGTTCATGATGAGTACTTGTTAAAATAAACAATAAAAGTCCTAGTTAGCTGTTAGCCCCAAAATAGAAGTGGTCATTATCAATAATCAGGCCCCTATAATAGATTCTCACTCTTTTAGAGGAAACCACGACGTTTGCTGCCTCATTTCCAGAAGGGGCTTGTGAGAGAATCAGCTCCTGAAGTCACAGCTGTCAGACTCTGGAGTCTCAGCAAGGGATGCTGGGGTGGAAAACCAGCTTTCCAAAGGGTCAAGGAAGCAGAAACTGATTTCTCACACACCATTACACAGTTTAACTAACATAACAAATGCCAAATAATTGCTGGCACTAATGGGTAGGTGGATGTTTACTTTGTGTGGTTACCATGGAATCCCTTAATATTGATGGGCCTGCTGTGATTGAAATGCTGGAAATTTAAGGAAATAGTAATGATATGATTAGCTTGACTCAATTATTGAAACGAGGTTTATTTATCTGAAAGGCAATTAAAACTATATTATACCCAATTTGCTTTGATTTAATATATTATCTATCCTATGAGGATTGTTCAGTATTACATAATTCCATTTAGTCCAAGGAGACATGTGTATGTTTTATGTATGAAGTTTATTAAGCTATTGAGTTTGATTTATGCATAAAGTTTATGGAGCTCTTAATGTGTGTCAGGAACTGGAATAAGCACTTTACATGCATTATCCTATTTAATCTTCACAAGACATAATTATCTCCATTTCACAGACTGGGAAACTGAGGTAGAGAGAGGTTAACTTGCCAATAATCCTACTTCTATTAAATAGTAAGACCCAGGATTTAAACCCCATTTGGGCCCAGAGCCTATGTCTCCAACCTTATGTGTGTTCACTATCCAGCAGTATCACCATTACCTAGAAACTGAGAAATGCAAATTCCTAGACCCCAAGACAGCTCTAGTGAATCAGAAACTGCGGGTGGGGCCCAGCAGTGTGTGTTAGCCCCCCTTCAGGGCATTCAGGGCATTCTGATCATGCTAAAGTTTGACATTGATGGCCTTCCACTGCTCCCCTCTCCAGCACGGGTCACCAGCCAGCTTTGCCAACCTACATCTGCCCATTTCACTTCCCATCCCCCAGCCCCTCCTCTAACAACCTTCCTGCCTTTAACGAATGCATCTGTACAAAGCATATTATTTATGTTTATTAAAAGAACAAACTAGATGTTAGGTTTCTTTCTTGAACAAGCACTTTATCTAATTAGCATCTGATGGAAATTATGAACTGCCTGCCCAGAGAAATGCACATGTGTGTGTCCATGTAGAATGTGTTCATCATGTTTGCCTGGAATCAGTCCATTGAACATCCACAGATTCCAGGTGAAGACTCTCAGGTAGTGGCTGTAAAGAATGTCAAGGTTATATCCTAGACCCATAAATGTCTCTCACAGCAACAATAATAAGCAGTTCTTCTCTGTTCCTTAACATTTTTCTTTAAAACAGTCTAGCCTCTGACAATTATCTATGTGTGAACTTAAGCAAGACTAACCTTTTCTAAGATTCAGTTTTTTTCTCTGTAAACTCAGGGTAATAATATCTACCTTGCAGGATTATTGAAAATTTAGCAATAATAAGTATAAAGCACTTAGCATTAAAATAGGGCACTCAGTAAAATGTGTGTGTTCCTTATTATTTAAAAAAATACAGAAAATTACAAAGAAAATAAATGATAACCCATAAATAAAATAAATAGTAACTCAGAGATAACTATAATTGCTTCTCTTTTTAAAAACAGATTTGGAATACATAGGGTTTACTAAACTCCATTTTTACAGAACAGTTCTTTGTGAATCCTCTCAGAAAGAATTATCTCCAATGAATAATTTAGTATAATACATGAATGAGACTTGGCCATTGCCTGCCTACACCCAACTCAGTATTCTTTGTCTCATAACAGTGGCAAGGGATAACCATTTTTTTAGTTTTACTTTGGTACTTAAATAGCAAACACCTTTTAAATTTCTAAACCCATTCTCCAGTCCAAAACCATCCCAATGATATATGAGTTTGGAAAGAGGGAAGGGAGTGAAGGGCAATGGGATTTAAAATGTCTCTCATTGTCCTAGGATATTCTAATACTTATAATCTGCCCCAATCCCCATGAGACTATAATCAGCTGTCTTTTATCTTTAGCTGGTTTAACTGAGACCTCAGTTTAAGCAGTAGTTATTTCTATTGAAGTCTGTTCCATGATATCTTTTATTGTCTTATCCTTTTTTCTCCAGTTGCTTGCCATAGAACGAAATGTCCCAAAACCAAGAGAAAAAAAAATGTCATTAAAGCATTTTTAAAAAATGAAATGTGTTCTTTTTTCTGCTTATCTCACATGGCTGTTTTTTCATTGTTCCTTAGAACAGGCATCCCTAAATAGTCAAAGTGAAAGTCCAGACTAGACAATCATGGAAAATCATGGGCAGATGCCTCTTGCCCTCAGGTCTCTGCCACTATCACCACCACCACTTAGTCTTTGAGTTTATGCATCATAAGCCCTGAGAGAGAGAGGATAGGATCTCTTTTTCTTCCTTTTCATCCAGTATCTTTGCAAAATTAACACATTTACCCAATAACTCTTTGTTGACTGCATATTATGAGCTTCAAATAAGCATAACAATTCAAATAGTATCCTTCCCCTCTGTATTTCAGATATTCTTATACCAACTTCAGTAATTGTTAGTTTGAGAGAAATCCTGCGATAAGAAGAAAAATTGCAGATGGAGAATCTCAGATTCTTCTGCTTTCTTCGTACTTAAAATGTTCTTTATACTTCTTGTAACCAGTGGAGATAAGATAGACTTTTAAAATAAAGTCATGATTGTTCCAAGTGGTCGTTTATCAGCCCTGAAAGAAGTCAGGATACATCATATATAACATCTGGAGATATATGATCCCTTGGAGAAAGCAAGCAGAACTCTCCAGTCTTCTCAGAATTGTATTTGGCATTTAAACTTTTTTATATTAACAGCTTTTTATCTGTCTCTAAAAATGATATCTATTTATAGTCTAATATTTCAAAGATATAGAAATTGTGGATAAAAAAAATCACCAGCATTCAAACATACAATCACAACCTTTCTAACCTTTTGTTGAATTTCCTGTCCCCATTTGCTAAATTATAATAAAGAGTTGGAGTAAACTAATATTTATATCCATTTTTATATTAATCAACCATTTTATAACATGCCCACTATTGATACAATTATCTTCTTGTGGGAATATTAAATATTTCTCTCATGAAACTTCATATTACCTATATTAGGTCAACCCACATTTAAGTTTCTTTTCTGAAAAATCAGATTTAACTAAGCTAGGACAATCAGAGAAATCTAGTAAGAGCAAAATTCCTCACTGAATCTTACAAATGGATTCTTCAATATTATTTATAAGCTTGTTATTTCTAAAACTGCAATTACTATTGTAATAAAAGCAAAGTATCAAACTTACATCTAGATTAATTCAGACTCCATGTATCCTTTTTTTCTTTTGATTTCTAGAATTCTTTGTGTCTTATTGAAGAAAACAGTAAATTTATCCTGCCCATTTCAATTTATAAATCAAATTCCACTAATCTCAATGTCATTACAATGAAAACCATAGTATAATAAAAAAAATCCAAATCCCAGACAATGATACATTTATTTCAAGTACTATTTCACATAACAGATTGTGCCAAAACAAATCAAAAAGATAACATTCATTTTAAAAGATTTCACCTACATCTTGAATACTATATAGAGTAAAAAACAAAGATTAGTTATATTATAAGCTGATGGTATATTAGAATTAAAAATAAATATTATGATATTTCTTTATGTAATCTGTTTACTTGACCTTGGATTTAATCCTATTAATTAAACATATTTCAAGAACTATGATAAAAATTAAGATTAGTGTAGAAAAGTGAATTTCCAAAAGTTTTTGGCAAGTCTTCAAAATTTGTAGATTTGCGTCACTCAGCCTGTTTTGTCCGGAATGTGTTAATGAGCAGTCAAATCCAATACATGAAGTAAAGGAAAAAAGAAGTGTTTGAGCATATTTATAGGCAATTCGTAGCTCAATGACTAGACACTGAATATCTGAGAATTGATTTCATAAAATAGCATATTTTAAGAATGAAAACTTTCTCAAGTTCTTTTACTCCCAGAACAAAGGCTGTAATCCTACTACATTTTTAGGACTCCTGTCTAGGGCAGATTTTTGATATAAATAAATGATGCATTAACATTATATGCAGACAGAAGTGTATATGCCAGCAGAAAACTAAATGGGGTAGAATTGTATGTTTATACAATACAATTCCAAGGTCAGTTCACTAACTCTTTGCTGAACATTACAGCTCATATTTTTTTCTTCTTTTGATATATGTTCCTTTTTCTGTTAGTAGATATCACTTCATCAAACATTCCATAAATCTAAGTCTAGTGAGATAATTTTTTTGTTAACTCTTCCTGCACCCATTTCTGTGCAGTTTTGTAAATATCTGACAAGCTGTTGCACAAAACAACCTAGTAGTCTGAAATAACTGAACCTGAAACTAAAAGAAATTGGAAAATATTCAAGTAAAAGACTATATATAGCAGTTGAATTTTCAGTCAATAAATACTTTTGATTAACTGAACACTCTTCTTTAAGGACATTGCTGTTAATTGACTTTAAATGTGTTGTTTATTTCTTTTGGAGATTGCAGCAACAAACGTTGTTTGATGGAAATTTCCCTGGGATCAAATGTTTTTGAGGGAAAATTAAATTTACTTATCTAGTTAAAAATTAGCAGTGAAGAAAACCTTTACAACTATTAAGTCATAATTGCTTTACTCTTTTTTGTTTAACTATATAATAGGAAATCTAGTTTGAAGTATAGAAGGTAAAGGAATCTTTTTAGCTGAATGCATTTAACCTTAAATTTACTTTTTGCTAGTGTTTGCCTTTCTGTGCAGTTATTCAGTCGGTATTCTGTTGAATCATTCAGCAACTGAAGCTCATCCCACTACCACTGTCATAGTCACCTAGATTGATCAGGTTTCTTCTTTAACTTCTTATATCGACTTAAAAATCTTTTTACATTTTTAATGTAATATAATTTTACATTTTTAAAACAATTAATTATTGATGTTTTAAAAGTTCCATAGTGACAATAACCAAAGTAGTAAAGATCACCTTGGCAAAACGTTGGTTATAATTTTATCTTTCAGTTTTGGGAATAGCAAATGTATTCAAAGTGGTATAATTTCCTTCTATGATGAAATATTAACCCACACAGACTAAAGGAAAGCAATGGATGGAGTCATTATCAATTTAGTATCACCTTTAATTCAACCCCATAAATTGCTGCCCTGTATCATTAAATAAGAAAATTTTTTCTAACTAGATCCCATCACAATTAGGTAATCTTACTTATTTTTTCTTTAGGAGATTATCCTCCCCCCGCCCCCAAAAGTCTTTATCATAAGCCATAAGGGCCTGTCCGTTAGAGATCTTCAGGATTCAGTCCTGGTGCCCATGTTAGATTTCGTTCTGCGTTTTCATTATTTCATGGGTGACAGATTTAAAGGCATAATGACTAAGTTTAGAGCGTGCACTAAGCTAACAGAGGTTACAAACACTTGGAAAGCTAGAACTAGAATTCAAAATGATCTTAATAAATTATATAAACCACATGTCAAAAATATGGAACAAATTCAAGGTTATATCTTGAGAGGAGAAAGCAAACTATACTGTCAGCAGAGGGAGGAAGATTGAGCACAGATATGACAAAAAGGACTGTGAGCTCGGGGTGAGTCAGCAGGGTGGTGCCCATTCTAAAATAAGACTACAGAGGCTGGCTTTGCTCTGCAAAAGGCACATTTAGCTCCTTTGTGGCCAGAAATACAGAAAATTAAGACAAGGTACACCTTGAAAAGGCTTCACTCCCCAAAGCTGCTGGGTGCAGACTCAGAGACTGTTGCCTGTGCTCAGGGTACCTGTGAGCCTCTGTCCTTAGTGGGTGCCAGGCCCTCTTCAAACACCACACATTCAGGGAGTGCATGACGACTAACAGGCATGGAGAGGTGGTAAGAGGGCTTTTTTTGTTGGCTTTTAGTAAAGTATGCTATAAAACTCATATGATACTAGGATTTAGGGAATTAGGAAATAATCCTTTGTTATGTTTGACATTGCATAAGCTTTTATTATACTATTTTGTCAACTCTGAGTTTCAACATTTTAAAAGGAAGTGTGAAAATTGGGAGAGGTCTATAAAAACAAAACAACAGAAATGCTTATGGGATGTAAAATAGGTCATGTGGGGAAAGATTAAAAGAGTTTAGTTGCTTAGCCAGGAAAATAGAAAGCTAAGAGATGACTTAATAACTGTCTTATAATATACAGAGGCTTATCATAAGAATGCTGACCAGTTCTCCATCCCTATAGAAGAAAGAGCAAAAGAAAATTAGTTTAAAATAGCAAGGGAGAGTTTGCTTTCACATTGAAAGAAAGGTCCTGATTATAAAATGTTACTAAGCATTGTCTAAGGCTACCAAGAGACATAATATAATTTTGGAAGATGTTTAAAATGGAATGAATACCCACCTGATTGGAAGGCTTAAGAGTCGATCTGCTTAATAGTAGAACTGAGCCAACCTCTTGAGGTTGATATGTAACAGTTCTACCCCTGTTATTACATGGAAGAGTGATCTCTTTTTCTTACCCACCTATAAAGATAAATTTACATTATTTATATTAAGGCTTTATTTGACAATTTCAAGAGATAACTTTGCCCTCTGTTTTCCTATCTCTAACTAAGTACATTTTTTCTTTTTGGTTTTCTTTTCTTTCACTTATTCAGTAACTATCTATTGAGTGCCTGCTCTGTGCACAGCACCGTGCTCAGGGCTGTGAGTGATACAAAGAACTGGACATTCCTTTCTACTTCTTCACAAACATTTGCCCCTCACCTCCACTGTGCTAGACACTATGCTACACACTCAGAATTCAAATACACATACAAAGACAGCTCTAAAGAGCTCACAGTCTAGTGAATGAGAATAATAAGTAAACAGAATTCAGTGCAGTGTGATGAGGCCTTTGCCAAAGGTATGGTTTTTGCGTTTGATACAGATTGATGTGAGTTTGGGGTTTAAGGTTTGCTGGAAGAGATAACATATGAGCTGAATTGGTATGGGATGGGAAGGAAGCCCACCATGCTCTAAAACACCAACATGAATTCCTTGTTCCTACCCAACAAGATACATACTAGCAGTAGATATAAAAACATTTGTTTCATTTTGTCTACACAAATGTTATTGATTCTGTCCTCTGCCCTTTCTTTGATCTTTAATAAAACAATGAAATCTGATTTACAGTCACTTCTGTTGTAAGGTGACATATATGTTTCTGAAAATCATCGCACTATGCACAAAATTATAGCTTATAGAAAAACAGAATTAGGGGCAAACACTCAAAAACTTGATCAGGAACACATACAATTTTTAAAAGATGGGAACCTCATTAAAAATAGCACAGTTTTACACATTGAATGGTTATACATGCTAATGCTGCAGAACTGCATACAGACTGCAACAAATGTGGCAGTGTACCTTGAAAAAGACCTGGAGATTACTTGTGGAAGTTAGCATTAGAAGGTTGAGGTAAAGTGGTGGAAGGAGGATTAACTGAAACCCAACAGGAAGACGTACCAGCAGATGTGGATGAGTGTGGCTCGTAAATGAGTCATAACACAGGAGGTGAAATGAGGTAGTGTGAAAGAAGTTTGAGATATGTGCTTGCTTGTGCTGTATGAATTTCTCTCTAGTTCAGTTAAGTAGCGCGCAGTTTTCTGTGTTCACCTAGTGTTTTTCACAAATAAATCATTGTCAGCAAATGCAAAATTTGCATTATGTTCAAATTGCTCCCTAGTGTATAAATCCTTTTGGAAGAAATTTGTGATCTCAAAACAAGTGTTATAGCAAAACTAACTGTACATTGTTGCAAATTAAATTCATAATTTTTTTACTTTGTCTCCTGAAATTTCTAGCATACTGTATTCAGAGTCTATTGGATATATCATAATTTTTCATAAATCCAATTTTCTGCTTAACTAATGCTCGTCTAAGCTACTTCCATTTCCTCCAGAGCAACATTTTCCTCGTCTTTGCTAACAGGGGAGTGTCTGCAGGGAACTTGGTAAAACAGGTGAAGGCCATGCAAGTGCAAATAGGTTTTTGCAGTCAGAGCCTCCATATCTGCAACAATCTTTGGGGAGATGGAGTAGCAAGGGCAACAGGTCTTTTTTCCCTCCAGCAAGATAAATAGCCAAAGCTGCGAAGGGAAAATCATGGGAGAGGGGGGCTTTGGCCATGGATCTGCTTCTACTGGCAGGCATGAAGAGAGAGGGAGGCATGAGGGAGCAAGTAGGACTAAAGAACTGGTCTTTTCTCTTCTTTTTTTTCCTAGCAAATCAGTTGCAACATTTTATTCCACTAATAATGATTAAAAGTAGACCTACCATTTCATCCAGAATCCCACTAGTGAGTATTTACCCAAAGGAAAAAAAAAAAAAAAAAGAAGTGGTCCTTTCATTCTGCTCTCTTATTTTTGGCTGTGGTCATAGATTCTGGAATAAGGGGTAGACAAGAAACCCACTAAAGGAAATTAAAGTTAGAAGGAGAGGAGGTAGCAGCTGGGGAATTAGGTTGGGCAGTGTCCTTCACTGGGTACCTGTCCTCCTTCTGAAATATTTTTCGCATAGAAAATATAAAAGGGATGTTTTACTGTATATGCAATATGGTAGTCATTTTTTTATTCCATCTAATTCAAGTGTTCCTACAAGAAAGGCAGCTCTCAGTTGTGTTATCTAAGGTAGGGCAGATGACAGTTTTGGATTTGCATTTGGTAGCCAAGAGAGTACCAATCTTCACAGGTACCTCATGGTGTTTTCTTGAGTCAGCCAGAGTCCTCTAGTCCATGCTAAGCCCCAGAATCTCTGGCCCTGAAAGAGAGGGGAAGGTTCCACCTGCCCAACTCCCAGATTAGACAGCTTTTACGTAAAAATTGGGAGCTGAAGGGTTAAATTACACCAGATGATAAAATCCTTACATAGCCTCCAGCAAACTTTCAGCTGACAAAAATGTTATTGTATGTTCTCTCTTGAAAGCCTTAAGATATGCTTGGGTTAATTAGATTTCCAAATATGCAAATAAGCCCTAGTGAGGTTTTTCTGAAATGCACCATTTTAAAATTATGTAGCATGGCATTAGTGTTCAAAACACAGAATTGTAAGACTATGCCTGAATAGCTTACTAACATATCATATAAATTCATAATTGATCAAACCCATTTATTCCCCACTGTCCACATTATACTGTTCAAATTGGGTTAGAAAGTTTTATGGAAATTAGGTTCACTAGCATGCTTTAGGGGAAGATCAAGGAGTCGTTTAAATTACAGCAGTAGTTCTTCAAAAATGGCAATTCGCTTGTCTGATATCAGTGTTTCCAACGTGCTCAGTTTAGGGAACATGAGGCTTCTAGAGCCCTGAGACTATGGATCATCTGAAGGAAATTAGAAGAACACAAACTTTGATCTTAAGGGGAAAAATATTTTAGCAAGGGCATCTGAAATGATTTAATTTTGTTCACCTGCTTGTCCCAGTGAGTAATTCTAAGATTTTAACTTCTGAATAGTTTTTTTCTAAAAAATACTAGAGAGAAACATGACATTCATTTAGGTGTTCTATATAAACAGTTTTCTGGTTAACTGAAATATTCCTGCTGTCAGTTAAAAATCATTAATCATTTTTCCTGGAAACCTTGCTAAAATGCATTACATTCTTCAATGCTTTATTAAACAGTATAAACTAGAATATGCTAAACATAGGCCAACAATTTCTGGATGACTCAGTTGGGCCATGCCTGCAGGACCCAGTGAGGTATAGAAAGCTATTTATCCACACTTTCCATGACCTAGACCATGGGGGTTGATAGACTTTTTCAGTAAAAGAGTAGATAATAAATGGTTTAAGTTTTGTAGGCCTCCTTGTCTCTGTTGATGTTATTCTACTCTGCCATTGCACTGGGAAAGCAGCCATAGACAATGTATAAGTAAATAAGCATGGCTGATTTCCAATAAAACTTTATCATCAAACAGGCAGTGGGTTGAATTTGGCCTGCAGGCTGTAGTTTGACCACTTCTGACTTATCATACTATCTTTCTTGGGTTAATTTTTGAGTTCATCATGGTCATTTCTTGATGTTTTGATGTTTTTGTATTCCTACTTTTAGCAATGTCTCACTCCTTTCTGTTTACTGCTTTTGATGTGCTTTGGACTACAAGGAAAAAAATCTAGCTCATCAGAATTGCACCTAAAATAAGAGTCAGTAGACTGCAAGTGTGCATCATAAGGCTTTCTGGTAAAGAAAGTATATAGTGCATTTACTGTAGCTTTCCTTCTCAAAGCTTGCTCAGAGGTCATTTTTATTTATTTCTGAGTTCTTCACCAAATTGTCAGCGTGTAAAATAAGTTTGGTGTTAAAAGAATTTTGTTGTGGGTCAATGGGTTTTTGTAATGATTCATCACATTCACTTAAAAGTAAGAACAAATTTTTCAACTACATTTTCATGAGCATAGTTTAGTGTGTCTCGTCCAGTGTTTTCCATCCTTATGAATAGTTTATCAAGAGTAACAGATGTGTCTACTCTAAAAGAAGAGACTAAATTGCCTCTTCAGATGAGAAGAAATTGCCCTGCCCTCACCATGATCAGTATACTATAATATTTTATGCTTACGTCTAGGTTTACTTTATTCATATAAATAAACTTTGTTTTTCAGTTCTCAAGAACACTTTAATCTGTACACATAACTTAGTTGTTGAGAGCACTGGATCTGGGTTCCAATCCTAGTTCTATCACTTACAGCTTTGTGATGTTAGGCACGTTATATAACCTTTCTGAGCCTCAGCTCTTTCATCTATAAAATAGGGATTTCCAGGGTACCCAGCTGAGAGCACTGTTGTTCTGTTTCTTATTTTGATTGCCCTCATTATTCCTCTTCCTTTCTTCCAGTGACACCCAAATCTAGGTTTAAAACTTAACGTGCAATCAAAACATCACATTATATGCCTTTAAATCTATAACACAATTTTTATTTGTCAATTATACCTCAATAAAACTGGGAAAACTTTTTCTTTAAATCTCAAAAGATAAGAAAAACACACAATATGTTAAGTTTTACCATCCTGTTAAAACCCTTTTCCTTTATAGTTCATCATTGAAGCAGTTAATACCTATGATTAGATAAAATAATTTTTCTCACCTTAAAATAGGTGGCTACAGTGATATGTAGAATATAGGAAGTTAGGATTTGTAACATAAAAAGATATATCCAATTGCAGAACATGATATTTTATTCTTTTTCCTATTATATTATTAGATATTTAAGGTATTATTTACATCTAATTTGGGATGCTTGCTAGGTACAATATTGAAAATAGAGCAAACAAGACCTAAAATACAGAGTACCAGCTCTAGAAGAAGGGGATATAGACTTAGCTATCAACACTGGTCAGCATGTTCTACACATCCAAGAAGTTCTTGAGATTTGATTCTATTCTTCAACTTCCTAGTTACTAGTTACTGTATGCAAAAAAAAAAAGAAAAAAGAAAAAAAAAATAAGACCCTAACTCACAAAAAATCCAATAATTATATGAATAGTATATTTGATGGATGAGTGGATAGTTATGCAAATTGAGTTCTAATCTTGTCATGCCACTAAATCACACTGATATCCAGATCAAATTACTAAACCATTCTAGGCAAGAGTTGTCCTACATTTAAAAGAGAGGATGGAACTTTGGTTTTACAATGAAAGAATAAAGACGATCCTGCACCATTTTCCTGAAAATTACTCCAAAACAAGGAAAAAAGAAACACAAGCATAAATTTCAATTGTGATTAAAAGAGGAGATCATTGTCATTCTTAAACACAACCTGTGAAGCTGGAAGGTAGATAGAAGAGTGATAAATGACTGGGGTGCTGAAGGAGTTTTAGAAATAGAAAGAGGTGATGCTTGTCCAACAATGTGAGTGTAATTGATGCCACTGAATTGTGCACTTAAAAATAGTAAAAATAGCCAATTTTGTTGTGTGTATTTCACCACAAAAAAAAGTTTTTTTAGACCTCATGATTTCCCCCTGCCCCATTCCCTCGTAGTCCCTGGTTAAATGACCTTCCTACTTCCATCCTGGCAGGAGATGATGTTCTTGGAAGACTGAATCAGAGAGCCTCAGGACTTGGAAACTGTAGGGACTCAGGAGGTTAAGGGACCAGACTGAAAACAAGGGTGAAAGTCTGGTATGAAATGTAAGACTCCAGCCCCTTCCCCAGATGAGCTCCAAAATACAGATAGTCAGGGCTTATCCCTCTGAGCCAATTCACTAGAGGAGTATAACCTGATTTATAATAAAAATATGGAGGTGAAGAGCCAAAGTAACAGCTTGAAAGACTTGAAAATACTTTCATCTGGAGAGGAAGAGGTGAGCAGATAGGACAACTACCCCGAAGTTTTTAATAGGCCTTTTATTATCATTGATTTTTAAACTGTATGCATGTAACACTTTGGTTTTAAAATGTGTAAAATAATTTAGAAGGCATAAAAGCAGGGAAAATTTCTAAGAGCCTATCCTGCCTTTTGTTTGTTTTAGTCAGATTCAATCATATCCTTTATAGAAAATACCGTTTTTAGACTCTTGACTTTTTCCCTAAGGGGGAAAAAAAATCACCGACATAGCAATTTCTAAGGAGTGCTAATTGGTGTCATCATATTTTATGTGTAATATATGTTTGTATTTAGATATATTTTTTCCTCTAGTAATTATGTCTGTACATTAGAATATGTCTACTGCAAGATCACTAAATTGGTCCTAATTCTGAATGTCTAACAATGTAACCTGGACTGGGCGTAGCTTCAATTATAGTTTTTTCTATAAAGAAAGCATTTACTAAGCTTGAATGGAATGGGCTATGTTTAAAAACATATTTGAGGGATGTCCTGTCTAACATCCAGTTCCTCTGCATTTACATAGACACTGCATGTTAATTTCAAAAGGTCTTATCTATACCCTTAGAGCAGTGGTCCCCAACGTTTTTGGCACCAGGGGCTGGTTTCACGGAAGACAAGTTTTCCACGGAAGAGGGGTTCAGGGGAGCTCAGGCAGTGTTGTTAGCCAGCCATGGGAAGCGGCTATAAATACAGATGAAGCTTCGCTGGCTTGCCACCACTCACCTCCTGCTGTGTGGCCCAGTTCCTAAGTTTCAGGGGGGTGGGGTGACGTGCAGGCCTGGCTGGACCTGTACTGGCTGTGGCCTGGGGGTTGGGGACCGCAGCCTTAGAGGAGGTCTGGGACTTTATATTTTATATCATCTTATTTCCATTTAGAGATATTTCATTGGTCTACTCACTTATTGGTCTCTATTTTAATTTATTTTTAGCAACTATAAACAATGATTTGATTTAACATTGTTATAATAGGTATTTTTCAGCAGACTTCCGCAGTTAATTTATGCAGTCCTTTATGTTTGGTCCCATGAAAAGACCATTTTCTTCTTTTGTTTTTATTTTCCAAACATACAAGGGTCGTTAAACCTCTTTAGAAACTGCTTTTGAATAGTCATTCTTTGTGTAGAAAAACTACAGTATATTCCTTAAGTGAAATTCAATCAACTACTTTTATGGTAACTGGGCTTAAAAGACATCAGTGAAAATACCCACACAAGCTCTTAAGATCAAGGCATTTGTTTCAACTGACTTTAGTATGTACTTATCCATTGTGCATCAAATGATGAGCAAAATAGCCAGATTTCTAATAAGCAAGTACAATATAGACAAAAGAGAACACTGATTTAAGGTCCTAGTGTCAAATGCGGTAAAACACTCTGTTTATAGCAGGTCAGGCTTGGGTTTACAATTAGCACTAATTACTGAGAAAAAAATCAAAACCACAGCTTTAAGGAAGGACACTTTTCACTGCAAGATCAAAGCCAGTCTCTGCAGAATAGGGAAGCCTCTACCACTTAATTGCACTGAAGTGCTAATTGGATTGTAAGGTACTTTCATGAGTTCCTCCAATTAGCCAGCCATCCCTGACAAAATCCAAAAAGAAGAGATTATGAGTTCTTAGAGCTTTTGTCTACATGGTTGTGATTTGTATACCTGAGTGAATGTAGCCTGGCCTTCTTGTTATGTAAATTGAGGTCTTTGGGGTCTCAGTTATTAGCTTGCTATAAATAGTCTTGAAGGTAAAGCTATCCATTCTATATAAAGCCTTAACTGTGTACTAATGACAATAGAACAACAGTTAATGGGAACTATCATTTTTGTTAAGATACTTAATTTAAAATATGAGAGTTGAGTGCAGCTTCTTGGCTTAGGATTGTCATCTTGTCTCGTTAGGATCCAGTTAGTATATTTGTGTTACATTTGATATTTGTAGTATATTTTTTATTCCTCTTCACTTTGGGTAATTTTTTTTAAAAGGAACAGATAATCAGCAATATCGTGGTGTTTACCTTCCAACTAATAATTTTATCCCTGAGAATAATTCATGGCTCTAATTGTGCTTTGTCCACACACTGTATCCCCTGTGATTTTTATTGTTGTTGTTTGATCATATAAGGTAGCAACAATTCTGCCAGCTCACCACATGAAAGCTCATATGACAAAGTAATCTCTTTGGGCAAAATTATCCATTTGGATAAAGAAAATGGGAGCCTTTGCTTGATGCCAGGTCGCCACTACGCAAAGTGCAGTAGAAAGTTGCCAGCTGTGCAGTGAATTCACCTGTCTGTATCAGACTGGAGCCATGATAAATCTTAAAAAGCGCTTACTGACATAAAAACTATTCTACTTTATTCACATTTCTCAAACTTTGTTTGGACATTTGCCTAGGTGATAAATGTGCTAGGTCTCCCTTGTACTGGTAAAGGAAAACAAACAAGAATTTTTTCAGAATTTTTAGATGTTCTGAATTATCTGATGATTTTTTTTTCTTTTTCTCTATTTTTATCTGATTAACCTCATTAATTAGAAAAGAACCTACTTCCTCTCACAATTTACTTTCTATTATATAAGCCTCTAGAGTGAGTTTTTCAAATATTAAAATTGTTGATTTGTGTCTCCAAAATTTGAGTCTGACACAGTATCGTAGAGAAGTCACACGATTTTATATGCTACCAAGGTTAAATGTGCTTGATGCTCAGTTATTGTAATTTGTCGTAAATAGAGGTATTATGATAATAATGGCACCTACTATGTATGTAATTTGTACTATTAGGCATTTTACATACTTTAACTCTTACAATAACCCTCAAAGAAAAAGTAGTACTATCCTCATTTTACAGGTAAGAAAACTGAAGTTTAGAAAGGTTCAATAGAACAGCTGTTAAATAAAACAACTACTAACTAGAGGATCCAGGATTAAAACTCATTTTTTCTGACTTCAAAGCCTTTTCCCTTGGCTCATTAAAACTAGTGGCAAATTAGACCCCTCCCCTTAAGTTTAGTCTTAGCTCCTTTTTGTGCATTTCTTTTATAGGACTTACTATAAGTACATATATACATATACGCATACAGTTTTTGATTAATTTTTAATTTTCCATTTTGGGAGCAAGTGACAATGTCTGTCTTGTTCATCAGTACCTAACAATGGTGCCCCACAGTAGGCTCTCAATAAATAGGTAGATGGGTATGCCAGTACTGGAGCCATAGGCTTCTAACTCCTAGGCTAGTCCTCTACATAGTCTTGCAAAGTTCTGGAATTTATAGAATATGTGTACTTTAGTGAAAGATCAAGACTCTAGAAACTTAGAAATAATAAAAAGAAAATATTCTATTCTTCGATAATGTGAGATTAGCTCTTCCAAATATTTTAAGTGTTTTTTTTCCCCTGCATCATGAACACATAATTTTCAGTTTCAAATGAAAACATTCTCTAAAGGAATAAAGGCTTTATACCATGAAATTACTCAGATAACTTTTTTAAAATTAGATTTGGGTGCCATGCATTGTTTAAAATAGCTGTCTTCTCTATAAAATCTTATACTTGTGCCAAATTTGGGCACATGTACAAGGACTCCTATATAGATCTTTAAATAACTGAAGTCCTTAAAAGAAAGTTATCAGGTGACATACATTTATTGATATCCATTTCTCTGTTCTAATTTGTGAGGAAAATAATTAGCTTATGGATAGACACATTTCCGTCAAATAAAATCAAAGTTGTTTGTTTTATTAATTAAAAAAAATTAACATTGACCTGTTATTTAGTTCCAGAGAAACTGGCTCATAGATATTTTTTAAAATGCACTTAATAATTAGAAACAAAACAATAAAAAATCCCACTTGGCATGCAGGATAATAGCAATAACATCTATGTAATGGTCTTTCAAATTTTGCATGTAAATGGTATTTCCTATCCTACTAATATGTATTACTCATCTTTAGAATGGGAATAATACCAATGTCGAAGAACATGTGTTGCGTAGCTGGCCTGACACAGAATAGTCAATAATTGGTAGCAGCTTATATAGTGGAATGTTATAGTCACAGTGAAAGCATAGATTGCTGAATGTCGCTAATGCTGTTTTACCCTATGGAAACATTTTGTACTATAAATTATAACTTCTTATTATTTTATATATTTCTATAAATTTTTACTTTGGTAAAATGTACATAACATAAAATTTACCATTTAACCATTTTTAAGAGTACAGTTCAGTGGCATTAAGTACATGCACAATGTTGTACAGCCATCACCACTATCTGCAGAACTTTTTCATCATTCCAAACAGAAATTGTATAGATATTTTATTTTTAATTTAAAATGATTCTTCCCTTTCAAAGAATTAGACAAGAAAAGTACATTGAGCAGATCTACAGTGAACATCCTGTTCACATACATTATTCTGAAGGCATTTCACTATCTGATGAGTCACATTAACTATAAGGAATTAATAAATAAAATTATCATTATAAAAATGTTGATTTTTTTTTTCCCCAAACCTCAAGAGCCCATCTCCTTTTCTTTGTTCTCTCCCACCCACCCCGTGATCATTTGGAATAAACAAGTTTGGCCGAGAAAGCTGTGCAACTATGAGCTAGGCTTTCTCACATCCACATGCAAGCATTCTCAAACCGGGCATCTTTTAAAAAACAATATATTTATCAGGAAAAACATTTTATGGTAGTTCCATTTTATCCCCACATGCAAGGTTTTGACTCATTTTGTTTTAACCATGAGTTTGAATCATATACAACCACTTCCCCTGTCCTTGCCCCACTCTCGGTATCCACTTCCACCCCCATTACCTTGGTTAATCAGACGTTGATGACACTTGAAGTTCCCATATCTGTGCCTCTTGCCTATTATTGCTTATTCTGCCTGCACTGTCCCTCCTCAATTTAGACTCCCCCTTCTTTATAGCCAGCGTGGCTCTTACTGTCACTTTGTACTCAGCTTAGACTTCACCTTCTTAAGGAACCCTTCTCTGGCACCCATCCTACCTGCCTCTCTCTCTCCCCATAACTTCCTGTGCAAACCCCCGATAACCTGCATCACACTCTACTGAGAACATATAGTTACTTGTCCTTTTCCTCTAGGTTTGAGTTGTGACTTGTAGTTATCTGTATCCCTATTTCCTAGCACACTGCCTGGCACCGAGGCAGAGGCACTCAGTAAACAGTTATGAAATAAATGTTACAGGATTAGAATTTTTCTGGTTGTAGTCAGCCTGTCAGACCCAAGTACAATGGATTGCTAGATTTGTATTTTTCACTTACTGGAAACCTTTGGGATTACTCTTGAGAAGAGAGTAAATGAATGAATAACTGTGTATGTTCAGAGACTGAGGAGAACAAGTTGTGTCACAGAACCATGAATAACTGAGTAAGCTCTAGCCCACATGAAAAGCAAGGTATCTAGAGGAGCAAAAGTGAGAAGGAGTTGAAAACCAGCACGAAGCACAAAGTTCTCCAAATTTTCATTCTGCCCCTATCATTCCTGTTCTTGATTAATGTCAGTATCAGTTTCCACAACAGAGTAAGGCCCTGGGACCCGTGTGTCACGTGGGAATGAAGGGATGCAGATTAATTTTAGTCATTGAGAACAGATCTACTGAAGCATTCCCTGCAGTAAGTATGGATTTTATTACAAAGTACTAAATAAACCTCCCAGAGCTTTTCTTGCCTTTGCAAGATCATGTTAGTTCCAAACACGAGAAAACAAATTGTCAAAGAAGCAGGGAACTCAGAGGCCATCTCTAACCACAACTTTTATCAGACTACTTGAAACTCTTTTTTGTGTCTATCAAGGCAAGATTGGAAGGGACTTGAAACTGTAATGTTTTTAGTAACAAATGACACGCTTAGTCCCCATGCTATAAGAACCAAACTTTGTACATTGGGGATGTAATAAAAGCCCCTCCTATTAAAGTATAAACAAGATGAAGTGGTTAACATGCTTTTCACAGTGTGGCCATTGACATGTACCAAGCAAATAAACTAGTGAGTGAGTGAAAGGGGACCTGAGGTTGATTAGAACGAGGTGAAGGCAGGGGAGGCACGTCACAAAATATGTACAGAAATAAAACCTGTCTCAGTAATTAAGTGTTGCCTCCGTGTGTGTGTGTCTGATTATGCAGCAGCCCTGTATGTTAAAAAATGATCATGACTCGAAATACCTTAGTTTTCTGTGTAGCTGACTAAAAGTAAGTTGAAAATACATGAGATACGTCTAAATTATTCTTGAATACCTCTCTTTATACAGAGTGCTCTTCGTACTCTGGTAGACCTGGAGGTGACTGATAATTTCACCTATCGGCATCCCTACATTAAGGTTCATGGCCAGCCCTGAATGCAGAGGGCCCCTGCCTACGAGGAGAACAGTTCCATGGCCCAGGCACTCGTCAGAAATACCAAGGCATGTTGTGCCTGTAAGAGAAGGCCCTTTGATGTACGCACCAAGGCTGTTACCATGGAGACCACATGATTCCAGTCACTTCCTGATGCTGAAGCACCTGATCTTCACGTCTCCACTAATTTCCACAGAACCTCGACCATACTTGACATTTTACACTCTAATATGGCAGAAATTATTTTAAGGAAACGGATGATCTAGAAGAATTTAGAACATGATGCAATATTTTCTTTCTTGTCTTATTTCTGAGCATGAGGACAGGATTATCTTCCATTCAATTTCAAATGTTATTCTTTTAACCTAGATGTATATCTGGGGAAGCACAGGCCTGCCTAATATAAGAAAAATGGGTCACAGGGCATTGGCCGGCAGCCACATTATTTAGGGGCATGGCAGAAGCACCTACATACATGTTCACTTTAGAGCCCTTGTGCCATTCATTAGCGAAGTGAAGCTGAAGGACAGAGGAGCCCGTAATGGCTATCTATAGATTAAACGGCTAAATCGTTTGTGCTTCAGTGCTTTTTAAGGACAAGTTAGCTTCTGGCTGGCATAACTATAGAAAGAAAGATAATTTAGGCTTTTCTTTCTTTACAAAAAGAGGTAGGAAAAACTATATGAGATGTTGATTCTCAAATTTTGTAGCTGGCTGCAGTGCAGATCATTCTGCGGTCCGTAAGATATATCTTTTGTTCTGAGAGTAAAGATTTTATATTAGTCCACAAGTGTCTGAGAGCTAAAAAGGGGGAAAACATTGATGGCCATGAAGGAAAAGGAGATATTTAAACTTATGAAAAAATAAAGAAGCAGTTCTATATCTCTGTGTACTAAGAACAACCAACAAAAAAACAGAACCTGAGCTATCTATTCTTCCTATTTTTACTTATGATTCACTTTTTTTCAAGCCACTCCATTTCTGTGTACCGTAGTTGACTCAGAATCATAGGGAGAGAATTATGCTGTCCACCTGTAGGACGTGGCCATTGAACTATTTCAGCTGGACCTTTTCCTCCACCACAGCAGCAGTTAAGAATTTATAACGTGGATACAGAGCCTCACCCCCTGCACGGAATGCTCGAGTCACAAACTGCTGTTTAAGGATCCATTCATTCCTTATGTTAATATCAACCCCCCCCCAGAATCGACCAGGTCATCTTAAAACTGCTCCTTAAAATGGAGGTTCATTTTAAAACTTTTTTTTCTTCTCAATCCAACTGAATCACTAGGAAGTTTCTTCCACAATTATGCTTTAAATATACAAAAACTACCATCTATGCAGGCTAAGTACAATCAAAAGTGATTACTTTTTTCAATATGTGTTTACGCAGTGTTTGGGCATACAAAACAGTTTAGGTGATGTGGGCAGAGAGAGTTGGGAAAATGGAACGTGCTCCAGATTTGGGAATTGAATCACTTATATCCGTATGAAGATCTGAAAGATAATGTGCAACTCTATCTTCACAAGTACCAGTTTTGAGTATAGTACTTTTTAAGTAATATATTTTTAACTGTATATACTAAATAGGAATTAAAGCTTTTCTTCTTGTTGAGTGATTTTTTTTTGTAATTTGGCCTGGAGCCAGTTTTTTTTCTAACCAATAAAAAAATCTTGTTTCCTTTCTCTCCATTCCAGTGTTAGAACTGTTTATTAGCATGTTACTTCCTGATCACACTAATTGGCTGAGTGTGGGGAACAGTCGGTAGAACCAGATGTTGTTTACACACTCTTCCTGAGTCTCTGTCCCCTTTATCCTCACCTGGAATAGTTATTAATACAAAGCCAAGGTCCTCTGTCCTGTTATCTATGTATTTCTGGTGTAAGGAATCTTAATCCGTGACCCTGGAAGGTTGAGAAAGCACAAAGGAAAGAAAGGAATAATCAAGAAGTGACTATATTAAGCAAAACAGTGAAACCATGTAAATTTAAAATTAAAGGAATCGATTTCACAGTACTGAAGGTGGCAAATTATGTCCTAATTTTAAATGTGAAATCTATGCAAATTCACTTGCCACCTTCTCAACACCATCAGGGCCTAGAGTTGAGCACTGAGAAAACCCAAACATTTACCTTTGTTTTAGAACCAATTATTTTTGATGCTTTTCTTAATTTTTTACTATGCTGTCCAGTAAGCAATCTCTCTTCTCCCCACCCCCACAAAATTAAGTTTATGAAATATTAATAAAAATTCTTAGGATTTCTTGTCTTGTCTTGAGAAATTGGGAGCACACCACCCTAAAATAGTCAGTTTATTTTATTGGCTGCCGTTTTGAGGCACATTCTGTGGACCAGCTGCAGAACAAGTTAATTTTCACTGTGGGGATTGAGCTAATTATACTATCTTTGAGAACCTCCTCTATGTCGGACTCTTAAGATAAATTTTCCTCTAATTCCTAAAACATCTCTATGAGGTATTCAAATCCTTATTTTCAGATGAGGAATCCAAATCTCAAAGTTTATGTAACTTACCCAAAGTTAGATTATAAAGGGAAGAACTGGAGTTTGTCCCTTGGTCTATCTGATCACTATACTTTAAGCCTTTGGAAAGAAAGCCAGGTGTTACCAGCATCATGCTCTACACTAGTGAAGTGGCCAATCAAGTTTTTCTGTAGCAGTGCTTCTGAAACCTTATTGTGCAAAATAATCACCTGGAAACATAGTAAAATTGCAGATTACTTGCCATACCTTCAGAGACTGCAGGAATCTGAATTTTTAACAAGTACCCCAGGTAATTCTGAAGCTGATTTCCATTTTGAGAATTGCTTTCTGAAAGTATTAATAAAATTCTGTCCATCTATAATATCTATCTATCTCTGTTTGTCTGTTTGTCCATGCATCCAGCCAACCATCATGTGCGTATATATCTGTGTATATATATTTCCATAATAATTTTTAAAAAGAAATTTACTTCTTTTTTACCACATGACAGTTACGTTTTTGATAGTTTTATGGCAACCCCTTTACTATCTGAGATTCCTTCTCTGTCTACTTTCTTCCTCCTAAGAAAGCTGAGGGGTTATTTTTGCTTTCTTCAGATTAATTCAAGAGGTCATTGATTTTGAGTGAAGTCATTTCAAGTATTGCTAAAGATGTTTCCATTTTAATGGGATCAGAATTTATTTAAGATTGATATCTATTAGTGTTTTGAGGAACCTTTCTTTTGACACTTTTAGCCATAGACATTGATTTTAATTAGTAGACACAACTTATTTTAAAAGATCTTTGAGAGGTGGGCTATTCTGAAACCAGACATAAAAGTAGGCTACCTCGAGAATTTATGTTTCTGAAGTAATAATGAATTGGGGAAAAATAGGTGTAGCAACACTTTTTTTTTGTTATGAGACAAATTTTTAATTTACAAAATTAGTTTTTCCATAAGCCAGTGCATTTTTCATTGAGAAGGGCTGTTGGTGACACTTACTAAAGTGCTGCAACATTTTGCTAATTTAAAAAAGGTCTGCTTTAGATCGATTGCGACCTTATCAATGGAATGATCTCATTCATCTCCTTTGGATACTCTTGTCACAGTAGTTCTGAGCTGCCTCTCCTGTGGTTGCAAAATCAACATTAAAGAGGGTTTCCGAATCAGTTTGTGGTACAGTGAAGCATCTTTGTGATCTTTCTTAGTTATTAGTTTTCAAAATGTGAAACATGTTTGTAATCTTTCTTAGTTTTGTGTTTTTAAAAACATCACAAACTCATGCTACTGATATTAGTCATTGTAGTTTTTTTTCTTAAGACTAAGCTATTTAGGTGAGAGGAAGAATGATTTTATGCTATGTATTGAATTTGTTGTTCTTTTGCCCAGTACTTCCTCCTACTTGAAGCCTTAATTTTATTCATATAAATTATTCTTTTGTTTGTTGCAAACAATTTTCAAATATCAGGATATAGGCCGGGCGCGGTGGCTCACGCCTGTAATCCTAGCTCTGGGAGGCCGAGGCGGGTGGATCGCTCGAGGTCAGGAGTTCGAGACCAGCCTGAGCAAGAGTGAGACCCGTCTCTACTAAAAATAGAAAGAAATTATCTGGCCAACTAAAAATATATATACAAAAAAATTAGCCGGGCATGGTGGCTCATGCCTGTAGTCCCAGCTACTCGGGAGGCTGAGGCAGTAGGATCGCTTAAGCCCAGGAGTCTGAGGTTGCTGTGAGCTAGGCTGACGCCACGGCACTCACTCTAACCCGGGCAACAAAGTGAGACTCTGTCTCAAAAAAAAAAAAAAAAAAAAAAATATCAGGATATAAAATAAAAGATGGAATCCCTTATAGTTTACTAGTTTTCAGCATATTTCCTTAAAGTTGGGGAAAACTTGAGATAGTCAGTTTTCAAAAAGCATTACATGTTCCATACTTAACATCTATGGTATGTCGGTAAATTAATGAGATTGAATTTCCTGTGGCCTTAAAGTCACATTTTGGGATCAGAGCAGAAATTGTGCAATCTATGGTTCTTAAGCCTAATTTTATAGATAATAATAATTAGAAATTGCTTTGCTATAACTAACCTTCTTCCATTTCTGTTCTGCTTTTTATATTTATTAATTTTGTCCTAACCATTTCAGCTTTGAAAACAAGTTTATCTCAACTTTCTTCTATTTATAGTCATCTGTTATCAAAACCATTTTCTTTCCATCTGCTATCTTTTCATTCATCTCTCCTTTTAAAATCTGTTTCCTCTCCTGTAAACTCATGAATATGCCATGTTATATCAACTTTCTTTGACTAATTAGGAAGAGAAAAAGAATTCTCTACTTTGGAGATTGTCATTTTCCCTGTGTACCAGTCTGAACAATTAAAATCAGCTGTCTTTGCCTACTAATGATTCCCCAAGTTAGTTGTGAGGAATTGAAATAGGATGTTTTCCTTTTGTGGACTCTCTGTGCTCTGTAACAGTGCTCCCTCCATCGACCTACAGGCCTGTTGACTGTGGTTCATTGCATGATTCAGCCTGCTTTCTGAACTGATCTTTCCTAAAGAGACTGTACTGGTCCCTAATAGCCATTGCTATTTTAAATTATTTGTGTGTGATTCAAATATATAAATGTCAGGAAATGTATTCATTTAAATGGACCCATTTTGGTAATGTACATAATATTTGATATTAATAATTATATCCATTTATTTTGTGCATAACTATTACTTACCTTTCTTCTCATTAGGAAATATATTAAATGAAATGTTCTTCTAAGAGGAATATTTATTCAGAACTAAATTTCATTGGTTTTAATATTCAAAATTATCAAATATATTTGTAAACATCTAAAACATTATTCATGTTTTAGAAATATGTCAGTCAATAACAAATTACAAAGAAATATGATTCAACACAATGAGAATTTATTGAGCACCTACTATATGCATAAACTTTTCTAGGTCTTATGAGAAATACAGAACAATTTAGAGTTTGGTTATTAGAGATACAGTAAAATATATGATTCAGTATCAAAACAATTGGTAGATTCAGTCAATGCTCTATAATTTCAGAGGAAAGAGAAATCAATATGAATTAATTACTTTGGAGGGCTTCATTAAGAGCTGGTATTTGCACTTGTCCTTGAAAGATGGGTATAATTTCAATATGCTCTTCATACCAAAGACCTCCTATTGATTATATTTAGAAGGTAAAAAGGAAGGAGTCAAAGATGATTTTACAATTTTAGGCAGGGATAACCTGGACAGTGAAATGTTATTAGTGAAGAAAGATACCGTGGGAGCTAGCTTGAGAGAGAAGGTAAAGAATCTGCTTTTGGACATTTGAAGGGTGATGTCTGGTAAGAAGGAAGAGATACAAGAGTCTAAATGAGATACCATGGTTACAGATGGAAGCAGTATTATATAACAGAGAACACAAATGGAGTTTTGGAGACCTGTGTTCTAGTTCCCTTCCTGATGCCAACAACATGGGTAAATTTAGTCGAGTGAGTTCATGGCTTCCAGCTTCCATTTTTTAAAAGTATGAAACAGGAGAGTCCTGAGAGTCCTTGCACCTACCATTGTTTAAAGAAACATTTCATTTCTCTCCGCATAAACAATAGTTGAATCTGCGAAAGTACATCTGACCTCTGAGAGGGGAGGAATATTTAGTGGGAGTAACGGAAGAGGGCTGAGCCTGGAGGAACACTGCAGTTTCAAACTGGAAGAAGAAGAAGTAGAGGGGAATGTGTTGTCATGGGGCAGGTGACAGTTTCAGGAAGAGAGAAGCAGCATGTGAGGTGGGGGAGGAAGTACAGCAGAACAAGCAAGGAGAAGGGCTGAAGGAGGGACAGTTCATGGGTCCCGACTTCCTTCTAGTCTTTGTGTCTGATGAGACAGGCACATGCTGTGAAACAAGAGCAGGTTTCCCAGAAGGTTGTAATCACAAATCATAAGACATATACAGAGATATTTATATTTATATGTATACACACACACACATGGATTTCACCTAGTTCTTTACATTGAATATTTATATATTATGCAGCAGGAAAAGTCAAATTAACTTATTGACTGTTTTAAGAAAAGCTAGACTTCCTTAGGCTGAATCATATACATGTACACAATTTAGTTTGGTCAGAATGTGTGAATATTTTAATATACCACTTGTGACATTTAAATAGTCCAAATAACCTTGCTTTAATCTCTGATTACTTATTCCAGATCTACATTTTGGAAACATGTCAATATTTGAAGCAGAACTACCAAAATTTGGTTATCTAAGCTATTTGATGGTATATTAAAATAAGACAATCACATTTGTGAGTATACAATGTAACACACATCAGAAAACTTGTAATGCTAACAGGTCCTCAAAGGCCTAATGGTCTTTTCTTTTAAATTTAACCCTTTGATAAGAAACAATTATATTAAAATACTCATCGTTTCTAACCAACTCTGTGACTAGAGTATATAAACAACTAGTAAAATTTATTCCCAGAGATAAAATTTATGCTGAGATAATTTCAGTAATGTTGGAGGCAGATACAGAAAATTGCCAGCACCTAAAACATCTACTTTAACTTAAAGACTGTTAGCAGTGCAAAAAACAATTCAATTGTTATCCTATCAAAGGAGATAAAATTATAAAAAGGTCATTGTAGAAAATTCAAAGAGTGAATGTAAAAATATTTGAAAGAGAGTAATCATCGATTATTTTAATGTTTCCATACTTAAATTGTCAGGTCTGTTCATTCTTGCACCAATGACTAAAGGAGTTGTTTTTAATGTGTGTATATTCCTATCCTTGAGGTTCCACAACTATCGTAATCGTCAAAATTTTCAGAAATTTGTTGAGCTAATATGAGGCAAGAAATATTCATCCTAATCAGGACTTACTCTCATGAGAATTTACTGTTTTGGGATAGTTTTTTGGGTTTTTTTGTGTTTGTTTATTTTTGACCATTGTGAGAAAAAGTGCTGAGAAGCCAGTTAGATTTTTTTTTTTTTCTGTAAAGCTAGTTTTTGTACAAGTAAAGGTTGTTAGCATCCATCTTATAGGATTTTATGCAGAGAACTTTTGTTGCCACCATTGGCCTGTAGAAAAATGAGTATCTTGGGCTTTTTCTCTATCTTCCTCATACCGTATATTTTCTAGGTATTCTTCATCATGAAAATGTATGTGGTACAATAAACTGCCATTTTTTTTTTTAGCAAACTATGCACTAAATGCTTTAATACATTATTTAAGCTTTATAACAACTGGTTTTCATTTTTGCAGAGAGAAATTGAGACTTAGAGTGCTGATGTAAGTTGCCTGGAGGTGTACAGGCTGGTAAATAGCAGAGCCACAGTTAATGCCTTTGCCTGACTCTCTTACATACTGTCCTTTATTTCTTGGCTATCCGCTCAGGACACCATACTCAGTGCTGAGGATGTAAAGATAAAAAAGGCTTTCTCCCTGACCTCATGGCACTCAGTCTAGCAGGTAGGAGCTGTGCCTTTCTTTGTGAGGCCCACATGGAAGTACCAAGCCTGCCAGTGCCTGCCCAAGTGGGTGCTTCCCCCAGGTATCAAGTGACATCAACTAAGCACCTGTTCTGCCATAAGCCTTGAGAAGTTTTCTGTCTTGACACCAGCATGACTGTTGCTGAAAGCAAGCTCTACATACATATAAAACATTTTAATTGTTATAACACTACCAAGTATTTTTCAAGCCTTCTATTATTCTTTCTGCAGAATAGTGCAGAAATATTGTATAAGACCAGAACTAAGCAGAAATATTACCCATATGCATTGAAAATGTGTTTATGCAGTGTGCATCAGAACTATCAGGCGCATGGAGCCCTGAGCCTGAGCCATTAATGGGACTGACTTTTTTCCAGCGCCCTGTGACCTGCTGCCTAACCAGACCATTATGACAATGGCAGCAGCAACTGTGCTCAGCTCACCACATGATGACAGCCTTTCTAGTGTGTGCCTGCCATTTATTAGGACATTAGTGGCCGGCCATCCTCCAGATGCCTAGCCGTGACTATCACACAAAGGAAACATTAGCTTTCTTGGATGTTGCTATTATAATTCGAAAATTAGTTTTGCCTTCATGGCTGCATCACATTTGGAATCTCTCTTTGATGTTGTTATTAGTTTGCACTCGTGGTGCTCATGATAACTGTCACACATTAATCACGTCCATCATGTGATTCTTAATTTGCTCTATTATGACAAATGGATTTAGACACAAACTTGCAATTACCTATTTTGAGGTTAATAGCAGATTTGGGGTTGTAATTGGTTCCCAAATATTCAATTTAGGGAAATTATTTCTCACCCAGCTTTAAAACATGTTCTAAATGAGCAAATTGTATTTTTTACTATCACTGCAAAATTGTACCAGATGAGACCATTCAAGACATCTGAGCATAGTAATACACCCAAAAGTTTTCACCAGAACAGCATATTTGTGTATTCTATAGGGTATTCTGCTCTTTGCCATTGCCTCATTTATCCACCCCACTCATATCTAGATCTCAAATTATTTCAGAACATTTTACTTTATACACTCTTTATGGGGACTGTCATATAGTGATTATTCTTTTTTCAGAATGTTAGTAGTCTTAATAACTTCCTGCCATTAAACTTTTCGAATCTAATGGCAAGAAGAAGATATTTGTAAAGATTGCTATGTCTTTTGATTTTCTCTTGGATCTCTTTGATAAATATTGCATATTTAAAATGATTGCATATCTAAAACAATCTTGGAAATTTGCCTTCTAAATGAGCAGGGATTCTCTTGTAGTGTCCTCTCTGATTATAAGGACTTCTATCTTTTTCTTGGAGAGTTTGCATAGACTAATATTCCCCTTCTGCTATGACCATCTCCCCTTACATGTGAATTCCTATACATATCCAGGAAATAGTATAATTCATCTATTTAGAAAAACTTTGTTTTCTAACAAATTTTAGTGACAGCAAATTACTATGGCATATGGGATGCCAGTCAACAAAGTGCATACAGAAGCTTATGAGAGATGGAAACATGGAAATCAGAGATGGAGAACATTCATAAATCAGCTACTTTAGAAGTTGTGTAGCACAGAGACTAAGAATCCAAACTTGGGAATAAAGCAGCCTGGATTTCACTCGTGTTTCAGCTACTTCCTGTTGGCCAGTGGGCGAGTGACTTAACCTAGATCGATTTCCTCATCAGTAAAATGGCAATATCTATTTCATGGAGTTTTTGTGAGGATTAAATGAGTAATTTTGTAAAGCTCTTAGCACATCATTAAGTGCTTAGTAAATGTTAGCTATCATTATCTAGTCTGTGCTGTTATCCAAAAAGGAAATTCTTTTCACGTGGTTCTTAGAGGACAATCATACAGTCTTTACTTAAAACTTTTCCCATGAAGAGCCATTTGCCACTCTCCCACGTATTTTCTCCCCCATTTTTGAATAGTTCTAATGACGAGAATTGAAGTCTTCTTCCTTGTGACTTCTATACTTTGGGTCCAGCCCCGCTCATTAAAACATACATAATGTGTTTTCTATAAAAAGATTTTTCAAATATTTGAAATATCTTGTCCATCTACTCTTCCAGGTCTTTTCTTCTCAAGGCTAATTACCCCAGTTCCCTTAATTGTTTCATATATAACATTCTTTGCAGGCCCCTTACCTTCCTACTTGCTCTAAATTGCTGTTAATGTCCCTATTAAAATATGATGCCCAGAATAAGACCAAACATTATCTGACCAGTGCAACATGTTTACTTCTCTTATTTCAGATATAAATAGTATCATGGCCTAAGATTTCTTTAGTATTTTTGTGCATGTGTATTGACAGAGAGACAGTGTGGCACTGTGCTCTTAGATACTTGCGGCTCACCTCAAATCTTTAAGGTCTTTTCACATTAATTGTGAAAACACTCTGAGCTGTTTTTGGTACTATTGATATTTTATCCCAAGCACAAGACTTTATATAGTTAAGTTAATGTAGGAATCTCCTTGTTAATACAGTGATAAGGAGAAGGCTTGGGAGAAGTTTTTAAAAGGGTTCACTAGTTTTTTTTTTGAAGTACCTAGCTTAATGTTACACACAGAGCAGATGCTCTGTAAATCTTTATTGACTATTAAATTTTCAAATAGTTAACACTCATTGAGTACTTGCTATGTACCAAGAGCTATCTTAAGCAATTTATAGGCAGATTCTGCTTCTTAGCAGCATTTTATAGCATGAAATTTATAATGTAAAGAGAGATCCTATAACTTTCCCAAGCTCACATAGCTAGTTAATGATGGAAAGGAAGACAGAAATCAAATCTCTGTATGCCTTGAAGGCCAGGGAAGAAGTGTGGACTTAATTTGAAAGCCATTGATATGACATTGAAGGGTGTTCCCTGGGGAGTGGCACAGTCGGGTTTATGGGTTTAAAAGATGTCTCTGGCTACTCTATGGAGAGGAGATGGGAGAATGGCCAGAGTGCAGGCAAAGAGGCCACCCCACGGCTATCAAAAAGTTTAGGCAAGAGATGGTTGGTCTAGGTGGAAGAGCAGCAAAAAAGTGCATGTTTCAAGATGTATTCTGGAGTGTGAATCCTCAAGATTTGTTGATTGATTGGATGTGTGGTCAAGAAAAGGCAGGACTCCAGGATGACTCCTAGGTTTCTAGCTCTAGCTACAAGATGACAGGATTAAAATACAAATTGCTCAAGAACTAATTTACTTACATGATTGTGATAGGGTAAGTGCTCAGAAAATAGTTGAGTGACTAAATAAATGGATGATATATGTCAAAGTTAAAATAAGAGACTACTTTCAAAAGGTTCATTTCTCTATTATCTCATATTCTTAGGGAAAATTATACATGATAATGCCTTTATGAGAAAATGGAGCCTTTTTTTTTTTTTTTTTTTTTTTTTTTTTTTAGCAATAGTACCTCAAGAGATTTTTCTCTCTAGAAGAAAATGCCTTTTTCCCATGAGGAAAGTTGGCAGGCAGCAATTCACATTTGTTCCTTTGTGTTTCCAAGGCTTTATAGTCTTCTCTGATATATTTCTATGAAATTAAATCATGGATATATGTGTCTAAACACATTTCTGTTCAGGGTATGTTTAAAATGTTTAGGTAACAAAAAGAACTGAGCTGGGAAGAGGTAGAAGAGAATTTTTTTTTTTTTTAAAAAAAGGAGAGTCAGAATTTTAGCTCTGTAAGGAATTTTACAGATACTGCCTACTGAACTATTCATTTTAGTATTGAGAAAATTGATGACCAGAGAAGTTGTTATTTATCCAACCTGGAACCCTACATCCTCAGTCTAGGGTTCTCTTGGCTGCCATTGATTTTTCTTAAAACTGCATTTTACAAAGGAACTCTAAAAGAAGAATCCAAATTATAAGTTAAGGTAGAAGTAGCTTTTACCTTCTTGGTAGAAATGATCATAGCTGAAAAATATATCAATGAGAACTCCACATTTTAGGAAGTAGTAGGTTTGGCTGATGAGAAGACAGGGGAAAGGAACTTAGAATGGATATATCCTAGTGAGAATTAGCAGCACACTGTCAAAGTCAGCCTAACCTAAGCTGGGATAATGAGAGCCAGTAAGCACCCACGAGCCTAGGGGCCAAGGTGAGATAAGATTGCCAAGTTGGCTGGCAACCATGTTCCAGACACCCAAAAGGAAGCCAGGCACCTCACAGCCTGGGCAAGTGTGCACCATGTTACTTGCCAGATTTCCAGGCCCACAGGCGGAAAGGAATAAGCATAAGGCATTTCAACTCAGCATCTAAAATGGAAGTCTTAGTACAAAAGAAGCTGAGCCCTTGAAATTGCAGCCCATAGCAATCCACCTGCCATCATTTTCTGATCAGCTTATGAAAAAAGTCATGTAAATGTTATAAGAAACTCCACTGGAATTCATTGAGAGAAGAATGTAAGAATAATGCATCTTTCGTAATAAAGGAGCTAGATCAGTGTATCTTATAGGGACTTTCTTTTTTAGTTCTTTAACTTTTGAATAGGTAATATATTTACATGGTTCCGATTGTAGAAATATAAAAAGATATATATGGTGAAAAGTCACCCTTCCAATCCTGTCACTGGACTGCACCCAGTACCCATTCCTGCTAATGGCTAACTACAGTTCTTATTTATCCATTCGTGGGTGTTTTTCTGCAAATACAAGCCAAACAAATCCAGTCTTCTTATTTCCTTTCATTTTTTACAAAATGATACTATATTACACACTGTTCTTCACGTTACTGTTTTCATTTGATAAATAATTTTGAGAACTTTCTCAATACAGAGTCATCTCAAGTCCAAAACTTGTGCAGGAGTTTCTGTCCCTGACAAAAGTTTCACAGTACATGCCTGTGATTCAAGATTATGTGAGGTTGATAAAAGTAATAATACTAGAATTGTGGACCCTGTGCTTAGAATGCCCTTATGTAATTACACTCTTGTGTCTGTAGTTGTAGCAGGTGGGATCCAAACCCTGTCACTAGCCAATCTGATAATACTGCATGATTGAGGTTAGCTTATCATTATAGAGGTGCATGTTGTGGCAACTTCCCCCCAAAATAATTGTCTTCAAAGTGATTGACTTTTTAAATTGTGAAAATTCCAGATATTCAGAAAAACATAGAGAGTAGTATACAAAATCAGTGCACCTTAGCCTAAAAAATAAATGTTTACAAAAATGATTGAAGGTCCTACTTACATTCCTATCTCTCCCCTCCAAAAGTAACCAACCACCCTCTTGATTTTGGTATTTATCATTATGTACATCTTTATACTTTTGCTTCATTTGTATGTATTTCTGAACAATGTGTATCATTCCCTTTCAGGTTTTCAAATTTTATATAAATAGTATGTTACTGTATACATTCTTCTGCCTTGTTTGTTGTTCAACATTATGTATTTGAGATCTATTCACATTAATATATGTGATCCTAATTCATTTATGTTTTATTTTATATATTTGTCATTATATATAATAACCCCAACTTAATTGTCCATTCTTACATTGATGGGCGTTTGGGTTACTTTCCACTTTTATATTACAGTGTTGCAATGAATATCCTTGTATGCATCTTCTTGTATCTAAGAATAAATATGGAAGTACATCTTCAACTTTACTAGATATTGCCAATTTGCTCTCCAAAGTAAGTTGTGCTAATTTACACTCCCACCATCAGGTATAACATTTCTCATTGCGCAACATCCTTGCCAACCTTTGGTGTTGCCAGACTTTTTAATGTTTGCCAATCTAGTTGGTGTAAAATGGTGTTAATTTATAGTTACTTGATCTCTGATGAGGTAGAACATTTTTAGATATGTTTATTGAACCTTCAAGTTTCATTGTATTTTAGGTTGCCCATTTATATCATTTTTCTATTTAGAAAATTGCCTTTTTCCTATTGATTTGTAGTCATTCTGAGGCAGTCTGGATGCTCATCTTTTGTCAGTTATATGCTTTGCAGATATCTTCTTTGAATCCATGGTTTGATTTTTATTTTGTTATGCTATCTTCATGAACGGATTTTTCACTGTAATGTAGTTGTAGTTATCTTTCACGTTGTTTTATTTCTTCTATTTTGCCCTTTTTAGGCATTCTTTATCTAAATTTATAAAGATCATTTCTCTTAAAAGTTTGAGTTTGCTTTTTGTATTTAGATTTTTTATCCATCTGAATCCAATAATCTCTTTTAAAATGTAGATATAAACTTATGGAGTAGTCCATTCTTTTTTCAATGTCATTTCCTTGAATGAACAAAAAAGACATTCTGGACCATATAACATTCCCATCAAAGTTAACAGCCTGACAAAAATATGTATCTATTTCAAGATGGCTGCCATTGCTCAATTATTCAAAATACTTTTAAAATTCTCTCTCTCTTTTTTTATTTTATTTTTTATATTTTTGAGACAGAGTGTCACTAGAGTACAGTGGCATTATCATAGCTCACTGCAACCTCAAACTCCTGGGCTCAAGCAATTCTCCTGCCTCAGCCTCCTGAATACCGAGGAATACAGGCGTATGCCACCACACCCAGCTAATTTTTTTTTTCTATTTTTTGTAGAGATAAGGTCTTGCTATGTTACTCAGGCTGGCCTCAAATTCCTGGCCTTAAGCAATCCTCCTGCCTCGGCCTTCTGGAGTGCTAGGATTACAGATGTGAGCTACTGTGCCCAGCCAGAATTCTCTTTTTAAAATCACAGCCTGCTGTACATTATTTAACAATTACCATCATTGGTAAACTTTTTTTTTTAAGGGCAGATTTCATTTTTCAAAAGGATTCAAACTGCTTTAGAATTTGTTTGCTGATGAAGCTAAAAACTAACTTTTTTGTTTTATTTAAAATGAAATGTAATTGTAAAATGTTAAAATGTCTTTTCTTACATGAACATAAAGTAATTCTGAAGACAGACATGTAGGAGGAATTCTCAAACTATTTTAAAAGAACAGTAGCCTCAATATAAATAACAGCATAAAACCTCCATTATATTCATTTGGAAGTTTAATCTTTGTATACTTAAGTCAGATCCTCATGGCTTAGCAAGACAACCAGATGTATAAATAGATAAATGAATGAATGAAATACCAAGTGATAAATACAAAATAGGCATGTTATAGAGTATATGGAAACAAAGTGGTAGGAAGGATCTCACTAGTAAGAGGAGTCAAAGAAGGCTGCATGGTGATGACATAGGAACTGAACCTGGGAGGATAAAAAGAAATTCTTTAGATGAAGGTCATGATATACAAAACATACAGCATATGCCAAAGCACAGAAGGACACAGTTGGCATCAATATGCAAGGCCCTTCAAGATCAGGGGTTTATTTAGTGTGGCCAGAAGTGCTACATTTGGCAGCTACATTTTGGTCCCTCACTACCAAATGTAGCTACTAAAGTCTCCTAAGCATGGAAGCAATGTGATCAGATTTGTATTTTTGATCACAATCACCCTGGAAAAAGGTTTGGCAAAGTTGTTTTTTTCCTGAAGGGCCAAATAATAAATATTTTAGGCTTTATGGATCATACAGTCTCTTTCACCACTGTAGCATGAAAGAAGCCATAGCTAATACATTAATGAGTGGGCTTGGTTATGTTCTGATTAACCTTTATGTAGCAAAAGAAGCAAGCCAGATTTGACCATACATCATCATTCCTGGAGTAGAGACTAGATTGGATAGACTGGAGTAAAGATGTATTGGAGATAGGACGATTAACTGGAATGATTACAATAGATTGGGTTTAAAAAAAAAAAAAAAAGCTGTTGTTCCAAACCAAGACTATGAAAGTAGGCATAGAAAGTAGGGCTGGCTGAGGAAAATGTTGAAGAAGTATTCTTGGTAATGTTGCTCTGGAATGGGTAGCGGTTGGTGGTAAGGGAAAAGGAAGACCCAAGTTGAGCAAATGCTAGATGGTGATGGCTTTAACTAAGGTAAGTAAAGGCAGGAATGAATGCAAAGGAGAGGATAGTATGAGGGAAGGGGGCTTAGTGAGAGAACTAGGAGAACAGGATGTATTTCAGTTTTGGCATATTGAATTAAAAGGGCTCATAGATTCAGGTTATTGAATTTATGGCTCTAAAGCTTAGGAGAGTCTGGGACTCAAAACACAGAGTTGATTAAAGTCCACAGGATACAGGAAGAGGCCACCCAGGAAGTGTTGTGTGGTGGGAGACAACCAATGACAGAGCTTGGGTCCGCCTACATTTAAGTGATGTTAAGGCAAAGAAGAGCCAGCAAGAGAGAGCAAGTACCCAGAGAGGCAGGATAAGGACCAGGCCACAGGAATATTTCAAGAAGGAGGTGATCAACAACCATGTCAAATGCTACAAAAAGGTCAATTAAGAAAAATGAGGACCTGAAAAGTGTCCATTGTATTTGGAAAGGAAAATACATTGGTGACTTTTGTTAGAGCAATCAACATGATGAAACAGAATCCAAAATGCATTTAATTGAGAAGCAACTGGAAGGTGAAGACATGGGGGAAGGAGAATGCTACTTAGGTGAAGTATGGTTGAAGAAATCAGCGTTTTGGTTTTGTTTGTTTGTTTTTTCCTTTAAGGAGAGGAGAAAATTGTGCACATTTGTACGCAGAGAATTGGAGCTGGTTGAAATGAGATAAGAAATTCTAAGGACAGGCATTGTTAATGGAACAAAATCCTAGAGGAGTAGTCATGGGTGAACTTGGGAGCATAGGTGGAGAGGTTGGATACAGATAAGGGAAAGGTGGATAAAGGGATTAAAGTAAGTGAAAAAGGCTCTAACTAAAATTCCTGGTTCTCCCCCTTGGAGGTCACTAAAAGCTGATGTAATGGGCAAGTTTTCTTGGTTTGAGGAGCCATTTGTGATAATATAGTGAGCAGGAGGAGACAGGCTTGACATCAGTAGTGGTTTGTTGGTAGGAATTTGCAGCTAAAGTTTGTGACTGCCAGGAAGACCCATTTGATTGCAGCAGAGGTTACGCACAGAGATGAGAAGCACAGGAGTTTGGAAAAATGGCTGTGGAACTGCCTCTGGTAAGCCTTGAATGTCATGGACTTATAAAGGAAAATAAAAATCTTAGGACATCCCACTCCCAACTCCCCCTGCAAAAGAGAAGGTAGAAGCCTCAGGCTCTGGCTCCATAAATCGTTCATTAAGGAAATTCTTTGCTGGCTTCCCATAAGCAAGAATATGTAAATTGTAACTTTAGGTCTGCAGGCTACGTCTAGCTCCTAAAACTAAAGTCTGTTCAAGTCCACAGTAATAATGAATTACAAGTTTATCTTAATAGGTGCAGAACAGAGACAAGACAGGATCAGACATTCTTCCAGCTACCCGGAGATATCTGCATAATTCCTTCACTCCCTTGTCCTCTTCTAACATTCACCTTATCTTATGTAAAATGTAGATTTTTCTGGCTCTCACAAGAATATAACCATTTTGTCTCACTACCCACCCCACCCATATGTTTTCTTCCTATAGGGCCTACTTCCTTATAAATATAAAAAATTCCAAATTTTCCTTTGGATAAACACCCATAGTTTTATATGTAGGTTATGTTTTTCCCAGGCACATCCTCAACTTTGGCTTAATAAACGTCCATTGATTGAGATTTTTGCCTCAGTAACTTATTTTAGGCCAATACTCTTTCCCCTCCACCTCTGCCCTGAGCTCTCTCAGAGGACATGTTTTGTTTTTCCTTTAGATCTTTATATGATTTGAGGGACCAAGGTGGTGGGGATGGGCCCAGGAGGGAATATTAGGCACTCTGCTGTCAATTGTGGAGGCCCAGCGGATTTGCTGCTGTTGCCTATATCCAGATATGTATGCCCTCAGCCCTGTACCAAATGGTAGAAGCTCCACAGAGAAACATCTATGCCCCTGGTCTTCCACGGGCAGTGACCATGACAGCACGTTTGAGTTGACAGAAGACATTTTCACATGCAACTCGGTCCTTAGCCATTTGACAGCCAACAGTCAGAATCTCCAAGGACCAGGGGCCAGTAGTTCAGGAACAGAACTTTCAGTCATGACCGTCACTGAATGAAGCCCACAAACTCTCCTCTTCTAACAGCTGAAATAACTTAGCTATATTCTGCCACATAAGCTCTACTGGGGGAAGGGAGATGCATGAGATGCTGCATTAGGTTCCACTTGAATTCTGTAGTCCTCTTGATGCTCAAAGGTTCTTCTTATCTTTTGAAATGTGAGTGCTAACCTGAAGATAGTGAAGAGTTTCTCTTTCTGTATCTCTAACATGGGATCAGGATTACATCTGTCCTCAGCCACCAAGTCTTGTGTTAATGGAACTAAAACTCTCTGAGGAAGCATCCCAAACCTATTTAATGTTCCCAAGTGCTAAAGTTTGCACTAGGACTTTTAGATTAGCTAAGGTGTCTATAAAAATCCATGCTTGCAGCCAGGTCCCTAGTGGCTTCACATCTGGAGAAACCGTGGAGCATCCATCGTTCCACCCGAGGGTTGGAATAACTTCCACTGCGGCAGAGCCTCCCGTTACGTAACTCAGCTGAGCGTGTTCTGCAGTCGTCACAGCAGTTTAGCTGTGATTCTGCAGAATGCAGCAAAGACACAAGTCATTTTTAACCATTGTCACCCAAGATGCATTGATAACTGTGGAATTTTAGGAAAAGAGAGTCTTTAAGATGAGTAATTAATTTCTTTTTCACTCCACTAAGTGCCATGGCTTTTCTAGGTTGTTTCTTCATCTAGTTCTGTAACTTAACCCTCCAGCATTCTGGGACACATCTTGCCAGCAAACCCTTAACTTCGGCATATAATCACAGGCAAAAGTGTGTTTTTTTATTCCACTTGATTTAGCTATGATTTTGTTTGAGACAACATTTAGAATTGTATCTGAGGTGAAATGTTGTGAATTGGTGGTTGGTTGTGTTTTGCCTTTTGTGTGGTGAATGTTTAATAAAATACATTTTTTCTTTACTAAGTTAGGTATTAGAACCTAGGAAGCTATGGTTCTCAGCATAGGCTGCATTCTTGAATTACATAGGGAGCTTTTAAAAATACTGATGCCCAGGCCCTCCCTCAGATTAATTGCATTTTATTGTCTGGGGCTGGGGTCAGGCCCCCAGTATTGCCTTAAAATCTCCCCAGGTGATTCTGATGTGCAGCCAGGTTTGAAAATGCCTGCGTTTTAAGATGCAGATCCAATCATGTGCCTCCGCAGTTGAAAACCCTTCCTCAATAGCCTAACTCCTTAGCTAGACATTCAAAGTCCTCCCCATAATGGCTCCACTATTCTCCCAGATAAGCTCATGCTACTCTCCTGTCTATACCCACCCTCCAACTATTCCATTTTCTCAAATAGGTGGTCCTACCTTCCATCTCCATGTGTTAGCAAATACTTTGGAAAAGAGAGCCTATCCTTACTCACTAAAGTCTTTCCATTTTTAATGATGCTCCTTAAACATCACCACCTTATTTAACAAGCCTTGGCAGTGTTCACTCCTCTCTGTACCTTGCATCATACCTTGAATATACTCTGTCTCACCATTATTTGTCTCTATGTCCTCCTCCTCCAAAAAACTGAGTTACTTGAGATTTGGATCCATGTCTTGCTCTTCTTTGTGTTATTTTACAGTGCCCAAAACATAGGAAGTACTCAACATATGAATGAATGAAATTTATTATAAAAATTTGTGAGCATTGTGGCTCATGCCTATAGTCCCAGCTACTTGGGAGACTGAGGCAGGAGGGTTGCCTGAGCCAGGAGTTCGAGGTTACAGTGAGCCATGATCATGCCACTGAACTGCAGCCTGGGTGACAGAGTGAGACCCCATCTCTAAAAAAAAAAAAAAAAAAAATTCATTACATGAAGAGCAGTAATGCAGGTTCTAGAGTCAGACTGCTGGGGTTCAAATGACAACTCTGCCACTTACTAGTATTGTGACCTTGAACAAGTTATTTAATGTTTCTAAGCCTTAATTATCCATTAAGTGGAAATAATACTATTGCCTACTTTAGAGGCTTGTGAGAATTAAATAAGATACTATTCATAAAGTGAGCAGTATATTACTTAACACATAGTAAGCATTAAATAAATGTTAACTGCTATTATTGTTATTACCTCTTAATGGGTTTCCATCTGGCTGGAACTGTAAGTGTTAGTTTTGACAGGAATAGAGCATGAAACAGGTGAAACAGATGAAATACGGTCAGCGAAGTTTGCATCAGCCTGGTCCAGGTTGGCTGAGCCCCCCTGCTCATTCCCTCATGGCAGCATTAGCTGGCCTCGTGAAAGGAGTGCGCAGAGCTCCATGGGAATCAGTTCGTAGAAAGACTGAGGATTCCGGCTTTTGAAAGGGTATGCTAGCAAGAGAGTGAAATAATTTAGATGGCATATGAACAGAATTATTCTATATAATTTTACATGATTGGAAATAGGAAATTCTGGAAACACCCCGTACCCCAAATCTGACATGAAATAATGACAATCTACTGAGGGTAGAGACTGACACTGAATTTCCCACTATAAAGCAGCCTGAAATAAAAAGTTGAATACACACTAATACTTTGTGACCAAAGTCATCCACCCAGAGGCATTCAGGGAAACCACATCAGCATAGTCCTCCCTGCTCCATGATGTGAGTCTGTGGAGTTTCTGGTAGTTAGAAGGGAAGGAAAGAAGATTGAGAAAGAAGACAGCAAACAAAGAGTCAGATCATTTATTTACTCCTCATGCTGCATGCCCTAGAAGCACCAAGACCGTCAAGTCTCAGATGTGCAAAATCATCATTGTGATGACTAAGAATTACAACAAATTCAACCTGAAAATAATGTAGCTGTAAACATTATTACTACATTTTTACCTACATATTACTTGTAGATAAAATGAAAAATGTCATACTGCGTTTTATAGTATATTATGCCATGTCATACGTACATAGTAACTATAAACTGTTGTTGAGATCATGAGGAAGATGATGATTACTGATGCTGATTATTCATGAATCATTCACTCTTTAAGAAAATCCTCCACTTTCAGAACATATGTAGGAACATTGAGATGGTACACTAAAATTCATGCCAAATTCTGTTTGATCTGAATGTAAATAATAATGCAATCTTGATATTCAAGCTTGAGAATTTTAGTATTATGGACAAGAAGTTTGTACGTCCTAGAAATGCAATATTATGAATTACTGGGGTTACATTCAATGGATTTTAAAATAATTCTTTTCATATTTAATTCCTATAAATATTTCAAAATCCACAGAAGAGATAAGACCAAAAGATAAAGAAGGGCCACTATTATTCAGGTATAAAAGTGAAGCATATGGCTGTTTTCTAGAAGATATGTTTATGGAAATATAACATATGGGTAACATATGGAGAAAATCAGGTTGGAAGCCCTCTGGAGATTAGACTAATATATCACTACTAAGCAAATGTAAATTGCAGTGCCTTAGTCACCTACTGACACTCCCTCTTAGCAATTAAAGGAGCTTTTCAGTAGCTGAAAGTGAAGTTATTTTGAAAGCTAAAAGCCATTTAGACACATATTTACATACAATGTATTTATTTTTGTCCCTAGTATTTAAAGATTATGCTTCTGGTTCTAACTACCATTGGTGAAGACTGATGTGGCTAAAAAACAGATAAATGACTAATAACCCTTTTCACCCTAGGTTCATAGAAATTAGGCTAGGCTTTGATGCCTAGAGTCATGTTTTCCCACATAGTTTTTCTCAGTGTGAGCTGCCCCAGTTTTTGATTACTGATAAGCAAATAGATCTCAGCTTTTCTGTTTTCCCAGGATTTTTTTTTTTTTTTTAACAGCTTGGCTGTATCATTTTGAATGGTACTTCACTGGGTTCTTTAAAGCATTTCTAACACTCATCCGGCTTACGTTAATCCCATTTCAGGTCACTATAAAGCAGTTGTTTTCATGTCTAATCGGCAGGCTTGCATAATCCACAAGAAGCCTGTTGTCAAGTGCAGGTCTTCAAGCTGGTAAATTTGCTGCATTCTGGGATTGTGTTGTTTGTGCTCCTTTCTCAGTGTTTACTATTATCTAAAGTATTGCTCACATGTGATGCTGATAAAATTGTGCAGATAATCAGATATGGTCAGTTCAGGTCTCTAGCCATGTTGGACATTCGTCACTTTGATCTTGACCTTGTTGCTACAGTGAGTGCACACCCTGTCTGCCGACTCAAAGGTCATGCTGGCCTTCTTGATTTGATTTTCTACTCTGTCAGTCAGTGCACCATTAGGCAGAGTGCTGCTGGTGACCCCTGTAATCTCAATATTGCCAGCGAGAGGTGTGTAGGGTTCTGCTGATGGGGGCAAGTATGCGATCTCATGCTGTAATTCAATTCAACATGTATTTATCGCACGCTTGCCATTTGCCCAGAAATACACAAGATGCTACAAGATAGAAATAAAGGCACAGTTTCTACCTTCAAGGAGCTTACAGTATTATTATGTGATGATCCAAGTCCATCTCACAATTAGAAGGGACAGACAATAATTGCTTTTGTAGGTCAGAGTAAGTTTATCAACAGTTTGGCCACTGGACGTATTCTGCAAGATCTGTAATCACGGCATGTATGTGTGTGCATTTTGAAGGCTCCCACGTCAGCCTACAGCAGCAGCCCTTGAATGACTGTCTCACAGGCCTTTAATGATATTCAGAGCTGTTAAGTGGAGTTTCCTAGAGGACAAAAATCACAGTCTAACACTGGCTTCTGAGTCCTTTATTCCACCCTCAGAGAATCGCCACACACAATAGATTGAATAAGATCAGACTGATTTGCATCCCTGCCTCGCTGATTGGTGACTGAGCATCTCAGCCTATTTATGCTCAGATGATTGTTGTACGTTTCACATACATTATATAGGTTTTTGTCACTCAGTTAATTTTACACCCTTTTGTGTTTACAAATGAGAATATGGATTTTTTGCTTAATAATAGGACTTATTTGTGACTCAAGTTTTATCTTGACTTTTTCTTTTTTAATTTAAGAAACATTTTCCTAGCCTGGCATTGGCCATTGTGTTTTTTCTCGGCCATTTTTCTTATCTGCAGTTACTTTCAGTGATGAATTGTTTGATCTAATTTTTGTCCATTTTTGAGTTTCTTTATGCAGCTAGTTAAACTCCTCCTGCTAGACTGCTTAATATAATACAAAAATAAGCATTAAAGACAAGTTCATGGTGGGTAAAGCTGTTCATCTTGTTTCTGTTGTAATTTATAACCTGGAGAGTTTACCATTGTAAATATTTCAAAAAGTGGTCTTGCCACCCAGCCTCATATTTACACATGGGATTTACTGGTCCAATGTTAGGTCAAAAGTCAATATAAAACAGGAGTGGAGGCTCTGATGCCTTGTCCTTTGGAAATGTTTTCAGAAAATTCCACAAGCAGATCACTGTACTGTGAAAATAATGGGCTGCTTAGCACATCTCCAGTCTTCACCTACATAGGGGCCTTTGTGTAACACATCAGTCATTCTTCTAATGTAGCATCATCAATAGTTTCAAATTCTAGAAAAGTAGGACAAAAGAATACTTGTTAGATCTGCCAAGGTAGAAGGTGGCCTAAGGGGAGGAGGAATACTTAGCCAGAAGGCAAAAGAAAAGCAACAAACTTAAGAAGATTCTCAGCCCCTGAGAATAATTTTTTTTTAAAATAGTAAATTAAGTGATTTACAAGTTTCTTTGACACTATTTAACAGTAAGTTAAAAAATCTTGCCACACAAAACAAATACATTTAAGGTGAGAATTAATACCTTGCCTTTTCCAGCTATTAAGAACTTGAACAGATTTAAGTATAAAATAGTTATATAAACCTTGAAGCTACACAGTGTCTTAATGAGAGATTATAAAATACTGAATTTGAAAAATCAAGCTCATTTTCAAACTCATCCAATATTGCAACTGAATGTAAACTAAAAAGAAACTATCAATGCAACTTTTTTTAAAAAAAATGGTTACATACTCACGGTAATAACATAAGGAAGTAAGATTTCTTCGAAGCAGATGGCATACAGCAAAGTGGCTGATATGAACTACAGTATTATTAATATATGGGTGTTGATGATTTGACTGAGTGTTATAAGTTTAAAAGAGAATTCCCAATTAAGTTTTTCTGTGTACTTGACCCTACAGCCCCCCTCAGATTTTCCAGGATTTCTTGAGCTTGCAAACAGTTCTTCTAATTAATTAGCAGGTGGCATGCAGTGCTCTGCCTTCCCCCACCCTCTCAGGTTGCTATGGTGATACAGTCTCAGCTTCCCATCCATTGCTTCCCTGTTCTGTCTCATCTTTGGAATGAGATCTTGTGAACGAACCTACCGGACAAACTGATGCTGGCATTTCTATTCAGATGTGTCACCTAACACTTCTCTTTGGCTTAGTAATTGGAAAATGACTATACCAGCTCACATGTTTACGTCTTGCAAAATTGTCAAAGAAAAAAATGACATAATTCTATTTGATACACCTCTTTATTGTTACTTCTAAGGTATGAGAGTATAAAATGTTTTTAAGGCAAACCTTGAAAACGCATTCACCTTCTTTCTTAAAGATTCCCTGTGAAAAACATTCCATTACCACTGAAAATGCTTTTTTAGAAAGACAGTTTGAGATGAGGCTCACACACACATACATTCATATATACATATATATGCCTCCTTTATTTAAAGTCATCTTAAGAATCAAGAGCATCGTTTCATTTGTTTGCTTTGGTTGGTTTACAGAAAAGCTAAGGCAAGTCAGTAATATTGATACACCTTTGCTGTAGCCTGCTGCTAGTGTGAAAAGGACAGCAGTCACTCCCAAATCAATTCTTAAGAGTACTTGATTCTTGAAGGCTGCTATTCCCACATTACAGCCAAAGTGTCTAATCTGGGCAAACTTTGCATCTTTAATAAAGAAATAGATATCTAATACAAAATAAACCACCTTTTTTAAACAGTACTTTTTATGTATAAAGTACAAAAAAAATGCCATCTTGTTGATCTACTGACCATTCTTTTCTGTAGACAAATGGCAACAATAACCTCCTTAGAACAAATCATTTCACAGACCACCTGACTTGAAATCCACATTTCAGAACACTGAAACACGAGAATACTGTATGTTTTAAGCCAAGATTTGGCACCTAAATTTTTAACAGAACTTTATATCCTTTCCAAAGTACATTAAAGTATGTGATAAAACTTGTGTAAGTAGGGCATTAGTTCAAAATACATTACCATACTTTTACAGGAAATAATATAAACAGTAATAGATTCCAGCTCTTGAGACCTCCTGAAGTCAAGGGCCTGCCTGAAATACAGTCATGGCGATTGCTGGGATGCCCCCTTCTAGACCCCCGTTATCCGCCGTCCCCCGCCCCACCACACACACACACACACACACACACACACACACACACACAAGGACCTTCGGGGTTACTTTTCAGATCTGGTAACTAGAGCCAGTCTGAAATACAGAGTACCTACTGAAAGTATGAGAAAATGGGAAAGAAAGTAAAAAAGCAACCTTTTGGGAGTATACTTCTAGTTTCAAAAAGAAAAATTACCTTTGGTGAAGTTGTACTGCTTCAAAAAAGGTTCAACGCTCAAATGAACTTTTCAATAATTTTACTATGGGGCAATAATTTAAAAGTCTTTTTTGTATCACAGTACCATATCTGTTTATTCTGTCATATTGACTATTTTGAAATCAAGAAAAAGATTAATTGATGTAAAATGCTCATTTACTCTATTGGATTACAATCAAAAATGATTTTTAGTTAGAATTGTTCTTTTTGAAATCTGCAGTGCAATATATGTAGTTAAATGTCATTTTTGAGACAGCATTTTTGTTCAAACGGTACTTTTAGATTATTATTATCCACAGTGAAAATAATTCCTTTCCCAAAGCCTAGATTTTTCACGGAAAGTAAAAGAGGTAAAGCGAATTAGAGTCAATTATGAGAGAAGTATTTCAAATACCATAAAAGGATACAGAGGTTTTCAGATCTCACAGTGTAGCACCTGTGATGTCAAAAGACAGATAAGACTTAAAGACTCCTTAAATCCATGTTACAGGGTAGCACAGTAATAGTCCTTACACTTAAGTGGAGCCACAATCCTCATCTCACCTGATTCAGAGTCTTCTTTTATGTAAATCATATATGAAGCTGACTGTGTGGGGTATGAGTTCATATCCTTTCCTTCTCTCCCCTAGTCCTCATCTTTTTTTTTTTTTTTGAGATTGTTAAATAAAAATAAATGTAATGGTGAGAGTCAAAACAGGAAGGGATGTATCCTAGAATAAATCACAGATTTTTTTAAAACTCTTAACACTACCTCATACTGTCCAAAAGGACTAGCAAGTCAAGGCAAACACCCACAAGCAGAATCAATGGCAAATTGGTAAAAAGTAAGGATGGATACATTTCAGTGACTACATTTTAAGCCTATTCAGGGAACACGGTATTGTTTGAAGTCAGTATATTTACCATAAATTGCTTGCATATTTGAAATAATTGGTAAGACAAAAGGATTTAGATTTTCTATTTCTTTGAGTTTCAGTTAACTTGAAGCCTATTAACTCATATTATCTTAAGTCCAATTGAAGTGACTGTTTATTGTTTGTAAGTCACAAAATGAAAATTAGTGTACTGGTTGATTAAAACAAAAACAAAGGCAATATACGTAACCTAAACATTTGTACCCCCATAATATGCTGAAATTTAAAAAAAGGGAAAAAAAAACAAATATAAGTAGTTGAAAAATAGTTGTAATACATATTCCTAGACTCCTTGGGTGATCAGCAAGGAGGTGAATTTTTAGCAGACTGATGAAATTGAATAGAATGGCAGATGTGGCTATCTCCCAAGCCTCATCTCATTCTTTACCTATATTTCTATGCCTCAGTGATGATAATCCATATAAGTCAAGTATTTACAAGGCATTTTAACATAGATTATAGCATGTCCTAAGAATAAACCTATAAATTCAGTACCATTTCATACCTCAAATAAAAAAAACTGAGACGTTTTTAAAGTGATGTGGCCAAGACCTCAAATTTGTATCTGCTGAGTCAAAATCCTCTCCTTTCTTTACTGCTGTCTCCTCCTGTCTTCTGACACTTATTGTTTTCCCTTTTCAAACAGCTTGTATCTCCTTTTTCCTCTTTCATAATACCCATAACCTTATATCTGCTTCCTAGATTTCTTAGTTTATAGCCATAATCAACACTGAACTAGACATCTTCTGTATTCCTTAGCAGGCTTATTGCTTTTGGCAGTGATAGATTTTTCAGGTTTAGAAGTAATTTGGATTCAAAAACTATTTTAGAGATAGTTTTTGGGTTTTTTTCCCTTTGTTATTCTTTCCAGTTTCTCTTTAAACTTATTTTAGCAGATAATTCTTATTTAGAAATAAATCATGTTCAATTCAAATTTTTTAAGATTATCTTTGATTCTTAAAAAAATTTTCACCATATGCTAAAGGGGAAAAAAGACTGTCTAGTTCAGTGATTTGAGATATGACTATGCTTTTAAAACAAATTAAATTTGTTTTATTGAATATGTTTGGGGTTGAGAGTTCAGTAGACAATGGTCAGCACTTTATTTCAAACTGTTTATTGGAATTGCATAAATAGATCTAATAGTAAAGAGCACTTTCCTGTTCTTCATAGTAATTCCACCTGCTGCTAGCCACATGGAGGTCATTACAATATCCAACTTCATTGTATTCATGGAAAGTTTTAAACACAAACATATTCCTTAAATGTAGTCTTTTTAAAAAAAAAGACTAGTATCCATTAATAGTATTATTCAGAGGATATATCAATAAAAATATTCTATTAGATATTTTGTAAAATTATAAAATAAACTTTGAATTCACATGAACAATCCATTCTGTGAAAGTTTACTGATGTCTATGAAATGCCAGGTAATATGCAAAGTCCTGAAAGAAACATAAAAGAGCTAGAGAAAATCCTTCTACGAAGGAGGAAAATCTGGACCAGTGTCTTTCAAGTGTGTACCTCTTTCCACAGCATCCAGATTATCTGCAGAACATGTTAAAATGCAGATTCCTGAACCCCTCCCCAGACCTCCCAGATCTACTGAATGTAATCTGCAGGTGGGATTCAGGAGTCTGCACTTTTATTTATTTATTTCAAAATACTGCGAGGGTACAAATGTTTTGGGTTGCACGGATCGCTTTTCTAATGCTTGAGCCAGGGCTATAAGTGTGCTTGTCACCCAGATAGTGTTCATTGTACCCGTTAGGTGGGTTTTCGTCCATCCTCTCCTCGCTTCTCCCCCTGCTTGATTTCCACTGAGTTTTACTTCCCTCTGCACATGTGTGCTCATCTGTCAGTTCCAATTTAATAGTGAGTACATGTGGTGTTTGTTTTTCCATTCTTTAGATACTTCACTTAGGAAAATGTCTTCGGTTCCACCCAAATTGTTGCAAAAGGCATTACTTCATTTTTTTTATGGCTGAGTAGTATTCCATGATATACGTACACCACATGTGTATATCCATGTAATATATACATATATACATATCCACTCATGCATTGATGGGCATTTGGGTTTATTCCACATCTTTGGAATTTTGAATCGTGGTGCAATAAACATTCAAGTGCAGGTATCTTTTTGATGAAATGACTTCTTTTCATTGATGGATCAAATAGTAGGTATACTTTTAGTTGTTTGAGGAATCTCCATACTGTTTTTCATAGAGGTTGTACTAATTTTCAATCCCACTAACAGTGTATAAGCATTCCTTTCTCTCTGCATCCATGCCAGCATTAATTGTTTTTGGACATTTTAATAAAAGCCATTCTAACTGGGGTAAGTGATATCTCATTGTGATTTTAATTTGCATTTCCCTGAGGATTAGTGGCATTTTTTCTTGTGTATTTTTATTTGTCTATCTTCTTTTAAAAAGCTTCTGTTCATGTCTTTTGCCCACTGTTTTCTTACGTATAATTTTTATTAAAGAACAGTATAAATATACCTTTTTCGTATTACATAAAATTGTTTTTTAAAAAACTTTAAACAAATTAAATGTAGCAGAGTCTATCTCAACAAAGAACAGTTCATGATTTGCCTACTTTTTAAAGGGGTTGTTTGTTTTATCCTTGCTGATTTGCTTGAGTTCTTTGTAGATTTTTGTTATTAGCCTGTTATCAGATGTATAGCTTGCGAATATTTTCTCCTTTTCTATAGGTTGTCTGTTTGTTCTTATTTCCTTAACTGTGCAGAGCTTTTTAATTTAATTCAGTCCCATTTATTTATTTTTATTGTTGCCGTGATTGCCGCTGGGATCTTCTTCATAAATTTTTTACTACATTTTCTTCTAGAAGTCTTAAGTTTTCATTCCTTACATTTGAGTGTTTTATCCATCTTGAATTGATTTTTGTGAGTGGTGAGAGATAGGGGTCCTGTTTCATTATTCTGCATGTGACTATCCAATTTTCCCAGCACCATTTATTGAATGGGGCTTCTTTTCCCCAGTGTATGTTGTCTGTTTTGTCAAAGATCAGTTGGCTGTATGTGGATGGTTTTATATCTGGGTTCTCTGTTCTGTTTCATTGGTCTATGTCTCTATATTTATGCCAATACCATGCTATTTTGGTTACCATAGCCTTGTAGTATAGTTTGAAGTCTGGTAATCTGATGCCTCCAGATTTGTTCTTTTTGCTTTAAGATTGCTTTGGCTATTTGGGCTCTTTTCTGCTTCCAAAAGAGGCATAGAATTATTTTTTCTACATCTGTGAAATATGATGTTGGTATTTTGATGGGGATTGCATTAAATCTGTAAATCACTTTGAGTAGTATGGACATTTTAACAACTGTTGATTCTACCGATCCATGAGCATGATGTGTTTTTCCACTTGTTTCTGTCATCTGTGATTTCTTTCCTCAGCATTTTGTAGTTCTCTTTGTAGAGGTCTTTCACCTCCTTGGTTAAGTATATGCCTAGGTATTGTTTTTTTGTAGCTATTGTGAATGGTATTGAGTCTTTGATTTGACTCTCAGCTTGAGTGTTATTGGAATGCTACTGATTTGTATACATTGATTCTGTAACCTGAGACTTTGCTGAATTTATTTATCAGTTCCTGGAGTCTTTTGGTGGCATTTTTGGGGTTTCCTAGATATAAGATCATATCGTCAGCAAAAAGCAGTAGTTTGCCCTCCTCTTTCCTGATTTGGATACTCTTTATTTCTTTCTCTTGCCTGATTGCTCTGGCTGTGACTTCCAGAACTATGTTAAATAGAAGTAGTGACAGTGGGCACCTTTGTCTTTTTCCACATCTGAAGGGGAATGCTTTCAAATTTTCTGTATTCAGTATGATGTTGGCTATTGGTCTGTCCTATGTGAGATATGATATTTGAGATATATTTCTTCTATGTCTAGTCTGTTGAAGGTTTTTATCATAAAATTATAAAATACAGTTTCAATTCACATGAACAATTAGTTCTATGAAAGTTTATTGATGTCTATGAAATGCCAGGTAATGTGCAAAGTACTGAAGGAAACATAAAAGAGAGAGAGAGAAAATCCTTCTGCTAAGGACGAAAGTCTAGACCAGTGTCTTTCGGAGTGTGTACCTCTTTCCACAGCATCCAAGTCATCTGCAGAATGTGTTAAAAATGCAGATTCCTGAACCCCTGCCCAGACCTACTGAATTGTATTCTGCAGGTGAGATTCGGGAATCTGCACTTTTAATGAGTCATCCAGTGATTCTGAGGAGAGGTACCTGTATATCAAGAAGACAGACACAAAAATGTATACAATACTGAGTGATAATTATTCTGACAAAATTGGCATTAGTAAATACTTAATTTAAATTTGTGTTTCTAATGAATATAAAATGTGAACATGTAACCTAACATATGGAGTGAGGACATGGATAAATATTTATTTACATTTATATGTCTTAGGTGCTTTTAAGTTTTAACAGAAATTAAACATATTCTAGAGATTCTGTTTTGAACTAGATATGTCAGAATGAAGTCATGTTTATAAGAAGTAGGAATAAATCTGCCATGCAATGAAGTGGAAAGATAACTATATAAATTACTCAATTAAAAAAATTCACTTTAGTATAAACTGCAACAAAAATGCTGAAGAGGTCTTAGCCTCTTACACATTTCCTAGCAAAAGCAACATTGAGTGGCTCTACTTGAGGCTAACACTACATACAGCATGATCGATTCAGTGTGCAGGAGTCTCAGGAATATCCATCACTTCGGTTTTACTGTTCTGCCCAGTTCAGCCAACTGCTCAGCTCAACCAAAAGTGGTAGTTCACACTGGCCACAAAAGCTGTATACATAGCCCCAAGGAAAACTGTCTTCATTTACTTTTTACCCAGCACTTCAAAATGGTAAATAGAACTAAATTCCAAAAGATGCTGAAGAATCAATAGAAAATGTCAAGGTAGAAAATATTGACAAACTAGTATAAATAAAACTTTTCAAAAAAATTGATGTAGCTTTCCCGTATTTATGGAGAAAGTACTAACCCCTGTAAATCAGTCTCCTTCATCTATGTGCATGCAGTACTGTAGGTCATTATTATACATAAATAGGTAACATTGCAAAGTAAAATATAAAAGAACTTCAGGATGCTGCTAGATCCTCTATTCATTTCACTTCTTTCTTTTGTATTCTTTCATTTAACAAATGTTTATTAAGTAATGGTGCCAGGCACTGTCCTAGGTACTGGGGTTGTGGCCTAAAATAGGCATACATAATTATTCCTCCCAGTTGGGGCTTATATACTAGTTGGACAGACAGTTCATAAAAATGTTAACAAATCAAGTAATAAAATGGTGCTTTAGGGAGTTTACAAGTTTCTGTGACAGAAGAGAACAGGGAAGGGGTCTAACTTTTCATAGGATTATCAGAGAAGGCTTCTCTTAGAAGGAAATATTGAAGTTCAGACCTGAAGGATGAGAAGGAGTCAGCCACAAGAGGAGCTGAGTAAAGGCCGTGGAACAGTGGCCCCAAAGGCCTGCCAGAGGGAGAGAATTGTGTGAGTTGAAGGAACTGACAAGACTGACGCAACCCCAGGGATGGGGAGAATGGATGAGAAGTTGGATGGGTGAACAGGGACGTAATTCATCTAGGCCACGGTTAGTGTGCTTGGCTTCTATTCTAAATGCAGTGGGAAGCCACTGAAGGGTGTTACACAGAGAAATGTGATCAGAATTACTGTTTAAAAAATTAACTTTGGATGGTGTACAGAATGAATAGGGGGTGGAAAGAAGACCAGTTGGGGGACTGTTGCTGTGGTCTGAGGAGAGATGATGGTGGCCATGGAGACAGGTAAAAGTGAATGAATTCAAGGTCCATTTGATATTTTTTCTGGAATTTACATGAAATTGTTAGGACCATCCTTTTCAGGAATAATATATAAATCCTGACTTTAAGGGTATAGAAATATAGGGAAATAGGGCATAAAAATTTGGCAGCTGCTAGCTCACATTCATTCTTCTACGTAGCCTAGACTCTGTCCTCTTTGGGGTGGTCGTCGTGGAACCATTTTGCCCTTGTATATACAGAAGGGGGAGGAGATGGTGCGAGTCACTCTCCTACAGGCTTTTTCTCTTTGATTCCTCTCACAAAGATCTATAAGCATTATGGGGTCCTACAGTTATATCAGCAAATATTTCTTGGAACCGTTATGTTTCCTAGGTATCTGATTCCAACTCCTGTTTTTGACTTTGATGCTAAGTTCTTATTTTCAGTAAATCAACATTTTAGATTGAGAGTAAAATCTCAGATAATCTGCTGAAAATTTTAGAAACTCTAAATATTAGAATATATTATATATATTCATTGTATTTTCATTTTTAATATTGCATACTTGTATATACCCTAGTATCGTTAAACACTGTTTTTATAATAATTTATTATGTTTTCCCACTAAGTAGTAGTAAAAGTAGTTTTACAGCATTTATGTTTATTTATCAGATTTAATAATGCCAAACAAATGTAGCTTATTTTAAGTAATGCTAGTAGAGTAGGAAAAGCGGCATCAGGAAAACTTGGAAACCGCAGGATAATTAGATTTAGGCTTTCAAAGCACTTGGCTCCATACCCTCCACCCCACCCGAGGACATAAAAGGACAAGCCATTTAAAAATGAATTCTTCTCTGAAGACTTTCCCCATTGTGTCTGTTTAGTCTTCACAGTTTTCAGTATTGACAGTGAGTTTCTTTTTACCACCAATATGGCAAGTTCTTTTGAGGTAGAGAGAGATTTCACCTTTCATTACCTTGTGTTATTTCCCCTCTACTGAACTATGTAAAGAAAGGTAAATGGTAAAATGGCAGTGTGTGAGATGGAGAGCCATAGACTATTCACTACTGCACAAGAGATTGTTTACTTTTTTCTGGTGTCAGTTTATGTTTGAAAAAAAAAAATCTGCTTTAGCAAGGAATTCTCCCAGAAAGGTAATTAGGAAATACATAACTTCTGTTTTAAGAGCACGTTTTCTGCGAACGCCTGCCTGCACTTACACTGATGACTGTATAATTGTAGGTTGGTCCACAGCTAAATATATCAGATGAAAGAACCTTACACGTAAGATTAGGGATCCATGCCTTTTGCTCTGCTTATAGATGATTCATAACTACATGATATGGTAGATATCAATCCTATTAAAATCGCTACCTCTTTCTCTTCAAACTCTGTCTTCATAAATAAATTTTTGAAGCTAATGTGCAAACTACTTGTCTGTCTCAAATCTGAGCATATAAGATCATTTAGAAGTAATATTAATTGTTACGTTTCTATTTGTAAAGTTAAAATGTAATATTATTTCTAAATGCAATGTAGCCTCTTCAGAAGGAATATCTAGTGAGTATTGGGGGTGGAGGTCATCTTTGTTAACTTTTAAAAAAACCAAAGTACGTAGCTTTTTGTCTCTTGGAACAAATCCTAGAGCCAAACTCTTTTAAGTAAATAATGGTTTAAAAGAATAAACATTTCACAACTAATGGTGTGATGGATTGTTACTGTATATGTATTTCCCTGCAAAGCTAGTCAAAGACTTTTTTCTTACTGCCTCTTTAATCTTAGTGAAAAGGCTTGAGCAGGCCTCATAGGAGTCCTATTTTCTCTTAACGTGTTTCTACATGCTGCTTCTCTTTACCAGGTTTTAAGATATACTCATGTTTCCTACACCAGTATTCAAAAAGCAATCATATTTTCTCATATTAATTATTATTTAGAATTCCCTTTTTTATGGTTGACAGAGACTATCCAAGAACCTCTTTTCCCGGGGCAGCCTTTATATTTTCAAAAGGTCTGTAGATGCTGAGAAATTTAGTTATTTTCGTATCATTTTCATCCTTAAAGTATTTGGATATTTAATATCTAAATGCCAAATGAAGTCAGTCAGTTATAGGAGCAGGTGAATCTAAAAGAGTAATTGCTAACATGATATGAAAAAAGCAGTGTACAACCTCCTTCGTTCTTGTTCCTTAATTTCTAGGAGCACACGGAGAATACCAATCAGCATGTGACCAGAGAAAGGGTAATGTGTGTGTCAATTTATCATCATAAATAACAACAACAAAAAAAGAGAATTTTCCCCCTATAAAGAATACCGTTTTGAAATTAAAGAACCTTTTCTGAAGAAAAGAATTACTGTTAGTAAAAAAATATAATGTTGTGATAGATAATATGCTTTTATATCAAGTTTAATTTACTAGAGAATCATTATATGTTTATAGCTAAAGCCTTATGAGAACTTATTAACTGGAAAAATTATTTTCTATATGTTTTAGTTTTCATATTTGATTCATAATCCTTTATATAACAGAAAGTGGTTGTTCCTAGCTCTTGGGCAGATGGGCTGCTCAAGAATCATAGAAATGAAAAACCGTCTACGAAAGTTTAAGTACTTGCCTGCTCCTCCGCAAAAATCCACTTCTTGAGTAAAGTAACTCTGGAGTCAGAGTACCCATTGCAGTTTTTCCTCTTAGGGTTAACTGCCTACACCACATGCAGCATGGCTCTGGGCCATTATTTAAATATTGCTATTATGTAATGTAGTTACAGTTCTTCTTATTAGAGGCCATTTATTATTTACAACAGGTCACTCTGTCATGGCTAGTTCACCAAAATAGATTAACCTTTAACATTTTAAATATTTAAGAGAAATTGATTTAGCATTTATTTTCTATTTAGTGTTTTTATTAAAATCATAGGACTTTGTGGGCATCATTTTAATAACCCCTGAGACCTGCTCTAGAGATGGCTTTAAGTTTACCATGTTTTTAAAAAGAAATTGCTCATTTACCTATGCAATTTTCAATTATTTTTTAGTGCATCTTTTATTGCTTTGGTTTACTTAAATGTTTAATCAGTAATTTTATTGTGCTTTGTTTTTAAACAAAATTCAAGCCAATAGTTCAGCAAAAATAAATAAGCTTCCAGCTGATGGGCTAGCAAAATCATTAACTTACTGGATTAGTCAGGTGCAGATAGCTAAAAAATGTACATTAATAACTGAAAAAATATTTTTGAAGTACTAAGTATTCCTGATTTATTTTGAAACAGAAAAATGTTGTCACCACTAACCCCTTTACCTCCCTCCCTCCATATTATTATCTTTTTTAATGGAAAAGGAGAGACATTTACTTCTTTACTCTTGCATAGGCAAGCTAGTTACTCTGCCTTCCTAACTTGTGATCTAAGAACCAGCTATTAGATGAGTAGGAGATTGGCCAGATATCACGACAAACGTTAATCACCAAATTAACCAGAATACTCTCAGCATACACCAGGGCAGACAAATGATTTGGCCTACTCAGGAGATGCAAGGAAAAAGAATAGGAAAAGATGCAGGTAGCCAGAAGGATTATAACTATTAATTGTATAATCAATGATTGAAGATGCAAATAATGCAGATTTTGGGGTGAGGACAAGTATGTTATCAACTTAATCTCGCTGTAAGCCCAGAGCAAATAAATATTTGTTAAATGGGTTCCTCCCTCCTCTTCCTCATCTAGATGATTGTTGAGTGTAGTGTGGGGTTAAGAGTTTGAACTCTGGAGTCAGCACTAGCATTTACCACTGCAGAATCATCAGCCAGTTCTTACCTTTTTAAGTCACTATTACCTCATCTGTAAAATTGGATTTATGCAACATATTTAGTGAGTGCCTGATACGTTTAGGTACTTTTCTGGGACCTAAGACTTAGCAGTGAACTAAATAAAGTCTGTGCCTTCAATATCATCTACCTCATAGGCTATTGGAGGAGTCCATGGGATGTAAAGTTTAACACAGTGCATGGCATAGAGGATATGCTCAGTAGGTGTTAGATGCTTTCTTTATCTGTGCCACATTTTATGTGCAAAAGCCCTGCATTAGGCATTATATGCAAAAAAAAAAAGTCTATGAAAGCATAAAACCTGTCCTTTAGCATTAAAAGTCTTTTGCATGCCTAAGATATAGATGACTCTAGCTTGTAACTGCCCAGAGTAGACTCTGAGGCAAGGATTTGAATGCATGTAGTTTATTTAGGAGGTTATCTCAGGAAGCACTGGTAAGGGAGTGGGGATGGAAAAAGAGGCAGTAAAAAAAATGCCATTAGAGGGTGCATTAATGCGTACATTACTACTGGGGACAGCTGGGGCTCAATCCCACCTGGGGTCTTCTGGAAGATGACATAGAGCACAGTTATAGAGTTGTCTCCCCAAAGGGGAAAGAAACTGGGATATTTATCAACTATTGCCTTTCTGTCATTGGCCAGGAGTTGCTTTGGGGCAGTTAATTCCATGACATTTCTGGCCAGCACCATGTGCAATCCAGGCATGCTCTGAGGCCAGAGAGTGCTGTCAGCAGTCAAAGGTACTTGCAATAGGAAGCCGTTGGCCTTTTCAGAAACAGTGATTGTTGAAGGAATATGGGAGGGCACCAATAGCATCTGCTACGTAAATCTTCACCCAAAAACTGCAACATAAGGCAGGATGTGGCAAGATCAAAATACGTAGAAACATAAGAGGAGTGTTAACTGTGCAAACATTGGGTTTATAATTTTTTTTAAAGAATAAGGTTGAGAACATTAGTATGGAAACACAACATCTGAGTTACAGCAAAGATATATATATATATACTTGAGAGTTTTTCTTTCTAAAAGTATTACAAGTAATTGGCACTGAGGAACATTTCAGAATGGCCCCACTTTTTGATCAGCTATTTTATCAAATTAGAACTTAATTATATAACAACTATATGAAAAATCAATCTATTTTTTTCTTAGTTGCTGAAGCATTCGGATACTCCAAAGTAAATTGAATCTTTACATCAATTTTCCAGGAAAAGAAAACGATAAAATCTTTGTCCTTGAGGTTCTACTTGACAGGGTCAAAAGCAATTTTTTCATTGTATTATACCATAACACAAATCAGAAAATGCAAAGATTTCAGAATTGCTCTATTTCACATGTTATCTTCTTAGCTTGCCTCTGCAGCTGAGCAAGGGTGTTATTAGGTGCAAGAAATTTTCTTGAATTCTTAAATTGATCTCAAGAATTTTGTGATGGATGGTTTACTCAATTTAAAACAGATCATTTGGTGAAATTGCTTTTAGGTTAAAAGGGGGGGTTCTTCAGATTCTTCTTAGGGCAGATACTTTCAATTACCTAGTTGAGTCCAGAATTGTTAAACTATAGAATATGAAGCTGCTGGGTACATTGGTAGTGAATATGATACAAAGAAAATTCTAGAATGAGAATAGAGCAGCCACAAAGTCAAACTTTGTCTGCTGGAAAGTTTTATAGAGGATTAGTACTGGCCTGAAGACTTATTTTTTTTTCCAATCCAGCTCGTTCTGAATAATCTAAACCTTAATTAATGATTATTGATTTGACATGAAGCTCTATGCAAATACCCAGATACCATCTGGAGTATTCTTTTTAGTTACATGTTACGTGTAATAAATATTTCTCTAATAAGACTCCTTGTACCCGATTAGAAATGGATGTGGCTCACTGCCATGAAGCTTTTAGTTTAGTGGAACCTAAACCACACAAATGCAGACAAATAAAAAGATCTTTTATGTATTTTCTTCATATTTTTGATATTTCCTGGTGCGGGTTATAAACTAAGGTCTTAAGGGAACACTCTCTGAAAAGTCAAGGCTTGTAAAGCCTGGCGTGATAGTGCATGCCTGTAGCCCAGCTACTTGGGAGGCTAAGGCAGGAGGATCCCTTGAGCCCAGGAGTTCAAGTCCTGCCTGGACACCATAGCAAGACCTGTCTCTTAAAAAAAAAAAAAAAAAAAGTTAAATCTCACTGAGCTTAGATGCCACTACCTCAGGGAGAACTTCTCTGGTTACCAGATCTAAAATAGCCCCCTCCCCCTCCTGGCTCCCTGTCTCTGTCCCTTCACCCTGTTTAGTGTTCTTCAGCACGCTTGTCACTCTCTGAAGTTTTTGTTCCTTCACCTGTTTGTATGTTTGTCTGACTGCTTCCACTAGAATGTTATCGCCATAGAGGAAGAGAATTGTCTCTTGTTCAATGCTGTACCCCAATGTCAAGGACAATGCTTGCCACAGAGTAGGCTCTCAATAGATTTTTGTTGAATGGATCAATGAAAGAATGGACATTAAGAATCCTGTGCCCTTGAAAATAAATACAGCATATCAAGTACCTGAGTGTTTTAGGGAAGAACGTTTAACCCTTTTTAGCTTAAAAAACTGCATTTTATTTCACTGCAGTAATAATACAAAAAACTGAAAAAGAGGCAGTCTTTTAAGAGTGAAATGTTGAACTGTTGACCATGGATTTTCTGACAAGGGAGCACTAAGTACAGGGATTGGGAAGATGACCAGGAGAAGATGCTCTTTGCTAGTGTGCCAGACAGCTGTGGAACTGTGTTTGGGCGGTATAGGGAGTTAAGACTACATGAATCGGCCTTAAGAAACAGGAGGTCTCAAAGGCTCAATAAATCCCCACTTTCTTATGACTGACTCAAACACCCAGCCATTCCCTGGTAACAAGGGCCTACTTACCAAGACCAGGAATAAGACGAAAATGCCGTAATAGGTCACCAGAGGAAGCGACAAGCTGAGTGTATTTGAGGCAAGCACACCATGGGACTTCCTGAAATGACAGGTCATTTGTTCTTTTAACAAATATTTATTGAGCACCTGCTGTGGACCAGCAGTATTTAGACTCTAGCCTCGACCCTTCCTTCCTTCTCCTCCTGCCCCCAATATACCTGCGTACCCCTTGCTACAGAGTCATTCTGCTTTTGACTTTTTTATTTATTAGCCTTTCATGGAAAATCTGGTTTGCAAAAAGGACTTTGCTACTATAACAAGTCTGACAAGCCTTTTCTGCATACCTTATTAACACTGGTAGGAAGTGCTTTAGGCACTAGACAGAAACACCTATTCCAAAACACAGAATAAAGAGAAAATTGTAATGCTTTATATCCCACTACAATATTCCTTTCTGCTCCCCAAGAAGTTGGGAAGTCTCCAAGCTTATTCTTTATATTGCATCATTTATGTGCAGGCCTATTTCTTCAAAGGCAGCAGATGACCTGTGCCTTTTGGGTAATTGAGATTGAAAGTTAGGTTTCTGCCTGTTATATTAAACTGACTCTGGTTTCTTATGTGATTGAATAAGAAGAATCTGGGCTTTAGAATTCCTTCTGTTATATTTCCCAAGTTGTGAATGTGACAGGAAATTTTATTTTAAAACAATACTGTGATCCATGTACTTACTGACAGAAGACATTGGTTGAAAAAAAAAAAAAGACAGTGTCAATCTTAAGAAATTGGGAGCAGCTAGACTGTTAAACATACAAGTCAATTGCTGAAGATATCTCATCCTCATTTATTGAGCTCTCAAGGAGCGTTTTATTAACCTGTTGTGTTTTCAAGGTCTGTGCTGTCTTCTGCCCAGTCGGCCATTACCCAGTGGGATCGAGCCAGTTGAGATCCTTGCCTGGACTAACATCTTCTTAACCAAAATGAAAACAATCTAATATTGCCTTTTGAATCTATTTGAAGGGAGCAATATTTTTAGAAAAAAAAAAGATAATTGAAAAGCTCTATATTCATCTTTCTGTGCCCTGGGACATTGATTTTTCAGACGTTGTAATGTATTACATGAAGAAATAGTCCCGTGGACATTCATACGTATTAGTGACTCTGGTGCCCACAGCACTGGAGCACACATTGCAAATTATCCACATGCAGAAATTCAGCATGCCTTGTGGTATGTCTGTCTGACCTCAATCCATTTTGGAAATAAAATGTTCCATACACTAAGAGAAAAAAGCAGATCTTGTTGGCCTCTCTCTGTCTTTCCCACCTTCCCTTGGTGCGTGTGTAGGGAAGGCAGCAGCAGGCATCATTGTTCAGAATCTGCCTGGTGATACCCAGGTCCCTGCCACGAGCTCCATGTTTCAGTCTGCTGGCTCCCAGCGTACTCTCCAACCGTGTGCTCAGAGGAAATGTGAGCTTTATGTTCAGCAGGTGCTCCGTAGACTTTGAAATTGGATGAGGATTCAGTAAAGCTGGGCCAAATCCGATCTGAGTTATGTGACTGTACCTTCCCTGGCTTTCCAAGTGGCGACAGGAGCAGCCAGCCGTGATCAGAGCAAGAGCTGCCCAGGGTGAAGCACAAGTGTTGGACTGTTCACCTTGGGCCGCTCTTGCTGCCCCTTCCTGGTTTCCAGCAGCCATCACGACAGCTGGCTTGGATTTAACTCCCGAGTTGTATGTGGAGTTGTGTTTTGTATAATAAGGAAGAAAATGTTGACTGTTGTCTCCATTTTCTGCATTCCTGTTTCTGTCCAGCACCTTCCTCCATTGCAGGGCCACCAGCTGTGCCTTTGCCCTTCTGCTTCCTGCTTCTCAGGTTCATTGCCTTCACCTATGAAAAACCTATTGAAAGAGCTAATCGATACCAAGTTTTGTATTACTGATATCTTAATAATATACATGAAAATATATGGGAATATATAAACCAGCCACTGCCCTGTGCATCATTTTTGGTGCACAAAACTGAGGTGGGGGTATTCGACTTGACAATTTCTGAAGAAGCCTCATGGACTGTAACAGTCACTGTACTACCAGTGTGTTGAATAATTATTTTTTCCACTGGGTTGGAAATAAAAATTCAGAGACCACCCGCCCCATTCCCATTTAAATCTGAAACGTTCTATTCAAACTATTGTGCCTTGTCAGATAAACAATGGAATGCTGCTTTTATTCAATTTATTAATATCAAAGTCAAGCAATGTTGAGTTTTTAAATAGTTTTCCCTTCAAATTTTCCTAGATAGTCAAGCTATCTATATTCTATGGCTTTGTAATATATATATAATACCATGTATTTTTTTCAACAAGCCATAAACAAGGAAGTTCTATGGAAATAGAAATGCACTGTAAATCATGGTACTCACATGAGCACTTAGTTCCTAGTGGGATTCTGGAGCAATTTTCACGGCTTTTAAGGCAAACCAGAAACTTGTAGTTGTGATAGATTATACCATGGAGACCTCTTAAATACTTAGCCTTGGTGAACATTAAACCTGTCTGTTCAACAGGTTTATTGCAAGATTAGGTACTTCCTGGAGAAAGATTCACGCTGCCTTTGGCATTGATGTAAATTTGGCTTCTACTAGATTTATAAAAGGTGCTATACAAAAGTCATTCAATTTTCTCAAAAGTTCACTTCAGAATTTGGGGTGTGGATTTATTCATATCATAGATATCTCTTCATTGTCCCCTGAAGTTGACCATCTGAGAAATTTTTTCAGATTCATATTGAGCTAGGTTGTTCCTATCCCTTGTGGTAATTCATGTTCACCTAGAAATTGTATTAACTCTTTCTGGACGCCACAGTTTTGCTGATTAAGTGACAAAGTCAGTCGTGCTAAGACTTGTGATTCATATATTAAGATTCACATCAACAGTTTCAATATGCATGTGATAGGCCTAGTCACTTTGGTTCTCAGTTTGCAAATTTTTCAGAAAATAACTAATATGGCACTTGAAATATCTCAATGCTGAAGAAGAGTCACAACACTGAATAACTTTGCTGTTTTTGCTTAAGTTTTAAGTTTATATTTTGCAACTGTGGCATAAAACTAATCTTAAAAGTTGCTTGCTTGCACAACTTAGCCATCATTCAATTCATTTATCCTGTGTCTATGAAGCACTATACCCAGGCATTGTCCTAGGTGCCAGAGATAAAGCACTGAAGAAAAGAGGCAACAATTCTTGCCCTCAGGGGACTTACATTCCAGTGCAAGTAAATGCAGTAAATACAATCAGTCGGTGAATGATATGGAGTAAAATAAGGCAGGGCAGGGGGATGAAGGAGAGTGGGGGCAAGTGCCATTTTAACAAGCGTGGCCAGAGAAGGCCTTCTTGAGAAGGGAACTCTAAAAGAAAGATCTGAAAGAGGAGAGATCATGAGGCATGAAGATTTGGGGGCGCAAGGATTGAGCATATCTGGGGACGGGGATGGGAGGATGACACATATGTTGATGGAACAGGAATGAGGGCAGAGTGGCGTGAGCAAGAGCAAGAGCAGTCAGAGATCAGATCAGTAGGTAAAGGGGAGAGAACATGTAAAGCCTTGATGGCATTGTTCTGAGATGAGAACCCACAGATGGCTTGTGAGCTGGAGAGGGATGTGAGTTGATTCACTTTAAGAGGGTCACTTTGGCTTTTCATAAGAGTAAATCCTAGGGAGACAAAGGCAGATGGAGAGGGACAGTCAGGAGACTGTTGCAACCATCAGTAATTGAGGCTTGGACCCAGGTGGGAACAGAGGAGGTGGAGAGGAGCTGTTGGATTCTGGATTGATGGAAGACAGAGCCAACAGGACTTGGATCAAGTATGGGTGTAAGAGCAAAAAGGAGTCAAGACAATGCCAACATCATAGTCCCAATTATTTGTTATGTATCCAAAACAAGGAATCCAATCTCCATTTAATCAGGACCCTACATATTTTATCTGTTTAACTCAGTAAGAATCTGTTTCTCTGTCTATGAAAAGCACATGATACAAGCAGTATTTGTGGTAAAGTAAGCAAAGTTTTACTATGGTGTAACAAAAAAATTGAGATACTACTTGAAAATTGTAGCATCTCAGGTTCTGTAAGAGAACCCCTCCCCCAAAGTGCAGTCCACAGGTAATGCAAACAGAGAGAGGATCAAGTTTGAAATGTAAATAGAACAAAAACAAGAGCCTACGCATGGCTTCCCTGGATCAGGAATCAAAATCTGGAGGAGAGCTGAGCAAAGGTTGGTTGGTGTAGTTACTCAGCAGGGCTAAGCACTGGGAATCAGCAAAGGAATATGACACATTCCTTGTCTTTGAGGAGTTTAAAGTCTCGTGAAAGCACTTTGCCTACCATAGCTCAGTGGAGCACTAGGATTTTGTCACTTACAAATTTGTCAGTAATGTAACTATTTCAAATATAGAAATAGGTACTGATATATTACATACAGATAGATATTTCGATGTATTTTTATGTATACCTAGACCAGCAACGTAGGTACATGAATGCAAACTTACCCATATTCTTATCTCAAATTTTAGTATTCAGAAATTGTTTAGCTACTGTGATTAGTAAGAGCAACAGTAAACTAAGAGTTCATACAAGCTACTCAAGTTTTTTGTCCATGAAAAAGTTCGGTTTGGATAGTACCCAAACTAATGAGAAGATATTGATCAAGATTACTTTAAAAAAAAAAAACTCTGTGTATTGAATAATGTAATTTCTGCAACTCTGTTAGATTTGCCAGGAGTCCCCAGCTAGCTCTTCAAGGTACCCTTGGCTGGGTTGCAACTGTCCAAGGAAGTTGGAGAGCATTTGTGTGCATACTCTGAATCACTTCTGGTTTGCCACCGCGAGGACTCTCCCCACGATCTCCCAGAGAGATCACCCTCTCTTTAGAGCAGGCCCCATTCCTCTAGCCCTCCTCCCGCAAGGTTGCTGAGGGAGCATCTGCATTCCTGAGGGTCCGTGGATCTGCCTGGACCCTCATTGAATGGCTTCTTCACCAAGGAATGAAGGCACATTGAACTGGCAAACCAAAAGTGAAGAAGGGAGAAGACCTTAACTGAAGATTGTTATTAAGGCTTCTATGATCCTGTGCTAAAAATAAACATTTAAACCATTATTCCTCAGTCTGCCTAGTGGAATGTAAATTCAACAATCTACTTGTTTCTGAAATTTTCTTGCTGCTTAACTCATATAAGTTCTTGAGCTATTTTTTTCCTTCTCCCCCTCCTAGTTTTAAGCTTCCTTTAACTCATTTTGGAATAAGCCAAAAAGACACAAAATCACAAATTCTAAATCGAGCACCGAAAACGGAACTGAAGTTCATTGATTAAATATGAAAGGGAGCATCTTTAGCAAAATGAAAGCCAAGCTTTTAAATCTTCACTGAACATTGGTTAATCTTAAACCGTCTTGGCACTAGTTTCTTCATACAATTTTGCATATCAGGTGTTTACAGACTAAATAGTAGATGAGCTCCAAGTACACGATGTCATTTAATGTCAATGAGCTAACCCTGTTTATTCGGATCTACGCTTAGCAATTGAAATCATCTGCATAAAAGTGCTCAGTATGCCACAATTAAGAAGCATACTCGTGAAAGGCACACTCTTGGTTCATTTTTTAAAAAGACCATCTGTTTCTTGGTATGCTACTTGTGCAGGTTTTCCTTTCATCTTTCACCTTCTTTAAAAAAAAATCCACAGCTTTTTAAAGCTTTGGATATTATTTCGTTCTTAGGTTTTATAGAATGCTCATTCTCTGGATTTTCAGCTGTGGTTTTACCAGCATCCTCACAAGATCATTTTAAACCCTCAGTAATCTTAGAAATTAGAATAGGAAAATAGGGAAGGCCTCTCCCACCCTGTATTTGTTCTTTTCTAGCAAGCTGACAGTTGCTGTCAGCAACCAGTAATAACAGTTGTAATTGTTATAGTAGTGGTAGTAGTAGTAATCTATTAATATTTGCAAGTTAACAGGGTAAAATATATTCAAGATTTACAAAGTGAACTTTTACTAGTTTCTTTGAAGCGTCCCTAGGAAAAGATAAAAAGTACCCTGACAGGCTGTGAAATAGGAAATCCTAAATAGGACTCTCAGACCAAAAGTTGTTATGTCTTAGTGACACACCTTTGATCATGCTCAGAGACTCAATTTTTAGCACGTTACTTGAAAAATGGTTTATCATTCTGAGTATTTTTAATTCAGAAAACAAACTTCTTTAATCACATACGTTTAAGGCACTTTCTCATTCAATCTGTTCTGAAGGTGAAGTATGTGCATTATTTTGTGGAAAATAAACAGGATAAAGGGAAGAGGTAAAATATTCTTTAGTTAAATAGCACATTTTATGCCCAGGAGCCATGGGAAATAGGATAGCTTATTTAAGAAGTTTATTTTGTTATATAAGAAAGAAGAAAGATGTTTGTGTAGCCTGTGCTCTGGAATAAAAATAGCAAATTTTAGACTTGACTTCATTTAAAATGATTAAACATAATGCCTATTTATTGTCGAATTTCTTGGAGGAAAAAACAGGCTTGTTGGAAATTGTATATACCTAAATCTCTTTATTTGGTGTCATTTTTATCTCACGAAACTACATAATAAAGGTAAGCAGAAAGTGATGCAGCTTTGAGGAAAATCAGAATGTTTCGGAAAAGAGATTGGAATAAATGGGGTACCCCTACCCCCACATGCTCGCTTAGAATGTGGATCAGGTTAGGTTCTTACAGTGATTTTAGTCTCAACAAAGAGCCTTCCCAACTTCTGTTGTAAATTTTGTTTTAGACTTTAAAAGCATGACCTTAAACATGTTTAGGTGGCCTTACATTTCATAAAACCTTGTGAAAACAAAGGATTGATTATTATAGTCTCAAACCACCTAGTCTTTATTGAATAAATATGGACATAACACCTGGGATCTGGACTTTATGTTTACCGCACCATCTACACTACTCAGCAGTGACTTAGGTGAGCTCTGTACCACACAGATCTTTAAGCAACCAGGTTAAGTTCTTATTAGACTGCCCCATAGGAAGAAAAGAAATCTATTGTCTGGAGCAAAGAAAGTATTAGATGAGCCTTTATACCACGAGAGAAGATATCTGCAAAAAGATGAAGTCCAGAGGTGCCTATTGGTAACATGAAGATGTGGCACCAGGCGCCCTTTGTCTGCTGGCAGATGTGTAAAGGTCTTTGAACCGATAGATGTTAGCCTGATTGAACACAGACAGGGAAGACAAAGGGAACTAGCAATAATGATGAAATGTTTGGGAAGTCAAGTTTGGATTAAGGTATTTTGTTCTAGCAGATGAACCAGGCAGCAGACAAGACTAGCATAAACATGACTCTCCTGCTTAGCTATTGATTTATTGTACGTACCAAAATTACTTTTATTTCTACATGCAAAAATGTACATTCAGGTTCTAAAATTATATGTCCCAAGACTAGATTATGGAAGAACATTGTGGCTCACTGTAAATTTCTTAGAAGCTAAGGGGGGAAAAATCTCATTACTTTCATAAGTTCTTGCAGAAAAGAAGACTGTTGTATATTTTTTCCAGACTATTGGTGGAAATTTTTCTTCGCATATAAAGAATAAACCAGTTCCTTATCCCAGCCCCTACCCAGTCTGGGAAAATGCTCTTATGAAATAGCAGTTCTCTAAAATAAAAACACCAAAGACATATTAACTAGGGTTCTTTTTTTTATTGTTGGCATTGAATACAAATCAACATTAAGTCTGAGTCCATTTTTAGTGTCAGATTCCCAGATCTAAAATAGGGTATACAAATAAAAAAAAATTGGCAAAAATGTTTTACTTATGTTTTATGCAGCTTGTAATGGTTGAAACTCTTCATTTAGAATTCAAACATCCCCCTCCGGATTCCATATGGAATAAATTTTAGGGAGTGCCAAAAATAATGAAGAGATGCTTGGGTCTAAGCAAATAATATATTTTAAAATTTCAATTATAGTAAGAAACTAGTTTTTTTCTTTATACAAAATATAGTTTGTTATCCTTTCCATCAAATAACTAAAATGTAGTTCAGTGTTCTATCCATATTTATTTTGTAAACCATTAATCAAATAAATGGAGTATTGTGAGTTAGGGATCTTTTGGTTGCAATTAATAAAAACATCAACTCAACCAGTTTAAACAAAACAGGGGGGTGTTTATTAGCTCATGGATCTAAAGAAATAGTTCTAGTTACATGTAAGAGTTGGAGCAGCAGTTCACAGTTGTCAGGTTCCACTTCTGTTTTTCTGCAGTTTCTTTTCACTTTGCTTTACTCAGTATGTTAGTGTTTGCTTAGGTGGACTCTCCCTTTGATAGCAAAAATGGCTACAATAGTTCTTGAGCTACTATCTCATAAATACTATCCTGAGGAAAGAAAGAATCTGTGCCCTAGCATTGCCAGAAAAATTCCTGAGGTTATTCTAGTGGGACTGGCTTATGTCAAAATGCCCACTCATCGTGTGCCCAGGTGGATGGAATAGACAGGTATGCTTAAACCAATCAAGGCCTAACCCCAGAGTTGAGTATGGCTTCAATCCCACCTAAGTACAGTTAAGAATTTGGGGATGGATTGATTCCTAAAGGAAAATCTGAGTGCTTTCAGGACAAGGGAAGGAGGGTAACAACTAAATAATTAGGAGCAGCCAGCAACTATCCCCTGCACCTGTATACCTAAAAAGGCTACAGACTTAGCTACCTACGCTGAAATCAGTTGAAGGAAGTTTATCCTGCCTATCATCCCCTTTACTTTTCAGCAAACAGAACTCATCCAGTCCCATTATTTGGGTATTTCCAGGTAGGAATGTTGCAACCTTATGTTTTGGAAATCCACTTGTCAAAGGAATACTCAGCAGATATAGAGGGAGTCTTCCCCTGTAACTCTAGTACCCCATCAATCCATTTACATTGACTTTCAGTGAATTACTCGTAGGGTTTAGAAAAAAGCTGTATTTGACAGGAAGCATTTTACCAATTTTACATGTAGGTTTTCCACTACATCTAGAATGAATTATTCCTATAGAATAGAACTAAATTTTCACAGGCCAAACTCATGGTTGCACATTATACTTATGTCAACATGTGAAGTGTCTCTTGTTCAAAAAAAAAAAACTCATAAAATGAAATATAAAGCCTTTCCTCTCTATTTTTCCTGCCTCTACATATGATCATCTAATATGCCCATTTCAATCCTGTGTGGCACATGCTCTTGTGTTGTTTTCGACAGCCATAAAATTTTCCTGATTTGACCCTAATCTGATTCGAATTTCCACCCACAGCTGATTGTATTTACAGAATGAGCAGTGAGTGACACTATTGCCCTGAGCCAACATCATCCCTCATTGATGAAGTGAAGCCCTGAATGCTGTTCCTAGACTTAAAGGGGGAGGAGTCTAAGGATTAAATGTGTCCTTTCATCCCTCCCACCCTGCGCCCATGGTCCCCAGGATGCAGTGCAGTAAAGAGTTGGTACACCCGCTTCCCTTAAAGTTCAAAGATTCTCAGGTAGTGCTCTCTGAGGATCAAGGGAACCTAGAAAGGTGACACCATCATAATTGTCGTGATCATTGCCGTCATCGGCATCACCGATATTTCTTCCTAGTTCTTCACAGTTCTTCTCTTCCTTTGCTCCCATATCAGAAGAAAATGTTACTTCTCTTAACCCAGCCATCTGCACATGTGCTTCTCTTATCTCATCTCCTCTGCCCTGCTCCCAAACTTGACATGCCGTTTCTACATTCCGCCTACTGAGAATGTAACTAAGGCAACAAAACAAACCTCTCTTCCTTTAATCTGTCAGTTCCACAAAAATGCCACTTTCTCTTTCCCCGTCATGGCTACTCTCTTGGTGGTAAATAACATGGTCTGTACTGTCTTCCTCAACTCCTTCTACCCTCCCCATGCATACATACATCCTCCTAAAGCCTCTAACAGTCCAGCAAGTATGTATTGTGGGTCTACTGTGTGAAAAGCTAATCACTGTTAGGATACAAAATAAAATGTGATCTTTGCTTTTAAATCACTTATAAGTTTATATTAGCTATTTCCCACCCTACTCACACCACTGAAATTTCCTCTAAAAGAGTCTCCAGGGCCCAGCTGGACATCAGACCTTATGTCTTTCCTAAGTCCTTACACTATATCTCTGTAGAACATTTGGTTCTTTGGTCAAATGTAGAAGTAAGTGATAGAGCTAAAATTTGAACCCAAATTGTTTGGACACCAAATTGTGCACTTTCTTTATTGTTACATTTTAATTGCACTGATAATGTGTGAATACATTGTCCCTTAAAAACATGTATAACGTTAAGGATAAAACTAAAATTCCTTTTAGCTATCAGTCTCCCTCCCAATCCTCTCTCCCCTTCCCTAGCACAAAACACTGTTACAGGTACAGTGGTTATACTTCCAGACTGTTTTATACATATTCATAGGTATGTACCCATTGAAAATACATGGTATTGTTTTGGTTTTGTTTTTCTTATGTGAATGAAATCATAGTGTAAATATCTGTCGACAATATGCTTTCTTCCTTTTAACAATATTCCTTTGAGAATCATCTGTATTGATACATATATATCTACTTTGTTCTTTTAACTACTTTTTGAATCCCATGAAATGAAGATACTGATTGATAAGCATTAAGCTCTTTCATTTTTCACTATTAGAAATACTTAAGTGAACCTCCTTGTATGCAGTGAGCAATCTGTTTTGCCGGTGAATCCTAGCTCTCGACTTACTAGCTGTGAGACCTTAGATGAGTCACCTAAACAAACCGAGTTTCATTCTCCTCATCATAGAGTTGTGATGAGGATTAGATGAGTTAATGTCTGCATGAACGTGCTGAATAAGTAGTTGGCACATAGTAAGCACTCTGTATAAAGTGAGCTGTTAATATTGTAAATGCCTGGGTCCTGAGCTGTGTTCATTTTCAGTTTAATTGCTGCTTCCAAATTGCCCTCCAGAGTGGCCATATCGATTTATGCTTTCCTCAGCAGTATGAGAGGATGTCCATTTTCCTAATTCTTGCCTACATCTTGGATTATCAACCCTTTTATTTCCTGTTCTGTTCAATGAAAAATATCCTCTCGGCAACATTTTAATTTGCATTTCCCTGATTACTAGTGAAGTTTAATATTTTAATGCATTTATTTACCAGTTTTATTTCTCCTCCAAATTATTGGTAACGATTACTCATTTTCCTATTTTTGTTGACTTTTGTCAAATTTTTAAAAGATATATTCTTGACACTAATATTTTGTTACATGCTACAAATATTTTCTCTCGGTCTGCCACTTAAATTTACCTGCTTAGGATACCTTTGTCTTTAAATAGAATTTAAATTTATGAGGCTGCCTTTATCAGTCTATTCCTTTATATGGTTTAGACCTTGACAGTTGAGATTTGAATCCCAGCTCTGCCACTTATTGACTCTGAGATCTTGAACAACATCATAACCTTTGGATGCCTTCATTTCCTCAGCTGTAAAATAAGAATAATATGTACCTCATAGATTGTTGTACGGTATATGAGTTAATATATATGAAGAACCTGGCACAGATTAAATGCCCTGTGTTTTCTATTATTAAGTGCGTTGCAATCAAAAGTCAAAAAGATAGTCTCCTATTATCATACTGAGTTTTCTTTGAAGGTTTAAGTCTTTAATCTACCTGGAATTTGTTTTTTGTATGTGAGACTGGGATCTGTATATTTTAATACAAGGATCATGAATTTTCTCTACATCATTTATCAATATCTTTTTCCCTCTGATATACCACTTCTCGCGTACATAAAATTTCCATCTATCCATGGGTCTGTTTCTGGAATTTCTTCTCTCTAGTTGTCTATTTTGTCACCAATACTATACTGTCATTATTATAACTGTATATTTTGACCGAACATCTAGTAGATTCATTCCCCCTTTATTATTTTTCAAAATTATCTTATTCTCACATAATATTCTTTTATGTTAATTTTACAATCAGTTTCTTATATTTTACTTAAAAACTGTGTTGGTATTTTTGGGAAATTGTACTGAATGTATAGACTTTTCTGAAGACAAAGGACATATTTATATCATTTAATTTTCTCACTTATAAATTGGACACAACTCTCTATTTCAGGTCTTTTATGTCCTTTAATATGGCTTTATATTTTTTCCACAAAGCTATTTCATTTTTTGTTAGGTTTATTCCTATATAACATTATTTTGTTCTTGTTACTAATATCAATGGGATCTTTTTTCTCTTATAAATTCTAATGGTTCTTGCTACTGTATTAGAATACAATTTTTTTTATGGATCTTATAACTGGCTAATTTACCAAACTTTCATAATGTTTTTAATAGTTTGTTGTTTGAGTCTCTTATATTTTTTTAGGTAAGTAATCATATCCTTTGAAAATCCTGATCATTTTGTCTTGTTCCAATTTTTATTCCTTATATTTCTTCTTGTTTTATTGCAATTGTCATGGACCATAAATATACTGGATACTGGGAATATTAGAGACATCTCTGGCTCATTTCTGGCTTTAATGGATACTTACACTATTGTGCCAGCAAACCTGATGCTTGCTGTGGGTTTCAGATAGATACTTTTTAGTAGGACTCTCTGCTACACCATGCATTTCTCATGTTGCATTTTCGAAGACCAAAACAATTAACCTTAAAAGTCTATGTCAGCCTTCTGCATCTGTAAAGCAGAAGTCCTGGTATATATATTTATAATTTCTCCCTTATTAAGTTTTTAAAACTGCAGGATTTTTAATTTACTTCATTGGCTTCTTTCTTAGTTTTCAAAAAGTATTAGGTCCAATTCTATTATTTCTTTTCTTTCTTTAACAGGTTCTTTTCTTGAATTCCTTGGGTAAATTGTCCCCTAATCCCCACGGCCAGGCCTTTACCCTTTCTGGATAACCTCCCTCCCCACAACCCCTGTCCCACACTGCAAGCAAATGACATTGGAGAGTCTAAGCTGCATATATGTGAGTGGCTTGTGCTGAGGTCACTTTAGTTCAGTGTATGTAGCTCTCCAAGAATAATTTAGTAACTTTACTTTTCTAAAGAAGCCAGATTCTTAGGACACAACCAATCTGTATTATATCTGTTAACCCATTTAGCAGCAACTATAGTAAGGTAAATATAAACATGTATGTTTATATTTGACTTTTATCCCTGTACTGTTTAAACCTTCTTGGGAGTGGAGGACAGCTCTGGCCAGTGCCTCCAGCATGAGGCTGCCCGATTCTGACGGCCTTCCCCAGCCTTTGTCCTCAGGCCTTCTTCTCACCTCTCTTGTCTCTGCTCTGGAGCTTTATATTTTATTTAGAGTCTCAGAATTCACTGGGTGAGGATGTGAAGGAAATGCTGCCATTTGTATTATGTTTTCTTGAAAAATCCCTCAGGCAAAAAGTCCTTAATTAGTGAAAAAAGTGAGATTTTGCTACTTAAGCTTATGATGCGGGGTAGGCTGGAGAAATGTTTTAGTTCAGGAGGAAAATGTTTCAAAGGCCTATGGAGCTAATAGCTATTCTTTGTATTTCCATCATTCTTATTGTTGCACGAGAATTTTGAAGACAATTTCATTCAACCACCTTCCTAAAGTTCCATGCGCTCATTAGGCAAGGCAGCTAATTATGGTTTGAAGCTCTGTTAGTCTAAAGAATATGCAAGTTATGTGTAGCCACTGAGCAATAAACATTGTTCACATACAGTAGGTATCATTATTTGAAGCTAATTTGACAGTCTTGAAGCACTGTGCACAAATTGTGGTTCTTTCCATGGAAACGTGGCCCAATTGTTCTTTCTGAAGTGCTCAGGATCTACTTAGAGGAGTTAATAATGAGGTTTCAAAATGGTCTGACTAGAAATATTCCCTTCACTGTGTTTTCACTCAATCTACATTGATTCACAGTATAGTATTCTGTTTAATTTTGTTCATTTTTTTCCCCAGAATCTCAATATAGGTTGCTCTAAACATCTATTTATGTTAATTTAAGTGTACAGGTGAGACCATCACAGGTTTCAGTTAATCATAGTTAAGATAGGGGCAAAATCTATCACGACGGCCACTTGCTACTCTGCAGCCAGCAAAGGTGTGCATTGGCACAGCAGAAAGATCCATTTCCGAAGGAGATCGCTGCCCCAGATCTGCAAGTGTGAGGCTGTTGGGACTTTCAGTACAGTTCAAGTTCCCAACCTGGCATTTAACACCCTCCTCAGAAGATCGCTCATTACACTTCCCACCCTGACTCTTTCCCTCCAGAGATTCGTGTGCTCCTTTCTATGCTTGTTGAACTCCATTCTACCATGTGCATTCCCACCCCAGGGCCCTTCCTCCCTGCCCCCCTCCAGGATGCCCTCTCATCGCTGCTCAGGCCCCTGTGCCCCACGGCTCCGCTCACAGCCCACTTCTAAGTCCTGACTACTCCAGCACACGTGAGATTCTCCCTACTTTGAACCCATAACTCTTCATAGAGAATTAATTGTATACAGATTTTTGTCATGTATCTCAGTTTTTAAATATGTCATTTTCTCAAATGGACTCAAAGTTCCTTTATGTTTGAATATATGGACATTTTTGGCTTTAAAAATTATATATATTTTATGTTTCCCTCCCAACCTATCCTTTCGTACTCTAGTGCCTAAGAATTGTTCCTGGAAACTGGTATTGATAGTTGCTTATAATCATTTGCTGAAAAAATAAGTGGATTTCTCTGCATGTGAGAAACAGTACTTGAATATTGGTGAAATTAGCAAATAATCTAATTATGACTAAATAACCAAAATATATGAGAAGTAGTTCTTAGCATATTGCCAAGAAGAATCATGTTGGTTATTTATTTGCTTGGTTGGTTCTATTTGGTTTGGTTTGTTTGTTTTGTTTTGTTTCACTTTGAAGAGAGATTAGTTTGCAGCTCTGCTGAGCCAGGCACTGTGGTGGAATTCCACAGGTATTTAGTACTGAGCTTGTATGTGTATATTTGTGGCTGTTGCATAATTTCATTCACAAAGCACAAGGGACGTCTACAAAGTAATGTGACTGATCTTTAGCCAACATACCAGAACTTCCCTATTTATCGCCTTCAAATTCCCTGTTTATCTCCTTCATCATCTTTTGAGAATATTCCTTACTCATTACACGGTAGTCACACTTCAGAGATCTTTATAGGGTGTGTGAAGTGTAAGTGGATGATATGGTCAAGGAGAGGTAGAGGACAACAGGGTAGAAAGGTGCAAATTAGCTATTAATATTTTGTTCCATTCATCAATGAATTACTGTACATGTCATGAGAGTTTTATCTCTTTTACTAAGATATTAATTGTGATTTGAAAGTTTGACTATATTTTTAAGTCTGACTAGGAAATGTCTGCCCTTGCATTTCAGGATCACATTACTTCCCATGCAGAATGGACACTGCTTTAGAGATATGCCTAATAGAAAGAAAATTAAGTTTAATGTAACAGTAGTATTATAAGCTACCTAAATAGGGCATAATATTTATGAATGTGTAGTTTCTTTGTCTTGTTCAGACTGTTTAAGTGAAAAGTTATCCCACTCCTTACTTGCTTTTAAATCTTTTCGGTTACTTAGTTTACTGTTCATAACAATTCATATTTATTATACATGTTCTCCCCACTCAAATCTTTTTGCCTTCTTTCCTTTGTAAGCTTTATCTGATTTTGCAGTGGTATGAGATGAGATATTGGGGTCTGGTATATTCAGACAGAACAGGACTCCAGTCTGTCCCTGCCTCATATTAACTGTGGTCCTTAAATTGTTCAACATCATCTGAAATGTAGCCTCTTCATTTATATGATACAAATAGCATCTATATCACAAGAATGGGATGAAGATTAATTGTGTAAATGTATAAAAGCACTTAGCATGTTGTTATCACATAGTAAATATTTGTACATTGTCACTCTTTTTGTTATGTTCATTCGCAATGCTCTTCACAATATAGTGGGTGCTACTTTGCTTTTCGTCTTAATTTACTTTTATTTAAAATAGTTTTTTTAAATTTTTAATTATTATGAGTACTTAATAGTTGTATATCTTTATAAGGTACATGTGATGCTTTTATACAGGCATACACAGTGTGAATTAATCAAATCAGGGTAATTGGGGTAGCTATCACCTCAAACATTTATCATTTGTTTGTGTTAGAAACATTCCAATTTTACTCTTTTAGTTATTTTAAAGTATACCCTAACTTATTGTAGTCACTTTGTTGTGGTATCAGATATTGTTCATTGTATCTAACTAACTATATTTTGTACCCATTAACCATCCCCACTTTATCTAAACCCCTGTCCGTGCTATGCTTCCCAGACTCTGGTAACCATCATTATACTCCCTGTCTCCTTGAGATCAATTGTTTTAATATTTAGCTCCCATATGAGTAAGAACATGTGAGATTTGTCTTTTTGCACTTGGCTTATTTCACTTAACATAATGTTCTCCAGTTCCATCCATGTTGTTGCAAATGGCAGGATTCCATTCTTTTTGTGGCTATATAATATTCCATTTTGTATATGTACCACAATTTCTTTATCCATTCATCCACTGATGAACACTTAGGTTGATTCCAAATCTTGCTATTATGAATAGTGCTACCGTAAATATGGGAATGGAGATATCTTTTTGATATGCTGTTTTCCCCTCCTTTGGATATATACCCAGCAGTGAGATTGTTGGGTCATATGTAATTCTATTTTCAGTTTTTTGAGGATCCTCCATAGCGTTTGCATTAATTTACACTCCCACCAACAGTGTAGGAGGGTTCCCCTTTCTCCACATCCTTGTCACCATTCATTATTGCCTGTCTTTTTGGTGAAAGCCATTTAACTGGGGTGAGATGATATTTTATTGTGATTTTGATTTGCATTTCTCTGATGACTAATGATGTTGAGCATTTTTTCATACACATGTTGGCCATTTGTATTTGAGAAATGTCTTTTCAGATCCTTTGCCCATTTTAATTGGGTTATTTGATTTTTTCCTATTGAGTTGGAGGTTCTTACATATTTTCATTATTACTATTAGTCCCTTGTCATATGGGCAGTTTGAAAATATTTTCTCCTATTCTGTGGGTTGTCTTTTCACTTTGCTGATTGTTTCCTTTGCCGTGCAGAAGCTTTTTAACTTGTGATCCCATTTGTCCAATTTTGCTTTGGTTGCCTGTGCTGTGGGAGTATTACTCAAGAAATCATTGTCCAGACCAATGTCCTGAAGCTAAAATAGTTTTTACTCATTATTCTTTGGTATATGAAGCTTGCAGTAATAAATATTAGATGCATTTTATTTACATTTAGCATATACATATAAATATTAATATAACATCTTGAATCCGTGTGATGTTTAGGGAACATACTTTTTAAAAATATGGATTAGTAGAAATTATTTTGACTACTTGGCTGGCTTCTCATCTAGTTTCCAAGAAAAGGTCAAAATAGACATTTGGATCCAGGGAATTTAACCAGATTTGCTAAACTCCTTGAGAAAAAAAAAGGTTTGCTCTAGGCATGCAGTCTGCCTCTCTTCCTTTTCAGTTCCTTTGGGCATAATATTAGATTGGTTCCCAGCGTGGTCGTGCCCTTATATTCCTGCTGCGTTTGACTGCAGTCCCATAGTTCATTCCCAAGAAATGTTGCCTGGAGGCACATGTGCACAAAGGTAGACACACAAGTTACCAGGGGAGGCCACAGCTGCCTGAGGCAGGTGAGGCCCAGAGAAAATATGAAACATATAGAATTTATTAAAAGGCAAGTCTCCACCCCAAAGTATGATATGAAATTCCATTATGAAAATAATTCCAGGTGGACACAGTTTTGAAAATAATCATTTAGTGTGGATGAGTTACAGCCTCATCTATACGTCCAAAGAGAGGAGATACGTACATACCCACACGGACATTGCAAGTGTACGCTCAGGTTTACCTGTTACTGACTATATTTAACTCCTAAGTCTGTAATAGTCTGTATTTGATTGTATTTCAAAGTCTCATTTTCACAGAATATACTAAGCATGTTATTCCACAAATAGTGAACAAATATTAATATGGAAGTCTGAGGATGTACTCCACACACCTTATTTTCAGATTACCCTTGCTTCATAAACAAAAGTAGATTATGTGAGAAATCAAACCAAAAAGAATTAATCAGAATAATAATGGATAAAATCTTGAGTTTGGGATAAGCTCTCTTTTTACAAATATTCAGATATTTTATAAACAGAGAATCTTTAAGAAGGCACAGAATAATTTTGTGTTTATGAAAGAGAAATTGGTTTTGTCCATGATCATTTAGTTAAAGGCTGGGGGGTGGGGTGTTATACACACATAATTAGTAATTACACATTGAATTGAAATGTTTTTAATCTACTCTAAATTTTTAGACTATAGAGCAGTAATTTTTAAATTACTATTTTAAGTATTGTTACCCTTTTATAATTAAGTCTTATGAGGAACCTCAATATATAGCAAAAAGAGTTGAGCTGCCCTGTTTGAGTTGGAAGCAGGAAGCTAGGAATCTCACTTACTTGGGATCTTCCATTCTTCTTCCCTCTTCTTCCTTCCACCTTCCTCCTTCTTCAGCCTCACCCCTGGAATTGGTGGACCCAGAGGTGTTTCAGCAAAATTGGAGGTTCTTAAGCATTGTACTGGAATGTCACTACCAGAGTAAAAAGTCTAATTGCAATTTAGCATAAGTATATTTTTTCAAAGTGATAATACATAAACACTGAAGTTCTTGTTGTATACCTTTGATCCTTTAGTGACTTTATTTTGGGAAAATATACCTTTTTGTTTTTTGTTATTATATTTTATTATTAGCATGAATAAATATTCCATTAAAGATCTAAGTGTATACACGCAACCTGTTTGCCACAATTTCATGTGGTTCAACCTAATATTTTGCAATGCTATAATGAGGATGTGTTTCAAGTACCTTGAAAGTGTTCAATAAATACATTTCTTAATAATTATTGTATTATTTACTACCATTCTCACTGTAAATATACCTCAGTTAACTCTTTTCAAAAAGGCATAAACATCAAGGAAAGCTAATATTTAAATTGAAATGCAAAAGCAAGAAAACAAATGTAGGGGGAAATGTCTCACTGTAAGTTCTGTGAAATATGAAATACTTTCCAGAAGTATGTTGCCTTAGTCTTTTTGTTTAAGCTTAGATTACAAATCAGGTTACAATTGCAAAGACAAAATCAAAATGATTTAATGGTTTTCATTTTGATCATAGAGAGGTTGATGGAAATACACAAGGAAAGTTCCTCAGTCTTATAAAATTACTGAGACAAAACACAAAATTTCTGTTCTCTTCATTTTTTATTCAGTGTAGTGAATGATGATTTTTATTGTACAAACTACAGTAAAATTTCAATTGTCTGGAGATCAATTATCAACCAACTTCAACTAGAACACAAACCAAAAGCGTGCAAGTTATTTAAAAAAAAAACACTTTGTACAATTAAAATAGATACCACAAAGTACACGCATAAAATCTTTTGTACTTTTGTTTTTAATTTCCATAATAAGAACTTTTAAAAAATAGATGAAGGTAGATGGAAAGAAAGTAGTGAAAGATATTTTTAGACAGCCTCCAAGAGTACCTCACTTGCAGGTAGCTGCTTTACTTTATGGAAGGAAGAGAACAGCTTCAGAGATACCTATGCTTTCCTTAGGTACCAAGGTGTAATCTGAACTTAGCTTTTTGAAATCTTATATCGTTAACAATTCTGACCATGACTCCCACCCTAAAAAAGAGACGCTATTCTAGGATAATAATGCATGGTAGCTGCTTTTCTCGCTTATTCTGCTGACACTGCTGATTACATTAGTAGTGTACCAATAGTAAATGTTTTTTTAAAACCTCCCCTGTGATGATGTATTGGATAAATTAAAATATCAATTAATTTATCAATAAATTAAAATATTTTCAAAGAGACCTCTGGGCCTTTACTCCTACAGAATCTATTCATTCCAAGTTTATATACTGTTGAGACAAGTGAGATGATCTAATTTCTCAAGCTGTCCAGCAAACTTAGCAGCCACTGGAAAACAGCTATGAAAACACGGGAAGAGAGAGACAAACATAGACTCAAAAAACCCAACAGTGTGGAAACAATTAGAGCAGAGATTCCAAACTCCATGAGCCAAACTCAGTTCACAAACAGGTTTTGTGTAGCTCCCACAGTGTTGACCTACCCATTGTTTTTGTTTTGGCTTATCTTAGCTTTTAGTTTTGTTGTGATTGCTAGTGCTTAAGTGTCACGTGATTCACGTTTGAAAAAATCAATTTCAAGTCTCATTTGAAGAATTGAAGATCTGGCAACACCACGGTCTACATTCCTGAAAGGCCTTAGCTCTTGGGAGTTTGGATTGGCTGCAGTGCACGTGGTATCCAGTTTGCTACAGCCTCCACTTTTAGGGAGGGCATTTCAATATCCACAGTTCCCAGCCTTCCCCCTGTCTTCCCGAAACTGAGACCTAGCACTGGTTGCCATTTATCTTTGTATGTTTCTTTAAATAATCTGGCTAAAAAGAAAGTGTACAAAATACTTATTACATCTGAATCTCCATCAAAAGTGAGCCATAGGAAGGCAGCCCTAGAGGGCTGAGTGGTGTGGAAAGAAAGGGAGCAAGTGCATTTTTTTTATAGAGCAGAAGAATATTTCTGCATGTGATATGCAAACAAAACGTGTCTGTGCCAAAATAATGTAATAGAGCAGCTTTGCTCATTTCCTTTACCTACGTGGGCCCTTTAGGCATTTGGGTTTTGTAAAGAGCCCTTCTGTAGTTCTGAGCACAGCTTCTTACTATAGCAGAATAAAATCACTAAGGAAAAGTTTGACTAGGTCCAATAAATGCTATTTAAAAAGATAATGAAAAATATAACTTTTCAGAACTATTACTACCCAAGATAGTTAAAATAAGAAACTTTTAGTTTTTTTTAAGCTGAGTCATATGAAATTGCTCATATTTAATAATTTTTGACCCACAAAAGTGGCAATTTCACATGAATTAACCTACTGTAAAGTAGTAAACTTGTACTACTTGTTTATTTCACTTATACGGAACTGCTCGTTTCCCACAATACCAAATAAATGAGACAGTGCTTTATCCAGGTTAATAAAATTCATGGCATGCCGAAGAATGGTTACAGATTTTATGTACAGCTTATAGAAGCAATTAAAACACACAGTACCATGCTTCATTAGGTCTAAAATGTAGCTTATGTTCATGGATGTGATTATCTACTCAGTGAAATAATTGAAAATATTTTGCAGTTGATAAGCCCTCCATTATGAGCAGAGAGTAGTTTTGCAAATCTTCTAATCTCCTGAGATATAATGCTTTCTCTGGATAGGCTTCCTTTATTTAGAATCTAATAAAATATGCTCTCGAAATCAACTACATTACACTTTCTTCCTTCTCTACAGATGCAACTTTACTACTTTTAATAGAGTTCACTTTAAAAATAGATTGTCACCTGAAATTCAATAGATTTTATAAGAAGCTTCAATAAATTCAAAGTACTTAATTAGAAGCTTTTGGGGATACAATTTTATTTTAAAATCTTTCATTTCTTGATCTCTGAAGAGTTCTTCCAAGTAATATATTTGATGCACACAAATAGTTTATAAGCTCATAGTGGTTACTATATGCTGTTATATCCATATCTAAAAAATGAAGTATAATAATCAGTAAATAGAGAACTATATTATATGATACTCTTTAGTTGGAACAGTTTGTTTTTGTTGAAAGCATAAAATTTCAGAGAACTAAAATGTTTAAATTCTGCTTTTTAACTTTCAAAGCTATTATCACCAAGGATAAATTGCATTTCTTAAACTAATAATAGTTTGTTTGTAACTGTATATATAAATATTTATGATATTACTGACTTGGGGGAACTGTCAATCATAGTCTGTTTTCTTAAAGACATCTCTCTCTTGACCTGAAAAATAGTTGGCTGAATTTAATGACTATTACATATATTGTGGGGAAATGATGAAAAGAAGCAAATGAAAGCACATAGTATTTCATCAAGATTTACTACAATTAAACCAAGTAGAATTTTCTTACTAAAAGACAGACTGAATCAAGTCTTGTTAATATATTTATTTTAGCAAAAATAGTCTCCTTACCAAAAACGCTCTTTTATATAAAATACCAGGTGTTTACTTGTTTGTTTTTAAATATCTTGATATAATATTTAGTGCATGTAAGGTGTTGATTAAATCATAAAAATGTTTCAAATATCTTATCAAGGAGAAATTCAAATTATAGGAGCTATTCCTTGAGAATACATGGAGAATTTTCAAGCATCCAGGATTTAATTTCAAATATTTACTCAATGGTAAATACAGTACTCCAGTTGATAAAATAAAGTATATCCAGATGTGTACAACTTACATTTTTAAAATTGTCCATTCACTCACATGGACTAACCTAAATTTAAGTACTATGACTCTTGGACAATATGGGGATTAGGAGTACCAATCCCCCGTATAGTCAAAAACCCACATAGAATTTTTAACTCCCTAAAATCTTAACTACTAATACACTATTGTTGACCAGAAACCTTACCAATAACCAACAGTCAACATATATTTTGTATATTATGTGTATTATATACTGTATACTTACAATAAAGTAAGCTAGAGAAAAGACAATGTTATTAAGAAAATCATAAGGAAGAGAAAATATATTTGCTATTCACTAAGTTGAAATGGATCATCATAAAAGTCCTCATCCTCTTCATCTTCACATTGAGTAGGCTGAGGAGGAGAAGGAAGAGAAGAGGTTGGTCTTGCTGTCTCAGGGGTGGCAGAGGGAGAAGAGGTAGAGGAGGTGGAAGGGGAGGCAGGAGAGGCAGGCAGATTCAGTGTAACTTTATGAAAATACCTTGTAATTTCTGACATTTTTGCTTTTTTGTTTCTCTAAAAATGTTTCTATATAATAGTATTCTTCTACCATTTGCTTTAGGTTCAGTGCCCATCATAGTAGGGCCCATGTTGTAAAAGAAGTCACAGACTTCTGCCATATTGCCTAATGTCAATTTGTTTTCTGGCAATGCTTCGACATCTTCTTCCCCATCGTCTGTCACTGGTTCAGAAGCACTCACCTCCATCAAGTAGTCTTCTGTTAACAGCTATGGTGTGGTGTCTTTTAGTTCTTGCATTTCTCTAGGATCCATATCTTGAAACTCTTGAACCCCGACCTTTTTTGCCTCCATATCTCTTTCATAGTACCCTTGATTGCCTCTGTTGTAAATCCTGTGAAGTCATGCACAACATCTGGACACAGTTTTCTCCAACAGGGATTTATTGTTTCGGGCTTGATGGCTTTCATGACTTTTTCTGTAACAACAATTGCATCTTTAATGGTGTGATCCTTCAGACTTTCATGATGTTCTCTCTATCAGGATTCTCTTCTACAGCATTCACAACCCTTTCCATACAGTGCTGTGTGTAGTGAGTGTGAAAGATCCTTATGACGCCGTGATCTAGATGCTCAATTAGAGATGTTGGGCTTGGGGGCAAGTAGACCACTTTGATACTTGAGTGTTGAACTCATGGGATGCTGAGTGGCCAGGGACATTGCTCAGTAGCAAAAGAACTTTAAAAGGGAGTCCCTTACTGGAAGGGTACTTCCTGATTTCAGGAATGGTGAAGCCAATCCAGAAAAAGGGTTGTTGTTGTCCAGGACTTCTTGTGTAACCGAAAGACTGGCAGCTGGTATTCATTTTTCCCTTCAAGACTCTGGAGTTAGCAGTCCTGATCGTAAACCTGACTGCATTTGCACAAAACAGTAAAGTTGTCCTATGCCTTTCTGCCTTAAATCTTGGTGCTCACTTCTCTTCCTTGCTAATAAATGTTCTTTATGGCATTTTTTCCCCCAGAATAGAGCACTTTAGTCTGCATTAAAAACATGTTCAGGCAGTTATCCATTCTCCTCAATGATTTTCTCAATAGCGTCTGGGGACTCATCTGCTGCCTTTGGTCTGCAGAAGCTGCTTCTCCTGTTATCTTAACATTTTTAAACCCAAAACGTGGAGAAGGGGGAGTGGGGGAAAAAAAGATAAAGCCAAAACTTCTTAAAATTATCAAACCATCCTTTGCTGGTGTTAAATTCTCCAGCTTTAGATCCTTTACCTTCCTGTTGATTTAAGTTGTCATATAGTGTAACAGCTTCATATTTGCATATGAGATAAAAAGGTACAAAAAGTGCAAGGGCTTCACACCTGCTTAGTTAGCTGCAACAGTAGTTTCACAAATTTCCTTTTCTTGTTTCACAGTGGTCCTTACACTGGATTCATTAATCTTGAAATAGAGGGAGGGCCACTGCAGCTGCAGACTTCAATCTGTGGTCCATACTAAGCAATTGAACTTTTTCTTGTAATGTCATGGCTTTTCTTTGCTTCTTGGGAGCGCTTCCAGTGTCACTAGTGGCACTTCGTATAGGTCTCATGGTATTCATGGCTTACAGTGGTATGTTAAACATGATGAAAAAGATGTGAGAACCACAAGAGATCACTTTTTACTGCAATACGCAATTTATTGGAGAGACAAACTGCTCATGTGAAGATGATTAGTATCACATGGCATTTTAAGGGGATACTCACAACACTTGAACTCACCATAATAGCAACAGGAGGTGGCTATAAAATTATTACAGTAGTGCAGTATATACTACAGTTAACTTTATGCAGTTATGATTTAATACTGTATTGTTATGTTTGTTGACATTTCTCTTAGCAAATGGTGTCATGCAAGGTCTGTGTGTGCATAAGTTTCAATAAATTTTAATGTTTTATAATAAATTTATCTTTTATTGTAGTAAATGATAAAATGGACTAGTATCTACTTATATTTTACACATTTATGGCATACATAGCTTTTTCTTAATTTTTTCGCTATTTCTAGACTACTTGGTTTGTTTTTTTAAATTGTCATAAAGCTCCAAAAAATTTTCCAATATATTTATAGAAAAAAATCTGCATATAAGTGGACCTGTGCAGTTCAAATCCATGTTGTTCAAGAATCAATGGTACTACAGAGAAACAGTGCAGAAACCAGGAAAACTGAAAAAGTGTTATTATTTAATTATTTCTTTTAGTTACATTTTTCAGGATATAATCCTGAATGCTAGACCCGTGATGCTAAATTGCCCTTTTACTCTGTCTTTCATTTTTGCTTTTAACAGAAAGAGTATGTAACACATATACATGTAAAGAGACTGACCTTGCCTTAATTAGATATTTCATTCACCCCAAAGGAAGCCATTTTTAATGAATGCCTAAAACTGGGAACAATTAGTAAATACCATAGATTTCCCATGCTGTTTGTTTCTCACCAATTAAAATTGCTGGTAGACCACATGCATTTATGTTCTCTTTCTCCTAAAATCTTGCCAAAATGACATTAAGGGATTTTTTTTTAAGACAAAGAAAATAAGAAAGGAGATAGGAAAGGTGGAGAGATAGCACATTTTTAGAAAACATAAATCAGAAGGGGGAATGGTAACTGTCTTAACAAAATAGAGAAATTCATAACTTAAATGCTTTCAGAGAGGGACCCCTTGATAGGTGAGCTTCTTGGCCCACAGAACCTCTGCAAGGCTCAGCTTTCAAAGGCATTGGATACACTAAAATACTTGAGCGACATGGTCAAAAATCTTTTGGTGACTAGACATTTGAGAAGGGTTTCCAACATAAAAGAGATATTAAAACAGAAAAAAGGAGGAAACAGTGGCAATACAGATGGCAGAAGAAAACATCAAAAACCATTGATATTATTCTCAGAGATAAAATAAATTGCATCCTTGAGAAAAAGAGCAGGCTGCTAGGAAAGAAAGAGGGATATGAGTTTCCTGAGTGAATGGGCCCACCAAATGTTCAGCTCCACATATGAAAATAGATCTTTAGGAAGGCACATCATCATGGCATTTCAGATTGTCAGGGATGAAAAGGAAATTCTAAAAGTTACCCCAGAAAGAAGACAGGGTCCATGCTACAGATCAGAAATAAGAATGGCTCAAATCTCTTAAAAGTAATGTGGGAAGCTAGAAGACAATGCAGCTGTGCCTTCAAACTGAGGAGAAATGGTTATCAACCTGTGATTCTATACGCTGCCCAACCGTTTAGTGTGAAAATAAAATAAAGATTATTTTAGACCATTAAGGACTCAAATGTTATCCACTATTAACACTTTAGATGATCTATTTTATCATAAAAGTAAATAAACCATGATGAAAGACATAAGCTGAAAAGAGAAATCTTAGGATTTCTGTGCACTTATTCCTGATAACTCTAATTCTGCCAGGAACAAGAAGATGGAGGACTTCAGAAGGGAAGTCATAGAGAGAGGAGGGCCCTCTGAGTAATGAAACTCATAAGTTAATTTATATATTTGAGTTTTTGGGAAAATATTGATACTATCTGTAGGAATATTTCAAACACAGTGATAGAAACAAAATAGTAAACAAATAAGATATGAGGCAAATATAAACTCCAGATAAAAATTGAGAAATGAACATGGGTCCTATTACGTAGCTCAGCAGTGCACAGTATTTGCCCAGCCGTACTAATATAAATATCTTCTATTTTATTTATTCTCCTTGCCACACTGAATGTAAGGATAAGAACTTTGTTTTAGTCATCTTTTTGTCTACTTTGTTATTTGGCATGCAGTAATAATACATTAAATATTAGTCAAATTAACCTAAAGTTTAAGAATTCTCTGCATAATTTGTTATTTGTCTACCTTATGGACTCTCTTTAACATCATAATTTTTAAACAAAATAATATTGAGGGTTACTTCTGGTTAACACAAAAATGAGTATCCCCTTCCAGAAAGGCACATCCAGCAATTCTTTGAGTAAAGCCATGACTCTCTAGGAGTGTAGCAGCCCCTGAAGAGGTGGGAATGTCTTTGTAGAGTCCCAGTTTCATATCCCAATAATGTCAGGGAAGAACTCTCTAAAGGACAAACCATGTTGATGGGCCATCTACATCATCAGTCCCCTTGCCCTGAATGGGAGAAACTGCCAGATGTGAAGTGAGTAAAAGGAGAGAAGGAGAAAGTGCCAGAATTCAACACAAAAATGATCCAAATATAATAGTTTTGTTATTGCTAACATGTAACCTCTTGAACATAGAAACCTGAGGGGACAAGTGTGTCCAGATAAAGGAAACAATAGATTTGTGATCAGGATACTAGACACAAAGATTCCCAAGTAGTTGCTGCAGACAGCTCCAGCTGGTTAGCTAAGCAACCCCAGACAATCAAAGAAGAACGAATTTGAAAAGAACATATAGGGTCATTTACAGTGTCTATGACCTAGCATTTTCCTTGAGGGCATCATTTCCAGGGGAGTGGGGATGGGGAGGAAAGTGAAGCCAACAGAACAAGAATGAAACTCATGGATCTTGTGTCTGAAGGATTTTGAATCTAAAAAAAATCAAAAGAACTTGTATAGTTCCAGGAAAATAAATTGCTACAAAATAATGAAAACATATACTGATAAATGTATTCATCCTAAGAGACAAAGGAACAATTGTATGGCTTCTAGGCATTCAAAGTAAGACACATTATGAAGGATAAGAAATCAGGTTGGACTTATGCTTCTCCACAGCAAAACTGAACCACTTGTGTATAAAACTTTGAAGGTAAAAATAAGTATGACCCCCAAATTTACTATTTGGCCATGTTGTTCCTTAAGCATAAGGGTACCAGTCTTTCTCAAGTACATAAGAACTTTGGGAATGCATGATGAACCTTTTTTTAAGAAAAAACTATTTAAAGATGATGTCTAGCCACCCAAGAGATTAATCAAAATAAAGATCTCAAGAATAAAAAAAAAAAATCATGGAGAAATTTATGGTACGTGTAGAACCACAGCAAAACAACTATGAGAATTGTGGTTACAAAAGAAGACAAAAACATTGAAACCTGACCATGTAAAAATAATAATATAGCTAGCAAATATGAGGGGAACAGGAAGGAAGATGGAGAAACGCCTGCCAGTTTTCTCATCTTTCCTAAAAGGAATTCAATAGATTCTGTTGGAGGTTAAAGTATAGAACTTTTAAAATTACTCCAAATTATTAAAGGTTTCATATTTGTTCTTATGTATATTCTTTTAAAAATTATCTTTTATGATAAAGAACCATTTAGCTAAAATTCTGTGATGCTTTTAGTTGTAATTCAATTTCTTTATCTTGGTTAAATTCAAGTAAAAACAAATAACATAATTTTTTTAAAGCATGTGTAATTATATATAAGATTTCTGAAACTATTTTTATCTTTCTTTTGATCTATCTATTAGCAGAAGGTGCTGGAAGAATGCTTATCATATATTTGATATATGATAGTATTTCTGGACAGTAGAATTTGGGATAATTTTGAAGTTTTTTTATACTTTTATTGATTTAATTTTTGCAATAAGTGATCCCATTTTTATAAAATCAATGGAGTATTGTTTGAAAAAATTGAAAAGACATCATGGGGAACTAAATAAGGTTATTTTAATTTGACTGCTAAAAAAATGAATATAGATACTTCAGTAATATCTCCCAGCAAAACAAATGTTTATTAACTAAGCTATATTTATATTTTCTGCTGCTCTGACTCTTTCAGCTGGGCATTGTTGAAAATCTTTGTGAAGTTTTTATGTTATTGTAGGAAACAACATAGTTGTTGTGTACATAGTTTTCTGTCTCAGTTGCAAGTAAGAGAAACCAACAGAGGCTATTTTAAGTAAAAATAAAACAAAGAACAAAAGCAAAGTAATATATTGGAAGAAAATGGAGTAACTCCTAGAATCAAAATAAAAACTAAATAAAGGTAGGCCTTGGAAAGGACAAGAACACGAGACCTCTAGGTAGCTGGGACTAGTAACAGTCTCTTTAGGGAAGTTCCCCAGGGTGGATCAGCTCTGGCTGTTTTCCGTAAGTCATTCCAGGCAGGATTCGGATATCTGCAACCAAGAATGGTTAGTCAGATTTGGGGCATATGCCCACCCCCAGCCTTCAGAAGGCAGGGAGCCTTTGACTACAGTCCCCAAACTGCATCCTATGGAAAGGAAAATTGAGGGTTTGTTAGGATAAAGTGAGAATCAATGCCAGGCAGGTAAAAACTACCAGTATCCCCCTTCTTCACCTCACTTTAAACTCCCAGTAAAGTAAGCTTCTGTCCCATTCAGTATGCCACTAGAGGAATTAGCTGATTTAGTTTCTTTATCAGATCTGTTCCTTCATTCCTTTCAAAGTAATTACAGGCTGCTTCTTCCCTGTCTCATGACACTGATTATTAGCTAAAGCTAATTCATCAGCTGGATATAGGTGAAACACCTTTAGCTATCTTTCAGGAAAAGCTTAGTAAATTATTTGTCATTCTCCAACCCAAGAAATGTTCTCCCTGTAAGTAAAAGTTTATTAGATACCGTGAGAGGTCTTTGGGTTCAGCCATTTTCTGTCCCAGCTATAATTAGAAAGCTAGACAAATTATATCAACTCCTAGGGAAAAATCCACACACATACTCTTTTTAATAAATCCAATTTACTCTATTTGCTTGGTATTAACAACTGTTAATGTTATGTCCAAATTCCCTTCCTTCCTCGTTGGAAAGAACTATATCGCTACAGCCAGTACATACAAATGGATAGTTAATTACTCGGCACAGAGGGTTATGTGATTCATCACTGCAATGTGGAAGTAAATGTTGCCAATTGTCAGCTTTTTCCAAACTACATAGTGTGTTATATGGTTTATGTCCCAATCAATGGTGGCAAAGCTCCAGAAAGAAATATTACCTAGATGTCAGGAACTCATTAAACTGATCAGTCAGTAGTCCTTCGTCAGTGATTTCCAAACCTGGCTGTGTATCAAAATCACTTAGTGACATTTAAGAAGGAAAAAAAAAAAAAAAAAAAGATGCAGGATTCATCCCCAAACCTACTAAATCAGAATATTCTTATTTAGGTCAGGGATAGATTCAGGATTTTGCAGAACCTGAGGCCTATACAATTTGAGGTCTGTCTTTAAAAAAAGGAATACAACAGTGTCTTGTTTTTACAGATTTTGCAAAAATATATCATCATGTAAACACATTTCTAGGACCCATGTCCTTGTAATGTAAAGGTCTATGTAAGAGATAAACCCTGAAGCTCAGCCTTCATTAGCTTCAAGGTGAATCTACCCATGGATTAGGGGCTAGAGATAAATGTGTGTTCATATATCTGTGTATGTGTGCACACATGAGCACGTGTGCTTGTGTGCATGGTTTAAACTCCCCGCTGAGAAGATCCAGAACTGGCCTCTCCCTTCAGTGGCCTCTGCATTGCTTATTCTATGCACCTTAATTTTTTTTTTTTTTTCTAGGTGTCTTTCCTTTCCCTCTCCTCTTTGTTACTTCCTCTTGTGGTTTATTTTTCCACCTCCCATTTCTTTGATTTTTTTCCCCTATTTTTTATTAGTCCCTAGCACAGTGATGATACTCACAACCCCCCTGCTGGATTTGGGGGTTGAAATAACAGCTGGATTTTCTGAGAGACAGACAGGTATATTAGGCAGCAAACTGGCAGTAGAAGGGGCCAGTGGTAGGAAAATTATAGGGAAAATCAACAACAAAGAATATAGAAAGTTTAGTGTTCTCTATATTTTAATGTGGTTCTCCACTAAACTATCAAAAGTTTAATTGAAAAGCTTTAAATTTCATGTATTTTATTTCCTTTGCCTTTCTTATGGCAGAAGTGCCCATAAGCAAAAATTATTGCAAGTATCTAAGCTAATCCACACTCCTGAAAATAGCCTCTGGGTTACAACTGTTCTGGTTACAGTGTGGGAGAAACAATTGAACTATACTTTCTGTGTATAGTTTTAGTTTGTGAATAGCTTTATGCTTTTTTTCACGTGATTTCACATGATTTTCGGTGTTGGGTTTTGGCACCAGTAAATGTGGATGTTTGCCTTGAGACACACTGGGTTAAATAGGAAACCCACTGTAGGAAATGTCAAGTTATTTGTTTTATTCTGGTAAAATTAACTGATCTATCCAGTAGAAATCTTTTAAAAACTGGGGTTTTTTACTTTGTAAAAATAAAACATGCCCAGTATTGAAAAATATTAAATATAAAAACATACAAGGAAAAATATATATTACCTGTAATCTCCCCAGAGACACCTGTAGTCATCACAGGGATTGATATACTTGTAGCTACTCAATAAATATCTTTAGCATTAAAGAATGAGCATGAATTCTAGAGAATAAACAAGACCCCTTTTTGAGTTTTTCCTAAATGCTTATAATTGTGGTATCTAAGATGTACATACACAGTCCCTGACTTACAATGGTTTGACTCATGATTTTTCGACTTTACAATGGTGGAAAAGCAATACACAGTCGGTAGAGATAGTACTTCTACTTACTACTCCTACAACCATTCTGTTTTTCACTTTCAGTAGTGTTCAGTAAATTACAGAGATACTTAACAACTTTGTTGTAAAATAGGTTTTGTGTTAGATGATTTTGCCAAGTTTAGGTTAATGTAAGTGTTCTGAGCACATTTAGGTGGGCTAGACTGAGCTATGATGTTTAGTAGGTTAGGTGTAGTAAATGCATTTTCAGCTTATGGTGTTTTCAACTTATGATGGGTTTATCAGCACATACCCCCATTGTAAGTCAAGGGGCATCTGCATTTAAATGAACATATTATGTATTGAATGCTAATAAATAAAGGCTTTATGCCAGACAGTGATGATACAAAGATGAATAAGGGTGGTCTTTACCCCCTCCGTGGAGTTTATATTTAGTAAAAGAAACCAATATATTCCTACCAATATAGGGACACTTAGACTCATAAGGACACAAAGAGCAACTGTGTAAAATCCCATGTAAGTAATTTCTTTCAAATCTAAGAAAAGATTTTTTTTCTTTTTACATCCTTGACTCCTCTTTTTCTCATTCTACATCCAATCCATGAGCAAATATTATTTATTGGTCCTATCTTTAAAATCTATTCAACATTCAACCCTTTCTCTCCATCTCTACCATGCAGCCCTGGGCCAATCCATTGTCACATCTTGCTTGGACACTTGCAGTGGGCTCTTTGTTAGTCTCCCTGCTTCTGTTCCTGCCTCCTTGTAGCCTCTTCTCAACCCAGAAGCCAGAGCAGTTCTTTGAAAATTTAAGCTAAATCATATCACTTCTTTGCCCCAAATTTTTCAATGGATTCTCATTTTACTTAGAGTGAAATCCAGTATTATTAAAATGGCCTACAAAATGATTTTTTTCCACCCTCTTCTCCATAAATTCCCTGATCTATCTTAGCTACTCTTCATCATTCTGGAAGAAACCAGCAATCTTCCTACCTCATGGCCGTGGCACTAGACTTTCTCTGCATGAAATGCCTTTCCCATAGGTATCTGTGTGGCTTGCTCCTCTGCCCCTTCAAGTTTTTGGTCAAATGTCACTTTCTTTGTGAGGCCATCCCTGGCCACCTTAGTTAAAATTGCAATACTCCCACCTTGATCCATGCTTTATTTTTCTCCAAAGAATTTTCACCAGGTGATAAATTATATATTCTACTTATTTATTTGTATTCAGAATATAAGCTCCAAAGGGCAGAGATTTGATATCTTTATCCCCAGCCCTTAAAACATTACCTGGTACATAGCAGGTGCTCAATTAGTATTTGTTGAATGAAAGAAGAGATCATCTGTTCACTCTGCTATTATCCCCACATGTTCGTCCCTCTTCCTCTGGTTTCCTGTGCTTCGGTATCAAGATACGTTTACAATGTTTATTGATCAGCCTGACAGCATGTATGTTTTCACCAATGTTGGTGTCTTCTAATTAGTGGTCACTAAAATCACATCCTACTCTGCTGCACACTGGGTCAGACAAATTTTTGTATCTGAGACCTGCTTGAAACTGATGCTTTGTCTTTATGGTGATCTGGAAAACTCAGGTCACAAATGTGGACAAGGCAGATATATGACAGAGACATAAATGTGCTTTTTCATATCTATGAACTAATGTATTTAAACCCAGAATTCACTTCTCATAACGTGAGGAAATCTAATATAATGTCAGGATTTTGAAAAGGATGCATAATTCTTTGATAAGTAATATATGTATTTATGCAGGCTGGAATAAAAAAGAATCATTGAACTAGGGATTTTAGGTTCTCAGCTAATGTTAGAGTGGTAAGCCTTTTTTTTCTTCCTCATCTTGAATTCTAAAATTTAATAAGGGGGATTGTCAGGGAACCTAACATTCCACTCAAAGGGTTGGTTACCACCAAACATCACACCACTAAAACCAGAGCAGTGGATCAGATTCTTGTTAAATGTAGGTTAGTTCTAAATACAGCCCTTGTTTATTACATTTTTGGAAATCACACAATAGGAAATAGTTTCTACATACCCAGATTTGTGTCTTTCTGTTTGTAAAATAAAAATAAATAGGAAGGGACAAAGGGAGAAGAAAATGCTTCTCCTTGCTACTGATGCATTAAAAGACACTTTTAAAAAAATTATTAACTTGAACTTACTTCTCCACCAACTTGTTTATATCATAGGAAGGAAAGCAGAGGCAAACTATAAATAAGGCTTACATTTCTGTTTCAGGATGTACAGGGCAGGAGAGGCTCTTCCCAGAAAGGTCAAGGGCCACGGCCAGTTTGCTCCTTTTGTGAGTCAGGAAATACTTGTGTGTTGCTATTCTGAACTTAATAGGCAGAGTTATGTAAAATGAATGTTCCTATATGCAGGATCTTGCAAATAATAGCACAATTCAAAGTTTTCACTCTCTAATGCTATCTATCCACCATTGGTGAGCAATTGTTTTTATTATTAATATATGTATTTTCCACTTGATTTTCAGAGATTCAGAGTTCCTAAATAAAGCATGCTCCAAAGTCTTTAAAATTTTCACAAATAACTAAACATTTGAAAAAAAATTCTATAAACTTATTTTTTGCCTGTATTTACTTTTTAAACTTTCATGCCTCTAAGAATAGACTATGTTTATTTTACTGGTACTGTCCCTCAGATTACATGGAATTATGCTTTGCTGTAGTCTAATAATAGAAAAATTATTTGTTTTCCCTTCTTCATTAATATAACTTAATATCTACTAAGTACTTGAAAGGATAGAGACACTATGCTAGGATTTTTTAAAAAAGTATAACACCATGGCCGGGCGTGGTGACTCACACCTGTAATCCTAGCCCTCTGGGAGGCCGAGGCGGGTGGATCGCTCGAGGTCAGGAGTTTGAGACCAGCCTGAGCGAGACCCCGTCTCTACTAAGAATAGAGATAAAAATTATCTAGACAACTAAAAATATATATAGAAAAAATTAGCCGGGCATGGTGGCGCATGCCTGTAGTCCCAGCTACTTGGGAGGCTGAGGCAGTAGGATCGCTGGAGCCCAGGAGTTTGAGGTTGCTGTGAGCTAGGCTGACCCCATGGCACTCACTGTAGCCCGGTTAACAAAGTGAGACTCTGTCTCAAAAAAAAAAAAAAAAAAAAAGTATAACACCATGAAAGGATACACAATATCATTAATCCTTAGGGGGATAAAAATTAAAACCCACAATGAGGTAACACTACATACCCACTGGAATGTTGTAATCAAAGAGACACACATTACCAAGTATTGGCAAGGATGTGGAGAAACTGAAACCTTCACACATTGTGGTGGAATGTAAAATCCTGTAGCCACTTTGGAAAATATTTTGTCAGTTTCTCATAACAATAAACATGCACTTACCATGTGACCCAGAAATTCCACTCCTAGGTATTTACCCAAGGGAAATGAAAACATACGTCCACACAAAGACATACATGCTGATGTTCACAGCAGCATTATCTGTTATAGCTCCAAAGTGGAAACTACGTGAATGTCTATTAATAGAATGAAATACTATACAGCATTGAGGATGAATACGTAGCACCACCCGTGCACATGACAATGTGGGTAAATGTCACAAACATAAAGGGTAACTAAAAACCCAGAAGAGTGTGTGGTGTTTGGTTCTATTTACATAAAGTTCAAAAACAGAAATGCTAATATGTGTGGTTGGAAGTCGCGATAATGGTTATTCTTATCGGGGGAATAGCAGTGACTGAAATGGGGATGAAGGGACTTCAGGGGTGCTGGTCACACTCTGTTTCTCAATCTGGATACTGTCACAGCTGTGTTAACTTGGTTAACATTCAACAACTTGTACCCTTCAGACGTGCAACTTTCTACATGTAGTTATACTTCCAAAAAGTTAATTAAAACTATGAAAAATAAGTGACACTTAATTTTCAGTGATTCAGAGGTCCTAGATAGATCATATTCCCATTCATTGCTTCAAAGACTTCATAATCTAGTGAGGAAGACAAACATGTTGATAAATACTTTCAATATGAAACAAACTGATAAGAGCTGCATTGGAAATATAAAATAAGTGCAATGAAGAAAAGGATATTATTTACAAAAAAGGACAATCTGGAAATATGTGAGAGTGTGGTCAGTGTTGGGTTTACTACACTTAAGAGGAAGAATATGATAATGTATAAAAATGGAAGGAAAGGACATAAATTAGAAGTGAAGAGATTAAAAGTATTGTATAACAGTAAAACTACTGTTTGAGGGACCAAATTGTTTTAAAGTATCAGAACACGTAAGCTATTTATATCCTTAAAAGTGAGCTCTTTTGTTTGAGCTCTTTTGTTTTTAGTTGACTGACTTTGCCCCGAGTTGTAGGTTATTCTGTGGTTCTCAGCCATGGCTGCGCATCAGGATCACAGAAGCTTTTATAGCTTCTCCGGAATCAGAATCCCCAGGGGTGGGACTCGGGTGGTCTGTGCTTTGAGTGGGCACCTGTGATTCTCCTGAACAGCCAGGGTGAGGATCCACCACTGTAGTCCCTGCGGGGTGGGGGGAGCCTTTGCAGGGACAACAACACAACAACAAATGTCTCTGAAACTGTCATTTCTTTGTTTTGGGAGCTTCTGTGGCTTCTACAAAGAAGAGCACTTTTCATATTTATCTCTTTGTAACCGTGCCAAGAAATTTCTTTGCAAATGGCTTTTATCGAAGTATTACATGAAAGATGTTAATCCTACTGTTAAATTTTAACCCTAATTCTTTTAAGCAGTAGGGTTTTTCTTCTGATTTTATTACAGGTGCATAGATCCATAGCAGAAGATAGAACTCGAAAGGACAAAATGGCACATGCGGGTCACTTGTTAATGCATTTGTGTGACTAATCTTCCTTCTATGAGGAAAAAGTTATTTTTAGTCCTAACATTTATATCTCAGATGCTTCATTGTGAAAATACCTGTTTTCACTTAGAAAATTTTAGTCCTCTGCTTAATTCATTTGTCATCTATTATTAGCTTATCCATGGTTTTTTTTTAACACTGTTTTGAAATAATTTTAGAATAACAAAAAAGTTGCAGAAATAGTAGAGTTCACTCATACTCTTCACCCAGCTATCCTGGATGACAACTTACATAACCATAATACAATTATCAAAGCCAGAAATTAACATTGAAACAGTAAGAGAAACTGAACTACAAATCTTATTTAAATTTTACCAGTTTTTTCCTAAGTTCTTTGTTCCAGGATCCAATCCAGGATCCCACATTGGTCACCTTAGTCTCCTCCAATTTATGACGGTTCTTCATTCTATTTTTGTATTTCATCACCTTGACCCTTTTGATGAATAGCAGTCAATTAATTTGTAGAATGTTTCTCATTTTGGGTTTGTCTAAGGTTTTCTTATGAGTATATTGAGGTTATTCATTTTGGCAGGAATACTGCAGAAGTGATAAGGGAATACATGATGTTTGTATGTGGTATTACTGATGATATTAACCTTGATCATTTGGTTAAGGTTAAGGTGGTATCTGCTGTTCTCTCCACTTTACAGTTACAGTTTCCCCTCTGCAATTTATAAATATCTTTGACATTATACCATTTACCTATTTATTTATTCATTTGATTATTTATATCAATATAGACTCATGGATACTTAATTTATTAACTATAACCCAACACTATCATATTTATTTTGATGCCCAAATTGTTATAGCTCTGGCCATGGGCAGCTCCTTCTGATTGTAGCCTGTGTCTTTTGACAGGCCCTCATTCTTTTTAAAGCACTAATCTTTCTGACATCACAAGATGTTCCAGACTCATGTTGTATTTTCCCTGCCTCAGTCCTGGAATAAACAATTTCTCTAAGAAGCCCCAATTCCCCTCATTGGAGAATGGTATTTGGAAACCAGGACCTGAGGGCTACTACAGTGCCATTACTCCTAGTCCCTCTCAGAAGAGCTAGCTAGGAAATATACATTATGTGTATACTGAACCAGACATACAAACACACCATATTATTTATTTCTATATTTATGTGTGTGTATATGTATATGTTTATATGTATATCAAAAGCCATGAGTTCATTCTAATACCTTTGATTTCAATTCAGTACCACAAGGTTCATTGTAAGCCTCTCCCCTTTTCTTATTTGTAACTTCTTTCTTTAACAATGTAATTATTGGCTACATTGTTTCCAATCCTAGATTACACATAAAGTAGTTAAGGAATTGAAATAGATTTACTAACTAGAGTACAGTGTTTGCTTACAATTCTTTTGGTTTTTGTCTTAGAATATGCAATCAAAATGTTTTCCAAAGCAACTTAAACTAATTCTTAATTCTCATCCCCTTTGGTGTAGTTGTATTATTCACCTGGGAGGTTATGCTGTTCATTTGTAATACAATTGGATTCGTTTGTTACTGTTTGTATTTTTCTTTGGGTTCTTCTACACTTTTTATTCCAGTAAGTATGTAAAGCTGCGGTCCCCAACTCCCGGGCTGTGGACTGATCCTGGTCTGTGGCCTCTTAGGAACCAGACACACAGCAGGAGGTGAGCGGTGAGTTAGCGGCATGTGAGCGAGCAGAAGCTTCATCTGTATTTACAGCCACTCCCCATCGCTTGCGTCACTGCATAAGCTCTGCCGCCTGTCAGATCAGCGGAGGCATTAGATTCTCACAGGAGCGTGCACCCTCCTGTAAACTGCACATGCCTCGAGGGATCTAGGTTGTGGGCTCCTTATGTGACTCTAATGCCTGATGATCTGAGGTGGAGCTGAGGCAGTGATGCTAGCTCTGGGAGCAGCTATAAATACAGATTATCATTAGCAGAGAGGTTTGACTGCACAATAGATGTAATGTTCTTGAATCATCCCAAAACCATCCCACCTCCACATCCCCGTCTGGAAAAATTGTCTTCCATGAAACCATTCCCTGGTGACGAAAAGGCTGGGGACTGCTGATGTACAGCATTACCATGGTTCAGAGTCAAAGCTATATAAAAAAGAGATACTGCAACAAGTGTATTTCCTTCTTCACACCCCCACCCTGACTTTCTGTGCCTCCTTCTTTATTCTTCTTTTGTACCAACCCTTTTGGTTAAACAATCTTTTGTGTTTGGGTTTATCCTTCCCATATTACTTTTGCACAAATAAGCAGATTCATATGTATTTTATTATATTTCCTTTTGTTTTAAATGAAGGGTGGTAGCACACCATATAAACTCTTTTGCACTTTGCTTTTTTCACTTAATGATTTTGAAATCATTCCAAATTAGTTCCTAGTAATCTTCCTTATTCATTTTTTACAGCTGTACAGTATTAAATTGTGTGAGTATAGCATAGTTTATTCAACCACTCTCCTATATGTGGATATTTAGGCTGTTTCCATTATTGTGCAATTTCAATGAATGCTCCAATAAATAAACTGATACATATGCAATATTGTATCATTAGAAGTATATTTTCAGGGTAGATTCCTTTAAGTGGAATTTCTTGGTCAAAATTATGAGCATATGTGCATATATCTTTCAGTCATTCTATCTGTTATCCGTATGCCTATGGAAATGATAATTAATAGGTTAATGTATATCCTTGATCAGCATACAAATTACTGAACTACAGCTTTGAATTTGTATACTTTTTAAAAGTTTTTCTTCATTAGTTGCACTTAACACATAAAAAAGTACATTAAAATTACATTGTAATTAGGAATTAGTCTTGCACAATTTATCCCTTTTCAAGGTTCAATAAATACCACAGAAATGTGTTAACAGCCCCTAATGAAGGTAGTAATCATACTTTACCTTTACAGCCCTATCAGCCCAGGTACAGACTACAAGGTCATGATCACCGATGGAGAGTAGGCTATTCAAGAACTCTAGCAGCGATATAATGACTAAGTACTACATAATGTTCTCATTTTCCCAGAGCTTTTTATTTTTTAAAACTCTTTCAAGTCTTTTCATTTTATATCAGCTGCACCACTGTAGGATGATTTGGGAAAATATCAAATCATGGCATTTATGTAATGCAAAGTCCCTCACATCTATTATCTCATTTGAACTTCACACCAATCTGGTGAAGAAGTCAGGACATGTAGTCAACATCCCCATTGACCAGGTGAGGAAGCTGAGACTCATAAAAGTTAAATGTCATCCTGAGGGCAGATGTCTACTAAGTATTAATAGTAAGGCCAGAACTGAACATAGAACTGTATCACACTACAGATTTCACAACAATGAAACAATTTCCAAAGGCATGATATATTCAGAGATAGGTATACATTTTGGAATCGAAAGATTCCATGACCATTCCTGTCATGGTCACAGGGCAAATACTTGGCCATCTGTAAGCTGTAATGCTCAAGTCTTGAACAGTGGTAAAGAGATATGTGCAGAATTAACCCCGCCCTGGGTGCTGCTGCTGTTACAGAAAGAGCTCTGGCTTTGGAGCCAAACAATATCAGTTTGCACTGTGTTTCTGCCTCTTTATTAGAGTTGGGTCCTTGGTGAGCTATTATATTTAACCTCAGTTTTCTTACCTCTAAGAATTGTATTGTTCTGCAGGGCTGTTTGAGGGATGAAGGGTAATTTCATCAGAGAGACCCTCCCTGATGCCCCCCATCTAAATGTTATTCTCAGCTGCAGTAATCAGTCCATTTCCTTCAGAGCACTTCTCATAATTTAGAGTTAGATTTACTTTTCTGTTTATTTGTTTTACATTTGTCTCTTCTACTAGACTATAAGCCTCATGACATCAAGAACTCTGCTTGTTTTCGCTACTCTGTATCCCTTGTGCCTACTTCAGTGCTGTTAAGCATTGCATAAATATTTCTGGAATGGTTCTTGCCACTCTCTTGTACTTGTTTTTACCTCAGCCACACAGAATGACCTGCAGCTCCCCTGTGGTTTTTCATCTACCTTTACATGTGCCACTCCCTTTGCCCAACATATGTGACCTCACTCCTTGTTTTTCTGGAGAATCCTTACTCATTCTTCAAGACCTGTCTCAGCTGTTCCATGAGGGCGTCCATGGTATCCCTCCTCCCCTGAAGAATGAGTGGCTCCTATTCGCCTTCGCATGCCTCTATTATAGTCATTAGTGTATTGAGCTAATATTTTTAAGAACTTGCTCTCTACTGGGCATACATGGGTTCTGGGCATACAGCAGTGAATAGGAGCTGTCACTCTAATGGGGGAGTGGGCCATAGAAAAAGTACATAAATCAATAAGAACATTCTCAATAGCAGTAAATAATAAGGTGATCAGTTCTGAGAAGCTGACCTTTGACTTGAGGTCTGAAAGGTGAGGAATTAGGAATAGGGAGGATGAGGGATGAGGACTGTAGTTAGTGTGACTGTTCACTTGGCTATTTCTCATTTCTACCCAACTCCCCACCCCCACACCACTGTCCTTGGAACGCCATGAATCTTCGTATTGCCAGTGCCCAGCACCAGCTGGGTATGTCACATCACACTTCTGCCACTGGTGCTGCCGCCTATTAGAATTGCCAGGTGCCTAGCCCCTTGGTTTTTATCTGGTAGATCTCACATGCAGCCAGGGCTGAGAGCTGCCTCCCAACTTAAAATCCACTCCCCCACTTACTATCTTGTGACACTAGAAAAGCTGTGCAGTCTCCCTGGGACTCCGTTTCCTGATCATTAAAGTGGAAATAACAATAAGACTTCATAGGGTTGCAGTGAGGATTAAATCAGATAATGCACCTGAAATTCTTAGCCCAGGGCCTAGCACATTTAAAGTACTTAATAAATGTTGGCAGAAATGCTCTAGAGCTCATGAGGTATTTATTGGATAAATGAATGAGTTAAGAAATAATAAAATTCAATTCTAACTTCAGTAATAGAACTAGGTCAAAACAAAACCTGAATACCCTGATTTGTCTTCAGTTGTCTTAGTTATTGTGTATTTTAATTTGTGCAAGAAAGAAAAAAAGAAGGAAAACACGAAAGCAGTGATTTTACCACCCAGAGTTGATATCTATTGACCCTTCCTCTGCTTCTGTATTCCAGAGCTTCTCATCCCATTTGATTTACCTTATTCTGGTTAGTGCGGGGCTTTCATGTTCTAGCCTCAAACCTCAATAAAGCAACTTCACAGAATCTACTGACCTTGGGCCACCCTACAACTTGTGCTTTATCATCTCTGGAAATCACAATCTGAGCACTTTGTATTGAAAGAAATTTATTTTATGTATCCCCTACTTCACTCATCATAGGAGATTTTCAGGATATCATAACCAATGAAAGCTATGACAATACCAGAGAGAACAATTTTCTTAGGTCAGGGACACTAATGGGATTAACCTGAGATATTGCTCCTACTTCACAAAAACATTATTCAGACTATTTTAGCAAACCTTTAGTAGTTGGCAAATCTCCACCCCATCTCCCTGGAAAACTCTAAATGCCAAAACAGCATGTATAAAGATAAGAGCATTAACAAACTGGTGCCATGAAGAACTTAAAATAAGATACCCTTCCTCTACAGTATTTTCATTCAAAAACACTGAGATGAGTGTTGTTTATATAAACATTAAATATCTGGCTACTTGGGAGTGCCTTGATACTGGAATGTATGGGCATGAGTTTTTGAGTAAAAAAATTAATTTACTGAGGTAATTAGCAAAGAGCTTTTGCCAAGTATTCTTTTCTGTGAGCCGTAAGAGTTAATATTTATTTGCACGAGTAATTTACTCCATTCTTATCAATCTAGTCAGCACATTTTGGGAAATATCATCCACCTTTAATGTCACAGAAATCAACTTATGCTATCTTAGAATGAGGAAATAATTAACAAACCATTTCTATTTCTTTTTGATATTTGTGGCATTGTTTCAGGGTTTTCATTCACCAACCAATGCACCATAAACTTATTCTGGCTGGAGGTACTGAAATCTGCTTTTCTGCTCCATAATGTAGAGGTGTGCACGTTTATCAAATCTGAAGTCCGTAGAAAAGAGCCACATTCACTGATCGGTTGCTCCGAGAGGGCGATGGGTTATGGAGCTTTTCAGTAATAAGTAGTGCACATCCTAGATTATGGGATAAGTGTCCGCGCTTTAGTAGTGGTACAATGCCAAACAGTTAAGAGATACTGTCATAGTTTTCAGATGACAGGCTTCATTTTATATGTTAATAGAAGGAAGACTTCTGATATGGTGAGGAAATTCACCATAACAAATGCATTCCCTTTACTGCACTCTAGCATGGCACCAATTAAATTCAGCTGTATGTATAATGTACTCTTAATTCCTAACAGTCCTAAGAAGCACTAATGTGAAAGATATTATATACTCTTGTATTTTACAGGTCATGAACAGATGGAAAAAATTATACCAATTGGTAAAGAAATTCACATGCAGTGTAACACACCTCAAAATGGTGTTTACATAGGTTTTTCTTTTTAAAAAATTATTAAAGTTATCTTGGCTAAAATTTAGTTAGTACTTGGGGTTTTTTGTAATGTTAAATCTGAAATTCATTTTAATGTATTCCTGTTGCAGATATGAATGTTTGAAAGTACAGGTAACCTTGTAATGAATAAAACTGATAAAAGGTTGTGTCCAATGAAAGGGAAATTATGGAATGATTATTCACTTTGCAAAAGGGTTTGTCATAGGGCAAGCTTTCCTAAAGCATTTCAAATTTAATTTAGTTTATAAAACATTAATTTACACACAACATTTCAGGAACAAATTTAGTGAGGAAATGAGAGAAATAGTCATAACAAGATAGAGATCCCTTACACTGCTAACATCAATGCTTTCTTGCTCTCTGTCCCTCCTGCAGCCCTGATAGCCATTGGGCGATACAGCATGACAATAGAGACCGTGGATGTTGGATGGTGTAAAGAAATTACGGATCAAGGAGCCACCCTGATTGCACAGAGCAGCAAGTCTCTGAGATATTTGGGGCTGATGAGATGTGATAAAGTAAGAATTGTCTATCAAGTTTTTTTCTACATTTCAGTCTAGTTAATAGCTTGATGTCAGACATTCTCTCTCCTTTCTTCTCCCCGTGCGCCACATACACACACACACTTACATACACTATTATAGCTTTGCATTGCTTGCCTGGTTTTCTAAAGTAATCTGAGATTATTTTTGCATTTCTCTATTTAATAGTGAATTTTGTGCTTCAGCAGAAAGAAAAAGCAATCATGTACACAGTCAACTTAGGGTTGACTATTTATAAGTCCATGGACCAAAATTAAAAAGGTTGCATGGCAAACTGCAATTTGCAGGGTCTAACCATAAAATTCTATTCTGGGTTCCAAGTTTCCTACAACAGTAAAGGTGGAAAGAACAGTGCCAAATTGGTTTTTCACAAGTGTGTAATTTCGGTGCTCAACATGTATGTATTCTGGCCATTTGGGGCCAAGAAAGGGCCAGTGAGGAGGGGGTATGTGGGAATTTGCCTCTCCCCACACATCAGATTTCATTCCTGGCATGTGAACAGGCCCTGCTGAAGGCCTGTGGAGCTGGCCAGGGACGTGAGCATGAGTTTGGGAAGTGGTGCCACAGTTAACACAGAGCCCTTTGAAGACTGAGAATAAAAATAATAAAAATCTGTATTGAACACCAGGTAGAACACAGGTGTTTTCCCCTTTGGTACTTCTATGTTTTCCCTATAACAAGGATAAGAAATAGTTATTTACAGGCCGGGCGCGGTGGCTCACGCCTGTAATCCTAGCACTCTGGGAGGCCAAGGCGGGCGGATCGCTCGAGGTCAGGAGTTCGAGACCAGCCTGAGCAAGACCCCGTCTCTACTAAAAATAGAAATAAATTATCTGGACAACTAAACATACATATAGAAAAAATTAGCCGGGCATGGTGGCGCATGCCTGTAGTCTCAGCTACTCGGGAGGCTGAGGCAGGAGGATCAGCTTAAGCCCAGGAGTCTGAGGTTGCTGTGAGCTAGGCTGACGCCATGGCACTCGCTCTAGCCCGGGCAACAAAGTGAGACTCTGTCTCAAAAAAAAAAAAAGAAATAGTTTTTTACATTGTGAAGGGGAGAAAATGGGGGCTCAGAAAGACCAGTCACTGGCCCAAGGACACTCAGCCAAGATTTCACCTCACTCAGGTCTTTGGAGTCTGTGTCCAGTGCTTGTGGTACGACCCTGGGGCAGTCTCCGGCCATGGGGACTGCTTCTTTAGAAAAGGTCTTCCTCGATACTTGGAAAGGAAGTGCTGTCATCTTATACTAATTTAGGGACAAATCTAGCAAAAGAATGTGAAATTAAATATACATGCCTCTCAAAAGGCATGTATTTTCTAAATGTAGCAAATTTGGGGGCAAATAGAAAAATGGTCCAAATCCCTTGTGTGCTTTGTCATTTTTGTTAATTGACTCACTCTTTTCTCCAAATGCTTTCAAATTCCAACTTATATGAGACCTTTGCCAGTTAGTTATGTTTAGAGAGATTTTATTATATATTCTCAGCCCAGCCTAGAAAGCTGACTTACTCTGTAGCTAAGCAACAGCACTGAGATCCAGGGGTTGCACGTATCCCTCAAACCTCACTATAACTAACTTACCACTGCCGCTAACCCTGTCACTTTCAAATAACTCCCTTTAAAACAAGTTAAAGGGTCCATAGGCAAGTGCTCTAGAAGTAAGAAACAATGACAGCAGAGCTGCTCAGCCTCCACCAGAAGGAACTGCTGCACGAATGCTATCTAACCAAAGACACCAAAATGTACGCACTCAAACATTATGTGTTCACAACCATTCTCAGAAATCACTGTATTTCTAGTCTGTACTCTTAGATTTGTTAAGATCAGCTCCACCTTCAGAGATAAATTAAAGAAGTTGTATGTTCCAGTTAGTACAGATTATTCTAGACATAGTTGCTGACCAGCATTTTGCTGATTTTAAGTTAAGGAATAGGTTCTTTTCTACCCAAATGTAAATTAGTCCACAATTAAATAGAGATGCTGTTCGGATTAGTGGTATCCCTGAGGGCTTTAGCCCTTTCTTCCCCCGGCCTCTGAATCTGTTCTCCAACCGGAGAGCTATTCTGAGAGCCCACTGGCTCTCGGACCATGCGGTCTGGCCGTAGCCTGCTGTAGCGCAGCCCGGGGAGATGCTGGACTCAGCCTGGCTGTCTGACTGCCTCAGACTTAAAGGCAGCTCAGAGCCAAGCACGAGAGGCTCTGTGAGGATGGCAGACTTTCCAAACCACACACAAAGCACAAGTAAATTCTTGCACAGAAAGGCCCGCTTATTGGTTTAGTTGAATGGAAACCTAGATTAAAGTAGCTGTTCAGCTTTTGGATTTTGTATCATGCCATCCATCTCCAGATTTTAAATCATCAAGATTCACAGAAAGATTTGAGTGGCAAAGAAGAGGTTAATAGTGAGGACATGGCCTTTGGAGCCAGAGTTCAGTTCAAACGTGGGCTCTGTAATTACAGTTGTGTCATCTGGGGCAGTTACCTAACCTGTCAGTGCCTATTTCCTCATTTGTAAAGTGAGGATGATACCAGTACTTACCTTGTAGAATTGTAAGCATGTAAATGAGTTAACATATATAAAGCACTTAGAATAATGTCTGTTATATATAAAATGCTTTGTGTTACTGATTATTCTTATCATTGATGTCATTATATTAACCTGTGCTGTGATGTTTGAGTTTCTAAATGAGAAAAAATATCGCTCACTATCCCATTTTGAAAGAAAATTAGAGAGGGAAAATATAAACTCATATTAGAGAAGATACTGCCTAGGTACTTTTTCCTCTCCTAAATTTAAAATATCATTTTTTATACAAACTATATGTATAATATATTTTTAATATACATATATATTATGTTAATAATTGCACTTTCTACACACTTTACAATGGAAAACTGATACCTCCATGGGACACTCTGTATTTGGAATCAACTTATTAACCATCCGTGCAGGTACAGGAATGAAGAAAGATTGCAGTGGGAGAAAAGGGTGAGTTGAAAATAAGACAGTTTAGATAGGTGGGGAAACAGAATATAATGAGAAAAATAAAGGTGAAAAATAAGAATAGAAACAGGAAACAGAGAAAAACTATGCTTAGGGTATGAAGAAGATCCACTATTTATCTCAGTCTGTTATCTTCTGGGCCAACAAAGCATTAAAAACAAAATTAATTTGGGCCTATCACCCCTCTCCCTGAACCTTAACCAAATCCGCTAACCACTAGTAAAACTCGTTAGAATCCTCTCCCTGTCTGCACACCAGCTGGAGCCAGAGAAGAGGCAAGAGACCGCAGCGTCTACACAGTTAACCCCTGGTCAGGAATGCTGTCAGTGGGATCCCTGCACCAGGAAAAGAGGGGTTTGTGAGGTCTGTGTGTCCTCGCGCTGGTGTTCTGTGTTCCTGTGGTTCTGAGAAATATCGAAGTCCAGCTGCATTTTCTTTCACTTGCAGTCAGTTTCATTTGGGGCCACTTATATTTAAATTGGAAGCTGTACTTTACCAGACTGGTGATTTTTCCCTCACTTCAACTTTTGAGGAATTTTTAGAATAACAAAATGTATTGTATTTGTTGTAGGAAAAGGTGTTTTTCCTCACTCTGTCTCTCTCGTTAGGTAAGCGCAGAACAGATGAGAAGCATTAAACATGCTCTCTGCAGATGAAAGCCACATGTACTTGGATTGTCAAACAATGGCTAAATTAAACTGCAGTCGGTTTGTGTGGCTGCAATGCCGGTGATTCCTAGGCAGGAGTCCTCCAGCAATTCGGCATATGCAGCGTTCCCTGTGCAGTTTTAAAGTCAGGAAGTGCATTAAGAAGGCCCTGTTTGAGTAGCTTTTCCGATTGCTGGATGGATAAGCATGTTAGAGGGTTTTGAAGCTCACGCCACTTAATCTCCTAAACTTTAGTGCATTGTAAGAACCAAGAGAAGAAAACGCTGTGTGAGACGGCTTTGATGAATTGGGGTGAGCTTATATTCTTAAAGACTGTTCAAAGGCTTACTTGACCTTGGGAATTAGAGTTGACCCGAAATCACCTATCAACTTAACTCACATTTATTTGGTGATTTAGTTAAAAATACTTGTATAATCAATGGGACTCTCTAATAAGAGCAATACGTTTACTCTGGTTTCCACAATTATAGTCCATCAGTGGCTTTGGTTGTAGAAATTGTTTTCACAACTTCAGTGAATTCTAGATTCTCTATAGATCTGTTTCTTCTAATATATTTTCCTCATATCTTACAAAGCAGTTTAGATGGAGAACAAAACTGAAAAGGACAAAAAAAAAAAAAATGGGAAAGCTGTAGGGCAAATGGAAATGCAGTGTTCAAGGTTAATAAAAAATGTTTGGGGTAACAAGGTTGATGAGAAAGGAGGGAGCATCGTGGCTTGGCATTGGCTGAGAAACCAGACCTCGCCAGAGGCAGCCTGGCTGGTCTGGGAGACCCTGGTGATAAAACATGGTGGTGGAAACCTCTGCAGTGTGTGTTAATACAGAAGTTTGGAGACACAGGCCTGAATTATGAGCAGTGAATAACATCATAAACGTAGCAATTCTCAAATGCCAAACCCTTGTGAAAAGCAGTTGGATGAAGAAATGCTGGAGCTTTTAAAAGCTCCCTTTCACTTTCCATTTTTTTTTTAACTTCATGCAGAACTAATTTTATACACTGTTCATTTGATTTGAAAATGCCAGCGTCTGGGGTATCATTAAAGAGCATTATTGAGGGAGCCACTCTTGGCAAAGCATTTTGCTTAAAATGCTTAGTTCTTATGTCCCTGCAGAGTTATAGACGGGAAGGAGAAAGTGTGCCTCGATTTACCGAATGCCACTCCTCTGCCTTGGTCCTGAGCAGGTAGCTGCCCTTCTGCTCGGGGGTTTCTTCACCTTGGCCAGCAGAGGCGCCTGCAGGGCCCTGGGGGCCACATTACTTAAGGAATAGACATAAATAGATTGTGAAAGGTCCACCCCAATGTCCTATGACCAAAGCCTCTTGGAATTTCTTTGATTTCTAGTTGACATAAATTAGAATTACACAGGCGTGAAGAGTCTGCCCAGAAAAGATCAGAGAGGCTGCTGGGGAGGAGAGCTGCCTCTGTGTGAGCCTATTGATTATCCAGCTGCCTTCAGGCCAGGGGCCTCTGCGGAGGCTGACGACTATTGATCTGCACCAGGAAAATAATCGAATTAATTCATTTCTCCTCAAACTGCCGTTGCCAAGCCCTTTCTCCTCACCTGCCCCCGTTCCTGAAGTTCTTAGTTGAGGAATGAAATAGTGATTTCTTTTAATAAATGTTGTTATATTCTTTGGGACATAAGAGATCCTGGTTTTCATTCAGAGTTCCTTATTTAAATGGTAGAGAGATTTTTGTAATCAAATCAATGGGAGGCCAATACAGAGACTAAGTCACAGAAACCCAGTCAGCTCTTTCAAGCCAGGAGTCTGCTTTCCAACCTTAAAATATCAAGGGCCAAGTTTTGTGTGCCCAATATAATGTGAAAATATTCAGGAAAAAAAAATGACCACTGCATTTTTCAGGAAGTAATTATGGTAAGAAAGCCTCAACAACCTAAATATTTCTGTGGAGAAAATGGAGTTTTTATCAGCTTGTTTAGAAATCATGAGCAGGAAAGCCCTATGGGGAAAATAATACAGGACTCTGTAACTAATATACAGAACTAACTGGAAAAATCAGTTTAAGGGAAAAATAATTTGTGGAGCACTGTGTCCAGGACTGTTTTGGTAGCGATTCAGCCGTGAAACAAAGCGTGTACCTGCAGGGACCCCCGTCTTCCCTGCCACATACGCACAGCTGTTTCCAGGATGCCCATAGCCAAAATTTAAGATTTAAAACTGATGCCATATCAAAGCAAATAAAGTGAAGAAAACAAAACAAAAGAAAACAGTCCGTCCTAATTAGGCAGGAGTGGTCGGCCTGTGCAGCCCTCTGTCGTGGGCAACACAACACTTGCCGGAACAGCCCTCGGTGCCGTGGGCTCCAAAAGAAAGCGGTGATGAAAAATGGTGAGAGAGCGTGGCCGGAGCTCTAAACTCTGAACTGAAGTCCTTCACTTAGCATCAGCATCTTGTTCCTTTTGCTGATAAAACAGTTTCTCCAGGTGATTTTCGCACAGGAGCACTTTAAAACACATTTTTACAACCCTCTCCTGATTATTCCTGGTAATTGAAAGAGGGAGAAACACATCAGCTGAAATCTAGAGGTTACCTCTCAAGCTCATTTTAGTCAAGCATTCCCATCGCCTCTTCCTCCAACCCTGTTCACCTGAGCTTCTAAGAAGTGGTAACCGAAAGTCCTTTCCAGTATCTAAATATGAAACCAAGAAACACTGGCCTGGAGCTTTATAGAAGAGGTTAAATTGTTGAGCATTAGTGTCAAAATGATAGGTTTTTAAATTCTGCCTCCATCACTTTACTGTCCATGAGACCTTGGACAACTTAATCTCTAAAAGCTTCAGACTCAACTTCTGAAAAATGAGGATAATAATATTTACTTTATAGGTTTGTTATGAGATTAAATGAATTTTGCAATAAAAGCATTTAGCTCAAAGTCAGGCACACAGTAAACACTCAAGAAATGTTAACTACTGTTATCATCCTCATTATTACATCATTCATGTATACATACCTGCTTTGAGCTCTTACATCTGATATATTAACCACCTGCCCAAACAGGTTGATAATATTCTAGCCATGAGTTCAAATTCGCAAGCTAAGGTCTTAGAAAAACTAGCCTCCTGAAACCCAGGCAGAAACTCTGAAAAATAATAGAATTTCTTTTTTAATCATTAGGACCCATTAAATTATAGTCAGACTCATAGAAGAAGAAGAAACCTGGAGACTGGTAGAAGCCAGTCCTTTATTTTGAACAGAGAGTAAAGATTTACCAAGTCAAACAGCTAGTAATGTCCAAGCTGAGACTTGTTTGGTTTGTTTCTTCAGGAAAATTGACAGCTGTATAGAACTTTTTTAAGGGAATGTGCTACAAGTAGCTGCTTATGTTTTTCTGGCTACAGTTATCGGATTGATGTGTAGTGAAATTGTTTGTTTTTAAAAGGGGGGAAGAGAGAGACTCCTGTGCCCCAAATACTGTAGGGTGAATAGATTGCTATGTTGGAATGTGCCTGAGGGCACCCTGGAGCATCATTGCTTTGCAGTAAATAATCTCCTTGGAACTTTGATGTGGTTTCAGTAATTATATGAAAGAATTAGGTTGTAGGATCATATTATTTTTCTAATTTAAAAATAGAAAAGGTAACGGCAGTTCCTTAACGGAGCTCAGATTAGATTCCAGAACTCCTAAGCACCTGACTTCGCCAAGTAGCGACAAGGCTGGCCTGCAGGGACCCAGGAGACTGAGGGACTACTGCAGGTGAGGTCGTCAGGGCCTGCCATGCTGCCCCTAGAGAAAGTGCTGTTCCTGTCTGCAAGTAGTTTTTCACAGAAAACCTAAGCCTCTCCTAGCCCCAGTTTTCACCGTATATTCATTTATTTATTTACTTATTCAAGAAATATCTTTTTTATTTATTTTTCTTATCTGTGAAAATGTATGGGGTACATGAGCACCACGCTCTAACCAACTGAACTAACCGGCCATCCACTACTGGGTACGTGAGAAAGTATATTACATGTATATAATGCATAGTGATCAAGTCAGTGTATTCAGGATGTCTATCACCCAAGTACAATACATTTTTGATAGGTGTAGTCAATCCTACTATCAATTGATTCCTTCTAGCATACTGTGTGTTTATACCCTTTAACCTACTTCTCTTCATCCTCCCTTTCTCCCCTCCTCACCCTTCCCAGTTTCTTTTATCTATTTTTCTACTCCATGTGTTCAAATTTTCTAGGTCTCGTATATAAGTTAGAACATGTGATATTTGTCTTTTTGTCTGGCTTATTTCACTTAAGATAATGACCTCCAGTTCCATTCATGTTGCTGTAAGTGATGTGATTTCATTTTTTATGGCTGAATAGTATTCCACTGTTTATATGTTAATATAACATAATTTGTTTATCCATTCATTTGTTGCTGGATGCTTAGGTTGATCCTATATCTTTGCTCTTGTTAATAGTGATACAATAAACATGTGAATGCATGTATCTCTTCGATATACTGATTTCTTTTCCTTTGGATAATACTCAGCAATGGAATTGCTAAATTTTGTGGTAGTTCTATTTTTAGTTTCTTGAGAAATCTCCATATGGTTTTCCATAGTGGCTGTTAACATTCATCCTTTCTAACATCTTTTATTTTTTTGTCTTTTTAATAATAGCCATTCTAACTGGGATAAGATGATATCTCATTGTGTTTTTGATGTGCAATTCTCTGATGATTAGTGACATTGACCATTTTTTCATATACTCACTGGCCATTTGTATGTTGTCTTTTGAGAAATGTCTATTCATGTCCTTTGCCAATTTTTTAATGGGATTTTTTTTTTTTTTTTTTTTTTTGCTGTTGAGTTGTTTGAGTTCCTTATATATTTTGGATATTAATCCCTGTTGGATAAATAGTTTTTAAATATTTTCTCTCATTCAATAGGATATCTTTTCACTCTGTTGATTATTTCTTTTGCTGTGCAGAAGCTTTTTAGTTTAATGAAGTCCCATTTATATATTTTTGGTTTTGTTGCTTTTGAGGTCTTAGTCATAAATTCTTTGCCTAAACCAATGCCTAGGAGAGTTTTCCCTAGGTTTTCTTCTAGCATTTTTATAGTTTCAGGTCTTATATTTAAGTCTTTAATCCATTTTGAGTTGATATTTATATTTGTAAGAGATAGGACTTAGTTCCACTCTTTGGCCTGTGGCTATCCCATTTTCCTAGCACCGTTTATTAAAGAGGATGTCTTTTCTCCAATATAAGTTCTTACCGGCTTTGTCAAAGATCAACTGGCTGCAAATATGTAGCTTTATTGCTGGGTTCTCTCTTCTGTTCCATTAGTCTGTGTGTCTACTATTTTATACCAATATCATGCTGTTTTGGTTACTATCACCTTTTAATATATTTTGTAGTCAAGTAGTATGATGCCTCCAGCTTTATTCTTTTTGCTCAAGATTTCTTTGGCTACTGGGGCTCTTTTTTGGTTCCATATAAATTTTACGACAAGAAATATCAGTTGAGTAGCTTATTATATCCCAGTCACTATAACAGGTGACAGATCAGAAAACACAGTAAATAGTTCCTACCCCATAGAACCTGCAGCCTCTTGGGGGAGACAGACAAGCAAATAAGTAACTAGAACACTGTAAAGTTGCTAATTATTTTTTTTTAAATGTCATCTATGGTTATGTTTCTTCTGAACAAAGAGCCTCACTTGGATCTCACATCAGCTTTCAGCCATGGCCCACTAAGGCCTCTTTTACTGCTACTCTACTATTAAATTTCTGAAAAGGATTGTCTAGAAACAGTTGTCCTTACTTTCTCACCACTCACCACCCTCTATTTCCATCCACACCATGCCTCTGATGTTGTTCTTTTCAAGCTCACCAGTAATCTTTGTGTCACCAAATCCATTGGCCACTTCTCTATCCCCAGTTGCTCCATCTCTTGGCAGCCACGTCTTTATGGTCACCACTCCTTCCTGCATGAGAATACTTCTGTCTTGTCCCCCAGAAGTGTCACTGCACTTCTGGCTTTTTTGCAAACTCTGTCTTGCCTTACCACTTCTCTGTGCCTCCATTCCCTCCTCTATAAAATGGAAATGATAACAGCATCTGTCTCATAGGTTATTGAGAGGGTTTAGTGACTCAATCTGTGTAGAGTTCCTCATATGACGTAAGCAGTAAATATTAGCTCTTATTTGTTGTCGTGGTTAATTTTTACCTTTCCCGTCTCCTTCCTTCTACTCATTAGAATATAAGATCCGTGGGTTTCTCCACCCATGTTATATTACCAAGACCTACCACAGTGGCTGGTACATCCTAGTTGCTAGACATATATGCACTGGATGCTGGATGGATGGATGGATGGCATTTCTTATCTGCATTCTCTTCAACCAGAAAAGCCCCACTTTTATTACTTTATTTACTTGAAATCTATAGTTTTGGTTTGCAAAAGTATCATATAGCTAAAAGCAACCACTAGATTTCATTGCCTCTTAATAGTTTGATAGAATGATAGAGGGAAATAAGTAAATTAGAAAGGTGCTACCTTGAATCTAATATGAGTTTTCTATAGCCCGGGAATTCTGAGAGCAGCTAAAAGAGAGTCAGAGAGAGTCTGAGAGCAGCTCTGGAGAGTCAGACAGAGCTCAGGCAGATATCTGCTATGCGGTTAGACTTGGCATCCTTCAGAGCCCAACCCTGAAATGCTCTGATTTATGTAGAGCTCCTCTTCTGAAAACCAAAAGTATTATTACTTATTTTCCGGTTTTTGAATCTACAGATTTACTGATCACATTAATGCAGAATAAAACTTTGCTGATAGTAAATTTGTCTTAGGAAACAGGTCAAATCCATAAATTCTACCTGATGGAAACTGCAATTTGAGAAAGATATTTTTTCATCAGGTGTTCACTTGGTGATTACTGCTGCCCTAGCCTTTGTGTAAGCAAATAAAAACTGAAATGAAGAAAGCCATTAGGCACAAAAGAAAACACATTTTTTAGTTCAGAGAGTTTTCCCCCTCCATTATGTTTTTCAGCTTCGAGAGTTTAATTTAGAAACACCCAGATGTGTTCCATAAATACATTGCACTTACCACTCACTTAGAGACTACATTAATTATCTTATTAGGGCCTAGGTTTTTTCAAATAGTTCATCTTTTCTGAACCATTTAGAGCACTGCAGATGACTCCCCCAAGTGGCTTTCTCCTTCCTGGTATCCCACATACATCTGTTTTGGTTCTCATCTGCACCGCGGGTGCAAATGCATAGATTTGAGCATGGGTCAAGTCCACGGCCAGCAGTTTGTGGCCCCAGATTGGCCCATGCAAGGCTGTGTACCTTCAGCTTGCGCTTGGCTTGAAACAGCCTTCTCCGTGGAAGATCACTTGGTGATACAGGGAATGAAAATGTCACTAATTTTTCTGACAGTCTGGTTGTTGGACTTCCTGTCATGCTAATCCCTAATTAGAGGCTTCAGGTTAGTGAGCCCCGATTCTCACTTAACACTGCAGGCATTTCTGTGATCCCCATCCTCCCAGGTTCTTTGCTGCTTTCTCGCTGTGCTAATTCAAGTGAATAGAAGCAGTGCTAGTGTTAACAGGCAACACACATTTCATGAAAAAGAGACAGCATGAAGCCAGGCTCGTTGTGATATTGACAGAGCATAGCACTTCCAATCATTGCAGATTCTGAAATGGAATGACTGCATTTGACAAAGTTGACTGAATTTATGAGCCTGCCTCTGTCAGCTTCATTGCATCATTGCCTTCTCAGTATCTGTCTCCTTCTATGCTTTGGGATTTTTAGATGAGTTTTTTGTTTATTTGTTTGTTTGTTTGTTGCCACACATCCTTAAAGACCTCAGGCTACTAAGTATAATGTAAGGTTCATGCATAAAGCAATGTGGATTATGGGTGTTCTGTAATCAGCTGCTTCCCCTATTTAGCAGGTGACTTTCAGGCTCCAATGAGATAGTCACCTTGTCTTCCTAAAATTGTATTAAACACCTAGTCATGAGTGCCCTCTCCTCCCGCATCCCACATCGTGGGTGATCAATCCCCTGAGAAAGCACCAGGTCCACGTGAGCACTGGGATTAGGGGAATCTCTCCTTCCTTCCCATTGCTGTTGGGAAGGTCGGGTGGCAGCAGCCTCCTTTGGCTGTGCCCAGCAAGAGACCTGAGGCCAGGAAAAAAAGAGAGAGAGAGAGCGAGATCTGAGCCCAGATGCTGAAGAAGAAAAAATTAGTCTGTTTTTACCACATTCAAAGAATATACTTTTTGTGTCAGACGATGAATATTTGAAAAAAGATGGGCTAATGAGCTGTAGGAGCAAGTTTTTCTCTAGAAGCCCTGGCTCAGGACATCATGAGAAGTGGCTGGGTTCTTGCTACCTTTAAATAACCTTACTTCAGACCTTGCCTTCAGATTCCCAAGTACGGGAATCGCCTGCACCCTCTAGGAGCTTTCCAGACAGTGACTTTAGACCAGTAAGTCTCACTTGAGCTGCACTTTGGAATCTCCTGGGAGCTTTAAAAATACTGATGTTTGACTCCTTCTCCACCAAGACTGATAAAGTTGGTCTGGGATGTGGCCTAAGCCCTGGGATTTTTAAAAGATCTCTAGATGATCCTAATGAGCAGTTGGGTTAACAACAGCTGTATTCTTGTTTATATTCGTGCTTGCAGACAATTTGATTCATCCCACATCAGTAAATATGTATCATATATTTGTTATATATGAGTCACTGTGGGTTCATGGCAGAAGGCTTTGGGTTGACTGCGAAAGGAAGTGGAAAAGGAGGGAATGCGAAGTTGCTTATAGAAGAGAAAAAAGGAACAGGGTGTTAAGGTTGGGAGCTTAGCCTCCCCACTGAAGAAAAAGAGGTGACAGATTGTAAAAGGGGCACCAGGTTCCTGGTTCCCTGCTCTAACCGTAGGGAAACCTCAGCAGAACGCGACATGTCACCCAAACAGGGACATGAGGAGTCCTGCTGTAAATAAAATGATAAAAATCTAAGTAGGCCCGCAGAGAGCTGGCACATGGTGTCTGCTATGCAGAATCCCGGAAAAATCAATGTATTGTCTGCTCTTTTATTCTTTTCTTAGTGTCCTATTTAAAATACTTTAAACTGCAATTAGGTGACTCATCTCATTTACATGCAAATTTGGGGTGTTATGAAAATTCACATTACCCTTATTTTATCCTTTTTAATATGTGCCCGTCTTGGAGCCTGTGGGCACTAGGTGAAAGAGCAGTGGGGTCTACCTGAATATTCATTGTCCATGATGACTTTTGTGGGCGCCTGCGAGTACACGGTCCGTGGATATCCAGTGCGGTTTCCCAGGGAGAGAGAGAAGCAGACTCGGAGGCATATTGCCCCAGAGACAACACTCTGCCTCTGGGCCGCCAGGAGTCAGCCTCTGGGGCTGTTAGCACTGAGTGACATTGCCCAGGGAGTCTGGGAAGAGTGACAGACAGGCGTGAGGGCCAGAGCCCTGAATTAGGAGGGAGGAGCTGAGTGTGCTATTTCCACACCTTTACAGATACACTGTGGGCACCTTAGTTTTCCCACCTGCAGCTGGGGGGGACCCATTTTCTTTGCCCCTCCCCCTCCTCAGAGCAGAGCTATTTGAAACAAAAACTTACTTCAGGTATACACTTGAGTTTATTGGATGGGATGGGAGAAACATTGCACAGCTTACAAAATAAAGGACTGATGAGTTGTTTTACTCATGAACTGCTTTCTTTTCTTCTCTGATAACACATGTATATTTAATGCACGTGATACATAGGTTGACACCTCCTCGCCCTTCAGAAGTCCTCTTAAATATCACTTCTGTTGGAAAACACTTTCCAGCCCTTGAGGAGAGGTCAGGTACGTACTGTGGGCTTCCTTCCACAGCAGTCTGCACCGCCCTAGAAAGTGCTTCTTGGACTTTGGTATTGCTGGTGTCATTGTCCCTCCTCCCTGCTGGGTTGCCAGCTCCAAGAAGGAAGGGCCCGTAGCTGCCCTGCCGGTCATTCTACCTCTGGGAAAATGTTTTGATGGAAGAGAGACTAAGGGAGAGCAATGCCAGTTTCTGGTATAGCTGCAAAGGCCTTGTCTGACGGCCTCTTGTTAATCCTACAGCTTCATCACGTTTCCATTATGCTTCAAAGGTTCATGGAACCTACAGCTGCACAACAGAACGTTCTTCTGCAGGCCGAGTTAGATCCATTATCACTTACAGTCCCATAGAGCAACCATTTGAAAAGTTTTTCAAGGACTTTGAAATGTATTTATATGCAAACTGCAATCATTTTTCTGTGTTCAATAGAAAATGAATGTCAATGAACATTTTACAAGGCAGGTGATCGGCTAGGCCCCAGTCTGGCACTTTCCGCCCCACGCCATGTCACCAAGGGGCCAGAGCACTGTGGTACAGTCCGAAGAGCACTGTATGTTGGGGTTCTGAATTCAAACCCTGGCTGCCATTTACTAGCTGTGTGACACTATATGAAATACTAATTCTGTCTGAGCCACAATTCATCTGTAGTATGAGGTGCTGATTCTTAGATGCCTGGAAAATAGTAGATGCTCACTGAGTATTATCCCTTCCTGTCTTAATGAACAGAGACATACTTTTATTTTGCCTTATTGATTATTTGAGTAAAAACTTAACAAACTGTTTTCAATTATTTTGCCAAAATAAACCATGATGAAGAGAAGAAAAGAGCTTGTCTCCTACCATATGAAAGGCTAATACTATGTGTTTATGAGCAGGGGGATGGGGCAGTTTAGGGTGGAGAACTTCTCCTCGTCTGGGATGGTATCATCTGTTGCATACTCCCCAGGCAACAGATACTAAACACCACTGTGCCAGCAGAACCAACCAAAAAACAAAGTCCTCAGATTTCCATTTGTCCCCAGGCAGGGGTGAAGGCGTATCAACCTCTGAAGCCCAAGAAATCAGAAGCTAGAAATAGCGGGGCTTTGAGTCCGGAGACCCATCCACTGTTCCCTCCCTGCCACTAGCTAACTGTAACTTTAAATGGGAGCTTAAGTGCCACAAAATGTCCAAGTCTTCTGTCCTCCTGGGCCTGCCACTCTGAGCAGACTGCTAATGCTTGCAAGCTAAAGTATCAAATCCTCTGAACTGTGTGGGTTTTTGCAGAGTTTGGGGCACCTACTCACATCCAAGACCATTAGCATGTCTCTCAGTTTACACACCCAGTGTAGTGTGTCAGTGATCTCCAGTATGGAAGGTTGTCATCAGTTTATCCAGAATACAGCTTAGCTATTTCCTGAGTACTTACTGCCCCACAGCCACATGACACAGAAAAAATTGCTGAACCACTATCAGGAGCTGCTTTGGTTTCCTGTGCAAAATTATCAGGAACTCTAGAGAAGGTATATCTGGAAAGAGGTACCTGATGATATCAGATAGAAAAGACAGTAGCTCAAGGAATCACCATGAGTAGGAACTTTAAAGGATTAAAGGAGTCTGGAGTTGCCATAATATTAAGACTTTAGAGACTGCTATCACTTTAGCTGAACAGTCTGGGAACAAGGTAAACTTATATCTACAATTTCTGGCACAGCACTATTTGCCATTTTTTTTTTATTTACTCAATACATATTCATTGAACAACTCCTATATTAATTTAGACAACAAATATTTATTGAGTATGTATCATGTGCTGGGCATGCTCTAGGTACTAGGGCTATGACAGTGTACAGAAACAAAATTCCTGTATCATGCAGCTTATGTTCTAATGGGGCAAGAATATATAAGACAGTATGGGTATAATGGAAAACAAAAAGATGACTAAAATATGCCTTGTTGTCAAGGACTTTACAGTTTAGGAAGAATAATGTAGTCCATTTTATTGTTGTAGATATTCTAAGCAGTGTTTTTATAGGAAAACTTTCTCCATTAAAACACAAGTGACTTTAAGTGGTTTATTGTTAAATGCAATTTTAAAATACTCAGATGCCAAATATTCCCCCCGACAGGAAACATGTCCTCTTATATAACATGGGTCAAAGAGGAAATAAGAATCATTTAATATAATGTAAATGATTTCTTCAGCAAATTTTATCAGAAATTACATTTTTGAACAGAGGTATTATTGACGAGATAATTCAGGCCTAGGCTTACACTTATCTGGAACTTTCTGAGGAAAGTATTGATAAGGAAAAGAAACTGTGATGGTCTAGATAAATTGGTTAAACCGAATCTCTGAAACTCTCAGGGTTCTCTCCTCACCCTTGCTTAGTAGCAGCAGCCATGTAATGAAACTATGGTGTGATTTACCTTAATTAGCATAGCAATTGCCTCACATTTTCAAAAAGTGCTAATAGATGTTAACTCAAAATAGATTAAAATACCAGACAAATTGCCACTACCTTAAAAAGAGTTACAATAATTTTGAAAATGTAAATTATGGTTATACAGTCTTTGGAGAGAACTATAAAATCCAATCTTTCTTATATTAAAAAAAAATTGTGGCACATGCTTTTTTCCCCTTAAATCATAGTAATTTCTTCAAATGGCACTGCAGCATATTTCTTTAGGAAGATGCATTGCATTTTTCAAATCTCATGTGTAATATAGAAGTTGCCATTGGTAGTTTTCAGGGAAAGGAAAAGAAATTGAATATAGAAAACCAGGGATCATGGGGAAATTATTTTTAAAAACCTCATCTTTATATTCCCTTTTTATACTACATATATTTTATGAGTTGGAACGTAGAAAGATTCTTTTCATTCTAGCAAGCGGAGTTGTGCGTGACAAAATGTCTGCAGCAGTGTGTACGTAGGCATGATGATTTAAAAGGATTTGGACTCCGCTGGTGTCTTACACCGAATCCTTCTCTATAGCACCAAAGCACTTACAGAGTTGATACAAAGAAGAGGTGAGCATAATTTGTACTTCTGAGGAATAAATGAACATAGCTTTAGTAAAAAATTAGTCACACTGTATCACCAGGAGACATTGTAAGTAAAAGACACAACCTTCCCTAGTGGGAGCCTATGTATTTCCCCTGAATAACTCTACCCACCAAAGCTCTAAAATGGAATATTTGCATTTTCCTCACTGCTTTGCTTTCTAGCATTTACAGAGTACAGTTAGCAAAAAGATTGCTTAGAAGACACATTATATCCACAGAGGATTACTGATGCCATTTTCACACAGCTACACGAAGCCAAATTATTGTCTGTTCTTACCCATAACCGATGAGAGCCAGAGAAGTAACACATCATCATCTGTATTCTCAACTACAGGTGTATTTTACTTTTTGCAACAGAAATAGGTAAATTGAATTTTGGTAAATCAAAGAATATATAAAATACATTAGGGGAGCTGACAAAATAAATTAACTCTACTGTGACATTCTTTACTAAAGTGAACAATTATCCCCTAATTTATATACTTCATAAATTCATATCTTCATGTATCACGTTTACTTAAGGTGAATTATATGTCTCTTCCTGGAAAACAGTTATCACATAGAGATATTTTCTATTTTTAAAAATTGGCCCTCCAAAACAAATTGCCTGTCAACCCTAGGTACTAAACCTTGTACAAGCCTGAGTGTAGATTAGAAAAGATGGACCGTAGAAAACAGTCCGTGTTTTTATGGTGGGTTTAAATATTTTCTCTGCTCCATTCTTTTCTCATCTATTTTTAGTTAATAGTTCCTTGAATGCCAAGTGACTTGGACTGGGATTACTTCCTTTGCAATGCAATGCAGATTTTTCGAGGATCCTCTCTGACCAAATGACTTCAGCACTCTCTCTTAGTGAAACCTGCATCCTTCCAAGTTTGTTTATGGCAAGAAGGGGGGAGGTAACGTAATTACAGCATGGGGAGCATCAGTTGAAAAAAAGGGAGACTTTCCTGACAGTGGATGTTTAAAATCTAGAGTATATTATTAAGGAAAGTTCTGGAATCTCCTCCAGAGAGCATTAGAATAGATTCTTCTTGTATATGAAGTACATTCTAAAGATTACTTCTTGTCCTGTGTCAATTTTATTTTGACCATTACAACTAGTGTTATCAAGGTTTATTTCTGAGATCTCTCAGGAGCAGAACAATATTGATTAGGACTATAGAGAAGTGGTTGCCCTAAGATATCATGAAGTAACTCGTGCATTCAATAACCGTTCATTGAGTGCCTGCTGCAATAATAAGAACTACCATTTGGGGGGCCTTTTTATGTGAGGCACAGTGCTAGGTGTATTATTATATTACATTTAATCCTTATAGCAATCCTATGATAAGTACTTTTATCCTGTTTTTACAGTTGAGAAAACCAAATCTTAATGAAGTGAAAGCAGGATTCAAACCTGTTTCTGTTTGGCTCCTAAGTCTGTGATATGAACCACAGTTGCCATGGTTCTTCTCCACTTTGTGCACAGCTCAAAGATAGCTTCAAAGATAAAAGGGCAATCCCTGGTCTCCAGAGGCTTTTATTCAGGTGGATAAAATGGGCAGGAGAAAAGAAGATTGCCAGGCAGTGTGTGAATGCTCAAATGGGGGGCAGACCTTGCAGGGTGCCTGCTATGGGTAGGTGGGGAAGGGGTAGGCACCCCTCCCCCAACCCAACATTGTGGGGAGATAGGGCTGCTTAGGGAGGGCTTCCCTGAAGGAGGGGATTCTTAAGTTGAATATGAGTTGTTCACAAAATTGTTGGTCTTCTTGATTAGTATGTTAGTTTTTGGCTTTGCCTTGTTCCTGGGTTTCTATTGTTTGTTTGTAGTTTGCTATTGTATTAGCATTTACTCACTAATAACTATTCCTGGCTCATCATAGTTCTTGTAGATCTTACATTGGAGCAGGAGAAATAGACACTAAACAAAGCAACTATAAACTAACTTAATAATAGAATAATAAGTACCGTGAAGGAAAGGTAGGCAGTGTTGGAAGAGTGAATGACCTGGAAGTTTTACGTAATTTGGGGAGGGAGCAGTGATAGGGCAGTGATCAAGGTTCCCTGAGGAAATGACATTGAAGCTAAGAACTCAAAAATGAATAGGAAGTAGGCATGAGAAGTGGGGGTGATCGCAATGGAGAAGTGCATTGACAAGCACAAGGCCAGAGGGAACTTGAACAGCTTGATAATCTGAAATTAGGCCTAGTGGCTGGACAGTACCAAAAGTATGCTGGGGGGATAGGCAAGGCGAGATGTTGCATGATTTCTAAGTGTGCTGTTGTAAGCTGTCTGAACTCAAACAGGACTTAGAGCATACATTTAAATTAAAAAATAAAAAGTTATATTACTTAAAAATCCTCTTAAGATCATCAGTTCATATTCTGAACTCTAATTTGTGTATTAGTTTTTCTTTTTTATTCAAAATTATTTTATTCTTGCTTTGAAAAAATATATAATACATTAAAGCTTTATCACAGAAAGAATTAAGTGCATGGCTTGGTTGAATTTGAAATAGAAGTTGATTTAAATACAAGCTACTCTTGAATACAGAAATGTTCTGACAAAGATTAAGTATCATCAACGCAATGTTGAAATATCAACTCTCCATAATAAAAAAAAGATTAATATATAATAGTTTTCCAGATCACTAAGAAGATACTATGTTATTTCAGAAAAGTGCAGGTAACTGAATTTTATGGTCATCATATTTCTAAGCAGGCTTTCAAAGCAAACAACAGGGGTTTGATGTTGTTTTTGGTTTTTCCTGGTGGTCCTGATCTTTTCCAATAATGGACATCAAGAAGGATGCTCAAAAATGTATATCCCAAGTACCTACTTGCAGACTAGCTTACTCAGTATAAATGAAATATTGATGTATTTGAAAATGCCCAAGTGTTCAATAAAGATTTTAAATAAAGCTACCTAAAAGTTGTGGTTCTTAGGTTAATCATTTATTTATCTAAAGGATGAAGAAAGCTGTCTACTTCTGTGATATGAACTGCAATCAGCTTAAAAATAATTGACAAATTAATCCCTTCACAGCACAGCAATTGTAAAGGTGTTAGTTTTAATTAGGCCTGTCTGATTGCCTTGTCTAATCAAGAATCAAGGTGGTATCTTTGATGGTTAAGGTCTATTGGGGCCATCCCTGACCTGCCAGCCATGTATGTTTTAATTATTGATTCCTCACATTTCAGCCCTTTTCACAAAGGGACTTGAAGTTTGCCATACCTTAACATTTAAAGGGAAGAAAAATAAACATCTTCCCCAACACTTCTAGCTAGAATCCTGCGTCTCCTCTCCCTCATTCTATAATTTTTGTCCTAAAAAGGCAGTTAGATTGATGATGAAGTCGATCGTGCGTTAGAATGCTATCTTTCTGCTTCCTTACCTCCCAAGCACTAGATTTTCAACAGATATTGTTAAGATCTTGCCAAGTCACAGTCATTTATGCTTCTAAAAATCATATCTGATTTCTTGATATCATGTCTTTTACAAAATCCCTAAGGGCAAATGTATTCCTGGAGGGAGGATCAGAGGTCAGACGAAAGAGGGCGTGCACACAACACCTCCTCACTTGCTAGGAAGGAGCGAGCGACCAGGCCACAGCACGCCCGCGAGCACCCGCCGCAGCCTGGTGCTGGTGTCCCTGCGCATGATGGTGTTATTCTTTGTTTGCAGGTCAACGAAGTGACAGTGGAACAGCTGGTGCAGCAGTACCCCCACATCACCTTCAGCACCGTCCTGCAGGACTGCAAGAGGACCCTGGAGAGAGCCTACCAGATGGGCTGGACCCCCAACATGTCTGCCGCCTCCTCCTAACACTCCAGCCCGTGCTTAGGTCCGCTTGGATCGTGCAGCAGGGTGGAGGGGAATTGTAGATTTGAGGTGGGCAGTCTCTTGGAAAGAGTTTACCTGTCACCTGTCTGCCTGTGTACCAGAGTGTGTATATTTGTGTCTTGTTTGCATATCTATATACCATAAGTGCAGTTGTCATTTCTTCCCAGGTGAGCTGGCTTTTTTCCTTAAAAATTAAAGATTATAAAAGCCACAAACCATTTAGCTTTTAAGTTCAAAGGCTTATTTCTCTTAAGAAAGAAAAACTTTTTTTAGTATAGAGTCAAAAAATTGGACGTATTATTCTGAGCTTGCAATTGCTGCCACTTAGAGATGTCCAAAAAAGAAGGTCCTTTTTTTTCATGGGATGGAATCGTGCACTTCTGCTGATGACACTTCTGCTGGCGATGACACTAATTAGAATGCTGGAAGCCAGTAGTTTCCAAAATTCCAAGCGCACACACATGAAGGCACTCACAGTCTCTCACATACTGCACACCTGCGTGCACCCATCCACCACGGCAGGTTCTTTCTAGATCATTTCCTGACAGAAGGGCCTTCCTCCAGGCCACTGAGGAAGCATGTCGTCCACTGTGGCTCTGCCTAACTCAGAGTCCACGGGTGGCCAACTTGCTGTCGGTTGAGGGACCTAGGGACTAGGGAGAATAAAGCCTTTTGTAAATTTTTCATAGGGAGGCAACAATCTGAACTCCCCTGGCCAGCTCACAAAAGTTAATTATTCATTATTCTACAAATGCATTCTGTTGAGTACTAAATATTTTAGATGGTTTTACGTTAACATTGTGTTAGCTTTTGTTTCATGGATAGTAACTGGTCAGGATATATTTTAATGATATTTGGAGCTAATCTTAGCATTGAAGCCACCGATGTAATTAATGGTGTGCAGTTATTAAAAAAAAACTACAGATCATTTCATTATTTTGTTGATTTTGGTAATTATGAAATATATGTCTGAGATTTGGGGGGTAGTCACATTAATAGAAGATCAATAAGAAGATGTAAGTAGACAATCTTTCTACTGAATTTTTTTTTGCTTTTGCTTTGCTTTGGGTTTATGAACAGATTTTTTTGGATATATGCATGTTATCAATTTTTGAATAGTTCTTATGCTACTGCAAAGATCTATTGTTAGCTAATATATGAGTTTAAGAAGGAAAAGTTAGAAAATCTGTTCATTAAGATTCTGTTTACACTTGTCAGAAATAAGCATTTCTTTGTTTAATTAAAGATTGCCAGCTTTCATTAAGAAACCCGTCCGTAAATGAATATATGTTTTGATTTAACACATCTTTACAATTAATTCATACTAGGGACTCAGGCTCAAATAACCTTTCCTGTGTCTAGATTCATAATCAAGACAGCAGGGAGACTTTTTGAGCTAAAGAGTGAGTATCTTTCACAGTAGAACTAGAAACAAAAGCCCTAACTTGTGAATTTGCTATTTATTCTTCCCTAAGTGGGCATAATTGTTGTTTGGTCTTGAACAGATATATTGAGGTTTGGGTTTCATTTTCTATAAGTCCCAATATTGCTAAAGTGATACTAGCTGTAAGAAACAAAAGATACCTTTACATCTGAATGCCATTCACTTATTTATAATGATTCCTTTTTGGTAAACAACTGTTTCCTTTGATTATGTCAACGTGTTTCTGATGTGGCATTTTTTGTTTTTAATCCCAATCAGTTAGGAAAACCTAGTCAGCAAGCACCAAGAATATTTTTCCCACAACTAAATGGTTTCTAATTTAATTTGAAAGGAATAAAATTTGTGTAAGAAAAAAAGTGTTTCACATGAATAAACTATATTTCTTCTTACACAATGAACTGTATCGTTTTCATATCCATTTCCCCACCACTAAAAGAATCTTATTTCACAATATTTTAACTGATTTTTAATCCAAAACTAATTTATAAGACAGTATGTATAGTAATAGTAGCTTGAGTGAATATGCAAAAGTTTAATTTTTATATATGTCATACTATATTTTAAATAGTTAAAAAAAGACAAAAGAAGGGAGAGCCATCTATGATATAGATGGTACCATTTCAGTTCAAAGTTGTAATAATCTCTGGAGTGTTACAGTTTGGTTGTCAAATGGTTTCAGAGTGTATAATTAATTTTTTTTAAATGTTGCATTGTTTGAATCTAAAGTACAGCACTATAACATGCTTTTAGCTTGGGGGGGGTGGGGGGTGGGGACTTGCACTTATTCTCTAAAATGTTGACTAATCCATAAAGCCTGATGCAACATAACCTGGAAAACTGCTTTGGTACATTTGTAGAAACCTGTAGAAATATCATATCCAGCCTCAAAGCATTAATCTCAAAAAACAGCCAGAAAAAGCATCACCTTGAGTGATCCTGTGATGGTTGTTGAATGTGTTCTCATTAGATGCTTTGAAATGAGGCTTAAAATAATTTTTCTGGGCAATATAGTGTTTCTTTTTTTGCTTAGAATGTCATAAATACATGTGAACATGTTTAATGCAGGGCTTTTTATCCTCTCCAAAATGTCAACAGTATTTTCAGAATAAAGACTATGAAATATATTGCTGTAGTGGAAAATTCTGGTCCTTTGTCATTAATGTCTTTTTCAGTGGATAAAGAAAATTCACCCGGTTTGTAGTTTCTATATTTACGTGAATCTTTGACCTTGCAATGGGTTGCAATAAAAGAGGAACAAAACACTTGTCTTCTGTTTTATTTTAGAAACAATAAATGTTCTCCTTGCTGCTGGCTGGGTGTGAAGCATGCAGTGGTCTGTGTCCTTGGGTGTTTCACTACAAACCTATGTAGGTGTGACTAACCCAGAGTAACAAACAAGACTGGGGTTACGAGCTTCTAGTTTGGCCGGTGATTACTGAGATAAGATTAAAATTTCAAGGGTTTAAACCAGTGAGTTGTTTAAAATCCCATTCCCTAGTCACTCATTTACATAGCCATTTATTTAATTTTTCAAAAGTAAATAATAAAACATTTATTGAGTAACAATATGTGCCAGGCACTGGGGATTTAAAGACAAATGAAACTCATTCCATCCTCGAGTTGCTCATAGACTAACAAGGAGACATTCCGGGAAACTGGCAGTGACAGTGGAGTACAATAGATGTTACAATAGATGTGACAATGGGCGTGATTATAGGAATGCACAGAAGACAGAGTAGCAGCTTTGGGAAAGGAGAGCCTCACAGAGGAGCTTTTAATGAGGGGTTAAAGAGTAGTGAGAAGTTACTAAACTTTTTGTGGGGAAGGAATGGAGGAGAACCTGGAAAATGGAAAAATATGTGCAGAAGCATGAAGAAATGAGACAGCATTGTAAGTTTAGGGCCCTTGAAGTAACTGAGTATAATAGGAGGGTAAGTTATGTGGGGTGGCAGGGGGAAAAGTTTCTAGGAAAAATACAAAAGTTAATCATAAACTTTTTATGGCCTACTAAAGAGATTAGACTTTGTAGGAAAGGTCAGATTTGCTAGAAAAGCCTGGTCCTAAATTCTTTCAACAAGTAGAAATTTAAGTGCAGGACTTCCATTTCTAGTAATGTGGTGGAAGAAGATCCTGAAAGGTTTTCTGCTATGTAACATCTAAAAACGTTTTTTAAAATATTTTTTAAACCCCTTCTAAATGACTGGATGTGCCTTCAAGAAAGCAAAACAAAGCTTTTGTGGACAGGGACTGAGTGGGAACAGCAGTCTAGAACAAAGGTCAGCAAAGTATGGCCCCTGGGCCAAACATGACCAATGCATATTTTTGTAAGTAATGTTTTATTGGGACACAGTCACACCCATTTTTTACATATTCTCTATGGCTGCTTTCATGCTACAACAGCAGATGTGAGTAGTTGCTACAAAGGCCATGTGGTCTACACAGTCAAAACTCTACAGTCTGGCCCATCATAGAGAAAATTTGCCAACCAACCTGGTCTAGAGGAGTGGTTCTCAAAATATGGTCCCCGGACCAATCCCATCAGCATCAACTGGAAGCTTAATAATACAAATTCTGGGGTCCCACCCCAGACTTACTAAATCAGAAAACACTGCCCAGTACCCTGTGTTTTAGCACATCCTTTAGGTGACTCTGATGCATGTGCTAAACTTTTATCTCTGGAGAGGTAAGCCAGAAACAACAGAATATGGGAGGCCAGGTACGGTGGCTCACGCCTGTAATCCTAGCACTCTGGGAGGCCGAGGCGGGTGGATCGCTTGAGGTCAGGAGTTCGAGACCAGCCTGAGTGAGACCCCGTCTCTCCTAAAAATAGAAAGAAATTATATGGACAACTAAAAATATATATAGAAAAAATTAGCCGGGCATGGTGGCGCATGCCTGTAGTCCCAGCTACTCGGGAGGCTGAGGCAGAAGGATCGCGTAAGCCCAGGAGTTTGAGGTTGCTGTGAGCTAGGCTGACGCCACAGCACTCACTCTAGCCTGGGCAACACAGCGAGACTCTGTCTCAAAAAAAAAAAAAAAAAACAGAATATGGGAGACCATATTGATCATCAAAGCCTAGAGAATGTATAGAAAAGTTTGGGCCAGTCAGTAATTGGGAATCACATCAGAGTCCACCATAAAACCTGGATCCCTGAAAGGCTATACCCTTTTAAAAACAGTGAACTAAAATAACAAAAAATTGAAAAGATAAGATAGTAAGGAAAATAACCATTCTCAGCCTTGGCTATTCATGGATATTTTTTAAAGGCTCCCCTGCAAATTAACAGTCACTGGCTAACATTTGCATGGGTTTAGTAACTGAATCTATAATATTTGCATAGTTTGTATTGCTGATAATTGTATTTTTAAGAGGCCATGTCAGTAATGCTCAGTGCCTGACAAAAGCAAACAAAAATCATCCCTGGAGAAAGGAACCCTTAACCAGGCCTCAAAATAAACCCCACAGATAGAATGCCAGCAAATACAAACTCACATTTTCGAATCACAGAGAACAAAAAGGAGATAACCCAGCATTAGGAGTGTAAGTCAAGAGAAACAGCAAACAATATACCTACATCCTCAAAGACTTCAATATTAAATTTTCAGATACTATAAAATAATTGTTTTATATAAAAAGTTACTTGATATTTAATATATATAAGAAAAAAACTAAAAATGGGCAGATACTTTTTAAAAAACTAGAGGTTTTTAGAAATGGAAAATACAATAATCTAAAATTAAAATGGAAAGTTTGAGTAGCAGAGGAGATACAGCTAAAAGGAGAATTCATAAACTGAAAGACATGAATAAAGTAAAAGAGAATAGAAAAAAAAAGCAGCCTTTTTTCTTCTAAATGGATAATTTCTGTATGGAACACTCAGAGGTTAAGACATATGGAGTATAGTGTGATGCTTTCCAAGATACATCTATCTAATCTTGCAGAAGAAAAAAATAGAATAGGGGAAAGGCAATGTTAAACAGATAATGGAGTTTCCATTGGTTTGTGAAGAAGAATGCAGAAAGAGATTTTGGAGGAGAATATCAGAAACTCAGTTTTTGGTGAGTTAACTTTGAGATATCATTAGACAACCAAATGTTGACTATGCAGATGGATATAGGAGTTCAGTTCAGAGGACAGGGATATAGATGGTATACATGTGGCATTTTAAGCCAGGAGCCAGCCTGTCTGAAGTCATCACTCTTGATCATCATCCATTAGTTTGGGTAGAAAGGAAAGATGTCTAAGGACTGTGCCTTTGGACACTCCAAAATTTGGAAATCAAGTAGATGAAGAAAATTCATCAAAGGAAACTGAACGTGGATAACCTGAGAGCTGGGAGGAAAACCAGGAGTGTATGCTGTCCTGGAATAAAGTAAAGAAAGCCTTTCAAGGAGGAGAGAGTAATCAATCATGCTATATGACGCCGATAAGTAAAGTGAGGGCTAAGAATTGATCATTGGGGTTAGCAACATGGAGATCACTGGCATCTTTGATGAGAACAATTTTAATGATGTGGTGAGGGCAAAAGCCTTACTATAGTGGGTCTAAATTCTATGAGGCATGTCTAACCTTAATATCAAAACCACATAATAATAGTATGAGAAATGAAATTTATAAGCCAATCTCACTCATGGGCATAATGCAAATGATTAGCAATCAAAATGGCCAACTTAGGTTTAGCATGTTGTCTTAGTCGATTCTACTGCTGTAACAAAATACCACAGAATGGATAATTTGTAAACAAAAGAAATTTATTTCTCTTAGTTATGGAGGCTGAGAAATCCAAGATCAAGGCACTGACAGAGTCAGCGTCAGCGAATTGCTTTGCTTTGATGATGGCACCTTGAATGCTGTGTCCTCACATGGCAGAAGGCAGAAGGGCAAACAGGGTCTCCGGCTCTTTCATCCAAAAGGATGGAGCCCTCATGTTCTGATCACCTCCTAGAGGCCCTACCTCTTAATACTGTTGCTTTGGGGACTAAGTTTCAACAGGAATTTTAGAAAGGACACAACGTTCAAATCATAGCACACATTAACAGATTAAAGTGAAAAAATATATGTATGACTTTATCACTAGAGACAACAAAAACATTCAAGAAAATTTAATATGCATTCATGATAAAGAATCTTAGCAAACTAAACTTAGAAAAGAACATCCTTAACCTGACAGAGGTATCCTTACCAAAGACCTAGAACAAAATCACTGCACATTGAAACATAAAAATCATTCTCTCTGGACCCCAGGCAAGAATGTTTACTATTATTACTACTTCTATTTAACATGGTGATTAGAAATTTTAGCCAGCAAAAAAAAGATTTTTTTAATAAATAGGTAAAGACCAGAATGGAAGAAACAAACTTTGAATTATGTACAGCTGGCAGATATATAGACATATTAGACATAGACAACCAAAAATCCAAAGCAATCTATAAATTAGAATTAATAAAAGAGTTTAAAAGTTAGTTGGATATAATGTTAAAATATAATATTTATTTACATTTCTATACACCAATAATAAAGTAGAAAAAATGTAATTTCAAAAAAATACTTTTTACCAAAGAAAGAAGTACACAGAGTAGTGTTACTTTTATGGATAAATTACAAAACAATACTGAAAGGCAAAAAAAAAAAAAATACTATAGAGAGCTAACATGTTCCTGGAAAGAAAGACTTAGTATTCTAAAGATGTCTTGTTTGAAGACAATTCTCCATAGACCTCTTGCACTTCTGCACATCTTGCAAGCAGAAGTACCTGCTGCCTTTGCTCTGGATTATCTTTTCAAGGATGTTTTTATGGTAAATAGCCTTTGAAGACAGATAGTGTCTCCCTCTAGAGCAAAGGGCAGACGTGCTTACTGTCCAGTATATTCATGTTTCCTAAGCTCAATGTTCCTCTCCTGATACACAACCCACTACATATATGGGTTGTCACCCAACCTCTTCATATTTTCCTGTGGGAATTGAGGCTTCAGAATCTGTACAGAAAGAGGCTGATACTCTGGCTACTGCCATTGTTGTAGATAATAAAAAGTCTTGTCTTGGACCCAGGAGTCTTGTGTCTTCTGCCAGCATCCCTGAAACTGTCAGGCTGATGTGTGAGTTTGCAAGTAGAGTAACATCTCAAACCCCTCACAGTTCTTAACATGGCAATTCTCCCCTAACTGATCTATTTATATCATGCAATTCCAAAAAAATCTTAATAAGGTTATTTTTAAAGTCAAATTTAGCAAGCTTATTCTTAAATTCACACAGAGGAACAAAAGGTTAGGAATAGTCAAATCATACTTGAGGAACAAGGTGGTAGGATTTGCCCAATCAGATAATAAGACATTATAAAATGATAATAACCTGTAGTAATTAAAACAACCTGACAAGGGCTTAGGGATAGATAAATAAACCACTGGAGCAAATTAAACAACCCTAACACATACCTAAACAGTGTATTACAGAGGTGACAGTGCAAGTTAGCAAGGAAAGGATAGAGTACTATAAAAATGGCCCTGGTTAAATTGGTTATCCCTAGTAAAGACATTGAACTTGGATCTCTACATTTTACCATACACAATAATTAATAACAGATGAACTAAAAACAAATGGAAAAGGCAAAATTTTCAAGATTCATAGAAGAAAATATAGGATAATATTATTATGACATTATGAAATTAATCTTTATGACCTCAGGGTAGGAAAAAAAAAGACAAAAAAGTGCTAACCATTAAGGCAAAGACTGGTAAATTTATCCATATTAAAATTAAGGACTTCTCTTTAAATGTCACCTTGAAGAGAATGAAAAGGCAAATCACAAACTAAAAGAAAATATATGTAACACAGAAAACCAACCAAGGATCCACATCCAGAATATATAAAGATCTTCAAGTAATCCATTAAACAACAGCTTCCTCTCCAAAGAAAATCCAATAGAAAAATGGAACAAAAGACATAAATGGACATTGCCCTAAAAAGGAAATACAAATGGCCAATAATCACATGAAAAATGCTCAAACTCATTTTTGTTTAGATAAATGCAAATTAAAAATACAAAACTCATGCCCAATAGATTTGCAAAAAGTAAAAGTCTTACATGATTAAGTTTTGGCAAAGATACAGAGCAATGAGAACACTTATACACTGCTGAAGGGAGTTGGAAAAAAGTTTGGCACTATCTTATAAAGGAAAATACACACACACAGCAATTTGCTTCATCGTTATATACCTCAGAGAAACTTTTACACTCGTGAACCAAGAAACATGTACCAAAATATGTATCACAGCATTGTTTGTAAGAGTAAAACCAGAAGTTTTAAAAATATTTCATTCAATGAAATAGGGTAGTAAAAATGAATGAATTACAGCTGCGTTTCTCAGTATGAATGAATCTTAGATACACTTGAATGAAAAAGCAAGGCCTAGAAGAATTCATAAAGCCATACACCATTTTGTTTAGCAAAATGTGGTATATGTATACCATGGAGTATTACTCAGCTATAAGAAATAACGGTGATATAGAATCTCTTTTGTTCTCCTGGAGAGAGTTGGAACCCATTCTACCAAGTGAAGTATCCCAAGAATGGAAAAACAAGCACCACATGTGCTCACCAGCAAACTGGTTTCCCTGATCATCACCTAAGTGCACATTTGGGAATAACACCAGTTGGGTGTCAGACACATGTGGGGGGTGGGGGAGGGGATGGGTGTATACCTACATAATGAGTGCGATGCACTGAAGCTCTGACTCAGGGCGGGGGGGGGGGAGGGGGGGGGGAGGATGGGGGGGCATGGGCAAAATACATAACCTGAACTTTTGTACCTCCATAATAAGCTGAAATAAAAATAAATAAATAAACAGATAAATACGTATTTTAAAAAGGCAAGCAAAATTAAATGATCTGTTATTTAGGAACACAAATGAATTTAGAACAAAGGGGAAAAGGAAAAGGGAACAATTGCAAAATTTCAGAGTGGTTGTTACCTGCGGTAGGGCAGACAGTGGGATGGGATTGTAGGGATTGTGGGCCCACACAAAGGGCTTCAACCAAATCTGGACGTTTTATTAAAATTTTCTTAAGTAAAAGGGTGGCCTCACCAGTATTTGCTTTGCTAATATAAAATGTATATCTATGTTAACCTATGTAACACTACATTACATATTTACAAAACATACTTATATGTAACAAATCATTTTGCATCAAATATTTAAAAATATAGATGAAAAAAGTATACCTTATTTAAATTGATTGATTGACTGGATATCAAGGATTGCTAAGCCTGGACACTAGTTTGCCCACCCATTTGGTAGTGGAGGTTCGCTCTGTGTGAAGCAGACCTTCCACAACTACATGTCTAAGCAGGTGATGGAGGTGGGAGAACCCAGTTGCCTCCCAGTGCTGGGAGTGTAGCATTGCATTACTTCCTGGTTTCCATCTGACCCTCATTGGAATTCTAAGAACAGCTGTTCATGTGGTGCTGAGACAGCTGTGAGAATTCATGTGGCACATCTGTCATGTCATTACCATAGAAATCAAAGGGCCACTATGCCGATTTTGTAACACAGTGGGGGGCCCTTTCATTATCAGTTCATTTTTAATTACAGTAATAAATCTGGTATCAAAACCTCCTAGCAATACAGAGACTTGTCTGATAATGGGATAATCTATAGATGAAATGGAAATTCGGTTAGGGTCAAGCAAGTCTATCCATTTCATTTATATGAGTAAACCACAATTTATTTATCCATACTACCATTGGTGGATATTAGGTTGTTTCCTGTTGGGGCATTATGCTTATTAAAATCAATCCCAGTTTCTTGAGATATTTACTAGGTACAAATGCAGCAAGAGAGACTTCCTCAGTTCCTGAAATGCAACCATCTCCATCAAATAAACTTCAGAAAACTAAAACCATCTCTAAGAAATAACTCTTCAAAGCATCCCTTTCCTATTCTTTTTCCTTGGCTAATAAAAAGATGTGTCAATGCCAGCAGCCCAAGAAGAGAGAAACATCGGAAAGGGCAGGCATTATTTGAGTCAGCTCTTTTATTCACCACATGATGGAAGAGACATTCATGCATTTCTTGAATTTTTTCCACAGTTTGGCATCACTTGAAAGATCTGGAGATGAGAGGCATCAACATCAAGTGGCCTGAGGATACTTGGTTAGACCAGGCTGCTGGGCACTCACTGAGTTTATTCGTCTAGCCTGAAATCTTAGCATGGGGTGACTTGGGGGGGGGTGTGTGCACACACGTGTGTGCACATGTGCACATGCTCACGTGCCTGTGTGCACCATCCAACCATAAGTGACAGCCACCAAATGCAGCAGTCTATTCAGCCTTCTGTGATTAACATAATGGAAAATGGAAAGTTAGTCACTGAATAAAAGATTTTTAAAAAGAACAGTCTTAGATGCTGCCTTGATGGACACGGGTGGCTACTGACAATGGTCATGTTTGTATATAATCCCAAAATGAATGAAGAAAGGACAGCAAGCTTGATTTTGTTGACTGAAATGATGCTATTGTATTTTTAAGTAACATCTTGCAACCGAGTCACTTAGTAAGTGGGAGAAAAAAAGCAATCTGGATAATTGGCTTTAAATGAAGCTTTTATTAAAGTGTTTCTTCAATTCCAAATCAAAAATTGGATTACAATACAGGATTCATGGATATAGAGAGGCAAATACTGGGAAGCACGTTTACCGATAACTTAAATAATTGAACTTAATGTGAAAATTAAGCTACAAGCACCCCTATTATTAGATAATTCAGATGACTGAATTTGCTCTAAAATAAACTATAAAATAGGAAACATACTTGTCTTAGAACAAGTTTATACTAATGGATGTTTAGTCCACTTTTCTACTCTTTCCCTGTGGCTGCTGTTGAATGTTACTGTCCCGTTTTCTTCCTTGCCCTATCTCATTCTTCAAATTAACCAAAGATACTAAGAAAATTAGTGATTGGAATCTTCACATCTCCTAGAGTTAGTGATGCATTTGAACATGATCTCCAAACATAGAACTGGGAAGAAGAACAGACGATTGTGGCAGGGAGGATTAAATGAATTATGTAAAACACTCATGATGTTTTAAAACATTATGTTGTGAAATATACAGCATAGAGAAAAGTACATATAACATGTCTCGGTACAGTTGTAATATGGTTGTGAAGCAAACACTGTGCAAGCCCCACTCGATAGAACCTCACGGGCCCCCTGGAAGTCCCTGCCTCACATGCCCCTCCCAGACCCCGGCATCTCCCCACCTCCAGATGTAACCACTCTCCACCCTCCTTGTTTTATTTTTGTTTCACCAATCTAGTGTACATGAAAATGTAGTTTGGTTTTGCCGTTTTGAACTTTATACAAAAGAATAATACTGTGTGTATTGTTTTGTGACTTTCGTTTTTTTTGCTTGATAGGGTTTATAGGACCCATCCATTTTGTGGTGTGTAACTCAAGTTTACGCAGTTTCATTGCTACATAATTGTCTTAGTCCATTCGGGCTGCTATAAAGAAATACCATAAACTGGGAAGCTTGTCAACAACAGAAATTTATTTCTCACAGTTCTGGAGGCTGGAAAGTTCAAAATCAAGGCGTCAGCAGATTGGGTGTTTAGTGGGGGCCTGTTTCCTCATAGGCAGAGCCTTCTCACCGTGTCCTCACCTGTGGAAGAGACAAGGCAGCTTTCTAGGGCTTCTTTATAAGCTCTGCCCTCATGACTTAACCATCTTCCAAATGCCCCATCCTCTGACCTTTACCTTGGAGTCAGAATTTGGGAGGACATAAGCATTCAGACCATAGCAATAATATTCCACTGTGGGGCTATGCCACTATTTATTTAATATACTATTGAAAAGCATTTGTTTTGTTTTATCTTGTTTTTCATTGTGGGACAAGTATAAACTCTGCTGCCAAGAACATTCTTGTACATGTGTCCTAGTGCACCCAAGCACATATATCCCCAGAGTATGTACCTATAAAGAGGCATTGCTAGTATTTGCATATCTTCAATTTTATTAGGTGATGCCACACCGTTTTCCAAAGGTGTTGAATCAATTCACATCTTTACCTGCAGTGCATGGAAATTTCTACTGATGGCCTATTTGCTTCTGATTGTCATGTAGTGGTGTCTTATCATGGTTTCAGTCTGCATTCTCCCAAATATTTAAAAAACTGGATACCATTTCCTATGTTTATTGGCCACTGAGGAAATAATGTTTGTAAAGTCCTTTAAACCAACATTTGCTTTTAGAAACAGACAGGAAAGGGTTAAAAGAACTGCCACAGTTTCAGTGTGGATTATAGCTGTTGGGGCAAAAACCACACAAAGAAGGCAAGGAAGGTGAGGGACTCTTTAAGAGGTCAATAGATGAAAAAGACAAAGCTTTCTTCTCCCTTCACCTTGTGGTTTTATTACATCATGATGTATGGAAGGAGGCCATTACCTTGGGTTTAAATGAGAAGTCCCAGGGATCTCAGCAGTGCCTCAATTTAAGATTGTGTGGTTACTGTGATGACATAATTTAATTAAATATCATGTAACCCAATGAAATAAGAATGGGAAAAAGAGTTGTCATTCCTCTGCTCTGAAAACAAAGTTGAATGAATGCTTTGGAAATCTAGATGAAAGGAAAGTCACAAGAAAAGCCTGTCCAATTAATTGCAGGGAACACAAGATGTAGAATGTGGAAAAAATTATAAAAACCTAGAAAAATTTTGCATTTAAATTGCTTCAGAAATGCATTTAACCATAATTCCATAATATGATCTAATATCTATTCTAGTCCATTTTCTATTTTCTCCAGTTGTACCAAAAATTCTTTTATAGCTTTTCTTTTTTAACAGTTAATTTTCTTAGATGTAATAATGACACTGTGGCTATGTAAGAGAAGTTCTTTATTCTTTTTTTTTTTTTTTTGACAGAGTCTTGCTCTGTCACCCAGGCTACAGTGCAGTGGCGACATCAGACTCCTGGGTTTAAGCAATCCTCCTGCCTCAGCCTCCCCAGTAGCTGGGATTAATAGGCACACACCACCACACCCTCCTGACTAATTTTTCTATTTTTTGTAAAGACAGGGTCTCAGTCGTGCTCAGTCTGGTCTTGAACTCCTGGCTGCAAGCAATCCTCCTGCCTTGGCCTCCCAGAGTGCTAGGATTACAGGTGTGAGCGTCTGGCTGTTCCTTATTCTTAAGATGTACATATTGAAGTACTTCAGGGTAAAGTGTTGTGACTCTAAACTCACTTTATGTATGAGTGTTTGTATATGGGGGCCGGAGGAGAATGTGACAATATGTTAAAGTTGTTGAATATAGGTGGAGGCTAAAAGTGTGTATTGTTATTCTTTCAATTTTTCTGTAGGTTTGAAGTTTTTCAAAATAAATATCTGGGGAGAAAATGCATTTAATTTCTTACTCCTTTTTAAAGAAATTGAGACTAGAAATCATAGATAACATATTACGGAGACTGTTTATACAAGAATGACACTGTGGAACACAAATGAAAGAAAAAAGGCCTTGACCGTGCATCAAAAGATAGGCAATGAATCTGCACACGTGTGCGCACACACGCACACACACACGTATGCACATGTATTTTTATATGAAAGATAAAATATTGGAAATATTACATAAATATATATATACCTTTTTGAGGTCTTTTTTTATTTAAGACTAAATTAAATACAGGAGTTTTATTTTTGTTTTTCATTAATCCTAGTGCGACAATGATTTAAAAAGTAGGAGGTAGAGTTTCTATCATTTTAGGGAAATTATGGAATCTACTTCTGGTGATATTTTGATCATATACACTTTTTTTTCAATTAAATAACCAGCTAGCTGTTCTGTTAACCATGCTGATAAGAGGATGTTTAGTGTATCTACTTAAACCAAAACAGAGTAGAAAAATCATGATTTAAAAAGTGCCAATTTTTTTTCAATTGAGGTATGATTTACCTATAGTAAAATACATATACGTTACAGTACAGTTCTCTACATTTTGATAAGTGTCTAAACTTGTGTGACAAACACCCTAAATGTGCTACACAATATATACAAAACAAAGTTTACAATTTGTGTGCATGTGTATGTGTGTGTATATACCACCCCAGAAATTTCTCTAATTCCCTTGCATCACCACAGGCATTTGCTGTTCTGAGTTCCACTGTGTATTTTTTTTTTTTGCCTGTTATTGAGCATCTTATGAATGGAATAAAAAAATATGTGTTCCTTGTGTCAGAATTCTTTCTCTCACTTAATCATTAATAGACATTTAGGCTGTTACCAATTTTTGACTATTATAAACAAAGGAGCTATAAATACCTTTGTATAAATCTTTTGGGGGGATATGTTTTCCTTTCTCTTAGGAAAATGCCTAGGAGTAGAATTCCTGAGTCATAGGATATGTGTATACATACAAACTTTTATAAGAAACTGCCATACTGTTTTCTAAAGTGGTTGTAGCATTTCCCACTACTACCAGTAAGAATAAGTATGAATTCCAATGACTCCGTATCTTCGTCAACATTTGGTGTTATCAGTCTTTTAGATTTAGCCATTTAAAAATGTATGTAGTTAGTTTCTCATTGTAGTTTTAATTTCCTTGCCCTGATGACTAATGACGTTAAGTATATTTTCATGTGCTTATTATCCATCCCCATGTCTCCTTTCGTGAAGCATGCGTTTATGTCTTTGATCTATCTTGAAGTAATGCTTGCATTTTAGCATCATGTGTTTCCTCACTGAATCATGTTATTTTTGTTTCTAGACTTTTTATCATGTTTCAGTCATTTATTTGTCTATCCTATGCCAACATCACATTGTTTTGATCACTTTAACTTTCTAGTAAACCTTGAAATCAGTAGCATGAGTCTGCCAACTTTGTTCTCCTTTTCCAAATTTTTTTTTATTAATCTAATTCCCTTGAATTTCTATATACATTTTAGGATGAACCTATCAATTTCTAAATAAAAAAGCTTACTGGAACCTTGATAAGGATGTGTTTCAATGTCTATATTAATTTTGAGATAATTAATATCTTAACAATATTGAGTCTTCTAGTAAATGAACAAAATATATTTCTTTATTTATTAAAATCTTCAGTTATTCTCAGCAATGTTTTGTAGCTTTTAGAGAAGTCTTGAATTGCTTTTTATTAAATGTATTCCTATGTATTGTATGTTCTTTATGCTACTATAAATGAAATTTTAAATTTTTTAAGTTGTTACTACTCATATGTAGAAGTGCAATTTATTTTTGTATATTGCCTTTATATCCAGGGACCTCGCTAGATTCACTTATTCATTCTAAGTAGTTGTTTTACAGATTTCTTGAATTTTTTAATCCAAAAAAATCATATCATATACAAATAAAGACAGTGCTTATTTTTTTTCCAAAATTTATGCCTTTTTTTTTTTTTAACTTGCTTTACCGAACTGGCCGTGACCTCCAGTGCAATATTGAATAGACAGGGTGAACTTCTTGTTCCAGATCTTAGGAGGAAAGCATTTAATCTTTCACAAGTAAGTATGATCTTACTGGTAGGGTTTCGTAGATGCCCTTCATAAATTTAAAAAGTTCATTTTTCTTTTTAGTTTGTTGATAGCTTTTATTATAAATGGGTATTGAATTTTGTCAAATGTTTTCTTAATCATTTGATATCTATTCTCACATTTACCATTTCTGGTATTCCTCATTACTTCATGTCTATATAAATGTCTTCTAATATTTTTCTTTATCCTGAAAAAATTCTTTCTAGTATTTCTTGAAGATGGATTGATGTGATCATAGAGATTCTCTCATTTATTTTCCTTTGTTATAGTATGGCCTCTATTTTCTGAAAAGGTTTATGTAAAATTTCTTAAATGTTGGAAAAAGTTCCCCAGTGAAATGTTATGGGCCTGGAGTTTCTCTGGGGGAAGGTTTTCTATTTTCTTTTTTTTCTTGTATCAGTTTTTTATTGCTTCTAAGTTGTAGAATTCATTGGCATAAAGTTGTTCATAATCCCTTGTTATCTTTTTAATGTTAGGATCTATAGTCATGTCCCTTTTCTACCTTGCTGTTGGTGATTTGTGTTTCTTTCTAACAAAGCAAAAACCGAGTCTCCATCCACAAGTTCAAGATCATCATCCAATAATTTAATTATCTGATGGAAAAAAGTCAACAATCTACAGAGGAAGATAACAGAAACCAGAATCACTACAACATCCTGGGTATAATAAAAGACTACTAGATACATAAAGGAAAAGAAAAATCTAATCCATAGTCAAGAAAAAAAATAAGTCAATTGAAATAGACCTGATATGATTTAGATTTTGGAATTAACAGACAAAGACTTTAAAGAAACTATCATAAATATGTCCAAGTACTTTGAGGGAGAAAAATGGTCATAATGAGTGAACAGATGGGGAATCTCAGCAGAGAAATGGAAACTATATTTTTAAAAAAAGAAAATTCTAGAATTGAAAAGTACAATATCTGAAATAGAAAATTCACTGGATGTGGGCATAAGAGCAAATGCAAGTTGGCAGAAGAAAGTGTCAGTGGATATGAATATATAGCCATAGAAATGATCCAATCTGAAGAATGGAGAGAAAAAAAAGAACAAAGCCTCATGAGCCTGTGGTACCATATCAAGCTGTATAATATATGTGCAACTGGAATCCCAGACAAAGAGGAAGAAAAAAGGGGGGTGGCAGGGGAAATATTTGAAAAATTAGTAGCCAAGTCCCCATAACTTGGAGGGACTTAAACTTGCCGGTGCCAGCAGAGCTGAACCATCTTTTTAATCTTTTCAGCCTTCCAATTGCTGCTTTTGTTGGGCTCTGTATTGTCTCGCCCTTGCACGCACAGAACAGGAGTCCGCGAAGAATCTGCCGAGTTCATATGTAGATTCAGAGTTTATATGTAGGTCTCTTTCATTCACAGGATTTTCTCACTCAATTTCCAGCCTCATGGACAGCCCCAAACTCCATTCTCTGACCCTTCAAGTCTATGAAACAGCAGCTTTCTGCCCAGCTTCTAACCTTCCCTGTACTGTTAGACTGGGGGGGGTCTCCTCAAGGGAAAAGCCCTGTAAAAGTAGATCTTACCCAGTGAGTGTGGCTCCTCTCTTTAAGTGGTTGAATCCCCTTTAATAGCTATCTACTTTCTATTGTTCTCCGGTGACTTCAAAAGACATCCCCCTGTCAAGAGTTTAATTGTCATCTGTGGGAGGGTCAGTCTAATACAAGCTGCACTACCACTGCCAGAACCTTACTCCTCATGTGTTGGTTTTAAAGAGACCAAATTTAGATACCCTGGTCTTTTAATACTACATATGTGCTGTCTACACTGGCAGAGGCAGCTCATTGCCTGCCAATACCCATATTCTCTTTCTTCCTCAGTAAAAGAACCCCAATTTGATGTGAAGTCACAAGGCACACTTCTTATGCAATATAAATTCTGGCTAAGGGAGACATGAGCAGAAACTGTTAGAAGGAACTTTGTGGAAGTCTCCTTATGAAGAAGCAGACGGCAAAAGAAAGCCCATTTGCCTTCCATCTTTCTCTCCACGTTCCAGCATGGAATGTGGACATAATGGCATCCATCTTGGATTGGGAATTGACCACAGAAAGATGGAACAAAAAGTTAAAAGCAGAGTAGACCTCTACTTTCTACCACACCAGATATGCTGACCACTAGGCTTCTTGTAAATAAATGAGATCATTTTTACCTTGTTCCAGCCAATGTTAGTAGTAGTTGATGCCAATCCTAACTGATATAAGTGCAATGAGGCTCTTGTAGGAGTAATGCATCAGTAAATACAAGTATATCCACTATCTACAACTTTTATCAGGGAAGAAAGTAGATGAACTAGAGGGGTCATTAGCCTGAAAACCAGGAGACCTGAATTCTAGTCCTGCTTCACCCGACTATATCTACGTATTTCTGGGCAAGTCCCCCTCTCTGGGGCCATGGTTTCCACATCTGTATCTCTAATTTTTCTCCTCTCATTCCACTGAAACTCTCCAGGGTACTGATAACATTTTTGCTATTTTAAAGAGCTATGGAGCTTTATACATACATGTAATTTTTTAAAAATTTGATCATGAGCCTTTACTTACAAACAAAACTCCCTCTACACCTCATTTTACAGAAACATTTTGTGACCAAAGCCAAAGAGACTGTGTGCCCATTGATCTTTGTCTGTTGACTTTGTGTTTTGAATGGAAAGAAAAAATTTTTTCAAGGTATCTCTCTGCTCACAAATAGATCCCTAATCTTTTAAGAGGCTAGAAGCAGCTGAAGGCACAAATAAAACACATTTTCAACTGTGCTGAGGCTCAGAGCTATAGTTGAGATGATGAAATGGTTTTATTTTCTAGATGACTATTTTTCAAGCTAGAAATATGTTTTGCATCAGTGATGTGTTAAGGTCAAGTCAAGAAAAGAGACAATATGTCCCATGTCACGGAGACCAGGATAATGAGAGTGTTCTCTGGGAGCCGGCTCAGAAGCTGTTCATTTCACCGGCAAAAGGTTATACCAGACAGATTGGTTCTCATGCGATGTCTTAAATTAAACTGCTGACATGGTCTGCCTCAAAGTAGGAAGCATACGTGTTTGCCAAACAGACCCCAAAGTGAATCCCTGTTTGAGAGAGTTGGTTCCTTTATCTGCAACCTTTGAGGCTTTTCTGTTTTTAAGGTCTGCTTAGGAATTAAACAAGGTTTTCCACTGCAGAGCAGCTGCTAAGGTGTTCGTGAGGGAGGCCCGGTGGATCCGGAGCATGGTGGTGTGTCAAGTGCTGTGGGACAGAAGCTACATAAATGCCTGGTTTCTAAGTAGAATTTAGAAACATCGCACATACAAGATGCACGGGACGGTGGAGAGGAGTAACTGGAGATGGCAAGAACTGACCTATATGAGATCCGCTCAGCCATTCCCCTCCATTGCGGCCACCGTCATCCACCACCAGAGCTACAAGAAGACCAGCTGTCACGGTGAACGTTCTGCAGACCCTACCCCAGGTACCGGAAACAGCATTGGACCAAGATCCCCAGAGGATTCAGAAGAGAGGATTAGCCAGGCACAGTTCTAGGTTTGGGGGGTGCAGCAGGGAATATAAAAGACAAATCCTGCTTGCATTGCATGCACGTTGTATTGGGGGAAGGGAGAGAGGCCAGGAAAGAAGCAGAGAAGTAAGTCTTAGTATTCCTGATGGTGATCATGTCAGGGCGGGTAGAGGAGAGGGGGTGTCATGTACAGTGAGGGTCACTACTTATAAATGGTGGTCGGGGGGCCTTTGCTAAGACGGTGAAATTTGGACAGAGCTATAAAGGAAAAGAGGAAGCAAACCACTGAGTGAGTGGTCAGAAGACCTGAATTCCAGCCCATCTGCCTCCCTCTCTCTATGTATTGCGACATTTCGCAAGCTTCTTAGATTTCCTGAACTTTGGTCTCCTAGGAATACAAATGCTCATGATGACTAATTCATGGGTGATTTGTGAGGCTCAGAGGTATAAAGAGCTGAACTTTGAGCACTTAATCTGTCTTCCCTGAGCACCATCCACAATTTGTGACCTCACTTGCCAGAATGGAGTCCCCACCACCACTGCCCCTCCTGTAGACCATCCCTCACTGATGTCCTATCTGGACACCCCCCTCACACCTCCTCCTTGTCACAGTTTCATCCCCATGACCGAGGAATTTAATATCCCCTCTTCTCTAACATCTCCATGTACCTTCTCCCCAGGCTGTGGTCCTTCCCCAGGGTGAAAGCCACCTCCAGTTTCCTCTGGCAGAAAGTGTCCCTCTCAACTCAGCGGTTCTGGTCGAGTTTATATAAGAGATTTGGGCCAGGAGCGGTGGCTCACGCCTGTAATCCTAGCACTTTGGGAGGCCGAGGCGGGTGGATCGCTTGAGGTCAGGAGTTCAAGACCAGCCTGAGCAACAGCGAGACCCCATCTCTACTAAAAATAGAAAGAAATTATCTGGCCAACTAAAATACATATAGAAAAAATTAGCTGGGCATGGTGGCACATGCCTGTGGTCCCAGCTACTCGGGAGGCTGAGGCAGTAGGATCGCTTAAGTCCAGGAGTTTGAGGTTGCCGTGAGCTAGGCTGACGCCACGGCACTCACTCTAGCCAGGGCAACAAAGCGACACTCTGTCTCAAAAAAAAAAAGAGAGAGAGATTCGGATCCTCCTTGCTCCCATCGGTTGGGGCTGTACAACGCACACAGTGTCTGTCTCCTTTTTGATTCCTGGAGCTACAAGACTTGGCACGCTCAGTCCCTCTGTCCTGACTGCTGGGTGGGCAGGTAGAGGGACAGCAGCACTGCCACACGGGAAGAGTGCCCCACAGATGTGACGTGACGGGAGAGACCCGAGGGGGCTGTGCTGCAATTCCTGTCCTGGAGTTTATCCCTCACCAACAATAAGTTCTTTCTCATTAATTTGAGAGAATGTCTGTATTTGGGGTTTCTGTAATCTTATTTTGTGTTTCAGTTGAGTAAGTGTTGCTGAATATCTGTAGCATGTGTGATAATTTTTTGTAAAAAACTCAATAAAAGAAACATTAGCATAGAAAAATATTTTATGTTGTGTAAAACACTTGGCTGAGGAAATGTTTTAATGCATTATATCAACATGCTGCAGACTCTCAGCAGTTAGATTATGAGCAGAACTCTGTTTAGCACTGAAGGAGACCCGAGTCCACAGTGCCAGGCTGGGGCAAAGGGCACTGGGGTGGCCGGATCAGAAAAGGCCTGGGTAGCAGGTTCTCTTCAACGAAACCAGCCCTTGTTCAGCACCTTCAATGCAAACCATTGTTCTGGGTGCCTTAGAAGACACATTGATGAAAAATACATCCAACCTACCCTCCCGTGGCTTTTACTAGCTAGAGCTGGTCCGGGTATAAACATTAATGCATTTGGCCCATCTTTGTGGGAGTTACTATGAGCAAGGCACTGTGCAGGATGCTGGGAAATAAAGATAAAAAGATGTGGACCTTGCCCTTTGGTGCTGGTTCTAGCAGGGGTGAGGAGGCATGATCACAGGTTGTCATAAAATGATATCATATATGACAAGTGGTAGATTTTGACATTAATGATTTTATATCATATTTTTAACTCAGCATCTCACAGCACTTCACAGCCCTGTTTGACGGGCTTTTATTCACAGAGTTTTGGTGACTTACAGAATTGCAAAGGTCGTGCTTCCCCTTTCTTGTTCATGCTGCCGGCTCCGCTGACAAGGCCCCCTCGCCCCTTGCGCTGCTGTCTTCAGCTGACCTCACGGGCACCTCCCATAGTAAATGCTCAACAAACATCTGTGCATGGAATGGACAGGACCTGCTGTGTGCTTGCTGAATTTTGTGCTAGTACCCCCTCCATTTAACACACCTGTGGTCTCCTGACCTTGATCATCACTTGAACTGCCCATGACCCACCCTGTAGAAAGGAGACGTTTAATAATAGCACCCGCTCCACCTGGCAGGACAAACTGCCCTGCATTCAGACTTCAGTTCAAAGTCTCAAGGCTTCCCTGGCAGAGGCTACAAACTGGCAGAATCCGGATCACAGACATCAGTCGTGTTTTGTTTCTTTGAAAACATTTAGTTTTGAAAGGTTGAGACATTGACCACCAACTCCACTTCTAGTATTCTCTGCCAGCACCTCCTTCTTTTATATGACCTGACTGGAAACTGAAGACATTTGCACTGTCAACCCCTGGGGGCCAGCAGTCCTTGACTCAACCCTTCTTGATGCAGAGCCTGAATTTTCAGTGGCGTGTAGACCATGGCTGTCGAAGTCCACGCCATTCCCATAACACGAAATTTAGCACTGCAATAACCTCTACTCCCAGCTCATCAGAAGAAAAGCTGAACATCTCACTCCACTTCTGAAGGGTTGCTGATCCCTGACCTGCACAAATGCAATAGCATCGAGAAAACACTGGGGGACAGATCACGAGGGCAGCTGAGAATATTGGAGTCTTAATACGCTACAACTCAGCCTTTAAGAAAAAAATCCTGTGACTTAAAAGCACCAGTTTTTTCCATTTTGCATAAAAATAATCTAACGTTGGAGTAAAAGAAATAGGAAGTATATCAATTTTTAATAAATACAAGCCACAAAATAAATTTAATAAATTATAAATGATAAAATTATTGAAAAATTAAATATTAAACATTCCCACATAAAAATGGAGAACATTTATTAATTAGGGAACATTTTCAGAGTAATACTTGCACTTTAAATGCTCTTAACTTTTTAAATCTGCAATGTTGTAGACCTATAGGAAATGGTCTTGGTATGTTGGCACAGCTGGTCACACCGGAGGGATGACACGACCTGTCAGTTCCTGGCATGATGGTCAGTGTGGGGTGGGCACAAGATGGTTGGGACAGAGGGTAGGAAATGGGGCCAGCAATGAGATTCCCAGGACTGGAACTCAGGGAACAAAGTAATAGATTTCTCTTTTCCTGTTTGGATTTGCAAATACAGGGAAGAACAGCTATTATTTGATTGAATATTTCTGGAAGAAAGGTCCATACAGATATGTCTGCTTCTTTTCCAGGAAACTTGAGGGCAATTCCTAGTCCAGATGTTCTTATTCCAGAACTTGGACTGGAAAAGATAGGAAGAACAGATGATGAGAGAAGGTATCTGGAGACGGACAAGCTTTCAGTTTTCCTCTCCTCAGATTGCTGGGGTGCTTTTTTCTGTCACCCCCTCAGCTACACACAGTTATTCTTTGGATCCTCCCTGCCACAATTCCCCTCACCCCACAAGGGAAACTCAGAGGGCTCAACTTGTAGAACCCATGCACCAGGAATCGTGGCATGGCTTAGGTTGCATGCCACCATCAGGCCCCGAGAAACATCATCGCATCTCATTGCACTGTTTCATGAGGTCCCCTGAGTCATCTGAGGCGAGGGAGAGGGACATGCGCTGTGTGGAACCCCCTTCCTGGAGGGACTTCGTGCCGTCTGCAGGGACTAGGTGAAGTTAGCAGCCGGCGCCAGCTGCAGCTCCATCCTCAACTGCAGAAGCCACTTCCCTAGACTTGCTCTTCCAGGGCAGACTGCACCAGGCTCTGATAGGAGACTCATTCCAGAATGCCTGCCAGGGGGCCAAAGCTTTGTTGGGCCTGTGTTGCAGGCCACCTTCTTCCTCTGATCAATCTCGTCTCTTTCCCCTTCTCTTTGTAGCTATTAATCTCTAATAAATGTCTTGCTCTCCAAACTCTGTGTCAGTGACTGCTTCTGCAATGCCAGCCTTGCACCAGCGGGGACTGAGAGAAGGCTGAGAAAGCAAGTGGAGATAAGACCAGGTTTTGAAGCTGAATCACTCACCACCTGGCTGGCAATTAGGGCCTGTTTTTCTGGTGATAGGTGGAGCTCAGACGGCCTCTGCACCAGGTGGTAGTCCTGTTGTTAAAACTTTTATCAGTGGCGATTTGGGACGGCGTGTTAGTAAAAGGGAATGTCTTAGTGAGAGCAATTTATAAGGCCCCTGACACTTACAAAGATGCAGACATAAAGATAGTGGGATTGGATGGCTATTGCTAAGTGTCATTAATACTCTACAAAAAGATAACGAACAGCTGAAGATGAGTAAGTGTTAAACCAGGGATGTTAAGCCAGAGGGCTCCTTTGCACACAGTGGAGCTCTCATCTTCCCTGGGTGGAGAGTGCAGAAAGCCAAGGACCAAGCCAGGGGCTTCAAGCCAGAATGGCTGAAGCAACCAAGACAGGTCTGTTAACCCAAGGTCAGGACACTGGTTGGGAAACCTGGGACTTTGCCATATGGAATCAGGACATCTAGGTGGATGACCCCAAAGAAGTCATGGCAAACTCTAGTGGGAGAATAACAAGGTAGGCTCCTGAGGTGCTACAGCAAAGTCACCTATCTTCAAACAAGAATGATGCACCTGTTGAGATATTAATACAACTCCTGGCATGCTAACTGGACCATACTAGAGACAGTTTCCCCAAGACTTTCCAGCTTTTCTAGTTTTAGCATTGAAAGTCTCACATTATGGGAAACCCACCTGTTCTGTGCAAACTGTGACAATTGGCCACACTAAGCACGGGACACTGAGTTACCACGCAGCCTGAACTGCCCATGGTCCTTCAGGTCCTGTTGACCCACCATATCGTAAGGCCAGGCAAGCCCAGCAACAACCCATCATAAGAGGGAAGTGACACTTCTGGGTCAAGCACAAGTAGGACCAAATACACAAGCCGGCTGCAGGAACAGGCACCCAACTCCATGGCAGCCACCACTGCTGCACATGCCCCTGCACCAGCTCTGGCGTGGGTAGGGTGCAGCGTATGACCAGCTGAAAACGGAGGGAAAGCCTGAGTTTGGTTTACAGATGGTTGGCAAGGTATGTAGGTGTGAGCCAAAAATGCATGGCAGCTTCAGTATAGCCTCATCAGCAGTGGCTTTGAAAGACAGTGTCTAGGGACAGTATTCTTCAAGGGTGGTTTCAAGTGTATACCTGGCCATGAAATTGTGTAGAGAAAGAAACGAGGCAAGATTAGAGTATATAAGGAAATGTGGGCTGTGGCAAATGTCCTGGCTTGCTGGTCAGGTATTTTAGGATCTTTGTATCCAGGGGTCAGAGATCAAGGTCAGTGGCAGGGGTAACTGCCCCATCATAGGAGGGGTCGGGGGATGGCTGTGTTACCCCCGGGGCAGGGAGGAATATGCAAGGAGCCCAGCTGGATGTCTCTTCCTGTCCCCTTGCCCGACTGTAACCGTGAGTGGACAAGGTCAGCACCCCTGGCCAGAGAAGGAAGGGTGACCAGAGGCTCCAGCCACCCAAAGAGGGTGATCTGGGCCCGTCACCCAGGTGAGCAGAGGCGGTGCCTGAGGGTGAGTGGAATCGAGACTTAACAGTGGACTAGGAGGCTGTGGATGTCAACTGTGGGCCCCCAGAGTGCCTGCCCTGCTCAGACAATCCCATGCGGGCTATACCAGTTCACTAACTTCCCTTTTCTAAGCTTCCTCTCAGGAAGAGAGACCCACGGAAATCCTGGCAGAGCTGCTCCCTGAACTTACGGGGAGAAGAGGGTTCAGGCAGCTGGTGGACAGGGACGCACCTCCCAGATCACCCTTCGGGGAAGCACTTGTCCCCCAGCTGTGGGCAGCACGGTGGACGGGCAGCTCCCCTGTCAGCTTTGTCACGGGCTGCCCAAACTGCAGACGGCTGCCTCGCTCAAGGTCCCGCTGTGCCCAGGGCAGCTCTCACCGGGCTATGAGCAAGGAAGAGTGTACGAAGGCCTGGCCATTGCGGCCCCACACTGTGGCCTCCGACTGGCAGTACTCACTCCACGGCAACCGCCGGGCTGGCTGAGGTTGGTTGTTCCTGCGCCAGCATCGCTTCTCCCTCTGCCTAATCCTCCTCGCTCTGCCTCCCGTTCCCAGCTATGAATGTTATCCGCTGGAAACATCTTGTAGCCCAAACTCTGTCTAAGCTTCTGCTCCTGGAGAACCCGTTCCATTTCCAGGTCTGAAAGAACCTCTGGCCCCCGAGCCAGCTGTAAAGGGCAGGAGATAAAGATTGCCTCCCAGTCCTTGTGACGGATGCTTAGGAAGTCACCTTGCAGGGAAGGGACTGTCCTGGAGCAGTCACTGGCTAGAATGGGTCAAAGCAGTGCTATCATACGGCAAAGTGGAGCTTTAAAGAAAAGCTTCCTAAATGTGCTCTTAGGTGATGATCAGTGAAACCAATCTGATGGTGAGTACACGTGGTGCTTATTTTTCCATTCTTGGGATAGTTCACTTAGTAGAATGGGTTCCAACTCTTTCCAGGAAAATACAAGAGGTGCTAGATCACCACTGTTTCTTATAGCTGAGTAGTACTCCATGGAATACATATACCACATTTTATTAATCCACTCATGTATTGATGGGCACTTGGATTATTTCCACATCTTTGGGATTGTGAATTGTGCTGCTATAAACATTCGGGTGCAGGGCAGATGTGGGTGGGGGAGGGGATGGGTGTATACATACATAATGAGTGCGATGCGCACTGTCTAGGGGATGGACACGTTTGAAGCTCTGACTAGGAGGGGTGGGAGGGCAAGGGCAATATACATAACCTAAACTTTTGTACCCTCACAATATGCTGAAATAAGAATTAAAGAAATATATATAAAAAACAAGCTTCCAACCCATCTCAGGGCATCAGTCTAGATCGCAAATAGCAAAGCCACTTCCAGGGCTGAAAGATCCTTGGCTGTGAAAGTTTGGGACATGTAGGACAGGCATAGCCTGCTGACATGACGTGACTTGGCAACTAGTATCGGCCATAGACGGGGTGGGCAGAGTGGTGTCCACATAAATGTGGTGAGGGTGTCTCAGGCCACAGTGGCAGTCCCGTGTGCAGGTGGCCTGTTGATTTATCTGTCCTGCTTTCCTGCCCAACCACCCTCCCTCTTCTTTGATGGCAGTGACTATGTGTTTTTCCCTATGGTTACTGCAGTGCCTAGCACACAGCCTGTACACAGGAAACGTATTGGTAAAAGGACGAAATAAAAAAACAGAAGTACTCAAGAAAGGAGCCATGTAGCCTGGACAACCTCAGCTTTCAGCACTACCTTAAAAGAGTCAGCGTGGACTCCGGGAGGTGGTAAGTACTGAGAACAGCACCAATGACCACGAGGGAGATTTGGAGGCACCAGAGTTCCAGGAAATCTGTGTAAGACTTTGAAACAGTGTATGAAGTTAAAACTCTGGGAATTTATTGTTTTGTTTTGTTTCCCATGGCTGGCATGGCCTGAAAAGTCAGTGTTAAACTTGTTTGTCACATGGATGATGGATGGACAGATGGATGAATGGTAGAGGCATAGAGAGAGACAGAAGGAGAGAGGCAGATAACCTCTTCTGGAGCATATCAGGATGCTTTTGGCTGACAGTAAGAAAAAAATCTGACTAAAAGTGGCAAAATAATGAGATGTTTATTATCTCACATAAGAAGTCCGGTGACAGAGTCTTCTAGGTTTAATTCCATGATTCAGTGATGTTACCGAGGGTCCTGTTTTCTTGTGTTTTGTGTATTGGTATCCTCCTCTGCCTCTATTGATCCAGTCTGTCCCCTCGTGGTTGCAAGATGGCAGCATCAGCTCCAATGTGGTGTTCGAGGTAGGTCTGAGGTGGTACAGGCAACTTCATCTTAGATGTCATTGGCCAGAACTCCATCATGGCCCTGCCTAACTTCAACGGGGCAGGAAAGCACAGTTCACCACACACCTAGTAGAGGAGAACCAGATTACTGGTGAACATGAGCAAAATCTTCCAAAAAAGCCTTTGCTAGAAGTCCCAAGCCTCTCGTATCTCTTTGGCCAAAATGGGGTCACATGATCATAACTCAGCAAAGCCCCGATCCAGGGGGTATGAAATCAGTATCAACCCTCTGTGTCAAAGAAACATCCTGCCAGCAGGTCAGAAGGATGGCTGATCTGTGTAGGCAGCCAACAGTGTCCACTGCTTGCTGTAAGAGGACTGATTTAGCAATACTTGTGAGTCAATTTAAAAGGTCCTTCATTACAGTATTTCCTTTAGAGTCAGAAAATGATGGCTTTTATGGGTCAGTTCCTTACTGTCAGTTCCTTAATCACCATGGTAGTATCAGATCAAAACAGTTCCTGCAATGGGTACTATTAAGGATTTTACCTCCATCCTCTAACAGCTTTGAGGGATGAATGATGAGCTTTAGACAATAAGAAAAGCTTTGGTTTGTTAGGCTTTTTTTCCCCAAAAAATTATTTCAAGGAAATGACCACATAAAAACTCTGAAAGAAGTCAATTAGTTCTCTTATTCAGAGTTAATAAGGGACAGTTGAATTTAGAAGGTTCTTTTAGTTTCTTCTCCCCTGTCTCTCCACACATCTATCCCCCTCATAAGACAAGGTAAGAAAAGTGCCGATGCCCCATCTTGCCACAGTGTTGGGCGTCAGATGTTTATGATTTTGCAGCAATGGGGAGGGAGGCAGTTTAGGTGAATGGTGGGTGGGGGAGGGGAGAATTGCAGCAGATGAAATTCCAGAAAAGGGCCCTGGCTAAGTCAGCCTCAGCACCCCCACTAAGATTAAAATTACTCTTTTCTGGGGTGGGTACAAACCTGGAACCTTTTTATCTAGAGCCTCCATGGAAGAAAAAGCAGAGGGCTGGAAGAGGGGCCCGAAGACTGCATTACCTACTTGATCCCAGCCTGCAAATAGGCATGTGGGGGGGCGTGTGCGTGCGTGTGCACGCATGTGTGTCACATATGGCAATTTGAAACAGTTAAACATATGAAGAATGTTTTTCATTCACAGATGGCAAAAAAAAAGGCATTTATTTTTTTCATATAACACATTCCCAGGTTTTGGAGCCAACAGCCTCCAGGGAGGATCACAAATCCACTCAGTGCCCTCGACGACTTGGGTTTGTGTTTGAAGGTCCGTGGCAGCTCAAAGATGAGTAAAACCTGAGATAAGTCAGACAGCTCCCTGTTGGCTACGGGGCCTAGGGGCACTGTTATTTCAACAAGGCTGTATGAAAAAGCCCAGTTCGTAACATTTACTTCAGATGGATCTGAGACAGCGGAAGGAACAAACTTCATCCATTGGGCTAAATCCTTCCCATGGCACCTGGCCGGCACCTGGTGCCACAGCTCTTCTGGGACTGCCGAGAGGAGAATGGAGGTAGGTTTCCTGTGGCAAGTGCCCTGTCCCTTTTGCCAGTGAATAAAGCATGGCTGTTTTCCAAGGTTCTTTCCTGCTGCTACGAGAGCAAGTTGGGATGCAGAGTGCCCAACCAAGGCACCAATGCTCTGCACAACTTGCAAAGAATTGTTCCACTGGGGCTTCTGACAGTGGGAAAGGAGAGTTAATTAAATGTCGTTGCAAAATTAAGTAGCATAACTATATATTTTAGAGCTAGTATAGTTATGCCTTATCTGGGAGAGTTGTAAATCCTTTGTGACTGTAACGTATTCTTATGAGAAATTTTCATAGAATTCTAGAAATAGGGGGTTTCAGAGATCGCATAGTCAAGCAACCTCACTTTATAGATATGAGAACAAACCCACAGAGATTATATGACAGACTAAAGCTTACAAGTCTCCTGACCCAAAATCTAGTACTCTCGCCATTTCAGTTGATTTGTATTTTGCACACAGCTGAAAGTCTACACCAGGTGAAAATAGCAGATGGTCAAAATAGCCTCTGAAATTCTCTTAGGAAGTCACCATGTTGGAGGTGAGCACGTCTGTCACTGACTCTAACACAGCCAAGTTTGCCTTCAGAGCCGAAGCAGATCATTATTTCTTAAGTTACACACCAAGTGAAGTAGTGGACTGGGGTTTAGGGGCCGTGTTGTGTGGAAAATGGATCTTTAAACTCAAGCATCACAATCTGTAAAGGCGTTTCCACCAGGAGAAGTACCCGGAACTGAGACCAACTCTTAGATCCGGAGAGTCCTTAGGCGAAGGCTCAAAGCAAACTGTCATCTTCAAATATCTCGCTCTGCGAACTCCAGCCTGTCTGGTATCTTGCGCTGTGAATTCTAGCCTCCCTACCTCTCTGAATTCTGAACCAGTTTCCTCTACTTAGCAAGGCTGTTGTAGTGTTTGGAATCCCCCTCCCTGGGCTGCATGTAGCCTGGAAACTCTAGGCAGCAGGTTGTGGCAACCATAGGCTCACCTTGCTTGTTTCTCCTCTTTTAGGGCTCATGGTTGTATTAGTCAAGGTTCTCCAAAGAAAAGAATCGATAGGATGTATACATATATAGAAAGAGATTTATTTTAAGGAATTGGCTCGCATGATTAGGAGGCTGACAGGTCCCCCTGCAGTAGACAAGCTGGAGACGTGGAGAGCCAGTGGTGTAGCTCAGTCCAAAGGCGCAAGACCCAGGTAGAGGCGATTTTCAGTTCAAGTCCAAAGGCAAGAAAAAAATGGATGTCCCAGACTGAAGACAGTCAGGCAGGAAGAAAGCAAATTCTCCTTTACTCAGCCTTTTCAGTTCTATTCAGACCTTCAACTAATCAGATGAGGCCCACTCCTACCGGGGAGAGCCTGGGAACACATCTAGAACAATGTCTGACCAAATATCTGGAAACCCTGTGGCCCGGTCAAGTTGACACATAGAATGAACCATCACAACTGTCCTGTGCTGCCTGTTGTCCAATGTCTAAAAACTTGTTTCAAATAATTTGTTCTTCTTGTTGATTCTGTTGGTTAAGGTGAGACAGTAAAATCAGTTTCTCTTCCTCCATCATAGCTGAAAGCGGAAGTCTGGTTGATGTGTTGTTCCTTTGAAGGTTACTGTCAATTCCTATCTCAGGAGTCATTTTGCACTCTGACCAGCACCTCTTTGCCTGCCTCATCAACAGAATACGTTGTCCAACTTTTGGATTTTGTCGATCTCATAGGGTGAAATGGCCTCTCTGCATGGTTTTAAATTGCTTTTCTGTTATGAGTGACACTGATAATCTTGATATATGTTTGTCATGTATGTTTCTTTTTCTACAAACTGTTCATGTTGTGTGACCATTTTTATATTTGGATGTTAATCTTTTTTGCTTTTCTAGGGATTCTTTTTACAGAGAAATTAGTACTTTGCCTGTATATGAGCTACAATTATTTTTTTCTCTCTTTAGTTTCTTTTTGCATGGAGAAAAGTTATTTTTTTAATGTAGTCAAATTTATTAATCTCTTTCTTTATGGATTATGAATTTTTAGTCATAGTTAGAAAGGCCTTCCTTAAGCCAAGGTTATAAAAGAATTCTCCTGTGTTTCCTTCATACTTTCATGATTTCACTTTTCAAATTTAAAACATAGATCTTGTTGTACAGTGAGAAGTATGGATACAATTTTATACCATAGCACATGATACTCAGTTGTCTCAACACCCTGTATGAAAAGTCCATCTTTATCACATACTAAATTCTATGCATATTTGATTCTTCTCTTCTGTTCAATAGCCTATTTATGTGGCAGCACCACACTGTTAAATTTTGAGACTTTTTATTATGTTCTAATATCAGCTAGGGCTGGTCTCCAACACCCCTGTCCTTGCCAATTGTTATTCAGAAATTTCCAGGTTATTTTGCTTATTTTTCCATGTGAATTTCAAAATCAGCTTGCTTAGGTCCAGACTAGAACTGTTGGCTCTTTTATTAGGATCATGTTAAATTCATAACTTAGTTTAGGGAGAACTCATATATTTATGATGAAAAGACTTTGTGACCAAAAACAGTTTGGGACCCTTTATTTGTAAAAGCTTCAAGGGGACTCTGATGGTTTCTGCCCAGTGGCCTGCAGCCTCAGCAGTGAGTTCTGGCAGACAGATAATAGGACTGTGCTTTACTTGAAGGCTGAATAACCCAGAAAACCAGAGCTGGAAAAAGTCAAATGTTTTTAGGTGTTTCAGTAGGAATTTTACCTACATCATTGTTAATAATGTGGAACATGTAAGAACTCTCAACCAGTAGGTTATTCTGAATGATGCTGCTACATAGCTCAGCAAAGCCACTTCATTACTTTTGGATAAGGCTGGCCCTATGCAAAAATTATGAAGTGACCAATTTTGGCAACCTCACCCTTGTCATTTTTCATTATTTTCCCCAACATGGCATCCCCGCTTCCCTAAATCTATCAATAATATCTCCAGGCTCCCTCCTACTCTCCTCTTATCAAAACCTATCCCTGGGAAAGAATCTGCTGGTAGTCATTTACACCTTAGCATGAGACTATTTCTGTCTGACAGTGGAAAGAAAGATTGTATTTATTTAAGAGAGTTTGAGCACCTGGGAACAATTGGAGGAGAGAGGCAAAGGAGGCTTCCAGGTGTCCCTGAAATATTACCAGGTTGATCTGTACCTTCTAAGCTCCTCCTTTCAGGCTTAGAGGATCCAGCAGACCCCAGGAAATGCTCTTGTCATCTTCCTTCCTACACTCTTGAGAGGAATCCCAAGACAAGACAAGTGATTTCACTGTGACCACAAATGACAGGGAGGCCGTCCAGAAGGCATGCACTTCTCTCACGTGCCAAGGCTTGGCGGTATGCATCTGGCATCAGAGTCCTCCCCGTTAGCCAGAATGCCGTGATTAGGAGCAAAAATATGAAGTGCATTACATGCAACTTCCCTCATAACACACGCAAAGTAATCAATCTTAACCTCTGGCAGCCACACCAGGGAGGCTGTCTTTCCCTTTTTATTTATTGACTTGCCCTTGACCAGCCCTTAACGGATTTGTTTTTGTCATCACAAGGCTTTTGCTTAAAATTCAGCCAGCTCTATTTCCTTCCTGGGGTGTGGATGGCTCATCTGTCAGCTTCTTTCGCTAGGAGTGACTGACACCCGCGCCATATCGTAAAATACAGCCCACTTGACTGTGATTCGTAACATCGGAGCCTTTTCGGTTCGGCTGTTCAATGCTTTAAAGAGCAGACTCTCCCCTTCGGAGTGAGGTTCGCTCTGGCTCCCGCCGGAGAGTCTGAGTCCCGGCTCCTCTGAGGCGGCCTTCGGGCCCGCCATTGCTCGGCCCGGCCGGAACCCGGGCTGTGCCTCAGGCGTCGTCCTGCTTTGCAACGAACCCTGCGTGCCCGTCTCTGAACACTGCATTTGAACACTTGAAAACCCCGAGCTTCCCCCTCAGGTAGGAGGAGAGTCTTCGGAACAAATGTGAAAGGAGTGTGTTACCGAAGGCCCTGAGTGTGAGGCGCTGGGCGTTGCGAACTGCACCGCGTTTGCGCCTCGGGGACCGACCGCAGGGCGCGGCAGTCAAGGCCGCGACTCCCTCCGACGCGGCTGCCTCTCTCTCGGCTTCCGGCTTCCGAACTTGAACCGGAACTGTGAGAGAGGCTCGGGAGGAGGGGCAGGATGCGCTTCGGAGCGCAGGCGACACTCCTGCCCCGTCCTTGTGGTGGCCGAGCGCTTTCAGGCAGGCTGTCTGGGTTCTCCTCCGGACTGTGACGAGGCTTCAGTAGGAACGCACGTCGTCACAAATCAGGGCTGCAATCGGTTTTTATTCTTTAACTCTGGTTAGTTTTATATTAAGCCCTGACGCTGCTGGGGCGGAGGAAATACACCCTCTGTAAACCTGAGATTCCAGCCCATTGTTCTCTCTGGCGCGGAGACTCGCAGAGGGGACAATGGGGAGCGCGGAAAGAGGGCGGGAGAACACGCTTTTGGTGCGTGGAGTATCTGCCACTCGGGTTTGTCTGTCAGCCCTTCTGCCTCTGTCCTCCATCCTTTGCTCCGGTCCATCTGGACCGCTGAGGCCAAACCTCTCTCTCAGCTTCTTGATGCCATGCTTGACGACACAGTCATCCTTTTGCTCCTTTCACGCCCCGTGCCATGCCAAGGCATGAGAATCCCTGGAAGATCACCCTGGCTGCCTCCCTGGCTGTCTAGATTCGGGGCCCGGCCATGTCAGTGGGGAAGGGCCCGGGTCCCCTCTGGTCTCAGGGTTTGGAAAGCATCTTGGGTTTTCCTGCTTCCATGGAGCTCTGCCCAGAAGCCGGGGCTGGAGACGCTTCTGCCCGGGAGACGCTTGTAACCAACTCGATTCTCATGGGTTCTTCCCTATCTCGCTTCCATTTTCCCCAGCACAGGGAGTTTTTTCTGGTCGGACAAGTTAAGGGTAAAAGGCATGCATTTCTACATTTTCCCAGCTCTCAAACTTTTTGTCGCTTGCTCTCCTAAGGAGACTCAGGAAGCCAGGCTTTTGGAAGACAAAAGCCAGGAACACGATTTTGCTTTCTGCCCCACGAAATCATTCCTCCTCCCCTTGAAGACCGATCCTAAAGTAGCCCAGCTGCTTGAATGAGTACAATATACATTGATTAATATTTCAAAAATATTATTCTGCCACACAGATAGAATAGCTTAGTAAGCAAAAATCTGTCCTTGAAGGGTCCTTCTGATGGCGCTCCCGATGCCCGCCTGCTAACGGGGAAGCACGGCGACACATCAGAAGGAAGAAGCAGGACAAACCCTGTGCATTTTGGCGTTAGTTTCTCAAATATGGCTGCTTTTAAGCACACTGATGTTTGTTCCTTCTTTCTGAAATGATTGTGTCCTAAAGTCTTAGCTTACGCAAAGGACTGCGGACACTCTCTAAGCCACATTACCAATATGGTGGGTGGACAACAGAACTCTTACTAATGTGGTCTGTCTTGTTTTCTGCTGCCCTTGTTCTTCGTGGTATACTCTGAGGGCAAAATTTATATAAAAATGGAGTGTGGGCTTCAGTAAGATTTTGCTATCTTTCTTTTCTCTAACATATCCTCTAAAGGTATTCTTTTTAATTTTTCCCATTTAGAATTTCATTTTCCTTATATGTGAATGAATTTTTGAAAGACACTATTTTTATGTGCTTAATTTTTCAGTATATTGTCACTCATTTAGATCTTTTTAATTACAAGTCCTTTTTATGTACTTTGGGATCAAAATCCCACTGTAACAGGGATATTTCTTTTTATTGATTGTACCAATTGGAAATAAAAATAGCTATTAAAAATTCTAAGTGACCTATGTCAAGTAATATAAAAAATAAGTTACTTTGAAATTCTTAAAGGTAGTGACAGCAAAAATCAATGTTAAGCTCAATATTCAACAGTATGCACATAAAGACATAGATCCACACATATACACAAACAAACACCTATAGATGTACAATGTCTTCAAAAGTGGGATAATGTAGAGATGAGAAGTTGGTAGATTATGGAGCAGAAAAGAGAATGATGCCTCTAAGAGAACAAAAGAAAGTAAATTAATTAACATATAGGGGCTTCCTGCTACATGCCTGGCACTTCTCAAGTCTGTGGCACAGACGTTATTACCTACATTTTGCACAGAAGGAAACTAAGGGTCAGAAGAGTTAGGTAACTTGCCTAGGGTTGCATGTCTGCTTAGCAATGGAGCCTGGCTTTGAATCTAAGTCCATGGTACATCAAAACATCGTTTTTCACAACAACATTTATTTGTGGTTAGTTCAGTGCCCACAGGGTGCCAATAGAGGTGTTTGGGATTTTTATACTTACAAAATGTGGTTTTTATACTTATAAAACTCCATGCCAAAAGATTAGCTGGAAAGAATACAATGGGAAAAGATAGCCAACTGTACATTCTTAAGCAAACTATATCCATTTCACACATTGGAACAACCATTCTTGTTGAAGATACTGATTTGATCAGGCAATCTTTCAAGATATGATCCAGGTCTTTAGCAAGAGCTATACTATTTTTGCAATCCATTGAGTGGTGACAGGAGTTCACTTCACACCATCACAAATTTCCCACGAGAGCTAACAAAACCTTGCAGCTTGGTAACATGTGGGAAAGTGCGATATTCTACTCACAAAGTAAAAGTAATATGTCACCATCGCATGGTACAATAATAAACTACGTGTGGCATTATAAATGACATGGAGTTGGGCAGAGAGGGACAGGGTAAGCCTTCATACAGAGAACGTATTGTGAACTTAGAAATAGCTGGAGATAACGCATTTATGCAGCCAGACACAACAGATTTGCTTCTGACACTCAGTCTAGCAATTTGGGGTTAATAAATGCCTTTGTTTCTTTATATTCAGCATGGGACTGGAATTCAGAAGTTTTAATTTTAAAATCAGTTCTCACAGGGGCCACACCTTTGTGACAATTTTGGTCCCTTAGACTCATTTGGTTCCTTAGTAAAGAAATGCAATTTACTTTATTCTAATTTTCTTGAAGATCCAATCTTTCTTCTAAAGTGCTTGATAAGCCAGGTGCGGTAGCTCTCTGTAATCCCAGCACTTTGGGAGGCCGGATGATCACTTGAGGCCAAGAATTTGAGACCAGCCTGGGTGACATGGTGAGACCCTGTCTCTACAAAAAATAAAATAATTAGCTGAGTGTGGTGGCAAGCACCTGTAGTCCCAGCAACTTGGAAGGCCAAGGCAGGAGGATCACTTGAGCCTGGGAGTTTGAGGATGCAGTGAGCTATGATGAGGCCACTGCACTCTAGCCTAGGCAACAGAGTGAGACTGTGTCTCAAAAAAAAAAAAAAAAAAAAAGTGCTTTGTAAAATATGTAAACCTTGTATAACAAATGCCTTAATAAGTGGCCTTAAGAAGTGGTATCTTTTCACTCTTTTCTTTAAACCAACCAACCAAAAAGCAAACAAACGAACAAAAAAACCCCCTTGGATCTGTGGTCCCCAACCCCTCTCCCCACCTTGGCCTGTTAGAAACCAGGCTGCATAGGCTCTGTTCTCCCTCTTCTCTCCCTCCCCATCTGTGGAAAAATTGTCTTCCATGAACATGGTCCCTGGTGCCAAAAAGTTTGGGGACTGCTGCTTAGATGACCCATGTCCAAACCAAATAGGACCAGTCTTTACAAGTTTTTCTTTGTATTTTAGCAGAAGTTCCTTTCTCTCTTTTCTAATTAATTACTATATTGATTTCCAAACTTGCAATTAAAGGGGAAATTTTTAAAAGATAGTCATTACGTAGAAATGAAAGCAAGAACTAGCAGGCTTAGCAATAATATATGGTTAACAAGCTGATTATCCACTGCCAGAAAAACTGCTTCAGGATAAATGCATTCTTCTCCAAGGTATATGTACTCTCAAGGTCACAAGGAAGAAATCAGATATCCCAGAAACAGTGGAAAGTTCTAGGTGAACAGCTTTTCTAATTTTGAATAAAATTCAATGCTTTGGTCTAATCACTTGAATTGCCCCAGAGATATTCTGAGACAGTTCCAGTAGAAGGATGAACATGGAGCCCAGTTTCCCAGTCCCGGAACCACTACTTCTTAACCAGCTGATCCCTAGGGAGTTGCTTGGCCTCACCAATCCTAGTTTCCTAACTTACAAGAACCAAGATTAGGCTGGGGGCGGTGGCTTTCGCCTCTAATTCTAGCACTTTGGGAGGCCGGGGCAGGAGCATTGCTTGAGGTCAGGAGATCGAGACCAGCCTGAGCAAGGGCAAGACCCCATCTCTACTAAAAATAGAAGAAATTTGCCGGGTGACCAAAAATAGAAAAAAAAAAATTAGCCAGCCATGGTGGCGAGTGCCTGTTGTCCCAGCTACTTGGGGTGCTAAGGCAGGAGGATCATTTCAGCCCAGGAGTTTGAGGTTGCTGTGAGCTAAGCAGACAACACTGCACTCTAGTCTGGGCAACTCAAAACAAACAAACAAACAAAATCCAAAATCCATAAGTCTATGATCTCATGGAGTCAAACAAGGTAATATTGTTGGAAAGTATTTTTTACACTCTGAAAGTTAATATAGATTTTTAAAAATATGAGACATATCTGAAGTGGTACATATTTACAACAGTGCAATTTCCTTTGATTGTACTTTTCTTTGCCATTGTAGAGCATTTCAACCACAATGAGAGTTAAACAGGCTTACATATATCCAAGCATGTAACCAACGCCACCACTGGGAACATTTTTTTTAATAAGAAAAAAATGTGAGTTGATTTCCTATCAAACAATTAGCAACCCCCCCCCCCCCCCGCTTTTTTCTTTTTTAAATAAAGCCAGCTTGTTAGTTGGGGCTGCACCTATTTAATAAACATTCTGTTTGGTGCTACCTGGAATTCAGGGACCTGCTATGAAGGAATTTTAAGGGATTCACTATTCCATGAGCTTTCAGAGAGCAGGAACAATCTTTGCATCTTTAGCAGCAAGCACAATGAAATTCAGCCGGTGTTGTTGGAATTCAGCTGCTGAACTGAATGCAGTGTAAGAAGGGGAGGGGATGAGGCCAGGAGCTGTCAGGCTCAGATTAGAAACTGGCCTGGAGACAGCCTGCTCAGGGCACATGACCCTTCGGAAGATAAGCCAATGGCTGGGGTATGTTTGTGTGTAAAGGCGGAATGTAATTCTGCTTCCTCTGTGAGTCTGTGCATACACTTTTATTTGTGTAATGTGTAGCTAGATGATGGTAAATGAAAAGTAAATAGGTCAGAATGTAGGCGGCTAGCTTCTTATGCAGGTCCTTTGATGTGACATTTTGAGAAAAATCTATTCTTTAAAAAATTAAGAACCACCTCCTTTCTGTCGTTCTAAAAGTTAATCTACTTTGTCCTTTCGTTCTGACTTTCCAAATCAAAGGCCTGTTTTACTTATTTTATCATCTTACCGTAGCTCAACATTTTTTTTTTTGTTAAAAAAAGGAACAAGTTATAGACGAAGAAAAAAGTCGGTCTATTTGCAGATATATGGGTGTGTTTCATTTTACTCAGCGGCCTCCCTGGTCTGAATCAGGCTGTCATGGGGCCAAACACGGAGCCGGTGCCGTGGGGAAAATCCAAGCGGTCCATTTTAATTCCTTGTTGCCATATCTTGAAACAATGCACCAAGCAGGGAAATGTTCAAAATATCTTTCCTTCTGTCTGATTTCACTTTAGTCGATCCAAATTTGGCATCACTGCTTTCTGAAATATTTTTGATTGTAGAGCAGTTGGTGATTTTAATAATTTAGTATAGAGAAAGAATGAAGAGGAAGAAATTGGAATTTAAGACACAATGGCAAAAGAAGTTAATTTAAAGTGATGTTTGGTTAAAAAAGAAAAAAAAAAAAGGTTCCCTCCGTGATGCTGTGGTGTAATTGCATGGATGAAGGGAACTGACGGGGACTTCACTGGGTGTCTCAGAGGAGGCCTCTGGGGTCAGCCCTGGGCTCTTGTGCCTCACGTTAAACAAGTTTGTCAATTTTCCATCAGATTGATTTTTCTCACAGGTCTGAAGGCCTTGTCTTATTTCGCCTTATTTCCACAGGGGTTCTTAGCATTGCAAACATCCATTTACTTTAGTTTCAAATTGTGAAGAGTGGTTTTTGTCTCCGAGAGGTCATCCAAGAAGAAACCGATGGAATTGAAAGACCTTGTTTAATAGGTAGACCCTGTTGGTTGTCTTTCATTATTTCATTATTTTCTTTCATTATTTTTCTCTGTCGGAATGAAGTATTCTTTAAGGATAATCCCGTGGAACCAGTTTACCTGGAGTTCTCTTCTGCATTTGATTGCTTTCCAATATCTGCTTAGAACAGAGGTTTCTGAAGAAGATTAGGTGGGTTGTCCCATCCAAGACAGGTTGTTAAGTATGACTATCAGCAGATTCTAAATAGACTCCTGGGAAATGCAGATACTTGCTGATTTTTAGGAATTGATATACCTGACCCAAGGATATCTGCAAGGAATCAAACACTGAGTAAAGAAGCTCTCTCCTTAGTTTGTAATGCTTAGTTCCTTCATGTTAAATATTGGATCCCTGAGAGGTTTTTTTTTTTTTTTTAATTGTATTCTGTTAGTTCCAAAAAAGAAAAATCACTTTTGCTCCAAAAAAATAAATAAATAAATAAAGTTCCTTAAAATGACTTTTAGTCTTATGACTTCCTTTTGAGTTTTTTGGAGAGCTTGTAAGAAAAACACCACATTTACATAGGCAGAATCAATTATATCTTCCATTGCTGTCCTTACACATGCTTGGCTATTTCTTATTTAAATAGGAAGCCACAAGAATAAAGATATCATGCATTTCTGTTTTCTTAAACTTTCAAACATTGTCTTTACATACATGATCTCCTTGCTCCGCCCTACAGTGCTGTGAATTAGGGAGGCTGGGTGTCACCATCCCCCATTGACAGACGGCATGCGTGTGTCCTGCCCAAAGATCCACGCTAGTAAAGGCAGAATTGCATCTAGAACCCAAGTCTCTGGACTCCTTAGTCTCTGCCCCTTCCACTTTACCCTGCTGCTTGAAAGAGCTTGTCAAAGACTGTGAGACCCTCAAATAGATTCCCTGGTAATTTTTCCTTAAAAATAAAATGGAAATAGTTTTTTCATCCTCAAGACTACAATCACTTCATCACATTAATATTAATCTTTCATTTGGGGAAAATCTTCTCATTTCCAGACTCTTGACAAAGAGACCATTGAATAAATGAGCCCCGCTCTTTTTCCTACCTGCTAATTTATTAGCTGTTTTAATATTAATATCTAGGGCCAAGCTTAGGAGGAGGCAAAACAGGTGTCCCTGACGTCTGAAATTCTGCCATTGTCACATTTATTTCTTTGCATAGCTTTGTCTCCAATGAAAATGCAAATAATTCTCAGAGAATCATGCAACAGTAATTGAAACTTTATGATATGCCAGTCTCTGTGGTTACGGATACAAATAATAATAACTAATATGTACTGAACTCTTATGTGAGGTACTATGCTGAGCACTTCTTATATATTATCTCATTTAACTATGAAACAACCCCAGAGGGAGGTTCTACTATTATTCTCATTTTACAGTTTAGAAAGTTGAGACTTCAGAGGTTAAATAATTTGTCCAAGGCTCAAAGCTAAGTGAAGAGGTAGGGTCAGGATTTTAGCCCATTCAGGTTGGCGCTTAACTCGTAGTTTTTAATAATCGTGCTCTAAAAATTGTTTTTTCTACTTGTGAGAAAACTGCGGTTTCCTGAGAGAAAGAATGGCATAATGGGAGCAGAGAATTATGGGAGCACAGAGGAGGGAGTGTCCCCCTTTACCCATAGCAGAGAGGCTTTCTGGAGGAGAAGTTGGAGCCCGGGTCTCAGAGGCTGGGTGGCAGCTCTCCAGGATGGTGGGGGTGAGGCAAGAGGGGATTCCAGGCAGAGGAAATGGCAAGGACGAGACAGACAGAGGAACGTGAAAATATGTGGTGTGTTGGGGAATTGCAGGTACTTGGGTGTAGTTGGAACAGAGACATTTAGCAGGACGAATACTCATATAAAATACGTTGAAAAGCTACAGGTCACCAGACTACCAAGCACCTAGGATATTCTGTGCTGGAATTTTTCTTTTGGAGCAATAAGAAGCCACAAATATTTTTTTATTAAGGTGAATATGATTAGGTTTTTGGTGAGTAAAAGTATAGAAGGAAGGATACCATTTATCAGACTGTTGTAATACCCTAGAAAACATAGGACTGGCTGTATTCGTTACTTATGCTGTGTAACAAATTATCCCTGAACTTAGTAGCTTATGACAACAAAGGTTTATTTCCTCAGTATTTGTGGGTCAGGAATCCAGGCACGGCTTAGCTGGTGTCTCTGACTCGGGCTCTCACAGGGCGGCAATCAAGGTCTCAACCGGGGCTGCAGTCATTTCCAGGCTTGCCTGGGAGAGGATCCACTCCTAAGCTGACTCACGTGGCTTTGGGAAGGCCTCACGAGACCCACTTCCAAGCCTGGTCATATGGCTACTGCCAGGCCTCCGGTCCTCACTTCCTTGCCACACGGGCCTCTCCGTGGAACTACTCACAGAATGGCAGCTGGCTCCCCCTAGAGTGAGGGCTCTGAAAGAAAGTGAGAGAGAGATTAAGAGAGAGAGAGAGAACAAGGGAGAGGTAAAGGGAGTGAGAGAGCAAGAGAGGGCACGCAAGACAGATGCCAGAGTCTTTGGGAATCTGATCTCAGGACTGGTATCCCATCACTTTTGTCATATTCTGTTTGTTAGAAGTGAGTCACTAGGTCCAGCCTTCTCAAGGGCATGAATGCCAGGCAGCAGGATCACTTGCAGCCATTTTAAGGCTACTTACCACTGTGGCCTTTCACAATGCTGCCCGTGGGGCCTCAAGATGCTGATGGCAACTGGGTAGTTAAAAATATAGATTCGAAGTGGAAAAGGAAAGTTGGGTCCAACTATAATTCTGTGTGACATAATTTTGTAAGAGAGCTGCATGGCAGCTGTGTTTGAGAATGGGGTACGCTCCAAATATATTCTCATTTACCTAGTAAATATTCAAGTGCCCTCTGTGCATGAGACGTTGTGCTAGGCCTTCGGGTAACACTTTGGCATGTTGTTCTTCCGTTTCTTCATGGGGCTCAGCCTCTGGTGGCCTTGTAGTAATTAAAGCCTCTGTAATGGTGTGAAAATGTGAGGTCGCAAGCCCTCATATCCTAACACAACCAGACGAAAGGTCAGGCACCCGGAGTGATGACCTTGGCTCTACGTAGCCACCCACGTGAAAGGCCAGGCGGCGGAAAGGCAGCACTCAGATGTGGTCGGGCTACACTGCGTGCAAGCTGATCCAAACAAGCCTCCCGGAATACAGAGCTGACTAGGACAGGGAGCCCAAACCCACTGCTGTCTTCATTCAAGTAAGCCTGCAAAAAATTGTTTTGCAAGGACCGTAATCTGACTGTGCCAGAGTCCACGGTCTGCAAACCCAAATACATATTGATAGGGACATTTTCTGCATGTCTCCACTCCAAGTGGATGATACACTTTTTAAAAAAAAAAATGATCACTTAAAACCATTTTTTTAGATAATTTAACCAGGTTAAATCTGATTAAAACAGAAATCATGACAATGATAATAGCCTATAGAGATCTAATACCCAAATGATGACTCAATTCTTACAAACAGTATTCAATATCCAAAGTAATTAGGATGGTGCCCTAAAGTTTGTTGAAATGAGATTTGACTTATATCTAGATAATTAAGATGAGTCAGTGGTTTTCCCGAAATCTCCAGATAATTGCTTCACTTACCCTCTTGGGATAAATGTGAAAAACTGAATCCCCGCGTGCCCCAAGGAAGAGTCCCAGGTGTCTCAGAGAAGCTGTAAGTACCTCACACTTTGGTACAGAATCCAGTTCATTATTCAAGAAGCAAAGAAAGTACAGCAGTTCTCAGATAATTAAATGCCCAGCCTGTCAACACTCAATGTGATACATTAACACGTGAGAAACTGCAGTGAATTACAGCTTTCCGGAGAGATATATGACTAACGCTGTCCACAACCAAGCTTTGGGGAAAAAATATCACCGGAGCCAGGGAAATAATATCACACTGTTCTGCCCAAATATGACTCAAGTTCATCCACACTGCTAATTTAATTTATGTCCTGTTGAGTTATTCTTTGTTTCCCCACTCAAGATTGCTGAGTTTTGTGGCACGTAATGGAGCTCAGCGTTGGGGAAGTAGAAGCCCTCTCTACGGGGTGCTCTTCACCACACTCATTCCTTGACTTCACAGAACCTTCCAGATATTTGGCCATGCCTCTTTCTCCTGTTCCCTTCTCTTCTTTTTTCGTGCCCCTCCTCATCTAGCTTAACTTGCAATGTGCCAATGCTTGAGGTTATTGTTAGGACCAGTGCTGTGAACTCTTAATACTTGTGTCTCACAAAAAGTCCAGCAAGGAGTTGAAGCTGGTGCCTATGCGTCTCTAGACATTTACAACACGAGTAGGATATTTGGAATATTTGCAACCCACCTGACTTGATATATGAATATCATAATTATACTTTACATTTGCAAAGTATTTTGTGCTTTTCCAATCCTCCAAATCTTTATAAATTTTATTTTCATTGACACACAATGCAAGTACTATTGAGTTCATATTTTAAATGAAGAAATGGACACAGAAAATGAATCACTTATCTAAGTTCACACACATTTGGTGACAGGATTGGGATGCTATATTATCCTTTCCATGGAAACTGGTAAAAATAAATTCTCAATATCTCCCCTCGATGTTTTCATCAGTCAGTGCCGCAAACATAAGCCCCGTGGTGCATGGATTCTCAACACACTCAGACCTTCACACCCTCCCTAACTGCTCCATCACCCCTCGGCAGGCTGTTTTCTTCCTTGCTCTTGACCAAGCTTCTTGATCTTCAACTGGCACCATCATGCTTCTACCTGGCTGCCTGGAATTGCCATATTCCAGCAGGCCAGGTCTATGCTCTTTTCTCAGAGTGCACTCTTTAGCTCTGTCCTTGAATTGGCACCTGAGTCTTCCCCACGTCTGCAGCCCTTTCAAGTCTGTCTGTTGGCTCGCTCCCATCCAGTATGCCTCAAGGCCGGCAGGAGGGGTGAGGGTCCTCTTTGCTTCCTGCTGCTACTCCTTGACTGTAACAGCCCCAGCTTCTTCCCTATAAATCAGTTCCATTGTGAGCTAAGCCATTCAGCTATATCACCTGTCCCATCTCCAACTGCTCTCAGCCACACCTGTGGGCTCCTCCACTTTACCTTTCTTCAATTGTTTTCTTATTCAGCGTAGACTCCTTGATGCATCTTTGCAAAAATACATTCATCCACATTCCCTCAACTCTCCAATACCTCTATATTTTCCTTCATGGGGTCTTTCTCGTTCATCTAAGCCCATAGACACTGTTCACTACTAAACTTCCATATCAGTTTCCATTACTATTATTATGACCACTACCACTAATACTTCCAGGACCACTGCTGTTATTACAACTACTACTATTTACGTTACTACCACCATCTACCATTTATTGGGTGAATACTCTGTGCCAGCACTGTGCTAAGTACATCACATGAATTATCTTTTCTAATCATCACAGCAACCCTGTAGGGTAAGTGCTATTATCACCCCCACATTATAAATGGAGTCTGGGATTTAGCAAGACTGTCTGTGGCACTTAGTATATATCTACATAAATAAAACCCCTTTTATAGGCCTGATCTGCTTCCTGAGCTAAATGACAAGGTCCTTATAAGCAGAGGGACCATGTCTTACTCACCTTTGAATCTCTGAGTGAGCTTAAATAGAAGGGTGGCTCACACTTCACAGCTCAGTTAGTTGTCATCAATGAAGGTGACTTCAATGACATTCAGCACATTTCTCTGAGGATCAATTATATACAAACGTCAGAATTATACCAAACCCTAGAGATAAAATGATAAAGCAAATAATTGCCCCTTGAAAATTTATGGTAACATAGCAAAGACAGATAATTAGACATGCAATTGCAGTCAGCCATGCTTGTATTTTGGGGGCCAGGACAAGAGTACAAATAGAAGCCCACATACCATATGCCTAAATGTTTAAAGCTAATAAACTGTTAAACAAAATATGTTCTAGTTTCCTTCCTTGACAATTATATTTCATAGAGACAAAATTGAAAAATGTGAGTAAAATTATGGCCTTCCTATGAGTTAAAGTTGGCAAAATGTCAAAAATGACTGAATTAATTGTTATCGCATATGTCTGGGTGTTCCGTTGAAGAGCTGGAGATGTTTGAATGAGTAATAAAATAAAGACATACATAATTCATAAACTGTTATAGATTTATTCCACAAAATTTATTTTTCCTTTGTTTGAACAAACTCACTAGTTAAGATGTTATATTCAACATTTTTCATATAATTTGTGTTCTATTAAACTAATGTCTAAAAGAGTTAAAATATTAAGATACAATCATATTCAAATACATAGATACAAAATTTGAATTTATTTTCATAAAAACATAAATTAAGTAAGACTTAAATTAAATTGTCTTACATTTTCAAAAACCATTTTCTTTTAACGGAAAGTAGAATGGTGGTTGCCAGGGGCTCCGAGAGGGAGAGGAGTTGGTGATCAAGGAGTATGAATTTAAGTTTAGCAAGATAAAAAAGTTCTAGAGAGACATGCTGTACAACAAGGTGCATACAGCTCACACTATACCCTAAAAAGTACTGGGCACTTAGAAATGATTAAGATGGTAAATTTTATGTTATCTGTTTTTCACCACATTAAAAATTTTTCTTTTGAAATATTCAGAAAGAGCTCTTAAAATTAAAAGGCAAAACATAAATTATAATTAATAAATGTCAAAATTTTAAATAAAAATTATTTAAATAAAGGCTACATATTTAATTTTTAAACATTTATGTCTTTATTTAAAAAAAAAAAAACCTATCTGCAGCAGCTCTGGCACTCAATTTCCATCTAGCTGTCTGTACAGAATCAGTACCATGCTTTGCTCATGATTTGTTTTCCTATCCAGTGTAGACTTCATGCTACTTACAAAGACCTGTGTGTGTACAAATTTCAGTGTGATTTCCATCAGCAGCTATGTGTAACTGTTGCAAGTGTCTTGTTAATGTGTGTGTGACTTTGGAATCCACAACTGGAGAAAGAAGCAAGCAAGCAAATGGACACTTGGCATCACAGGGAAATGGTGCTTTGTTATGCAAGAATCCGTAGCATTCATGCTTTGTGAGAGGAAGAGTTTGACAAGTTAATTAATTTGTCGTTTCTCTTACCTAAGCGCTTCCGCTGGTGAAATCCTCCCTGTATGCCCAGGCGGAGTCCATGCCCTCCATCTCCCACCTCAGCAGGTGACATCCCACAGGCCTTCATGGCCTTTGCATGTGGTCACCATTTGTTTTGAGGACCTAGGGCAAGAGACGTGAACAAGTGTTTCCCTGGAACTTAAAGGTGTCATCCAGGAGAACGGATGTTTAGAATTACAGATTGTCATGTGCTAGCGTTGAACTGAGGATCTAGAATGATAGAGGGGTGCACAGAATTGTTGGATAAATAACATTTAGCATCTCCTGGCCATTTAGCATCTCCTGGCCTTCCCTGTCTCTGTGTCTGGAGCTCCTTCCTTTCCTCGGGCAGTGCTGGGGGGGGGTGGTTCATGCTTTCCACTGACGACTCCCTGTGGCACCTCCACTCCCTGTGGCACCTCTCTTGTTAAGGCCGTGTTTTTCCTTCTTATTACTTTCCCCTCACTCCTTCCCCACAGCAGAATTTCTACTACTTCTGGTGCCACGTTTGCAGTTCACTTCTGTCTTGTTCTCTACCAAATGGTATAATGAATACCCCTTTCGTAAGAGTAGACGATTTAAGCAGGTTCCTTTCCAGATGACATTCTTGAGTTTGACTGGTCCCTTCTGGATCCTTTTCCCAGACGATCAGTTTCAATGTGTAGAATTAAGGTCACTGTAGCCACAAATAGGGGACAGACGGGTGGACCTTGGCATCTCCAAAACATTTATTATAAAAATGTGACAGTTGTGAAATCATTTTTCCCAATTCAAATATTTTTCATTCAGCTAGCTAATTCCATTCCCATTAACCACTTTTCCATTATTTTGGGTCTTATGCTAGTCTAATTTTCAAGGGTCAGAGTGATATTTGCTCTTAATACACCACAAGGAATCTCACTGTGTTTGGTATTCCTTCTTGCTTAATAGTTGATTCTTCAGAGACATAAAAGAAATTAAGAAACTGGCTAGTTCTTTGATTAGTCCTTGTATTCTAATTCATGAATTTGAGAGATTACACTTTGGAGTGGTCCAGGCCATACCATGTCACATGTCCTTTAAAGTCAGGCTTTGCAAGAAACCCTACCTCATATGACCTTACGTGACAGCAATAGCAACATTGGAAACTATTGAAAATGCCATTTAAGGATGGCAGGGAAACTAAAATCCTTATGAAAGTTAATTTCCATAGACACTTTTCAAAATTAAATAGTTGAGACACCTTACATTTTTCTCATAATTCTAAAAATAATTAGATCACAATGTGGATTAATTTCTTGTCACATTTAATTTTTTAGACAAAAGCTGTTGTTCAGTTGTGAGCACTAAAAAGGAAAAAAAAAAAAATCCCCAAGTGAAACTGTTCCACGTTACTTTCCATTTTTGCCCTTACATCTTGCTCTGAGAAGATAAAGATTAGCCCTCTTAGAATTAGGACTGCAGACCAAGGTGAGATGGTAGACTTATTCCTCATTTTCCAAAAGTGGTAATACTAAAGTCATTAAATAATCAAATTGTTGATTAAGAAATCATCACATGAACTCACTATATTTCAGGTAACAAATTTGACTGTTCAAAAATCTTATTATCAAAAGCCAAAAATGTAAAAAATTATATGTAGAGTATCCTGGCAGCCGTAATGGGCTATTAACCCTGGATATCTTGGTTGCCAAGATCTTTGACTTACATTAAGAAAGAGCTAGGTTCTGATCCTAGCTCCACCGTTCACTCCCTGGGTGATACCGAGTCTGTGGTTTCTTCATCTGTCAAAGTGAAGTACTAATAACACCTGCTCATCGGGTTACTGTGAGGACGAAATGAGAGAACGCTTGTAGAGTCCTTAGCACAGGTCAGGGTCCAGTTCAATTTAGAAAACTACACCGATGAAGCCAGCTTGACTTTCAGAACATTGCAAAGTAGCGTCCACTTGGCATCAAACTAAGACTAACAGGTAACAAAACTGCTTTGTGATGGAGAAAGAATCAGATTTGCAGGGGACCCACCTAAATTCCCAGGCTCTGAGAGGTTTGGGGACACTTCCGACTGAAGCATGCAGTGACAGCCTTAGTTAATGCCATTGCCTGAATTTCCCAGGAACTACGTGACCCTTGGACTCTGAGCCACCTGGCTTCTCACTTGTCGTGGAAAAGCTCCCGAGGACAGGGCCTGGGCCAGGTGACAAGGAGGAAGCCTGCAGGGATGCTGGAGGGCCCTGCCAGCAAGGGGATGCTGAGGAAACATTCTCCAGCTTCACCTCCGCTCAGGGCCGGGAGACCAGCCGCGTGGGCGGGCAGCGTCTGTTAAAGATAACCAGGCTCATTCACGAGCTAAAATACTCCCTGTCCAGCTGGGGCGGAGGCGATCTAGTAGGGAAGCCAGAAATCTGGATCCCATAAGGCTAAATGGAGAAAGGAGCTCCCCACGCCCCCACCCCAGTGGGCCCCCTTTTCTCTACTGCCCCTCTCTGAGCCACCCTGCTTTCCTATTCTGCCACCCACACCCACCACGCAGCTTCTCCCAGCCCCTGCAAGGTGGCAAAGCGTGGGCTATAGAGTCAGACTATCCAAGTTCAAATCCCAGCTCTGCCACTTGTTGCCACTTGGCAAGTCACTTATTCCTTTGATTCTTCATTTACTCATCTGTAAGATGGGATCAATTAATTACTTATTTCATCAGTGGTTGTTAAAGGTTAAATTGTAGGATACAAACTTCTCAATAAACGCTGGCTCTTAACATTCTTAAAGTTATTCCCTGAGTGTCTAGTTCATGCTGGGCACGGTGCTAGAAGTAAGGGGTTTGATGGGAAGCAAAGCCGGTTCTCTGATCGTCCCCTGGAAGGAGGGAAAAGATGTCAGTAAGTCACCACACAATGAAAATGGCGATGTGAAGAAAAGGTACATGGTGCTAGGAGAATATATAATAAAGGGCCAGAAAGGCTTCCCAGATCTTGTGACAACTTGGCTGACATCAGGAGGCAGCATCTTCAGCTTTTGCCCAGCTCACCTACCTGGTCCCCTGCTGGGCCCTACGTCCTCAAGGACCGAGACTGCCCTTTCCCAGCCTCAGGAGTCAAGCCCTGAGCTTCGCCCAGGGAAAGCCACAAGCCATCAATGGTGAACTGTGCCCTGCCTGCCCACTGGCTTTAGCCCTGCCAGTGAAATAAAACGCACATGTGTGTTAACCCAGGAGGGAGTCCTGCTCCAGCGTAGTCAGGCTGGAAATTTTGGGGAAGGGTCCCTTGATGGCAGCCATGACTATGTATTTCCTGTGAAATGTGTGGGTACTTTGGGAAATGCTTGAGGGGGCCGTGGTTCAAGGGTGAGTATCTGATGAGATTTAAACTATGATAGATTTAAACATTCAGATTAGCCTACATGAGGTGAACCAGAAAGTGGATGAATTCTTCGGGTGACAATCAAGTCTGTAATTTCAGCATTAACCTGTGGTGACTGTACACTTTGTTCAATGGCTTCATTTTCTCTTATTTATGAGCCTCTTCTGGCAGGGGCACCCCCGCTCCAGCCCACGTGGGCCAGTCCCCCCCCCACCCCACTCTATGCTGCGGTGGCCCCAGGCACGTTTCCTAGCCCTGCCCTACCCAGTGCGTCTTCCTGCCTGACCTCCTGCTAGCCCGATAGCCTAGTTTGTCCTGTGTCCTCTCTGCAAATGTCCACGACTCTCTTCCCCAAAAGCAAAGTTGACCTTCCCACCATCTGTAACATCGGCTGGCCCTCTGCTCTGTGGGCTGGGCAAGGCCAGGGCATAACTCTGCGGTCCCTGTGCCCCCCTCACAGTGGGCACTCAGGAAATTCCTGGGAAATTGACTTGACTGCAGCTCTGACACCCTGTAAGCTAGAGCCTCTTCTTTTTGTAAAAACCAACGACATTCAGGAAGAAAACACCACTGCTGTTTTATCACGTCTTCATTACGTTTGGCTTCCAAATCTTTGATTCTTTCATGTGTTTTCCTTATCTTAAATCCTACCCTCATTTGAACTCTGAACACATTGTTGGAACATTGTAAAAATTTAATAATAATACATCTTATCCTATATTTATTCAGCCAGAACTATTTTCGAATATGTATATATATATAGATAGATAGATAGATGGCAGCATAGCAGAGTCCCGTGGATATTTATAACGTTTGACTCACTCCAGAATGATTCCTGGGATTTTTGCTGGGTCAGCCATCTGCCTGCTGTACTGTGGGCTGCCTGGTGTCTCACTGGAGAGTCTCCCCACTTTCGTCCCCTTGTTTAGTTGGGTGACAGCTTTCCCCAGTGGTCAAATCCAGCCCCCAACCTGCTTGTCCTGTTCTGCCAGGGAAGTTAACTCTTGAGTGATTACAGGGGACATTGTTGAGGTGGTACCCTCGTGTCAGAGGTGGAGGGTGGGGAGCAGAGAAGAAGAGAAAGAGGGGCTCCCAGCTGCATGACTGTCAGGGGCTTCTGCTGGGGGAATCTGACAAGAGTCAGGAGGTGAGAGGAAGACCGGCTGCTTAGCAGCTATTTATAAGCCTGTCATATGGGGAAGTGTGTCTGGCCGGCAGAAGCAAAGGGGGGTGGCGGACTGAACTGGCTCCTTATTTAGCTTTATGACACACACGCAGCCCAACTGTGAGAACCCACTCTGTGTGGAGACACCTGGTCAAATCTGCCTCCGCCAGACGGTGGGAAAGAACATTGACATTTCTCAATGGAATTGAAAAATGGCAGTGCAATTGGGTTTTCAGCAAGAACAATAAACCTTTTCTACCTCCTTTTCCTTCCTTGCTCAATCTCTTGGGCCTCATATCAAATGGACTGACAATCCCCCCAGCCCCTGCCCCCGGGGGTCCAGGCCCCAGCCTGGTAGCTGGGCAGCATTAACCAGGAAAGAACAGGAGCGGAGTTAGACACTCCGTTCAGCTGGGCAGGAGCAGTCAAAGGCTGGAGATTTTTACAAAACCAGCTAAGCAGCAGGAAACAGAGTGCCTGTTGGTCTCCTGGAGTGGAGAGAGGTTAATAGTGTGGTGAATTTGGGGTCCGTTTGGGGACCAGTGGTATTTAATGTGTTTATTATTGATTTGGAGGAACAAGTGGATAGTGAGTTAGCGAAGGCTGTGGAGGGCACTAAGTTATTTCACTTAGTAAACACCACAGAGAGTTGTGGAGAATTCAGGAAGGATTTTCCATGGAGTTAAAGAAATTAGAAATGAAAACGTCTTGTTAGATGATGTACTCTGTCCCACTGGGCCAGCACAGAATTGTTGCCAACAATAGAAAATATTTCCTAGAGTTTAATTCAACCTCATTTTTAAATGCCTTGAATGTGCTCACCTTCCCCTGGGACTATGGAAGTTCTCAGTCTCTTTCTTAATGCCCATCTCAAGATTTTCTTTTTAAATTTCTCCTACTCCGCATCACAAGTATACCGTGGGGAGGAGAGCTCTTTGTGGCTTTCACTTTCTGCGCAACGCAATAAAGGCAGACCATTAACATTCCTCCTAGCCAATTCTGCTGTAAAGTAATTCTTTCATCTTTTCTTAAACTGTTTTGTCATTATTCATTCTTTCTAGTCCCCAGTTCCTGATATTTGCCCCATTTCCTAAGCCTCCTTTCAGGTTCCAAAAGTAACATGATTCCCAGGCCTGCCAGATTGTCCTGATGGCTCCATTTCCAGTTCCAGAGGGAATAATATGAAAATGTTGTTCAAATGAGTATTTATAGAAATACCTATTTGTATGTCTGTTTAACACAATGGCCTGTGGTTGAAGCTCAAAGTCCTAAAACCATATTTGTCTAGCGAGTACACTGAAAACCCATTTCCAACCTGCCTTCCAGGCTCATTGCCAACATTCTTGAGTTCCAAGTATCTACGTGGCTGTAACTATTTGTGTCTCAGTTTACTATCCCCCAGCAAACTGGTTTGCTGTTTTCAATTCCCAGAATGGGAAGTTCCAGGCTCCAGTGAAGCAACAAGGAGCATTTCTTATTTGTTAAAATATTCTTGAACATGCTGAGAGACAGAGCAGCTTGATGAGAGATGGCTCTTTAAATAAATGTAAAATGAAAAACTTAATTGATACTTCTCACCTTGATTGTTTGACAAAATCAGGAACCTGGATAAACATGATATGAGGATGAAATAATTTGTATCCAGCCAAAACAATGGAGAACCCCAATGTTTAACCCAACTGTCAATCATTTTTTCCTTCCCTTTGGTAGTATCTTTCCATTTGCGCCCCTGCTGTCACTGTGCAAAACAGCCTATTGACCTCCCTCCTCCACAGTAGACAAGGAAGGGATGACACAGAGTAGACAAGGAAGAGATGGCACAACTCCAGCAACTCATCCTGTAGTAGGAAAGTCAAGAAAAATATTTAACAAATGTAAATAAAAGAACTACCAACTTTCTTAGCAGTTGCAGTTTGATGACAAATGGAACCTGCCATCTTGTTTATAGTACGTAGCAGGAGAGCTCGCCTCATTTATGTTTCTTGTCAAAAATCAGATATTCTCTCCCTGGAAATGTACCTTCTCAGCCCTAGTGTGCAGGTTTGGAGGTGGAGCTTTGAGGGAAGAATAGGATTTTAGCCCAGCCAGCTAAGCTCAATCTACACTGGTAATCATGGGGTGACACATTTTGTAGCCAGATCATTCTCACAATAAAAATGAATGAAATTCAAAAGCCATTGCCATGAGCAAATTTAATAATGGGTTAATAATAGAAAATGAATAACTTTTATCTTTTGAAGTGCTTCCCAATGTCCAGCTCAGTATCTATTTCTGTGGGGTACTCTGGTGGGTGCTATGGCACGCCACCTACATCCTAAGTCCCCCTACAGCCCCAGCTCCTGGGAATGGGGGTGGGGTGATGACTGTCAGCCAACCCACTCTCCAGGAAATGGCCGGGGATGGACAGAGCTGCTTTGGCCCAAGTCACATCCCCTCCTGCAGGCAGCCAGTGACAGGTCGACTTCATCTCCCAACAATGGTTTCTACTGGGAGCTCACCCCAGTGAACTCCCTGCATGCTCCTTCCCAGAGTCTGCTTCCTGGGGAATGGGACTGAAGATGGATTCACAGGACAGGTTTTATCTCCATTATGAAATGGAGAAGCGGAGGCTCAGGGCACTCAAACACTTCCCCTTTCATAGCACTTACCATTATTTTATTCTTTAATTATAACTCTCTCCCACTCCTATCAGAGACTGCCAGAATCACTGAAATACTTTCAAAACTCACATGTCCAAGTCATACCCTGAACTGCTGCCCAACTCGATTAAGTCCGGGCAGAGGTCTCAGTGAGCGTGTTTTGAAAATCTGCCCAGGTGATTCTGAGGTTGCCCTGGTTTGAGGACAGCTGGGAAGAACAGTCCAGTCTCTCTCCCACATCATTTTGTGCCCAGCACCTAAGACAATGCCCAGCACCTAAGACAATGCCCAGCATATGGCCACACCCAATAAATGTTGAATTAATCAATGAATTCTTTAGGGTCACAGGCTGGTTCATGACAAAGCCCTGGAACTCCTGGCCCATTGCTTTCACTTGGAGGCATTAGAAAAACAACCACCAAAAAAACTTCCTTAGCAATATGTTAATCATCACTCCTTTGGCAATTGTTTGTTTAACTTCTCCTTAAAATTCCTCTCAGCAGTGGCAACAAAAATAAAACCACAAAAAAAGCTGCATACAAATGGGCTCTCTTAATAACTTCACCACCAAGGTATATGGTAGCTCTCCACCACCTTCCCCCACGCCGGAGTCATCTGTGCCCCGAAGATGATGGATACGCATATTAGTCTCTGGTTGTAATGAACACATCCATTATAAAAGCAATAGTAACTGCAACAGGGATTATGTGCGTGGTGAAAACATCTCCAGTGCCTTGTAAACACCTCAGCCTTCTGGCAGCCCCCCTGTGGGCCTATTTACTGCCTCCTCCATGCAAGGTAGCTACTGTCTAATTATACACAACTGGCTTGGTTAATCCTGCATAATAATAATTAAAAACAATTCATATTTTTTTTTCTTTTACTCTCTTTATTAACTTTAAACTTTTTAAAAAGCCTCAGAGGTCCCTGTAGAATCAAAAGCTTATTAAAATATCAAGACATGCGAGCCTTTTCAAGTGCATATTATTACATTTGTTTTTGTTAACGTGACAAGGCCCAAAAGAAACTCAGCAGACTTTTGTAGATCAAACCAAAGGCGCAGTGAGGGAGACTGGAGGGCCTGTGCAATGTCACCCAGAGCCGTAAAGAGAATGGCAGGCTCCAGGGAGCCTCCCCAGGCAGCAGCCCGGATGGGCAGGGCAGCGTCGGGGGAGACAGAACACAGCTGGGGCAGCTGCCCCACCTCGACTGTGCCGAGGTTGTGACTCTGGGGGCTTTTGGTTACCTTGGTTACCTGGCTGGTGGAGCCCTGGTGTCAGATCCAGCCTGAAGCCAGGGGGATCGGAGGAAAAGTGGGGAAGGGAGGAGAAGGCACCGATCCCCGCCCTAGGCTGCTGCCGGGAGACTCAAAGTGAACCAGGTGAAGTGAACCAGTGAACCATCACTTGGCCTGTGGGAAAAGAAAGGAGTAACTCTCTCTTATGTGCATAGACCCTGTGCACATTCTGGGAACACACGTGCAACGAACATTCCAGATCCTCCCCACAGGCCTCTGGGTGCACACTTCAGGCCACTCTTCCTTGATCTCGTGCCCCTTTGGGAAACTGCCTTTTGCCTTATTTTACTTCAACTCCAGGAGCGCTGGGACCGAGTTGTGTACGTGGTATCATTGGACGGCTGGCTTCCCTGGGGTGGCCTCAGCCCCTGAAGGCTCTCAGATCAGCCCAGGTAAGACTTGTTACTAAGTCCCAACGTGGACCCTTCTTATTCCCTAACCGAGAGAGATCCACGCATTCTGTGGAGCCCCAGAGCCTTCGGCTGAGATGGCCACGGTGGTGGGGAAAGGAGAGATTCCCTTGCTTACCCACACCGGCTAATGAGCACTAAATAATTTTAATTGGCCCCGAGAAGCAGAGGAGCATGCGAATCCACACAGGCCACACAGAGGCAATTATTATTCTGAGCGAAAAATGATCTACTGAGCACCTTCTGGGGTCAGGGACTCAGCTAGGTGCTTTACAGATACGCAACTGCCTCCTTGAGGCGGGGAACTCAAATCCAGCACCTCCTACGATGACTATACTTAGTGCATATTTATTAGACGGATTCACTCATTCGGAGTCGTCACAATACCCTCACATGAAGCACTAGAATTCCCATTTAGCAGATGCAGAAAGAGAAGTTTGGCAAAGTGCCTGAGTTCTCGCATCCAGTACCTTCTTCCCTTGCCTTTCAGGGCACTACACGCTCCTGGTTTCCATCCTCCAACCCCCACTCGATGGTTCCTCCTTTTCTCCCTGATCTCTTCTTCATCTCAGAGTGCCCTCTTCTCTAAACTCCCTTGGTGATCTCACTGGATCCCATGGCTTTCAATACTGACAACTCCCTCGTCTGTATTTCCAGCCCAGACGTCTCTCCCACACTCCAGACGTGTCTATCCAACTGCTGCTCCGTGTCCATCATCTCCGTTTGCAGGTGTACTGGATATTTCAGTCTCAACATGTCAGAAATTAAACTCCTGATACTCTCTCTCGTGCTGCCCTCCCCAACTCAGTGATGCCACCTGCACCCTTCCCGCTGCTCAGGCCAAAAACTATGCCACCATCCCTGACTCTTGTCTTTCTCTTGATCCGTCCATCCTCTATCTTCAAAATATATCCAGTTTTAGACCTCTGGTCTGTCCTCTGGTATTGACACCCCGGCCTGTGCCTCCATTATCTCTTGCCTGAACTATTGTAGTGGGTAGCTGGTCCCTCACTTCTATCCTTGTCCCCCAGTCCTGTAGCTAGATCACACCATTCGTCTGCTCAAAACCCTACAATGCATTTCATTTCCCTCAGAGTAAAAAAATTAAAAAGTCAAAATCTTCAACAGTCTGTAGGGCCCAACATGACCTGCTGCCCTCCTTTTCCTGTCAGATTTCATCTTTAACTCCCTCCTCAGCCCCTGAGCTCTAGCCACCCTGGGCCCTGCCTTTGTCTTGGCTGTTTCCTCTGCCTGAAATACTCTTCCTCCACAAATCCACAAGGCTAACATGCCTTAAATCTTTGTGCAGATCACTGTCTCAATGAGGTTGCTAGGACAGTGCTACTTAGTCAATTGAGACAAATACAGAAATGAAAGTGCGTAGGGACTTTTACAGCAACGTGACATTGCCCTGACATCCAGACACACGGTCTCCTGAGCAGGGTGTAGGGCAGTCCAGGTATGGTTGCACTCGGGGGTGTCACATGTGGTGTGAGCTTGCACACTAAGTCACGCACAGTAGAACTGTGAACTGCTCCACAACAGATTGGAATTTTAAAAACTGGTTCCTTGCCGCAGTGAGTTTGAGAAGAATTAACTCCCAGAGAGCCCTTGGGTGTCGAGGAGGTTGTTTAATGTCAAACTGGGAAGTGGAGGTTGCGCAAGAATTCTCTCCATTCCCTCCAGCCGACCTGACACGTTCATGCTCTATGAGTTTGTTTCTCCTTTTTTCTCTCATTTTCCCCAGGACTTTTATTTCTCTTTTTCCCCTAGAAAGTTGTATGTGATCCACTCCGTTAACTCGGAGAGGGAAGGGGGAGAGGCAGCGCCACAGAGACAAGAACACAGCTGCCGATCTTGACAGCTGCTGCTTCTGCTACTGAAACTGGGAATTAACTGAATTGGAGAGATTGGATGGAATTAGCAAGCTGTTGGATGGGTCCTCTGGGGATTGGCTCCTGTGGAGCTGGTAGGGACGGGGGCTTGGGGAAGAGGAACGGGGCAGGGAGCTCCCCGAAGACCCCGTGGTGAGCACCCACCCTGGTTCCGCTGGAGCTGCAATCAGCTGTCCCTTGCACTAAGGGGCTCGGTTTCCCCAGCTTTGCCCCTTCTCAGAGTCATTACCTACCTCCCCACAGAGCAGACACTTTCCTCCTTTTCTTTCTATCACCTGTGGTAAAGTAGTTGTCTTGATCAGGGAAGCATGAAGGGCTCTGACATTTTAATTATCATCTGTCTCCTTGAACAACAAGAATAAGAGGAAAAACAAATCCCCCAGGAGTTACCTGCTGGAGGGTTTTGCCAGGTCTCATTTTACCCTACCTCTCGTCCTGCAGTTACGCAGGGCCTGGGCTGGGAGTCGCAGAAGAGAGGACCTGTGGAAATGCAAAGCTGTGTGTGGCCAGCGGAATGGAGTTGAGATGCGCGTGAAGAGGACCCCCCCAGCCTGGCTCTATTATTTAGCACTTCTGTGGATCGTAAGCAAGTTACATAATTTTTCTTTGCTTCTGTTTCTTAATCTGAAAATAGGACTAATACCAATACCACTAGACTGATGTGGGGATGACATACCCGACATGCGTCTAGGCCCTTAGCACAGACTCCGATACTTCACAAGTGCTCAAAGAGTGAGCCGTGGTAGCAGGTGCTTTCAGTGAGTTATGTTTATGTGAATTTTACCAACTTCTGTGCCCCTTTTCCCGCCTTTTACTCTCCGCTTTAGTGTCGTAGGCAGAATAATGCCCCCCCCATGATGTCCACATGATAATTCCTGAAACCTGCAGATCTATTATGTTATATGGCAAAGGGGAATTAGGGTTGCAGATGAAATTAAGATTGCTAATCAGCTGAATTTATCAAGGATTATCCAGGAAGGCTCAGTGTAATCACAGGACCATTAAAAGCAGAAGAGGGAGGCAGAAGAGGTCAGAGGGATACAATGTGCGGACTCAAGCCCTGGCTTTGAAGGTGGAAGAAGAAGGCCTCAGGCAAGGAATGGTGGGCAGCCCCTAGAAGCTGGAAAAGGCTGGAAAGGGATTATCCCCTAGAGCCTCCCGAAGGAATGCAATCCTTCCCACACCTTGATTTTAGCCCTGTGAAACCCATTTCAGACTTCTGACCTGCAGAACTGTGAGAGAATAGATTTGTGTTGTCTTAAGCCAGTAAGTTTGTGGTCATTTGTTAGAGCAGCAGTAGTAAACTGAAATATATCTCACCCTGTCTGGTGTTTATAGAGCTGCAAGAAGGCAAGGTTCTTATTTAACAGTAATTTAGTGTTTGGCACATGCTCACTGTGCTCCTGCTATGTATGTTGCATTGTTCTGGGGTTTGCAGGAGGATGGAAGGAATACAAGACTATCTGTGAGGACTTACTATCTAATTGGGGAAAATAGACATGCACATGTGAAATTTATGATACAAAGTGGTTTAGGACAGGGGCATTCACAATGGGGATGAGAGTTTGAAGGGTTAGCTGGGATCTGGATATTCACAGGCTTGACATTCATATAGAAGAATTATGTACATTTCATGATGTGTGTATGAAAGAATGCAGGTGGCTTGACTTTCTGCCTTCATGATTGGTAAAGACAGACAGTGGTGTAGAAGTGAGGATGTGTCCTAACTTCATTGCTTCTTAGCTGGAAACCCTGGGATATCTCACTTTATCTTCATCTATAAAATGTGGGAAACACCCAGAGGATTTTTATAAGGTTCAACTGAGATGTGACCTACGAAAGTACTTTGTAAACTATTAAGAACACATAAAAACAAGCTTTTCTCTTCTAATCTCTTTTGTAAAAGTTGGTAGTCTATATCCAACTTTCATCCCCAGAAGTTAAGCATAAAAGCTAATGCAAACAACCTCTGGCTTAATCCAGAGACTGACAGATAAAGACCAGGGGTGCTTTTGGGAAATTGTTAATTACAAGCAAATAGCTCTTCTTGAATAGACAGGCATCTCTGTAAACACCAGAACAAGGCGGCTTCTAGAAAAGCAATTCTAGGAAGTAGAAACCATTTGCTCAGGATCACAGGATAAGCAATGCATAGCACATGGCTGGAAAGGGCAGGACTTTCATGATTCTGTCTAGATAGAAGGGACTGATGTCACAAACCTTGCAGTGTCAGGGTAGGAGTCACTGTGCATAAAAGCTCTCTGGGGGTGCAAGGATGTATAGAGGATGAGAGCCTTAGGGTTAGACTTGACAAGGAAGTAGGGATAAATCCCCAGGGACTGGACCCCCAAGGCAGTGTCTGGTCTGATGGCCATTTCTATTTCTTCTCTGGTCTGAGACCATACAGCCCCACAAGCCAGCCGTCACTCTCAGACCTTCGCAGGGGCCCCAGCCCACCCCACCAGATCACCCTGAGCAGCAGATGAGTTGAGACCACCTGAAGGCAGAGCCTCTCACAGTGTGATTCTGGACCAGCCGCATCACCTGTTAGAAATGCAAATTCTTGGCTCCCACCTGGTGTGGGAAACTCTGGGGATGGGGTCCAGCTCTCTGTTTCAACAAGCCCTCTAGGGGATTCTGGTGCCTGCTACCATTTTAGGACCACTGCTGTCCAGTTATAGCATTACTTCTTTCTTGAGGCTTTCCTGGCATTTCTTCTTCCAACCTTAGAATATATGACTCTTTCTTCTGGGAGCCCAGTGAGGGGAACAAATAGTCCTGGTTTTACCACTGAGGGGCCCACGATCCCAGAAACTCCTTGGTCTGTGGCAAATCGGGATGGTTGGACACCCTAAGTAGGATTTCATTAATGAAAGTGGCTCTACCTCTAGCTTCTTCCCTGCTGGCCTCCGTCCACTCTCAGCACCACAGCCCCAGGTCACACCCTTACTGAGCCTCCTATGGCTGACTGAAATGTCTCCTAAGCAGTGGAAGGCAAAGAATATGGGTTTAGCACCAGGCTGAGCTTGATTCAGTGCTGCCTCCATCTGCCCACCCATCCATTTGCTCGTTCATCTGTTTGTTCATCGTTGTCTACACCATGCAACAAACGCTCATGGGTGGCATAGGAAGGGCACAGACATAGAGAGCTCAGCGATTTACGTCACCAATTGTGTCTGCGTGTCCCTCTCTGTAATTAAAGTGGAAATCCTAGCAACCTCCTCGCAGAGCTGTGAGAATAAAACGAAATCACAGATAAAGAGCCTATACCACAGGCCGGCACACTCAGCAAATGCTTGTTCCTTTTCACATTATGTCTCTCTTCTCTGATCTTTCCTGCTGCTTATTCCAGAGTAGCCCCACACTGAGCAAGTCACTCTGCAGCTCAGAGACCTCCAGAGGGCTCTCATTACTCATTTAATAATGCCCGCTCCTCGGCCCGCACCCATGGTCCTTCCCTGTGCTTCAGACTCACCCTACAAACCCACTGATGCCTAAATGCTCTTTAGGGTTCTGCTTCCTCCTCCTGGAATGCATGGCAGGCCTCATCTTCCCTGTGAAAACCCTCACAAGGTATTTCAGGTATCAATTGCTCCAAGAAGTTCTTCTTAATCTCCTTAATTAAGCTTGAATATTTGAATCTTGTCCTATTTCGTCTCTTAACTTTTCGTGTCTTTGGGGAATATATCTATCCTGGTATCCCTGTAGGACCTGGCAGAGAGTAGGGGATCCATACAAACCTGCAGGTGGCAACTTCATTAAGAGATTATGATACTGTGATGTGGAATGCACAATGACAGAGCAGCATGCGGGGCGCCGGGGGTATGAAGGCACCAGACTCATCTCCAGAGGAGCAGAGAAGGCTTCCAGGAGATAAGGACACCTAAGCCTGGGTAGAGTTTTGCCAGCTGAAGGATATTGGGGTCAATTCTAGTCTCTATCATGTAGTTGGTCAGGATATTTCAGCTGTTCACATCCAAGCTAGTGGTTTGGGCGATGCATTCTCTAAGGACAGAGCCAACTCAACGCCTACAGGTGGCAGGAGGAAAACACGAGTGAGACAGGCAAGCTGTGAGAGATATCACTGACCAAAGATCTTGCACTGCTCACCTCTAAAGGAGGTAGGGCTCCTCTCTGCCAGCCTAGCATTTCCAGGTAGGAATGCGTGCCATGTGTTTTCAGGTTGCCTGATTTTGTAAGAGGAGCCAGAACTTCTGATGTGTAGGTGAGATCTGCTAATATTTAAATTCTGGCCCCTTATTCATCTTTTTAAAAAATTGTAGACCCCAAAGATGGGCTTAATTCATCCCACAGGCACAAGCTGGTGAGCTGTCTTTTAACTTCCCATTGGTCTTTCAGGCCAGTGCCTAATGGTGTCCACTGAGGGTCCTTTGCCACCAGCAGCACTCATGTCCTCATTACTCTAGCACCTGCTCCACTGAGGCTCTTTATGGGAATTGATGTGGTTCTTTACTGAGCCTCGAGAGGGATTTACTCTGACACCACAAGGCTTGGAAAATTACAAGTGATTTCAGAGCCAAGAGACTGTGAGTTGTCCAATTCTCCTTACCACTTGTGATAATGATATATTTATCTCTTGATTGTAGCAAATTACATAATGATTTTTTAACCCAGATGGATGTATAAGTAATAGGTACACTTAATTTGGATAACATAAATTTTAAGAAGAAGGCTAAGTCAGGAGAATGCTGGGTAAGTAATACTGTATTAAAAGGTGGTACTATTACTAAACTTAAAGGTAGACCTATTACTAAGATATAATTACTGAAGTTTCTACCTTTAATTGTGCTTTGTCTTTAACATTTCGAAACAATTGAAACTTGCTCTGAAATGTCCCCTGCCTTGGCCCGGTCCGTGTGCACACATACACACACACAGAGTCCCAAACTTACATTTATGTATGAAGAGGACGTCATGGGGTCTGTGTGCCTGAGATGATTTTTTGCTCTCTGTGACTTTGATTGGCTTTCCTTGAGATCACAGAAAACACTCAATACTTTATGTATCTTAAGTAAATGATTAAAACAACTTCATAATAGAAATAGTACAATTTTCACATTGATGACTATGAATATAAATTAATACAATTGTATTTAAATCTAAAAAGGAATGTGAAAAAATTTTTTTAAATGTTACATAAGGATGTTTATCCCTAGGAGATTTTAGATTACATTTATGGAAATATCAGTCAGAAATCATGTAAGGCTTATGAAAATAAAAGAGTTGCTCTAAATTCTGGTCTTTTTTTTTTTTCCAGCTAAATTGCTTCTCTACAGAGAATGCTACTGAAAAAAGGTGAAAATAGGCCAAGAAGCACCATGGAAATTAACAAAAGCCCAGAGTGGTCTTCTTAATAGAAGGTATCCGCTACGTTTCCAAAATGTTCACGAGTGAATGAACCCAGTGTTCTATTAATATAAAATGCTCTCATTCAGTATTTAACTTCATGAGGATTTCTACACAGCACATATACTCTGATTATTTTAGTGAAATTGTCTATTCATATAATGGTTTCAAACGAGTTAAATCCTGTGTAGAAAAACAATGTAGTTTAGTTTGAAGGACAGGGAAAACCCACATTTTCTAAGCTACATTTACTTTTCTCTAGTTTTGAAAGATTTTTCAGCTTTTTAAAAGATGACAATTAGCATAAAGTATTTCCTGGGCATCTCGTAAGGCTGCAAACTAAAGAAAATTGAAATAATGGCCCCTGCGTTTGGCTTCCTTCCTCCATAACTAAAAATTCTTCCATATGTTTGCTATCTTACCCCTCCACCCCCACCACTCAATACGTTTTTGATTTCTGGAATGACTGATCTTGTCTTCCTGTTTCTGTGTTTTGGCTGTTATTGTCTGAGACCAGTAGGATTCCACAGGAATCACTCTATGGCAGAAGCAAAATATCCCTCCTTGTTGGGGTGCTGTGTCCTTAAGTCTATGACTACATCACTCAGAATTTGGAGCCATCAAACCATTAGCATGGGTACAGAGTGCATTTTGTCATTGCTGCCTGAGGTCCTTAACCTTCCTCAGATTTCCAAAGAGTCAAGGAAAAGACCAGTCCTTTGGCTGTGGGCAGCAACAGACGCCCCTGTGCAGGGGCGAGGAGATAGCACCAGCTCCCTTCAGGGCCAGACCTCTGCAGAGCTGCTAATTACCGTTGACAATAATACAGTGACTGCTTCTTCTCTGGGCTTAGAAAAATGGATATGCCACTGGGGCAGCAGCTCCGACTAAGTCAGGGACAGTGAGTTGATCATGCCTGAGCACCTGGCTCAAATTAGAGCTTGTTAAAGGGCATCTGGGAACCATGCTGAATGGACTCGCTTCATACCAGAGATGATTTCATGGTGAGAGCCATTTGAACTCCTTAGTTCACCCAGAATCAGGACAGGCATTAGAATTCAAAACCCTGTCAACTCACTGTGTCAGCTCCTTTGTGAGGGCAGAGACCATCTCTAAAATCTTCACATTTTCAACGCACTTTAGACTCAAGTTGAATTCATACATCCAAAAGCAAACTATTTAAATGCTATACTCCAGGATTTTCTGTACCTATTGTCTACGAATTTTTCTAGTTAGATGATTTTCTTCTCTCCATGGTATTTATCTGTGTGCTTAGATTTTGTGTTCTCTCTCCCTCTATTTAAGTGTTCTCAAGAGTGATCTAGAGTCAGTCATTTCTACCTTCGTGAGAATTAGAGCATGCATATCACTTCTCCCAGATGTATCTAGTTATCTGTAATAACAAGTTAAGTATGCCAAGGCAAATTTTAATGATAAGAAGTTCTAACATTCACACAGGGCTGGACTGAACTTAGATCTTTCATAAACATTTTAATTCTTTCCCATCCATTCTTAGTCGGGGGCCTGACATTTTCTTCCCTTGGTGGAATAGCCATTACATGATGGCACTCCTGCTGTATCTAGCTAACCATTTAGAGGTTCTCTGATATTTCCCACCTCCCTCCTTAGGAATCCTTTCCCCTGCAGTATACAAGTTAGGGAACTTATGCTCTTTAATGCTAAAGAGGCCTGAAGGTCAAGGAGCTAAGATAAGATTCACAAAACTTGTCTCCTGCCTTTATAAAATGTGGGTTGCCATGGTGATGGAAGGATGGGAATTAGGAAAAGATGAGGGTATGTCATAAAACTTTTGTGAATGTTTTCTCCTCTGAGTCCAGCCTGGACCAAGATATTGCTTGATTCTCATTGTGTGATGAAAATGCTCAGTAAACACACCCGGATTCTTTGTCTTATTATCTCTGACTTTTCTGTGCTATCCTGAGACCTTAATAGGACCCGTGCTGCTGGAGGGCTTATAGGTTTACACTTCTACAGCGTGCATTTTAAGTCTTATTTCTAATGGTGGAGTGGAAGACGGTTGGGATTTCAAGCCTCATCAAGTGCATGGATGATTTTGGTAAGGGTCAAGGACGAGAGCATGCTTGCGGTTGAACTGTACAAGTGGGTGAGGGAGATTTTATTGCTCCATCCTCAGGAGCCACTGCAAGAAAGGAGGAGGGCATGATGAGTCTTTCCTCATGTTTTCCTAATGAGTGCACAGAGAAACCCTATTGAAATATTTCTCATTGACTAAGCACTCTTAGTTGAGGGCCCTGTGTCTCTTGTACGGAGAGAGATGACTGAGGCCTCATCACCATCTGTTTGTTTGCAGATATTCCAGATTCACAAAAGAAATTCTAAGGAAATGCATGTTTCAGTGCTAGAGGAATCTGGCCCCAGACTCCTCCGTAGGGCCCCTGGCTTGGGAGAGCTGGGCTAGATCTCAAGTGACTTTTATCCCTCAAGCCCAAGGTCTGTGGCTTAAGTCTGTCACTTAGAACCTCATTCCAATGTTGGCCCTGCAGATTGTACCAATCAGAAGGCAAGAAATGGCAGATACAAGAGCAAGAGAGAGTAAAATTCTTCTTAAAGTCTAGATCACGTGGCCTCTGCCACCCACTCCATGCATCCTGGTACCTGAACCCCACCTCGGACCCACTGGGCTCTCTATGGGGGAAACTGGGGGAGAAGCAGTTTTCCTCACGAGTTGGAAGAGGCCTGGCTCACATGCCAACTGTGTAACAGGGGACGGGGGACTGAGGGAGAGAGACAGAGGTGCCTACAGGGAAATCGAAACAGAGTATTTGTGTAGACAGATGAGCTTTCATCCTCTTTGTCTGCTTGACCGTCCCAATGGCACTTGGAGCCTAATGGCCTAGTGGTACCTGTGATTTTAATCAACATCACAACCTGTCCTTATCCTCCTCAAAGCTCCTTCTGGATTCACGGACAGTTTCACAAACCCTGATGCCCCTGTGGCCCAGGGAAGTAAGGTCAGCATGTGAGGAGGCCCGTGGCACTGCGGGGAACTGGCAGGCACAATGGGAACAGCTACTCAGATCCCACTGATGGCTGTTGTGAGAAAATGCATTGCCAGAGATTCCAAATGTTTAAATGAAGCTAGGAATTCATATTTTTATGTGAATCACTTGTTCTTAGATTGCTGGCTCAATTATGACAAAACACAACACAACAAAACAAAAACCCCACTTTGTACCAGATATAGCCCGTGGATGGCCAGCTACCAATTTTTGCCTTAAGGCTTAGACATTAAAGCAACATTTTTCGAAGTTGATCTTAATGAGTGTTACATGGAAAAGTATGTTTAGGAAATTCAAGACAGAATGAGTAACTAATACACAGTGAAGGCAGTGCAGTAGCTTATACTTTAGGAAACTCCAATAGCAATAAAGAAGAGGACAGTCTTTCAAAAGAGTCTATCTAGAATTCAACTGCTTCTGTCCACCCTCACTGCTAATGCCTTCATCCAAGCCGCCATCATCTCTTGCCCATAATAAATAACCTCCAAAGTCATCTTCCTGCATCTGTGATTGTCTCTTACAGTTCATTCTCAACTCTGCAGCCAGAAGGGCCTGTTTAAAAATGTCAGAGCATGTCTCTGCCCTGTTCAAAATCCCGCAATGGCTCCTGTTGCACTCAGAGTCAGAGCTAAGGTCCTCAAATGGCCCATAAGGCCCTGCGTGCTCTGGCCTCCATTCCTCTTTGACCCCGTGTCCCACTCCTCTCTCCCTGGCTCACTCCGTTCACACACCTCCCACCCTTGGGCTTTTGCACTGGCTGTTCCCACTGCCTGGACTACTCTTTCCCCGGACAGCAATGTGCCTGACTCCCTGTAATGAAGAACCTACCCTGACCATGCTGCTTAAAGTCATCCATGCCTACGCCTGCACCAACCTATCTCCTTTTCCCTGCTTACTCTTTCTTGTCATCCACAGCATATATCCCTTTCGATATGTAATGTATTCGTTACAGCTGTCATTTATTGATTGTGCTCCCCCACTGGAATGTGAGCTCTGCAAAGGTGGGAATAGTTTTTGTTTTGTTCACTGATCTATCTTCAGGGCACAGACTAGTGCTTGCACAAAGTACAGTGGGAGCACCACACACATCTTCGTGAATGAATGAATGGCATTAGGCATGGAACCCCATCTCTGCAGAAGCCCCATCACCTAGCATGGGACTAAGGCTGTAAAGGATAAGGCCTGTGCCCTAGGGCCTGCTGTGTGTCTGGATTGCATCTGGAGATGGAGTGGCTATTTAATGTCTCAGGCACTGCACAGTGCGTGCGATAGAAAACAGGGGCCTCCTTCAGTTCTGCCTTTGTGAAGGTGCTGCAGGAGCGCACCGGCCTGGAAGGGGTCTGTCTGAAACAGCGCCTAAGGAGCAGAGCCCCTGCTTCCACTGCCTCTTTGAAATCTGGTCTCCGGTGACGTCGCCTTGGCAAAAACTCAGTCCCCACATCCCTGACTAATGTTCCACTGAGAGCCTGAGATAGCAAAACCATTTCTCCCAGGAGCTCAGAGTGAGCCTGGCAGAAAGACAGGCAGTGTGTCCCCGCGTGCTGGCAACTGGCCTCACCTCAACATCTGTTCCTTCCTTTTTCCTGTTAGCACACGCATGCCAATTAATTTTTAACTCCGTGAACACAGACCTCCTGCCACACCGCCCACCATCCTTTTCTTGGTGATCTTCCTTTGGATCTACTCTTGGCAGAGGAGCATTGCCAAAGTGTGATCCCAAGTGAGCTTTACTGAGGGAGTCAATGTATCAGTGCAATCTTAATCCAGCCTCGGCCCACCGCACACTCTTGTAATGAAACTGCACCCACTGCAGGACAATATGGTCGAAACTTTGAGCTTGAGATCGTGAATTGCTTATCATAGAAAAGAGGTCCTAATACTGATTAAAACTCCCCGCCCGTCATCTGCCCAAATGAGTCCCAGCCAGAGAAAGCCTGGGATTAATGAGGGAATTTAGGAACCTAGGAAGGGCCTGACAGCCGGCCAAAGACTAAAAATCTAGGGAAAAGGGTTTGCAGGCAGCTGTCCTGGGAGAATTATGGACCTTCCTTAGCTATCTTGCCAGATGAGGCCTGAGAGGACAGCTTTTAGCCTCTCGAGTAGGCTACTTGAAACGAGGTCAAGTGCTTAAGGCTGGCCTGAGTTGGGCCTTCCGTTGGGCTGGTCTACATTCTCCCCAGCTTTGATCACATTTAATCCTCCCTGCAGGCCTTGCTTGCCTTATACTTCTACCTCCCAACCTGAGTCCATCCATCTTAAAGGCCAACTCTATCCTTCCCTCTTTTGTGACCCTTCCTGACTGCCATAGTCCAATAAATCCAGCATCTGGGGATCGCCTGGGATCCCCAGCCTAACCACACAGCTTAGCCTCCCATCGCTTTGCTTTATTGCATACATATCAATTCTTTTATCCTACTGCCTTGTCAAATCATACTCTCCAAATACAATGCTGTTACAATAATGTTATCATAGTGAGGTCCTCAGGGGAGATGGCATGAATTCCAGAGTAACCAGGATAGTGTGATATTAAGGAATTGGGGAGTGGTTCACAGGTGGAGAACAATGATATCCACACTGGGGGTGTGCACTCCAAAGGGCTCACAAGATGATCCACTCAATTAAGAGAAGACAGTGTTAGAATTTCTGCTCACATTTACTTTGAAATTTCATCCTCTCAAGATTTCCATTGAGAGTGTGTGATTGATCACACATGTATTATATTAGTACAGCAGTATATACATGTACATATTTCATCAATAAATTAATATGTATATATATTCATGTGGCACATAGCAATGATTTGGTCAACAACGGCCCACATATATGAGAGTAGCCCCATAAGGTTAAAATGGAACTGAAAAATTCCTATCACTTAGTGATACCCATTGTAGTATCATAGTACAATTTTTAAAATAAATGTAGTATAACCTAAGTACTCACTGCTTATAAAGTCTACAGCAGTGTGTAGTAATGTCAGGCCTTCACATTCATTCACCACTCACTCACTGACTCACTCAGAGCAACTTCCAGTCCTACAAGCTCTGTTTATGGTAAGTGCCCTATGTGGGTGCACCATATTTTACCTTTTATACCATATTTTTACTATACCTTTTCTATGATTAGATATGTTTAAATATATAAATACTTACCATTGTGTTCTAGTTGCCTACAGCATTTAGTACAGTTACATACTGTACAGGTTCATAGCCTAGAAGCAACAGGCTATGTCGTATAACCTAGGTGTGTAGTAAGCTATTCGCACAAGGATGAAATCATCTAACAATGCAGTTCTTAGAAATGTCTCAAGTGACACACGACTATTAGAGAGGCTAAAATTGTTTTAGAGATGGGTTTTGCAATTAAAAAGGCTTTGAGATAATTGGAATAGAAATCCAAACAGAAAGTAAACATCTTGATCTGGCTACATATTCTTGAATAAAATAAAAACTGATAATCTGATTTTTAGAGGTAGTAATCTGATATATTTATCATAAAGAGTATAACCCCAAACCATTGGCGTTTCTTGCTATGATAAATTCTATGACTTTTGAAGAATTTTCCCTTTTAAAAGTGTTTGGTTCAGAGATTGCAAAACAAAGATGAGCAGCTTATTGATATTTATTAACTGTGGGACCAGGGACAGTGAGTTAAAACTCTGGGTAAAGATAATCAATGAGGTGAGTCCGGATGGATCCTTCCAGGTCCTTAATTGCTGACTGCAGCTTTCTGGCTATGAGGGCAGGGGTGAAGGAGTGAGAACTGAATGCCTACCATGAGATAGGCCCAAGGGATTGATCCAAGAGATTGTACCAATTTTATCTAATCTGACTTTACAATAAAGAGTTAACTAGCAAGCCTGGGTCTTTTGAACCCTTTATTTTCCGAAGAAAAGACTGGCTCCTAAAAGATAACTTCTTAGTGCTTGAAATATCCTGCCTGGTAAGAGTATTTTGTGTACATGGGGCGTGGGCCAGGCTGTATTCGTTTGACCTTGGAAGGGACTGAAGACTGAATAGCTACAGTTAGCCATGCGGCTACTCCATGCCTATGTCACCAACCCCCCATAAATGCCCTGGACACCAAGGGTCAGGTGAGCTTCCCTTGTTGGCTATTCTCTGTACATATTGTCACACATTGTTGCTGGGAAAAGTAAGCATTGTCCATAAACTCCACTGAGAGAGGACAACTGGCAGCTCATGCCTAGTTTTCCTGGACTCTGCTCTGTGCTTCTTTTCTCTTTGCTGGTTTTAATGTATGTCTATTCATGGTAATAAACCATAACCACGAGTAAAACAGCTTTTCTGAGTACTGCGAGTCCTTTTAGTGAATCACTGAACCTGAGGGCTGTCTTGGGGAACTCCAGCACAGCGATGAGTCTGTCTGTGATGTAGCTCATTATCCACCATGCGATCCTGTTGCACGGAGCAAGAAGCTCAGAGAGGTGAAGCGACCAGAGCCAAGGTCCCAAAGCAAGACTCTTTGTTACTAAAACTTATACTTAGGTTTCTTGAGAAAAAATACTGGCTCTGCCACATACTAGCTATGTGACCTTGTCCAAATTATTTAACGTTCCTGTGTCTTCAGTTGCTTCCTCTGCAAAGCAGAGTTGGTAAAATAGTTGCTACCTCTGTAAAGCAAAGATGATAAAAACAGCCTCAAAGGGCTATTGCTGCTATGAGGACTTAATGAGATAGTGCATGTAAGGACACTTAGCAGAGTGCCTGGCATACAGCAAACGCTTAGCAATTATTAGTTTACATAATTACAAAGATGAAAGCGGTCCTTAACACTAGATTTATCCTAAACTTGAAGAAACAGGACACAAATGTATAGCTGTGTGCATGTGTTAGTGCATGCAAACATACATACATGCATGCACACACATGCATACACACTTATACATGCATGCACACACATATCTATGTCAGCTACTCCCAAGTCTCATCCCTGCTGCTCCTCCACATAGCCATTTACTTCACGTGTTGTTGGTCCGGACTGACTCTATCAAGCTGAAGAGAACAACCAGGGCTCTGCTCTTCTCCTCTCCTGTTGGATGCAGCTTCTGTTGCCAGTGGCAGCCATCTTTGCCTTAGGCTGAAGCTGATGCCGATGACAGAGTGGAGAGAAAGAACGAACCTCAGTTCTTGATGATATTCTTGAGCTGCTGAAGTCTTGGAGTCTGCGTTTCTTTTGGATTTCCAGTTAAAAGAGATAATGCATTTCATTATTGTTTTAGTCACTTTGAGTTAGGCTATTTCTTATAACTCACAACCAAATAAAATGTATCTTAACGGATACAACTAACCCTCTTGGGTGATTTTCAGCTTTGCTACTCTGTCTTAGAAAGTATAAAGACAATGAAACTTTTCTTCCCTTTTTTCAGTTAGGGTTCCTCAGTAGCAGGAAAGAAAACCAACTCAAACTGGCTTGACCACAATAGGGGTTATATTTGTTCACATAACTGAATTCCTGACCTCAGGTGAGCTTCAGGTGTGGTTTGACAGGGGCTCTGGCCCCATTTCTGTATGTTTTTACAGCTCGCTCTATCTCTCTGTCAGCTTCATCCTTAGGCTCTCCTTGTAAGGCAATGAAGAGACAGATTCTGTCTGTCGCCCTATCAGAAACTGCTTCCCACCCCCTGGCACCTCCATGCTTGGTGTAGGCCTTCTTTTGTTTAATGTGTATCTTGGTCTATTTGAGCTATTTAACAAAATACCATAGACTGGGTGGCTTATAACAACAGAAATTACAGTTCTGGAGGCTGGGAAGTTCAAAGTCAAGGTGCCAGCGGATTCAGTATCTAGTAAAGGCCTGCTTCCTACTTCATAGATGGTATTTCTTGCTGCGTCTTCAGATGGCAGATGGGACAAGGGACCTTTCTAGTGCCTCTTTTACAGAGATACTAATCCCATTCATGAAGACTCCACTCTTATGACATAATCACCTCCCAAAGACCCCACCTCCTAATACCATCACCATGGGGGTTAGGATTTTAACATATGAATTCTGGGTAGGACGCAAATATTCAATTCACAGTATTATGTCCTTGGCCCCCCAAAATTTATGTCCTTCCTACATGCAAAATACATTAATTCCATCCCAGTAGCCCCCAGAATCTTAACTCATTCCAGCATCAACTCAAAAGTCTAAAGTCCAAAGTCTCATCTAAATGTCATCTAAATCAAGCCAAGTGCAGTGGCTCATGTCTGTAATCCCGGCATTTGGAGAGGCCAAGGCAAAAGGATCACTTGAGGCCAGGAGTTTGGGGCCAGCCTGTGCAACATAGTGAGACCCTGTCTCCACAAAAAAAATTTTAAAAATTAGCCAAGTGTGGTGGCATACACTTGTAGTCCTTGCTACTCAGGAGGCTGAGGTGGGAGGATCCCTTGAGCCCAGGAGTTTAAAGCTGTAGTGAGCTATGATTGTACAACTACAATTGAGCCTGGATGACAGAACGAGACCCCATTTTTAAAAAAATAAAACAAAATAAATAAATATCATCTAAGTCAGATAAGGGTGAAACTCAAGGTATGATTCATTCTGAAGCAAATTTCTCTCCAGCTGCGACCCTGTGAAATCAATGTGTTACGTGTCTCCAAAATACAGTGGTGGCAGGCATAGGATTGACATTCGCATTACAAAAGGAAGAAATAGGAAGGAAGAAGGGAGTGAAAGTTCCTGAGCAAGTCTGAACCCCAACAGGGCAAATTCTAGTAGACCTTAAGGTCCAAAAATAATCCTCTTTGACTCAATGCTGTGTCCTGCAGGCCCACTGTGGCAGAGGTCTCACCTTCTGAATCCACTGGGATGGTGGTTCTGCCCTTGCAGCTTTGCTGGGCAGGCGATGGGCCTTCTTGGCTCCCAGTGGCCCTACCTCATTGCTTTGGGTGGCCTCACCACCATGACTATGCAGGCTGCTGACCAAGCTGCACAGGGGCCACTGGAGCTGCCCCCGGCATAGCCAAGGAGCATGGTGCTGGAGTGTGGAGAGCAGAGGCTGTCATGTGAGGCAGCGTGGACCCCACTCGCAGAGCTCCTGCCGGTGCAGGTGGCCCCTCTCGAGCAATAGCACCTGGCTTTCTTTCAGATGCCTGACTAATCTCCTTATTAGTGTTGTTGTTGTTGTTGTAGTTTTTTGACCAGACCCTTAGAATACTTTCCTGAAAAGGCTTTCTCATTCTTTTCAATATGGATAAGCTGAGGATATTCCAAAATTTTGAAGTCTGCTTCCCTTTTAATTAACAACTCCATCTTTAAGTCATTCTCTCTTCTCTTATTTTACTATAAACATTAAAGAGAAGCCAAGCTGCACATTTAACACTTTGCTTAGAAATTTCCTCAGGCAAATATCCCATTTCATTGTTCACAAGTTTTACCTTCCACAAAACACTAGAATGTGAACAAAATTCAGCCAAGTACTTTGCTACTTTATAACAAGGATCACCTTTTCTCCAATTTCCAATGATGTGTTCGTCATTTCTGTCTGAGACCTCATCAGAATGGCCTTTATCATCCATATTCCTACCAACATTCTGTTCAGGATTGCTTAGGCATTCTCTAAGAAGATTGAGGCTTTCTTTCCAGCTCTCCTTTTTTCTTTCTGGGCCCTCACCGTAATTATCCATGGACGATCCATTCATGGCAATGAGACTTTTCTAGTGTGCACCTCAAAACTCCTCCAGCCTTTCCCCATTACCCAGTTCTGAAGCTGCATCCACATTTTCAGGAATTTCTTACAGTAGCACCCCCACTCCTTCCTTCTCAGTATCGGTTTCGGTCATAGTCCCTCTGAGTTGCTGTAACAAAGTACCATAGACTCGGTGGCATATAAACAATGGGAATTCTTTTCTCAGAGTTCTGGAGGCTGGAAGTCAGAGATCAGGTTGCCAGTGTGGTTGGGTTCTGATGAGGGCTTGCTTCTACATTACAGACTGCTTTCTTCTCCTTGTATCCTACATGGCAGAAAGAGGGCAAGAGAGCTCTCTGGGGGCCCTTTTATAAGGGCTCTAATCCCAATCTTGATTAGATAAGGGCCCCACGCTTGCGACCTAATTACCTCCCAAAGGCCCTGGTTCATTATACCATCACATTGGGGGTTAGAATTTCAATATATAAATTTGGAGAGGGGGCCCAAACATTCAGTCCATTGCAGATGGTTTGGGGAAATAACCACAATATCTACCACACACATTCAAATAACATATTAATAAGCACTGTGGTGGCCATGGAGGTGCACTGCTCATATCTCTTCAAAAGAATTTTCTATCATGCATGTATTTAGCTGACAGCCTCCAGCAGTGACACTTGTGGACCCACCACGATGTTTATGTCAAGGCAGGGGCACTAGATCCAGGCCATTCCTGCTCACTGTGGGACTCTTCTACTTTTGGTCTTGCTCTTGGGCTTCCCATCAGCTTGGCTTAGACTTTCCAAGAAAAGCACTGTACTCTGAAGCTCCTCCTAACCAATTTTTGTTGCTCATTCCTTTCCCAGGGGTTGAGTCTGCATATTGGTCTGATGCTCCTCAGGACCCCTGAGCACAGCTACTCCTGCTCCTTCTCCCCTTTTTTCTTCATAGGCATTTCCCCCAGTAAATCTCTATCACAGCTATGTCATTGTGTCTGCTCCTTACAGGCCCAAACTGACACAAGCATCTACTGCACATTTCAATGCTGCACACATTTGAGTTCAGATGAAAGTGAGCACCTCCTTAAATTTTGCGCCCTGGGGGTCTCACTTGTCTCCCTGTTACACAGTAAATATTTTAGGCTGCTACATAGTAAATATTTTAGGCTTTTTGTGCTATGTAGTCTGTGTCACATCTAAACTACTCAAAACTGTCATTGTAAAACAAAAGCAACCACAGACAATACATAAGTAAGTGGCTATGACTGTGTTCTAATAAAACTTTATTTACAAAAACAAGCAGCATCCCATTAGGGCCTGTGGGTTACTGCTGGTTGATCCCTTATAGAAAGGATTGGTAGGAGGTAAAAAGAAAGTAAATAGTCAATTAAAATAGTTCAGATGAGAAATGATGATGAATTGATTATGGTAGAGAAAATGAATGAAAACTTTTAACTTTCTTCATATTATCAGATTAATACATATTATAATAATTGTTATGAAGTGAAATTTGTAGGAAAATGCAAGGAAGAAAAAAATTAGCCATAACTGCTCAACCTAGAGAAAATCAAGGCCATGTGTATTACTTTCAGTAATTTTCTGTGTATATATTGGCAAATTCTTTATAGTTTTGTATCATTTTTCTCAATATTATTATATCATTAGCATGTCCCCATACCACTAAAAATTCTTTAAAGAATTATGTTTGCATGGAGATTTCTCAAAGAGCTAAAAGTAGAACTACCATTCGATTCAGCAATCCCACTACTGGGGGTTTCCTAAAGGAAAAGAAATCATTTTATCAAAAAAGACACCTGCACTCGAATGTTTATCGCAGCACAATTCACAATTGCAAAGATATGGAATCAACCTAAGTGGCCATCAATACATGACTGGATAAAGAAAATGTGGTATGTTATATACCATGGAGAACTACTCAACCGTAAAAAGGAATGAAATAATATCATTCGCAGTCATTTGGATTGGACTGGAGACCATTATCCTAAGTGAAGTATCTCAGAAATGGAAAAGCAAACACCACATATACTCTCTAATAAGTGGGAACTAAATGATGGGTCCACATGGGCACACAAAAGTGTAAAGGACATTGGAAATTAACAAGAGGGGAGGGTGGGGGGAGTGAGGGATAAAAACTTACCTATTAGGGTCAATGAACATTGTCCTGTTGGTTGGCACACTGAAAGCTCTGGCCTCAGCATTATAGAATGTATCCATGTAACAAAAGCTTTTTTACCCCTTTAATACTTTGAAATTTCAAAAAAGGAATAGATTCTAGAAAGAGGTAAGAACGCAATAAAAAAAGAAGACATATTTGACGGCTGTATGGTATTCTTCTGTATAGCTATTGTGTAATTAATTTAGTTATTCCCTAATTGATGTGCTTAAGACTGATTCCAATATCTCAACAGAAAGGGAACTCATAGATTAACCTGAAAAGATCTGTTTTCATTTTTTGAATGATGTCGTGGTATCCAATATTTGGGAAAAGTCCTAGAATTCATGGCCTTTTCAGAAAGTTGTAAAGCGCATTAACATATCAAAAGCCCTGAGAATTCTGTAGTAAAGAATAAAGACTTTGTTTTAAGGGAGCATTTCCCAAATATACATGCTCATTAAATTCTGCCTCCTTCCTTTATTTTGGCTGAAGGCCTAACATTTCCTGCAACAATCTAATACTTCAAGGAACCCAGTTTGGAAAAAGCTGCTACTTGGGTTTTTCCATTGCAAAATGAGACTCACAAGCAAAACAGTGTCAGTAGAACGCAGTTCTATTAGAAGTATGAGTTGGTAGTTTTAATAGGTAAACTTTCAGGAATATAATCAATGAATGTGAATATAATACACTTGTTTGTATTATTTCTAAAGAATCTTTTTATTGAAATTAGGGAGGGGATCAAGAATATTTCAAATGAAGATGGTAGATGACCACTGAACTGAGGCAAGAAACCATAATAATTTATTAATCCTACTACAATCACAGTCTCAAAGAAAATGAGAGCTAGAACTCGTCGGCTTAAGAGTTATAGATTTCTATAGTTAGAAAGGAATGATAAATGATGAGAATAGGTAGGATAATTTCAGAATGGAATATAACAGCCGAATATTATTTATATTTTATTATATATCAAGAGTATTGCAGTGTTAAAATTTCATCTTGAAACATAAATCTAAAGACATATTAATCTGCACCTGCATTTCTGAAATAGTGAAATCCTCAGATGAAATTGGCACTCTGTTCATTTGTCAGTTCATTGATACTCTTGTCAGTTTGTGGAAACAGAGAAAAGGGAATGAACATTTTCTGTTTTCCAAGGAGTTCTTTTTTTTCGTGAACTTACATTAGCAAAAATCGGTTAAATATTCTTCTATTGGGCATAGAGATTTCAGCAGCTATGTGTGAAGGAAAATTACTATTTTATAGCCAATGACAAAAATTATGTTAGCATTTCTAAATATAGGGGGGGCATATAAATCACTTCAGCACCACTACAAGGGGCAGACTCCAAGCTGCATCCTATTTAAACAACTTTCAGACTGTCACATTATGAAGATGAGGGAGTTTTTATAAAGAGTCTGAATTAAATGTTATCAGCCTTGCAAATGGGACCAAAAAGCTCATACAATATCTCTATTTTTAAAACTAGTCACCTTTATCATAAAAGGTTCAAAATTGGAAATAAATAAATAAAATTAGAGAATTTCTTAGTCTTAACTTGCATAGATATTGTACTTGCCTTAGATTGTTAGGAAATGATGAACAGTAAAATCATATGCATGTTTTACAAATAGCATGCATTCATGTTTATATACGTGCTTATATGTACCAGTTTGGTTGATAGTGTAGCAAAAGTGTCTGTGCAAAGATTTTTCCCAGCAGTACTTTCCTATTCCTATGTCACAGCAATAAACTCTCCGTCATGATTTAAACTAATCTGTAATACTCAGTAATAGTTAAATCCACTGTAACACGCATTCCTTCTGTCATCCTTGCTAACTCACTGCCTAACCTCGTTCAAGACTGAAATTCTGAGCCCATTCACATTTTTATTAGTGGTAAGTCAGGCTAGACTGCAGCATATTTATATTTATGACTTCAATTTACCAATCGTTTTCTAAACTGTGTTTACCAAATATCTCTTTTCTGTGCAAAATGCATTCAGTTCTCCTTCCTCCAGTTGGACTCCAGACCAGCATTTCTAAAAGACACCAGGTCCGTGGCAGAGAGTTCTGCATTTATTATAGACACGGGAACTACAGATTTTCTAAAACAATTTTTTAAGAAAAAAGGAAGTGTCTAAATTGAAACTTTCACCTTGGCCTCTTTTTTCTTGTTTCTTCTATTGTTCCTCCCTTACCCAAATGTGATCTGTCAATATTTGAGCATGGGGCATCGGGTCCCCATCTCTCCATTCCCCTTGTGAAAAGCACATGTCATTATTCTTTTTGTCAGAAGAAAAAGTGAGATATTTCTTTCAATATTATATATTCATCTTTTGCAGGGTTGATACTACAATCTCCTTGGGTAAAGTTTACTTTCAAATGAGCCATAAAAGAGAAAAAACTAATGCCTCTTAGTGATAGAACAAATTCCAAATATATGAAGTTGATGGGTTGTTGGGATTGGTTTTCTAAATTAAAATTATATTGCCGTAGCCTCCTATATGAACAGGGCATCGTAAGTCAGCATTTTCTCCCCTTTCCTTCATATAAAAGCAACAAAGTAAATGAAGAAAAATTCTGTAAACATTATTTTCAGTGAGAAGATAGGAGACAGATATAATCAACGAATTCTAAAGTAAATATAAGGGCCATAAAGCTTCTAGAGAAAACATGTCGGAACATCTTTATGACACCAGGGCAAGAAAAGATTTCTTAGGCAGGACACAGAAAGCACGAACCACAAAAGGAAAAAATAATGAATTAGATTTCTTCAGAGTTGAAACTTCTGCTTATTAAATGACACTTTTTTCTTTTCTTTTCTTTCTCCTTTTTTTCCTTCTTTCCTTCCATCTTCCTTCCTTCCTTCCTTCCTTCCTTCCTTCCTTCCTTCCTTCCTTCCTTCCTTCCTTCCTTCCTTCCTTCCTTCCCTCTTTCCTTTCTTCCTTCCTTTCTTTCTTAGACAGGATCTCGCTCTGTCACCCAAGCTGGAGTGCAATTCATGATCATAACTCACTGCAACCTCAAATTCCCAGTCTCAAGCAACCTTCCTGCCTCAGCCTTCCACATAGCCAGGACTACAGGCATACACTACTATGTCTGGCTAATTTTTAAATTTTTTGTAGAGACAAGGTCTCACTGTGTTGCCCTAGATGGTCTCAAACTCCTGACCTCAAGCAATCCTCCCACCTTGGCCTCCCAAAGTGCTGGAATTACAGGCATGAGCCACTGTGCCTGGCTTCAAAGGAAACTTTAAAAAACAAATAGGGGCCGGGCGCTGTAGTTCACGCCTGTAATCCTAGCACTCTGGGAGGCCGAGGCAGGTGGATCATTTGAGCTCAAGAGTTCGAGACCAGCCTGAGCAAGAGCGAGACCCTGTTTCTACTAAAAAAAAAAAAATAGAAAGAAATTATATGGACAACTAAAAATATATATAGAAAAAATTAGCCGGGCATAGTGGCGCATGCCTATAGTCCCAGCTACTCGGGAGGCTGAGGCAGGAGGATTGCTTGGGCCCAGGATTTGAGGTTGCTGTGAGTTAGGCTGATGCCATGACACTTTAGCCTGGGCAACAGAGTGAGACTCTGTCTCAAAATAAATAAATAGATAAATAAAAGAAATAGGGAAACCACACACAAGGAGTAAATATTTGCCTTATATATGGCAAAGTGCTTGTATTCAGAATGTGTAAAAATATCTACAATTTAATTTTTAAAAGACAAACATCTCATTTAAATTGGAAATGCTCAACATTAGTCATATTGCAAGGTCTGAGGATGTATCTTCTACATAATCACCTTTACTTCTAATACCAACTTCAAGTTTGAGGATTTTCAAAAACCACAAAGAGTTTTGATAATTATTGGTTCTGTTAGTGTAAGTGCTTAATGGGCGGGGATGTTATCTTTTGGGGTCATAAAAACATTTTGTAACTAGATAGGGATAGTAGTTGCACAACACTGTGAATATACTAAGTGCCACTGGATCGTTCACTTTAAAACAGTTAATTTTATGTTATGTGGATTTCCTCTAAAAAAAAAAGTGCTGAGATGCTAATCGCAGCATCAGTGTGTGACAGTACACCTAAAGTATTGCCACCCTGGGGAGTACAGAAAGGAAAAAGGTCAAGTCATCTATAAAGGCAGAAATTAGGCAAATAAGGCTGGCTTCAAATCTCCCCAAAGAAGTCAGCATCTCAACAATTTAAATTTAAGGAAAGAAAAGTGTAAGTCAACGATTTTATATTCAGACAAACTTTTATGTCCAGCAAGTGCAAAGATGACAGACAACAGTTTTGAACATGCAAAACTCAAAGGATAGCAGGAGCACTTCCAAATCTGCAGAGGAGGCTGAGGCGGGAGGATCACTGGAGCCCAGGAGTTCAAGACCAGCCTGGACAACATAGTGAGACTTCATCTCTACAAAAAATAATTAAGAAAATTAGCTTGGGGTGGTGGTGTGTGCCTGTAGTCCCAGCTACTTGGGAGGCTAAGGCAAGAAAATTGCTTGAGCCCCAGGACTTCAAGGCTGCCGTGAGCTATGATCTCTACGATCACACCACAGCTTTCCAGCCTGGGTGACAGAGTGAGGTCCCATCTTTAAAACAAGAAAATAAAAAATAAAATAAATAAATAAATTGGCAGAGTAAGAACATCAAAAAAAAAAAAAAAACTACTCCCTATAAAAGCAATACACAGCTTGGCAAAAGTTGTCAAAGCTAACTTTTTCAGAACCCTGGGAACCAATCAAAGATTTGCCAATCAGAGGAACATTTATTTTTAAAAATGGCTGAACTTTGATGAGTTTTGTGTTGTCTTAACTTGGTCTATTCCCACCTCCTTTCCCCAACTACATGGAGCCTTGAAAATCAACAGCCTCACAGCCACAGTAGCTATGAAAATCAATGCCTGGAAGCCACTGGAGGGGGCTGGGTTTGGAGCTCCCCAAAAAGCCCCACACAGAGAGAATCACCATTATTTGATCTGTCAGCTCCCTAAAAAACCCATTTGGAAACATTTTCTTTGTTTGAGCTGACTCAGTTTACTCAGTGAGAAAAGCTCAATCCCAAACCTTCGCTGCAATTGTTTAATGTCGCAGCTGCCTGAGGCAGGGCTACCAGTTGGGGCAAACGAGAGGCTGGCGAAAATAGTTAAAAGGTAAGTGTGGGTAATAAAAGACCCATAGGATGTTGTGAAAAGTTCTGACATATTCCTGGGAATCTAAAAGGCCATGTGTGTGTGCAGTGCTGTGTACATGACCAGGAAAGAACTGAAAAGACCCTAATCTCTCAACTCTAACAGACAATAGTTCTTCGCAAGCAGGAAGTCTAGGCTAAGGCAGAGTTGTAAACTTTCCAAGTATTGAAGTTTTATCCCAATACACATACAGAGCCCCTCAACAAAGAGCAGGGGATTTCTTGGTTCCAGCATTTAAGGAAATGTCTGTCCAATCATTGGCTGAGCACATAACTATTGAAGAACCAAGCAGAGACTGTAAGACTGGTATAAAACAAAAATTACAGACCATAAAAATTATTTCAAGAAAGCCATTAAACAAACAAATAGCAACAACAACCCACCCTGGGAAAGAGGTGTATTAATCAGGGTTCTACAGAAAAACAGAACCAACAATGTATATACACACATACATATAGAGAGAGACACAGAAAGAAAGAGGGAGAGAGAGAGAGAGAGAGAGAGAGAGAGACAGAAGACAGAGACAGCAAGAGAGAGAGAGATTTATTATATGAAATTGGCCCAAGCAATTATACAGGCTGGTAAGTCTCGAGTCCTAAGAGCTGCAGTCAGCAGGCTGGCGACCCCGGAAAGCTGACAGCGTAGTTCCAGTCTGAAACCTGATAGGCTCAAGACCCAAGAGCAGGTGTTTCAGCATGAGTGTGAGGACAGGAAAAAATCCACATTCCAGGCAGGAGGACTTCCCTCTAACTTTTATTTTTGTCTGTTCAGACTTTGAATGTTAAAATTGTGTATATTTTTATTTTTATAAAAATAATTGATAAAACTTTATTTATAAGAAAGTACATTAAAAAGTGAAGTTTATGTTTAAAAGCTTACTTAGAATTTTGATATTCAGTAGTTATAATTTATTGTGTTTTGCCTTTTAATTTTAATATATAACTTGAATATTTTAGAAGAAACATAACTTTTGAAAAATATATGAAAATATTAAATTTTTTCTTTGATTTAAATTTTGAATGAACATATATTCAAATTTCATATACTTTGAGGATTACTACCTTTTACATTTAATGCTTTAGATGATTTGGGGCAATAGAATAAAAATTGTGTGAAAATCTTAATTATTATAACATAATTTTTCTTGTGGTTGCCACAGGTTTGAGAGGTGGAGAAATAGACAGGAAGTGCCTAATAGGTAGGGGTGTTCTTCTGGGGTCATGAAAACATTTTGTAACGAGACAGGGATAGTCGTTGCATGACACTGTGAATATACTAAGTGCCACTGAATTGTTCACTTTAAAATGGTTAATTTTGTGTTATGTGGCTTTCATCTAAATAAAAGGTGCTAAAAGGAAGTTAAGAAACAATTTTAAGGGATAAATATATAATAATTTATGAATTATACATGTCTTTTTTATTATTCATCCAAACATCAGTAGCACATCAACAAAACATCTAGGCATGTGCAAAAATATTATTATAAATTCTGTCATCTTTTATATTTTGCTGACATTCAGTCATATAAAAACCATGTTTTTATACACATTACTCAATTTTGTTGTTATGAATCTATATTTATCAAGGTAGAAGAGGAAAGCATATTTTATTGAGTGCTAGTTTTAATGTGTAACTTTTAAATAGTAAGACACATGATGAGTTGGCCTACATTTGTCCTCCTGCCTCAGACCCCACGATGTTAAGGGTGAGCCTGTCTTAAAGCATGGGGTGCATCAGAAGACAGCGACAAGGACAAAGCTCTGGGTAGTTCTTGAAGCAGTTCATCCAGTGATGCATGGAGTATGTTAGATAATGGGAGATACTTACTGAGTGCTATTTTGGGGTAAATGATGAAATCCTCAATTATGAAATAATTTTTCAACCTGATTTCCATATGTTTAATCTGCATGATTCATTTAATAATATTTCCAAAGACAGTTTACATAGAAAAGGAGACTTTAGAAGTTTATTACATTGGCAATATCATTCCAAAGGACTTTGCCAATCTCTTAAAATACACATTGAAATATACATTATGATAATTATTGATCTGAAATCAGTACTTAAAATAGATGATTGTTTATCCATCAGTAAGTAAAGGTTTACCTACCGACTGACTTCTTAAATATATCCAATAAGATACAGTTGGAGATGTATCCTATAAATATATACAACTATTATGTAGTCATAATAATTAAAAGTAAAAATTCAAAAAAAGATATAGCTGGAGAAAATATGAGAAAATCACAAAAGAGGAATTTACTTACAAGACAAGTATGTGCCTTACATTAATAAGCATGGCACAAGAAAGACCTAAATGTTTTATGGCTGCCACAGAAAAGCTAAATGATCAGTCAGTAAATTTCATCTAGAGTTGTCAGTGCTATGAAGAACTTTACCTTGAAATGGCAATGGGCAAAATGAGTTTTTTTCTTAACGAGTCATTTCCCCCCATTTTACCTTCATGAAATAATCTTAGGCACCTGACAAGCATCCTTTGGTAGCCTCATCTACAAACTACCTGTTATTCTTGGTCCTTTATTAGAAGTTAGAGACTGCAGACATTATGAAGGTCAGGAAAGTGACCTCCATTTCTTTTGTAGCTAACTTTCAGCACTCCTGACTCCAGCTGTTTTGAGAGCTGATGTCACACGACAATTCTAGGAGGGTTTGATTGACAATGCTGCATGAGAGCCCATCCAAAAAATTAATCTGTGTTGGAAACAGTGAGACGCCCTCAAGACAGTCAGTTGGCTCTTTTTTTGCTTTTTCTTAGAGATAGTAAGGATTATAGCAATTCTTCTGTCCTTGAGAAAAGATGTCACGCAGACATCAGTGCAGCATCTTATGTCTGTATTTGCAGCAGGTCAGCCATCTGATCTGGGAGCTTTAGTCTTCTTCACAATCATACTGAAATGTCAGTTTTGTCAAAAGATAGTATCACATCCATGCCAAATGTCTGGGTGGTGGGGCTGCCTTGGTCACGGTGACACTATCTACGATGATGGAAGAGCTTGAAAGATGATCACAGAGGCATTGTTGCTATGTCCAAGGCATCCCCCTTTGTCAGCTCTTCAGAAACTCCTTCGTAACCATGGAGTTCGAAATAATCTTTCATGTGAAACACTTCAAAATGTCACATTACAATTGTTATTCTTCTGTCTAGCATTGAGTTTTCATGGAGCAAAAAGAGAAAAGAGGAGAAGTGCTTTTGAATGTAAACCCTGAGAAGGCAGGGGCCAATCCTTCTTCGTGATCTGATAGCTATTTTAATTCTTAAAGACACATAGAAAGATCCGAGCTTAGACACGAAATAACTTTGAAGTCCCCATAGCCTAAAAAATCGGAATGGCCTATGGTCTCAAAGGTCACAGGTTACCCCAAATCCTCATGTCTGCCATTTCTTTTCTCCATTCCCTTCAACCGGAAACTGCAGTTCACACTCTGCCTTAATCAATGACCTTTACCATCAAAGGATAAACTAGGTCTCCCATAAAACCAAAGTCACAACCCAGAGGTTCTACTTCTGCTACTCTTACTGACCCTGATACCTCTGTGAATGAAGGACTTGCCTTAGCTTGTCTCTTGCAAAATACAAAGGGAAATACCTTTGAGAGGAGAAGAACTATATATCGACATAGCAAGAGATTCAAAAAGGGCACATAACAGGAGGGGGTTTGTTTCTTTCCCCCCGAACTATCAGAGAAATGATAGAAACCAGATCTCGAACACAATCGCTTTAGGTTGTGAGGCCAGCCGTGAACTCTGCCATCCGAGTTGTGAATGTCTTGAAGGAAAAGATCACAGCTCTTTTACTTAGCAAGAGATAAAAATACCATGTGCAGAAGAGCTGGGCCTGAGAGCTATCATTTCCCCTCTGACTTCTGCTGGCTGCACTCTGCTGAAAGATGTTATGGCTGACCGACCCTCAAAAATAGACACTGTGATGGTGATATATTGTGGCCCTTGAAGAATTTAATTGTCAAATTGACATTTATCAAAAGCTTTAGTGCATTTAAAAGATAAATCGTGCAAGTTTGGTTCAGATCAAAGAGCCCCTGTCCTCCTCCATTCACAGCGCGGGCCGGCTTCAGCAGTCAAGTCATGTGTGAAAAATGATCTCCGTCCACTCCCAGCTCCTTTAAGCGCTGCACTGGTGACAGATAATCAGAAATTTAAATGTTAGCCTCCTCTTCAGAAAGTTCTTAAAATAATGGAGGACCCATTGAGACCATTTGTATTTGAAAGGAATGCTAAATAATTTAGTGTGCAGGAGCAGGATGTGCTGTGCTGGGCAGATAAATGATGAAACCCCAGCGCAGGCTCTCTTCAGCAGTTGCCACACTAATTACAGATCAATTACTTCCCAGTTGTTTGCAGCCTTATCAAAGAATGGTAAATTTACTGAGAGCAGAGTGTGATAAGATGACTTTTCATTATTACAGTAGATTTGTTGAAACAGCTCCGACACTGAGATTAATAAGAGCTCGCCCAGGGGTAATAGGATCCCTGCGCATGTAGGGAGAATTTGAGCTGAGAACCGGATGCTAGGCGCTATCATAAAAACCCTTCCTCTCATTAATTGTTATCACAAGTGGGTTCGTCATGGAGAAGTGGGGCAGAGAAACAACCTGTTAGCTGAAACTCGCCTACCACAATGGAGCTCTTTCCTCCCCAAAAAAGGCACGTTGAAAATCAAAGGAAAGTAAAAGCATTTTGGTTTGGAAGCGAGAGTGGACCCTGCACGTGTGTTGGTGGTGGTGGAGTGGGGGTGTGTATGTGCCATGTGTATGTTCTCGCTGAGTTCCATTTTCATTAGGACAATCACAGACAGACGGCCTGTGCAGTGTCACTGTAAAGAGAATTGTCATGGTTTTTGAAGTGGATGCCAGTGGAATCACTTCAGAGCTGAGAGCAATCAAGATTTGGGGTGGCTGCGAGGATCACACCTAGCAAGATTTCCTCCTGGGAGGAAAAACTGAGAGCTCATAGAGGCCAGGGAATCTTTCAGGTTTGCATAAGTAATGTGCCATGTACTTAACACAGCACATACAGCTATGGAACCCTCTCTTTTTTTAATTGAGAAATAACTCATTGAGAACACTTATATAGGGTTAATTTTAAGACCAGTATACCAGTCTCTTAAGCTTTTATAGGCCATTTTCACCTCTCTCCTGATAATCCCAAGGCCACAGGGGGGCTCTTGGAACATCTGTGGATTTGTTTATCCAAATTTGCAAGCTATTGCTATTTTAAATTTTCTGATCTGGTCAGAGGAATCTGTGGGAAATGAAGAGAAAATTCCACCAATAAGTTGGGTAACTAATGTTTAAAATCCTGGTGAGAATGCAGGAAGAGAGAGGCTGGGAAACAAGAACCAGCTCCTGAGGAATGGATAGTCTTTTAGAAGACATTTTAGTAAAGTCTTTAATAATTTTTTTCTCTGACTTAAAGGATGTAAATAACCACAGGGTAAAGGTTGTATCTCTCTGTGAACTCTCTGTGTATCTCTCTGCAGACTAGTTAGGAAAGGGAAGGACTCGGTGGGCTTGTGCGGCAGCATGTGATAGCAGGACACGCACCCCACCCTTGTTAAGAGCTGCTGATAGGAATGTGAACTGAATATGGGTTTCCATAAACGATGTTTAACCGAACTTCTTAGGAATTCTAGTCAATTAAGCTCTATATGATTATCCTTATTTTTTGAACATCCTCAAATAAGTAAATGGAAGCCCAAAGACGAAAATAATTCCTCCCAGATTACTTCCTGAAGCAAACGTGAAGCCTTGCTGCAGATGTTCAATGTCTGTGATTCTGTTCCTGTGAGGATAAGCCACGACAAATTTGAAGACTTTTCAGATGCACCCAAACAAACCGGGAAAGAGGCCAGGGGAAAAACATGCAGCGCTTAATTTGGGCAAATGAAAGGAAAGATGATAATGACTGGGGAAAGATAATATAAAGTTTTCCTACTTCAAACTTCATTCATATACCTACAAATTTAATTCATACGCATCTCCGTGGAAGGGTCTTGGGAATAACTAGCAACCAATCAGTATCTTTTTTAGCAATGCGAGCCACAGACACTAAAAAGGAAAGTGAAAAAGTAAGTCAACGTGGCATCAATAGTAATTATGTTATTTGTGTGTGTTCACCTTATGTATTTTTGCCACTACAAAAAAAATAAGCAAAAGCTTATTTCTTCTTCAGAATTTTTCCCATTAAGTCTAGAAGGTAGCAAAACCACCAAAACCAAACATTTGTGTCCTCTTTTCCTCAATGGACATACGTTAGACTGTTCATTAAGTGATAATAGAGAACAGAAAGCTCAGAAAAGCCTTGGAAAAATCACACAATGGAGTCTCAGGCCTAGATTTCTCTCCTCTTCTCTTGGTTTGACTTAACTCAGTCTCAATGGTTATTTGGACATAGCAGCATACTGCTTTGCATGTTCTTTTGCAAATTTGTTTTCCTTCATTTTAAAAATCAGGCTGGGGAAACTGTGGTGGGGGGGTTGCTATTACATAAAGAGGGAACGGGGAAAGGGAGCTCGTGTCGTTTATGAATTACACATGTTGAAATATTTAGCACGGACTATCTCACAGCAGATGTGTTTGATGTATTCAAACACGTGCATATTCCAAAATCACGAGAGGTGTTAGGAAAGTTGATCAGCTCTCACCACACTTCCTGCCCAGAATGCCAGAACAAAGGATCACTTGATGAAATTGAAGGGCAAAGATTTATGAGGGGTGGGGTGGGGGGTGCAATATGAAAGGAAATTCCACTTCACATTACATTCATTCACCCTTCTGAATCTGCTTCCATGGAAATCCCTGATTCAATAATGCAGTTGGATTTTAATACAGTTAATTTTCTGACTTATCATGCCACTTGTATAAGATTTAGCTGAGATTATGATTAAAAATAATAAAATCTCATTTTTGGATTATAAACCATCCCTGGAATGATTGACTTGAGTCTATGCAGTGTTGGCAAAATTATTTGAAGGAAGAGTTAGATTTATTTTCCTTCCTCACAAGCAGTGCCTTTGCATCGTTATGGAGCCAAGTGAACTTTTTGTCTTGGAAAATCTTGTTCATGACAACCCGAAATGCACATTGTTGAAGAGACTGCTTCATTTTGGTGTTAGCTGTCATTTTCCAAAACGTTATGTTTAAGTCCCATTTTAAGAATTTATAGTATTTTTATTATAAAAGTAATATATGCTCATTTAAGAAAATGCAGAAACTTAAGGAAAGAAGGAAACACCTGGTATCACCCAGACACAGAGCTACTATTAACTTTTAATGAATTTTACTTTAATCTTTTATTTCCTATGCAGAGGATTTTTTACTTGCTGGCTGGCTGGCTTGTATAATATAGAATCATGCTTATTTAGAATTTTGTGTCTTGCCTTTCTGACAACATTTTAGCATAAGTATTTTTATGTTATTGCATAATCTTTATAATCGTTGTGATGGTTATATAACATGTCTCTGAGATCATAAACTCTGGTTTACTTAACCATTCCACCATTATTGAATATTTAATTTGTTTTCTATTTTTTTGCTATTGTTTAGAATTGTTTATTTGGAATAAATTCCTGTAAGTGGTGTTACCAAGTCAAAGAACATGAATATTTAAAAAAGATCTCACTAATTTCAAATGCAAATAACGAGGAAAAAAATAGATCGACAGGTTTGTTTGATTCTATATTTTATTATTCCAATAATAAGGCATCTCTTTAGGTAGGAGACATCAGTTGTGAGCCTTTTGAATAAACTGATGACTGTCCCATCATAAAGATGGGACCTGAGTCCTGGCTGGGTTTCAGTGCCCATTAGAGACACCCACAGCATTCCAGTGGCCATGATTTTTATGGGACATCAGCTTCCCAACTGGTTCGTTGACTCTTTCTAGCAAACTTTTGTCCTTTTTACATAGCATTCTCAAATACATACAAACACATTCTCAAATTCCCCTGTGGAAAACATCTACAATTGCTGCCCTGAAGCTTCTTGGTGGTGTTTTCCTTTCACTACTTATGTAAAATTGAATTTGCTTTCTTTCTGCCTCTTAGGAAACAGAGTAAACTAACCCAGGGACACTCAAGGGCAAATCTGCTAGCAGAAATAAGGGGAGTTGGGCTGGATTTCAGAAAAGAGTATTTTAGAATGGGTAAAAATGTTTTAGACCGCAGTCAGAGGATTTTTAAGGATAATGATACCATATTCAGATCTCTTACCCACGACTTCTGTCCCAAGTTCTCCCCTGTTGTAGGAACAAGCCCTAGCTAGGGAGGCTCCCTGCCCGTGCTGCGGCAATGGGCACTGTTCAATCCACAGGAGCCTGGGGCCCCTTACATTATCATAGCTACAGCACTTTCTGTCTACGGCAAGGGTGGAATCGTCCTCCTCCCCACGCCCTGAGACTCTGCCTGAACCTGTGATGGCATGTACTGGCAGCTCCGCCACACAGGCTTCCTGCTGGGAAGCAGGTGAGTAGAGGGAGGTATGTTCCAGAGAATTGAGGCCACGGCTTGCAGGTCAAGTTAAGGAAATGGTCGTCCTTGGTGGGGGGCTTTTATGGGGAGAAAATAAGGTCATACTCTAAGGCAGACTATAAGCAAGTTTTTTCAGTCCAGGGTTGTTAAATTTTTTAACAAATTAGCCATCTCTAAAAACTGGGCAAATCCATAGGAAAATTGAAGTCTGTTGTTTCTCTTTTTAAAAAAATCAAAAGGATATCTTATGCTGCATTTCTTTGAAGTACTAGCCTGAGTACCAACTTCTCCCTCACCCCATGAGACATTCCTTTCTGTTCACGGTGGTTCCCACCATTCCCCGTTCATTTCTCACACCTTCTCACTTCAGTCTCTCTCATCTCCTGGGTAAGTAGGCTCCTGAATTTGTGACCTTCAAAATGCAAGGGTGTGCCTGGGGAGATTTGCGGGGCACATCATTCTATATTCAATGTGACAATACCTTGCCTTCCTCATGGACATTAGGGGCCGCTGTTGCTGGCTATTCCAACTCCTTTGACCATAATAACACTTTCCAGAGCTGTTTGCACTCCTCTTTCCAAATCCTTGGTTGTTCACCTGTACAGTCACATAAATAATACCGTTCATATTAGCAATGGACTTGACTTCGCATTTTCTTCAAAGTGAAAACTTTCATTAACCAAAATTCTGTGAACTGTTTTGCTCACTGCGTTAGTTTGATGCTAATTTAGTAAGAAAGTATAGCTTAGTCACTAAAAACTGATGTCTAGAAGAAAGAGTTGGTGTGGTTGCTCAACCCTGGGAAATAAAACTGAAGTCTACAATAAGAGAGAGAGAGAATTCCTTTCCATCATATAACATTTCACAGTGTATTGATTTTGTTTTTCACCACATAAAGGTGTAATTTTCATTTACAAAAAGCTAATAACATAAGATGAGATGGGAGAATGGATTTAACTTTAAATAAAAAGTCAGGGTATGATATTATGTATACAGCAGGATCCCAATTTTACCCCCCAAAATGATGTTTTATGTGCATATCAAAAGTCTGAAAGGGGATGGATAAATTCACACCTAACAGGTACAATGCACACTATTTGGGGGATGGGCACACTTATAACTGTGACTCAAATGGTACAAAAGCAATTTACGTAACCAAAACATTTCTACCCCCTTAATATTCTGAAATAATAAATAAAAACAAATAAAATTTTTTTAAAAGTCTGAAAGGGAATTGTTCACAATGTTAGTTGTGATTATCTCTAAATGGTGAGATACAAGTAAATTTTCTTCTTCATATTTATAAGTGTTTTAAATTAAGCAATAAACATTTATTGCCATTATTATATTTTAAAATCATGTTAAAATACCTAATTTCAGGCTGAGAATAGATTGATTCATTTGAGCCTTTCTCTCATTGACTGCTCTATAATGTCCAACTTCCTTAAAGCATATTTTGTTCATTATCTTTGGGTCAGGGATATTTTACGGTAGGATATTGTTCTAGAACCTCTTACAATTATGCAAATTGAATAGCATTCCAAAATCTTTCTTTAAAAAGATACCAGTTGTTATTATATTGAGATTATGCTCTGAGTTGATAAAATTCAATGTTCATATCAAATAATTAAATGTCTGTTTGTTTCTCTGTTTATAATAAAAGGAATCATACTTATTTTCACATCTCCAGGTCTGGTCTGAGGCCAACCCATTTCACAGACAGCACAACTGAGGAAATACCAAGAAACAGGGATCAGGGGAGGAATCGGTCTGTCTGATATTCATTAGCCTGTGATACTTTTCAGCTGAATGTTAATTCTGTGTCACTCTTTCCTTTCTGGGTTTTAGGGCAGAGGGATGTATAAAAATGGCCAAAAAACAAAAAAGAAAAGTTGAATGCAATTCCTTCACTGGTCTGCAAGGTGAGCACTCTCTCCTCTGTTGTTTGTACCATGTGACTAAGTATTTCTAACAATAAAGTGAGAAAAAGAGATGCAGATTATGATGAGAAAATTGTCAAAGTGTGAATATTCCTGTATGGAATACTTTTATGTTTTGTTTTATGAGAAAAAATAGGCATTGTATTATGAAAGTAAACAATTTTTTATTTTGAACTCAGTTCATAAATATTATTTATTAACAGAACAACCAGATATCCGATTTTTAGAAGTAAATATCAAACTCTAACAATATCCATTGAAATAATTCAGTTTTATATTAATGGGCAGAGATCTCAAAGGGGAGAGTGTTCCAGAACCATTCACTGATTTACTTATTTTACCAAGAGAAAGCACTGCATTGGATCAAAGGTAAGCTAATTAACAGAATATATTTAGATGTCCCGGAACAGAGGTTGGGATCTTTATAAACATCTCTTACATTGTTTTCTGGAGATGAAACAGGGAGGTACCATTTAGAAGACCATGTACATTACTCTTACCAGATCACTGAGCATGTGTGAAATGATGCTACAGAAAGCTTCTCTCGGGAGTCAGCTGTGTCCTGGTGCCCACAGCACCTGGTTGGCCCTCTAGGCGTTCTCCCTGCCTCCATCTCTTTATCAACCCCTAATTCAAAAGCAGAAGATAAAGGCCATTCTTCTGGGCGTATCTTCTAGCTGCAACCATCAGTATTTTCTTTTTATTCTATTTTGCAATTAAAAAAAAAAGTAGAACTCTTTTCCAAAATGGTTGCATTCCTTTCAGCTGGAGAGAGGGCCACCTGCAAGTCATTCTGCTCCCCGTTCATTTCCACAGGGGAGAAAAGGGCAGGCATTGTGTCCTCTGCCCCATGGCTTCATCCTTGTCTCTATTGAAGGACACCCCAGAAACACAATTGTCACGTTTTAAGCAAGTGGATGGAAAGTGAGAATTAGAAATTTCCAATCTTTTTATTCTAATCAAGGAGCACTCTGTTGTGCAAAGGTGTCTGGGTCTGACAAATCTCTCTCCCTTTGTGGGAGGAGGCCCAGGGTGACGAAGACAGACGGAGATGGACCGAGCTGGCTTGTTCCTTCGTTAATTCAATGACCATGAAAAGTAAACTTTCCTGACATAGTTTTGTGGTTCACTGCTTTTATTCCTCCTGTCCTCTCTGAGCACAGAACAACTTTTAGCTCTCCCTCAGTAATTAGTCAGCCTCAGACAGCTGAAATTTAAGTCCCTCTGAGAGGTGGTAAAAACGTTTTAAATAGCTATGACTAAAACCATTAGCCTATGCCTCATTTTTTACAAGCCTCTGAAATCCCTTCTTTTTTCTTTCAAAATTCTTCTGTTTTGAATTTGAAGACACCAGAACCTGGGACAAATGATAAAAAGTCAATTCTTGATTCCTAATTTGCTCAGGCCAACTTGTAAATAATCCAGCCTACAAAGAAAAATGAACCACCTGATCCATTTACTCTGCCCATTAATAATCTAATTCCTAGAAATATCAGACTTTCAATGCTTTTCCGCAAGAATCTGTTCCTGTCAGGCAAAATGCCAGTCACCATATTAGAAGTTCTGAAAAACAGATTGGTGGTCAAGACAAAAACCACACTCTACAGTGGAACCTGGCATCTCATGTTGCACCTGCCCTGCAGGTGGAGCGGGGCTTCTCATGCAATCCTTCCTCCATGCTTTAAGTGGGCTGGTATAACACTGGTGCATTCCAAAATCACTAACAAAGCCAATTTGGGGAGAACTTAGAAAGTAATCAACTCCTGTGTATTTCTCCCTTACTTGATTTTTCTTTCTCAAAACTCATCTCCTGGGTCTTTTTCCCTAATCCCAGTGCCCTACACCCCACAGCCTCCTGTCAATCCTTCATCTGGTTCTACACCCCCTTGCTCCAGACCCACCACTTCTCCCTCCCTGTTGCTGCTGAGCTCTCAGCCTCCCCCACCTCTCTCAAAACATGCCCAAGATTCCTGCCACTCTCCCTATGAGGCTCTTGGTGCACGTTATAATCTAAGACACTAATCCTAATGCAAGTTCTAGAAGAGTGTAAGAGAGAACCTGTTGGTCTTCTCTGTCTTCAGCGGTCTCTTAGAGTAACCATATCCCATGTTTACCTAAATTCTAGAAATGAGTCTAATATTAATGGTAGAGACACCTTACAAGACCAATCACAAGAAAAAGGTGGCTGCCAATTTCTCCTATGGCTGGCCCTGGCCATAAGTACAGGAATATATCATTTTATTGTGCTTTGCAGATATCTCATATTTTACAAATTGAAGGTTTGTGGCAACCTTCTGTTGAGCAAGTTTACTGACACCATTTTTTCAGCAGCATGTACTCAGGCTTTGTCTCTGCATCACATTATGATGATCCTTGCAATATTTCAAAACTTTTCATTATTATTATATCTTCTGTGGTGGTCTCTCATGTTACCATTGTAATTGTTTTGGGGGTGTCATGTGCCCAGCCCATGGATGAGACAGCAAACTTACTTGATAAATGTGTGTGTTCTGACTGCTCCACAGACTGGCTGTTCCTCTGTCTCTCTGTCTCTCTCTCTTTCCTCTAGCCTCCCTACACCCTGCAATACAATATTGAAATTAATCCAATTAATAACCCTACAATGGCCTTGAAGTGTTCAAGTGAAAGGAAAAGTCACATCTTTCACTTTAAATCAAAAGCTAGAAATGATTAAGCTTACTGAAGAAGGCATGTCAAAAGCTGAGATAGGCTGAAGGCTAGGCCTCTTGTGCCTAACAGCTAGCCAAGTTGTGAATGCAAAGAAAAGGTTCTTAAAGGAAATTTAAAGTAGTACTCCAGTAAGCACATGAATGATAAGAAGGCAAAACTGCCTTATTGCTGATGTGGAGAAAGTTTGAATGGTCTATATAGATCAAATCAGCTACAGCACCCCCTTAAACCAAAGCCTAATCCAGAAAAAAACCCTAACTCTTCATTTCTATGAAGGCTGAGAGAGGTAAGGAAGCTACAGAAGAAAAGTCTGAAGCCAGTAGCAGTTGATTCATGAGACTTAAGAAGACATCTCCGTAGCATAAAAGCGTAAGAGGAAGCAGTAAATGCTGATGTAGAAGCTGCAGCAAGTAAGCCAGACGATCTAAGATCATTGATGAAGGTGGCTGCACCAAATGATGTATTTTCAGTGGAGACAAAGCAGCTTTATATTGGAAGAAGATGCCATCTAGGACTTTTGTAGCTAGAGGTGAAGTCAATGCCTGGCTTCAAAGCTAAAAGGACAGGCTGACTCTTGTAAGAAGCTAATATAGCCGGTGACTTTCAGTTGAAGCCAATGCTCATTTACCATTCCAAAAATCCTAGTGCCCTTAAGGGTGCTGTTAAATCTCCTCTGCCTGTGTTCTATACATGGAATAACAAAGCCTGAATGACAGCATATCTGTTTACAGCATGATTTATTCAATGTTTTAAACCCACTGTTGATATCTGTTTACAGCATGGTTTACTCAATATTTTAAACCCACTGTTGAGAATTACTTCTCAGAAAAAAAGATTCCTTTTTCAAAATATTACTGCTCATTAACAATGTACCTAGTCACCTAAGAGCTCTGATGGAGATGTACAAAGAGATTAATGTTGTTTTCATGTCTGCTAATACAACATCCATTCTGCATCCCATGGATCAAGGAGTAATTTCGACTTTCAAGTCTTATTGTTTAGGAGATACATTTTGTAAGGTGATAGCTGCCATATGTAGTGATTCCTCTGATGGATCTGGGCAAAGTGAATCAGATCCCTTCTAGAAAGGATTCACCATTCCAGATACCATTAAGAACATTATTCAAGGGAAGAGGTCAAAATATTAACATCAACAGGAGTTTTGAAAAAATTGATTCCAACCCTCATGGATGACTTTGGGGAATTCAAGACTTCAGGGAGGAAGTAAATGCAAATGTGGCAGAAAGAGCAAGAGAACTAGAGTTAGAAGTGGAGCCTGAAGATATGTCTGAATTGCTGCAATCTCATGATAAAAGTTGAAAGAATGAAAATTCCTTCTTATGGATAAGCAAAGAAAGTGGTCTCTTGAGATGGAATCTGCTCCTGTTAGAGAGGCTTTGAACATTGTTGAAATGACAACAAATAGCTTGGAATATTACATAAACTTAGTTGATAAAGCAGTGACAAGGTTTGAGAGGATTGACTCCAATTTTGAAGGATCTTCAACTATGGGTAAAATGCTATCAAACAGCATTGAATGCTACAGCGAAATCTTTTGTGAAAGGAAGAGTCCATCAATGTGGCAAACTTCATTGTTGCCTTATTTTAAGAAATCGCCACAGCTGCCCCAGCCTTCAGCAACCACCCCCTGATCAGTCAGCAGCCATCAACCTCGAGGCAAGACCCTCCACCAGCAAAAAGATTATGACTCACTAAGCGTTCAGATGATCATTAGCATTTTTAGCAATAAAGTATTTCAAAATTAAGGTACATACTTTTTTTTTAGACATAATGCTATTTCACACTTAATAGACTGCAGTATAGTGTAAACATAGCATTTATCTGCACTGGAAAACCAAAAACTTTGTGTGACTTGCTTTATTGCAATATTCATTTTATTGTGGTGGTCTGGAACTGAACTCACAGTATCTCTGAGGTATGCCTGTATGTGTGTAGGAAATTGAATTGAAGTTAGTAAACGTAGTATTTACCCTTACCTAAAATTATTTATTTGGAGGTCTTCTTGATGCTTCTTTTCTGTCATGCTTTATAAACACAATTCTCGAAACTTATTTATACTTTTCCTCTTTCAGCAACAAGAGCTGTTCTCAACTGCACTCACTCCGCACATGTGTCATGATCAGTTGTGAGATGTCACAAGAAATTTGTTACCAGTAATAGTTTCTCTGAAGCCTGCAAAGTATTTGCTTTTCTTTTTCTAAGAAGAGAGGTTTCCTGGCTATAGCAACTATCCTCACAGTCTTGTTACAGCTAGACTCACCCTGACAGCACCCTTGGGAGTGTACTGCATATGTGAAAACCACCTACCATGGATGATAAGGAAGAAAAAAAATGTTGACAAACTCTATACTACAGCATTGGATCCAGTAATTGAATATAAGGGAAATTATTGGATCAATTATTCCAATGAACTCCTATTCAATTAAACCAGATGCTTGGAGGAGCAAGGCAGATAATTGACAAGAAGAAATAGGGCTCAGTGGTTATTCTGTGACCCAAAGAACAAACCAGGTCAAAAAGAGGCAGCAGCTACCCTCCTCTTGCCGACGGCTGCTATGAGAAAAAGCAAGCCCGGTGTTGCCAGCACTTCCAGTTTTTCCAAACAAACTAGAAATGCACATTTTAACATGGAATCTCTTCATTTATAAACATGAGTATGTATGTAAAACAGAATCTAATTCACAATTTCTTAAACTCTGTTTAGGCCAAATGATATGAAACTAGCCAGATTGGTCTGCCAGCCACAGTTTGCAATCTCTACAATAGATAAAACATTAAGTAGCAAGACTCAGTTGGACTCTATTTAGTATTAAAGATGAGTGAGACCCAGTCCCCGGCTGCAAGAGACTGATAAGGGAGAAAAGGAAAGCACCAAACTTGTGTAGCATTAGGCAAAAAGTGGTAAACTGCTTTTGGAGAAGCACAAAATACCATTTAGCCAGGAAGCAGAGCAGAGTTGAGAGCTCCTGTCTTAATGTTTCTCTGCAACTTAGCTAGGCTTTGGAAAAGTCTGGCACCTGAGCCCTGCCCCAGCAGAGAAACACCCTCCAACAGATCCACTTCTACTGAAGAGCAGAGGACTTCTTAATCAGGGCCACCATTCGCCCATCAGGTGACTTGCGACACAACCCCACGTGCACAATGGTTGCAAGTGGGTGACATATTTATACAGAACAGGGAAAAAGACCGCTTCCTTCAGGCTGTTGCAAACCCCATGATGGGATGCAGGGCTTGTCCCCAGACTGTGGCATGGATTTCATCTCCCAGCTATGGCCCCAGCTGGACCCCCTTTTGCAGGACGGAAAACACAGAGCACGTTTACCAACCCACCCAGCTCCTTACCAACTAGGTATGCATCTCCAGATGTGATTTTTTTGAGCCTAGTAAAATGTAGACTGTGTTGAAAATTATTTTTCTGCACTCTTCTTACCTGTCGTGTAGATGGAAATCAAGAGCCCTTGGGATGTAGAGCTATTTAAAAATAAATGTGGCATATGTAACCATAGCAAGCGATTATATCAATTCTAAATGGACTTTGCCCTAAGAAAAATAAAAACCCAAGCTTTGGGGTTTTATTTCATTTACCAGAACCCGAGTGAACTGAGCATGATTGAAGTGCCTGTGTTTGGCTGGACTCCTCTCTGTAATGCTGGCTTGTTGGACGGCTTTGAGTGGACCCAGCTGTAAAACTAAGAAGCCCCTCTGGACACAATCTCCTCCCAGATGCAAAAAATGCCTCCTCTCTGAGAAGCTGGAGGAATAATTCTGCTCCAACAATAGGACATTCTTTCTTTTTGAAGGTTTTATTTTTTCAGGGAACAGAAATGGAGCAGGAGGTTATGCACTGCCACAAGGCAATGCCCAGAGCAGGGACAAAGTCCTAACCTAGTTAGAAGACTGGGAATTTGATCCAGCACCCCAAAGAGAAAATTGTTCTATGTTTCTTGTTAGACACAGCACCCTTGTCTCTACGGCACATCTACCGTCTGCATGTGCACACGCGCATGCATGCCCACACGTCAGTGTTGCCAGACGGGAACGAAAATCACTAAGCCTCTCGGAACCTGTTTTTATTTCTCAGGGTATCTCACTCACAGAGTTCTCGCAAAAACCCCAGTGCTGAAATATTTCACCAAGCCATATTACAACAACGTGGATTATGCTGCGGGAGGTGTGTCCATTCCCTTCCTACACGTTGTTTTGTGGATTGTTGTGTAGCCATAACCTCTTGTAGAAACAATTGCCCCTCCTGTATCTTTCTTTCAGGGTGTACTCAGGAGTTCTCCCGTGCAACTTTGTAAAACGGACGCCTCCCGGTTTTATTTTAGCTCACCGCTTAGTCTGAAACTCTTGCTTCTTGATTCAATTTGAACAACTGTGAGAGTTCAGATTGAAACAAAACAAAAAAGCATTACCTCGCTGTCTGATGTTGACTTTCAAATTGGCTAGAGGGCTCCTGGGATTCGACTGAAGATGTGTGGTATCTTCTTGTAAGGAGCCTTTTCTTTTTTTTTTTTTGTCTTTCTTTTTAATAGAAAATTTCTGACTGAGACAAAGAGGCCAAAAGAGTGTGTTGAAAAATCAGAACATCTCGTGTGGCTATTCCAATGGAAAACAAAAACGAAACATAAACCTTATACAGCACCTCAGTCCCTGGGCAGGAACCATGAATTTATAAAGTTAGGAGTGGTAGTTCACCTCACTGGGGATCTGAAGTAATTAAATGGGTGTTGGAAAAACCAAACTCTGAATGGATTTAAGCTGTCACTAGGGATGTGCAGTCCCTTTCTTGGGAAGAAGGGGAAAATATGCATTCCAACGGCAAACAAGAAAGCTTTCCGTTTGATTCTGCACTCCGTGACAGCATTTGCTGCTTTCTGTCTGTCACATTTGAGTTTATCTTCCTTACTCCGGCAATAAGGAAGCAATGTTATAGCTTGTTATGCTGAAGTTGTGAAGGAAGTGTGTACCTAGCCAAAGAAAGCATGTCATTATTTTTCTTAATTATTTCAGAAATGTCATCTCCAGCCTTTTGTAACTACGAGGAGGAGAAAACTGAATAACCACCATTTCCAGAGAAGCACTTTAAAAAGTTTGCAGTCAATTTTTTCTGGATGGCTATGAAACAATTCAATGACATGGGTAAGCTTGCAGGATGATAGGAGCCCCATTACATGTAATCAGGAAAAAAATATTATGGTGTGTACAGGCAGACTGCTTCACATAGTTCAGTTAGTTTAGGTTAAGAAATGTTTTCTCTCAGGAAATGCCTTTAAACCAGGGCTACATTTTATTTAATGATGTGGAAAAATTCCACAAAATATCCTTATGAGAAATGTATTTAATTTTCTCTTTTTAAGCCAGTCAGCAAGTAAAGTGAGCTGCATATTGCTCGCATTACTAACACCGCCTGGCAGAGCATATTGAAATATGCCTGGTCATGCACATTCAGAGGTAATGTTAGTTGGGAGTGCTTGGTACGGTTGCTTAGCACTTTCCAGAAACTGATTGACTTCAGCTGCTGAAAATTTCTCCCCGGATTTTGACAGATGTTGAAATCCACAGTAAACGCCCCTTGCCTTTTTCTGTCCCTAAGTACAAAGAAATACACAGAAGTACATCTTGGCATTGCTAAACAAGACCCTCACCTTCTCCTGGCTTTAATGACTGCAGTGAAGAAAGAGCATTTATGCCCTGATGTAAAAGAGCAGTTATCAGCCTTGGCATCCCCAGGCTAGGTGAGGGGAATTAGAAGGCTCAGGAAATATGACTGAGCTCTAAGTGTGCACCTTATTTCCCCCCCATCCTGGCTACTATCCTAACTCAATTTATCTTTTTCAGGGTTTAATCACAAACAGGTCACACTCTGTCCTTCCCTGGGTCCGTTCAGTTTCTTTCTCTGACCTTTGGTGGAGGCGGGCTGGCTCCACTCCGCTCTATAAACACTGCAAGGCAATAATGACATTCTCAAAATATGTGGGATTCGGTTATGAAAAGCACTGGGTTGACATTGATAAAACACTATGCTAAATTATCTTTTCCCCCCTATATTTACAATTTGCAAGCTCTAATTTTTACTCTACATAAAAAGTAAACCATAAAGATGGGCTGATTTTTGATAGAGGTAAGTGTGATAGAAAATTCTTGGTGCAAAATGAAATGTATCTGATTTATTTAAGACTTCCTCTCTTATTTAACCTTCACTCTTGCTTCCAGCTCAAGGCTACTGCTTGAACACTACAAAGAGAATGTGTGTTTTTCAGAAGTCAGATACACAAAGGAAGATTGTATGGGCAGGGGCTGCTTAGGCATTTTAATTCCATTAAAGCAGCCACACGATATTGTTTTTTATAGAATCAACTTCTACAAATTTTAAGTATATACACTGAGCCTGAGGACCATAAAAATTAATAGAAAATCTATGTACTAAGGGTATGAGCACAATAAAATGGTAGTCCTTGACCCTGGTAAAGACATTAATTGTGCTTATCACTCCCCCCTCCCGCCCCCACACCAGCCAAGGTTAATTGTTGGGAGTTTTCAATGTGCTAATAGCTCTTAAGGAGGAAGTCAGCTATCAGTTAAAAATGAAGCACCCTTGTAACATGGGAAGAGCTTCTGCCCTCCAGACTGCTGACTGACATCAGGCCATGGATAAACTTTGGGACTGCTGCAGCAGTTGCTTGAAGCCAAGTGTCTGGCCTTATCTTAATCCAATGGGAACAAACAGGAACCAGTGTCCTGTAACACAGCATATCATCTCTTTGACCTGGAGACAGATGTTATCTCATGCTTAGCAGAGGTTATTTTACACACAGCTTTCAGTTCCCTGAGAAATATGCTGGTCTTCCTGACCAAGGACCAGAAGTTTCTCTTAAAGAAAAATTTTGCAAAAGAAATAAAGATTTCCCAAGAACGGTCTACTGTTTGGTCCCCCTCACCAGGTATCTTGTTTCATTAAGAGCCAATAGCGGATAATTCCAAAATAAATTGACCATTGGCTCCATGTAATACAATAACCAATGGGTATGTGTGCCAAGGTGATATTACGGAGCAAGAGAAATAAATGTAATCTCTTTTGTAGATGATCGACTATGTTCTATTGCTTTTGATATCTTCAGATTACCTACAAGAGAGGTTGATAGAATAATTTTTCTACTTATGGGACAAATATTATATAATTAGTAAATCATAAAATATCTGCTTCTATGATTTTCCTATTTTAATATTCCATATATTAGCTTACTATACAGGGTGAAAGATTAGTTCATACTTTTTGCTAATTTTTCTGGTTATTAATTTCATATACTATCCCTTTTTTCTCCTGAGTACATATAGCTAAAAATGTGGAGTTGCTCAGATTTCATTGAGGGTTTGAATAGCTCAATAAAGGTTCTAATAATTTTTCTCTATTGCAGGATGAAATAATGCTAGACTGTTCAATTTCATGCCATGTATTAGACCATCCATCTTACAGTCCCCTAACCCAGTGTTGTTGCCTTAATTCTTATTATGCTTGGCTGTCCTAAATCTTTTTGGAGTAAAGTCCACAATTAATTATATTCTTTAAGATAAATATTTTAGAAGATTTTTTAATATTAGTATATTATAGGTCTTTGTTTCGACCAGCTTTCCTGACTATAGACATAATACATATTCATGGTAGGAAATTGGGGGAAAAAAACAGAAAAACATGAATTACTTTTGGAAAGTAATGTCGGATTAGTTATTTTCTCCCCATTTTGTTGTCCTGCCTCAGAAACAATTTAAATTGAATATTGATTTTATTTTTTACTTCAGAGTATATCAAGATTATAACTACATATTGATTCAATTAGTCTTTGAAGCAAGTGTTGTAGAATTCCAGAAGCTCAGAGGATTTTAATGTCTTGTATCTCTCAGGGACAGAACACCTTTCTAATTTCCCAAAATAATTCCTCTGGACTATTAGATGATGGCACCCAATTCTCAAACCTTTATTCAAGGAAGAACTCCCAGTGGAGCCTGATCTGAAGAATGTAGCAGTGAGGCTGTATTTTATGTCCTGACCAATGCTGTGGCCATTCACATGTGAGTCCTTCTGGGACCCCAGAATGAATACCATCTGGCTTTGGAGAGCTGAAACACTCACATGTCTATAGCGCTACGTAACGACTTCCTGGAAGACTTTATTCTCCATCAACATTGTACTAAAAATGATTGCAGGAGAAAGTTTTGTTTTACCTTAAACTTCTTTTGTTGAAACTGCATCTCTTAAATTCTCAGCTTTGTGTCATATTCTTTGTGAGATTTATCTTGAGCAACATAGTTTCTCATCTAGCTTCTGAACTGCCATATGTAGTTTTCATAAAAGTTCTCAACAATTTATTTTGTATACACTCTGTTTATCTGGCCCATCTCCTCTGAGTCTAATATATGTATTTAATAATTCAATGGCTATAATGATGTCCAGGTAGATTTTTATTTTTTAGACTATATGTTATTTTAAAGAATTTCTGTTTCCTTCTGAAGAAGTCATTGCTCTGCTTCATCACACAGAGAGATCGCTCTTTCTTGCCCTTGTACTTTACTTTTCAAATGTGTACTGACCTTCAGTGCCTTTAACTCACATGCTTTTACAACCTCAAGGCTAATTCTGGGATGCTGGGATTTTTTTTGTTTGTTTTTTTTGTTTGTTTGTCTCTTCTCTGTATGAAATTTGTCCACTGGGTTGTTGTTGCTGCTGCTTATCATGTCAAGAATCATAAAATTGTAGACTGTCACTCAGTGAATGGCTTCTCAAGGTCATTCATCTAGTTTAGTAGTTCTTAACGTTTTATATTTTATGTCTAGCCAATGTGACTAAATTATAAACTCTTTGAAGGCAGGGGCTGTGGCTTATGAATATTAATCCAAGCATCCTCAGTGTCTGGCACAGTGCCTGACATATATGAAGGAGGAATTGAATGAAAGAGGAATGAGTGTCCCTGGACCTCACAATGGTTCAAAATGCTCACCTTTTCTCAAGGCCGATAATATACATGTCATCTATGGACAGTTTTAAAGATATTAAAATTGCAGAAGTATTTTTGGGAGTTTTAGTGTTGTTGTTAAAACAAAAATGAAATATTTTTATTTAGAATACAGAAATAGTCATGATGCTGTTGCAAATACAAATTGCAGAGAATAAATCCTTCACAACTGTTCTGAAATCCTGTGTCCACCTGTACTAATAATACTTCTCCAGCCCATGGGGGGTGTGCAGCCCACCCGCCGAAACCAGCCTCCCACCCTGGCTTTCTCTCGCACCAGGACTTCTCAGAGGGTCCACACCGTGCCTCAGGGCTGTTCTTCCATCACCAGCTTTATGAATAACAATAATAAAAATAACTACAACGACAGGTATTTATTGTGTGTTTAGCATGTGCCAGACAATATTCTAACCATTTTAGAATAACTCACAGCAACACTATTAGAAGATATTCTTCTTATGCCATTTTGCTGATTAGAAAATTGAGGCACTAAGAGGGTAAATAATTTATCTAAGTTCACAATAGGACTGAAATTCAAACTCAAGCAGCCTTATTCTAAACCCTATGCTTTTAGTCCTCACGCTGCTCTACTTTCTAGAAAATTCCTTCTTATATTGCTTGCTTTAAAATCTATTTCCTGTAACATTCACCAATAGACCCTACTTGTTCATCCACACAAATTTAATCTCCTTGCACACAACAGACCATTAAATGTTCAGTGATGAATATCACCTCCCCCTAAGTTGTCTCTTCTCGTGGTTCAATATCATGAGTTTCTTTCCTACCAGGTCGCTGATTGCATGAGATCGGGCCCTTTTAGCCTCTGAATTATTCCACCCCACTTGATAACTGTCTTTATCATAACCTGAACCTAGTTTGGCTAAGGAACAGGATGGACTAGAGGAGCCTCTTATTTTAGTGATCATGTCTCTTTACTAGATCCTGGAATTGGATAACTTCATCTCTGTGTTGACTCAGTTTGAGCTGAATGCCTTCTGAAGTATCTTGCAAGGATATTTAAATTTAGCCCTGTCTCTACCATTGTGTATAAATCCCCCATTTAAACTTTCTTAGCTGATATAAACAAACACCTCTCTGTATTATAATCTAACATCAACAAACTCAGTAACCCTTTACCGTGACCTTTGTCCTCCTTGTTGCAGGTGAGTTTGGTCCTGTGATCCTTGCTCAGCCCTTCTGTGTTCCTCCTGTGGGCACAGGGACAGCCCAGCTCTCCTCCTGCACCACTCTCAGGGAGACTCAGGGCACTAGGTTGGCACTCACCTTGCAGACATGTTAATTTTACTATTTCCATGTCATGGTGGCAGCAGAGACATCCCCAAGACCCCCCACAATCTGGAGATGTGGGAGAAAGGAAGGGAATAAAAAGCAACTCCTTGCCGCAAAGTAATAGGCATCCTAAGTTCAACTGCATAAAACTCTGCCATCCGGGAAAAAAAATAAACAGTACAATTCCTGATTAATTTTGATAGTCGCATTAGATTGTGTTTAGATGTGTTACAGTCCTGGGGAAAAGACGAATTCAAAATTAACAAACTTGTTACTAGTTTTCCAGGGAGGCCATGGTGTCACTGGGGTCAACACAGACCAGGGACTGTTGTGGGAAATGACACACCATCGTCTCTTTTGCTCGTTTCTTTTATTGATCAGTAATAACAGCGCTGGCTCCGCAGGCAGGAAAAATGATGAAGGATGTAAATATACTTTAAAGGTACAAAACCTTCAGCAACGATTGTCTCAGGTAGCGTCAATCTAGTCTCATCCAGCCATCAGTCTCTGTGAGACAGCCACAGATGGGGACAATTGAACAGCAGTTTTCTCTGATATGTGTTACCAGGATGTGCAAATAGAGGAGCCCCTGGGACTCAGCGTGTGAGTATAAGCCTATTTGATTGAAGACACCTCAGCCTCAAAAACGTCCAAAACTCCTATAAATTGAAGTTTAATTAAGAAGGACCTGTCTACCGAGGAGGTGAGAATGATGTCAACTATGTGGTGGGACCTCTGTGCCTTATCTGCAATATAACTAGCGCCTTCTAACAAGGAAGACTTGCCCCAAAAAGCTGACGCTGGGCATTGTGCTCCACACCTTCTTCCAGCATCCTCAGTGGCTCTCAAAGTGTGGTGGTCCCCAGGCCAGCAGCGTTGGCATCATCTGCGATCTTATTAGAAATTTGAATTATCGGGCCCCACCCAGACTTATCCAGTTCATTCTCTCATCTATCCGTCTGTTATACCAGAAACTCCAGCCCCAGCAAGCTGGCTTAACAAACCTTCCAGGTGATTCTGATGCACACTAAAGTTAAGAACTGGTGGTTTATATTGGGGAGAATTACAGAGGCTGCCCTTTCCTAACTCCACGATTTTATTCCAACAGTCTCATGTTCAGTGAAAATGCTGCACTTCAGTCCCCAACCAAGAGTCCCAAATGCATGGCCTGGAAGTCCCTGAACACTCCTTGAAGTTTCTGGCCTCTCACATTGTTCTTTCTGCCTTTTTTTAATCTCCCTTGTTTGCCTGGAAAACACTTGCTCACCCTTTCAAGTCCTGATCAAGTGTCATTTTTTTTGCGAAAACTTTCCTGACCTGCCCCTCCTCACCCCAACAGCCCTAACAAAGTTATTTGCAGCCTTCTCTATATGAATTTTGTTCTTAGTACTTTTGAGAACTACAAACATTGCTCTACATTGTTGGTCCGAGGCCTCTTTTGGTTTCTCCTCTTTCTCCTTAACCCCTAAAGTGCTGGTGTATCCTCAGGGCTGTCTTACTGTGTTCTCTCCCTGGATGATCTCATCCATTGGTTGTTTCAACTACCATTTTTTAGCTGATAATTTAGAAATCCATATCTCAAACTGCTATGGTTTGAATGTTTTTGTTTCCTTCATGTATTGGAAATTTAACCTTCAATGAAGCAGTGTTGGGAGGTGGGGCCTTTTGGGAGGTGTTTAAGAGGTCATGAGTGTAGAGCCCTCATTAACGAACTAATTCTGCTACAAAAGGACATTTAGGAGTAAACTAGTTCACTCTCTTCTGCTCTTCTGCCGTATGAGGACATGGCGTCTTCCCAAAGGATGCAGCACTCAAGGCGCCATCTTGGAAGCAGAGAAACTGGGTCCTAACTTGCTGGTGCCTTCATCTTGGACTTCTCAGCCTCCAGAAATGTGAGTGAATAAATTTCTGTTCTTTATTCCATTATAGACCACAAAATGGACTAAGACACCAAGCTAGATCTCTTCTCTGAGTTCTAGACCCATGTTGCTAATGCCACCTGTATATCTTCACCTCAGGGAAACACAGTAAATTCAACATGTCTGATGTGGAATGAAACATCTTTTCTCATTCCCCTCACCCCATCCCATCCCTCATTTGCTTCATCTCCTCTATTTCTTCTCAGAGCTTGTCACTGCCATTCACTCAGTGAACACTGCCAGAAACCTGGGAGCCATCCTGATCTCCTTCCTCACCCTCTTCCCCAATATCTAACCATAACCTGTGGTGATTCTACAGACCTTACCCTCCTAAATCTCTCACAAGGACAACCAGAACAGTTTCTTAATTGGTCTCCTAACCTGAAGTTAGTCTTGTCCCCATACCTATAATTCACCCTATGTGCTTCAAGCACAGAGATCTTTCTAAAATGTCAAGCTGATTTTAGCATGCCCTGCTGAAAACCTTCTGGCTCCCATTCTATACTCAACAGGAGGAGGATCAAGATCACGTTCACTCATCTGGGTCTTGGCTTTCCATTTAGCCTTCACTTCTTTTTCCAACATTTTATTATGAAAATGTTCAAACACAGAAAAGTTAAATTTCATAGTGAGAACCCACATACCCACTACTTAGATTACACAAGTTTTAACGTTTTACCATTGCTACTTTACCACATGACAGTCCATCTATCTGTCCCTTCATGCATCTATCAATCCATTTTATTTTTTGATGTATTTCAAAACCAGTTTCAAACACCAGTATACTTCTCCCCAAACATTTCAGCATGGATATCATTAACTAGTGTTCAATATTTGTTTACAGGATTGTTTTTTATTTGAGGTGAAATTTAGATATAATGAAATGCACAAGTCTTATGTAAACATCAGCTGAGTTTTGACAAATACATACACTTGTGTAACTCAAACCCCTAACCAGATATAGAACATTACCAATACTCCAAAAGTTTCCTCACGTCCCTTCCCAGTCAATTGTTGTCCCCCTCAGCCATCCACTATTCTGACATTTTTACCATAAATTAATTTTGTGTAAGGATGCTTTCACTCACCATTACGTTTTTGTGGTTCATCCATGTTGTTGTAATCAATAGGTTTTTTTTTTCCTTTTTATTGCTGAATAATATTCCATTATATGAATAGAAAAGAGTTTATTTTTACATTGTCCTATCAATGGACTACTTCTGGCTTTTAGCTATTATAATTAAAGCTGCTATGAATATTATTGTACCAATTTTTGTGAACACATTTTAATTTCTCTTGGGTAAATAATGAGGAGTAGAATCTCTGGGTCATAAAGTAGGTTGCACCTACTCTAGGTTGTGCCATTTTTCTCTTCTACCAGTAAGGTTTAAGAGAGTTCTTACCACCCCACATCCTTGCTAATTTCTGGTGTTGTTGATCTTTTTAATTTTAGGCTTCCCATGGATGTATAATGGTATTTCATTGTGGTTTTAATATTCATTTCCCAGATGACTAGTGATATTTAGCCTCTTTTTTTGTAATTATTGGCCATTCATATAACTTGTTTTGTAAATTGTCTGTTCAAATCTTTTGCCCCCTTTTAAATTAAGTTATTTGACTTTATTTTTTTGATTTTTTTGTTTTGTTTGATTTTGTTTTGTTTCAGAATGTTACGGGTGTACAAACGATTTGGTTACATAAATTGCTTTTGTATTTGACTTTATATCATTGAGTTGTAGAAGTTCTTTATAGTCTAAATACTAGTCTTTTGTCAGGTATGTTCTACAAATACTTTCTCCCTGTCTGCAATTTGCCTATTCATGTTGTCAGGAGTGTCTTTTGATGAGAGAAGCTTTTCATTTGACAAAGTCCAACTTATCATTTTTTTCTTAATGGTTAGTGTTTCTTTATTATACCTATAAAACCTTAGCTTATCCCCAAATCATAAAGATATTCTCCTGTGTTTTCTTTTAAAAGCCTATGGTTTTAGCTTTTCTGATTAGGTCTATTATCCATCCTGAATTAGTTTATGTGCATGATGTAAGTAGAAGTCAAGGTTCACTTTTTTAATATGGATCTCTAATTTATTAATATTTTTTCTTTTTATTTATTGTATTTGATAAGAATTTTCTTTTCCTATTAGATTGCTTTGGCACCTTTGTCAACAATCAAATTACCACCTAAGTGTGTGGGTCTATTACCATGCTCTCTATTCTGTTCCATGGATATATCTGTCAACCTTTATACCAGAACCACACTGTCTTGCTTACTGTAGCTTCATAGAATATTGAAATCAAGTAATGTGAGTCCCTTTGTTTTTCTTCTTAAAGACTGCTTTGAAGATTCAAGGTCTTTTTCATTTTCATATATATTTTAAGAGCAGCTTGTCAATTTCAGACAAAAAACCTACTCATCCAGCCTTAATTTTTGATGTGTCACACTCCGTCTCCACTGTTCCTGTAAAACTGGGAGAGTGAAGAAACTGATCTTTTTAATAAACTCTTAGACATATAGAGTTTTAGCCAAGGGCTGGATTTATTTTTAAATAGCACATTTAAAGTTTGTTCTTAATTCTAGGTTCAAAAAAAATCCTCTTTCTACTCTGACGAAAGGTATACAACCCCATTTTAATTTTACAATGAATAATTTTCTACGAAGACAGGTAAAGAAATGCACCTAAATCCTTCACTATAAAATATTCTATCCTTGGAACAAGCAAGGGGATTTTCTCACTTCACCACCAGACAATTGTTTCCTCTGAGGAGCTGCTTTTAACAAAGAATATAGAAGTAGAATCTACCTGATTTTCCTCTTCTTTGTTCTCTTCCTCCTCTTCTTCATCACCTTCACTTTCACCATTGCCAGCACCATAGCTGACAAATTATTGAGCGTTTGTTCTGTTCCCCTGGCCCCATGCTAAGGGCTTTATTTTATCTCATTGAAACCCTCACATAACGGTTGGTCTTGTTATTGTCCTCACTTTGCAGATGAAGAAATTAAGCTTAGTGAGGCGAAGGACTTTCCCAAAGTCCAGTAGAGAGAAAGTGGTGGTGCTGGGGCTCAAACCGAAGTCTTTCTTACCCCAAAGACTGACAGTTTAAGCATCTTTTAGAAAAGAATGTTTACTGAACCTAATGCAATAGTATTTCCTTTGTTCATTCCAGGATCGTTTAAAATTGTGTCATTATCGTCGCTGTTTCTGTAGCAAAGTGTCAGGCATACCCTGAAATCATCTTCATGGACTCTTCAAAATTCTGCAATTATGCAGTTCTGAAGACATCTGGAAAACAAAGTTAGTTCAGTTGGTTTTTGCATTACATGTGGTTTTATAGCCAAAGTAATTTAACCTTCCCCTTTTCTCTTCACAGTGGTAAACTATTTTCGTGGTGTCTACAGAGTTCTTTATACACCCTGCATGTCTCATTCGAGTCCTAAGCTATCTTTATGTATAACTCAAAGTAAAGATTGTCATGCCCCACTGATTTCTATCATGCACACATGTTGCTGAAATTCCAATTATGATGACTTCTTCTGATTCAGCCATATAAATTTAACCTATAGTGTGAATTTTCAAATTTCACTATTAGCATAGAGTTATTAATATATTTTGAATTAAGCTAATATAACACTTTGTACTGAACTCGTTGTTTTGCTAGGAATGGAACATATGTCTCATTATTCTTGCTCCTGGGAATTCAAACTTTTCTTAAAAAGGATACATACACATCCATCCATACATACATACATAAAGTCTAATACAACTACACAGGTAACTTTAGCATTCTGTGCTTTTTAACTGACTCTGAAATAGAGAATTGAAAGCTTACCAGGTGTCTGTATTGATATACAATAACTGCTGCCAAAATCAAAATGATGATCTCTTTACTTGATATAAACAGAGAAGAGTTTAAGAATTCACACCCTGGGATCCTTGAGAAAATGGCTTTTTCTGAAGGCAAATGGTAGAGGAAGAAAGAAGCAATGACCCAGAGGAAAATATACTTTGTGTACTAACCACTGGGAACAAACAGGCCCTCTGTCACAAGTTCATCAGATAGTGAAAAATACATTGTAGCTCAAATTAATTAAACACATTAATTGATATAAATATTGAAGACGTGAAATTAAATACAAGGATTTTCTTTCCTGTATCCATTCGTTTTATTAGACAGACACTATACTTGTGAGCTTAATGGATCTGGTTGAAAGCATAATGAAAAAAAAGTTGGTGCGTTCTCAATTTAATTTTATAAAGATCACATAATAATGGTGACAGGTGGAGCCACGTGGGGGTGGAGGCAAATTGGTCTTCTGTCTCAGACGTCAAAGACGTGCTGCAGACATCAGGGAAATGTCTCGTGGTTGGGAAAGGTAAGGGAACTCAGCAGGCTGGTCTTTGATACCTAGGGCTTTCATTTTTAATTAAAGAACATAACTCTGGTGAAAAGTCATCATATCAGCCTATTTTATATAGAGCTTGGATGAGTGCTCTGTGAAGGAGGTAATGATGGGGAAAATGCGTAATATAGTGCCTAGAAGGTGCTACATATCTAATCAAACACTAAAAGCTGACATTAATTGAGCACCACCTCAGTGACTACTGACATCTCTGTGAAGAAGGCACAAGTATTATCCCCAGTTTTCAGATGAGAAAACTAATTCTTAGAGCAGTTTAATAATCTTTCCGGGGTCACAGAGCTAGGATGTAGTGATCCTGGAGAAGCGACCAGACTGTTTTCAAAGATTGTGCAACGAACTACCCACAATGCCATATTCTCCAAACCTTCCTTTGTTCCTAACTTACATTTTCTGGAAAAGCTTCTCCATATGCTATGTGATAGAATCACTTCTTTCTCTGCATGTATGACCTCATTGGAATAGATTGAAAAAAAAAAAAAAACACCCTGAATGAACCTCATCTGCAGTATCTTTTCTTCCACCCAGGGTACCACCCTGACCCCCAGCGTAGAAACATGTCTCTTTTCCCTTTTGTTGACAACATGTTATCATAGTCCACAATTTTACCAATTTTAGCATCTGGAGACTTTTTCTAATGTCTCTTCAGAATCTTTCTTGCAATAGCCCCGAAGCATTCATTCGTCTTTCTCTAAGTAGGAACATGAAACAGCTGCTCATTGTCACTCATATCAGAGGTTTTTTTTTTCAGACACTCAGAAACCAATTGCTAATATTTTCTTCCCCTGCTTTTTCTTTTCTAAGTCAAATAATTTGAGCTCCACTTCCTCCCAATCTTTCCCCTTCCTCCTTCTCCTCTTCTTCATATAAATTACTTCCACAAAAAGCCTATTTCCAAAATTGCTAATCATTTTTAGTTCCTGTCCTCCAGATTCTTTCAGCATCTGGATATTCAGCGGGTGTCATGAAGGCATTGCCATACAGTACTGAAATTATGGCATCTGGGAAACATTTTAAACATGTCTACAGGAATATTTTCTGTTGTTTTACAAATTACAGGCAAAACATTAAAGAAAATTATGGTTTTCCCAGTTCTCAGATGGTGTTTTGTCTAAACTAGTGCAAGAGGAAAGGTGAAGTAGTTTATATTGTTTTCCTTGTGTTGGAAAGATGTAGTTGTTTGGGGGAAGATGTTACAGTCTCTAAATTTAGTAATTATTTACATTTGTGAATTTAAATAAAGCCATGCCTATAGACTATAGGAATTCAGAGGAAAGAAATCACACTCATTTAAAGGAATCAGGCAAGGCTTTGCAGAAGAGGTAACATTTGTGACGAATCTTAAAGAATAAGTAGTAAAATTATATAAAGAACTTGTAAGGAAGAAAAACTCTAAGTGGAAAAAAACAGCATAATCCAAAGCTTGAAGAAATGAACACATCTTGGAGAAGAGGAAATAGTTCCGTTCTGTGTCATCCACTTTGGTTGGTGTGTCAAAAAACTATTAGGCGACAAGGCTGGAAATGGATATTGAGTCTAGATTATTTAAGATATTTAAGCAAAATTTGAATTTCCTTTAGGAAGGCAATTCTAGCAATGGAGTATGCAACAAATAAAGAGATTAGCAGTAGGGAGATCAGATTTAAAGCTGATGCAACTATGATCACTGGGATTGAAATATATTGACAACTTATCATGTGCCCAGGGGAGAATAAGAAGTATAAAGTTTAGCAGGAAAAGGCCAGGGTTCTAAGAGGATGAAAAATAAGGAAAGTTATCAGGAGAATGGAGGAAAGTGAGCAGAGGTGGGTCAACAGAAGTGAGACAAAGGAAAGGGACAAGATGACAATTTGAGAGTCAAGAGATGTTTTCTTACTCGTTGGTTTTGGAGACATGAGACTTATGTCATGAAGTTAATGGATAGAGAGAGATTAAAGAGACAAAAGAAATGAGAGTCCCAGGTAATGGGAAATGATGACAAAGATGGAATGGAAGCAATGGCCTTGGCAAGCACGAGAGGGATGTCTTCTTGTGAGATAATAATGAGTGGGAAGTAAAACAATCAAATTATGGAGAAATTTTGAGGTGAAGAGGAGGGAAGTTGAGGGATCTCGTATTGTCTGATGTTAAGTCTTTCAGTCACATGTGTGTGGGGTCATCTATGGGGAGCGGGGGGAACAAATGGTGCCTGGCTTTAGGGAGTGAAGAAGATTTGGCATAAGTTCCATGGAGAAGCAATAAAGGGTTAAGATATCAATTGCTGAGCCACAGTGAATGACCAACCGGGAAGGGTAAATAGCACAGATGTGTAATGAGCATCTGCAGGATGTTTACTGCAATGACAGCAGAACATCTGATAAATTCTTCATTTGCCTTGATGATAATTTCATCCCTCAGATGTAGAGGAATGGACCAGGGAATTAGTAATTTCTTCTTAATTCTGACCAACAAGGAGGAAAAATGTTGGAAATAATGGGAGCAGTGATTATTTCACCTGAAAGTGTATAACACAGTCAGACAGTTAGTCTGTATATTAGGCAAGTCAATGCGTGGAAAGTTCCATGAGCTCAGCAATGTACAAATACAAGAAGGCAAGACTAGCCTATAATTATGGTAAATATAAAAGAGAAGCAAAAATCTATCTTAAAAGTGACATAAAGATCCAGCTAAGAATAAATGTGGGGAGCCATGACCACAGGAGCATAAGTGAAAATAATTTAAGGAAATTGACAGTATATCCCTTGTATATCAATGATATGATGTGCTCAATGTGAATTTGGACTTCGTACCTAAAAATGGTGTGTACAACAAAGCACAACCACCCTAATAGATTGGGTTTGGGTTGCCATGTCCCAGAAGATGTTAAACATAACTTTTCTGCTGTCTTGGATTCTTGTAACAGGCCCCCAAGACCATGAATAATACAAGAGGTATCACCTTTTCCTATGTCCCAAACAGAACTGATAGATCACTTTTGTGGAACATGTTAACAGATGGTAAATCTAGTTTTGTCTGCAGGAACCCATCACCACTTCAGTGGGGGATGAAAAAGAGGAACATTCTCTGCTCCTTAAGTCAAGAGAACTCCTCAAGAGCTTATCCCTTATCTCCTGGAGCTTGGGGCACAGAAACGCTTTCATTTGTCTCTCCCTAGAAGTCCAAGATCGACAGTCTGGGTGCAGGGCCTTCTGAGAAGTGTAACAAAGTGGAAAGGACGATATGGAGAAGGAACTGCACTGCCACTGGCTGTAGGGAAAGCTACAGCGTCCTGGAGTTTACTTGTGGGCTCAGCTCAGTTGGAGAATAGAGGCCCAGAGGTGCAATGTGCCCAGAAACCCAAAGCCTGACCAGGGTTGTAAATAGTCAATCAGAGCAGAAACCACTGGCTAGATCAGTGCTTCTCAAACTTTAGCCTGTATTAGAATTACCCAGAGGGCTTGTTAAAACACAAATTGCTAAGCCATAGCCCTAGAGATTCTGATTCCTTAGGACTGAGGTGGGGCCCAATAATGTGTATTTCTAACAAGCTCCTGGGCAATAATAGTTTTACCATTTGTGGACCACATTTTGAGAACTGGTTTAGATGTCAGAAGCAGGCCACCTCGGAGGAACATGTAATAGTGCCATGCAAGAAAAAGAATCAGCTTTGCATGTCCATTATGCCAAGGAGGCATCAATACATTTAGCCCTGTCAGCCATTGTCCCTAGTCTCTTCTTCCCCAGCCCAACACTAAATGGTGGGAAACAGCAGCTAGTGAGAAAAAGAGGAAGAGCTAGGAAAGAATAAGACGCAGCCATACTCTGTCCCCCAGCTCCAGGCTTCTGAGACAGGCTCAGATGTGGGCGGGAAGGGAGAAGCCATGAACTGGCCATGAATTTGGAATTGTGAGTAAACTAGGATGGACTGAACTGGAGTTACAGAGTTATTTGATTTTTTAATGTCCAAAGGAACTATTCTTATTTCCCATGTTAGAAAAGCTACCAGGCCTGTCTCAAATTTTGTACACAGATAGAAACAAAAAAACTGGTTTGAAAGAATGGATAAAAGAATAAAGTTGATTGAGCTCAGCTTATTTAATCAGCGGATTACACATATCTGAAGAACGGTATTTCTCAAAATCTTAGCAGGTCCAGAGAAGCGCAGCCAAAGGATAACCGGACACTGGAAACCTCACCAGAGAAGCACCCATGCAAGGAAACAAGGAGCTCCAGCCTGGAGAAAATTTAGGAGACATAATGACATACTAAAGGGCCTTCTTGTCAACAAAGGATTAGGCTTCTGTGTGGCTGCAGAGAACACAATTAGCTTAAGTCAGTGGAAGTTAAGGGAAGAGGCTGCTTGGGCTCAGTATAAGAAGACACAACAGTTAAAGCCATGTCATTGACTCCTGGTGATGGCCACTTACCAGGAATGTGAAAGAGAGTTTTAAACATGGCGGAGGTAGGTTTTAGCTGCATCTAAAAGCATGTTAGTTTCTACAGCAATGTTTCCCAGCCTGGAGCAGGTATGTCATGGAAGGTGGGCTCCCAAGCTGGGGCAATCAGGACCTGCCTGGCTTCCCATCCCTGCGTGCCTCCACGGGCCTCAGCTAAGACCGCCAACCTGTACCGCAGCTCAGCCCTGCCTGGGCTCCAGGACCACTCCTAACATCATCTAAGGGGACCTCGGGGTTTTGATGAGGGCAATAGGTCACTCATGGTTTTAGTCCTGGTTAGTTGCAATTTGGCAAATGTGCCTTTGCAGTCAGGCCTTTCTAAGACAAAGTTCCAAGCTAGTCAGAGATGCCCAGATCCTGCCATGTAGCCAACACTCTGCCTTGCTCCTGCCAGTTCCTCTCCCCATCCTCCCCATTCAGGCACTAGAGCGGCAGCACTGTTGAAAGAACGCCTGGTAGGAAACCAGGGAACTCAAGAGACAGGGCGAGGAGCACGGAGAGTCAGAGAGTAAAAGTGCAGACAGGAAAACGAGAAAGGATGAGCAAGTACAACACAGAGAAGGAAGGAGAAGAAGGAGAAGAAGAGTAACGCGCTATTGTCCCTGACTCGGAAGTGCAGAAGTTTGCTTGTTAGGCCGCGTTTGCACTACCACCGACAGGAACAGTGATTAGTTGTGCCAATCAAAATTTTGAGCAGACAGAAAGGCATTGTGTCTCTAGCTCAAACGTTGACATATAATAATCTGGAACCAAGAAATTCCTAATCCTTCACCTAAAATAGCTTCCAAATGTCCTCAGGGGTGCAGAAAAACATTAGTGGGGTCAGGTAACCACAGGATAGTGAATTGTGACAGCTGCAGGCCTTCACATTTACTTAGTGAAACAATTGGCTTTTAGACGATGTCTTTCCAATTTGTTTTTAACATTGCAGCCAGGGTGCTCTTTTCAAAACACAAATCTGATCATGTCACCAACCTGCTTAAAGCCCATGAATGGCTTCCCACTGTTCTTGGAATAAAGACCAAATCTTTAACAAGGAGCTGCAGGGCTTGGCCCCTGTGGGGGTTGGGAGTGGGGGGTGGGGTCCACTCTTGCGCATGCTCTCCTTGGGGTCTGGAATGCTCCCCCCACCAGCTTCTCCTTTAGCTTTTACTCAACCTTGTTCTTTAGATCTAAGCTGGATAGCCCTTTTTCTGGGAAGCCTTCCCTCCTCTGCACCCCCTACTTGGAGTCCTTTGTTATTTGCTTTCTGTAGGTCTCCATTCTTTTTTTTTTAAAGCACTTATCTCAGTTTGTAATTATACATTCATCAGTGCCATTATTTGCTTACTGCTCTCCCCCTACCCCCACTAATCTCTCTGCTCCTTGAGAGTGAGAAAGATCTTTTTTGTTCACTGTCTTTTCCTAGAGCCTACTATTGGGCCTGGCTCATGGGAGGCCCTCCGTGTCTTTTGCTGAATGAAGAAAGACTGCCTAAATTGTGCTTTCCTTCCAAAATTTGGGATCCTGTAAAGGGAGGAAAGTGTTAACCAGACATAAGAACAAAAATTCTTAGTTACATGCAGTGATTTATTTTTGAAATACAGAACCCTGTGAGCTCTAATCTTCCTTCATATTATATAGAAATCAGTTCATCAAAATAACCCTCTAACTCTACCTGGTATTCTCATTTATTCCCCATTTTCTCTGGAATGAATTTAAATAGTCCTTCTTAGGGTTCATCTTCTTTTGGGAACTTGTACAGAGAACATTTTATTTTAGGTTAATTCAGCTGAGGTTTTAAGTAGAGGCATCCTAAGTTACAGACATTAACAGGTAAATGTTTATGAAATGTTAATATATATACACTCTGTATGTGTGTGTCTATCAATCCATCTAAAAATATGTGTTTTCATGACTTGAAACAGAAAAGATTGGATTTAGGCAAGGAAAGCATTACAGTTTCTAAGTTTCCACCCCCAGACTCTTATCCTCTCCAGCTAAATTCTGCAGGATTTGGTGGAATAAGCAGGCAGTCGTGATTTCTGATGATTGACTGAAGGACATGTACTTTCCCTCCTAATGAAATCCTCAAATAGTGAATCATCATGCCAGAGGCACTGTTCTCCAAGACTGCATCTCTGCTTATTCCTAATCCAAATTCTGAAAAGAGCACAAGTCTAGATCCAATCCTTTAGATCTCTGTGTGGGAGCGGGGTATACTTTTCCAACTTCTCTCTCTCTCTCTTCCTTGTATCCTCTGCAGCAGAACTGACAGCCACTGGGCAGGAGGGTCAGCTCTAGTGACCATTATGGCAACAGAGAAGTAAAGAATCCATTATCATTGTTGACTGTGCCGTGGTAGGGAATGTGTCTTTTGTAAAGCCATAAAAAATTACTGATAAAAAATTGGTAGATCCTGGGTCAAATAATCTAGATGAACAATTCCCACTAGGACTACCTACCAAAGGCAAAATGTTATAGAAATCTGGTTATTTCCTTTAAGAGTATAAATCTAATACTTCTGCCCCTTGGAAAGGGAGTTTTCTTGAGGTCCATGGAAAGAGAAAACAATTCATTTTATTCTACAACACCCTCTATTATCGTCATATTCGTCACCATCTTTTCACTGCCAGGTTTCTTAAGGAATGGGCCTTCAAGCACTTCCGCCTTTTCCTCACCACCTATTTTGTCCTGAACTCCTGGTTTTTCTTCCCACCAGGTAACTAAATATGCTCTCACAAAGGTTCCGGTGGCCTGTTTCAATAGCTTTTTAATATTAGTTCCCTAACTTCAACTAGAAGCTGTAGAGAGCTGTTCTAGTCTGTTCTAGCACAAGTGGACTAAGACCCTGTGTATCTATTTTGCTGCCTGGAAACACAAAGGCAAAGTGGGACCCTCTCTGACCTCAAGTTATAATAGTGAGAAAAACTAGCAAATTCGCTCCTTTCTCCTCTTATTCAGGGAATCCCTTCCCTAGACTTCCCTATTCTTGGTCAAATCCCCTTGTGTACATTTTTAATAGTATGAGTTACCTGTTTTAAGTGCTCATAAGGAAGGTAGTTTTACACTTATTTGAATGATTAATTTCTGTCACCTCCCAATAGACTAAGTCTCATGAGGTCAGGGACCCTGTCAGTTTTTGTGCAATCAATGTTTGGAAGAGACAATGCCTATAGTAAATACTTTTTTTTCCAACATTAATGCCTTCTGTACTGCTTTTCACAGCCTCTGTGATACTCTTGTAGCGCTTCTAGGTATCTTGGGAGCATATCAACGCATTTTTGCCTTTAAAACTTTCTTTTACCATTCTCCCTCAACTGAATGCCAGCCCCAGTGGCAACACTCTCACCATCACTCTTGAGGCACAGGTTTTGTAGAATCTTACATTTCAGTTATCCCTTTCTCTGTAATTGTCCTGTTTCTCCAACTGGTGAGTAAACACCTCAGTTGTCAGTACTATATTTTGTAATATCCCAAAATAAGGTACAGTTAGTGGGTACTCAACCAGAGACCCCACTTTGCCTGTACATTGGGGATTGTTTTCTCTCTGAGAGACTTCTCTGAGGGCTGTATATATTAATGATATCCCCAATTAAGTGACACTTGTTGAATGATCACAGTTCAAAGATACCAACATCTTTGTGATGCTCATGGAACTCAATTCATTTCAACAAGTTGATTCATTTGAACAAATGTTTCTTGACCTCCTACTATGCGATAGGAACTCTCTTAGGCAATTGGCATACATCCAAGAATAAAACAAAGATCTCTCTTTCCATAGATCTTACAGTCCACTGGAAGAATCATGTAGTAAACCACAAACACCACAAATACAAAACTTGGAAGGTAGGAATTCTGTAGGAGAAAAAGAGCATAGGAGGAATGTTTGGTGAAAGTTAACCTCTTTGCTCCAGGTATAGTCTAGTTCCTGTCATGCCAAAAATGAAGGTCAACCTGGAGTATGTCCTTGTAAGTCAGGTGAAGGATCTAGGGATCTAAATTATCCCTCATCTAAAGGACTCAGAAAAGATCTGAAACAATTTAGAAGCCCACATGGAATTAGAGAACCATAACTAGGGCAATCAGGTAAGGAAATATTCAATGATAACACTAAGAATTGGCAGCTGTGGCACAATGCTAACTTTGTAACCATGTTAATTAGTTAATATGATTATTTTTATTTTATTGATAATAGTTAGCAAATACTTTTGAGAGGCAACCAGGCATTGTTGCCAGGCGTTAGCTTTTCTTACATTATCACTGTTAGTGTGCACAAACATGCATGAGGCATGGGCTATTATTACTCCCATTTTACAGATAAGGAACCATAGAGACAGAGACTTTACATAAGTGACTTAAGGTAACACAAATAGTAAATGATGGGGGTGGTGATTTGCAGATAGCAGCCTGACTCCAAAGTCACACCCTGGTACTGATACGAGACTGAGGAGTCAACAAAGGGGTGGGTTAAGTACTGAGTCTACAGTCTGAAGTAATAAACAATTAAGGAAATTCCATGGACGAATGCAACTACAATATAGTGCTGTTATTTCCAGCACACAGGAAAGAACACAGGAGAAAAGAAATGCTCTAAAGCAAAGGCATTCACTATACCAAAACCAGAGGCATAAAACAAATTCGAGACTCTCCATTCATTCGCTTCACAGCATGAACTGAATCTTTCGTTCAGATACATCCAGGTCTGACACTGATCAATAAGAATCTTTGTAAATCTTAGTAAATGTAGTCTTACCTAGCTACTTGTCTTAATTTATTTTAATTAGTTTAATTTAAACCTCAATACTGTAGTTGTGGAACACCTTTTGGAATTTCTCAAGACACTTTCCTTCTTTTAAATACAGTATGTTTTCCTTTTTATTGGGTTTTCTAATGTTTCAATATGTTTCATTCTCCAAGTGATCTTTTTTTATATGAGGGAGTTACCTTTATTGATGTTTCCTCTGGACATTCTGGGCTGCCCTCCAGGTGCCAGTAGTCTGTTTAGAGGTCATCTGGAAGCTGTATGGGACATCTCACTGGCCATCTCCTGAGCAGTGCCCTTCTAGGATCTCTATAAAAATACACACCCATCTCGACATCTTTTTAGCTCACCAAGAGCATTCCCTAGTGGTCTTCTTTTTTTTTTTTTTGAGACAGAGTCTCTCTGTGTTGCCCGGGCTAGAGTGAGTGCCGTGGCATCAGCCTAGCTCACAGCAACCTCAAACTCCTGGGCTTAAGCGATCCTACTGCCTCAGCCTCCCGAGTAGCTGGGACTACAGGCATGCGCCACCATGCCCGGGTAATTTTTTCTATATATATTTTTAATTGGCCAGATAATTTCTTTCTATTTTTTTTTTTTTTTTTTTAGTAGAGACGGGGGTCTCACTCTTGCTCAGGCTGGTCTCGAACTCCTGACCTCGAGTGATCCACCCGCCTCAGCCTCCCAGAGTGCTAGGATTCCAGGCGTGAGCCACCACGCCTGGCCCCTAGTGGTCTTCTTAATCCAGAAACAGCTCCGGCTGTGTCTGTTGAGATCCTTTTTCAGTGATATCACATGTGGGTGCATGCTAGCTGAATGCATCCAAAAGATGACCCTGTCATTTTCTTTTATTTTCTTTTTTGAGACACAGTCTCACTCTGTTGCCTGGGCTAGAGAGCACTGGTGCCATCATAGCTCACTGCAGCCTCCATCTCCTGGGCTCAAGTGATCCTCCTGTCTTAGCTTCCCAAGTAGCTGGGACTACAGGCATGAGCCACTGCACTCTGCCTCATTTTCACTAGCCTCATTTTATTTCTTTTTTTTTTTTTTATTGTAGCTGCTATTATTTTATTAGTGAGTGCAACCCCAGGGAACAGGAGTGAGAGAAGGCAAGGGGGCATAGTGAGGGAAAAAAGAAGAGAAAATCAATCCAACAATGCATTTCTAACTGGCCAAGCGCTTGGTATCAAGCACTACTTACTAATTGAGCCAACTCATGGGACCAACTCAAGATGCCATATGAACAATTGCATCTCAGGACAATCCATCTGGGGGAGGATATGGGAGACTATCCCTCCTGGCTTCCAGCTCCCTGTTCTCACTGCTCCAGTGTTTGCTCCACTGCTCTTCTGGATTATATTTGCTTTGGAACCAAGCAGGTCCTGCAGCATCTCATGTCTCAGCATTAAAGAGGGATGCCCTGCAAGTCATCTTTGCCAACTGAAGCCACCACTCCTCTGCAGGGTCCCTGTCATTTCTTTAAAGTCAATTCAAAGTTCCCAAAGTCTTCCTTAATTGACCCCACCCACTTAGCATCTATGCATATAGCTTGATAAATATCATCATGCATTGATCTACTTAGCTCATATGTGTGTGCTTTGAGTATCTCCCAGATGATATGTGTCTTGAGGACTAGAATCATGTCTTCTGTGCCTGTCCTATTTCTAGCTTTCTTGTTACACCTCTGTACTCAAGTGCTTAGTGAAAACTTAAGCTGGAGTGAGTAGAGCTGAACCCTTTGAATTGACAACCTTGTATCTGGATGGTTCTGTGTAAACTTGATGCAAATGCATATCTTGAGGCCCTTTTGGTTCCAGAACACTGCATAGTCTTCACTTCTCTCACGTATCTAGAGCGCAGAGAATGTTGACAGCCTCAAGGTGTTCAGAAAGCAGCAGGAACAGAAGCCACACGGCCAACCAGATTTTTTTCTTTCCCTGAGTGGGCACTATTGATTGTTTGGCCTCTCATAAAATACAGGTTTTAAGGCAGCTAACTGCCTGCTAGGATTTGTTCATTTTTATTTGTGCCAAATGAAAGCTTTCCAAGAATGTTCATTTAGAATCTAGAAATATGTAAGTATATATGTTCTAGTACCAGAAAAATTAAATCCAAAAGAAAATCATTCATTATGTAATATGAAAAAGAACAACTCTAAAGACAAAAGTCAACTGTATTTGAATGAATTACCCATTCATGTTGGGCTCTGTCTCCCTACTCTTCATTAAGAATTTATCAATTTCTTAGAAGGAAAACCTACTATACAGTGACTCCGTATCAATATTTAATGTAATAGTGCCTGGGGCACTGGATTGACTTTCTTATTGTGAAAATGGGAAAGAAAATTAAAACTCTGCTCTACTTTCTAATGGTGGGACCCTTGGATAGATTACAATTTTGTTGTTGTTCTATACATTCTAGGAGTGATAATGATCAGGCTCTTTGTGTTAGTTGATATATTTTTGCTAGTTTCATTTTGTTAGACTTAACTGCAGCATTTAGTGTTATTGATCAGTCTGGAAAGTACTAGGATACCCTAACACTCCCATGGTTATGTGGCTTGGCTCTACTTTGTCAAAAACGTGGCTTATTGGCCTTCTCCATTGGGTTCCTGAAATATCCGCTTTTGTCCTCTACCTTCTCTGAGGGTGATCCTTTGTGTGCTAATATGGATAGCATTTTAACAAAAATCCTGACAGATTTTTGCTCTCATTTTTACATCTAGTACATTCAGACAAAGCTTAATATATGTCTGACAATTGACAATCCCTCTGATTTTTTCTCTGCTGCTTGTCTATCTACCTTTCAGTGTAAGATGTGGTGATTCTGCTGCTGCCCAGGTATACGGTGACTCTGATATAGCATCAAGTTCACTTAACACAAAAGGCAAGACATTGTAAAATAAGAACAGGAAAGGGACAGACACTACCCAATATGAGCTGTTATATACCAACTGAGGTATATAGTGCAGCCCAAAGTCCAGTTGGATTGTCTGGGACGGTGGGGTGGTCAGACGGGGAGTGGGGTCCTGTCTGTGTTGCTATTGGCTTTCCTTCTGGGATGCATGACAGCATAGAAATGAGAAAGCCGTTCTCATCAAGCAGTCACACCTAAAATGTCCTCACTTATCCACTGAGTTTGGCTACAAATAATTCTACATCAACTCTGTGATATAAAGGTTCCCAAGGTTTCTTCCTCCAAAGAATCCTTTCAAAGATGTCCCCTAAGGGCTCTTCTACCCCTGTGCTTTCCCATTACCAAGTTTTCACATGGTGAATGAGACTCCTCCATGAACCTTAATGTGACTGGAACAGATAAAATTAAGTGCTTGGGAAAGTGCCTTGGTGACAAACCAATCAGACCATGAAGTGCCTTTGGAGAATCCATCTCTGAAAAAGCAGCTTTTAGCCCCAGATACCTCTGGTTCTAACAGTTATATTGAAGTCAAAATATAGCTCTTGTTCTTGTATCTTTCAACCCTGGCAGTTCCTGTTGCTTTAAGACCACTATATTCTGGATCATGTATTACCATTGCCATCCAAATGAATCAGGACCAATAAATTATCTTGTCCTTCATAGCAGGACATCTCCCCACAGAATTCATATATGATATCCCCACCCCTCATCTGTGAACAGGCTTTCTTACCCAGATTTCTGTGGTGAGTGGGTTTGAAGTCAGTTGACCAGCTGCAGAATGGAGAATACGTATTAGTTCTGTAAAAATAAACTTATGATGATATGTTGTTTATCCAAGCATAGCATGCTTTCAGTTGAATAATAACTGCTGATTATATATATATAAATATATATATAGGTTATTAAGTATGAAATGTCCAATTTCCTTAAGTACTAAGTTTGATAGTTGATATCTCTGACATTTCGCTTTGACACTTCTTGTTTTATTTTTGTTGTGAAGGTACATTCTCATTCTTTCAAACACATGGTTTAGCTTGTGATTATCTTTCAAAATTTTTTAGAGCAATTTTTGTGAAACCATGGATAAGTCAAAAATTTGTGTTATTTTTAAATATGAGTTCCGTTGTGGAACCAGTGCAGCGCAGACAGCTCGGAATATCAACAAAGTGTTTGGGAAGGATGTAGTTAATGAATACACAGTACGTTGATGGTTTGAGAAGTTTCATTCTGGTGATTTTAATCTTGAAAATGAGCCATGTAGGCAACCTGAGACCAAGGTAGATGATGAGCTGAAAGCTGTAGTGGAAGCGAATCCATCTCAACCTACAAGTGAATTAGCAGCAAGGTTACTATTCCAACAATATTGGACCATTTGAAAGAAATCAGGAAGGTAAAGAAGCTGGATAGATGTGTTCTGCATGAATTAAATGAGTCTCAGAAGAGAAATTGTCTCAAAGGTTGCCTTTCTTTGCTGTCATGACAAAAAGGCAAAGCATTTCTACACAGCATTATTACATGTGATGAAAAATGGATTCTTTTTGACAATGGCAAGTGTTCGGCACAATGGCTGGGTGAAGATGGTGCTGAAACACAGTGCAAAACTGAATATTGATAAAAAAAAAATGCTACTGATATCTGTTTGGTGGTCCAGCGCTGGTATTATTCACCATGGCTTCATGAAACCCAGTCAATCGATTACAGTAGATGTCTACTGCAACCAGCTGAATGAAATGATGAGGATGCTTGCGATTAAGCAGCCAAGATTGGTCAATAGAGATAGGCCAATCCTCTTGCAAGACAACACTCAACCACATGTCATACAAATAACGCTGCTCGAACTACAGATGCTGGACCTTGGAAACTCTCTGTCATCCACTGTATTCACCAGACCTTTCATCAACTGACTATCATGTCTTCCAGGCTTTGGACCACTTCTTGCAAGGAAAAATATTCACTTTTCAACAAGCTGTGGAAAATACCTTTCTCGATTTCTTTGCCGGTCACTCACCAGACTTCTCTGCTGCTGGCATAAGCAAGCTACCTTTAAGATGGCAAAACTATGTTGATAGTTTAGTTGCATACTTTGATTAATTGACTGCTTCTTGTTTGAGATATAAACTAAACTTTTGAATAGAAATTGGACATTTCATTTCATATTTAATGACCTATATTATTCTATATATACACACACATATATATGATTGGTTATACATATACACATATATAAAATAATTGGTTATATGAATATATATAATGTGAATCATCCTTGAGTTTAGGATAACAACATGTTCAGGAGATACTGCGGAGCTTACACTGAGAGATAAAACATTTTTCTTGAGTATAGAAAATATCATTTCATTCTTCTTTTGATAGTGTTGTTATCCTTGAGGCTTTCGCAGTTCATGTAATTTGGGTGGGGCAGAGTCTAGCCCCAGCATCAAGGGTGGGCGTGTGAGCCAGGGCTGGCCACTCAGATCATCCCTGGGTTTGGTTTAGAGATGGCCTCATGATCTAGTCAAAGATAATGAGACTCAGTTCTAGGACATTAGAGGAACTTGGGGAAGGAAGCTCTCTAGATAGTGGTAGTTTTCTTGGCTTTAAGACTGGAGAGACTGCATAAGAAATGCGCCCACCAAGAGGTGGGAGAGCTAAGAGGGGGAGAAAAACCAGTGCTATGATGGTATGGAATATGCAGTGAGGTGAACTTATAAATTATCTCTTTTGCTTAATCTAGTTTAAATTGAAATTCATTTAAAACTAAAGTAGAACTCAACAATACATGGGTTTACTAATCAGGTAGATCAAGGAAATGCTGCACAAGTAGTGCATTAGTATTTCAGCAAAGCATCTGACAGTATTTCTCGTGAAATCCTTGTGGATAACATGTAGAAATGTGGAGTGAATGTAAGTACAATCAGGTGACTTCATCAATAATTGAAGAGTCATGTCCAAGAATGCTAATTCCATGTCAACCTGAAGAAAATTTTATAGTGGTGTGCCTCAGGGCTCTTCCCTGGCCCTGTCCTTTTTGACATATTTATCAAAGGTTTGGATGAGCACACCGATGCCATTCCTATCAAATGCTACCGATGACAAGATGATTGGAGCACTAGAGAGTATGTCGGATAACTGAGACTAGTTTCTAAAACTCTTCATAAGCTAGAGCATACAAATGGAATTTTAAGAACAACAAATGTAGAATCTTTGAATTAGATCCAAAAACTAATCATACAAATAACTGGGTAACACTAGGAATTTAGTTAAGTGTAATTTCAAATTGGATCAGCAATGTGATACAGCTGCCTAAATAAATAAATAAATAGAGCTATGTTAGATTGCATAAATAGGGCACAGTGGTGATGGAGGCAGATGTCATACTGCACAAGTCATGAAGTTAGTCTGATAAGGTAGAAGGATGTAGAGCCAAAGGAACTAAAATTTCCAAATATTTCTACCTGAATGTCTAATGATCTGCCTAAAACATGCCAAATCACATTGCAAAAAGGATAAAAATTACCAATGGGAAATATTTGCAGCCTTCTATCTGCTCCTATTTGGATATTCTCTTTCTCCCTTCCCAAAGAGGAAGGGTTATTTTTCTCTGGAAGACAAGTTAAGTTAAGCTACATAACAAAGGATAGAGCGGGAAGGGAGGATGGAGTAGAGGAAGAGACAGAAAAGCCAGTGGGCACATGGGAAGAAAGAGTTTGGGGTGTTTAAAGAAAGAGGGGCACCAGAGTACTTTAAGGCATGAGACAATAGGAGAGAAAAAAGGGAGGAAATTTGGATTCTAGCAATCATTCAAGTATAAACCTAAAATATATCTTTACTATAATTACTTGGCTTTAGTCCAAGGAGTCCCTGGGTTTGTGTTGTCAAAGGCTTTTCACATACCTCTATTTCCTTTTCAGCCAGGTTCCGAGCCCTCCCTCTTTCCCACAACAAGCTGATAATAAATAGCCTTACGGGAAAAACTACCATATTCCTAACCAAGAGGATATGTGGTTTCATAGCCACGATGTGATTGGGTCTAGAATTAAACAAGGCTAATTTCTTCAAATGCTATGGAGGGAGCATAGTAACAGAGGTTTGGTCAATGCGATCAGATAACAAATTGAAATAAATAAAATTTGGAAGGAAAACTAAACCATTAAAAATTATAAGAGAGTACAAGTCAACAAGGCTGAGAAATAAAATTAGTTAAAGACAAATAGCATTTTTTATACTAGCACCAACCAATTATAAAATGCAATAGAAAATAAAACACCATTTACAATAACACAAAAGCTATAAACAGTCTGGGAATTGATCTAATGATCTTTACAGAGGAAGTTTTAAAATTCCACTAAAAGAAATAGAAGATTTGAATCAATGGAAAGTTACACCGTGTAAATGGATGTGATGACTTTACAATTTAAAGATACAGACTTCTGCAAATTGATCTACAGATTCAGTGCAATTTCAATAAAGATTCTAGCAAAATATTTTGGGAGAACTGGATAAACTGATTCTAAGATTAATATGGAACAATAAAGGCCTATAAATAGCTAAGACAAGTTTGAAAAAAGAAGAGCAGGTAAGGAACCTGCCCTAGCAGACACCAAGAAACACTACAGATATTAAGAAAAACTATACTAGTTAAAATAATATGTTACTGGTGAAAAAAACAAATAACAAATAAAAAATAATAGAGTTATGAAATAGTTTTATAGAGTTATACAGGGTTGCAGGGGAGCAGACATCAGGGCAGAAAAGGGTGTCGTAAAATAGACTCCCCCTCAAGGCATAATCCATAGAGGGAATAAGGATAGAGTTTGACTTCATCAAAATAATCCAAGTTTCGTATCAGAGACACTACACACAACATTAATAAGTGATTTATACACTGGGAGATGTTCGCATCTATAACAAGCAGAAAATTAATTTTTAGAACATCTAAGGAACTCCCAAAAGTCTGCAAGGAAAAGACAGAAACCCATCAGAATAATGGGCAAAAGGTATAAACAGACAATTTACCGAAACCCTAATGATGAAAAAACTACCTGAAAAGCTGCTCGATCTCACTAAGAATCAGAGGAATGGCAATCACTTGATACTATTCATAGTGGCGAAATTCAAGCTTTAAGCATATCACCTGCTAGCAAGAATATGGGGAAATAGGAACCCTCCTGCAAGCCAGGTAAGACCATAATCTGGTGCATAATACATTTTGGATTGTAATTTTGCATGATTTAGTGATATTAAGTATGCGTATATCCCATGATTCAGAGACTCTACTCCTGGTTCAATGATGCACAGGGAGACACAAAGGAAGGTGCATTGCAGCATGTTTTTGGTACAGTGAGCTGGAGGCAATTTGGGTGGCCCTCACTAAGGGAATAGGAAAGTGTAATCGAGTACCTGCCTAGGATGGAATAATACCCGGTGGTCAAAAGAAATTAATTAGATCATTGTCTAGTAACATGGCTGGATCTCAAAAACATACTGCTAAGTGAAATAAAACAAATGAATTTTATAGCACCTAACACTTGTGTAAATTCACCCCCAAAATTTCGCATATACCAAACAATATGTCTATAGACACACATGTGTACATATAAACTAAAGTACAGAAGGTAGGTTGGAAGTGATATTGTAAACACAGGAATGAAGACCTCTGAGAGAATGGAGAATAGGATCAGGGATGGGGGTGAAAGAGGAAAACAAATAAAAGGAGGGGCCTTGCATGGACTAATTAAGTACTATGAACTAAAGAGCATGATTAATTCAATGCTGTATAGGCAAGAACCAAAAACCAAGGTGGGGGCTGGGGAGGGGGGTCAGGGAAGGTGAATAAAAGTGAGGACTTGAAAGGTAGCAACCTAAAAAAATAAAAAAATAAAAATAAAAGGTAGCAACCTAGTATCTCCTTCTTCCTGAAACATTTAAATGAGCTTTCATTATCTAGATTTCAGGAAATAGCTGTTTTTAAATGATCCATAGGAGGAAGTATCTTTTTGCTCCCGAGGTCCCAAGGTTTAAACTGTCTACATACATCAATAGAAATCAACTTATTTTATAACTTATGCATTCAATCTGTCTTTTCATATTTCTATCCACCTAGTTATATCCTAATGAACAACCATTTATATGGTGTCATATGAAACATTTTCATGTGAACTGTGACATCTGATCTTCACAAAAATATGTAACATAGATGAGTCAGGTGTTATTGGTGTCCCCATTTACAGATGAGGTGATAACAGTTCATAAATGCTCCCTGGTTTACCAAAGTTTTATTGGCAGAAAGGGCAGAGCCAGCGATTGAATCTAGATCATTTGACACAAAATCTCATGATCTTTTCACTGAATCCACCCTAAGGAGGTGAATGTGCCCGATACACTATTGTCCTTAGTAATCAGAATATCTCTGGGAGGAAGGGATTATTAAAAAACAAGGAAACCGTAGCTCAGAAAGTGTTACTCAAAATCAAGTGAATAATAATTGCAAGAGCCAGGACTCAAATTCTGCTTCTGGCCTTAATCAACAAAAGGCCAATACTGAAACAATGTCAGACCTACACTCTCTAAGAAGTAGGATTCTGAAAAGTAGTAATAAGCCAATGTTAGGAAATTCACTAGCTCATAAGTGCTGTGGTTCTCAACCCTGGCTGGATGTTAGAATCACCAGAGGAACTTAAAAAAACACTAATGTCTGAGCCAGTTCAACCAGAATCTCCAAGAATAGAACCCACATATCAGAATTTTATTTCAAAGCTCCCCAGATGGTGATGAAAACATTCTGGAATTAGATAGTGGTGATGCTTGTAGAACTTTGCGAATAAATAAGAACCATCAATGTGCACTTTAAAATGTTAAATTTTATGGTATGTTAATTATATCTCAATTAAAAAAATTTTCTCAGGTAACTCTACTATATAGTCTGGGCTAACAACCGGCACGAGACTAGACAGTGTTTCCCAACTAGGGCTGCACATTAGAAACTATACCGGAGATTTTATAAACAACTGAAGGTTAATCATGACCACCATAGATTCTAATGTTATCGATCCAGCTTATGATTTGGACATTAGGAGTTTTAAAAACTCCCAGGCAACTGTAATGTGCAGCCAGGATTGAGACCACTGGTCCAGAACAGTGTCCCCATATGCATGCCCCCAGAAGAGCAGCATCAGCATCACCTAAGAATTTGTGAGACATGCTGGTTCTCAGCCCCTCCCCAGACCTGCTGAATCAACAGAGCCCAGCAATCTGTCTTAACAAGCCCTCCAGGTGGTTCTGATGCACATTGCAGTGTGAGAACCACCACTCTAGCACATAAGGAAATTGCATTCCAATCCAGTCATTATCCTTAAATTTCCCTAATCCCTAAGAAATTGTGCAGGGTCTGTTCCATACACAGAAGAGTTTTCATACTTAGTAGCATGCTAGACAACAGAGACCGAAGAGCTAGCTGGAGACTGATCCAGGTGGAACCAATTAGCGAGAAGAAACTACGTAAGACGCTGGGTTATAAATGTTTCTTCTGTATTCAGGAGTGTTGATTTCAGTTCTTACTCCAAATCCTTGACATTATAATTACCAGATACTACCTATGTGGCCGGTTATTTCTTTGCTTCTTGCATTTTCAAACTCAAAATTCATTTTACAACCTCAAATCCTTCCTTAACCGTAGCCCTTTGAGCTAGCGATTCTCGTTTTCTTGGTTTTGATCAATAAATGATTCTTTTTCTTCCCTTCTGAAGCCATTTAAGAATATTATTGGAATGTCTATGACATTTTAAAAAACATATTGTTTAGAATTTTGCCTTCTAAAAGTTTACAGTGAAAAACCTAGAAATCTGTTTTGGAGAATCGGAGATCATTTTTTTGCTCTATGCCAGCGCGCAGTTATGAAATGGTTACTGCCAAATGGTTATGGACTGTCAATGAAGCGGGTTTCCCTAGATTTTCAGCATCTGTGGGGAGATCCCTTAACAATATTGATCTAAAATCAGGCTGTGCAGAAATGGCTGGATTGTTTGTCCTATGTTAAGACACTTTGATATAACAAGGTTGCCAATAATTATTCTCTCCTCCTCTGCCAACGCTAATTACTCTCAAACTACCTCTACAAATAGAGGACTCAGAAACTAATATTAAGCTTAATGTATTTGAGAGCATTGTTATATCGCACACACACTCCTCCAGGCTCATTAACACAGAGGTGATACAGCAGTATTATTGGGGACTGAATTTTGACTACCTTCTCATTGGAATAGAGATATAAGCTGCAAAGCCAAGATTTAGGGAAGTAAATTTGGCCTTTAAAGCTTGTCAGCATTGCTATATAGTTTTATGTACCTCTGTCTACTTCCTATTCTCTCCCCACTGAGAGGACTTTACCTCATTCCACCAGAGGTAGGCCTCACCCCTTGAGCCGCATCCCCTTCCCAGTAGGGCCTTGCCATGGTACCCTGTCACTGTGGTGACATCCAGACATCCCTCAAGAGGCCTGAACAGGTGAGTCAAAGCAGGGAGCTCATTATCCATACAGAGTCATAAGAGAGAGTGATGCATAGAAAAATAGCTGGAAATCATGGGAGACAGGTAAAACACAGTTATTAGGACCGATTGTGGGAATTCTCTGGAGAACAGACAATTAAGTAAAATCAGAGAAGAATGAGGTTGGAAATAATTGGAGGTAAGGTCAGCAAATTTGGTATGAAGGAAGTTCTCTCTAGTGGAGAATGAAGTCTTAAAAGATCAGATAGTCATTTCTATAAATATGTTGGGAGTTACTTTTTAAAATCATATGTGAAAGTATCTCAGTGAGTTGGTAGAATCTTTCTGCCATGAAAGCTCTGGGAAGTCCTTTTAAATATGGTCTCCCACTGCTTCCCAGGACCCCTGAAGTCTTGGAAATTGATTTTTACTCATTCTTCAAGAAATTTTTTGTCTAAAGTTCATGAAGAATGAGTTTAAAAATTTTTTTTTTAATTACAATCACACAAACTAACTGATCCATTATCTTTCACTCATAACATACAAATCATCTCCTAAAGTAGATAATTATATCATTATTTGCAACATGATCTCTGAATAGAACAGGTGCAGTTAGAAGAGGACACAGATTAGTGTGACAGCCAAAAGATCTGCTCAGGGATCAACATTAAAAAGAAAAAAAATGTCCACTTCTTCATAAATATTACCACCTGCAGATAATCAGAAAAATATACCCAGTAGCATAGATTATGCTCTGCTTTTCTTCTGGTACTTGAATTTTTTCTTCTGTAATAAAAAAAAAATCACAATGAAAAAACTTTTTTCATTATATAACCAATCTAAACACAATGTATTATGTATCAGGATTCAAGTGACATTACATAAACTTTTATTTTCATGCTAGCTTAACTAAAAGATTAATGAAATAACTATTAGCCTATATTCTTTTTAAGGCCTCAATAAAAATACCTAGAAGCTATATTTTAAAAGAGGTAATAAAATATTTTTCTCTCTAGAAATCTAAAAATCAGAGAAGATTATATAAAACTATGAAATTGCTATCTTCGGTATTATAATGGATCATGAGAGGAAGAGGGTTTTTCTATATTTCTGCCATGAAAGAAAGTATTGGCTCAAGGCTCAAAAATAAGAGAACTAAGCGTCGTGAATGATTATAAAAGGAACTGAATAAACTCTTTCTTTCTAGTTTTCATAGATGGTTCAGTGTCTAGAAAAGTTCTAAATGTGAGTATGGAAATTGGTTTATGTTTTCTGAGCCTACCTTTTTTAAAATTAATAAATGTTATTTTTAAAGCAGTTTTAGGTTCACAGAAAAATTGATGGAAAGTACTGAGAGTTCCCATTTATCCCCTGTCCCTATACACACACAACCTTCCCTACTATCAAAATCTGTACTACAGTGATACATTTGTTGCAACCAATGAACCTACCTTGACACATCATCATCTCCAGAAATCCATAGTATACATTGGGGTTCACTCTTGGTGTTGCACATGCTATGGGTTTTGACAAATATATGATGATGTATTTATGATGGTATCATAAAGAGTAGTTTTACTGTCCTAAAATCCTTTGTGCTTTACCTGTTCATCTCTCCTTCTCCCCAGTCCCTGGCAACCAATGATCTTTTTACCGTCTCCATAGTTTTGCCTTTTTCAGAATGTCACATACTTGGAACCATACAGTATGTAGTTTTTTTCAGAGTGGCTTTTTTCACTTAGTAATATGCATTTCAGTTTCCTGCATGTTTTTTCATGACTTGACAGTTCTTTTCTTTTTAGCAATGAATAATAGACCATTGTCTGGAGGTACCACAGTTTATTTATCCATTCACCTACTGAAGGACATCTTGGTTGCTTCCAAATTTTGGCAGTTATGAATGTCTGAATTATGAATAAATATCCTTGTGCAGGTTTTGTGTGGAAATAAGTTTTCAGTTCATTTGGTTAAACACCAAGGAGCACTATTGCTGGAACATATGGTAAGAGTATGTTTAGTTTTGTAAGAACCTACTAAACTGTCTTTCAGAGTGGCTGTACCATTTTGCATTTCCACCAACAATATAGAGTTTTCCTGTTGTTTCACATCCTCACCAGCATTTGTCAGTGTTTTGGATTTTGGCTATCCTAGTAGGTGTGCAGTGGTATCTCACTGTTGTTATAATTTGCAATTCTCTAATGACATATGATGCTGAACATCTTTTTATATGCTTACTTGTCATACGTGTATCTTCTTTGGTGAAATGTCTGATTAGGTCTTTAGCCCACTTGTTACGTTGTTCATTTTCTTATTTTTGACTTTTTAAAGTTCTTTGTATATTTTAGATAATAATCCTTTATCAAATGCATCATTTGCAAATATTTTCTCACCATCTGTGGCTTGTCTTCTCGTCATCTTGACATTGTCTTTCATAGAGCAGAAGTTTTTAATTTTAATGAAGCCCAGCTTTTCAATTATTTATTTTGTGGATCATGCCTTTCATGCATGTCATTGCCATATCCAAGGTTATCTATATTTTCTCCTGTTATCTTCTAGGAGTTTTATAGTTTTGCATTTTGCATTTAGCTCTGTGATCCATTTTGAGTTAATTTTTGTGAACAGTAGAAGATCTGCATCTAGATTCATTTTTTTTTTTTTTGCATGTGAGTATCTAGTTGTTCCAGCACCATTTGTTGAAAAGACTATCTTTGTTACATTGTATTGCCTTTGCTCCTTTGTCAAAAATCAGTTGACTACATTTATGTGGGTCTATTTTTGGGCTTTCTGTTCTGTTTCAATGATCTATCTGTCTATTCTTTCACCCATTCCACACCATCTTAATTACTGCAGCTTTATAATAAATCTTGAACTGAGATAGTGTCAGACATTCAACTTTGTTCTCCTTCAATATTGTGTTGACTCTCTGTATAAACTTTAGAATCAGTTTGTTGATATCCACAAAATAACTTGCTGGAATTTTGATTGGAATTGCATCAGATCTATAGATCAAGTTGGGAAGAACTGACATCTTGACAATATTGAGTCTTCTAATCCATAAGCATGGAATATCTCTCCATTTATTTAATTCTTCTGTGATATACTTTATCAGAGTTCTGTAGTTTTCCTCATTTAGATCTTGTACATATTTTGATAGATTTGTATAAGTATTTCATTTTTGAGAAGTGCCAGTGTAAATGGAAATATGTTTTGAATTTCAAATTCTACTTGTTCATTACTTGTATATAGGAAGATAACTGACTTTTGCATAGTAACTTTGTGTCCTTGCTATAATCATTTGTTAGTTTTCATATTTTTTTGTAGATTCTTTTAGATTTTCTACACAATATCTGTCAACAAAGATAGTTTTATTTCTTCCTCCCTAATCTATATACATTTTGTTTCCTTTTATTGTTTCATTGCATTATCCAGAACTTTCAGTACAATGTCAAAAAGGAATGGCGAGAGCAGATATCCTTGCCCTGTTCCTGATCTTAGCAAAAGTTTCTCACCATCAAGCATGATGTTAGCTGTGGGATTTTTGTAGATGGTCTTTATCAAGTTGGGGAAATTCCCTTCTATTCCTGGTTTGCTGAGGGTTTTTATCATGAATGAGTGTTGGATTGTGTCAAATAGTTTTTCTGTGTCTATTGATATGGTCATGTACTTTTTCTTTTTTATTCTGTTTACATGATGAATTACATTAATTGATTTTTGAATGTTAACCAGTTTTGCATACTTGGGATAAATTCCTCTTGGTCATTTGTATAACTCTTTTAATACATTGTTAGATTTGAGCTGCTAATATTTTCTTAAGGATTTTTGTATCTATGCTTGTGAGAGACATTGGTCTCTAGTTTTCTTCTAGTATCTTTGGTATTGCTATTATAGTAGTACTGGCCACATAGAGTAAATTTAGGAAGTGTTCTTTCTGCTTCTATCTTCTGAAACAGATAGTAGAGAACTAATGTGATTTCTGTCTTAAATAAATGTTTGGTAAAATTCACTAGTGAGCCTATTTGAGGCTGGTGCTTTCTGTTTTGGAATGTAATTAATTATCAATTCTATATTTTATTTTTAATTAACATATAATAATTGTACATATTTATGGGATACTGTGATATTTTGATACCTGTGTATATTATGTAATGAGTAAGTCAAGGTAACTGGCATATCTGTCATCTCAATTAAATTTATTTAATAGATATGTGCCTATTCAGATCATCTGTTTCCTCTTGTGTAAGTTTGGTAGATTGTGTCTTTTAAGGAATTGGTCTACTTCATCTAGGTTATCAAATCTGTGGGTATAAAGAGTTGTTCATATTATTCCTTGATTAATGATTTAATGTTCATAGGTCCTGTGGTGATGTTCCTTTTTTCATTTTGATTATTAGTAATTTGTATCTTCTCTTTTTTTCTTAGTTGGCCTGTCTAGAGGCTTATCAATTTTATTGATCTTTTCAAATAACCAATCTTTTGGTTTTGTTGGTTTTCTATGTTGATTTCCTGCATTCAATTCATTGAATTGATTTCAGCTCTAAATCTCTAAATGTTTTTTTTTTTTTTTTTTTGAGACTGGGTCTCATTCTGCTAACCAGGTGGGAGTGCAGTGGCACAATCATAGCTCACTGTAGCCTTAAACTCCTGGTCTCAACTGACCCACCTGCCTCAGCCTCCCAAATAGCTGGGACTATATGCATATACCATGTCTGGCTAATTTTCTTATTTGCTTTTTAGGGATAGGTCTCACTAATGTTGCCCAGGCTAGTGTCAAACTCCTGGCCTCAAGCAATCCTCCTGCCTCAGCCTCCTGAATTGCTGTGATTACAGAAGTGATCAGTAATTACATCTGTAATCACCATGCCCAGCTCTCTAATTCTTATTATTTATTTTCTTCTGCTTACTTTGGATTTTTATTTGTTCTGTTTTTACTGGGTTTCCTAAGGTAAAAACATTCATTTTAGATCTTTTGTCTTTTCTAATACAGACATCGAATACTATAAATTTCCCTCTAAGCACTACTTTTACTGCATTCCACAAATTTTGATATATTTAAAATTTAATTCAATATATTTTTAAATTTCTCTTGAGATTTCTTCTCTGACCTATGTTATTTAGAAGTGTGTGATTTCATCTTTATGAATTTTTGGGTTTTTCAGTTATCTTTCTGCTATTGATTTCTAGTTTAGTTCCTTTATGGTCTGAGAAAAGACACTGTATTATTCCTTTTTTAAAGTTTAAGGTGTGTTTTATGTCACTGAATGTGGTCTATCTTGGTGAATGTCTTATGTATGCTTGGGAAGAATATGTATTCTGCTGTTGTTGAAATAGTCAATAGATGCCAATTATATCCAGTTCATTGATGGTGTTGTTGAGTTCAACTGTGTCCTTAATGACTTTTTGCCTAATGAATCTGTCCATTTCTGGTAGAGGGGTGTTGAAGCCTCCAACTATAATAGCAGATTCATCTATTTCTCTTTACAATTTTAGTAGTTTTTGCCTCACAGCTTGGTGCTCTGTCGTTAGTGCATATTAAGAATCGTTGTGTCATCTTGAAGTATGGATTTTTTATCATTTGATAATCCTTCTTTTTATTCCTGAGAACTTTGCTTGCTGTGATGTCTGTTCTGGCTGAAGTTAATATAATTATCTCCACGTTCTTTTGACCATTGTTAGCATGGTTTATTTTCCTCCATTCTTTACATTTAATCTATATTTATCTTTATAGTTAAAGTGGGTTTCTTATAGACAACATATAGTTGGAACATTTTTTAATACATTCTGATAATCCCTGTCTTTTAATTGGTGTATTTAGATCATTGATGTTTAAAATTGATTATTGATTATTGATATCTACTATATCTGATATAGTTTTCTATTTGTTGCCCTTGTTCTTTGTTTCTATTTTTGTCATCCACATTTTTCTTGCCTTTTGTGGCTTTAATTAAATCTTTTATATGATTTCACTTTCTCTCCTTTCTTAGCATATATTATATCTTTTTAAAAAACTTGTTTTAGTGGTTGCTCCAGAATTTGCACTACACGTTTACAAGTAATCCAAGGCCACTGACAAATAACACTATACCATTTCACAGGTAGTGCAAGTACTTTGTGATAGCAAAATATTCCTAATTCCTTCCTTCCACCCCTTGCATTGTTGCTGTCATTTATTTTAAATTTATATAAGCATATATATATGTATATAAATAAACACAAATACATTGCTACTATTATTTTGAACAAACTGTTATTGGTTAGATCAATTAAGAAAAAGAATACATTTTTATTTATTTTCACTTATTCTTTCTCTGATGGTCTTCTTTTCCCTCTTGTAGATCCAAGTTTCTGACCTACATCACTGTCCTTCTCTCTGAAGAACTTATTTTAACATTTCTCACAAGACAAGTCTGCTAGGAATGAATGCCTCAAACTTTGTTTGTCTAAGAAAGTCTTTATTTCTCTTTCACTTATGAAGAATAATTTTACAGAGTACAGAATTCTTTTTTTTACCTTTGTTAATAGATTTATTTTATTATAACAGTTTTGGATTTACAGAAAATCACACAGATAGTACGGGGAGTTCCCATATACTCCACACCTAGTTTTCCCTATTATTAATATTTTATATTAGTATGGTACAGTTAAAATTAATGAACCAATATTGATATAGTATTACTAACTAAAAGTCCACAGTTTATTCAGATCCCCAGAATTCTTAATTGGTGATTTTTTTTTTCTTCAACACTTTAAATATTTCACCCCATTCTCTTCTTGCTTGCATAGTTTCTGGGAAGTCAGGTGTAATTCTTATCTTTGTTCCTCTATTGGTAAAGTATTTTTCCCCTCTGGTTTCTTTTAAGATTTTTTAAAATTATCTTTGCTTTTCTGAAGTTTTAGTATGATATGGGTAGGTATAGGTGTAGAGTTTTTTGGGGTTTTTTGTGTTTGGTGTGTTTTTTTTGGTTGTAGTATTTTTTGTTGTTATTTGTTTGTTTTGTTTTGTTTTGCATTTATCCTGCTTGGTGTTCTCTGAGCTGCCTGCATCTGTGACTGATATTTGACATTAGTTTGGGAAAATTCTCAGTCAGTGCTTCAAATATTGATTGCTTCTGTTCTTTCCTCTTTTTCTTCTCCTTGTGGTATTTCCATTATCTGTATGTTACACTTCTTAGTTCTCCCACAGTCTTGGAATTCTACTGTGGCTTTATTTAGCCTTTTTTATTTTTGCTTTTCAGTTTCGGAAGTTTCTATTGCTGTATCCTCAAGTTCAGAGATTCTTTCCTCAGCTGTATCCAGTCTACTAAAGAGCCCATCAAAGATATTCTCCATTTATTTTACAATGATTTTTATCTCTAACATTTCTTTTTGATACTTTCTTTTTTAGGTATAGCATTTATTTTTTATTTTTTTATCACTCTGCTTACATTATCTGTTCTTGCATGCTGTCTACTTTTTCCATTAAAGCATATAAACATAGTTTTAAAGAACTCTTCATCTGATAATTCCAATATTCCTGCCATATCTGACTCTGGTTCTGATGCTTGTTCATTCTCTTCAAACTGTTTTGCCTTTGTATATACCTTGTACTTTTTTGTTGAGAGGTGGACATGATGTTCTGGGTAAGAGGAACTGCAGTAAATAAGCCTTCAGTAAGGTAGAAATAGTGTGGAGGGAGGAAAAGCATTCTACAGTCCTATGATTAGGTTTCAATCTTTTGGTGAGTCTGTGCCTTTGGACTATGAACTTCACCAGTGCTTCTCAGATTTTCCCCTCTTAGGTGGGACAGGATGCCTGTGGGTAAGGGGAGGGGACTAGAATTGGATTTTTCCCTTCTCCCATATAAAAGGCTAGAGAGCTGAAATTGGGTATTTCCCTTCTCCCAGGTTGATTAGGATCTGATAATACCCCAGAAGGTTAGGCTCTGCATTCCACAAATCTTGGTAAAATTGTTTCTCCTGAGGGCAGACTTGGCTAAGAAGAGCAGAATGCTTTGATGTGTTTCCAAATGGTTACCTTGCCCCTCCTCCTGCCAGAAGCACCTGGGGATTTTTCTCCCATATTCACTGTGAGAACCTAATAGAGGTTTAGGAGGTAAACTCACAAAAGTGAGGGGGCCTCCTTATGAATGGTTCCTCCTGGAGTTTTTATTAAATAACTCTCAGGCTTGTCCATACTGAGCCTCCAGCATTTCATTAATTACAGTTTATGTTTTCTTGCCCCAGCACTGCTTCCCACAGAGAGGTTCCTTCTCAGGCGAGTTGTGATTCTCATATCCACATCCGCCTTTCTGTCTCTTCAATTTTGGAGGCAGAGGTTTGTTCTATGACCTCACTTCTCTAATGAATCTAAGAAGAATTGTCGATTTTTCAGTTTGTTTAGATTTTTACTTGTTGTTAGGACAGACTGGCAACTTCTAAGCACCTTACATGTTCAGGTTAGAAACTAGAAGTCTAGAATCATTTCTAGATAATGTTTAAGCAAAGGTCATGTTTCTCTTTATTAAACGTCAGTGAAAAAACTTTTTTCAGTCTTGTAGTCCTAACACTAAAACGTGCTTGCAAAATTGCTAAATTTTGCATGTATTTTTACAGCCTGGTGAATGCGATGGTTGATAACCCAAACACCTAACTCTTCTTTTCAATTGCAGATATAATGTGTTTATAGGGACTTATCACTGTGACAAGGGAACTTTTTTGATGTATCTTTTTCCTTCTCATTTGATGTGCAGTTTGATTCACATGCAAATCATACAGCATTTGAGCGCATTTTTTGCTACTTTGTATATATTTTATTGAAAAAATTAATCACAACTTGATGCACAAAGAAAAAAGTACATGATTATAAATGTACAGCTGAATGAATTTTCACAGAGTAAACATACAATTTAACTATACCCCACATCAAGAAAAAAAATGTTAACAGAAACATATGGAAGCCTTCCTGTGCCTCCTTCCCCCCATTCCTGTGTTATTCTTTCCTTCGCCTTATAAATGTAACCACTCTTTTGCCTCCCAATGGTTTGGGACTTGTGATTATAGAAGCATACAGTATTTATTCTTTTGTCTGGCTTCATTTTCTCAATGTTGCATTCATGAAATATATTTATGTTATTATAAGTAGTTGTAGTTCATTCATTTTCATTGCTATTAATATATAATTTCATTTTATAAATATGCCAAGATTTATTTGTTCATTATCCACAGGACATTTGAGTTGTTTCAAGTTTGGGGCTATTACAAATACTGTTGCTATGGATGTTCTTTTACATATATTTTGTAAAAATATGGATGCACTTTCACTGAACGTCTATCCAGGAGAGGCTAGGTCATAGTGTATGACTTATATACTATATTCAGCTTTAGTAGATATGACAGTGGTGGTTTTTTTATTTCAAAATATTACGGTGATACAAATGTTTTTCAATTACATGGATAGGTTTTCTTATGCTTGAGTCAGGGTTATAAGCATGCCCATCATCAAGATAGTGTTCATTGTACCCATTAGGTGGGGTTTTACCCATCCACTCCTCCCCCCTGTCCTGCTTGATTTCCACTGAGTTTTATAATACTTCCCTCTGTGCACATGTGTGCTCATCAGTTAGTCCCAATTTAATAGCAAGTACACATGGTGTTTGTCTTTCAATTCTTTAGATACTCAATTAGGATATCAGTCTTCAGTTCCATCCAAATTGTTGCAAAAGGCCTTAATTCATCCTTTGTCATGGCTGAGTAGTATTACATAGTTTATATATATACCACATATTGTTAATCCACTCATGAATTGATGGACACTTGGGTTGATTCCATATCCTTGCAATTGTGAAATGCACAGCAATAAACATTCAAGTGAAGGTGTCTTTGTGATAAAATGACTTCTTTTCCTTTAGTTATATACCCAGTAGTGGGATTGCTGGATGAAATGGCAGTTCTACTTTCAGTTCTTTGAGGAATGTCCATACTGTTTTCCATAGAGGTTCTACTAATTTGCAATCCCATCAACAGTGTATAAACATTCCTTTCTCTCTGCATCCACAAATCATCTATTGTTTTTGGAATCTTTAATAAAAGCCTTTCTAACTGGGGTAAGGTGATATCTCATTGTAGTTTTAATTTGCATTTCACTGATGATTAGTGATTTGAGCATTTTTTCGTATGTTTATTGGCCATTTGTCTATCTTCTTTTGAGAAGCTTATGTCCATGTCTTTTACCCACTTTTTAAAGGGGTTGTTTGATTTTTTCTTGATGATTTGCTTGATTTCTTTGTAGATTCTGGTTATTAGCCTTTTATTCTATGTATAGCTTGGGAATATTTTCTCCCATTCTGTAGGTTGTCTATTTGCTCTGTTGATTATTTCCTTAGCTGTGCCGAGCTTTATAATTTAATCAAGTCCTATTTATTTATTTGTGTTGTTGCTGTGATTGCCATTGGGATCCTCTTCATAAATTCTTTGCCTAGGCAATATCTAGAGGAGTTTTTCCAATATTTTCTTCTAGAGAAGATCAGTTGGCTACTTGTGGATGGTTTTATATCTGGGTTCTCTGCTCTGTTCCATTGGTCTATGTCTCTATTTTTGTGCCAATACCATACTGTTTTGGTTACTACAGCCTTGTAGTATAGTTTGAAGTCTGGTAATATGATGCCTCCAGATTTGTTCTTTTTGTTTAATATTGCTTTGTCTAATCAGGCTCTTTTCAAAAGGTTCCAAACAAGGAGTTGAATTATTTTTTCTATATCTGTTAAATATGATTCTGAGATTTTGATGGTGATTGCATTAATCTATAAATCACTTTGGGTAATATGGACATTTTAACAATATTGATTCTGATCCATGAGCACGATATGTTTTTCCGTTTTGTTTGTATCACCTGCGATTTCTTTCCTCAGTGTTTCATAGTTCACTTTATAGTGATCTTTCACCTCCTTGGTTAAGTATATTCCTAGGTATTGTATTTTCTTTGTAGTTATTGTGAATGGTATTGAGTCTTTGATTTGACTCTCAGCTTGAATGTTATTGGTGTATAGAAATGCTACTAATTTGTGTACATTGATTTTGTAACCTGAGACTTTGCTGAATTTATTTATTAGTTCCAGGAGTCTTTTGGTGGAGTTTTGGGGGCTAAGAACCACTGATCCATACGCTGTTGACTCCCACAATGTTATAGCTCTAGTCCAGATCTTTTTCTGAACTTCAGGCTGTATATCCAACTTCTACTAAACTTCACCCTTGGATGTAACATGAGAATGGCATTCATTTCAGAAATCCTCTTTGTTCCAAGTGTCTCCTGAGGCCAAACACCTTGGTTCATCTTTGACTACCTGTATTTCGGAGATGAGGCACAATTGGTCACCCAGTCCTGTCAATTCTTTCTAAAGAATTCAAAAGTGTGTCTATTTCTCTCCTTCCCAATAGCTAATATTCAGTGATCGTGGAATGATTGTAACAGTTTCTTAACTAGTCATTCGTCCTCCAGGTTTGCACATGAAGCTGGTGTAGTCTTTGGAAAAAAAAACTGTAAATTCCATAATGCACCCCACTCCCTTGCTTAAAACCCTTTGATCTTGCCCCATAGTCTTAAAGTCTGAAACTCCCACATACAAGGCTCTTTCTTATCTCGTCCAATCTATCTTCCTCCTTCCTCCTTCCCTTTTATCATCTTTCCTCTATTCTGGTAAGTAGGGGGATGTCTTCCTAAGGTATACGTAAGAGTTTCTGGGATAGCATAGTATCTACTTTGAAAAGCCTCCAACTTTCTTATATATTAATATATTCCCTCGACCTTCTCTATACCTCTGTATAGAAATCACTGCTGTAAGTCATAAACTCCTTGAGGGTAGAATTTGTGTAATTCATCAGGACATAATCCTTACCACGTTACTTAGCACAACCAGCTAAATATTGTGAATGAATAAACATAAGTACATAAATAAATACCTGGCTGAATAAATGTATCTGCTATAGTTGTGGAAACCAGATTACCAAATATTAGAAATGTTTTTGAAGACCAAGTAGGCACTGAATGAAAACCTGAGGAATTCTCCAGTAACTAAAATGAATTTGTTAGTGCATGAATTTTCTAACATATAATTTGGCTACTAAGTGTTTGAATTTGCTTTCTTTCTGAAAATTGTCTATATGATGACATTAAAAGTGTAGATGCGTGGGATATCATGTTTTAAAAAAGACTTTATTTTAAAATAATTATAGACTCATGGGAAGTTACAAAATTAATACCTAGAATCCAACAAACCCTTCAGTTAATTTCCCCCAATGATGACTCTTATAAAGCTGTAGTAAGTATCAAAACCAGGAAACTGATGTCGGCACAAAACCATTCAATGGACAATGGACTTTGTTCAATTTTCACCAGTTTTTACATGTACTCATTTATGTGTATATGTGAGTATTGTTCTATGCAATTTTATCACATACATAGATTTCTCTAACTGCTACCACAATCAAGAGCAGAACTGTTCCAGTAACACAAAGGAACTCCCTTATGCTACCTCTTTATTAGTCACACCTACCTCCACCTCTTCCCCTGACAACCACTAATCTCTTTTCCATCTCTATAGTTTGCCATTTCAAGGATGCTATATAAATGGAATCATAAAGCATATAACCTTTTGAGGTTGGCTTTTTTCATTTAGCATAATGTCCTTGAGATCCATCTAAGTTGTTGCATATAATACTGTTTTTCAAACCAGAAAATGCAAAAAGATACAAATTGAGTTTGAAAATTTAGAAAAAACTTCTTTTATCTAAAATATATTGACTGGGATCATTTAAAAAGTTTCATTTATTTATTATAAATAACTGGGATTTACTCATCCCAGTTAATGATTAAAAGTACATTTTAAAATTTAGGAGAGATAAATTTTTACATTGTTGGAGAAATATTAATGAGGGTTTCAGGTATCATCTAGAAAGAAATATAAACTTGGATTGTGCAGTTTTGAAATTATGCCCTACAACTTGATACATACTATCAATATAAAAATTCACAAAGTAAACTCAGTTTGCCACTGCTACAGACTGCAGAGGGCCAATAAGTATTTTATTGACTGTTAGGATTGGTAGAAATATAACCCTGGTGAGAATGATTTGGAAGTTTATTTAATTTGAAGAAACTTTTCTAAATTTTACTATGTCTGAGATTTTTTTCTTGTCTGCCATAACCTCTTATTATTGTCACCTCTCTACGAAATGCCATTATGGTTCCCGTATTCAAATGCATTTTCAATTTTATTCATATTTTTGAGCTACTGACAGCTCTCAGTCTTGTGACAGGTAGTATTTATGGTAATATACTCACAAATTGTTTGAAAGAAGAGAAAAAAGACTGATTTATGTCTTGGGTTTAAGAGGTTAAATTTAATTTTATTGTAATAAGACACTTTGAGACAGACTTAGTTTTGCTGCTGTGAGCCTGCTGGAGTTATTATGCCATATTGAGCAAAAGCTTTTATCCATGTTCAGCCAAAAGACACATCCATTCTTAAAAAGAACAATATCTATCGTCATTCAAATAATTGACTTCTGAGTAGGTTTTTGGAAGACTTTATCCTGCTAATGCCTTGATTATATGATGCAAACATATGAGAGACTCCCCAAAATATATCTTAACCATGAGAACAGTTTTTTTCCAGGCTTCTTCCCCTTCTTGATTTACTGATGCCATCTTCAGCTATGTTTTCTAAACACAGCCTCACTTAAGGTAGTGTATGCTTCCTGTCATGCCCTTTGACCTTGTTTTTCCATTTACCTTTCCATTCACAAATATAACTTCATGTAAACGTGTAATTTGTCAAACAAACAACAAAAGAGGAAAAGCATTTGAAAATTGTCTTAATATTCTTAATTTATTAAAGTTCTTACACATTAATAAGAAAAAGAAAACAACCACAATAGAAACTTGGAAAAATATCATGAATGAGCAATTCATAAAAGGAAAAAATGGTAAAATAGCCAATAAACAAATGACATGTTCAACAATATTAAAAACAGAAATTCAAAATTAAAAACTGGTAAGTTACGAATTTTTTTCCTTTTGATTGTTGAGGATTTTATGAAAATGATCATTTCCAGGTTTGGCTAGAGATAAGTGGAACAGGCACTTCACACGGTGCGTGGTATGAGTGTAAATTATGGTTACTTTTCTAAAGGCAATTTGGCAATAAGAATCACATACCTTAAAAATGTGTGAATGTTTCACATTATATTTTATATCATTTAATTATTTTAAAATTGAAACAAATTTAATGTCCAAGAATAACATAATGATAAATAATTCCCAGACCATCCATATAAAGAAATATTATGTATTAAAAATGATTTTATAAATCTATACTAGCTAGATAGAAAGACGTCCACAATGCACTATTGAATTTTAAATATTTACTTAATTTGTATGTCTTATCTTGTATGTATGATCTCAGTTTTGTCCTCCAAAATATATGGTGGAGAGATAGAAAGCCATACAAATTCTTAACAAAATATCAGTAGTAATCATCTCTGTGCAGAAGAATCATGGTTGATTTTTCTATTTGTGCCTTACTGTACTATCCAAATTTTCTACAATGTACATGACTTATTTAAGAAGACAGAAAAGCAGAAATGATTTTGAAATGATAACATGCAATATTTTAAAATGGATAAATACAGAGAGTTAAGTGATAAAATGTACTGTGATGTTAAAAAGCCTAGGTCAAATTATTCCCATCTCTCATACTGTTTGTTATTTTCTTTAACCATCAGGGACCATATTTGTTATTCTCTTTCTCTCAAAGAGACCTCAGCTCTTGAAACTTTTCATCTAACAAACAAAAGCAAGTAAAGGTTAATGTGTTTTCTCAATTTTGTTCAAAAAAATTATAGTTGCCAAGCATAGCTGAAGAAATAGTTACCAAGTGTGATGACTAATTATGTGTCAACTTGACTGGGTCACGGATGCCCAGATATTTGGTCCAACATTATTCTGTGTGTATCTATGAGGGTGTTTCTGGATGAGATTAATGTTTGAATAAGTAGACTGAGTGAAGCAGATTGCCCTCCCCAGTGTGAGTGGGCCTCATCCAATCTGTTGAAGGCTTGTATAGAATACAAGACTGCGTGAGAAAAAGTTCTTTCTCTCTGCTGATCTTCGAGCTGGGCCATTGGTTTTCTCCTGCCCTTGGACTTGGATTGAAATGTACATCATCAGCTCTTCTGCTTCTCAGGCCTTCAGACTCAGACTGGAACTGTATTATAGGCTCTCCCAGGTCTGAACTTCTCAGCCTCCATAATCATGTGAGCCAATTCGTTATAATAAATCTTTCTCTCTCCCTCTCTCTCTCTATACACACACACATAATATATGTATATGTATACAGATACAAACACATATACGTGTGTGTATATCCTATTGGTTTTTTATATGTGTGTGCATGTGTGTATATATATCTCCTATTGGTTCTTTTATGCTAGAGAAAGATACACCAAGCTGAGTTGGTACAATGGGACAAATAAGCAAAGGTAATGTTGTGGTGAGTGAGCAGCTTTGTTATGGGAAAATACATTCAGGCCCTTCCCAGGGGTAGAGTGAAGGCCTCACAAGCAAGGACCAATATGACCTGTGATGAGCGCGTTGACCTGGAGTGATTAAGTTTTTTTTTAAATCTTTTAATTTTTATTGACTGTCTCCCAATGTTTTGTTCTGCTTTCTAGATAGCTTTCTTAACTTTATTTTCTATGGAAATTTTACATTTTATTTTAGTTTTTTAAAAAATGATTTCTTGTTCTCTGACTTTTGGGTTTTTGTTTTTAATTTTTACTTTCTATTTCAAAGATGTTGTATATCCTCTTGATTCTCTGAGAAAAATTATGATAGTTTGTTGTGTTGGTGTTCTGATTTAGAGGTTTTCCTCAAATGTGTGTCGATCCTAGTTAACCATTTTTTAAAAAAAACTTTTATCATTTTTCATTAAGGAATAATGTATATCCAGTAATTTGCACTTATTTTAGGTGTACAATTTGATGAATTTTTACACATGTATAAACTCACATAACCAATACCCAATCAAGATATAGAACAATTTCAGTCCCCCAGATAACAACCTCTAGAGGTAACCACTATTCTAACTAATTATCCCATAGATAGTATGGCTTCTACTTAAACTTCATATAAATTAATCATAAAAGATATATGTTTTTATATCTGGATTTTACTAAAAATATTGCATGTGAGATTTATTGATATTATTGCATATAGTAGTAGTTGATACTTTTTATTTTTAATTTTTTGTAACTGTGTATTTATAACTATTCTACTATATGAACATACTATAATTACTTTATCCATTTTCCCATAGACGGATATTTTGATAATGTTTAATTTGAGCCTATTATGAATAAAATTAATATAGGCATTCTTTTACACATGTTTTGGTAGACAAATATACTCATTTCTCTTGCGTAAATACCTAGGAATAGAATTCCTGAGTTGTGCAGTAGGCATGTATTTAGATTTACTAGATACCGATGAACAGTTTTCCAAAGTAATTGCATCAATTTATACTCACACCAGATAGCAATGTATGAGAGTTCAAATTACTCCAGATCCTCACTAACACTTGATATTGTCAGTCTTTTTAATTTTAGCCATTCTAGTGGATTTGTGGTGATATCCCATTGTCATTTTAAATTATAGTTATATCCCTCATGACTAATGATGTTGAGTACCTCATTCAAATGATATTTTCAAATGATATTCAAATGCTATTTTCCTTCCTCTGTCTCCATTGATCTTCTGCACATACCATCCAGCATTCAATTAAAAATAATGAGGCACAGAAAAGCAAGGCAAAAGCAACCTGTTATCAAGAGATAAAGCAGTCAACAGAAAGAGATAGCAAGAAGGATGCAGTAAAACCTGATTGGAAGCTCTTTGTGCATGGATGGGACTTGTAGATAGTTAGGCACCACTGTGTGGGTATCAGGTGGCCAGCTGGCTTTTTATATGGGAACCTATATGTCAGTTATTGTAAGTATTTTTTCAAGGACATTCAGTTTCTGCCATAGACAATCTTCCAATGTTCTGCCCCACGTGGTGTAATATAGGGAAGCTAGTAGCCTAAAGCGTTTTCCCTAGTCTTTCAACCAATCATTCTGCTTCAGCCTGACTCCTCACTCCTTCCACTGTGAAGTTACCTGCATTTACTGATTCTTTTCAAGGTTTGAAGGGACAACTTGGCTTGTTTGTTATTGATATTCCCCCCTGCATAGATGTTAGAGATTCTCTGAGTTTATGTACAAGTTCTACCACTTAACATCTTTCTTACTGACCCACTCTGCCTCGGATTCATCACCTACTAAATGGAGATAATGCTACTTTCCTCACGGTTTTATTGTGAAATTAACTGAATTAAATTATATGAAGCTTTTATAGTAATGCTTAGCACATAATGAATGCTCAGTAATTGTTAGCTATCATTAGCTTTTTCAGTTCAGCTTATTCATTTGCTATCCCATTTGCTTTCATCTTCTAAAAAATGCATAGACATGTCTCTTTAGTATTAATATTTCCTCTTACATTTTCTTTGTTCTTTAAAATTTTTTTATTATATTTTTACAAGATTTATAAAGGAATTAGATGTAAAAACACGTTCAATACACATATTTAACTAAAATTTACCCAACTGACAAATTAAAAAGTTTGAAGTGCTACAAAGACTCTCTTTATAATTTTTCCAGACCATGACTGTGAAATCATTGAGCTAGATGATGTCTCAGACTCATTCCAGCTTGAAAATTTTATGAATTAATGACATAAAAAATCATGCCCATGAAAATGGTGAATTCCATCTTTTTAAAGAAAGCACAAATCATTTGTTTACACTTTTTTCTCCTTTTTCCTGGGTACTCATCTTCCTACCTGATTGGATATTGGCTGGTTGACTGACAGGTATGAAAAATACTTTGGGGCAGCTCTTTGGAAAGCACATGTAAAAGTATATAAAGTCTTTGATCAAGTTTAAATACCCTAAAGCAACCTCCATTAACCTTGAATACCCCAAGCTGTTCCCATAGGCTCCACAACTTACTCAAAGTTCAAACCATATTTAGTATAATAATGAGTCCATTCATATATGTAGCTGTTTCAATGGATGCAAAAAAATGTTTGAATAAAATATTTTCTATAAATGTATTTATGGCATTAACACCATATTATATATCTATATTATTTATACTAAGTAAGCCATAGTAAATACTATATTAAAAGATCATATTATTTTATTTATATAAAAGAAATATAATACCCATAAAGCAAAATGACATTTATGTTTAGTGTTTGGTACCTCTTTATCAGTTTCAAAGCAGTAAGTTATTGATGTTTTTGTGATTTTTTTATTAATCAACAACCTAAAAGAGGTTTTTATTAATTTTTCTCATAAAAATTTTTCTCAAAAGGCCACATTTTCTGTGTGATATTTTCTAATTGCGTATGTATGTGAATACGTGTGTGAGTGTATGTAGGTTTGCTGTGTAATGCATGCACGTGTTTAAGTGTGTGTGTTTTTGTGTGTATGAGAGAGTGAGACATTAACCTAGCCATAAAGACCTAGACTCAGCTGGGTTTAATCATTTAAATGTAAATTGTACCCACCTAAAATTAAATTCAAAGAGTTTTAAGGTGGATTGGGGGAAGACAACACAGAATAATGGAAATAAGGCAAAGAAAAAATATAGGAGGAGAGATGCCCTAGCAGTTAGCTATTACAGACTGTGAAGTGATATCCCAGGAGAAGCCGAGGAGGCTCGATCACTTGAATCATTTAAAATTGGACTGGACTAAGCTCGGAAGAATATACCATTGGGAGTAATCATGCTTTGACAGAGAAAGACTGAAAGATCTTTTCCAATTCTAATTGCCATGATCCTGTGTAATTCAATTTGAAATGGCCTCGCTATTCTAATTCACAAAGATCCTATTTTTACTAACTCTTTCTTTTTCATAATCCTGCTTCTGATATCACTATACTGCTTTAAAAGGAGAAAGAAACCCTCGAGCTTGGTTCCCAAGTAGTCATTGAATTACATTCCTTATTTCCTTTTCTTCTGCAGACAGACCGTTGTGCAGACTCAGGCAGCGCACTCAGGGCTGGGCGGGCAGACAGTGATTATCATCACCCCCCGCCTTCATCCATTAGAGCTGGGCGTTCGCAGGTAAGGGTGAGGGCTGACAAAGAGGTTTTCAAAACTGGTCAGCATAAATGCTTCCAGGAGGCCAATTCAGGATAATCTATTGAAATATGGATCGGAAATATTGCCAGCCCAGGCTGAATACCTCTATCTGCTGCATTTAAGCCAAAGCAACAGAATGCTTTCATGGGGAAAAATAACAAAAGCATAATAATATGTGGAGAATTGTCTGTTCGCATCATTTGGGGTTAATTTGTGGAATGGTTGCCATTCTGTCTGGGTCTAGCCACTTTATTTGTTTTGAGATGCTTCAGGGGTGAGGTCCCTGGAGACGTGAGTCCAGGAGGCCTTCGGGTTTCCAGGAGCCAATTTGTGACCAGATCAAAGGGGTCTATATTCCCAAGAGCCTGAATTACATTTTGGAATTTAGTGATATATCTATCTCATTTTACATAGCACTTCCGTGTTTGAAAGGTATTAGGCAGTGAATTTTAGTGAATCGAATTTTATTAACCCACTAACACGCTATTCTTTCCATTGGTAGCAGCCCCTGGACTCTGACTTTAATTTTTCCTTGTTTATCTAGTAATTAAATGATCAAAACTGAACCTTTTTATAATCTAAGAATGCTTGTGTGATATCAGTGCTTTAAAGCTAGTTTTCTTTCACACGTAATTTTTATTCAACAATTGGGGACATAGAGAACTAAAAACAACCAAAAAAAATCATTCCGAAAATTTGAAGTAAAATTTCCAAACACTCCCAAAGCAGTAACAATAATAATGCTTTAAAATTCAAACAATTATACATAGATGACATTTAAATTATTAGAATGAAAAAATGACATTACTAATACTAATTCTTTATCTTGAAATATTTCAAACATACAGAAAAGTATTAGAGCAATATAAGAAACATTCATCACATACCATTGAGAATTTTAAGATACGAGCAGAGGTTTTTTATTGTTTAAAACAATAAATAAAGCTTTACATAGAGTTGAAGAATATTTAAATGCCTCCCTGGTATTATTTCCCTTTCTCCCTCTCCAAAATAAATTCTGTACTGAAGTAGGTATATACCCTGCCCATTTATTGTCTATATTTTTACTACTATGAATCCCTAAGTAGTAAATAGTATTTTTTGCAAGTTATTAAAATGTCCATATACATTATGGTTTCCTATCAGTCTAACTTTCTACAGCTTTCTTTTTTCATTCAATATTTTGTTTTTAAGGCCTATCCATATCAATCCACATAGATCAAAGTTTAAATCAGTTTAACAGGTATGAGATACACCATCATTACTTACTTATCCATTCCTTTAATGAGATGCATTTAGGTTGCTTCCAAGTTTTCACAACTCTACACTGTGCAGCATGTCACCTCATGCATAAATGTTCAACTTTCTTTAAGGTCTATAGCAAGAATTGGAGTTTCTGGATCTAGAATACGTGCATCTCTAACTTCACTCTATACTACCAGATTGCTCTCCAAATTTATACTCTCACCAACAATGAGGTAGTCAAATTAATTAATCTTTTCCTTTATGATTTATGCTGTCTGGGCTTGGTTTAAGAAATCTTTCCCTTCCCAAATGATAAAAATATATTTGTTGTGTTCTCACATTTATGTCTTTAATTCATTTAGAATTTATTTTGGAGTATGATGTGAGGTAGAGTTCTAATTATAATATTTTCCATATGGATAGCAAAGCTACTTACAATGCCCATGGGTTTCAAGGTCACCTCTGCATGTGCTGAGGTCTGATGTAAGACTAGGAGCTGTACTTCCATTCATTGATGTGGCCACCCTCTCCTAACACCACATTATTTTAATTAATATAGTGGTACACTAAGTCATGTTATCTAATGGAGCAAATCCTTCCTTCTTATTTTCCTTCTTCAAATTTGTCTTGGTTATCCTTGGACATTTATGCCCTTATATGAATTTTATAATCAGTTTTTTAAGAAAATCTTTAATATGATAAAGTGATGTTAAAACCATACAATATCTATTCTACTTATATCAAATCGCTAAATCTAATTTATTGGTCATTAGTCAATATTAAAGATATCCTGCCACGTCCTGACACTTAACTTCTCTGAAAAAAAAGCTCATCGTCTTCCCTTTCCTTTACAAATAATTACTCTCTCCCAGTTTCAGCAATTTTCATGTCATTCCTATTCTCTTGATTTATGAGCTTTTAATATCCATTCCTGCATCAAGTTTACAGATTCAATCCTTCCTGTTGTCCTGTTGTGAAAGTACTTTGTAAATGTTCTTAATCTTGATCCTCCTCTATCTTACTATTTCCCATTTCAATCAATTCTACAAAGAACTTGCAGAGCAACTGCTTTACCATTTTATTCACACCATTTTTATGCCCCAAAACATAGATTCATATTGCCACAGGGCTTGTGACCCTCCGGGACCACACATCCCATTTCACAGATGAAAGACTTGAGTCCCAGAAAGGATTTGCCCTGCCCACAGGACAAATCTACAGCCAGCCAGGAAAGGAAGTAAGATTCTGAAGGTAAAACCTAGTGTAGAACCCAGATCTGACTCTTGAACTGATTTTCTTTCTACCTTTTGCCCTCCTCCACCAAACCTTCAGATAGCATTTCCTACATAGTATCAACACTGCATTCAATTTTACTTCATATAACTTCCCCAAAGGAACTTCCTTTTCTTAGTCTTACCTCAAAATGAGACCTGTTCTATTCTACTGCTGTGGAAATACAAACTTTCACCTTGAAATCTAGCGTCCTTACTTTCCACTGAGCTATGTTTCATCTTCTTGGAAATATGCACCTTTTTCGGGATATAACTACTGCTGTTACTCCTCCTCCTCCTCTTAACAATAGCAATAGAACTCCAACTTATTTCACATCCACCATGAACTTGGTTCTTGAGAGACATGACCTCACCTTGTCTCACTCCACATATGTGGGATTTGAGGTCCAGAGAAATGAAGTAACCTGCCCAGGGTTACACAGCCTGGAGTAGAACCCGAGTTTCTTAGGACTCCAGAGCTCATGAGTTTATCACTTCGTTCTATGCCTTCTAACTCAAAGTGTTTGCCACTTTTCAAACTCTAGATTACTCTTGCATTTAGTTACACTTACTACTACCTGCTGGGTATGTTCTTTGCCTTTGTCATAAATGTAAGCTCTAGCCTTCCAGCTAGACAGTTTATCCTCTGAATCCTGGACTATTTAAAACTTTCTTTAAATTGTCCGGCTTCCCTCAGAGCATCTACTATGAAGCTCTGCTCTGAGTTCTTCTTTGACTGATGGGAGTCTAATTAGCTTAGAGATTCCTCTCTGACAAGCAGCCAAGAAGCTTCTATGCTGAAAAATCTCCCATTGTGGCAGAGATTAAAACTGGGACCTGTAATTTTTATGACAGGGTGAATAGTACGCCACTGAGAAAACAAATTTACTACATTTCAGCATAACAACTTGTTTGCTGCCACATACAAGAAAAAGCTCTCTGATTCATCATAAGTTACTGTTTCTCTAACTTATATGCTGTTAATTAGGAACAAATTCTGCCTATCACGTAAAACGCATTATAATTGATTACGAGTGAATTTTACTTTAAAAGCTATTTTGTGAGGGGAAAACATAAAAGCATTTAAAATTGTTGAAATGAAGAAAAGTATAATGTACTTTGAGGTCCACTATTCACAGTGCTCTGATTGTATTTTCCAGGAATTTGGATGAGAGTGCTCAGTGGCCAGGCTTGGACAAGGAAGGAAACCTTGTCCTCTTTCTGCTTCTTCTTTCAGGAAAGGAGACTAAGCAGTGAGTAGTTCAATCTTCAAAAGGCCTATTTTAAAGACACTTAAAGAATTTTAACATTGTTGTGTTTTTTTAATCATAAAATTTATACGAAAGAATTTTTAAATTAATAGACTTTTAAAAAATTAACGTGATGGGTATATATGGTCATGAAGTGGTGTTACTGACATTGGAAACTAAGAAGGAAGAAGGGAGGAAAGGCAGTGAGGGGTAAAAAGTACATTGTCGGGTACGACATACACTATTCTGGTGATGGGTACACTAAGAGCCCTGACTCTAGTGTTATACAATTCATTATATAACAAAAAACAATCGTACCCCCCCAATCTATTGAAATAAAAAAATAATTAATAGACTTTATTTTTTAGAGGACTTTTAGGCTTACAGAAAAAGTGAGTGGAATGTAGAGTTCCACCCATGAACCCCAGCCTACCTCACGATTTCCCCTATTTTTAACATCTTGCATTAGTGCAGTACATTTGTTTTAATTGGTGAACCAATATTGATACCAAAGTCCACAGTTTACATTAGGGTTCGTTCTTCTTGTGTTTTGTATCTACGGGTTTTGACAAACGTATGACATGTATCTACCGTTACAGTATCATCAAAACAGATTTTAAGCTAGCAAAATCTCATAAAAAGAAGACTAAAAGATGCCATTTTGAAACACTTAACTGTGTTGAAACAAGTGAAATAAACTAAAACTCAACAAAAACTTAGTGAACTTATTCTTTATAGTTCCTTCCAGACAGAAAAGCAATATAGTAAAAATTAAGTAGTCTTTTCTTTGAAAATTGTAGTTATTTTGATAAACAATGCTGTCAAAACAGAAAATGCGAACGCCACAGACTCCAGCTCATTCTCTTTCGTGTACTGGTCTCAAGGTTTGGTGTGAATACTTCACGGTTAAAGTATGTCTTCCCCTGAGGATCACGCAGCCATTTAATTTCTGTTCTGGCATTTGACCTATTGTGTTTATGAGGTTCTACTGAGAAATGGAATTGATGATTTCTTCCATAACCACAGAGAAAAAATTGAGAGTTACTGATTTCAAACCACTATTATAACCTTTCAAGTTTTTCTGGAAAAATGTTTTCTTTCCAAAGTGAAAAAAAAAAAAAGGACTCCCTATTAAATGTCCAGCTGTTCTATGTCACCCCATCTTTCAATGTGTTGAAAATTCACCTCAGACTTGGCCAGAGGAAGGCTGGAGTGCCTCATCTGTAGTTTGGAATCTACCAGGACATGTCACAGCCTGGCCTAAGGTCTCTTGGTTCTTGCAGTTTGAGGCATTGTCAAGAAGAGTGGGTTTTCTATCTGGGGCCCACTCCTTCGCCCAACAGCAACTTTCTTGTCAGTGTACATTCATAGCTCGTGCCTCAAAGACCTCCCTTTTCTAACCCCACAGACCCCTGAGGACTTAGATGAAATCAGTGGTAATGCTTTTGCTGGCATCTCTCCTCTTGTGGAAACTACCATTTTAAGATTTGTTTGGAGAATCAAAATCCAAGTTGGGAAGGACGACAATTCCTCTGGAGCAATGGCTCAAAACTGGGGGCAAATTTGGTCCCTAGGAGACATTTGGCCGTGTCTGGCCATGTGTTTTGGTTGTTACGAACAAGATTTGGAAAGGGTACCAATGGCATCTAGTGGGTAGCAGCCGGGGGTGCTGACAAACAGCCTGCAGTGCCCAGGGAGGCCCCCACATCCAAAGATTGTCTGACCCAAAATGTCAGTGGTACTAAGGCTGAAAACCCATGCTCTGGAGTTTTAGTCAGTTGGCCATTTTTGCCATCCCTTGTTGAAACGCTTTGATTTAAAGTATTATATCTTGATTCTTTTTTCAAGATAATGTCCAGTAATCGTTGAAAATGATGTGTTTTCCTATCACCTTACCCAAGAATAAAGCTGTAACATTTGCAAAATAGATAACCTTAGTTGTCACTCAAAATGTAAACTGTCAGAAGGGGTAAGAGATTAACTGATCTCATCGCCAACTTTTACAGTGTCATTATTCTCCCTTCTAACTACCTCCTGCATATCCTTGCTGACGAGGATGTTTTAAAATGGAAGACAATTAGAGGCTTTTTGTTTATGAAAAATGAAGTGTTCAGGCACAAAAGAATTCACAGTGGACCTTTTATAGGATGTTTAAAACATCCTTTCATTAAAAGATTTTCTTAAGCGGCTGTTTGTCACTTACAGGAATTCCTGTTGTTGCTACTGTTGCTTTCATACATAAACACCGGCATCTGTAGATTTTCAGGATGTTCTTTAGAATTTCACACCACTTGACTTCATGTTGCGTTGCCTCAGATGATTTTTCAATCTTAAAAATCACATTACATAAAAGCATATCTTGGCATATACTATAAAACCCATTGTAAACTGGCAGAGAACCAGGTCCTATTCATTGGTGAGTTTTGTTTAGCTAGGATGGAGTTTAAATCTTTCAAAATTATTTGTCAATAATTTTAAAAATTAGTAGATGACTCATAAGAATCTAGATTTTTTTTTTTCTTTTCTGAAAACGGGAAGATCTGCTTTTGGAGCCAGCATTCCTCCATGGCAATAGCTACTGCAGGAGAGTAGCTGCATGCTTTAGACAGGGCAGGTGCCCGCCAGCTTGCTCTAGTTCCCACCTGGCCTGTCTGGCACCTGTCCATCTGTTCCTTGCAGTCATTTGAGTTTGCAATCCCTGCTCTGTTGCAATCTGATTTCCGCAACTGCAAATGTTTGGTAGGAAATGTAACCCGATCTTTGGTGCATAAACTAATTTAGCAACTCATATGAGAAGGAGGTAAGGCCATTTCGTAGGATGGTAGGAAATGTGCTGAGGGTCGAGATTGAGCTGGGACTGGATGGAAGGGAAGGGGTCCAGGAAACAGCCTCAATTTAAAGTGAAAACAGGTTCAGAGGCTCCCGTCAGCTTCCTGGTATCATCTCTGTGGAGAAATCTGAACTTTGGTGAAAAGAGGAGAGACCAGGCAATAAAAATGAAGAAAACCCAATTACATTTATGAACGTGTCAGAGGCTCTCTGCCATTGAATTGGCCTATGTACCATCTTTGCCCCAAGTGTGAGTTCCTAGTCCTGGCCTGTGTTCTTGGGGAGTCACCACAATTAGAAATGGAACTGAGGAAGAGCCCCGTGAGGTACAAGTCTGTCCCAGGAACCGGTATTATATAATGTGTGGAAATCGGGACGCAAGACAAAGATGGAGGAAGATGCACACCCAGATTCAAAGACAAGGGGTATCAGATACAGGCTTTGGGATTAAAAATTTAGGACCCAAGCCAAAGTGAAAGGTCAGGCTAAAAAAGACACAGGACAAGTGAGAACAGTAAGATGACAGTTTCTGGCCTGTGCCTTCCTTTGTGGGAAGTCTGAGTTGGCCTAATCTAGAAAACCGGGGGTCAACTTGTTCCTCTGTCTGTAGTGGTCTGAGGTCCACACTCTGGTCAGTGTGCATCTGACAGTCCCTGACTCCCTCGTTGGCTACAGCAATTTCCTGTGGCCATTGAACTTGACAGACTATTTTTCCAGTCACCCAAGGTCTGGAGAAGAGCCCAAGGTGGTCTGGCCCCACAGAGCTCCAGGACAATGCCCCCTCTCCCTGCCCCCAAACAAGAACAGATAAAGTCTTTAAGCTGCCACCTCTACCTGGACTCTAAAAACATGGAGAAAAAATCCTCAGGGAATGGGGAGGCGGGGTTGGGTGAGGTGAGGCAATGGACTGTTTGGAGGGTATTTAAGCCTTATCTGATCAAGGGGAAAGAAGAAAGACTGGAAAGACAAATGTTTGCGGAAGGAAAAAGGTAAAAACATATTAAACTTGTTGCTGGAAGCAATCCCAGGAAAATACTACACTAGGCTTGGCTTTCCTTGTGTGATATGTATAGAGTGGCCATATCATTTACCACCGAACCTGGACTCTTCTAGGAGTAAACGTGGGAGCTATAAAAAATTTTTCCAAGAAAACAGCATGACCTGGGACTGATCACGGCAAACCAGGGCATCAGGTCTCCTCAGTTAGGGTCAAAGTAAGGAAGCATTAGATTCACAGCCCCAGGCTACTAACTCAGTTGCAGAGGCCTAGGGGCCTCCGGTGTAATCAATTGTATTATGATGTCAAAAGTGAAGGCCAGTACTTGGTTAGGATGATGCAGAGAATGCTTCTCATCTCTAACTAAGCATCGAAATCGCCCAAGGACTTAAATAAAGTTACAGACGTCCAGGAATTCAATTTCAACTATTCTGGATTGGAACTAAACAAGATTTTTCATGTTTTGAAGCTGCCAGTGACTCAAATGTGTGACCTACCCAGAACTCTACAGCTTCCAGGAGACTATACCTCCTCTGCCACTTCCCCTTTATTGGCCTGTGCTGGCAAGGTGCTGGGTGCACCCGGCAACTAGGGGAGTTCCTCCGTGTTCACCGAACCCCCACAATTCTGGGGCAAGAGGAGGTGGGGCTGCAGTAGAGTGAGCGTGCATATTTAAGCTGAGAATATGTATTCCTTGTCAAAGACAAGTGAATATTAAAAACAAACACCGCCCCCCCCCCACCAGGTCTGTAACAGAAAGATTTAAGAAGTCATGCTTGGGTTAGTACTTTATCACTACCTAGAGCCACACAGACACATTTATTAAATTGGTTGCTGCACCTATTTAGTTTTCAGAGATAGACCTTAAAGATTTAATTCAACCCAAATTTATGGAGCATCTGCTAGGGCTAAGGTGCTTGGTGCTGGGGACTACCACATTTGCTGTTGCACTACAGAGAAGTTCAGGACAATCTTCACTTTGAACATTTGAGTCCAATGGGGAAAAAAACACACAGAACCCAAGAGAGCTGGGCAGCTTGGAGCTGCTCTCATTCACAGTGTCACATGGCTACACAGCCGGCAGAAACACCAGTCCCATAGGATAAATTAATGAGAGCATTTTAAATCTTCATTGCAGCCTCTCAGAAAATCACCAAGGGTTTATATAACACTCAGCAAGGTTTCTTGGAATCTTCTTGGCTCTATTCACTCTGCCTTCTTCCCTCTTCTCTCTCTGAATCTTAGTTTCACCTCAAGCCTTATCAATAACTCAGTATTTCAATTCATCTCCAATCTCAGTATCTCCCACAGCTCACCAAGGTAGTGTTTGCTGCTTCCTTTCTCTTTCTCCACTCTCCCAAACTCTGATTCCTAACTCTGGCTCCTGTAAACCTTTTCTTCCCTCCTCCTCCTTCTGGGATTGGTTTCCAGGGCCCGGACTCCATTTCCTTTAAGATGTAAATCCAGCGGCTCAGCTCTTATTCTAATCACCAGGACAAAAGGCCAGGCCTGGAGCTGCCCAAGCAGCTAGGCTACTTCTTAGAAGCCTAGAGGTGGAAGGGGTGGGGGAGGGGATGTTATAACTACTCAAAAATTGACGTTATTTGCTCTCTGACTCATGTATATACACAAGCATAACTACGTGGAGGGCCATGGGTGTCATGAAATACTGTGGAAGGATTCAGGAATGATTTTGAATGAGAATGATATAGAAATAAATGCTAGGTGAATGCTCCTAAATCAAATTTTATTATGGAACCCCTTTGCAGTATAAAACTTTTGCCAAAAGAACTAAAACTGACTTTCAATATCCCACTGCTGTTAATTTTTCACAGTAACAAAATGGAAACTATTGTCTATTGTTCTAGTAAGGGTCAGATGTGGAGAGGTATGTTCAAACTCTTTAAAAGAAAATTAAAACATATTACCTTTTAGATCCATGTGAATAATGTAACATGGGAAATATAAAAGTTTACAAAATTTTTTCTTGTTTCTATTACTCATAAATACACTGGGTACTCCTGGATAGAATGGATTGTTAATCATTGTATTAATAACTCTAGCATCTAGTACAGTGCCTAAAATATGAGAGGTCGTCATTAATGAATAAATTATGTAAGCTGGCATTAATTGAGCATTTACTAAGTTCCTGGCATTGTGCTATAACCATAGTGTCACAGTCTCCTAGATTTTTGCCATTGATATTGTTCATAGAAAGGATTATTCCAGTATAAGATCTTTTGAGGCTTACATCTTCTAGTTCTTAAAAAATTCTTTTTCTGTTGTTTTTTTTCCTGCCTCTCCTCTCCTTCCCTCAGTTCCCTTCCTCCCTTTCTTCCTTCCTTCCTTTCTTGTACAGTATTCAAATATTTAGATCAGCACTGCCCAATAGAAACATAATGCTAGCCACAAATGCAAGCAACACAATTTTAACTTTTCTAGTAGCCACATTTAAAATGTAAAAAGAAAGAGATGAAATTCATTTTGATAATGTATTTTATTTAACAATATAGTCAACCCTCCATATCCACAGGTTCAACATCCTTTGGTTCAACCAACCATGGATCTGAAATATATTTAATAAATAATTTTTAGCCTTGTTAGACTGAAGCAAAAAAAGAAAAAGAAAAAATAACAATACAATAAAAATAACACAAATAAAAATAATACAGTATAACAGCTACTTACATAGCATTTACATTGTGTTAGTTATTATGAGTAATCTAGAGATGATTTTAAGTGTATGGGGGGATGTGCATAAGTTATATGCAAACACTGCACCATTTTATATAAGGGACTTCTGAACATCTGTGAATTTTGGTATTTGTGGGGTCCTGGAACCAAGTCCCCGGGGATACTGAGGGTCAACTGTGTACACAAAATATTATCACTCCAACATGTAATCAATAAGAAAAGAATGTTTTTTCTTTGTTTGTTGAGACAGAGTCTCACTCTATTGCCCAGGCTAGAGTGCTGTGGTGTCAGCCTAGCTTACAGCAACCTCAAACTCAAGAGATCCTCCTGCCTCAGCCTACTGAGGAGCTGGGACTGCAGGCTTGTGCCACCATGACTGGCTAATTTTTTCTAATTTTTTTAGTAGAGATGGGGTCTCACTCTCGCTCAGACTGGTCTCGAACTCCTGACCTCAAGCGATCCTCCCACCTCAGCCTCCCAGAGTGCTAGGATTGCAGGCATGAGCCACCCACCATGCCTGGCCTATGAGAAGAATGTTAATGAGAGAATATGCAGTCTTCTTTTCATACTGAGTTTTGAAAATCTGGTGTGTATTTGACATGTTCAACACATCTCAATTTAAAATTTAGCCACATGTCAAATGCCCAGTAGTCACATGGGGCTAATGGCTATTGTAACAACACAGTTTTAGGCCATCTAAGTTAGAGATCAAAATTGTTAACCAGTCATTCCAAGACATTTTCTGAATAATCCATCTTTTCTTTACTTACATTCAAAATGACCCATTTATTTATATATCGATATCTTATATGTATGCATGGCATTCAATACACATTGGTTGATTCAGTGAATGATAGAATGACATGATTTATTTTAGAAGAATAAAATACCAAAGAACTTGAGTGAGGGAGAAGACTTAACATTAAAAATATGTACAGTATTGAACATGTGTGGCATCTATGACATTAGACCAGTTTCTTGACAGTTATTATCTCGTGTACTTCTCACAGCATATTTTACAAGATTGAAGTGATTAGCCTAACTTTTACAAAGAAATTGAGCTTAGTGATATTTAGTAACTTGCTCAAGGTTAGAATCACAGTAAGCTGCAGAGCCAGATTTGAAGCTACATTTGTCTGGTTCCAGACTGAACTCTCTTCACCACACCATACTGCCTTTGTAAGATAAGACCATGAGGCTAAAGAAGTAGCAGAGAGAATGTGCATTCCTTCTACCAAGTTAGAAAAAAGACCGTTGCTTACTATAGTTGCTGAAATTTTCTCTCACTTTCATGTTATTCATAGACAGTTGCAAATATTCTTTTATTGTTTCCATGAATTTTTCCATTTGTTTCCAGAATATTTATTGAAAGGGTATTTAGAAAATTATTTTATATTTCCTTAAAGAGAGAGAAAGAGAGAATACATAACCTATATTTTATGGTGCAAAATGAAAACATACGTGATTAAACAGCTTCACAAAGATATTAGCAGTAGAACCAAGAAGTTACCCTTATTACGTTGCTCTTCTGAACCTCTTCTAATCACTAAAAATGTCCTCGTTAGATTGAGGTTACAAACGAGGTTGCTAAATTAGGTAAGTCTCTTCTTTACCTGTTCTGTAAGGTAGGCTGCCTGTTGAAAGTCAGAAAATAATGCATTCCTGTGCATATGTAATTGTACAGATAATTGCCTCTATCATTTAAAAATATCATTTGCCAAAATGGTGTGTATGATTAATTATGTACATTTATCACTTGAGTCAGCTCGGCTACATTATAAAATCCTTTCCTTGAGCTCATGCATCTTTCCTCCCTTCTTGTTTCTTCCACTGTGAGTCATTTAGTAATTCAAATTTTTTGTTATTCCTTAAGCCATAATTCACCTACACAGGAATCAGCAACTAAGTTCCCCTCCGGCTGCAGAGGGGTTGCTTTTTGACTTTGGATGTCAAGGAACAAGGGCGATGTTTAAAATCTCCCCTGTTTCATGGATGCTCCTAAAACTGCAATCCTGGGAAAAGGACCATGCACTGATGAATATCCAAGCATCTCTGGTACCATTTCCTCAGTTCCAAACTGTACATTGCTGGGCTTCAAAGTCAAATGGACTAAGGAAAGAAAAAGAAGAAAAAAAAAACCTAATGAATTAATACTTTAAAAGTATATAGTAATCCTGAAATCCTGACCTGTGGAACTTATCTGGTGTGAATATAATGTAACTGAAAATAGTAGCAGCTATTAGAGAACAGCCTAAGTCCTTTTTTTTTTTTTTTGACAGAGTCTCACTCTGTTGCCCGGGCTAGAGTGAGTGCCGTGGCGTCAGTCTAGCTCACAGCAACCTCAGACTCCTGGCCTTAAACAATCCTTCTGCCTCAGCCTCCCGAGTAGCTGGGACTACAGGCATGCGCCACCATGCCCGGCTCATTTTTCCTGTATATATTTTTAGTTGGCCAGGTAATTTCTTTTTATTTTTAGTAGAGACAGGGTCTCGATCTTGCTCAGGCTGGTCTTGAACTCCTGACCTCAAGTGATCCACCCGCCTCGGCCTCCCAGAGTGCTAGGATTACAGGCGTGAGCCACCGCGCCCGGCCTAAGTCTTTAACCTAAGGTCTCCTGATGGTCTCCTGCTTCTGCCCTGCCCTGGAATCTCAGAAGAACATCTGGAATAATCTGTTAAACCTATGACCCATCCTCAGCTCTGAACCCTCCACTCTTTTCCTGTCTTTCTGGACTTGAAGTAAAAGTCTCAGTTTTGACAAAGGCTTATGATGTCTAAAAGACCTAGCCCCTGCTGCCCCAAGATGTCATCTCCCTCTGCCTGTCCCCACACTGGCTCTCCTCAGCCACTGTGTCCTCTCACTGTTCCCCCCAGAGCACCTGTGCCTGCTGTTCCCTCTCCCTGGACCATAGTCCTGTCCCATGTGTTAGCGTGGCTGCTCCCTCACCTCTCTGAGGTCCTTGCTCAAATGTCATCTTCTCAGCAAGGCCTTCCCTGGCCTCTCCCTCTAACATTGCAACCCTCTCCCCCATCAGACACTGCCTATCCCCATTCTCTGCATGATCTTTTCCCCTTTGCATATATTACTCTTTAATGTGCCATATATGTTTTCCTATTCATCTTGTGCATTAATTTTTCCCTTCACTAGAAAGTAAGCACCATATGAGAGGGATTTTAATCTGGTTCACTGATGAGTTCCCAGCTCCTGGAACAGTATCTGGCTCATAATAGGTGCTCAATAAGTGTTTGTTGATTGAGTGAATGATGGCATCTTTTATTTTTATTTGTTGAATTTGGCAACTTTACTCTCCAGTGTAGAAAAGATAGCTACTGATAGCCCAAAACCTATATCCACATAGCTCAAAATCCCAAAAGAGGACAGGCCATCTCAATCCCAGCTCTTTTGAAAATCTCAGCAAGGACCCTGAGCAGCCTGCTCAAGTCACATACTCTCCCCTGTGGTGACTCTCCCCTATCAGGGCTGCGGTAGTGTCAGAGGGTGCTAGGTCACGGCAATGGATAGCTTCACCAGGATCAGCAAGATGGGAGAAGGAGAAGTTCGCTGACATAAGGATCTTAGGCAGGAGGGCAGCATTAGTTCACTATTGGGTGCAATATTTTTGTAATAAATTGCATTTTATATTGTCTGTGTCCCTTGCTAGACTGTAAGATAAGCTCTGTGAGGTCAGGGACCAGCTTGGTATTGGCTACCACTATATCCTCAAAGCATGATGCATACTGTAATAAATTTATTCTCAATAAATTTATGAAAGAATAAATAATTTTATGTTTAGGAATAGACAGATGAATGAATGAATAGCAAGTAACATAGGAGGCAAATTATTAACAGGTTGTTTGATGGCATCAATACAAGGTGGGGTGTTATGTGACTTAAATATTTACTAGTATTGTGCTGAAACACCTGGCTGGAGCCGTTTATAGTTTGAATTTACCTGTCAACCGGACCAAGCACCCCCTCCTTAGAGTACTCAGGAATTAAAACTGTGAATCTGCCTCAGGTAATTTTGTTTTCTTTGTTCCCTTTCTGACTGGCCCCCTTTGAGGTGGCCACATTCCTTCCTTTGAAATGGAGAGACTTTGGGTTAGGTCTGGCTCCAGGTTACAAGTATTTCTTGAAGGTTGGTTTTGTATCTCTCTGCTGGGGTTCATTGTGTGGAGCTTCTTTGCTTAAACCTTCTGAGGAAAATCCTTCTTTTCCAAATCTTTGAGAGGTACTTAACTGTCCCTCCCTCTTATCCCCACTGCCTTTTGTATAACCCTGAGATCTGGTTCCCAAAAGCAACTGCAAGAGAACACACAATGTAGAGCACTGGCTCACTCGTTGGTATATTCATCCATTCGGTACATACATACAGAGTGCCCACTACATGTATACGATGCTGAGCTTTGGAGAGATAACAGAGAGCAACCGAACCAGAAGGGAGGCAGATGAAATAGCCACACAAATATACAATTTCAATCAGGGCACACGTGGTGTAAAGAAAAGGACCTCACTGCCACGTGATTATTTAGTGGAGTCTTGGTTTATTTGATGGGATCAGAAGAGTTAGATGAAGGAAGTGACATCTGAGCTGTGATTTGAAGAATGAATACAAGTTCACCAGGTAGGGGCCTAAACGTTTCAGGCAGAGGGGATAGCATAAGCAAAGACTGGGAGACAGGGAGATGCAAGGCTTCTTTGAGGACATGGCAGAAGGCCAGAGTGGTAGCAGTTACTGAGTGTGTGGAGGATTCTATGAGATGAAGTCAGAGAGGAAGGCAGGGATCAGCTTGTGCAGGGTTTGGTAGTGATGTGAAGGATTTTAATGTTATTTTGAGAGGTATGGGAAGCCATTTAAATGGTGGAGAGTGACGGCAGGATTTCGCTTGGGAATAGACCACTGCAGTTGCAGAATGGAGTAGATAATTGGCCAGAGGTAAGAGTAGATGGCTGGGACCAGTTAGGAGACAACTTGATATAGAAATGAGAATTTGGGGAACTAATTTTTACATTCCTTGACCGAATACTGAGCCCTCTGCTTTATCAAGTCTGTGAGCTAGAAGTTCTCATTTGGAAACTGGTGGGGGACTCTATCTTGACCTTGGCATGCTGGAGAGCAGTAGTGCCCAGAAGAGGGTGGCTAGGTCTGTTAAATAGATAGATGTGCTTTTGGCTTTGCTGTCTTTCAGGTGTCACAGAACAGTCATAAGGAAAAGCCAAGAAGGCTGAGAAGGAAGGCGGGTCTGGTGGTGGCAAGCAGTAAGTCCTGGAGCTAAAGTTGGGGAGACAGCCACAAAGAGACTATAATTGGAGCTTTGAGTGTGGATGTGATTGTTAAAGAAGATAATGCTAGTAAAGGAGAAAAAAAGGTCTAAAGAGAGACAGTCATATTTAAGGAATGGGCATTATGTATTTATTTATTCATTCCACAAATACTCATGTGCCTGGCACTGGGGTATGAGTTATAGATGAAGTGGCAGAAGAAACTAGTTGGAGATAAAAGAGAATTCTGCAAATGTTAAGTAACAAATGCCAAAGGATAAGAAAGATTCAAGACAGAAGGGTAGCCAATGGTTCAGCTGCCGCAGAGGAAGAAAGTGCAATGAATGCTGGAAAGATGACTTTGGGTTTGTGGATTAGACTTTACACTAGATGGCACACATTAGAAACCTGGGCTAGTAAACCGACCTAGGGGACTGCACATAGGGACCCTGACAAAACCCTCTCCCATTTTAAAACTTTTAATTATAGAAGATGAGACTTGACATGTAAAATTTCACTTTATATCTCACTTCCTTGAAACACATCTATTCCATCTACAGAAAGAGAGCTATACTTCCCCAGGCCTGCCATGGTTGTCAGCCAAGAGCAGAAATGTTATAATTTGAAGTTGACAGCAAGATGACCCTTGCAGGGTCACTATAGTTTCTGTCTCATGGCAGATCCTCCTGCTGAAATATGGAGGTGCCATGATGTTAAATCAATAGTAGTGAGTGATGCAGAGATTTGAGATGAAGCTAAACATAGCTTCCTTTGATTTTACCATTTCATTTTTCTTGCTGGACACCACTTTAGAAGAAGAATCACCTCTGGATAAATCATCGGCTCAGGTTTGCTACTCTAACCAAATGACATTATCCAAAGTGGATCAGAAAGGCCTAAATGTTAATTGTATTCATGGAGAGTTCCATGTTAGGCTTTTGTTGAAGAAAAGACTCCCTGTACAAAGTAGGAGAAACAAACATTTCTCTTAGAAATACTCAGAAACTTGTGATTGCCAGTTATAGATTTAACACCAAATAATCCAGTAATGAAAATCGAACTTGTGAAAGAATCACATTTGAGCTAAATAATATTCAAAATTTTATTTCCAATAATTTAAGAAGATGTCTGTGTTATCTGTTGCTTTTTAACAAACCACCACAAAATGTAGGGGCTTAAAACGAGAACCATTTATTTAGCTCAGGATTCTGTGGGTTGGCAGTTTAGGCTGGGCTCAGTTGTACAGTTCTTCTAGTCTCAACTGGGCTTTCTCATGTATCTGCAGGCAGCTGTCAGTCATCTATGTAGCCTTGCTTCTAGGGATTGGCTCGGACAACAGGGGTGACTAGACTACTCATCTCTCATTAATCAGAAGGCTGGCTTGGGCTTGTCCACATGGTAACTGGGCAGGACTCCTAGAGAAAGAGTGGAAACCTGAAGACCTTATGAGGCATGGCTCAAAATTGGTACCACATTGCTTTTGCCACATTCTGTTAACCAAAGCAAGTCACAAGGTCAGCTCAGATTCAATGTGAAAAAATAAACTCTACTGATGGAGGGTAGGGAGAATAACTGCAAAATTACACTGTAGGGAGGCCATTTGGGCCATTTTGCTATCTACCACAGATGGTGCATAATTTTTATTCTATTTTATTTTCATGTTGGTAGATAAAATGTGCAACATTTGTACACTAGCTTTGGAAAGGAAAATATTTTTATTCTTTTCCTCGATGGCAGTTCCAAACTAGGACCTCCCTTAAAGCAACCAGTGAGGATGGGATTGTGTTAACTGAATCATTTTCTACTTCAGTTTTTGTTTCTGTAACTGTAAGGAAAACCCTCATGTTTTCAGCGGCTGTTACCCTAGGTCTGTGTGACATGACCAATGACAGACAAAGCACAATTTCTTAATGGCAAGAAGCACTATCTAGCTGCTGGCCTGGTAATCTTGTATAAAAATTTCAGAATTGCCATTGGGAAAAGAACATTTACTTGACAAATGGTGCTATTTCCATTTTTGTCTGCCCAATTTTAAACTCTCTCTTATTAAAATGGCAAATTCAGGCCCCAGAATATATTGAACAAGGGAAATACAGAACCAGAAGATACACACTTCACCAACTCACTTTGTAACATGTAGACATCTTACGGATGCAAGGACATTTCATGGAAAAGGAGTTTTTAAATTATTTTGTATGCGTATAAAGAAAATAAAACTTTCTGATGCCTTGGCTCAAACTGAATAGGATCTCACTTAATAGCCCATGTAGTACTTTAAGATGATTTATTATTATGCTAATATTGTAATGTAATATTTATTAAGCATTGGAAGTGTGCAGAATACTAGATAGCCCACATAAAAGATCCTGATGGATTTCAAGGAAAAGGGCTAAGAAATGCACTCTCCTAATCCGCAGGAAAAGAGGGTAATTCAGAATCTAGCTGAACCAATAAATCCTATTTAATTTAGCATACATCACATGCCAAAAAAAGGGAGATTAATGGAAATGGAGAGTGATAATCTCTGATTAAAAGGTAGTCATTTTAAGAGCACACTTTCCTCCTCACACTTGAGTTTAGAAGGAGTCAATTCAGTAAAATATTTCTCATTTAAAAAAAGTTCTGGCCAATAATCCTCTGCATTATTATCTGACGTTCTAAGATCATAAGTTATAGTGCTTTCTATAGAGACCAACTTTATAACTATTTTCTCAAACTACAAGATAAAATGCTTTACAAAAAATTATACCTTAACTGTAACTTTACAGCATCACAATAAAATTTACAATGTGGGCATAAGGTATTTGGAAGTCTCAGACTTGAGTTATAAATCTGCCATAGGAGGATAATTTTTCTTAAAAATTAATAGTGTATTTTAAAAGACCATTTCTACTGTAGCCAAGTAAAATGGAAAAAAAGTCGAGACAATTATTTAGATGACTAAGGCAAAAAAAAAAGTAAAAAAACCCAGACTCAAAAAATACCAACACCATAATTCCTTTAAAGAAGTCTTTTATCTTAAAAAATGCACATAATTTGAGGAAATAATATCTTAGTTTTTCATAATTCTACTCTTTACTTGGCTTAGCTATTGTAGATCTGGGGGGAAAAAAAGTAAAGCCAAAGCTAAAAAAGGGGCTTAGAAACAGCATTTCCTAATTTATATAATCATGCTTACTGACTAATGGTTGTATCCTCTATTCATCTTTAAATAGAATTCTCACAGAAGTTGATGAAAATCTTTGGTGAAAATTGAGTGAAAAGTAAGTGTTCTCTTTCTCTCTCTCTTCTCTTCCCCCTCCCTTCTCTCCCTCTCTGTCTATACACTCATATATACATATATATAACGTATATATGAGTGTGTGTATATATATATGCTGTATATGTGTGTGTTTGTTTATCAAAAAAAATTTTAAATGTACTAGCTTTTTGGGGTGGTCTCTAGGAAAAAAAAGAATACAAAAATTCATGCTTACATGCTTTTTTGAGTGACAGTAGATGGAGCTGGTGGGAGAAAAATATCCTAATTATTAGTTTCAATATGGAAAAAAGTATAAATTAACTTTATTTCTGAAAAGGCTACTTATGTTCTTTTTATTTTAAAAAAAGTATGCTGTAGATGTCTATGATTTCCATAGGAATAAAACACAAATGCAAACTTTTATTTTCTTGGTAATATATATTCGTGGTAATATGTACTCTTTTAAGCAAGGTATATAGTGTGTTATTTAATAACGCACAAAGAACATTTTAGGACAGTATACTTTATGCTAATTTATCTATTAGATTTGTAAAATGCAGATACATTTTATTTGGTAATTTTTATTTAAAAATTTGAAGAGGGAAATACAGAGCAGTGGAAAGTACGTACATGTTCAAATAGTAAAAGACAACATGAAAATTGCTTATCAGAATAAAATTACCTACTAATTTCATCTTTATGGTTGAAAACTGGTCAAATAACTCTATGGTATATATTCTGAAACTTAGGTAATGAAGAGCGATGTGGAAATTGGTTGAATCAACCAGTCCCTATTTACTTCTTTTTAAAATTACATGTGGCGCACCGTCTGGGGAATGTCATGCTTGAGGGTGCTGACTCGGGGAGGTGGGGGGTGGGGGGGGGGAGGGGATGGAGGTATGACTACATGGTGAGTGCCAGGCGCACTGTCTGGCAAATGGACACGCTTGAGGCTCTGACTCAGGGGTATGGACGGGACATGGACATTGTATATAACCTGAACTTATGTACCCCCATGATGAGCTGAAATAAAAAAAAAATTACATGTGAACACATACACATTTGTAATACAGAGAAACATAACACATATTTACATATGTGCCTAATTATATGGTTTAGTTGTTTATGACCGCTAAATCTTCTGTATGTTTAAGAAGTTTGCTGTGTTGGTCTTATTTAAAGTATGTTTTGCAGTGGGCAAAACAACAACAAATAGACTTAGTTCATAAATTAAAACATTTTTAAATGCCTCTCTTGGAATATTGCAGCAACTTGCAAAACTGCTTCTGTTTATCTGCAAACTTTAAGGGAAGGGATGGTGTGAAATAAACTCCAGCAAGGCCTAGAAAAGTAAGGGGAGAATGAGAAAGGAGGGAATATTCATGACGGAAGTTGGAGACCACAGGATTCAAAGTAGACACATAGCACTCACTACGTTTTTTTCTTCTTTAGGTTGCACGCAGAAGAAAAAACTAGATCAGAAATAAAAAGAAGCATTTTTTAAAGTTTCTGAAGAAAGAAAAGCTAGCAAAGAGTTATTTCTAAAGATTCTGAGAAATTTATTATAAAAATGGCTGGGGAGTGCAGAGTGCTTCATCAGTAACTCCAAACAGTCTGCAGAGGCAGGACAGCCTAGTTACAGTTTGGTGATAGGACCTGGGATTAATGGAACTTCAGAATTCATTTTAAATGTTCTATGAAAATAGCAGCGTTAGATAAAATTACTAACCATTAATCTAGTAATCTGTTAGAAAGTTTTGTGTTTAATTGTTATTTATTTAATCCTTGCTCTAGAGTTTATTTCCTTTATTATCTCTTCTAGATATTAGTTCTAATTTAATGGCTATACTAAGAGTTGCTTTGTCTGTGGACTAGGGGGTTTGATTCACCAGTTTATTTCATTTATTTGTCTAGACACCTGACCCAATAGAACTCTACCTCTATCTGGTGGCAGATAATTCAAATTAAAAACTAGTCCAAAAAGAAGATGAACTCATATTTAAATTTTGCCCCTGCAACCACGTCTTGCAGGTGACACTCACAAATAATTTTGTGCCATGTGAAAATTATTTACAAAGACCACTTCATTTTAATAGAGAGGATTATGAGATCTAGTTCTCTAAAGTATCAACATTCCGGCCTTAATGGCTAGCTGGGATACTTTTCCAGATAAATAGATGCAGAATTTACTTTTGCCTGAAATATTAAAGTAGGTTATTAATATTAGATATTAACAAATTACCTGGATCAGTGTCTCTCAATCCTCTATATTCAGTAGAAGTCTCTGGGAAGCTTTTAAAAATTGTAGATCCCAAGTCTCCACCCCTAATCCAACTAAAACAGGGAGTAGGGCCCTGGCATTGTTCTTTTTGGAAAAGTTCCCTAGGTGATTCTAATTTGTAGCCGAGGTTAGAACACTGATCTAGGTAGTTCAAAGTCAAAAAATTAAATAAACAAATCCCTATTTGTGTATAGATTATTGCTCCAATGGCGCTTGTTTTAAAACCACCAGTGCACTCAGTTGCCCACCTTTAAATGGAAACGTTTTTAGAATGTCAGATAAACCCCTTTACAGTTCATTACCAACCTATTTTTCAGGTCTCAGCTCCCTACAACACTGTTTTGGTCTCGTCAAACTCAAAGCATGTGAACATTACCTGAGCTTTTATTCCCCCATGTTTTTAGGTTCTTGCTATTTTTTTTCCGTCCATACTGAAACCACCTCCTATATTTGGCAAAACGCTACTTATTCTTTAAAGGCCAGCTTAAAAGTCATTGCATCAGTGATACTAGGCTAATTATAATAGAATTATTTTATATAATGCTGATTTGTATAAATTTAAATCGTGACTGTTTTCCTGAAGAGACAAAGTCACATTATCTAGCAATAAATGTACAGTTAATAATACTTCTCTTCAAACTACATTCAAGTACAGCAGGTCCTTGAACAAGGTCATTTTGTTCATCATTTCGTTATTATATTGACAAGAAAAAAACTGATTTCCAGCCCGGGCCACTGTCTATGTGGACTTTGCATGTTCTTCCCAGGTCTACATGGGTTTTCCCTGGGTACTCCAGATTCCTCCCACATCCCAAAGCTGCGCGCCTGTCTACATGGTCCCAGTCTGAGTGAGTGTGTGTGTGTGTGTGTGTGTGTGTGTGTGTGTGTGTGTGTGTGTGTGTGAGTGCACCCGACGGTGGATGGCCTCCTGTCCAGGGCTGGTTCCCTCCTTGAGCCATGAGCTGCTGGGTAGGTTCCAGCCACCTGAGATCCTGAACTGGAATAATTGAGTAAATAATTTTCTTGTTTCTATTCAGCTTTCTTAAATGTATGTAGAGCTCACATTTATTTCAATGGCTAATATTAGAAGTGTTTTGGTTTTTATCTGGAAGTTTGGCAGTGTTTTTGTGACCAGAAATAAGCCGTAGGAACTTAACTCTTGTTAAATATAAATATAAATCAATTGGCCTGTGGCAAAATTGATTTCCATATATGTCTTTTCACTTGAAGTCACAGTTTCCAAGAACCTATCAACAACGTTAAGTGAGGACTTACTGTATGTATCTATCGTATTGCTGCCTAGTAACTCCAACATCAATAATTAGGTGTATTACCACATGAGTCATCTGATTCAGGTTTATGAATCATTTCACATAGACATTTGAGTTATGCTCTGAACAGCTGCAAATTCCAGTATCTTATTCCAATCCTGTGAATCACTGTAAGGAAGGCCACAATGTATATACTACTTTTTTTCTGCTTAAAATGGGGCTATTTAGGCTTTAAAAAATTAGAGATATTTAAAATATTAGGACATCCATATTCTTCTGATATGTTGAATTTTCGTATTTGGTTACAGTATGTGTTTCAAATGGGAAAGAAGTGGATACCTTTTTTGTCCTTCCCCCGTTTGGCTTCCATACCACAGGAAGCCAGCTTGCTAGCTCCCTGTAACCTGATAGTTCCCTGCGTAAACAGACTCTTCAATAAGGATCAGCATTTTCCCCAAGACAGGAGTCATGAATTCTCTTCTTCCTAAAGATACATATATCTCTTAAAAGGGTCCAGGATATTTCCTGCAAAACTGCCTCTGTCATATGAGCACCTACTTACAGCTACTATCAGAAAGGCTGAGGAAAGAAATCCATCTTTCCCGCAACTTCTGAAAATAAACACACCCTAAAATAGGCCAAGAACTCAAACATCAGCAAGATTACAGACCAGGGAAAAAAGTAAGTGATATTTTCAGTGAAAACCTGATTTAAAAAATAAAAGCATGTCTTTTGGTTCTCTCAATTAACTTTTCCAATTTCTTACTGCTGGAATTTTGTGAAATAGGCAGATGATAGAGGAGCATTTGTGTTGATATTTTGAATTTAAATCTTTAAAAAATTAAGCAGGTGGTTGATTTGTTAGGATGGTTTGTCGAGGGGTTCATAATCACAGATTGCAATTTATACCAAGTTACAGAACAGTTACTTTCCTAGAACAACTTCAGGATCTCTTCAGATAGGAAAAAATTCCTGTCATTGAGAAACTACTCAGCTTTTAGGCGAGAGCCCATAACATTCAGGTAACTGCATGCCCGCAAGAACGGTTTCTTTCCCCTCAAGTCTTTATTGATCATGACCCTAGATTTTCCATCAAACTCAATCCGGCCTGAGCTGCAGGCAATGCCCCTGCTGGGTGCGGACTGCGGGCCCACCACTGGAGGGCGTCTGGACGCTTCCAAACAGCTCCGAAGCACCTGGAAATCCCAAGCCCGAGGACTGGAAAACGCAGGCAAAGGAACGTGATATTTGATTTTATTGGGCTAATACGTAAAAAGGAGAACAGACAGGTTGGGGAGCAAAACTAAGCTGCCTTTGTTTTTCCCCCTTGGGAATCAGCCCTTCTCACGGAGGCAGCAAACTCCCTACAGAGCGAGAGAGAAAATTACCGCGGCGCCCAAGCCCGCGGAGCCCCGCAAGGGCGGGTCTCGGGGGCCCCGGCCCCGCAGCGGCGGGCGGCGGGCTGGCATTCGGGCGCTGCCCGACAGGGATGCGTCCCCAGGCGCCAGGACGCCTTGCTGCCAGGTGATCGCGCTCCGGTGGGGCTGAGGACCCGGGCGCAGCCACCTGCCCTAGAATCCAGGAACGCCAGGCCTTTCCCAGCAATAAAGGAACTCCTTTCCCTCCCACCCCCGCCCTTCGTTTCTTCCCGCACCGGGTTTGTTCCAGGCATTTATTCTTTGAGGAGTGGGCAGTGAATCAACCTCAAGGTTGACATGGCAAAGGTGTAAGGTATTTCTGACCGGCTCACCTGCCGCATCGATTTGCTCCCTGTTGAAGGTTCGCACTGAATTGTAATCGCTTCAAACTGTGACTTTTCTTATTTTTAAAAATGTGTTTTTTTCAGAGCATCACTTTAAAGAAAACTCTTGCTTTCTGCCCAAGGACCTTTACATCCCGGGTAGGAAGGCGGGGGTGAGGGGACAGGCGTTGAGAGGCACGGGAGAGACGCTCAGATTTCCAGATAGCCCAGCGCCAGGCAGTGCGCGGGGTGAAGGACCGGCCCGAGGTTCACAGGAACACGCACGCACCGAGGCTGCGTTCCAGCCCGTCTGCTGGGACTTCGTGTCACCTGAGGGGCCGCGGAGACAGATTGCGGCTCTCCAGCTCCAGGGTGGGGACTGATTCTTTTAAAACGAAAGACCCTACTCCCAGGTAAAAAGATGTCAAATCATTCCTCAGCCCGGACGGAAATCGGCATCCAAAGGGTTACACGTGGCTGCCAGGATCGGGCGGAGGACAGGGCCCCGGCACTCCCAGTAATTCAATTAGTCAGGTTTCTGGAAGGTGGGGCGGCGGGGGGCGGGGGGGTTAGGAGGCGTGGGGAAGGGAGGAGATTAGGAAAACGCCTCTTTCTTGTGGAGCAAACCAATCTGGTTGGAGTAAAGAGAGAGGAAAAAAACCCCGAGCGGTAAGCAAACAGCAGGCCGTTCCCTGACTGGCTGCTCCAATCACCCCCCACCCTTCCCAAGTAAACTGCATGGAGGGAAAAAAAAAAAAAAAGGAGTCCACATGACCCGGCAGCGGCGCAGGCTGGGCGCGGGCTGGCGGCGCCTCCCCCTGCTCGGGCCGGAGCTCACCCCGCGCTCTCGCCGCCCCGCGCCCCGCGCCCCGCGCCCCACGCAACACGCCCGGGCGGAGCCCCCTGCCCCCGCCCACGTCCACGTCCACGCGCGCGGCCTCGCGCTCTGGTGAGGCTGCTGCCGCCGGGTCGCCGCTGCTGTCGGCTTCACACGCAAGTCATTAACGAGGGGGCGTGCCCGAGGAGATTTTTCCCATAAAGCATTTTTTCTCTCCCTTTTTTTTTTTCCCCCTCTTTTGCAAAACTGACTTTTACCCCTTTCCACTTCTTGCCAGTCGTTTCAATCCCTCCAGGGCTGCTCGTGCTGCTGCTGCTGCTGCTGCGCTCAAGTTTATTTATTTTCCCGCCTGGGTAGGGGTTTTAGGATTCGGTTGGTGGTTTTCACCTCTGTGGCTGCTGTGTCTAAGGAGGGAAAGAGGAGCAGCTGCGGGAGGATCGGGAAGGTTTTCTGATGTAGTCATCGGGGAGGTGCCACTCGCTCGTGCGCTCTCTCTTTTTTTTCCTCTTTTCTCATTTCAAACTGATTGATGCATCTCTACAAGTTGCTAGGCTTGGGGTCGGACCCGTTGGAGTCGCAGGGACACTTCTGAGAGCTCACCCCGGGCTTCAGGCACCGCGTGCGGGGGCTCAGTCTTGCTCCCGGAAGGCGATCGGAGATTGACATCAGCCCATCCAGGAGTTGGAGGGATCCATTTGAAAGTGATTGTTTCCCCTCCCGCTCTACAGCAGAACAGTTGAGTTGGCGTCGTCCTGCAGGTTTGGCCATCCCAGCTCTGCCTGGCTGGCTGGTTCTTAACCTCTGCTCTTCATTCACTTTGGTGCACCCACACCCAGCCAAGAAAAGCACGCGCGAGAAATCCCCGAGGCTCGGCCAGCACCCAGGCTGCCCTCTTCTGCTGCCGCCGCCGTCCGATTCTGCCGGGGGACCTGCCGGAAGACGCGAAGAGCCAAACTTTTCTTTGAGGTTTTCGAGGCAAGACCGCTCCTTGCCAGCGCAGCTGCCGCTTAACCAGTTCCAGGACGCCGGCGGGGCTGGGTTTGCGGCTCCGGATCCCCACCCTTCTCGGCGCACCGCCTGGTACCGCAGCACCTACGACTCCTTCGAGATTTCCCGGGGTCGCCCGGCTAAGGCACAGAGGAGGCTGGGGAAGGGAGCCCTCAGACTCTCGGGGCCACAAGCGCGCAGCCCCCTGTCTCCACGGCACCCTCCTTCTCCAGTTTCCCACCGGCCGTCAAAGTAACTTGGAGCGAAGCGGGGCGCAGTGTGAGGGCCCCGGGCGGCGGCGGAGCCGTGCGCAGCCCGCGGCATCGACGCTGAGCCGGGCCCGGCGGGCCGGTGTATGTCTCCCCGCGGCCGCGGCGCGCAACTCCCGGTGACTGTGCAGCGCGCGCCGCCGCCTGCCCCGACCCGCGCTGCTGCCGCCGCCCGGCCCGGCGCGCACCTCCCTCTCCCGGGGTGACCGGCCTGCCGCCGCCGCCCGAGACACAGCTTGGCACCCCTTCCCCCGCCCTCGCCGCCGCTGCCACCGCACACACGCACGCTTCTCTCCATCTTGTGATTCCTTTTTCCTCCTGAACCCTCCAGTGGGGGTGCGAGTTTGTCTTTATCCCCCCCACTCCACCGCCTTCTTTTCTTCTCGCTCTCCTACCCCTCCCCAGCTTGGTGTGCGCCTCTTTCCTTTCTCGCCCCCCTTCATTTTTATTTATTCATATTTATTTGGCGCCCGCTCGCTCTCTCTATCTCCTTGCCTCCTCCCTCCGGATCCCCGCTCTCTCCCCGGAGTGGCGCGTCGGGGGCTCCGCCGCTGGCCAGGCGTGATGTTGCACGTGGAGATGTTGACGCTGGTGTTTCTGGTGCTCTGGATGTGTGTGTTCAGCCAGGACCCGGGCTCCAAGGCCGTCGCCGACCGCTACGCTGTCTACTGGAACAGCAGCAACCCCAGGTAAGGCAGCAAGGGTCGGAAAGCCGGGGCTGCCCGGGCCTCGGGGCCCAGCGGAAGGAGCGGCGGCGGGGATCCGCGCGGACCAGCCGCTGGCGGCGCGCACCCTCGGAGCCTGAGTCGCCGGGGCGCTGATCGCTTGAGGCATCGGCGGGAAGCACTCGCGTCTCGCCCTTCTTTGTTAAGCCGCCGCGGAAAGGCCGGGTACCCCTGGGAGTCCCCGGGCTGTCCAGACCGGCTGCCTCTTCGGTGCGCGGGGAGACTCGGAAAAGGGCGGGAGCCGGGGAGTCAGGACTTCTCCGCTTCCCAGCCCGGGCAGGCTGGACGGCACCCCGGTCCCGGCGCAGGGGTGGGCGCAGGGAGCCCTCAGTGGGCGCCACTGGGAGCTCCTGCCTGGAGCGTGGGTCCGCAGGGACTGCGGGGAGGACCCGCCAAACATCCCCAAAGTTTTGGTTTTTTTTTTTTTTTAATTTTTCCTTTTCTTTTCCCGGTGCGCGCAGAGAGAGCGCACGGGCCAGGGGAAGTGAGGGGGGCTGGGAAGCGGAAGCTTTAGGTTTTTATTTTCCTCCTTAACCGCGAGGAAATCATTCGGCCCCCGAGTCAGTCCGGGCCCGGCGCGCTTGGCAGTGGAGAGGATTCTCCCACATCCTCCACACCCCCTCCCTCCGTGGGTTCAAGGTGCCAGAAAGTTTGATCTAATACCGGGTTACGTCATGTGTGCGGAACAGGCTGCTGGAGTTGGCCGAGCCGGGAGGTGGGAGCCCTTCGCCCGCGGCCTGGCGGTGCCCTGCCGGAGGAGCGCGCGGTTACCTGGAACCGTTTTGTAGGCGTCCCCGAAGCCCGCCCGGTACGCGGGAGGCTAGGGGTGGGCGCCCGGGCCGCCCTGGCGCGCCTGCTGGACCCCCGCCAGCCTCGGACGGCCTGTGTTCTCAGACCCTGGAAGCAGGGAGGAGAGGTTATCCAGATGCCCGGCGGGACCCTCTCGGTCGGGAGCAGTTCCGAACCTCACTTTCTCCCCCGCCTGTGCGCAGAAGTCGGCCCCGCCAGGCCCATATCGCTCTGCGTCTCCGGACACAGAGGCCGGCTTCCAGTCGTGGGCTGGTCTCGGTGCCTGCCTACAAGGAAAATAGTATCGACTGTGTCTGAAATCACAGGTTTTTCCCCGGGCTGGAGTGGAAGTTGGGAGGGAAGAAAAGGGAGGCCGAGCGGTGAGCGTGTGGTTGCTGCGCGCCCAGCGCTCCCGGGGAGAGGGGTTGGTGGGCGCCTGCAGTTCTTCCTGTCTGCGGCGGCCGTCTCCGCCGGCCTGCAGCTTCCTTGGGGATACAGGCGAGAGAGGGATTCCCCGCTTGAGTACTGTCAGCTCAGATGGAGGTGGGCAGATTGCCCCCACGAGCGATCCGCCAGTTGCCGAACAGAGAGGGAGTTCCCCCCACCCCGCCCTGCTAATCCAGGATAGTCACACCCAGGTAACCCAATGCACCGCCTAGCAGAAGGGGAGAGACCCCTGAAAGTTCGGTTTAAAAAAAAGTCTCATTGAGGTGGGTGGTGGGATGGGAAGCTATTTCTTCTTTGACATGCCACTTACCACTATTAGGAAAAGAGAAAGAGAAGCCATCCCGCCAGAGGAGATGCCTTTTATTAAAGCTGACAAGACAAATAGAGCAAGCTTTCCAGTTGTGATGGTGTTAAAAGCAAGACTCATTATGTGGGTTGATTTTATTCCCTTTTGGGCTTTATTAGACAGCATATACAAAACACATTTGTATTTCTAAACTTTATCGACTTATGAAATAAAGCAACAGTGAAATCATTTAGTTAAATTTGGGACATTTTGCTCTTGGTTGTCTTTTTTCCCCCCACTTCACAGTGTGATCCTTTTCCTCGTGGCATTCATTTATTTGGTTACTTGGGTGTTCCAGTCTGCCTGGGTTAAAACAGAAAGAACCAGCAACACCCTTACTCTAACCCCCCTTCTTAACCTGTCAAGCTAGTCTGAGTTAGTTTGAGGACATTTTATCTTAGGTTATCTCTGTTTTATGCTTTTGATACTGTTGTTTGGTTTGAGATTAGCACATTGATTTTTGTCACAGGTCATGTTTTTTAATAGATCTGCCCTGCCTGCAGAGAACTCTCCTGCTCAGGATGCCACAGAGGCTTTGAACCTGCCCAGACAAAGTTAATCTGTAGAATTTTAAAATACCAGGAGTATTTTTAAGTCAGTATTCTAATGTGAGGTTTGCAGAAATACCTTTCTATTTGATCATTATCAGTTTGATAATGTCCAAAAGAAAGAATGATGTACCTCCTCACCCCCAAGAGAGTCAGCCCTAACATTTAATATTCTTAGGGGTTTATGGGCACGTTTATCTTGGTATGTTATCACAGTAAAACTTACTTTAAAAAATATCATTTTAAAAGTAGGTAATAGTAGGCAGTTATATCTCTGAAGTGTTGAATAAGATGGTACTTTCTTGAAGCGTTAAGAAAAGTTAACTTGGATTCAGTTTAAAAGGGACCAAATACACACTAAGTCATTTAAAAGTAAAAAATGAACAGTTTATAACAAATGATAGTGAGAAAATAGTTCAGAAAATTTGCATGGGTTTACTAAATTTTATATATTCAACGTTATACATTTCCTTTTCACATATGTTATTTTATAAAGTAAGGTAGCCATACCTTTTGGCTTTATATAGAATATGTGTGTTAAGAATTTGCTAAACTAGTAATATAATCAGAAGACTTCAATCTTTTAAAAATAGACAACTTCAATTGCAATTTAAATAGATTTTTAATTTTTTTCTTAGAAGAAAAGTTCAATGGACACATTAAGCTGATATTATTGGATACTGTGTCTAAATGAAGTAAATCCATTGTAGCTTATACTAATAGATTCAATTTGAAACTATGTTTAGGTAAAATTAGAATTAAATATTATCTTGATCACAGGGATTAAGTACAGTATCTTATTGTATAACTTGTGTTGCAAGTAACTTGGAGTTTATCTGCTACATTGAGTTTCATTACTGCCTCTTTGTTGACACCGTAAGTATCTGTAGATCTAGTTTTGTAGGAAAAAATATTAAACTTATTTGCTGTCCAAATAGTTTTACTGTTAGGATCTATGTTCTCATGTATTCACTTTTGGGAAGTGGATATTCAATTTTCAAATGCTGATAACTTTTTACTTGATAGTATTTACTGGGTAATGGACCAAACTGAATTTATCTGTTCAATTAGCACAAATCTGTGCAACTGAGAACTATCAGTCTGAATAGGAATATATAATATTGTCTAAGTACATCTTCTATATTTCTAAAATTTGAAAACTTGTGTAAGTTTCACCTAAAAGTGTGAATAATAGAATGATCCTTTTAATGTTATCGTGAATTCTAAACTAAATAACTAAATAATGTTACTAAATAACTTTGAGTAATGAAACTCAAACTTTCATTACAACTTTGAGTAATCCAAATCAAGAAGAATATAATTATTTGTCCTCAGTTTCTTTAAGAATGTAAAAAGCTTTTAAGTAACTTTAAAAAAGACTTTCAGTAATAAAACTTTATTTACATTGTTCCTTAGTAGCTATACTTATAAAGAGAGACTTGACTTAATATTAAGAACATGCTTGTTAATCTGAAGCATGCCATAAACAGTTTGGTGCTTCCAATAAGAGTATTCTTTTAAACACTGTGGGTTTATTGAAAGTTCTTCTTGGATTCTTTTGACTATTTGCCAAGATGGTGCTAGGATAATTAAACATGTCTCCTACTGGGTGGCTTTATTGATGCAATAGTTAAATAATACAACAACAAATATAACCAACACACTTTAAGGAATACTGATTCTCCTCACTTGGTGCTTTGCTTCTGTTACGGTTTCAGTATCATCAATTTAAAAGGTTATTCTCTTAAGGGGAAACATATCTCTGTTATTCTGCAAGGATTTTCTAAACTTCAACCTAATCATATGTTTTCTTTGGATTTTCTCAATTCTTGTAGGGACTTGTAAATTAAACATTTCATATTAGAGTAGCAGGTAATTGACACCATTTAGTTTTGTTAACATATAATCTTGGAGTTGTGAAAGTAATGTGAATTCTAGGTCAACACTCCCAAATCCTTCTGGCAGTACAGGTCATATGCATATGGCTAAGTAGAGAGAAGTAATAATATTTTTTTCCTAATCATATTCTCTTGAGTATTTTTCTTCTTTCAAAATGCACTTCATTTTTAAAAATCTGAGCCATCATTATTTTGATATATGTATACCAGTATACCGGCACTGTGCCCTTTTCACTGACAAATAAATGAAATCACCATGTTTAAATCTAAGGATTTGCTGTGAGGAAAGGTGGAAAGTTGATCTTGGTTTTGAGTGAGTTTTATCACCAAACTGGTAAATGATTTCCTTTACTTTCGAAATTTTAAGTGTTTTAAAGAATATTTTTATATGTTAGAAACCTAAATGTTCTCCAACTAGAAGGCATCACTTAGAATCTTAACTTTATTAAGTCTTAGCCTCAACATAATGTATCACTTTATTAGATGTATTGGCAGTAATTTTATTATTTTGATACTTATATCAGAATTTATGTAAGCACCAGCATAAAAATAAAGCAGTATGACTGCGATTTATATCCCGTGTTTTGTGCTTATCTATTTATAAGAGACCTGAAGTGAACCCCTCTCCCTTTTTTAAATCTAGAAATTTGTAAAAGAGGAGTATACTGCTTGTTTTTTGGCTAGTTTTCCATAGAATTTTGAGAAGCAAAGTTAGCTACTGAGATATTATATTCTAGCCATTTTATGTATTATTTTATATATTCATAATAAACTATCAGAAATAGTCAACTGTCTGTTTTTTATAGATGACTGGAACATCAGTGCTGTTTGGGACACATTTGGCTACAAGGTCTAATTTGCCATTTCCAGTATGAGACCAAGGTCAATAAACTCCTTGTGATTAAAAGTATCAGAGAGAGTCTTCAATAGTTTATTACTCCCTGTTAGGTGATTTACTAAAATAGTAACTAAACCATCGGCTCACTGAACTAATATCTTGTCACGTGTGTTGTTGGCTGATAATCAGTTGCTTTAGAGGTTTCCACGTTTGAAGGCAAAGGATCAGGTTTGGAAGGAGCACTTAGTAACTTGGGGGCAAATTAACCTTGTGAATTCCTTGCCATTTAATCTTGCAAAATGCCTTCTGAACAGGCACTTCATTGCATTCTGTCCACTGGCCTGATTTCCTGTTGGATAGGGACAGATAAAGATGAGCGCCTCCTTTTCTCCCCTGTTGCTATGAACCAAGCAAGCTCCCAGCTTCATGCTGGGCCAAGAAAATGAATGAATACAATTAGTCCTTCAGGACTCCTGGCCTTTCCTGGCTTGGGAGAATTAAGTGCCAGAAGAATTTACCTTTGAGAGAGAGAAAACATTAAAGTATAAAATGCATGAAACACAAGAATATGTGAAGAACAGAATTTCACACATGTGTGGTAGCGTTTGGTCTATTGATTAGTGAGGGTTTTTTTCAATATAAATCAATTAAAAAAATTTTTTAAAGATGCTGCTCAATCCTCTTCATTTTTATGTTTGTTTTGAATAACTTCTGTGGTAGTAAAGACTTAAAAAGCTATGATGTTTTAAGTTATGAACCACCGTATGTTGATCAATTATATATTATCAATTTTCTTTTCAGAGACAGTGTATAAACTGTTAAAATAGTAGTCCTGATTAGACTATCCATGTTGAAAAGGAAGCTGTTTCCCTAAGTACAGTGAGGAAGGTCCTTGCCTCTCACCCAGGACAACTTAGATCCGTCTTCTGAACTGAGAAAAAAATTGCCCTTTGATCATTTGTGACAGATAACACCTTCATATTCAGGTATAAAAAACATCAAAGGAGGAGTATAAGAAATGAGGTATTAATATTCACTTTTAATAATTTGTCTTGTGATGGTGGTCTTAGACAGCCAAACATCAATAAATTACTGTCTCTTTTAAGGGCCTGATTTATATTATTAGATTTATATTTTAGTCTGCTTTTCAACCTATGTCCTGAGCTGTTTTGTAGAAAAGTTTCTTGTGATTAATGTGAACTTCCAGTGTTTTTGAATAGGATATTACTCACTACCAGGAGATCTATTTCTTCTTAAATATGTCTGCATTTCTGCTGTCAAAATTTACTCAGTTATAAACAAGACAGCACAATGACACAGAACCACTTAGTTTAAAATTTAAATTAATCAAGTATTACAACTATTATGCATAATTTCGAGTAAAAAAACTCCTTATATCTTAGTATTCTTGATAGTCTGTACTTATTGTACTCTAAAGTATTTATTGTAAACTGCCAAAATGTGTTCTGTTTTCTAATTGAAAATTTGTATGGATGCACACTCTTGAGGCTTTTGAATATAGTTTTCAAACAGTGAGCCATATAGTTCAATAAAAACATTATTTTAAAATATTGAAAACTGCTACTTAAGTTAGCTGGTTGCTGAGATACAGTAGTGTACAACAGTGATGGTTAGCTCAGCTTTCATTCAGGTAGAATTCTATCATTTTCAATAAGGAAAAATAAACCTTTGTCATCTTTAGAAACATCCTTCATACAATTGACAGTTGACAGGTTGAAGAAAATGTTACTGTCAGGTCTTATTTTCCACTCAAGTGAGGAATAAAAATAGATTTGAATGATTTTTTAATCTATTTAAAAGTTATTTCAAGATGGAGAAAAATGTTTTTAATTTTTATATGCATATCACAGAATTAATTTGCCATTTGCTGTAGGGAAGGTCAGTAAAGTGCAGTTCAAAAAGAGATTGTTTAACACTTAAGTTCTTACAATTTTCATTTTTAAAAAGTCAAATATAGTTGATTGTGTTGGGATATTACTGGATGGTTTTATGATTGGATTCCTAAGAGATATAGGATATGAATATTAGTTCTGTTATTACTTATCAAATGACCTGATTTTCATGACTGATGATTATGATTCTGATATGAACTAAAAGTGGGTATTTGGTCATATGGATTGGACAGTCATGTGTGTTAGCACACAATGATTAGACCTTTTTAAAAAATCGCTTTGCTATTAATGATTTTAAATAGCTGCGCAGTGTAATATATGGATTACCATGTGGAAGTACATGAATACATACTTGGAGATTAGAAAAAATATGATTAAGTTCTTATTTCTCGATTTAGAAAAGCTGGGTTTTTGGCTTTCAGTTAAATCAGCGTGTTTTTTCCCCCTAGAAGCAGCCATCTTGTTTTAAGACCGATTTTATTTCTCTCATGAAAATGGTCTGGAAATGAATATGGACGATAGAAAAGGACTGAACCACTTTATAATCATTTTGACAGGGCTCTACACTTAAAGCTCTACCTTAAGTTATTTGTGAAGTCACTAAAATGCTATCTTCCTATATTCAGTTGACAAAAAAGAATGTTTTAACTTGGTAATAATATACTTAAACCCAGGCATATGATATTTTAATGTTAAAATGTTGGACCGTACCATGTTTCCATACATATTTTTCTCTTGAAGCTTATAATTTATGGTTAATTTCAAACTAATATCTTAATAGCTCCTATTGTCACTCCCCAACCCCCGCAGCCTGATTTCCTCTTTCTGACTATAAGAGTAGTTCTTTTTTATTTGTTGGTTGGCATTTTTTTTTGTTTGTTTCAAATGGCTCAGCGGTACCAGGAGTCTTTCTCCAGTAAGAAGTACTGATAAAAATGTAGGTACCTCTAAAAATGAAGCAGTTGGGGTGCTTTAAGAAGCATTATATGAAGTCGGAATCGTTTTGTCTCTGAAATATAGGCTCTCACTATCTCATTACCAAACCCTTCTTGCAGATTCTCATAGAAAATTATTTTAGAAGTAAATTCATATTTGTTACTAAAAATTATGAGAGTGTATCAACTGAGTCTGCTATATTTTCTACCATGTTTTATATTTCTGGATGCATTTGGAAAAACATGTGACCTAATGAACTTTAACAAAAATTTATACTACACTCCTTGCTCCTACGTCTGTTTGATGATATCAGGGAACCCTGTTCCCATGTACTCCAATAAAAAACAGCTTCCTTAAGATTAATTTCGAACGCAATGTAACTCAGTCTGATTAAGCTGGGCACAGATGAATACTACCTGTGTCACAGTTTGCTTCAGTTCATTAGAGGTAGGATTTTGGGTGGTTGTATATGTAGTGTAAAGGCAATAAATAAAATGCATGTTTTAAGAACAGATACACATATCATAGTTAAAGACCAGGTATGAGTTGACAGTTTTTGCACCAAAAAGCTTTCCTTTGATATCCATCATCCGTTTTTCTTTTGACTGGCTGGTGGAGAAGACTAAAATAACTGAGTGTTCAAAGTGACCTTTTATTTTTACGTGAGCTGACAAATAACCTTTTGTCTGTTTCTTGCTGTTTCTAAGCTGTCAGAGTTTTCATTTTAAGTTTTGTTAGTAACATATGTGAAAACTATAATTAACAATTAGCTCTTGCCTTTTACTATGAAAATACATATTATAAAAGTAAATGAAAGTATTTTTGTATTAAAAATGCAGTGTTGTGGTTTGAATAAAATCAAGTTATGGCTTAGTTTGGTTGGATAATTATAGTGCAAATTGTTATCTAGATTTTGATGATGGCAGACATGATACTTGATGTTTCGTGTTTTATAGATGTCAGTGGGATATACAACTTTTTTGCATTTACTGAACTTCATGTAGAGGGGACTTCACCTTCTGGTTAAGTTTTTAATAGTACTTAATTTTATGGAGACAAATGAGAATGGGGGAGAAAAGGAAAAATAACTCTAAATATGGAAAGTTATCTTTTGTGTTTAACAATTAGGTTAAACAAAGTGGGAGCAAATGAGCCTGGTTCCCCTTCTATTGTTTCAGGGCAAGAAAATACAGACAGATGTCGGAATGTGGAAGCGGTGACCTCTGACTTGCACAGCGTGGCCACTGCCCTGGCACACAAGTGTCCTGAGCCACCATCGTAGCAGGATGCTTTTTTGAAGTGACTGACACTTTGAGATGGAGATCCTGAAAGTGATTCTGTAGCTATTTTCAGCCCTCCAAAGTATTAGTTTTTCTAGCTTCAATTTTATGTTCCTCATCTTACCTGCTTTGAAAATGTTTCTTTGTTTGGCTCAGACAGAGCTTTTGAGACTTCTGGTTGGATTCTGTATCCATGTAGTCACCATAAGTCTTTGCCTCCCAATAATTTTATTCATCGGGTTTGGATAACGGAGGAGGCCCAGAGGTACAGTTCTGCTACAGCAAAGTGTTTCCCTGCTTTATTTAGCTAATACTTTTTTTAAAAGAAAAAGACAGATGAAAGCAGTGGTGGTGTTAAAGGCCTTTTCTCTTCGCTTCTGCTCTGCAATCTCGCCAGTAACCCCTGGGTTCAGACAGACCATTAATGTTTTAGATACTGTGGCATTCAGTGTTTTCTTCATATATTTGTTTACTGTTACTGCCTCAATAAACTTTTACGCCTATTTCGGTAGTTTTCTGGCGGGAGCTCCATTTATTAAAATTCAGTGACCCAGCACTAAGAGGGGTACAGTTCAAATAGTGGTGCTTCTGGCAGGGTTTTGTGTCAAACTAGAGAAAATAATAGGGAAATGAAAGCTGCCAAAATGTGTCTCCCAATTACTAATTAATCAGGAGAGAAAGGACCTCAGTGACAGATCTGGTGTCTGCCACGGCAGCAACTCGGGAGGCTTTATTTTAAATACTGTATAAAATAAATTAAAGTAAGCCTTAGAGAATGTAGCACCCAGATATTTTATATCACAAGTGTTAATTCTTTTCAAGTCTGTGAGAAGCAAGGCAAAAGCCAAAATTTCAAACTGAATCTTTGTACTCTCATGGATAGTATCTAAACATAGAGCTATTCTAGAGTATTTCCCTTATTAATAAGCAATGCCTTTATTATTAATATTTTAGTACAGATGTGATAGCATTCTTGGTTTTAGTATTGGTGTAGCATTGTATACATACTTTATTGTCAACAGCAACTGGAGGAAAAATTAAAAATTTTTCCACCACATGGCTGTTATCAGTATTTTGAGGATTCTTGTAATTGTAGAACAGACCCCTTCCTCATCATACCTATGTTTTTGCCATCCCAGAGGTTCCAATATTTTCTGGCAGTATTCCCACTATGGTTGCTGGAACCATAATTAAATGCCTGTTATTAGTGTATTTTTTTCCATAGCATTTACAACATAAAAAGAAAAGGGTCTTGTATGGAACTATAGCTGTCAGGGGAACAATGAAAACTAATTACACACTCTGCCATCACCATGGTCAGCTATACTCTTGGGAAGACAACAACATGACAGGGTATGTGTGTGAGTGTGTGTGGGGGTGTATGTATATAGGATATTCCATAGGAATATATACATAGATGGTCAGACATCCTTATTTGTTTAACTTTAAACTCTGGGTTCTCTGAAGCAAAAAAAAAAAAAAAAAGAAAAAAGAAAGAAAAAGTATAAAGGACTATCTAATTTAGTTAATTAAAATGAAAAAAGTAGTTCTTTGTTGGGGAGGGGCTCCCTACATTACTATCCCTCCTTTATATTAATAATATGGACTGAGAGAACCAGCAATCTGAACATCTCATTATTTTGAATGTTATTTTGGGATGGTCTTGTTATCGATACATCTATTAACATATCTGATTATCATAATTATCTCTTTTGTAAACTTTTATTTCCCTACTTAACTCTAGATTGTTGCATTGACATCTGGTTATTTGAGAACTAATCACTTAATTCACCTATTATATAGATCTATCACTGTCTTTCTCTTTTGATGGCTTTGGGCATTTCACTGTCGCTGTGCCTGTCCACTTAATAAAACTAAAAATAAAAAAATGATATTTCTTAAACTTACAGTGGCGTTGGTAGAAGATTTGGTAAGAAAAGACTTTAAAGGTATTGAATTACATGAGGTTTTGGAATCAATGTTGGATTTCAATCATCCACGCCATTCCTGTTCTCTGGTACCACATAGAATCAGAACTTGGCCCTGTATAATGTTTTCCATCACTATTTTCATTCCTTGGGTGAATTCTCTTTGCTATATTTAAAACCAAAGCGAAATTGATGAATGCAGCAATTACATGTTGATTTGAACTTATTTTTCCAAAGTTTTCACATTAAAGAAATACTGTAGCTAGTATCTAAAAGTAATAATAGATTCCTATATTGAATATCTAAAAGTTATAATTGGTAAAGTATTTATTGAGTGATGTATGCAAAACACTGGGATGCATACAGAAGATTCAGAGATAAATAAGACAATGTCTGTACCTGTAAGGAACTTAAAACATAGTACAGAGTAGAAGACACTATAAGAAATCTTCACATGAAGATTTATTTGACAGGTATTTATCGAGTATCCATTGTGGGCCAGGTACTGTTCTCAGGACAGGAGATACTTCAGTAAAGAGTATATGCAACATCTCTGCCATCATGAAGCATTTGGTTAGTGATTTCTAGATCACTTTCTTACACTCCAAGGTGTGCACAAATCTCTGGGAGATCTTGTCAAAATGCAGATTTTAATTGAGTTGATCTTCGGTAGGGCCCCGACATTCCACATTTTTAATAAGCCCGTTGGAGATATTGATGCTGCTGGCCTATGAACCATGATTTGAACAGCAAGGTTCTAGATAAAATGCACTGGGGCGAGAGATTCCTTCTAGCTCCTCATCAAGGACTTTTGGTTGTATTTGCCCTGAAATTTCTATATAATTCTACAATTTTACTCATTTATGTGTGGAAGTTAGTTGCCATTTTAAAAGTCTAGAATGGCTAGCAGTCTTCATCTCTAACCATTTTCCTCTAAATCTCAGATAAGTAAAACAGACTTTTACGTTGAGGTTTATGCTTTGTTAAAAGTCTACCATGAACGAAGGTATTTAGGACAGGAGTTTTATTGTAAGATTTGGTCACTATGGATAAATTCTACTGGAGTAAAAATATTGCTATGGTCCAGAAAGTTTAAGGAGTATCCCATCATAAATGTCTGAGGATATTTATTATATTTGCAAACCCTCCCCAGATGTATTTTATATGGCAACGCCAGAATTACACCTCAGAAACAGATTTCTAACACTTTCCAATTTAAATCCATATGGTTAAATGGACCCAAAATGTTCATTTTACATTTGGCATATAAGATGACTAACAGTTTCTCTGCTTCCAGTGGCTGGGTTTCCTGTGGGTGGTTTTCAAGACCAGTACTTCTAGTGGAGTCAGGAAAGACTGGGGGACAAATGCCTTCTTGCTCTAAAAGTCTAATTCTAGTGGCCTTAGTGAGAAATCTTTGTTCCTAAAGAGTATAGGTAATATAAGGTCTGCAAATACGCTTCCATTTTTTTCACAGCATATATGTATATATTATTTGTTTTTGCAAAGCAAAGGTCTGTATTAACAAGTAAGGAATGGAACTGGTTAAATTCAGAAGATTACTTTGCCTGTTTGTTTTGTTTTTTGTTTTTGCTGCTCTCTTAATTCTGTGTATATAAGTACAATATCACTAATCTAAGTGAACTTTAAAGTCTTTGAAAGCATCAATAAGTAGACTTACTTTATTGAAATATACCTCTATGGAATGATTATAAAAAGAAAGATGAAACTGTATTTTAAATCAGGTGTATTTTTATGAAAACAAACAGGAAGATGAGGAGGACAATAAGCACTCAATTTAAGTATTCTTCTTTTTAAAAACAGTTTTTACCAACACTTTTTAATAATTATAAAACAGAAGCAAATATTTTCCTTCTTAAATTCTTGATAAAATGGATTTAATTAGAATATTGGGTAGCATTTCATAAGAACTATGTATATTATTAAAAATAATAAGTCAAGATATTACTCTTTATAGGCTTATGTGTATGCTCTTCATGGTATAAATAAGGTCTTATTATTTTGTTTTTCACCTCCATTTTTTAAAAAAAGGAAAATAAATGGATTAAATGGTTTTTATTTAACTCAAGATTAACAGTGATTTGTCATCATATTAATAAGTTGTAACCAAGTTCTTAGGTATATTAATATGTGTACATACACAGATTATTTTGACTGCATAAAGTAAAAGCATTGAATTTATGTACTTTTTTGAGTTTTTATAATAGCAGTTCTTTTGGCTGTAACTTCAAATGCATTTGGGTGTTTTATAGCAAGGGTTCAGAAAATAAAATATTAAAAAACCTGAATGACATTAGTTTTTTTATTTTTTAAAACTTTTTTTGTTATATTTCAGATGTAGTTAAATTTCAGCTGTAGTTAAGTTCTGAGCATTCCACTCATAGTAGTGAATCTAAGCCTCAATTTCTTTACCTAATAAATAAACGAGTATAATAAAAATAATGTCTCCCTCAGATTTGTGAAAATTTAAAGGAAAGTGTATATGTGAGAGGACTTTAAAAACTGATATAAAACTGTTATAAAAAAGACAGAGTCAGTCATACCTCAATAAATTTGGGGAAAAAGAGAGAGTAAGGGGCCTACCTCACTTTATACAGGTGAATCTCACTTTATAATTCTTATTTTCTTGTAATTTGCATAGAAAATACACTCTTACAAACAAAAACTTAATTTCAAAGCATCACAGAAGAGTTCACTTTTTAAAAGATAGACCGAGTTGTATTATTTTGTAATATATTGTCCCTAAGAGAGACAATTAATGCATTTACATTGGCTTTATGTTAAAGGAATTCATGTTTTAGGTTTTATCTTGTGATTTCTACAAGAGTAATAATGTATGAAGAGTGACATTTGAGAGGGAAGTCTGCTAGGACAGTCTTCCCAGAAAGAAATTTTGGGTCTCCTTTGTAAAATTGGTCAGGTTTATTTTTAATGCCTTCTCTTCCCTTCTCAGTTTGTCTCTTCTGTATTGTTTCCTCTTTGGCTTCTAAAACCCTAATATTCTACTTTGGACTTCGTAGGTATAATGAGATATCTCTATCTCAAAGGAGAAATTAATGAATACCGACATCCTCTTGGAGAATGCTTGTATTTCCAATGAGGAGCTTGTTGAAACAAATCAATTCCTGTCTGGGCCTGTTCCTTATGGGCAGCTGGGCTGTCCCTGGGATCCTTGGATTTTTCTGAATTCTACTGCCAGAAGAACAGGGTTTAGCTTAAGAACACTTGCTATTGACTACTTTTAAACTTAGTACATATTAATTATACACACATTGGTGTTGGAAGCATAAATAGATCATAACAATATCTAGCTGAGAAAGGAAACAAGCTTTGTCAAGGAACCCATATTTTTGATGCATTGAAACCTGAGTAACCCATTACTATCAAAGGGCTACTTTCCTTTAGAATTGTCTGGTGGTTATTTAAGGCAAGTTTTATTAATACTTCAAGTGTTTATATTTATTTAGGTGAATAGCAAATGTGCCTGTTACTTATTTTAAAATTGTAGTCATATACTTACATAATTATTTTATAACATCGTTTTACTCCTGAAGGTATAAACCTCACTTATGCAAAAGAAACACAAAAAACAAAAAACCAAAACCCAAAAATGTAATTCGTAAGGGAAATGATCAACGATCCTCATGTACATACCCAGAAATTTAGTGACGTCCACGGGTAGAACTTGGCCAGTAGCAATGAAAATACTGGTTTTAGTATTGGCAATACCAGAATTATTTGAAAAAGCACTGCTCACTCTGCCTAACAGATTTCTTTTATAAGTACAGTGTTTTAATATTTAGAATTGCTATGCTCACAGGAACACTAGACTTAACCTTTGTTGCTCTTGTATCATTTTGTACAAAATCTGGTTTCTTTTCTTCTGCTACATTGGAAGTTAAAATTTGTCAAGGGAATGAGCTTGTTACGAGTTTATTTCAAGTTTAAAACTTTGTAATTTTATGTTTCTTAGATTCTGTGTCTCATGAATGATTAACGGCTACAATCCTTCCCCTGCTTCAGGCTTCCTTTCTTGGCAAAAGGGTAGTCAAGAAGTGTAAATTTTGATGAGTTACTTATTGACACTTTGTATTATTAAGAAATTAATTCCTTATACTCTTGTACAAGTTTAGAAATATCAACCAGAGACTTCATCTCAGCCAGGCTTACTCAGTATTTTCTTTCCGTGAAAGCATGTCGATTGATCAGATTGAGTGTATAGCAATCCAGGAATTCCTTCAGATGTTGAAATGATTGGATTGAGTTGTATTTTAATTATTTAGCTTTTATCAATATGGTAAACAATGTAATAAAAGTTAGAGCTGAACATATTCCTGTACATTTGATGAATTTAGACAAATGTAATCCAACAGGCCAATACTACTATACTACCTTTTATCTCAATTTTTGGAGGGAGGGATGGTTTAAATTCTCTTCATTTCTCTTTGGGAAAGACAAATTATGTCAATGTATTTTACATGTTTAGAATATAGAAGATGATGACCTGCCCTTTTATACTAAGAATGTTTAACTTTGCACAGTTGCAAATCCTCTTCCATGTCTCTCTTTTTAAAGTTTTCAGATCAGTTGACTCTGTCCTTAGTGGAAATGTTGTAAAATATGAATGGAATGTACAATTAGATCTTTAAGCAAAAAGAACAAAGTCTACTTATTGATTTGAATGGAATAATGAGCATTATAACTGGTTATGGCAGACAACTATGAATTTATTTCTCAGATATCTAACAGAAATCTTTAGTAATTCTATATGGCCTTAATAATTTCAGTAAAATTTCCCAACTCTCACTTTGGGTTAGTTCTATGACAATTGATATTTAAAAAAAATAAATAAAATAAACCAATGGGACAATATAAAAATTCTTACCGTTGAGTAGTTTTATATTTAATGAAGAGAGTATCTCTATGTTTATGTCAACAAAAGGTAATATAAACCCACGGGGAAACTTCATTGACTCTAATACAGGATTAGAACCACCTATCCATCCCATCTCCCACCCACGGTCCCATAGTAAACTTCTTTTACTGGTGAGTATTTTTGACTTTTTTTCTGATCATTTTCTTCAAAGCCGTAGATCAACCTTTTCAATCTATTGCCGAGATGCAAGGCACACTTACTAGTATTTATCATAGCACACTCTTAATTCATCGGGTTTGGTAATCACAACTTCATTTTAGGACTCACCTGCATTGGTGATATATATAAGATCTGGTTTGGAAGTCAGTCATGGAGTTGGGATTAACTTCACCTAGGACCCTTGCGTTGCCATTCTGGGCAGAGTAGGCAAACATTGGCAAGTTCTGGGTGGTTGTAGGACCAGGGCCCGGCTCACAAGATATACAGGGGTCACATTAAGTAGACTTGCACTGCAGCTGATATGGGAGTTTTAAGACTCCAATAATCAGTGTTGGAAACGATTGCTTTTTCTTGTTATAAATTGCTAATTAGTATTGAAAGTCTAACCTGTTTTTTTGAACAGCCTCCCTTATTTTCTCTGTGAAAGTGGTTTGGACAGTAATCTATTTACTCTGTCTCTACACCCCTCTTCCCTCTTGTTGAAGTAAAATCTAGAAACCTCTGGGGACTCCCCACTGTTGAGTTCTGCTTGGAAGGAGCTTTAACACAGTGGCTCCAAACTGAAGTAAATATTGACTGGGTCTGGGGCTGAGCCCTGCTCAAAGCCTCCTATTGTTCGTCCAGTCAGCGCTGCAGAGCGGGGCTCAAGTATGCATGTGTTAGGCAGAGAAGAAAGGCTGTGGAGGGAAATTAACAGGGCCCACAGCTGAACTCGTAAATGCGCCATGTAGAGGAAAGGGAAGCCGACTACAAAGCCAGCAGGAGCTTGTGCTGGGTTACAGAGAGTTTAGGAGACTGAAGCGCACAAACACTGGCCATCCTGTCTGTTGCAGAGAAATTTAAGGTACACGAAGCCCGAAGCCGCTTGTCTTGGTGGGTCCAGCCCATCTCTGAGTGGAACCTTTATGCCAGGATGCCATCTTCTCAAGGGGACGTGAATCGTAGCATGTTGGTGAACTCAAAAGAAGGATAAGGGGTAAGCCTGGATTCCAGAATGGTACTTCTCCCCCTCCATACCTGTTCTGGTGCCTCTGTCAGCCTTCCCTCCTTCAGCTGTCACGTCGGATTACACACTCTCTCGGGTCTCCTAAGTGCTCTGGCTTCCCTGGGGTGTCAGATGGGTGAGGGAGAACCATATGCCATCTGAAAGGAAAGTTCTGAAGTTCTGAAGAGAAGATGTTCTTATTACATAAAAAATTTAAACTTTTTTTTTAGAAAAAGAAAATTAAATCATTTAAATATGGAACAGATTCCCTTGTTTAAAGTGGAGTACTTTGAGTAAAAGCTGCCTGTATTTTTACCATTCAATTTAAGAACCCAAACAAACAGCTGGCTGACTTATGTTTTAGTGAAAACCATCCCCGTACATTTACTAACTGGGAAAGTAAACATCCTTAAAAAGAAATTCTTGTGTGTCTTGACTACAAAGTGATTGTTAATAAATACACGGTAAAACCAATAGCACATTTGGATTGTTATTCATTTCCACTGAGATTGTAAGCATCCTTTTAAATTCGTGGTCTTCCATGATATTTGGTGTGAACATAGCAGTGCTAAGGACCACATGCAGGCAAATACCAGGACAATTAGAAAATGCATCGATTGCCGAGGCAGTCATCAGACTGTTCTGCTGCACTCAGGCCACTAATATATTAGAACAAATAATGTCACAACAAAGCATGGAACGCTACAGGCAGAGAGAGAAAGCACATCTCTTCAGGGGTATCAGGAACTAATTTATCAAAGTGAAATAATTTAGTCTAGGACCTGAATGATGGATATAATTTTAATAGTCAGAGATTGGAGAAGTAGTAGAAGAATATTCCAGGGATCCTTAGCGACAGGATTAGAGGCCTGCTGCTACAACCTTGCAGATGGATTTGGGGATATGCAGAGAGTAGTTTACTTAGAGTAAAGGGGATCTGGTTAAAGTTTCTCAAGCATGAGCCAGAAAGGTGGGTTGGCCATGTTGTAGAGTGTCAGTGTAAGGTTTTTGGTTTTTGTCATTTTAAAAAGACTCTCTTTTTCTAAGAACTGTTTTAGGTTCTCAGCAAAATTGAGAGGAGGGTACAGAGATAGCCCATATGCCTCTTGCCCCCACACATACATGAAGCTGCATTTTTAATATCAAGGGGAAGGGTCATTATAATGCATTATTATTTATAATAGATGGATTAACAGGGTCCTAATATGTATTATCATTGTTCTGCACTGTTGTATATCTTAGCCACTGTTTAATTGCTTTGTAAATATGACTGAACACTGGTAAATGTTGAAGATCTTCAAGTTAAACTTGGTTGATAAGTGTTTTGGTGGTGGGATGATAAAAATCAGGGCAATTTTAATATTTCTAGGTGAAAAAGGGTTTTCTATTGCATCTGAATTGTTTCTCTGACTTATGAATTAAGCAGTTGTTTTCAAATTTTTTTTTAGCCAAAAAAACCATTGTTCACAAAAATCATTAGCAGAAACTTAATGCGTAAAACAGAAAAACAAACCCAAAACCACCAAACAAATAAGAGGTTATATTCCAGAGAGCTCGGGGTTCGGGCTCGGCCCCGCTCTGTTCCCCGGCTTCTTGAGAGGGCGGGGAGGAGCCCCCGTGGCTCTTGGAATCCTATTTTCAAAACCACCTGAGTTAGAGCACAGGCCTTGGTATTTACTCAGGAGTGAACAGGAGCTATGCTGGGGAAGAGATTCAGTTTTGCTTTTACAGGCCACTGAAGTGTGTCTGTTCCCCTCTAGGAATCAACTTGAATAGCTCTCATTTATTGAGCACTTACTGTATATGAGCACAGTGTTTCACAGACTTCACAATCATTATCACTTTTTAAATCTTGACAGGTGCTCCTATGAGGGAGGTATTATAATGATCCTTGTTTTGAGTTTTTTATACTTTAGCAGAAGTTTACATGGCCAGTAAGTGGTCCTTCATTACTCAGCCGGGCTGTGTGGAGTGACATAGTTTGTCTATTAGGACTTGGTGAAATGTTGAAGGGGGTAACCTCGGGGCAGAATTTCCGAGGAGGCACCGTGGAGGAGAATACATGCTAATATGGAAGGAGCATTAAAAATGCACACTTTTATTCCTCCTTGTGGAGTGTTTAATGGACTGAGGTAGCAAGCCACAACTTTGCATCCACAGCAAATAATTAGTACAACCAGAGGCTAAATGTTTTGTGGACTCTTTCTTTGGAGCTAATTGTGAGGCCATGTGTATGTACAGTGGGACCACTAGGGAATTCACGTGCCGGCTGCACCTCCTATATATGCAGGTAAGCTGGATTCCTGAGGGCTAGCCAAGGTATAGAGCTATTCTTGAGGACTTTCAAAAGAAATTCTGGATGATCCTTGAATAAAAGTTTCAGAATTTGATAGTCATACAGTCGGAAAATTTTCCCCTATATTTATCTAAATTCCTGCATTTTAAGTTAATTTTGGTTTGCATAATGACAATATAGACTTACTTAAAATCTTTAAATGCAGATTTGGTCTACTCTACAGTAAACACATTTGAGCATGAAACGATTATTTTTTTAAGCTATTAGGAACAGTAAATGTGTGCTTGAATTGACTCTGCGTTCTGTTCTTTTGTGTCCCAAATCCCTCACCCTCATCTTTTTTCCTTTCCTGTTGTTTCCTTCTTCATAGGAGTTTTTGTCGTATAGCTTAACAGCCAGTAAATTATTCTTGATTAATTTCAAAGTCAGAAGTCTCCTGATAGGAGGTGAGTGGATCAGGTTGCCACCTAATCTCTGGAGAGACAATATGTAGCTAGAAGAAAGAGTTCTGACACTTTATCCATTGTGTACATCTGTTTTGCCAGACTAACGCAGGTCTTTTAGCTGAATCATGTGCCCGGAAACATTAGACGATTCACTCCTCATGCACAGCCCCTTATGTGTCTGCACTGGAAGTTGTTACCTCGCCTTCTGGTTTAGTTTTTTGTATGAATGGTATTGTAGTTTGTGTACACTCTCTGCATCTTTGTATGTGTTCTGTTCCCATTACTATACTGTAAGGTTCTTGAGGTCAGAGATTATGGTTTATGTGCAAAAACACTATACACAAGGGCTGGCCCATGATGGTTAAGAGTTTGAGGTGGATTCTGGGTATATACATCTCTGCTCCTCCACTTGCTACTTGCTGTGGTCTTGGACAAGTTACTTGATCTTTCCATGTTTCAGATTCCTCATCTGTAAATGGAAATACTAATATGTTTGTCGGAGAGAGTTATTGTGATGATTAAATGATGTATTATTTCATGCAAAGCTTAGAAAAATGCCTGGCACATAGAATGTGGCCAATAAATGTTAGTTATTAAATTTGAATGTTCATTGTCTTTTTATGTACAATTTTTTTTTTTTTTTGAGACAGAGGCTTGCTCTGTCACCCCAGCTAGAGTTCAGGGGCATCATCATAGCTCACCGCAGCTGCAAACTCCTGGGCTCAAGCAATCCTCCTGTTTCAGCCTCCTGTATAGCTGGGACTACAGGCCTGTGCTACCATGCCCGATAACTTTTTCTATTTTTAGTAGAGAGCAGGGGTCTTGCTTTTGCTCAGGCTAGTGTTGAATTTCTGACCTCAAGCCTCAGTCTTCTAGAGTGCTAGATTACAGTTGTGAGCCACCATGCCTGGCCTTGTGCAAAAATCTTATAATGATACGGAGATATGTCAAAGAGCATAGTCTATCTTTGGAGTTGGGGTGACTTGCTGCCTCTTTTCTCCATCCCTCAGTCGTTACTTGTGTAAAACAGGAGGGTGTATAATTTGCAAAATTGTGCTGATTCAATGAGAAAGTAAATGCATGTAAAAATACCTGGTGCATAATATTCCCTCAGTGAAAAATAGGTATTATTCCTTATTATTATTATTCTGACTCATTAATTTAGAGAATTAATCATTTGAGTATTAACCCGTAAGATATGTTGTCTGCCCATAGATTTCCTCTCTTCATTTCATTTTGTTGACTACCTATTGCCAAATTTTTGATACCATAACTAAATTCATATTTTAATTGTGCAAAAATTTTTTTTTATGATTTTGTCAGTTTGAAAGATGAAATGATATCTAAAAAAAAAAAAATACCAAGGCTTGGAGTCAGGTGATATGGAGGTTACTTTTTCTTTTCTACCAACTGGATGTTTGACCTTAAGGAGATCATCAGTTGCTCTGGCATCTGTTTTTTATCTTTAAAGGTGATTGAATTAGTTGATCTCGTAGGCCAGAGCCTCTGATTCAGAAGATCTGAGATGAGGCAAGGTCTTGGCACCATTTAACTGTTTGACCTTGGGCAAGTCACTTAACCTTGGTCAAAGCGAGTTTCCTCATCTGTGAAATGAGGGAATTGTTGTCCTCTGGAAGCTCATTTTCAACTACATCAATCTACTGACTTTTTAAACTTCTTTGTTTAAAACATACAATTTACTTCTCTAACCCCCCCAACTCCCCACCCCATTTTGTTTTACTAGTTCAGAGGAACTAATGCATACATATTTACAACATGGGTAAACTATCGAAGAGAACACACAGTTTTTCTGTTTTTCATGACTCTAAAGATATTTTGAAGGTTTTTTTTTTTCCTGTTTTGTTTTCAAACGTGACTTTAAGAATTTATATCTGGAAAACCACACTGAAGTTGCAGTTGACATGTATCCAACTTCCCAAACAACTCGACTACCCTTATCGAAGTTGATGAGTTGAATCCTGAAATTTGACATGCAGATATCGACTGAATTATATCTGATTAAACTCTCAATTTAGATTGATTCTAAGAATTAAAAATAGTTTTAAAAATCTAAGTGCTTCAAAAGAAAGAAAAAGAACCTAAATAAAATATTTTTAATTCATAGCTATAAAATGTACAAGTTGATTTACTGAAACCGTTTAGTTTTCGTTTGTTTCCCTTTGCCTTTGGAAGGAGAAAGAAGTAGAATAAGGAAGACTTTTAAAAATTGAGTAAATGTGTAAGTATTGGAATTCAGCATATAATTATACTATTTAAATCTTTATCATATCTACATAAATATGACTCTTCTGTCACATTCTTTTATCCCAGTTTTTGACCATAGCTCATCTAGTTTTGAACATTTATTTTTATATGTGATTATTAAAATATATAAATAATGTCATAGTAAACTGTATCATATGAAATTATCTTTAATAATTAAAATTGCTTTAATAATCAGTGAGAATCTAAGTGGACAGGACATGCTGAGTCTTTAAAGTAAGTTTCAAGATGCCAGTTCTCTTTGCAAGAAAGAATGATTTAGCCAGAAAATCAATTAAATATTTAAGTAAGTTATTAAATACATTTTTATCAAGATGATGGTAAATAGAGAGATAGATATATAAACAGAAATGAATAATTATTATCTAATTCACTGTCCTGTTCCTTCCTTGCATTGGATAGCCCTGTTTACAGAGCTCATTTATTTGGAGATGCCTGGCCCACTTCAGGGTCTGTTTTCTCCACAGTTTCTACTCAGATTATTCCTAATCAGTTTCATGAGTAGATTGGACTGGACTCATCCCATTTTCTGGAGCAGTGTGGGTTTTCAGTGGACTAATCACAGTTACGGAGCACGGAGATGTGTCCTCACAGAGGTTAGGTCCTGTTCTCATCCAAGTAGATTGATTTGTGAGCAGCAGCCATTACCGGCAGCAGAATGTGTTTGCCAGTGTTTCTGCATTTAGTAATTTGTTGGACATGAACTTAATGTTTTTCATTTCCTTGTTATCTAATAAAAGCAATCTGACTAAATTTAAGAATCCAAGTTGAACTTTTGTGGAATCTGTTTCCCCTTGTTGGCTTATAATTCTGTGATTGTAGATTTTTGGTTATCCGGGTGAGCAATAAAGTAGGTCTGTTTTACTAATTATTATTTACAGTTACCAAGATAGTTATTTTCATTGAAAGACATTCTTAAATAAGAGCTCATTATAATAACAATGCTAATTATGGGACTATGATTTTTAACTACATTTCTCATTTATTTATTTATTTATTTATTTATTTATTTATTTATTTTTGAGACAGAGTGTCGCTTTGTTGCCCTGGCTAGAGTGAGTGCCATGGCATCAGCCTAGCTCACAGCAACCTCAGACTCCTGGGCTTACACGATCCTCCTGCCTCAGCCTCCCGGGTAGCTGGGATTACAGGCATGCGCCACCATGCCCGGCTAATTTTTTCTATATATATTTTTAGTTGGCCAGATAATTTCTGTTTATTTTTAGTAGAGACTGGGTCTCGCTCTCACTCAGGCTGGTCTCGAACTCCTGACCTCGAGCGATCCACTCACCTCGGCCTCCCAGAGTGCTAGGATTACAGGCGTGAGCCACCGCGCCTGGCCTACATTTCTCGTTTATAAATATTGAGTTACCGTTAATCTGTTGTAGACAGTAGTTCAGCAATGTGAGGTGCTGAAAAAAGCGTATATAGTAGCTGTATATTTACACTGAAAGTTTGATTGTCAAGATGGAAAATAAATCACTTTATTTAAATAAATACATATATTGCATTTTATATTATCTACTGTATTTCATTTGCATGTGTTTTATATTGTTATAAGGGTGACAACATCATAAAGATGCTTTTCTTGAAAAAAATTTTTATTATAGGGGCCTTATGCATGGCATAACTATCTCTTCTGTGATATTTTATTTAAAATATGCTTATTAGTTGCCTACAGTATGCTGATAATCGTATTCAAAAGTCCTGGTTCCAGTGGAATTTATATAATGAAATGCTATTTCTGGAGGAACTTGGGGAACTGATCCCGTATGTCTATACTTTACACAAAAAATCCTACACAAGGAAGCTTTTTCAATAAGATTTTCTTGTATTTCTTTGGAATCAAGGAAATTCCATCTTAAGAACCACTTTCAGTGATGGTACCCACTGATAGTAAGTAGTAGTATCCGCCCCCACCATGTAAATATTTTCTCAGAAGCAGTTTAATGTTCTCTCAACAGCTGTCTCTTTCAATAAGATATGCACAGTGTGAGTGAATGTGTGTGACCCTTCCTGTCTCAGTGTTTGCAGGGAAACCCAGGAACTTAAGTAGATTTGTAAAAGGAAGAACTAGCACTGGCATGTTTAATCAGGGCCCTCCCCCATTACCCTTTCTAGCCCTCAGTAATATTAATCTCACCTCACTGAAGACATTAACACCAGAGACTTGTACTTACTTGGTGTCAGGTCATGATTTGTTAATCTCTGTGTTTACAGTAGTTAGCATAGTGCTTGGCACACAGTAGGCACTTTGTAGAATTTTTGAAATATGAGAATGATAATGCTTTTAAGCATATAGTATTTTTAAATTTTTTTAATTTTTTATTGACTATATTTATGGTGTATAGCATGATGTTTTGATATACATGTAAATGGTGAAATGATTACTACAGTTAAGCAAATTAGCATATCCAGTCTACTTTCAGCATATTTTCAGTGTATGGAGAGAATATTATTAACTGTAGTCTGCATGCTGTACATTAGATCTCTAGACTTATTCCTCCTACATGACTGCAACTCTGTACTCTTTGACCTATACCGTAGATACTAGATACTAAGCATATAGTATGTTAGATTCTGGTCACCTTTTGATTCATAGAAAAGGAGGGTTTTAGTTAACCCATTTTTTATCTGCTAATTGGAAGCCACAGCTAGCCTATGTTTATTCTCCACAGTAGAAGTGTAAATAGATCCTTATTCATTGTTTTTCTCAGCTGCATTGTTTGGTCTTAGCCTCTTAGGTATTTGAAAAGATGGATTGATGATGGCAAAACAGGTGACGGCTTCAGGCCACAGGGAATGTGTGGTCAAATGAGTTTGGCTTTCTTAATGGTACTGAATCCATATTTATCTGGAGAAAACAGTAGCAGAAAAATAGCTAATTTGGTCAAGGTTTAGAATGAACGTTTTATTGCTGTTCTTTTTGTTTTAGCAATCTTCAAATCAAGCATTGCATCTTTAAAAATGCCAAACACTTATAAGCATTTGGGAGCTATTCTATAAAGACTTGATGACTTTTTAAGTATTAATATATGTAATATCATAAGATATGAGTAAAGTAAAAATGACTTTCTCCCTAAAGTCTTTCTGAAGTGAGGGTCAGACAAAAATATTTATTTGGTCTAGTGTTCTAGGGTAAATTTAATGATAGAACCAGACTGACTATAAAACTTGATTCAGTATAGTGGGGACAAATTGGTTGAAATGGCACTAAAAAACACTGTTATCCTCACAAAGATTGGATGGAAATAAATTTGGCAGAGTTATTAACATATGAATAGTGAATGCCACTTAGGAGGACTTTTAAACAAAATATCATGAATGGTAGTACAAATTTAATTCAGTCAGCTAGGAAAAATACTTTGTGTAAAATACAAACGAACAGTTTATTGTTATGCAAGTTTAAAGGTGACTAGGAAAATACTTCCACTCTTGCAAGGCAGATTTACTCATCTTCCTGTCCCCTTGTTTGGAGCTTTTCACTTAATAGATATTTTATAATTTTTTTCTGGATGAACTTAACTCTTGCCTGAACAGTTGAAAACATTTGCAAGTCATAACATAGTATAATTGACTATTTTTTATCTTTAAAAGTAAACAATAGTCATTGAAAATTTGTTGGAGAAATTCACTTAACTCTTGATTGAGCATCTACTAGGGGTCAAATACTAACTAGGAAATTAACGAAGATATTTTTGAATGACAAAATAAAGTTATTCATGAAGAATTCTAACTGGATTTGTGTGATTTTCTTGCTTATAACAAAAAGTACAAGTTTCTGTTTACATAGATTTTTTTGGATAAAATTACCTTTTCTTTTTAATGAAACTTCTATTCCTATAGACCATGTTTTAGTAGATTTTTGAAATGAAGTAAAATGTTCTCATTGTTCTTTTTTCTAAATAATGTTTCTTTTTTCTCTCCTTTTTATTTTTGAGTAAGCAATAAAGTTTTTCTGAAGGTTACTAGAAGATAACAAGTAGCAATATAATGTTTGTCTGACGAATCTGAGCCAAGGTGACTATTTGGCTCTAATGGAGGATGACAACGACGGATTTAAGAAATCATCCCCTGTATTGTCTCCGGCACAAAAACCTTCCGCCTGCATCTTTCAGCTTGTATCACCACTTCTAAAGGATCCATGGGCAAACTGCTGAATTTTTATTAATCAGCTTAACTTAATGAGATGAAAAGACCTTTTCAAAAGAATGGAGAAGGGAGAGGCAGATACTGAGAGCTACTCTGATTCTTTTCCATGAAAAAAAACCCCAAAACATTTTCTTACCTGATTTTTTTAGGGAAGACATTCAGTTGTTTCCAGGTAATTCATCTGGCTAGTCTTTCTGATTTTCACATACTGTAGACTTTCTCTAGCCATGTGCTGCCTTTATTATTATTTTTTTAAAGAAAGTAGACAGCTATAAAGGAGAATTAATGAGAGTTGAGGGGGGAAATACCTTTGGGAACGGAGGCAGGAAAGCTTAAGCTGATAAAACATGACTCTTTTTTGATGGGGCTCTGTTTGGATAACTTGCCCTTGTCTAAATTCTTCTCTCTTCCCGTCCTTCCCGTCACCCCCTTTCCACTCCCCCTCTCTCATCAAGCCTACTTCATAAACGGTAGCAGCTGGAGATCTTTTAGTGGCATTCAGGGATTACTTCCCGTCGGGGTTTTAATAAGCCATGATGCTTGACACAGAGTGAAGGCGCTTCTGGAGACAATCACTGTTCAGGCTGGGATCTTGGACCTTTTGGAGGCCCAGATGTTTGGGTCGAGGCTGCACCCCAGGGTGCACTGTGCATGGCCAGTCACTGAAGCAGGGAGCCCCTGGGCCTGAAGGGCTGACCAGAAAGCAGTCGATAGAGGAACGGATCTCTGCGTATTGAGCAGAGGGGGCTTCCTATTATTTCTCAGCCCACTTGACTCAGCCTCCCTTAAATGGCTGGATATGAATCTTATGACCAGCCAGAATTGCTGCCACTGAAGTCATACGTCCAGTGCTTATCAGAAGCCCCGTGGTAGAGACTAGAGACCCCCCCTCCCTACAGTGGGGACACTAACATGGCAAGGTGCTATCTTCATTTGTTGGATGTACCGAGGTGTTATTTAAAGGACTAAGCCTATTGGAAGTCACGTGCTGCACGATCATCAATGTTAGAAGAGAAATGTGTTGCCTCCTAATTATTTTGAAGGCCCCCTAATAGTTTGTGTAATATTACCTAGTAATAAGATGTTTTGCTATATGTATACATTGTAGAATGGCTAAATTAAGCTGTTTAACATATTATGCATTACTTCACATACATTTTTGTGGTAAGCACCCCTAAAATACACTTTCTTGGCCATTTTCAAGTATGCAGTATGTTATTAACTATAGTCACCGTGAGGTACAATAGGTCTCTTGAACTTATTCATCCTGTCTGAAACTTTGTATCCTTGGACCAACATCTCCTTAATTCCCCCCACCTCCGGCCAACCTTTTTAACACAAGTGGGTAAATTGTCTCATTTGGTAGATTTCTGGACACAGGAAATAAGATTAATTATGGCTTTACTAAATCCTTGATGATGGTGATAGAAGGTGCCTCTCAAAATGCCATCTGTTTGGGCCAGGCCTGCTCTGCCTTGTCTCCACTTAATCCAGTTCGTGGCTTTTAGATCGTGTCCTCTGACAGTTTCAACTGGGGAAACGAGAGTGTGGGCAGTTTCAGGCGGTCATTGGGTTGAGCCTGGGCTCACTGTGAAGCTGGAATATTAGGAAACAGCTGTTCTTTGTCTGGGTGGACAGTCATTGATTTTTAAATACTTGGGCCTCCTGATGGCATAAAAACCCATTTGTGCCTCTTTAGATTAAGGTTAATTTTTGTGGTAGTGAGTGCAGATGCAGTGAACAGATGCTGCACACTTGCTTTGGCTTTTATACTCACTCTTTATATTTCAAAATGAAATTTAATTAAAAATTAAATGCATCATTAGGTCATAACAAGAAAAGAAAATTCCTTAAATAGAATGTATTGCATCAAATAAAATCATATTCCTAATAAACCTTGGGAGTTGATGTATTAATAAAGTTCGTAGGTAACAGTGAACTCTCCACCATTGACTAGGTTTTTCTTTCTCCATAGTTCACAGCCTATCATGCTCTTGTCCGAATAGTGGTTTCCTGAAACCATAGTAACCTTAATCAAGCAATTATAAGAATTGGAAATTGATGGCTATTCATTTTTTCCAACACAAAGAAAATCATTGTTTTCAATGCATGTATGAGCTTGAATTTATTTATATGTACATTTTATTTATTTATATAGAAATAGGCGTGTATACCAGGTTGCTAAAATTCAAACTCAGAAATGTAAGAGAAGCGACCTGGTGTGGCATGCTCATGTATGCCTACCAGCACCCCAGGCCCTCCGCTTCTGGGGAAGAAGAGACACCCAGGTTGTCTATCTGGGCAGTTTGTGATTGACCTTGCATATGGCAGCATTCTCATTTGTCTTCCAAAGTATCTGCATAGTGGTTACTTCTGTGGTTAGGAAATCATTTGTAGCTTAGAGTTGTAATGCTGCGAGACAGTCCGCTCACCTGCAGATAATGTTTCATTAGCCTCTTCCAAATTGACAGGGCTGGCTGCTTCCATGTATTCCTCTGGTGAAGCTGAATGATCGCTCTGTTTGTTTTCTACTTGCTCGTTACCAGTCACTTTCAGTAAGGATTCTCCCCTCAGGCCTTATTAAAGTAACCAGATAAACAAACTCTGCTTCCAAATCAGAAAGATGAAAGATGGGACTTGATATCACTAAATCACATTGGTTTGATTATTATTGTGAACTTCTTTTCACTATAGAAGTAGCATCATATTACAAAAACATTTGCAAGTAATTTTACAACTCATGTTGGCATGTTTCCATTTGAGCTTTTCTCATACGCTTGGCTATTAATTAATTGGTGGAGTCTAGTCTTTTTTTCTGTTAATGTGGTAGAATAAGTATTTTTCTTATATTGCTGGAAGCAGGCTGTATAATACTGAAAACTGTCCTTGTCAATGACTACGTACATTATCATCAAGAAAATTAACCGTCACTTACTTAACCTATACTTTTCCATCCTGTTCCTTGGCACTTTAGTTGAATGAGAAACCACCTTCCTCGAAAGTTTCTGTTACCCAGTATGTTTGGGAAATACCAGGTTAAAGAAATAGCATTAAGTTTGAGCCTCTCAGTGCCTTTAACGTATGACTGAACACTGACAGGCCAAGCTGGAGAAATGTAGTTATATAAGGCATATCCCAAACCTCCTGATGATGTTAAAACACTGACTTAATATTTTATACTATTAGACACTTATGTTGTTTTCAGTGTTTCATAACATATGTGACACATAAGTAACATTTTTTTTTTTTTTTGCTTAAAGCTTCCCTCATCTGATATATCTCTAGGTTAGAGTAGTAGGATTGTGGGGTCAAACAGTATTAACATTGCATAATTCTTGGTAATACTGTCATATTGCTTTATAGTTTCATTATACTCTTACTAGCACTGTTTTTTTTTGTTTTTTTTTTTTGACTGAGGCTAGCTCTGTCACCCCGGATAGAGTGCAGTGGCATCATCATAGCTCACTGTAACCTCAAACTCCTGAATTCAAGCAATCCCATTGCCTCAGTCTCCCTAGTAGCTGGGACTACAGGCACGCACGTACCACCAAGTTTGGCTAATTGTTTCTATTTTTGGTAGAGACGGGATCTCCCTCTTGCTCAGGCTGGGTATTTTTGTTTAAGGCTCTCATTTAATAAACAAAAAAGAGGCATTGTTTTAATACACATTTCTTTGATAATAAGTGAAATGAGATGCTTGTTTGTTTATTTGTTCACTGTTTATAAATATACTAATAATTGGTAAAGATTGCTCTTATTAACCTGTGCCATTAGGAAAAAAAAATGCTGCCACTGGCTGCCACTCTGCTGAGTTGGAAATTGTGCTAAGTGCTTAGTACATTTGCTTCTACAATTACCACATGTGTCTTTTTTCCTGTTTTCTTAATTTTTTCATCATTCATTTTTAATTGACAAAAATTTATATATATTTATGGTATACAACATGATTTGATATATTTATACATTGTGGAATGGCTAAATCAAGCTATTTAACATATGTATTACCTCATATATTTATTTTTTTGTGGTGAGAATGCTTAAAATCTACTCTGTTACTAATTTTCGAGTACAGTCGTCTCTTCATATCCATGTAGGATTGGTTCCAGAACTCGAGAGGATACCAAAAATTCTCAGATGCTCAAATTCCTTATATAAAATGGTGTAATAATTGCATATACCTATGTCCATCTTCCCACATACTTTAAATCATTCCTAAATTACTTATAATACCCAATACAGTGTAAATTCTATATATATCGTTGTTATACTGTATTTTAAATTTTGTATTTTTTTATAGTTCTATTTTTTTATTGTTTTTTGAATATTTTCAATCCATGGCCCATTGAATTTGTGGATGTGGAGAGATGAATTTGTGCATGTGGAGGGGTGTGGATATATCATGGTATACATTGTATTGTTACTAACTTTTCTCTGTAGTCACTACGATATGCAATATATTTCTTGAACTAACTGAAATTTTGTGTTCTTTGGTACCGCTCCACTCCCCCCACACCCCCAGCCTTTGGAAACCACCATTTTACCCTCTGTTCCTGTGAGTTCTATTTTTTTACACTCTACATATAAGTGAGAAACATGCAGTATTGTGCATATCTTTGATAAAGATCTCTTGTGTGGGTTGGAAAGCAAGAACCCTTCAAGGTGGTTTTATGATTAAAAGTAGTTGAAAAGCAAAAGTGACCTAAAAAATGTAAACTATTAGCTTAGTTTTTTTCTCTCTGTAGGGGAAAATTTTTAAATTTTCTCATTTAAATTTTAAACCGATTATAGAAATACACATACATACGTACTTCTGTTTGGAAGATTTTCCACTAAAAATAACTTGTTCTTCATCTATATATTTTTAAAATTCAATAGCTCATACTTGAAAAGCAAAAAATAAAAATGTCTTGTTGTGAGTATTTGGTCTTGAACCTTCCTAATAATATGCTTTCTTTCTCTGAAGCATTATTCATCTCCTGTTAGCATCCTCCCATGAATTGAGAGTTAGGTTTGTGATTTTCTTGACAGATGCTGGAAGCAGGCTGGAGTCACAGGACTTCTCTTGTCATTCTGAATATTATAGATTGAAAAGACTTATTTTATCCAAAAAAAACCTTTTTAGGGGGTGAATGAAAGATTGGAAAGGATATGGCCACAAGCTTGTATTTTCTGGACTTTTGATTCCCCTTAAAAGATCTTAAAGATCTTATTTTTTGGTTATCGCTTATCGAGAAGAAAGTGACCAATAATGAACTCATTTACTGTTGTTGGCTTTATGGAAGAAATTTAAGCCTCCCACATAAAATTTAGGGGTAGAATCTTTGCTGAGTTCAGCATGTAGGTATTTGTCGTGGTCATTACTGGCCTGAGTAAAATAAAATAAACAAAAAGCCGGCAAATTTTAGAAAGATTTATGGTAGGATGTTCTTATAAAACCAGAAAGTTTAAAATCTGGTTGATTTAAACCAGAAATGCTTGCTTTGCTCTCAAATATTTATAAAATGCTAAATACTTTTCATGCTCTTTTCTGATGGCTTACAGATTATTACCCTGTATCATCATGCCACTCCCAAGTGGGAACCTATAACCTTCACAGCTGCTTATTAGGGAACTATGCTTGCCCATGTTTCACTCTTTCCCATTTAAAGAGTCTTCATGGGGTTTAGCTCTGATAGAGGAAGTGTTGTTATTATGCAAGATACGTGGTTTATGCGATCCATATTCAAGAACATGATCTGATCTTCTTGAGGAAAAATTGGATAAGATATCCCAAGTTATTTTAGCTGTAATAAATAATGTAATGGGGTATGGCAACTCTTCTGGAAACAAATACCTTAAAGTAAACAGATAAATCAAATAAAGCCTTTATTTTGGATATTCTGTTTCATTACTCGCTTCAGGGTATCCAGAAGAAACTTACATGTTATTTGGTTAAAATTTGTCATGGCTTTTGAAGTTTCTCACTGTTTTAGATTATTAATCTGTAAAGGAAGAGATAAAGCATTTTCCTGTGTTGAATTTGAACCTACTTTGTGCTTTGGGCTCCCTGAAATATTAAATTCTGTTTGCCATCTTTGCAGGCAAGCTGGGCAGGAAAACTTTTGCACCCACATGTGGTGGGGTAGGTGGGGGTTTGAAGTTAAGGATTTATTTTTTCCTCATTTAAGAGGGTATTGTTTATGCGGAATATGCTTTGAGAGAGCCTTAGGAGTCACAAATATATTTGCAAAACATATGTACACGCCTGCTCACACGCATGCACTTATTACTAGCATTAGTTAAGAACTTTAGACAGCTTTTGTCTGAAACCATGATTTCAGCATCAGTTATAGCATACAGAGTGTCTAATGTGATAGCCTAAGTGACACATTTAAACAAAAAAAGTTAAAGTCATAAAAAGGGTAAGAAAGAAGAGGATGGTATTTTAAGCATTGATGCCTTTAATAATATTTTCAACCAGTGTCCCTGAGGTTTAATTGTCCCTGAGAAATTTTATTTCTTCACATCTGGGCATAACTAGCATGACCTTGCTGAGTGTTGGCTCACTCTGGAGACCATCCATCCTAAGGATGAATGCTTTTACTAACCTGGACTTCACTGTCAGTGTGTCTGCACAGCACTGAATTGATACATCTCCATTTCTTAATGAGGAGTTTGGTCTTAAATGTAGTGAACCCTCTCACTGTGAGGCTGTCTGTTACCTAAGGCTCAAAATCTATCATAATTACCATTTCTCTTAAACACCCATCATTAAGGAGTGCACAAAACGCTTGCCTTAAAAGGATAGTTTCATGGAGATTGCTTCTTGGGTATGTGTCAGCACAAAATGAAATCCCTGGGGTTAAGGAAAAAGAAGCACTTACACACTGAAAAGTGGGGAAAAATCTACAGATTCAAATACTGCTGGCTAAAAGGCAGCTAATGGGTTGCATGTTGGTGTAACCACAGAGGCAGCCAACTCTGTGCCCTGCTGAATTGTCGGGGGAAGATTTGTTTCATTGGTAGTGGGTTGACATTGAAAAGCAGGAACCCATTGAGTGAGATAAGTAGCTTGTTTTGCCTAGACAAGATATAATATACATCTAACTTTGGGCTAAAAATTAAAAGGAGTTGGCTCAAAGCGAAAAATAAAATAAAAGCAGTCATACGTTAAAATAAAAACCCTGCATCATGATTTATTGACTTTGGCCATATCAATTTGCTAAATCATATGGATGCGATTTAAGAAGAATGTTATTTTAAGAAGCTTTGCTCCCCTTTAATTTGACATGACTAAACCTGAAGCCTTCTGGAAACCACAGTTCAAAATGGTTTTTCCCCCTAGAGTTTTCATCAATTTGCATTTAGAAATGTAATATTAGCTCTCATGTAGACTAAGGATTAATTTCGGAATATTTCTTGATAATGGAAGCCTCATTCCAAAAGTGAAGTTTAATATCATTTGATGTAAATTAAATTCTGTTCTTTTGAATATCATATATTTTAAGATCAGTTTTAGATTTATCAACATCTCTACTGGTATCTAGTTTTATTTTTTCCCCTTTCACTCTTGTGTAGACTATTGAGATTGTTCTACTTTTTTTAAGCATTAGAAATGTTGCAGTATACCTTGGAAGTTATCTTCATAATGGAGATCAGTAGATCTGAGACAGTTATCTGAATTTTTCCAGTTTTAAATACTGTCTTTTTTCTGGTTTGAGTGTACACTATTAAAGACCCAGTTTAAAATTTAGTTTGTCTGTGTGAGTGAAGAACAACATCCTTCTGGCGTTCAATACTTGTCAGTGTTACTGGGTTTTGAACTTCCCAAGGCATTACTGGGAGGATACTTGTTTTCTTGGCAGTTTTTGAACATATGAAAGTTTGTTCTTTGTTGTGAATTTTCAAATCACAGTTTTAAAAATAGGATACAATAAAGAGACTTGAAGAGTGTCTGAATTACAGTTGAGAGATGGTGAGACATCATTTAAGAGGGGATTAGACTAGTCGTCTCTACCATAGCTATAATGCCCTGACAGCTCCCAATTGTAATTTATAATATCATTAAACGAATATATATACTGTGTGGTCAAAAGCTCCCCAAGTTTGAATTTTGTTAAAATGTGAATAACTTTATATGAAACAGTGTGTCTTTTCTGTTCAAATCTCTGTATATGGAATTATTTACTTTTTTTCTGGAAGATAGAAGATGCCACCTACTGCTAAAATATTGTTCCTTGCACTTCCTAGGCCGGATCTAAGGCCAAAAATAAAAAGGGAGGGAAGAAAAGGAAGGAAAGAAGGAAGGGAAAAGTTCTTTAGGATCTGTGGCCTTTGTCATTCTTAGCCAATTTTTGCAAGTGTGACTACGTTTGTGAGCAGTTTATTCACCTTGCCCCTTTCCTCCCTGTGGGCAGTGAGCAGGAAGTTCATGGGTAAATGTGCTCTCTGCTTGCCCACACGTTGGTCATTCTGGTACCTTCGGACCTTCAAGGCGCATCATATTCTCCTGGCCTCCTACCATTGGTAAAAAGAACATGGCACGCAGGTGTTTAAATTATTTATCATCATAATTGGCCTTTATGTTACACTGCCTGGCCGAGCCCCTGTTATTCTAGTGCATAATTGATGATGCTCAGAAGTGGAAAAGTTAGAAAAGCGGAAGTAATGTGACGCAGCAGTGCCGGGAGGCGGCGGGGCCCCACCGCCGGGGACAGCGCGGGAGAGGGGCGGCTGCGCGCCTCACAAGGGTCGGGGCTTATTTGGCATCTTGTCAGGAGATTTTCCCCGTCTTACTCTGTGCAGAACGGGACAGAAAAGGTGGAAAGAGTCAGCACATCAGATTTTTGCAGCCTAATTGCAAGTCTGATCCTGGCTCTTGAGTAGAACTGGCTGGTGTACATGTAATTCCTCGTGAAAAACATGCATATAGTTTTTGTAGAACAGTTCACTTCGGGAAAGGACCATGAGTCTTGGCCGGACTGGTAGTAAGAGTAACAAATAACTCACAAATAATGAAAGCAGGAAGAAATTTTTAAAAAGCAGAGTGTACTTTAAAACATGAGCTCAATTTAGACTATTGAAAAACTTCCCTCTTGTTACACATCTGTGCACCATTTATTGGAAAGCAAGAAGTGAAAATATTCTACATTGTACACAAAAGTGCACCTTTAATGAGAACGAGTTTAGTGCAGATTAAAGACATAGGAAGAAAAGTAAATACTGAATTACACGGTGAATTCTAAAATGTAATCTTGGCCAGGCTATTTTGAAAGGATAAATTTTTAGGGTACATGAGTAGATTAGGGAAATATTTTCAAAGAACATCCTAAGCAGCCATAATGGACATCTATGATGGATTAAAAAGTTTGATTTGCACATTATTATTTCTGTCCTAGGAGAGTGTTTGCTTGAGATGCATCCTCTAAATTTTCTTTTATAAGCTTGCTAAGAAAAAGGCAAAAGATTGGAGAAAACAGCATGGTCTCTGGGTCAAATTTGGTGAGATTTTGTGTATATTTGAAGGGAAAGAAAGGTTGTGGGGGACTTAGTTCATTATGAAAGCTTGTTCTTGAACTGGAGTAATAAAGATGAAGAGAGAAGAACAAAGATGATGGGGAAAGGATGCTGGAGAGGAAAATAAACAAGAAAGTAGAGAATAGTGTGAAAAAAAGAGAAAAAAATAAATAGTTGACAAGGTGGGGGATTGGAGGTATAGTGAAGAGAACTGTGAAAGATCTAATATTTGCTAGTTTTATAATCTACTGTTATCCATGCTTTTCCCTGGTGGAATTTCACCAAAGTGTTATAATTTTTTTTTTTTGTCTATTCTTGTAATTATGTCAAGGTTTATTGTGGAAGGGTGCAATGTACACATAAGTGAAATATGTTAGAAGAGAGAAAAAGGGGGACCAGAGAAGGAAGCAGTAGAGAGCAAGCGAGAAAAGAAAAGGAGAAAGGAAGAACAGAGTGAAACAGCAGTGGGGTAGAGGAGGACAAGCCACTGAAAAGTGAAAAAGAAAAGGAGCGGGGAGAGGAGAAGTAGGAGAGAGAAAAGGGAGAGATGAGAAGGCATTATAGAAGCAGCTGTTTCTAAAATGCAGTCCCTTCTGTCAACCCGCCGCATCTATCTTGCAAGGATCTCCTGGTGGTGGTGGTGGGAGGGTGTGGGGGCATTTTTGTGGGAGGCTGGATGACTTGTATCCTTTAGAAATCAGCACCTATCCTGTGATGCACTAGTGAAGAAATTTGGCTTAAAACCTAAGATATTTCAAATAATTACAAAACATACAAATACATGTATTAATAGTTTGTGAAAGCAGACTCCCAACTAAAGCCTTGATAAGCTATTTTGATAACTTTATTTTCCTCTTCTATTTGCTTTCTAGCAGAAAATTAATACTTTGTGTCAATACTTTTTTAATTAAAAGTGGTCAGAATATTTCATACTGTAGAGATAATTTAAGCAGGTTTAAATACATATTTATATTTTACTTTTCATGAGGAAAATAGACATATCTACATCTCCAAGTTGTACTTCATTTATATTTTAAGAAGTATGTACACAATTAATGTTTGGAGTGCAATTACTTATTTCATCAGTGTTCTATGGGAAGTATTGTTCTTTTATTTTCATAAAAGAATAATTTTCATAAAAACAATAATTTTTTTTGGTGTCCAGAAGAACTATGTTTGCTATGTGAGTGTCTGTAAGTATACTCTTAGTTTTACCATGTGCAAAATTTATATATTATATGTGTGTGTTTATATGTATAAATAGGTATATACATACATATGTGTGTATAAACAGTCTGCATATATGGAGAGGGTAGAGCATACATATGTATTTTTTTCAGTCGGGTGCAACATAATGTGATGGTGGTCTCATAAGATTATACCGGAGCTGGAAAATTCCTATCACCTTGTATTTACTTTTTAGCATTATTTTGAGTGTATTCTGTGACTAATAAAAAAAGTTGACTGTGAAACAACCTCAGGCAGGTCCTTCAGGAGGTATTCCAGAAGGAGGCATTGTTAGCATAGGAGATGACAGCTCTGTGTGCTATTGCCCCCAAAGACCTTTCAGTGGGAAAAGATGTGGAGTTGGAAGAGAGTGATATTGACAATTCTGACTCTGTAGGCCTAGACTAATGTGCATGTTTTTTCTAATTTTCAGTAGAAAAGCTTAAAAAGTAAAAAACTTAAAACAGCAAAAAGCTTATAGAATAAGGATATAAAGAAAATATATTGTGCATTTGTACAGTGTGTTTGTGTTTCAAGCTAAGCGGTATTACAAAAGAGTCAAAAAGTCAGAAAAGGTCAGGCGCAGTGGCTCACGCCTGTAATCCTAGCACTCTAGGAGGCCAAGGCGGGAGGACTGCTTGAACTCAGGAGTTTGAGACCAGCCTGAGCAAGAGTGAGACCCCCATCTCTACTAAAAATAGAAAAATTAGCTGGGCATCGTGGTGTGTGCCTATAGTCCCAGCTATTTGGGAGGGAGGCTGAGGCAGGAGGATCCCTTGAGCCCAGGAGGTTGAGGTTGCAGTGAGCTACAATGGTGCTACTGTACTCTACCCAGGGCGACAGAGTGAGACTATCTCAAAAAAAAAAGTTAAAAAAATTAAAAAGTTTTTAAAGTACACAGTCACAGTAAGCTAAGGTTAATTTCTTATTGAAGAAAGAAATTTGTTTTATATATGTAGTGTAGTCTAAGTGTACAGTGTTTATAAAGTCTACAGTAGTGTACAGTAATGTCCTAGGCCTTCACATTCACTCACCACTCACTCACTGACTCACTGAGACCAACTTCTAGTCATGCAAGCTCCATTCATGGTAAGTGCTACATATAGGTGTTTAGATACACAAATACTGACCATTGTGTTATAATTACTGACGGTATTCAGAGCAGTAACATGCTGTACCAGTTTGTAGCCTAGAAGCAATAGGCTATACGATCTAGGTTTGGATAAGTATGCTCATGATTTTCACATGATGAAATCACCTAACGAATTTCTCAGAACATATCCCCATTGTTAAGTGATGCATGACTGTATATTAAATAGACTTTATTTTTTACAGTGTTTTTAGGTTCACAGCAAAATTGAACAGAAGGTACAGACATTTCCCGTATACCCCCTACTGCCACACATACATAGTCTCTCCCATCATCAACAGTCTCCACCAGAGTGATATATTTATTACAGTTGGGGAACCTACATTGATAGATTATCACCCAAAGTCCATAGTTCACATTAGGGTTCACTCTTGGTGTTATACATTGTGTGAGTTTGGGCAAAGATATAAGGCTATGTATCCACTATTATAGTATCACACAGAATAATTTCATTGCCCTAAAAATTCTGTGTATATGTATATGGAAGGGACAGAGCTTAATGTATTTTTAAAATATAGTTTTATGTTTTTCTCCTTAGCTTATTGCTTTAGATGCAGAGTATTCAGAATTATTTACTAATCATTTACTAGTATTTAAAATAACTTTAAGTTGACTTTGCTAAATATTGCAATTTTGTTGAGTGTAGACTGACACTTAAAAGTTTAGTTAAGATAATAGGTAATACATACATGTAGTAATTTTTAAACAGTACAAAGCAGTTCAGAGGGTATAGAATGAAAACGTGTCCTTCCTTTCTACCCCTGTTCCTTTCACTAGAGACAAATAAATGAGACTTTAAGAAAATGACTTAGGATGCCAAAAAAATCCCTGCAATCTCAGATACCATGCTAGCCCTTTCCTAGTTATTGTCTGTATATGCAGAAAATACAGTAATTATATGAGATAGCTCGTCTGTCCTTCCTTCCTCACAACCTTCTTACATGATTTGTTTTTAGTTTTGTAATAATAATCAGAAGTGATGTTGTTATCTTTCCCAGACCTCAAAAATACTACCTTCCTTTGTCCTAAATAAGGCCTTCTCTTCTCACAGACCTCAAAAAACCAAGGGACAGCTTGAATGGGACTCACATCCATTTCATTTTGGCTTCATATTTCATCCTTGAGTTACATTGTAATTTTGTTTTCAGTTGCCATTACTCATTGTCAATGTAATATTTAGTATTTATCAAAGGTTGTCTGGGTACAATATGCTGTGGCATTTTTAATAATGTATAGATTAGCTGCTTTTCCAGACTGTGTCTAGCTTGTTGTCCAAGTAGGAAACAAACAAAAACCACTTTCAGTATACTATATACCTGGTGGTAAATTTTCATAATGAATGGCTGGGGGAAAGTGGAGCAAGAGGTACTCAGTTTATGCAAAATATTTATTCTAGGTACCTTGTGTTTTGAGTTTCATTTTATATGCTAATACATTTTTAAGACTATGTCTAACATGAACTGTCTAAAGTGCTACAGTATGTATAACTTAATAAGCCTATTACTTTATTTTTAAAATTAAAGTTCTCTAGGTGCTGGTAATATGCAGCATTTGATTCATATGAGACTTCTTAAGAATCATCATGACATAACTGGCTTATTTTAGAATTTAGAACATAAACTTTAGAAGCAATTATTGCCACTTACGAGGGATGTAGTCTTAGGCAAGTTCTTTAACTTTTTGGTGTATCGTTTTTCCTATCTATAAAATAGGGATGATAATAGTACCTACCTCACAGTGTTATTTTAGGGATGACATTGAGTTAATATACATGAAGTGCTTAGTTCTGTGCATGGCACATAGTAAGAAATTAATAAGCATTAATTTTTATTATTTGAATGATAGATTACTGTAGATCTAGCCCAGTTAATCTTGATGCTTTATTTTAATTCATTCTCACTGAGTAATGACATATATTTTGAAACTGAGTATCATATAGCTCTGATAGTGAAAATAAATGTATTTCATAATTGACAGTGAGCAGTGCTAATGAATAGGACTTATTCTCTTCCAGTAAAAACAAATGTTTACAGCTTGTGTAAACACCATTGTGGTAATTGAAATTGAAATTCATCATAATACAAAATACATGATTCAATAAATTAAATCTATATAAATGTATTTACAGCTGAGAATTGGTGCCTTATGACACAGAAACAATGGCTTAATGCTCTTTAACTGTTACTGTATTCTCATCTTAAATAGTATCCTCTGTTATTTTGGGTGTGTGTGGGTAAATGACCAGGCACTATTTCACTAAGCTTTGGCTTGCATTCTGTTGAGGAAGACTGTAGCTCCAATACAGGCATTTGCATGCTAAATGCTCCCTGGGTAACAATTCCTCAGGTGATAAAGTGGCTAATAACATTTATTATTACATCTGTGTGGAGAAAATGCATGTTTCATCCCCATTTGTTGGGAAGAGGAGAGTTGAGAGCTCGAATCAATTCATCCAGGTACTTTAGTAGCCCTCTTTAGTGATAGTTTCTTATTAATTTCACCAAAGTTAACCAACAGAAAAAATGAAAAATGGAAATAAATCACTCAAATATTATGACAAGAAGATTGAAAAGGTGGCACACATCTGTTTTCTAATAGAAAAAAAGCAACAGTTAATGAAGGAATCATTATAGCATATTTGAGGATGCCATACAAAATCTTATATTGACCACAAAGAGCCATCTCAGCACTGTTTATAAATGAGGACAACCTGAGCATTAGTTCCACAGCTGCGGACTGGGGAGGCAGGAGGAATGGTCTGGGAATGGTCTGGGGGTCGGTCTCTTCTTCGTAGCTCTGGGCTCTGCCAACTGTGATTGTTAAGGAAATGCTGGTAAGAAATGTTTTTCTCGAAAAGTTAACAATCAAATCCAATTCTAATCTAAGTATACTGAAAGTAATGCTGAAATAGTCTGAGTTTAATAAATGTGTTCTTTGAGGCTGTTAATTACAGAGAGAAGTTTTATCAGGGCAAAGCACCCAACATGGGCTCTAGGTCCAACGAGGCTTATGTCCATAGCAGAGATTAGCAAATTTGTAGAAAATATACTGTGTACTCTGTTGTTTTCTAGGATAATGACTTGTGAATTTTAAATTGGTGGTTCTGCTTTTACTAAAGTTATTAACCACCATTTGTACACAACAACACCTTTTAATTGGACTAGGGCTTCTATTTCATTCCAGGACCTAGGTGCAGCCAAAGCTTAGTTATAATAAATAACACTGCTAATCATTTCATGAGCTCTTACTTCAGTGAGTGATCGTCTTTTGTCATGATAGACCTGAAAACAGTTTTGTGATGCATGAATTTATCAGTTGTCTTTAGCTAGCAAAGAAATTGGCTTTCATTGTGTCTGTAGACATAGTATTGAGATATTCCTTGAGCCTGTACTTAGTCTGCTATATTGTAATTTAAGAAAACTAACTTAACTATGTACAACTAAATTGTACATTTCATTAAAATTTGAAATTCATGGTAACAAGACAGGGACTTCTGAGTTATAATCAATAGGGCTAATTTAATTTAGGGGTAGCTGAGGAGAAAGACGAAAATCAAGTACTGTAGTTTGAATTATGGAAAGTGTCAGATTTAATTTCACAATTGGTTCTGGTGTGTTTGGGGATTTAGAATAATTTTATACCTTAACATTCAATCTTTATTTTACAGTGAATAAGCTAATTTTAGATGACTGCTCAACCTGTGTCTGCTTGCTATTATGGAATAATTAGCTTTGGAATAATCTGGTATAGCAATAATCTTAACAGCAATTAATAAGGAATTAGAATCATAATTTTAAATGTGAATAAATTGCCTCAAATTATAACATGTTATGTAGTTTATATAAATTGATATTAATGATGGGGAAAGAATCGAGGCACGCTGCTGCTGATTTCTTTCACTTGTCTTGGTTCTGCTTTGTGCATATATGTTGGAAGAAATGGGTTGTGAATTTAATAATCGTGTTAACTGATTGGTGGTTGCTAAATACAGAAATGTGTGTGAGACAATCTCAAAACACCTCACCTGTCAAAGCAGATCGTATACCAGCAAGCCACTTAAAGTGAAAACAGCCAACTGGAATTTATTCAATTGAGTCAACCAATGGCCATTCAGGGATAATTTTTTTTTTAAAGCTTCCTTCTTGAGTAGAATTTTAAAAATTAGTTGCTTCAGCAAAAGTTTAGAAGTTATTTTTGTGAGCATTTTCCTTCTCTGAATTGGAGCATCTCTCAGCCATATTCAGATGTTCACATATTTGAGTTGTGGGAGGGCCAGCATCGTGCAGCTAGATAAAAGCACAGAAAGCTTATGGGAACATTAAAATTAACCCCATAAAAGTCACTGAGATTATTTTTAATAGTTTGGGTGCAACTATATTAAGTATTTGGCGAGTGAATGTTTATGTATAAAATATACTCTTTGTGAAAACTGTATTTTTCCCCTTAAATAATGTTGTTCAGAAAGGAAGTTTTAAAGGTAAACAACTAACCTCACATATAGCAGACACTAATTTTGTTGGGACTATTATGTATGTCGTTACTTATGCATAAAAACGCGCTAAAGTGAATTTGTGGAGGTTGTTTGTGACGTTAGTGGGTTCATTTTCAAAATGGCTGCTCTGTTGAGGTGAAGTTCATCCCGTAACTTTACTTTTATGCAGGAAAACCATTTCTGCTGCAGGTATTCACCATCAAGTTGTTGAAGTTTATAGAGAGACTTTTTTAGTAACAAAGCAGTAAAAGTGATATGTGGAATTTGGCAGAGCCATACAGACACCTCTGCTGGATCACATGTTGAAAGAGAGGAGGAAAACCAAACAAGTGATATACTTTATAGCAAAAATTGTGCTATTAGCATAATTACTGTGTTATGCTTAATACACTGATAGTTCTTTTGAATTCTATTAAGTTTGCAGTCATATAGTGAAAGAATGAAAATGAAGAAAGTTGCACGATGTTCCTCAATGTCTGGTTGGATTGTTTGAAAGAAATCATATGAAGGGCATTTTTTATGCAGGTGGGAATGCTAAACTTTTGACCATTGACTTTTGTCATTATAACATAGTCTGTGGGTCATTTTTGCCTTCACATTAACATTCCCTGTTAATTACAGCATTGATTGGTGTTTTAATTTTACTTCTAAAGGTAGGATGAATGCCTTTACAAAATTTGGGTAAAATCCATTTATATTTGATAAAGATCTGTTATAGGCCTTAACTCTTTACATATTTCTGGAGCAAATGAAATTCCATTTTAAGAATGAAGTAGATGACTCTCCCACTCTTGTACTGGAAAAAAAAATTCTACATTTTTTGATTTCATTTTACTGATGAATGGAATTTAGGGGGCAACTTGAGTTAGAAACAATATAACCCTGTTTTGAAATGAATTTTTAAAATCCTCTAAGACTTTACCACAAAACTTCTTTCTTGTCATTTTTAGGTGACTAGAGAAAGAATTAGCACATCCTTAGGATCATAAAAGATTTTTTTGCCTTTGTGATTTATAGTATTGGCAAAGCAATGAAGTAGTTTTTAAATTTTTTTTTTTTTTGTAACTGACTGTCCCCCTCCCCTTTTACAAAATGTTTTTGGAAGTAATAAGGCAAAATTACAAACAATAAATTATTGTAATGGTGGCTGTTCACCAGCCTGCCCACCCATTCATGCTGCACAGTCCTTCATGGAAAGTTATGTTTAATGTCACTTAATGAGTCCTTAGCACTGGTGTGCTCTCAGACACTTTGATGGGCTGTTAAATTTACAGATGTTCAAGGGCTGTAAATTAATCATTCAACATCACGAAAGAAAGTTTTTCTATGGATTTCACATGATTTAATTTAAACTTCTAAACATAGAACCTGAAAATAGGTGAGGATTTGATGCTTCTGCTCACATTCTGGAATTTAATCTGAGCTTGGTATGTTTCTGGATCTAGATCAGAGAAAAGTTTGCGTGAAAACAAATGTAAACTCTTATTAAGTAGCTCTACATGATGGTTAAAATGAAAGTGACTTTCGCTTAGTCCATTGTTGAATGAGCAAATCACAGGACCGATGAAGTAAGGTGAACTACTGGTTATTCAGAAAGATTAATCATAAATATTACCGGTATCCTCCTCCTCCTTCCTGCCCCACCCTCTTACTGCAGGTTAGCGTCTTCACTGGCACCTCTAGATGAAATAAAAGGAAGTAAACACCTCTGGAGAGGCAATACTGTGTGGTGGTTAGGAGAACTGCCTGGGATTTAGTTCCGGGCTTGAATACTAACTGGTGAGACTCCAAGTCCATTACTCAAACTCAATCTACCTCAGTTTCCCAAGAAGTAAAAAGAAAATAATAATATTGACATCAGGATGTTATTATAAGGATTGACTTAGAGAATATAGGTAAAGTGACTTGTAAGGAGGTTACCTAGCATAGCAGCATGACGGAGATATCAAATAAGCAGTGGCTATTGTTATTATTTTTATATTAGTTATATTCTATTGTGACTTCTGTTACTAAATAATATAATAGAATGATAATGACATGTTTAAATCAGTGAGTTTTCAGCCCTAGCTTCACATTTTTATTCACCTGGGGAGCTTTTAATACCCATGCCCAAATATCCATATATTGGCTTCAACTGAGCAATTGTCAGGGTATTTGAGGGTAAGGCATGGGTATTTTATTAAAAGCTTCCTAGGTGATTCTGTGCAGCCAAGGGTAGCAAAGTAGTTGAGAATTCCCCTACTCTGCCATTCCTTAATATGTGAGTTTTGTCCTTAGGGCCCACAATGGCTGTTAGGGCTCCAGTCATCACACTTACCCTCTAGGCAGCAGAATGGAAAAAAGAGTGAAGAGGAGCATGTCCCCTCCCTCTAATAGGTCCCATATATAGACTTCTGCTTATTTCACATTGGTCAATGCTTAATTACCTAGCTGCCAGATGGAAAATGGGTTGTAAAGTAAAATTTTGTTTTTTTTAAGGCAGCCAGGCATTTAGCAAAAACTTGGGAGAATAATACAGGGATACATTGGTAGTTCTTAAAACTATCAAATCAAGGGAAAGTCAAGTGTAGGAGGATGATGATATCAACTATTTAAATGCCTCCATCTCATCTCTCTTCACCTTTAAAAACAGCTCATCTAAACTCAAACTCACATCTTGTTTTTTTCTTCCATGTTAATAGCAACTAAAATCTACCAAAATAGTACCTGTGACATCGTCCCCTCCTTCCTTTTTTAATCCCTCATTATTTTATCCATCATTATTTAATGATGATGACAATTGTATATTTTTTAGGTTAATGCTCATTTAATCCCCATATTAAACCTATGAATTAAGTATTATTCCTATTTTACACATAAGAAAACATATTGGAAAGTAACTCCCTCCCGGTCAGGCAGCTCAGAGGGGCAGAGCCAGAGGTGGATTCAGGTTTTGCCAATCCCCAAAAGCATTCTCTATGGCTTTGTGTTCTGTGGCCTCTCATACATAATCAGTCATAACATTTTGTTGGCTTAACCTTAAGTAGGCCACATTCTTTCAGTGGGATTCTTTTGGCTGCAAAGACTAAAAGATGAGTCTCAGCACTTATTTTTCCTTTGCCCTTGAATCAGGCACCCTGCCCTCCTGTGCCGAATGGCTGCCTCTGGGCAGAGAGTGGCCCCGCACTCCTTCCTGGGGCAAGGACCCTTGTCCATGCTGACGGCTGGAAGCAGAAGGTGGCTTCCCCACCGTGGGCCTTCCTGGTAGCTTCTTCATGCCTCTTTGTCCTTCCTTACTCTTTCCTCCAAATCCATTTTCTCCTAGATGTTTGTGCTGAAGTTAATCTTCTGCCAGGCCTCTCTGCCTTAGGTACCTTGCAAAAATGTCAATCTGATCACATCTTTTAAAAAAAAAAAAAAATCCTTTGATTGCTCCACATTTCCTAAAGGATGATTCTTTACCTTCTAGTCCCACCTTTATCATACGGATGTTTACCATTGCCCTCCCACCCTCTATTTTCTAGACATAATAGATTACTTTCCCTTCCCTTAAAGTTCCGTGCTTTCTCACCCTCTTTCACACGTGGTGATCCAAATACGGACCTTCTATATCCCTCTGCTCCACCTCATTGGTTCCTGTTCATTCTTCAGTTCTCAGGCCACATTATCCTGCTTCTGTGGGCATGGAGTTTTGTACACAAAACTCTGGTCCTAATTATTTTATATTGTTATTATTTGCCTTTCTCGTTCTCTTTTAGCCTTTAGTAAGTTAATAATAGGGACTTTCCAAGTCTGTTTTCCCCCACTCTATTTTCTTAGCCAAGCATGGTAGAGGGCACATAGTTCGTGCTCAACAATATTCACTAAAGAATACATATCCTGAAATGATTAACTCTTAGAATATGGCGAATAAGGGTCTTTTGCAGGGCTGTCTTATACTACATTATGTTGCATTTGCACAATATAGTGAAAAACAATTTGACTTTGCTCTTTTGAAAAGGAAAGAAATTGTGAAGCTGTGCTGAAAACACGGAATCCATATTAAGTCAGAAAAAAATATTTTTTAACTATCTATCTCTTTTTAATTGATTTGGCACTTCTCATTTGGGAGACTGTATGTATAGACTTAGGCAATAAAGAAATGATTTTTAACTTTCTTCCAGCGTATAACATTCATAAATATGTAAATGCACAGTTTGAAATAAGTAATTTAGAGTATTTGGTAATTTACGGTACAAATATTGACAGATTGCTGCTGAATTGGTGGTGAAAGTAAGTGAAACGTGGCCAGCACAATTAGGAGTTGCCCAAATGGAGATCTTGTTTTTGTCTTCTAGAAGATGAGAGATGCCAAATGTTAACAAAGATTTTGTCAATATTCTTTATTGTTGCAGATTTGTGCAACTTCATTTATAAATGAAAATCAGATGAAGGTTGACAGCACTGGAGTTGTCAGAGGACTTGAAGTGGTGAATAGGCATTCTGCATCTCCTCTCTGAGCAGCTCATTGGGGTCTGCTGTTGTCAGCCTACAGTGCTCCTGCAGAGATCTACAGCCACCGAGTTCCCTCGGGCTGATTTCTTTTGGAGATCTATTTACAAATGGGAAATCGGAGGAGTCTGAGTTTTGTAGCCAGAGGTAGAAACATGGGTCTTGGCTCTGTGTCGTGCCTCTTGGAGAAGAGATTAAGCTGTTTTTTCTGTTATCCACTATTAGTAGAATATGATTGTATGAGTCTGTCTGGGGCGGGGAGGGTGGTGGTGGTGGAGGTTAGAGGAAAGTCTAGCCTGTGTAGAATTCAGAAAGAAGTACGATTTAGATTAGCCTTCTTGTGTTTTAATATGCTTTGGTTTTTAAAAAAAATTATTTACCAAAGCTAATGGATGACATGCAAGATCAAGTAGAGGTGTATCATGTAATAAATTATGATAAGTTTTAGTTTCTCAACAGTTTTGCTCTACACTGTTGGTTCATTCACATTTATAACGGTACCCAATTGGCATAAGGCACACTGGGAATATGAAGAGGAAGGAGGCTGGGCACATGCCTTGAAAAGTGGGTAGGATGGTTTTCATAAGCAGAAATACAAAAGATACCTTAATCCTTTTCATCTTAATGGACATTTTCCGAGTTGTGCATTTCATTAATTAGGCAGTCAGGTATTGTGTAACATCTTTGTCAGAGACTCAGGTGGCATGTCATACATTTCCTCTTGTTGTGTGTAGTAGTTTTCTCCAAAATAGCAGACAAAAGTGGTTATTTTCCTCCTCATTCTGACCGGGACTGTGAAACTTTGGTGTGCTAAAACTGTCAGGAAAACTGTGCCTATCCTGTCATCGCCAAACCTGACATTTCTGAAGATTATGCCAAATGTGTTTTCTGACACATTTCAGTTGATTCAAGCTGAGAGGTGCTTCTTATCTTTTGATTTGTCAGTCTACTGGCCTGAGGAATATAGCTACAGTCCCTGGGAATCATATGACACTCGGAAGCTGAATCACTGTTTTCAAGTGCTGTCAATTAGTGTTTGGAAATGGAAGAAAAAAACCCAGCGCATGAGAATGTCACAAGTTCATATAATGAATTTTGCTTAAAATGAATTTCATGCTCACACATTTTCTTACTAATATAAAGTAACTGAAATATATCAAGATTTCTATTATTGAATTAGCACTGACAGCCTCAAATTTTTCTTCTCTGGCCTTACTTGTTCAAAATAAACAGAGGAGAATTGCTGATCAGGCTGAATATGAAATTTTTGGACTGCATATATATTATGCATGTAAGGATATTGTGCCTAGAATGGGCTTGGCACATAGAGCTCAGTAAATCTTTGTTTAATGAGTGAATGAAAGACTGTAGATTGTGTGCTGGGTTTTTTGTTTTGTTTTGTTTTGTTTTGTTTTTGCATATTGAAATGCACGATTTTGAATCTAAGTATTTCATAGGTTCACTTACTTTAAGTGGATGCCTTTCTGTAAGGCAAAAAATTAAACTGTATTTTGTTTTTACTTCTGTTTGAATTTTACCATGGCCCCAATAGAGCACTTCAGTCCACAATCTGCATGCCTATCTCACAGTTCTCCCAGTAGAAGGTAGGAAAGAAGAATGGTACTTATTTATTAGTAGTAGTTTTCAATTCTTCCTCTTTACTTGTGAACAAATGCAAACTCTTTGGGGAAAAGTTGCCTTTCAGTAGGCATTTTTCTTTTCCTTCCATTTTACTTCCTTTGCTCTTGTCAGGTGTAAAGTCCTAGGTAACAGGGCCAGGTCAGTTGTTGTGAGCATTGGGTGGTGGTACTGGAGGTGACTCTTTTACCTACTTCTCTGATTGGAAAGTCACCTTCCCGAGAGCAGGCAGAAACCTGTTCTGTCAATTTTGACATCTGGCTGGGTTTCTAGCACAGTGACCAGCATCTGGTTGGTACTGAATGAACGTTTCTAGAATTAATGGTTGAGGGAGTGGGAATACTACTTCAGTTCCATTTTCTCCTATACTTGGAAACTCTGTGGTTCTATATGTGCGTGCGTGTGTGTGTGTGTGTGTGCGTGTGTGTGCGTGTGTGTGTGTGTGTGTGTGTGTGTGAGTGTGTGAGTAGCTATAATGTTCACTTTTTTATGAATTAAGATTTAATGGTAAGGTAGGATAGGAATGGTGGTATTTGCTAAATCAGGGTTAATATTCTGTGTTAAAGCTGAAGATCTGCAGCGTGCAAAAGCCTTTAGATTTCTTGGCAATTCCTCTATAAAAGTCCATTAAGGGTGGGTTGAAGTTTCCTCTACAGGACTACTGATGTGCCCTCTGCCCCTTAGATGTTAAAATCAGGCAAAGGAGTAGAAATTGATCCCCAAATTGGCCCCTGGAAGAAAATGAAAATGTTAGGTCTGGCTGTTCTTAGATGTACTCAAAGGTACCTGAACTCATTCAAATTAATATTGGGATTTTAAAAAATGTGATTTTTATTTCTTGAATAAAAAGGATTGGCTCCTAAAAGTTTTCTCCATGCATTTTCTAAGACTTCAACTTGTAATGAATAGAGCTGATCTTTACATAAAGAAGCCTTTACTGATGCAGCAAACTGCTCAACATGTAACTGCTGTTCAGATACTTCTAGTTGACAAGATACTTTCTATTAGCAACTAAAACATGGCTCTTTTCTTTCTTGTTTTTTTTTTTTTTAAAAAATGTACACTATAAGCTCTGTATCTTTTTTAGTTTTTTTTTTAAATTTTTTTAAGAGAACGTGTGTGGACTTTATTCATATATATCTCCTACACTGCATCAGCTCCCAGTTACCCACATGTGGTTTATTCAGCCTTGGGATTTATCTGCAGAAATTTTTCAAGTCCCAGCCTGCTCTCTGCTGTCCTCATTTGTATGAATTATGTTAGTGTCATCAGTGTATGCTGCGGTTGTGCAGCCTAAACCAAGCATAGCTGGGAAGGCAAATCAACCCATCCCCTCTATATTATGTTCTAAAGCAAAATATTTATCATTTTTGTCAATCTTTTTCCCTTTGGAATCATTCTACCCATTATCAGCACAGTTGACTGTGAATTATATATGCTCTTATTAAAGATAAAGTGCCATATAAAATAAAATCTTAAAATTCACTTTAATTCTCCACATTTTCTTTGGGAAATTAAATCCTTTTGACTTGATCAAAGGTGCTACATGGAAAGATTTGATTGAACTTGGGTTACTGGTTTCAATATAATACATATTAAATCCAAACATAGTTTTTCTACCTCTCTAACCTCTTACGTAAATAAAATACTAGATCTTGCAATGAAATATAATTTGAAGAATAATTTGCAAATGGAAGGTTATTCTTTGTTTTAGATGTCAAGCCTCTTTGGGCTTTAACCATGCTGTTTCTTATTCTATGTAAATAATATAAGGTGTATCTAGCTTCTGACCCATTCACTCAGGGCAAAATGTAGCTTTTGCCATACTGGAGGGAAGAAAAGATGGAAGAGGACCCCCCCCCCCCACCCCAACCCCATTCCCACTGTGCTGATTATATCTCCAACTGATGGAGGTTTCTGATCATGGGATGAAAGAGTGATTAGTAAGATTTTAAGTGAAGCGAGCTTTTTAGAGTGCAAGAGCAGTTTTTTGTTTGTTTGTTTTTTGGTCTGCTCTCTAGAAACCAGAGAGGAAAGGATGCATAATGGGATGCTGTACTTGTGCATTTCGGCAAAGATCTAATCTTTTTGAATTCATTGCTTGTGAGTTATTATTTCTAATCATACGCTTGATTGACTCCAGCTAAATGACTGTCTGACTGCAAAGGCAGGGGTGTTAAATCCAAAACTGTAAGTGCGCATTTTAACTGAAAATAGGGATCATCACGGAATGCCTTCTCAATCAGTAGTGCCTGATACCACTCCCCCCCAACCCGAATGTATTTTTAAATAGAAACCCTGTCGCATCCTCATGTAGGAACAGAGCATCACAGAGCATGATTGAGCTCCAAGAGAGAAGATTGAAACCCTGGAGGGGATATCAAAATGATAAAAACTGGGGCTCCCACGGTGCCACAATGAGTGTAGTTAATATGCTACTTAAGTCTGACAAGCCAGTCAGGTGCCCCTTAGAACTCCAATTTGAGATTACGTTGTCATTTTAAATATTAAAACAAAAGGATGGAATAAAAAAAGAGGTTAGTGGTAATATTTTTTAGAAACAGAACTTGGCCATTTCTCTCTATGCTTTTTGCAGGAAAATCTAGTAGACACCTGATTTTTTTTGGCAGTTCACATAGATATTTTCCAATGTCAAAACACTGTGGCTCCTAAATAATTTGTTTTCATTTAAAATAGAACAAGATAAAGTAAAATCCCATGTATAAGAAGGAAACGGCAATGAAAGCTGAGCTCTTTTCACATTTGTCACAGTTTTTTTAAAAATACATGTTAAGAAGTTGTTTGAACATTTAAATATGTTGCTCATTATATTATCATAACTTCTTAATAAGATCTGTTTAGTATATTACTTGGATCTTTCCCTTTCTTGCTTTAATATTACACAAATATTCAAAAGTTCCTTCTGGATTTTTGTGAGAGAAAACCTTTAACACAACCAGGAGTCTTACAGGAAATTCATGTGACTGTATCGGCATGGCTATCCTGAAAGCTGAGATAACCATTGGTCTTGGAGAAAAGAGCCTTATCTAGAGGCAGCTGCAGGTACTCAAAGATTGTGTGTGTGTGTTGCCTTCAAAACAGGCAGAATGATAAATGGACACATGATAAGTAGTCTGAACACACCTCCACCTAGGAGAAAACCATTTAAAGCTAAGTGTTTCCTCATATGACTAGCTTATTTTTTATCAGTATATTCCAATGGTAATTTAAAATAATTGCATATTTTACATTAGACAATACTTTGTATGAGATTTGAGATTCTTTAGAACACTACCTGTTTTATGAAACCTTTTGAAATGTAAACACTGTCAATATTAATATGTTAAATATTCAGTTGCTCAATGGTTTAAAAGTAAATTTTTAATTTAATCTCAGTATCACAAAGCTTCCTTCTGAAAGCCCCATCTAGTTCTATCTCACACCCGGGGAAGAGATTGAAGTTGCTGTCAACTAGTTCCAGCAAGAAGCGTAATCTGTGTAATTAGTGCAGGGACAATATTGTGGGGAATATGGATTATGTGTGTAAACTCTACAGGGTGTGATAGTTGGGTGTTAATCTTTTTGTGAAAGTTCATTGGATGGTGAGTAAGAACAGGTGCTAGGATGACTATGAGTTCTCTGAGGATCAAAAGGTTAGATAAACTGCTTTTAGGATTTATGCAGGGTAGTGATTTTCATGTCAGTTTAATTATCCTTATGTTTTACAAGACTGTCAATCAGGATGCCTAGAAATCGTATGGAATTGGAGGCTCTGAAAACTTTTCAGTCTTTTCTGATTGGGTTTATCTGATAATCATTCTTTTCATGATGACCTTAGTTGAAATGGAGAGCTGTTAGAACTGCAAGGCCTGCTTTAGTGTCAGAAGAAGATTTAATCAGGAGTCTATCATCCAGTGAGAAAAATGCCTTTCATTCTCTTTTCATTTATTTGAAATTACTTAGTGATTCAGGAATCTCTTATTGGGGTCATTACTTTGATTTTTAACTTAGCAATGTAACTCTTGAAATACTTTATGTAAATGATTTTCTTCAAGGTGCACTGTGTTTAAAAAGCTATCAATCAGTTGAAAATTGTTTTTAATTTATTTCACTCTAGAAGCATAATCTGTCAGGAAGAAATGGAGAGAGAACAGAAGTTCATACAGCAAGGGTCATGCTGTGCCACCCAAGCACCAGTTTTTAAACGGGTTTTTAGTGTTTTCATCCCTTTTTTAGGATACTTAAAACATCTTGAAGATTATTTTAATTTGGTGGTAGTAATTGTACTGGCCGCATTACAGTTAATAACTTGCATATCATTGCTTTAACCCCAAAGGCATGAAAATAAAAAGAAACTTATATTAAAAAATACCCTCAGCAATTTTTCTAGGCCCGTTACTTTTACAAAACACTTGAGATTTTATTTTTATTAGTGTAAGACATTTAGAAATGAGTAACTAGCAAATAAACTTAGTGATATAATTCAAGTTTATATTGCTTGTTTAATAAAATGTACAAAATCACAGCCTTTCCCAAGGTTTTCCTTCATCGTTCTTATTTTTTTTTTATTGCAAAAGAAGATTGTTAAAGTTACAGGGTTGCAAGTCTTTTAGGAAATTATCTTTAGTTGTTTGTGTTACTTTATCACTGTTTGTAGATGATAAAGCAAATTTTGTGGCTTTTGCCAAAGCAATGAGTCTTTTAGAAATTTTATTTGGAAACTATTTGTTTTATTCCCTCTTTTGCTACTGAGTTTGTATATCTAGAAGGTTATTTCCTTTAACTTTTATTCATGTAAGAGGATCCTAGGATCTTATTGCAGATTTTACAGTCTGGTAAACACAAAATGTATTCTCATAGCGGCACTGTTCCGTTCTCAGCAGTTCATTAAGTAGGCTTCCCCTGTATTAATACAGTGACTGACGGGAATATCACAACCTGGGCCTTTATGTTGGAGAGCTGCTCACAGCTTTGTTCCAGTTCTTCACTGTGCATTGCAGTGATATGCTTCTCTTTGCATTTATAGCCTGATTAAACAAAGAGCGTGCTCTCCTTGATAACTTTTTAATACTAATTCTGTAAGGGCCTCAACAGTGACCAGTTAGGCTTAGTGTCTCATCAATGTAAATATTTTGGATGAGCTTCTATTTTTTGAATTGTATTTCAAATTGTATTTTAAAAAGAAAATTTTCACTCAGCCAGATTTTGGCTTGCTTGGGCTATTGATGATTAAGCTTTCTAATAATAAATAGGCTTTTCTGGTTGTAACCTGCCTGGTTTTAAGAGTTCAGAATCCATAGTAAGATGGCCTTACCTGACCATTCGTCAGTAATTCATGTATTTCCTGATTATGTATGATTTCATTATGTTATTATAATACAGCTCATTATAAATGAAATGGAAGGTATAATTAATCAAGATTATATATTTATCAGGAAAACTTACTTCCTAAGAAACATCAGAAATGAATAAAAAAATAAATATAATACTAGGATAATAACCTGAAATAATTTTTGTGCAGATGCTTTATATAACATATACCACAGCAAAAAATAGCTAGAAGTTTCCTACTGAATGATGATATTTGAGAAATGTAGAATTTATGTTAAAATCCTTTGTTAACTTCTGAAGAAAGTAGATACATTCGAAGGATATCAGTTAATTATGGTGAACTCCTGCTTTCTGTCCTATGTTAATATTAACATGTTGTCAAAATTGTTGCACAGCTGGGAAGAGAAGCAGTTACCCATTCGGTTTCCTTACATGAAATCCAGTGGAGAAAATGATTTGAAATAACTACTCCTTGCACATCCATTCATTCCTTCATTCCCACTAATGTGCTTTTTGTTACTAATCAAGTCAAGGACTCGGTTCAGGCCACCTTAGACTAGCTTACTTGATTCCTTTCAGAGGCCAAAAATGCCTGTCCCAGCTCTGGCCTGCTCCTTCACCAATAATTTATTTTTAGAACCAATGGAAAGATCCGTATGAATACAGTAGCACAAACCTATATCCTCTATGAAAAAAAATATATAAGCTCATGCTCTGTGTCCTATCATATCCACATATCTGCAGTTAGAACCTAGAATCAATCCTTAAAGAAAAAAAAAAAAAAACTAAAGGAAATAACCTTCTGGACATATGTGTGTCTCAGTGAAACAGAATGAAGAAAACCTGATAATACATTTACATACAAAATTTGAAGGATCATCAAAGTCATCTCAGCTTCCTTTTGCTGTATTGAGCACCAAGCTAAGCCAAAAACTGAGCCAATTGTTTTATCTTGTTTTCTGTGGAATTTTTACAAACATAGGTTTTCGTAGGTAATGAGTGATTTTACATAGCAAAAATGTGTATACTGACACAGTATTTGGTTCACCGTGCGTGAAAATATCTACTAATGTTTCATTGTACTTACCGATTGATTATAAAACTATTTTAAACATTCTCTTCTGTGACATGATTTTTGTAGCTATTCTTAAACTATGGCATTTCCAGCTTGGTTTTTATGTCATTATTTTTGTCGGTGGGCTCTGGCTTCATACGCGTGGTGGAGTGATAAAGCTGTGTTGCTAGGCAGAGTTCTTCCAGGCAGTTCATGCTGGGCTTCATATCTGTCATTGCCCCACTTTCATGTTTCTACGAGGATGGAAATGATTTGAGACAGAATATCATTGGGAATAGGCGCATAGTTAAATGCCCAGGTCGCCTGATTCTCCATTGAGTCATCATGAGTGTCTCTGAACAGCGCCAGCGGTATTCTTGGCACGCGAGGCTCAGCGGGAATAACACTGAAATAGCAAAGATCGAAACCTGCTTTGCTAGAAAATTCTCTGCTTGTTATATGACCTTTTCGGTCATACACCTTTGAATATGTGCCTATGCCTTGGTGCCGCTATGGAAGGCTCAGGGCTACCGTAAAATGTGCCAGGGGAGAAGGCAGGAAACATGTGAATAAAATGAATAGTTGGTGACATGATAGGATTAATTTTTTTTTTTAATGCTCATGGAATTTATATCCAAAACTTGGGACTTTGGTACCCTATGCATTGATAAAGAATCAAAAGGTAATTCTAGGTTTTCAAGAGCAAAATTTAAGAAAGTGTTAAATAAATGAGATGCTTTTTGTGACAATTCAATGAGGGCATGACAATTCTTTAAAAGAAATAGAGTGGCCCCCAATCATCTGCCTTCGTGAAGACAAGGTATCAGGTTGTCTTAACAGTTGGCAAAAATAACCAGATCGTTGCTTTTTCGCACCAAGTGTGTGGCTATCTCTCCGTATAAATTGACAAGACCTTGCAGTTGAAGTGCCATGTGTTTATTAGGCTTTTCAAAATGTCTGCCAGGCTGTGGAACCTCGTAAAGAAAGGCGGGTGCTCCGGGAGGCCGGTCTGCTCAGCATTCCTCTGTAAATGCTCCCCTCATGATATGCCTGAAAACCTTCAATATTATAATAATGCTAATAAAAATGGAAAACTCTGAATTCTTTATAGATGCATAAAAGAAGGGCAATTTCTCTGTGACCTGAATAACTCTTGGAATTGCTGCTCTGGCCCCTTTGAAAGGAGGCAGCTCTACTATACTGCTTTGTGTTCCTTTGAACGTCTCGCTATCTGACTATTTTAAGGCTGGAAATAATAGGAGAGAATTTAACTCGGGGTTATGCTTTGAAGGACAGGTGGGATTCCCCCGCCCCCGCCCTGCAGTCTTCCCCCTTCCCTTTCTGGTGCACGTTGCTGTCTAGCCTAGCTTCTTAAATGAGAGGTGATCTTGTCGATGAATAAAATTAAATGATAATACAGTTTTTCACTTATTCAGACTCTTCCACCTTTTGGTTTTGTCCCTTTGAGAGTCGTAAATTGGATTTGTTATCGCGACCTTTCAAGAGGCCGGGTGCAGCCATCTCAGTTAGCCGGCGGCGGCGGGCAGGGCTCGGGGGCCGCAGCAGCGCCGGGGTGCCAGGAGGAAGGACTGGTTTTGTGGAGGCCCGTGGCCTTGGGAAGCAGGGCAAGTGCGATGCAGGTAAATCTGGGGAGAAATGATGTTAACAGTGACCCGTGCTCCCTGCCTGACACTATCAATGGGCTGGGGGGCCCGGGGCGAGGCCCCCAGATGGGTTCTGCGATGATGTTGCATCTCCCTCTTTGCGTGGATCTGCACGGGGGGCGCTTGCTGTGTTTTAAACCCTCTTCTGCTTAGGAATTATTATTTTTCTCATGTTGACGTGGATCTACTACTCCTGCCACTAATGTTAATAACCGGAGGAGAAAGATCAAAGCAGGCCAAGTCAGGGGAAGACAGGAGGAGGCCAGCTGGGGCTGGCCTGGCAGACAGTTAGTCTTAATTACCAGCTTTATAGGTAATTTTAGTAATGACAGATTTCGGTTGTTGCTTAAATGAATGAAAATTATTGATAGTAAATTTTCATTGTTTTGGTTTCTTTGTGTGATGTTGGGTGCTGGGGTAGAAACTGTACCCAGTCATACATGGTAACAATCAAGTGCATTTTATTAGAAAGTTAGAGAGGATAACCCTTTTAATTACCCTGTGTAATTTTAGTTGGTGTTCTTCCAATTTCCTTCTCATTTAATTTAACAGCCACTTGATTATTTGAGATTTTTTTCTTTTATAAATGATCGTAGCTGCATATAGATGTGTATGGAATATATAAAATCCGTGTTTTGCTGGAAGAAATATTACACTCAGAATTCAGCGTGTGAAGAAAGAGACCGGGAAGATTTGTAGAGTCCCATTTGTTGACTATCGTACAATTGGAAAGCACTATTTAGGGTTAAATGAAAAAGCCTAGAGCCCACCCAATTCTAGTAAAGTGTTCTGTTGGCTGGGTGTTTGGATATTCACAAAAACTGATCTCTTCGTTCAGCTTCTGGAATAAGCTGAGCCTCGGGACCAGCCTACTCAGGCGGTGGTTAGCACCATTGTGGATAGAGAGGAGGCTGTGGCCATGTGGGGCTCTGCTGCCGCGTTGTGGAAGGTGAGCCCAGCCTGAGCCCGGCCTGGAAGTCGGGGATGTGTCTTGCGCAGCTGGGAGGAGAAGCACAGCCATGAGGTGCTTCCATCTCCTGTTTTAAGAAGCCCCTTTCTTGGAAACTTGGGACCCTGCTGCTCGTGGCCTCCTGGCATCACGACACGCAGGGGACAAAGAGAATATTTTGCAAAGAGCATATTCAGCAGAGATACGCAGGCAGCAAGATCTGTCTGCATGGGACAGAACATTTGAGAGAATGTCTGCGTGAGCGAGAGGGGAGCCTAGGGTTTGAGCGATGAATTTCTACGATGAATGAGGCTTAACATTTTAAGTTGTGTCTGAGGCTGTGGGCCACAGCATGGGAACCTGTCTTCATTTTGTTGCATCCATGGCTAGATCAAGTCTCCTAATACAGTCGCTCCAGAGGAGGTACAATGTGAATCGCGGAATGGCGGCGCCGTTTGGGGACTGAACTGAGAAGCAGGCATTCTGAGTAGCAAACAAGACACCTAGAGGCCAGCATCTGTCATTTGGTTTTTGAAGTCCCTGCTTCGGGGAAAGCTATACATTTCTATAGTATAAGTACAACTCACGCATCAGAATTAATTGCAGCAGCAGTGATGTAACGTTGCCAGCCCGCTTCAGAGAAGAACTGGGTCTGTGTTCGTTTTGACGTTGCCGAGCGTTGTTTTCCTCATATGGTGCTGAATTTTAAAAACTCCATGAAATTTGCGAGCAGATGGAGAGTAGATCGCTTGGACTACCAGGCTCTGACAGCTTATCTGCATTTCATTGTGAAGGTGGTGGCTTTGGGAGTATGAGGGAGGAGTGTTAGGGAAAGGAGGAAATGTTGAGGGATGTGATAGGTTTGTCTGGTCCAGGTCTTTTTATAGATGTGGGCCATGCCCAGTAAGCAAGGTGAGGTCCTTTGTGACACTGCAGATTTATTCCTTCTTTACTTTCCTCTCCTGTAGTCAGACGCTCCCTGCGTCCCCTTCCCCTCCGCTCTGCGTCAAGTTTGGGATGACCTCCGTTGAGAGGTGAAGAGAAGAAAAAGAAGAAAAACTTTGAATTTTTAGCTGAAAAGAGGCACGTTCAGCTACCAGATGTCGTGGTCTCTGTCGTGATGAGTATTGATTTAAAATGTAGCAACAGATTATTTTTTTACTTTTTGTAATATAGGTTAGTAAAACCTGAAATCTATGGGAAAAAAGTCATTAGTTTTAAAGGTTTGTACATGAAATGGCAAGAAAGTAAAATAGATAGTGTTGTCTTAAAACAGTTTTTTTAAGGTATTGATTAACTAGGCTCAAACTCTACTGCAAATGTTTGGAGAAGAAGAAATGAGTGCAGTGACCGCTCCAGAAGGCAGGAATTAGGCCACTCAAACTGTTTTATTTAAGTGTGTGTGAGTGCGCTTCCGACCGAGGGCAGAGGGATCACAAACCGCTCCCCTTTCCTATCCCAATGTGTCGAATTTTGTTATTAGTCTGTTTCAGGAATGTTTTCATTTGTATTTGTAGACAGTCACTTTTAGGATATGAAACTATATTGCCTTTCACTGCAGTGAGAAATTATTAGCATTTTAAACACAACTTAAGAAGTCAAGGCTAATGGCAGGATGGCTACATTTATGGTTTTGTTTCTATTGGGTATATATTACTAATACAGTTATATTAGACCCCTGTACCTTTGAGAAAGGGTGGATAGAGAAACAAAGTATCAATCCCTTTAAGGTAGGAGAACACACATTTATGAAAGAAGGGGTAAGAAGCATTTAAATAAGAAACTGACAATGGAGAGAAAAAACTTAGGGCTATTCCCAGCATCAGCAAACTACTGAAGAAACCCTTTCCTATTCATTGATCTGTAAAGTCTATATTCAAATGATATCAGAGTGTCTTGTACATGAGGGGGCAAAGATGGGGACTAATATTTATAGAGTGCTCACTACTGCTGTGCTATTATTTTGTAGCCTTATGAGGCAGGAATCATCGTCTGGATTTTATGGAAGAGCAAGTTGAAGTTTTGGAAATAATTATGTAACTTGCCACGGTCACACAGCTGATATGTGGTTCAGATAAAAGTCGTGCTGCCTACAATACTAGCAGTGGGTGGGTGGGCTGTACCTGCATGTGTGTGTCTATGAGTGACACATACATGGAGCTCTAGCATCAAAGCAATTAAAAACAAAACAGGGACCAAGTGCGGTGGCTCATGCCTATAATCCTAGCACTCTGGGAGGCCGAAGTGGGAGGATCCCTTGAGCCCAGGAGTTTGAGACCAGCCTGAGCAAGGGGGTAACCCCGTCTCTACTAAAAAATAGAAAAACTAGCCAGGCATCATGGCACGTACCTGTAGTCCCAGCTGCTCGAGAGGCTGAGGCAAGAGAATCGCTGGACTCCGGAGTTTGAGGTTGCTGTGAGCTACGATGATGCCACTGCACTCTACCCTGGGCAACAGAGCGAGACTCTGTCTCAAAAACACAAAACAAAACAGGTAGATGGATAGATAGATGGAGAGGGAGGGAGGAAGGAATTAAGTTTCCCTACATAAATCAAGTGGATTCATTTACTCATTTACCCAGTAGGAAGAGAAAAGCTGTTTTAAAGAGTTGAGGCCAACACTATTCTAGTCTGTTCTTTCCTCTGCGTTAAATCTTTATGTGGAACAAATTATACGAGCTGGAGAAAATAAATTTTCATATTTGTTATGGTACAGGTGATAATACCAGAGTTTGGGAAAGGTCTTTTTAAAAAAGTTAAGTAAAAAAGTGGCTTCATTGCATTAGGTATTTGCAACAGGTATTGGTCTAGGCACATGGAATTGTTAGACTTGCTGCCTTTGAGTAGCTGGAGGATTGGGCAGAGGGCTTGGTTGTCGTGCTGCCTTGATTGGGAGCATGTGGGGCCTGCTGAGTACCATTCACAAGTGTAGTCTCCTGGTCTTGTCTCTGTTTTTGATCACCTTCTCACCGTGAAGTGACCTGAGTAATATTATATAGGAAACAGGAGTTTTATTAAAATAGGACTGATACTCCATCCCCTAGAAAACCATTTTATGCAGTGCCAAGAGAAATAGAAATACTTTCCTTCCCCCTGCTTCCTCTCAGAGCCTGGTATGGGCTTTACAAGGAGGGAAGAAAGCCCGTTATTGAGGACAATATTGGAGGGAAGAGAGGTCAGAGCAGGCAGGGGAAAGGGAGGTTCTTGTAAGAACAATACATTCTCTGTGTTATTTCAAATAGTATGTAATTTTAATTCTCAGTTAAAGCTGAAAGTCAAAGCCTCTTGAAATATGTATGGATCAACAGGACCACTTTTGCACCCAAGCAAGGAGAAAGGTTCTGGCACCGAGCCATATTGAAATCTTGGGCTGAGAGTTTGAAGGTGGAATTGAGGAGGGGGTTGGAGAGGGGGGCAAAGGTCACCACGGCAACAGGATGTACCATTTGCAGACTAGTAGGTCAGCCTTAAATCTCCAGTTAGCTCAGGTTTATTGCTCCTTTAGGGTTTCTCTCAGTTATCATGACGGGTATCTGCTAACAGTGCAATTTTCTGCTGTATTAGTGTATTTAGATAAAAGAGGATTTCAGAAAAATGATCAAATAAAGGTCTACCTCATTCTCCTGGCAGGTAACTTTTGTCTCTAATGTGCTGAGTTATGGTCTGCAGCCTCATGTACAGTCAAGAGAGCTGTCCTCTCCACTGGATCATACATATGCTTTCCTTCCTAATACCCATAAGAGGCTTTAGGGGGAAGGAGAAGAATATAAACACAGAAACCACATCCTAACAGCTGCCTTTAGTTAGCTCTGTTTTTCCCCCTAGCTTTTAAATCTTACAGCGGCACCTAATTTGTCCCACATGGCTTTCCTCCCAGTGGAGCTGCTGTCCCTTTCTTTGCTGCCCTATTTGATCAACAGCAAACAGTTATGAAGAATCGACTGGTTTAACCGGCGTAGGTCACTGTCATCAGGCTGCTGGTCTGCAGGTGCCTGGGAATAGGAAGGAAATAACCTTTCATAGATTGGAAGAGACTAGAACAACGTCTGAATTGCTTTAGGTACCAGTGGACCTATCAAAACATCCCACAATTAAGCACGCCATGAAATTATTAGTAGTCCATCAAATAAGTGAGATGATGAACTACTGAGTGGGCTACTGTGCTTTGAACAGGCGAGTGGTTTTGACCAAGTGGGGTGTGTGAGAATCACGTAAGGTGCTTAAGCATTTCATGCACATGCCCAACTCCTTGCACTTACGTTCTGCCTCTATTTTAATAAGCCTGACAGTGATGAATATAGATGGTGCAGATCTGTGTTCCAGCATGTCTCCATGGGAAGTGGGCTGCAACTTGCATTATTATATTCACTTTTTTAAAAAAGTTCTAATTATTTTTTTTTCTTGTATGTGTTACTCATGTCTCTATTCCATCTTCCATGCTATTTTTTTTTAATACAGTGAGGCCAAAGATGATGTTTATAGGGCAGACAGTACTAAATTAAGTTATTTCCTTCACTGAGACTAGTGTTCTATTTCTCCCTTCCAGCTCCCGTTTATTTCTTATTGCTACTGAGAAGTAAGACACGAAATTCCCACAGCCAATGTCCTCCTCTTGTGACTTTTAAAAAATGAAATTGGTCCAGTTTAAAAAAAAAACAAACACAAGATTAATACTAGTGACAAGAAACAGCCATTCTCTTGTAGATTTTTAGCTCTCAATTTATCATTCAAGATTTATCGATTATCTGAATTTTATTGCATATATGTGGAATAATATTGGTTCATGTCCCCTAAGATTTGAGAAATGTATATACTTCACCTTGAGAAAGGAGTACCTAAATTAGTCCTTACAAAATTACCTTGTCCAGATGATTCTGCTAAAGAGCTGATAACTTTTTGTAAAGTAAGGAATAAACCTATCACAGCTTGCATTGAAAGGTCATTGTCTCTTGCAAAGTAGATTAACTCAGTTTGTTCTATGAGCAGGAACCATGCTGCTGCGGTGTAAAATTATACATATAAAGCAAATTTCTGCTATCTTTTTGGCTTGCTTTTGTAAAAGAAATTTCATGCCTACCAGTTTTCATTTGCTAACATAAGTCACAACTCCTCATGGTTAGAGTGTCAGGACAGACAGGAGTGGTGTGTGTAGGGTGCTTCCACTTCTGATCTTCTCTGCTCTCAATAAATGCAGTTTACCGAGCAGGGGAAACATGTATAAAAATACTGATGACAAATTTGGTGATTTAATGTTTTTGATGATGTTAGGGCTGGTTGTTAGTAGGCGAGCCACAGTAGTAATTGAAATGAACTTGCATTTTATGGAAGTGAATGACTAAAATGAACCCTTCCCTTTGGTTCATGTGTACCGTTCAGAATGAGAACGCTGTTCTCCTGAGATATGGCCTATTAATCTCTGTTAAGTAGAAATCCTCGTGTATCAGAGACAGCGATTCATCCTGTCACTTAGAAAGGCCTCTAAATTTTATATGAAAGCAAGCGATAAAAATTGCTATGATATTTTCTTGAAAAACTACATAGTTAGTTCTGTGTATTCTCTTCTTTCTAAACTAAGAATGGAATGGGGAGGAAATTCCATGAAAAGTAATAGTGACTCTTTGAAACACCTTAAACTACAACCTTCCCTGCAGTAGCTAATGTATCTGGAGTGTCCAGGAAGGAGTTCTGCTTAAATCTGCTTAATCCTTTAAACAATGAAACGGTTATAGTTGCTCTCGTTGCAAATGTTCTAAAATGTCACAGTCATTACAAGACGTGGTCTGACAAAGTATGGTGAGTTTTCTCAATGAACCAGGACCCTCATTAAGAACACCAGTTATTGAACTCGTTGGTAATACTGGAATGCACTCGGGAGCCTCGGAGGTCTGTAGGTTTAGCCTGACTTTTTTGTGATTTTTCCCAGATGGCTGCTTCTCCTGCCTCGTGCCACAGTATCTAGGGCTTTTTATCCCAAAGCCCATGGCCTCTCAGTCATTGGTGCTCTTGTAACTAGTATTTTTTTTCTTTCTTTTTGCTCCTCTCATGATCATTTCTGTTCTCCTCTGCCACTTTTAAACCACTGAGAGCCCGCTTCGACTTCCAGAATCCCAAATCAGCTTTTCTTTCCTTTTTCTGTTTACAAACTAAGACCAGTTTGAGCATTTCTACTTGAAACCAGATAAGTATTACCTTGTAATTAAGTCACATTCTTAGTCCTGTCCCCAGCCCGTGAGGTGTTTGGTGGACAGGAGGGCACAGCTGTCCTGTTGTGTCTGCTGCTGTCCTGTAAAACAACATACATGGGCTTTTTAACTGCTGTTTTCATTTAGCTCGAATGTTCCTTTGTTTTGTTCCTGATGTTCTGGGTTTCCTAAGTGTTGACCAAAAAATTAGAAGCAATTTCACTTTCCCTTCTACAGGCAGTTAATAGGCTCTGATTTCTGTCTTCAGGGAAGGATTATTTGTTGGGACGATACATCCACATATATTAACAGGCCTCTTTAGAGGTAATGAAGTCCCATGCCCTGCCTACTACCCCTCATCAATATTCAGAATTACAAAGATTTTATACAAAGCTGGGTTTTAGATAGTTAAATGAGGTGTCTGTCCATTTTCCAAATTTAACTCCTGTATTAAATGGAGACTAGGAAAAGAGTTCCTCATATGGAACATGTTTTTTCTTTGAATCCCATTAATAATGTGCACATTTCCTGTGATCATAAATTCCCATTTCTTCTTTGCCTCCTCTGTGAACTGACATCTCTTTCCCAAGATCAACCAGAGTGTTAAATTCAGGAGAATGCTCATTGTTGGTATTCAGTAAATTAAGGAAAGTTTAAATATATGCAGTAAGGCTAGAAAGGGAAAAAAATCATTGGTTCTTGGAAAGCTGTGAATCACTGTATCCAAAAACATAGGTGTTTGAGAAAACATCTCATGTGTTTAATGAATATTCTGGCATGCATAGTTTATCGTCTCAATGAATTATCATCGTGCAATCAAATTCACAGGACTCCAGGTTACCTCCACAAATTATCTAGTTTTTTTTTCTCTGTTTCTATAGAGATAGTAGCCAAAAGTAAAAGGAGAAAACATGAATTAAAGAGATCAGAGCACAATATCTAGCAACTAGTAAGTGCTCAGTTAATGCACTTACCCTTACAAAGTATTTTTAATGTCAGTTGCAAGGAATTCTTTCTATTTTTAAAAGTCTTATGGACTCCTATTTTTTTTTCCCCAAAGGTGGTCATTACCTTATCTGCCCAATCAGCTGAGAAGTTTTTCATGTTATTTTGCCATCTTCTTGAGATTAAATTATATATATTTTCTAACCGTGTTTGATCTTGCATACTTGATGCATTTGGGTTGTTTTTTTCAGAGTAGCGCTTACTTCTGCAATCCTGACAAGACGGTGCAGCCCAAAACAATGGTGAGCAGAAACTGGTAGTGAATTACTGTGTGCTTCCCTAATGCTATGCTGTGTGGTTTCTATTATCTTCCTTTGAGAGTTCCCCACTTTCAGACATATGAGCTTATGCCAGCAGACATAAGAGCTGAGATAGAGGTGGGACTGCGTCATGAATTCTTTGCTTGCCAATGGGGCCAAAACATTGTGGATAGTCAAGGATTTCCTTTCTTGGAATACACTACAAAGGGTCCTAGTTTCTAGTGATAATGTATTATGAATATATTTCCTATGAAACAATGTATACCTTTTTAGAAGTGACTTTTAGATTCAGCCCTTATCTTCTCTAGGAGTAATGAGTTCTGTAAGGATTGTCGCATACTTATAGGGACTGCTAGCTTTAATTTCTCATATTCACAAGGTTTGAAGGTAACAAGAACTTGATCATTGCTTTTCTCAGCTTTCATTTTTCTAGATAAAGGGATTCTAATCTTTATAGTTCTCCTAGGTTTCTCCTTATCTCGATCAATGTAGTTTCTCTCCTCTAGACTGTCTTCAACTTTTCAAGGCATGGGGTCTAGATTTAAGATGGAATACCGGGTAGAAACATATTTCAGATTTGTATATCAAAAGGGAAACATTTTTAGTAATTTAGCTGATTACCTTCAGATTATTGTTGGCCTTTGGACTTACCTAAGTGTTTTAGGTTGTGAATCTTCAGTGAATAGTCATGAATGGCCAGGAGTTCCTTTTCTTGGGTTGTGATTGACACCTTGTAGCCCATTGATCATCCTTTAAGCGTAATTTATATTCATTTCCCTTAAATGCACGCCATTTACAGTTGCCCGCATTTCAGCTTCTGTGCCACTTTTCTGTCTATTCATATAGCCCTGTGAAATCTTGCTGCAATTCATCTCTTGTCAACTTGGCATTCATTTCCCTTTTGTCACCTTCAAACCTTGGCTCAAATTCACTTCCTCTGGGAAGTAGCCTGTGATTAACCCCAAATGACACTGATCACTCATATTCGATATCCAAGTGACATCAGAGGAACTTCAGCATCCAAGTTCTTCTGTCATTCTGGGTTTTGTTGTAATTATCATTTCTTGAATCTGTCTACTTGATATTCCTTTTTACTGAGTTTGGAAGGCATTCAGGAGATTAAGGAGAGTCCTGAAGGGAAGCTGCCACTTTGGACAATAGCAAATACTTTCAGGTTTTTCCAAGTACCTTCCTGAGGCGTCTGCGGTTAAGTGGTTGCAAGGTACATCCTAAGAGATGCATTTCTAAAAATGAGAGCAACTCACTGGAGTCTTTTTAGCAACATCACTACCGTGAGATTTTCCCAGAAACATAGTTTGACAATTATTCTTTGTTCCTCACCAAACTTTTGAAGTTTTGTCACATGCTTTATAGGTGGCTACTTTTCGTAAAATATTTGATGTCTTTCTGGACTGTAGTGATGTTTATGATTACTACACATCAAAATTCTTTTATCAGTTTCTAATTGTCTGAAGATCTATTTATTTTACTTTTTAGTAGTTAATACCTTCAGAAGGTTCAAAAATCAACATGATAACAAAAATTACATGTTGAGAAGTCTTGCTTTTTACCTCTGTCTCCATCACTTTATTCCCTACTGGCTCATATAGGGAACCGCTTTTATTAGATTTTTGAGTATTCCATTTTTGTGCAAGCATATACAATATATATTTTATAATCCCCACCTTCTTACTCAAAGCATATCATATGCAGAGCATATTATATACTCTGTTCTGTACCTTGCTTTTTAAATTGGAGATTTTTCCAGATCATTATTCATTATAATGTTACACTTTTTAATTTTGTGGATGTGCTATAATTAATTTAGGTGTTCCCTAGTGATGGACTCTTGGATTGTTTGCAATATTTTGCTATATAAACAATGCCATAATGAATAACCTTGTACATACATCATTTCAAATATATACCTACTGATCCTTATCCTCTGGTTCTCGTGCCTGTTTCCTTATAGACCTCTTAAGCCACAGGAAAACCGAGTGTGCATGTTTTTATCTTCCTTAATATACACACAATGACTTCCTAACTAGGGCGCCATGCTTTGAACTGTAGGATTCCCCCAATCTAGACTTGTTTTATTTCATTTGAGTCTCAACCCTGGCCTCTTTGAGCATCTTTAACTGTGTGAATTGAGCTAAAAGAGAATAAATATAATTCAGAAGAAATATTCCACAGTCAGATGTAAAGAGTTAAACTTTGTGTAATTTTCCATACAGTGAAATATTAAAATTTCAGTTAGGTTATTCGTTACTTTAGAGAAAAAGCATGAAAAATGTTATATTGAGATTTAAGAAGTAGAAAATTTAAATGTAACTGGATGAGGAATAAATTAATATCATGGTATACTGGTCAGAGTTCATAATTCTGATTCTGGATTCTGACCTTTGTAAGACTATCGATATGTTGATCTGTATGCATCTGTGGGTTCAGAAGTTGCTTTGTGGGTACGTGTGTAATACATAGCCTCCCAAAGGAAAGACTGTAAACTTTTGAAGTATACAATTCTATTTTATTCTTCAGTCTTTCTTTTCTTTTGTATTGCTCATCACATCTGGTTTTGCATCGAGTCTGTGGTCTACTATGAATCTTGATTTTTCTATATTTAAACATAAGTAGTCTTTTCTTAGAATTTCATTTCCTCCACTCATAGATAAATGCAGTTTTTGCTTATCCCTGTCCTTTTGGAGTATTTACTATCCCACTCAATTTGGTGTCAGAGCCAGTTATTATGGATGTCAAAAATAATGCAGGACCCAGGGCAGGACTCCAATAAGGAAAATTATTTAACTCCTCTGATTCTTCATCTACACAATATGAATAATAACACCGTATCTCCTCTTCTTTGTTATTGAGAGAGGAGTAGTGATGAGGGGTGTGATATTTAGTGTCTGACGTGTGGTAGGTGCTCAATAAATAGTCAACATTATCTCCTACATATATTACTTTATGATTTTCTATTATCTTTAAGTACTCTTAGGGTTATTATACATGGTTACATAAATTATTCAAATGATATTTAGTGATTATCCCATTCAAAATAGGAGAATGACTATAGAAGTTCTTAGAGATCCGTATTAGTGTGGTTATATATAATTATTTGGTCTCTCTGGTTTGTGTAATACTTCTCCATTTTTCTGGCAGTTCATTAGGAATTCTGTCGGGGGATGCACTTCTATCAGCACATTATCAGCAGCTGAAGAATTTTCAGTTTTCTGCTCACTCAGTGCTTGTAAAAATTGAATATATATCGTTTCCCCTTTATCATGTTGAAAATCTCTGGTTCATGGTCTGTTGAAATTCATCTTGTTATATTCAAAATGCATCTCCTGGAAGTAGCAACAATGCACAAGGCTTGAGTACACTTAATTCTCAGTGTTTTTGTTTCAATTCCTTTTCTACACTTTTTACTTGGAGATACTCTGTTTTAATCTTCTCTTCCCTTTTCCTCTAGCCAAGTTTTTTGTTTGTGAAAAGTAATATTTTTCCAAGCTATAGTCTGTGTGATACAATATGGCCATGTTTCAAGATGTTCTTCAGCTCTTGCATCCAGCTACTAATTCAGCGCTCTGAAAAAACTAGATGATGTTTGTGGTGATGGGTCAGTGCCAATGGAAGGAAATAATTTTGCGGAAGATGAAACCATTTCCAAGTAATGTTGGCTGAGTGGAAGCTTACATTGGAATTTGTTAGGTTGTCTGATAGAAACCAAATTTGACCAAGATGAGGCTGTGTATGTTATCTGTCTTAGCCTACTCATGTGTACCTTATGGTATGTACATATATAGGACATAACTTTGATAGTTAATTTTAGGCTTTAAAATGATTAAAACTGTAGTTTTCATTCCCCTTACTGATCTTTTTTGGTAGATCTTTTAAACATATTTTTAATCAAATTTGAAATAATGAGCTTTTTAAAAAATAATTTTTATGTGCTTGGCTGTTTAATTGTCTTAAATCATATAATCACTGCACCAGTCCTGTAAGAAGTGTGTTGTTATCCCCACGTTATAGGTGAGGAAATAAGATCAGAGAAGTTAAGTAACTTGCTGAAAGCCACACAGTTATTAGATATGAGAGCAAGATAATGTTGGGTGTTGGACTCATGGGGTCCTGATCCACCCAATGCAGTTTTTGGTTGATTTTCTGTTTTGTCTAATGAGGTGCCAGTGAGATTTCACTTTAGGAAAGTTGCTTTTTGTTGATTTTCTTAGAATGTAAAGTCTCAGTAGTGACAAAAATAGAATCCTCAGTATTTTCTTTCCTCTTTTCTACTTTGGACAGTGGGGAGAATGGAGGAATGTTATCAAAACCTGCTAATTCTGTGTATTTCCTATTGCTGGGAGATAGAGAAATTTCAATTTTACAAGTTAAATAACTTTCATACATTTGGCGGCCAAAGATAAATTTGAGCTCTTTTTAAATTATTAAAATGATAATTGATAAATTACATAAAAAGGAAGAAAAGACATTTGTTATTACTTTCTATTAAGAAAACTAGCACACGTGTGTTAATTACAGCATTATTTACAATAGTCAAGAGGTGGAAGCAACCTAAGTGGCCATCGTGGATGAATGGATAAAGAAAATGTAGCATATTGTATATACAAGGGGATATTATTCAACCTTAAAAAAGAAGGAAATCCTGTCCTATGCTACAACTTGGACGAACCTTGGAAGACATTATGCTAAGTGAAATAAACCAGACATGGGTAAAGAAAATGTAGCACATTATATATACAAGGGAATATTATTCAACCTTAAAAAAGAAGGAAATCCTGTCCTATGCTACAACTTGGACGAACCTTGGAAGACATTATGCTAAGTGAAATAAATCAGACACAGAAAGAAAAATACTGAAGATTCCATTTGTATGACATATCTAAAGTAGTCAAGCTGTGTGCAGGCACACAGCTAGCAGTAGCAAAACAGGGACGAAATCTTGGTCTGTCTGATTTTGAATCTTGTGCTTTTAACCCTTTATTGTAGTGCAGACCCTCGGGAATGGATGTTACTCCTGGCATCGTAGGGAGACTACCCAGATGTGAACCTTTCTCTAAATATGTTTCATGATTTCAGAGAAATGACAAAGTTGAGTTCATAGTAAATTAATTTTATCTTTCCCTTTCCTAGGTTCCCCCAAATTAGTAATTGCTTCTTTTTCTGTAAAGAGTATTAAATAATGAATTTAAAAGAGTGCATGGTGATATATAACAACTAAGCTTCATGTTAATGATGTATTTAAGCTTTATATGATAGGGTGAAGTGATTTTAATTATTTGGGTTTGGTACAGGCTTATATCAAACGTATCCATTTCACAAGGAGCCCCTAGTCGTATAATAAGTCCTGCCTTTATTAAATTGTACAGAGAAATTTCTTTGTAAAGTATGACTGACTTCTCTTCCTCTTAGGAAGGCAGATTAATAATATTTCACTATTAATTAGGTTCCATCTGCTCATCCTGCCTTCCATTCTAAAGGTTATACTTATTACCATATTCACAAACCAACCCAACTGTGTAATCGAAGTTTAAAAAAAAATTTAAACCTAAGGTTCAATCTTGGTTTTTATAGTGTACTTCTTGGGCTACTACAGGGAGGACCAATGACTCCACTTCTTTCTTTCATACTTTCTTTGATTCCATTTTGTTTCTTCTTGTAATCCAGCCATATGCCACAAATTACACAAAATTAAACTATCTGATATGAGATACAGTAATAAAAGAAGTGGTGCACCCACTTAGCCGGCTGTTTTGGCCAGAAGGCTATTTTGCTGCTTTGGTATCCAGGTCGTGAAACTGAACAATGGAACAATGGAAGGGCCCAAGTGTCATCTGTCTTTGGGCATAATGATCTATATCTCCTTCCCTTGTGTTCTCCTGAATTCCAGCAGAGCCCTTCAGTGTATGTGGCATACACCAGGGCCCCCCTTTGCCCAGGCCTGTAGGGCCTCAGGGGCAATGCTGTGATGGGGAAGGATGAGGAAATGGTTGGAAGAAAGCAGGCCCTGACTTCGTAGCTAAAAATATGAATAAATGAAGTTCCATACCACAAATTGAGTAAAATTTGATGATAGGGGATTACTGGAACATTTTATTAACTTGGGTTTTGCTTTAAAAAATTAACTTTTGAAAAAAGTTGAATCTCTGAGCTTATGTGTAAGGGTTTGGCTTGTGGATGGTAGTGATTACAGCAGCTGGCACAGTTATCCAAACCCCTTACTGTCACACCCTGCAGGGACCTGGCTCATTTTTTCCTCTCTCCTCCTCTCCTCCTGCCCCTCCCGCCCCCTCCCTTTGAAGCCTGCCTTCCTGTCTTCCTTTTCTTTTCCTGAGGCCTCTGTGCCTCTCAGCACCTCCACCTGATAGCCCTTCTTTGTACCTCTCACTATGAGCCTGGGGTAGCTTCGGTGGCTCATCCAATTACATTATGTAAAAGGTGATTACAAATGAGTGTCCGTATACATAATCTTTAAGGATCCATCTTAACTTCAGAATTGTTCTTTGATAGAAAAGTCTCACAATTTTCAGCACTGTCATGGATGTTAGCATTTTCAGTACAGACGGAGCAGGTTGTATCCATGAAGCAAGTATACCGAAGCTTACAGTATTATTTGAAACAAGATGCCCTTTTTCTAGTCAAGTTTAATTATTTGATGAGCCAGTATAATGAAAAGGAATGAGAGGACAAGCACATACCTTGCTTTGTCTTACCTCTTTTACTAATCAAATAACCATTTTATAAGAAACAAGTATTCCTCAGTAGGCAGAATGTAATTCTAGTTTAGTAGTTCAAAAAAGAGAGAGATTATAAATAACAGGGATTTTCAGGTGGAGAAAGGCTGATGGCGAGGTCAGGAGAGGAATTAGATCTGAGGTGTCCGGGAGATCTAGGGTGAGTTTGTAATTATTTGGTAGTGGTGGTAGGGTCCTTTTATAGCAACATCCTGTCTTTTACTCTGCCTTTTTTCTTTTGAGTTAACATCTCCTTTCTGATTCTGCTTCCTTTTTCACTTTAATCCTTCTAGGCTAGACCCATGGTTCAATGCCGGCTGCACATTTAGAATCACCTTGGGTGAGGGTGATGTTAGGACCCTACCCCAAGAGAGCCTGATTTAATTTGAGTCAGGTGAGGCCAGAGTATTGGTAGTTTTTAAAAGCTCCCCAGGTGATTTTAATGTACAGCCAGAGTTGAGCACCTCTGCTCTAGAGGTTTGAAAATCTCTAACAAAACTGGGCATGCCTTAGGAACCGCAAGTAGGTTGGACTTTAAGTCAAAAGCAGTGCAGCTTCCCATTGTAGTCTTGGCATTATCGACTGCATTAGAGTCATCAGTTTGGCTGGAAATCTCCTCTCCTTCCAGAAAGAACAGATTTGTTCTCCTGGTGCACAGCCACAGAATGCCTGGATGCTGAAGTCCAGTCCTGTGCTGGGAAGGCTCTGCCTCCTGGAAGCAGTCTGGCTTTGTTTTGACAGTCCCAGATGGATGATTGACAGCGAGGAGTGCTCGTAATGGCTGAGTATTTGTATCTGATGAGCATCTTCTCCCAGTCATGGGCTCACTCAGCTGCTCTCAGAGCTGTTGCAGAACAGGTGCTGATGTACGCCCATGGACAGCAAAGAATTACACAAAAACCGCTAACTAGGAGCATGAAGAGAGCTCACATGCTACAGTCCCTTCTGAAGGTTAGTTTCTCACCTCTCTTTTAATATTTTGCACTGTGCTGCTTTTGTGAAACATTAAATTTGACAGATTTTGCTTCATCACTGCTTCCTTGTGGCTACTCAGAAAAATTGGTCAAAAGAGGCTTGGTTTTTTTTGTATTTGCTATGGCTTGTGAGCTGAGTTGCTTCGCAGAAAGAAAGTGGCGGTGGTCTCCCTGGTTTGTCATTTTGGTGGAGACATGAGGAAGTGTGATGGTTTACTCACAATGACAGATTTCACTTTGCCTCCCTGTCTGTGTACAGCTCCCTTGTAAGTCCCACTCACGGATGCTAATTTGTCCTTACGGAAGAGGCCTTGTCCCTTTGGTGGCTCTTGGGTAGCGTGTTCCTGACTGGTGCTGGTGTTTCCCTACCCTGCATGCGACAAATTTAAAGCTATCTGAAATAAGTCATGTTGTTGGTCTGCCTCATTTCCTCTACATCAAGACCAGTATAAATAATTTTTAAAACCTGGTTTGAGAGAGGTCAATTTTTCAGATTAAGAAAATGAGAGTACTTATAGAGTATTTAAAGCATGTCCATATTAACAATCATCATGTGATACTTGGCATAGCTTTACTGAAGAATAAGGGCTGTATTTGAACCCATGAATAGACTCTCTGGCCAAATTGTGTGCCAGATGAGTACTGTGATTTAGTGGTGATAGAACATCGGTGTAACTGAAGTTTATTCTATACAAACTATTTTTCTAATGTTGGAAATTCATTTGAAAATATGCTTTAATACATCTGTAAAAGAGACAGTACAAAAAGTAACTGCTTTGAGAGGTAGACTGGAATATATTTTGGGCTTGTCCACGCTCATGATGTTTAATGTTTGATTCTTCAGTGACTCATTCATTCAGTAGATCTTTATTAAGCATCTACCATGTGTGAAACTATGTAAGTGGTCTCAGAAACGCCAATAAAGGCCAAGCAGGTAACACAGAGAAGTGACGAAGAGGAGAAGACAGGGTCTGCAGAGGGAGTGGGGAGGGGAGGGGGCTGGGGTCAGCTGGGGAGGGCAGCCAGCCCCCACCTGAAGGGTCCTGTGCTGTTCCGCTCTATGGCTTGGCATGAATATTAATATGAACAGTGTTGCCAGATGTTACCATATTTTTGTGAGAAGCTAGTAATCTGAATTTTTAGGTCATCTCCACATTGACTTTTACGTGTTGGCTTAAGTTTAAAAAAAATTCCGTGCCCTCCTAATAAGACCTGTGTGTTGGCCGAGGACCTCTGTGACCTTTGACCTTTGCATCGCTGTTCCCTGCTCCCCCTCCCTCCCCACCCCGAACACCTGGAAACCATTCCATCAGGGCAGCTTGCTTTCACGTATATTCTCGGCACTGAGAATTCCATGTTAAGTAATTAAAAATTATTGGAACAACAGATGGTAGTAAAATATGTACGACGATAGCTTCACTTCGCACACACACTCCCCTCTTGACCCACCCACACAACTGTTAAAATTTTTGCATCAAGAACTAAACTGGTTACAAGCATCTATGATTATTGGTGTGGAAAATGTCCATAAATATGGGCACATAAACTGTCCAAATGACTAAAGGAGCTCTGGTCACATTATTTCTCAAAACAGTTTCCGAAAGCAGTTGTGGTTGCAGTGAGCTTGGTCCAGCTCTGGAAAATGAGAGATTCTTCCCTTACGTGTGCACGCCGTTTACCTTTAAGATAAAATCATGCCGTGACTAGAGATCTCAGATCACTGACATTTGACACAGAACTATAAATTCTCCTCTCTCTAGATGGAACTCAATCTGGAAGCATTTCAAGAATGTCATTATTCCTAAGATTGCTCTTTGGAAGGTAGAGTTTAGAATCTAGGAAGGAACTGCTATCACTACAAAAGAGGGGAGGAGTTATGCTTGCTTCTTTTAGCATTTTCATAAAGGTCTTGAAAGCCTTCTTTAGCCATTCACTTTTATCCTCTTATCTGCTCTGGTATTATAGAAGGCACATGACCATTGCTCCTCTTACACAGGGGAGGAAACCAAGGTATAGAAGTATGCCTTGTCTATCCAAATCACTGTGTCCTGTTAGAGCCATGGAGAATGAATGGTTGTATTCTCTTGTCCTGCATAAATACTGTGTGGGTCATGCACTTACGTAAGACAAGGGAATGTAGCTATTCATTGTCAGGAGGTGGGAACACTGAGGGAATTCTTTTTCTGGAAGGGCTTCTAGGGGATATTTTGGAATTAGGAACTATAAGCCAAAGGAGAAAAATCCAAGTCATTTAAGTTCCCTTAGCAAGGGGTAAATCTCTGGCAAACAGGTGCTTTAAGGGCTTAATAGTCATGCTGATCCATAGAGCAGAACAGCAGACAACCCTTGAGGTGGGAGCCACACTCTCCAGCTGACCACGGCCCCCTCCTCTCCCTATTCTTGCTACAGACCATAACTTCTACTCTTCTTATCTGTGTTACCTGCTCGGCCTTTATTGGCATTTGTGTGATCTTTTACATAGATGAATAAATGCTTTCGCTGAAACCCCTCTCCTCTTTTGGGATCGATATCAGTAACCAAGGTAGAGAGTAAATAAGGAGTGTTAAAGGATGATCTCTTCTGGACTTTTTTCGTTTTTTTAGGATGATGATAAAATAACAAAGAAACAGGCAAATGTCCCCTTTCTCCGAGTCCCATTGTGGGAACTACAGAGAAACAAATTGGTAGATGCTTCACTTACAAACTTACTAGCATTGTACCTCTTTGCAGAAGAAACTCCATGCACTTCAACTTCATTTCCACAGTTTTTAAGTACTTACTATGGCAAAGAGTACTTATTCTCTTTAATGGGGGCAGGGTGTGCGTGTTTATGTTTATAGTCAGTTTTTAGTTTTTTGGAAGCTACTTAATTCACTTGTATATTAGCAGCTCTCTTGATTGTATCTTTCCCCCCTGTGTGTTTTAGGTCTTTTAGTCACTTTGCTTTTTATGATCTGAATAGAGAGGGATCTGGGAGTTAAACTCAAATGACTGACTCTGTTTCTTTAAGCAGTTTTGAGTTTAGTCTATGAGCAAGTTACATATATTGCTTATGTTTAGAGTTTGTAGGTATCTTAATTCAGTCATTCTGCTTTCCCTTGTCAAGCATAATTCAGTTGGTTTTACATAACTAAATCCATGTCCATCTGCATAATTGCTCTTTGAGTTTACTCTCTTTACCCCAAATTTGCAACCTCTGGAAGTGGCAAGTCTTTAGGCTGGGTTTCACTCTCACACTGCCACATACCTAGTAGGAGCTCAGCTTAAACTGTCGATAATGGCAGTGCCAGGATATGTTGGAAATCTTTTTTAGAGCAAGTTGAGGACCCTTGGTACCTTTTATAGAAGCCAGAGTGGTGTGCACGCTTTTCACTTTGCACTGCAGCCAGAGCACCTGTTCAGTGAGAGGAATCAGCTAAATTACTAGACGTAATTGATGTTTGTGCAAAACATAGAACATTTGTTTTTCTCTCCTTGTAGTTAATGCTCAGCTTGATAATTTAAATGAGTCTCTTTCCTCTCTCTTCCCATCCCTCTCTACATTCTATTAGACACATTTTTTTCTGCTTAGCCTTTGTCTTTGGGCACTAGCAATTGCTAAATGTTTCTTACAGAGGATAATATATTTAGGAAACAATTTCTATTCAAGATTGTAATGCTGCCAGGCCCCTTTCTACAACCCAAGCAATGAAATGCAGATATGATACAGTTATCTTTCCCAAGTTGAGTCATTTTAAAGTGTATGCACGTAATATATAGTTTTTAATAATCTCTCTGCTATGGAGCATAAACTGGTCTATGAACAGGACGACCTGATGAAACTCACTTCCCTGTAAACATGGCTCGAGCGGAATCAGCCAATTTCAAGGCAGATTAGTGTCACTGCGGAGAGACCAGGATAAATAGGCGATGAACATCACTTGAAGAAAAGAAAAATCATGAGAAGATCTTCTTTCAGGACATGAGGATACAATTGGAGTGACTAGAATGAGCCTCCTAGTTATGTACTCTAAGTATAGAACAATACGCCAAAGGGCCTGGTGGCTGCCTCTGTTGTTTGTCTTTTACCAAAAATAAAATCTGGTCATTTTAAAGACTAATTCAGACCATATAAGCAGCAAGTAGAATTCGAACACTGTTTCCAGACAATGGTTTGGTTTGTCTGACTAATTTCTTGCCAACTCGTATTTTGAAATGAATTATTGTGAGTCAAGGGAGAGAATCATTGTGAGTTTTTAGCTTCATCCTTGCACATTTTAAATTATGTAGCCCTCCCAATTTGTCTAGGTTTGATTACTTTCTCTTGTGCATGTTGGTTTGCAGCCTGGTGCTTGGCACCTTGGGCCTGCGGTCGTTGCTTTAGTGCACTGTGGGTCCACTTGTCTTCTGAGCTCCTCCTGCTGCCTGGGGTGATTTCCTAATAATGAAGGAGTAATGACCCAGCAGGAGAGTAGCAGTCATCATATCTTAAAATCATAGGTGGCAAAGACAAGGGAAAATTAATGACATTATCTTAGAGCAGGATCACGGGTGTATATACAATTTCAAGTGTAAATGCTTGATTTTCATAACTTTCAAAACCACATGTATTTTCTACCACTTTTCATCCCCTTTTTTTCCCAGCATACAAGTAGGTCAAGAAGTCTTTTGAGAGTCCTGAAATAACTTTCAGGTTTCTTTGGAGGCCAAGAGGCTCTACTTTTACTACTTCCCTAATTTTCCATCAAAAGGAGGAGGAGATGAGGACAGGAAGGGGAGTGGGGGAGGGGAAGTAAATGATTTGGTTAAGCATGTTATCAAGCATCTTTATGTTTCACAAATGTTAATCATTTAAGCGGGTTTTGGATGCTATTATGATCTTACATAGACAATTAACCCATGTTGCCTTATTTTCCCCTGCTTTCTGCATTTTGCTGAGATATAGGTGACAATAAATACAGTCTCTGAGAGATTGGGTGCATCCAATTAGTTTACATTGACTCAGCTCTGGAAAAGTGCCATGAGAAATAATTTAATTGATCTTTCTGTGTCCGTGGGTCATGATTACCCCCTAGTCATATCTGAAAGGCAGTTAACTCTTACCATTATTTTTCCAGAAATAGAGACTCTGCAATATTCTTTGGTGAGGCACTGATATGCTTAAAAGCTAAAAAGTTCTGAAGACAAAATTATCTCTAATTTTTAAGCTAAATTCTTTCCTTAAAATAACCCATTTTTGAAGCAATGTTCATTGTTTCCTTCTGAACAGATAGACTTCACTTCATAGAGAAGCTGTATTCCTTTAAGATTGGTGCATTTCTATAAAACAAGGCCACTGGAGCTATTTTCCCATAAAATTGCAAACCACACTTAAACCACTCCTCGCATTTTAAATGTATGCATTAATGGATAATAATTATTTTGGGTAGAGGATTAATAAAAACAGTCATCAAGTGAAAACACTCTAGGGATGCCTGGGATACAGTAGCACAGGGTACATTCTCTTGGGCCCAGATGCATGGAAGAGCAGTATGTCCTACATTTTTACCCTCTATTCATGGTTCTGTGTCCTCCTTCAATCTCTTGCTTTTAGCTATTTTTTCTAAAGGTGGGTTTATGAGGTTGGCTATTTCAGTTGTTTGCTCAATAGCCCTAATTAGGGCTGAAGATTTGTTTGTTTACTATCTTTCTTTTTGTCCAGTTTTTTTTTTTTTATAGGAAAAAGCAGCTTACTTTTCCTGTTTTCTAAATATGAGATGCCTTTAAAAACCATTACTGCAAGTAGTTATTTCCATAATTGCAGATCTTTAGTGAGTTTTACTTAGGCAGGCTTTGTTCTTAATTGAGCATGATTGAATAAAACAAAAATACCTGAATTCGAGCAATCCTATGAGTTAACCAAAGAATTCAGAAACAAAGGAAAACATGGTAAACACAATATTTTTCAGGCCAGTGGCATGAGAAGTGACATTAAAAAAATTGCACTCACTCTAGCATTAGTTTGATGGGGATTTTGATGTCAGTCTGATTTTTCTCTTTGAATGATCTGCTTTGCATAGTAGTCTTCATTTCAGCAGTTTTACTCACTGTGCTATCCAAAGCATTAAACATACCAGTGAACTAAACTCTCCCCAAAATGTAATTTTATTTTATACCATGTGATGTCTGCCACTGATTTTTCACCATCCAGCTGTTCTTATGTAACTTAACTTCTAACCACAGTTCTGAAACAGTTAGGGCTAATTTCTGCTATGGCACTGTCTCAACTTCTTTCATGGAAAGAGAATTATCTTTTCCTTATTTGGAATTGACTTGATTTTAAGAGATTCACTAATTCAATAAAAATCCCTGCTCCTTCCTCCCCTTTTTTGTAGTGACTTTCACCTGTCAGATTCTGGGTGTAGTATCTGGGCTCATTGATTCATACTAGGTGCACTATGAAAATGTTCCCTTATTTTGCACTTTTTAGGTAAGAAATCAATGCAATTCACAGGTTTATTATTTTTTATATGGCCTAATATTATTTAGAATTTATCAGTACTGTGACACAGCTACCATTCTCTCTTTTGGAAGAATTTATCTCTCCAGATCCCCAAACTGCTTTCCTACTTGCCTTGAAGTGGCTGATGCTGCTAATAGAAATGGCAAAAAATTGAGAGTATGAGGAAAAAGTCCTTTTTGCCCTTGATTTGGTGCAACAGGAATAAGCCAGCTGTTGGGGTGCCCGTGAGAGAGTCCTTGGCTTTCGTATTTTACCGAAGTTAACTTACAATTTCCATTCAGTAGCTCTTATTATAAGTGAGAAGCAGAAAATTGTACCCACTGCTATTTGTCATGGATACTGCATAAAACTGTGTTCTTCAAATCCTATTTTGCTTTTATCCCCATCCTTTGGGGGATGGAAGGGATTCATTCCTAGGGTAGATTTTTACACCATTTGTAGCCCATGGGGACTGCTCACATGTAATCATGATACTCACTGCTACCATAATATCAGCAATTGATTTTTGCTTCTGACCAGGGACTATTCTCCATCGAATGTGCCTTTCTTTCCCACATTAGAATAAGCAGGAGACTCGGAACTATCATGACCGCTCTGACTACCTTCTCCACCCATCACCACCACTTTTGCTCTTGCCTCAGAATTACTGAGCACCCACATGGGTCAGACTCCTTCCATTCTTGATGGAAGGGTATTCTAGCAACAACTCGGTTCATTCATTCCACACTTACTCAACTGAGTACATACTATATACTAGGAAATTCACACAAAGTCCCATATCTAACCAGCAAGAGCACTATGAAAATTGATACCAAGTTGCTCATCAGCAATAAGTATTAGTGAATGTTGTCACTTGGGAAGGAAAACAAATGAGAAACATTAATTGTGCCCATTAAATTTCTTAATGGTTGAGTTTTACACAAGAGAAGAGAGACTGGCAATATTCAGAAGGTGATGAAAGGCCCAAGTAATATTTGAGATAGAAATGTCTAGTTGTTGCATTTAAGGGTTATTTATGCTTAAGTAATAAATTTAGGGAATATATAAATCTCAGAGAAAATGCTGCAGCCAGATACCTAGACTGTCTCTTGGTTGTGCTCCTTTTTCTCAAAGGACTGGATTTTGGACTGCTAATTTTGCTATGGGGACATCAAAATGGGCTTCATCTTCAGTGAGCCTGACTTCTTGGTGTTTAGAGGCCACTGGTTTAGGCAAATATTGTCACTCCTGGATGCCAGTCACCATGAAGGTTTGAGGTTGCTTCAGAGAATAACTCAAGCAATGAATGTTCTTGGCTTATTGCCCAATTCACTGGTCTCTTAAGGACAAAGTTCTGTCTTGTAGATTTCCTAAGGGGGTTCTGATTGGTTCTGTGGGGAAATCTTGTTATTCCCAGAGCAGCCCGGACCTCCTTAGTATTCCCCTGGAGCTAATTGGAACCTTTGGGAGTGTTTGCATGTGGTCTCTCCCTAGAGAGGGGTAAACCCCGATGGACTTTGAGGCTGCATAGATCCACAGTGGATTCTTCTGGAACCATGAACTGGAAGTAGGCCCTCATCTTTGCTCTGAGGCGTAGATTAAGCATGCAGGTCAGTGGTAACCAGATAACCTCCCTGAATTTGACCTGCATCGGTCATGTCTGGTTTGCTGTGAGTGTCTGTCAGGGTTGGTGGCCAAGAGAATGAAAATACTCAATTTCTATGTGCTTCATTGCATAATCAAATAAAAGACATATTCCATCTAATTGGATAAGAGCTATCTTCTCCCAAATAAAGTATTTGTTAGAAGTAAGGAGTTTTCACGTCTGTCTTCTGAGGTACAAACCTATTTTCCAAAGCAGTGCTGATGTCCCATTATACAGACCCCTTTTTCTCCCTTCTCTCCACTCTGCCTTTGCTCTCTAGCCATCGTGTGACCTGTGCAGCTGCTCCTGAGGGATGGGCCCCACGCTGGCCTTCAAGGACTAGGTGCTCCTCAGGATGGGCCCAGCCCTCTCTGTTTTTAACTAAGCAAGAAGCATTTCCGTCAGAGCTGTCATTCACTGGCAAGATGTCTGAAGAAGCAAGTTCACCTGAAAGAGTATGGAAATTATATCTGCCATATTCCTGTTGCCTTGCCAATGCCTAGTACATAGTAGTACACAAATTAATATTTTTATATCCAAACTATCAGTGTTCCATTTTTTAGGGAGAGAGTGTCACTCTTAGGACATAGACTATTAAATGATTTTAAGCTACCTTTCCTCTCACTTTTTCTCAGAAAATAGTTATGAGATCTTTTGATCATTGTGTACCCAAATTTTATAGGATTAAAATTCTTTATCCTAGTTCTTTATTCCTAGTTCATATATAAATGTTATACATTTATAGGAGGGAATTAAAGTTTTTGATTGAGGAAATTTGGGACTCCTGTTGTTAGAACCTTTCCAGCAGTAAAGGAATCTTACTAACTAGATTATAGTAATTTACAGCTGTTTCCCTGAAAAGTTAATCTTCTATCCATCCGTTGTTTGAGATGGAATGTGGAATTATTGACATTAATCTTGTGAGAGAGTAGAAGAGGAGAGGGATGGAAAGAGGGAAAAAGAGAATGAGCTCATTTATTTTTACTTTTTTTTAATACAAGATCTTTGTAAATTTCTTAGAAATTGTTCAGTTTTATTCTAAATCATTTACTTTTTTGGGCTGGATGAAAATAAAAATAACATTTAAAAATTAGCTCAGAGAAATATCATCTGGACAATAATAGAGGAATCACTTTTATGTTCCAAAATATTCTACTCTGGGGCCTACAGCAGCATTCAGTGGAAAATCGTTTCTGATTGTTTAGGCTGAGTGCTACCAAAACATTTTTTGCTTAGCTTCCTAATCTGAGAAAAGATGGGTAATGTACAGATCTTTAAAATCTTCAGAAGGCCTGTATTCTGTTCTCTAAACATTTCTCAAATCACTTATTGTTTGTAGTAATCTGTTTTATATTTGCTAGAGTGAACAAAACATAATCTCAGTCCCGAATGCACTTAATTTCCTATGTTGATATGTTAAAGGATCATGAATACAAGTAGTTAAAAAATACCTGTTCACTCTACCAATATTTATTGAGGACCTGCTACATGCTAGTCTGGGTACTTGGAGGATGCTTTATCATATCAGAAACATTTAACACTACACTAACAAAAAGTGAAAATGGACTTGTAATATTGTATCATTCTAGTAGAGCTATTGTCAATTTTTCTTTGTAAAAGTCTTTGGTCTTATCTTTCTTTACACTCATCATTCACTTGTGTATGATTAATTTCCCGTATGCTTAGAATGAGACTTTTTAGTCACCAGGATTTGTTGTCCAGGTACACACAGAAAGCAGTTCTTTTTCTTACTTTCTTTGCATAGAGATAGGATTTGAGAGCTTTCTGTCTCTGTTTCTGATATTCTCTTTTACTTGTTTGCATTGACCTCAATTGATGTTGGTGATCTGAGGAGAACTCACAACATGTAGCTAAAATCTTCTCAATATTGAGCAGAGATGTTTTTGCTGTTAAAATGACATAGGAGTTCTGGTTTTCATGAGGCCCCAGGACAGTGAGTTTGTCTCTTAAGATATAAAAAGATCTGTTTTCCTTGTGCTGGGGACCCAGACTCGACTCCCTGTTCCCATTTACACACCAAGGCAGGCAGCTGTACAAGTGGAACTTGAGTCTAAATCACAGGGTGTTATAACATATGAAACTTGAATGTGGCAACTGTTATTGTCTGCAGTAGTGAACTGTCTGGGGAAATTCAATCCCAGCCTTGGGGCTGGCAGCGAAGGCTCCAGCAACACTTGGTCACCAGTGTAGATGGCTTTGGAACTGATTTTAAACACTTTTCATTGGAACTGAAGTATAATTCTAGCCTGCAGCTTAATCAGATATTCGAGGTGCTCTAGACTGGTGGAATTTTTTACTGTTTTTGGCTGTTAACAGCCCTCAAGGCACCGTGTGTCTCTGTTGCTCTTTGTTATTTCTTCATAGGTCTCAGGGGTAAAGGACCATGATAGTGAATAATCTCTTATGATCATATCACAGGGGGAATGAAACTTTAGCAAGTGGGGGAAAGAGGTAGACTAAATTATTTCTGAAGTTTCTTTTAGTACTGTGTCTATGAAACAGTTTAACCTATATTAGTTTGTTCCAAGGTGAAAAATGTGATGTTTCTGGAAGTTATTAATGCAGTTTTGGCAGATGAGCATGCTGGGGAGGAGGGAACTAGATCTGAATTAAACAGCCTGGCTGGCAACGTTGTTCACAGCCTGAATTGCTCAACTTTAATGAGGTCTTGCTACATCTTAAAAATCTATTTTGTACACACATATCTTAAAAATTTCTTGTTCTAAGTCATTTTCCAGTTTCATCCAAAGCACAATTTTACAGTAAAAATTATTCTCAGCGTACGGGCTCAATGCTGAGATCAGGAAATTCCCTAAGCTCATTTTTTTGTAACATGCTGATTTTAAGATCAGTGATTTCTACAATTTGGAGAGCAACAAATTGACCAAAGCAGCCACACTTTTGTGTGGACACAGCTGATGGAATGTACAATACAATATGTGTGCATGCTTGTTTTTTTGTAGTTGGTTGTTTTCTTTTTCTTTCCTGTGAAAGGAGGTGGATATTGTCTCCCTTTTTGCTTTGCTGTTGCTCAGCCTAATTTATCGTCATTTCAGATGATCATGAAGAGAAGATCTCTGGCAGGGGAAATAAATAGCTGGAGAAAATGAATTGATTAAAATATAGACCCCGTTCTCATGCAAATGCCCCTAATTTTTAAATTTGAATATAGCGTTCTTTATATTACCAGGACTGTCTCTAAATGGAACATTCTTCACAGTGTTCATGAGGTCTTGTCAGATGTTTAACTTTTAATATTAAGTATCTTCAATTGCAGTGGCAGTTGGTCACTGAAAAGAACTCTTTAAATTGTAATTTGTGTGCAGCTATATAGATTTGTCAAGTACCTTTAGAAGTGTGATTATATAGTCCACTAATAGACCTTGCCGAGGAGCTGAATTATTGTTAAAATTCTCACCAAAAGCATATAAAATCAGCCTTGAAAGTCCAGGAAATGCTATGGACGACTGTAAACTGTTAAGAGATTTATGGATAAAGAGTGTTATTATAAATATTCTGAGTTATAGTTGATTAAACATTCTACTTCTTTCTTATATAGTTAAAATATTGCCAATAATTGCAGGGAGGTTGACTAAAAAGTAAAATCGCTGAAGGACACAAAGATCGGAAGTGCAGCTCACGCTGTTAAGGTGGGCGTGTGGAAAGCTCTGCTAGAAGAGAATCTGGGGTGCAGCCTCTTTGGTGGATGAAAGAAGTTTAAATGATGACTTTACCCGGGTTTTTTATTTTTTTTTTGAACTGAAATTAACAAGCCACGTTGCTGATTTCTGTTATTAAGAGAGAGATGAAAAGAAAAAGACTACGGGACTATTAACTGTGGCTTTTTAATATTTTTATACTCTACATTGAATGATTTTATTCAAGGATGGTCTCTTTTTATTTTAAAGACTAGGTCATACCACTGTAGGTTTCTTGGAGCCTTAGTCTGTTGTACAGGTCTAAAGAGAAACACTGTGGGGTAAAGAAAAGGGTTGAGCAGCAGACCTGAGCTGGAATGTTGTTTCAGCCACTAGCTGTTCAGTCTTGGACAATAGTAATGATTATAGTAGTAGCCACTATTTTTTCTTATTCTGTGCTAGCTCTTTGTATATATTTTACTTAATTCTCTTAGCTCTGGAAAGTTGTACCTTGCTCAATGTCATTTAGTTGGTTAATAGAGAAACCAGAATTCTAATCCAACTGTGTTTGTGTCCAAAATCCATGCTTTTTCTTCTGCACTATATTAATAATTACTTAAGCTTTTTGTGCTATGACACAATGTCCGCTATATGAAATGGAGACAATGTTAGTACCTAACTTCCAGAGTTGCTGGGAACAATGGAGAAGGTATGTAGAGCTAGTGGCACCCAGTAGGCCCACAGGAAGTGGCAGATCTGATCAGGACCACAGTACGATTTGTGGGGACCTCATGCACTTTTGTCTTCATGGGCCCTTTCCTCCATTAAAGAAAAATTTAAATTCTATCTTATGACCCTGTTGATGTAAAGACAGATATGATCAAGGCTGGATTTACTCTTTTAAAAGATTATTTTAAAAGAAATTAACACATAGGGCCCTGGACCTACTCTGTTCAGTGTATAAGCCAGCCCATCTCGCACAGAACAAAAATCTGTCACCGTTGGTATTATGCTGGACAGATGTTCTTAACAGTGGGTGCCTACAAGGATGGTTCTCACCTGATTAGTCTGACGTATGCCATTTATCATTTATTTTTTTCTGGTATTCTTTGACATGTGTTAAACTTTTAGACCACTCATTTAAACTGAAAGTTGTTTATAGAAAGGTCTAGAATAATTTCTCACTTTTATTTTCCCTCTACTGATTAAAACTGACAGCTGGCTTTGGTCCCATGTGGCCCCTTCTTGGGCCTCTCTGGGTTGGAGGCTGGTTCCCAGGGCAGCCTGTCTTTGCCCTGTACCCCTTAAATCCACAACCAAAAACTGATTATAATCAACATTTCTCAACTTTCAGAATGAAACTTGTGATTACCTCAGACTTCATGGATTCTGGCCTGGTATACGTGCATAACCAGTTTGATTGACTCATAACTAGTTTAATTACTTGCTGTTTTGCCTGATGTAGATTGCAGACTTCTCTAGGAGAGGCATTCTTTTGCACCTTCTCAACACCTAAGCATTTAATAAGTTCTTGTTGATTGAATGAAGGAGTGACTGACTGGCAAAGAACCAGTCAGTTATGTCAAAGGTGCCAATTTGATTGTGTTTAGACCCAATCCATTACAAACTCAGCTATTTGGAGAGAGAGTAGGGGCTTCACCAAAAGTTTAGAATTTGAGAAAAACCTTTTATAATCTTATCAGGATCCAGGCTATGTTCTTTGATCAGTTAAGGAAAAAAATACCAACTGTCAGGCATAACCCAAGATTCTGAGAAGTCTTCCACAGCAACGTCTGAACCCCAGCACTCCAAAAAAGGATTTATCCCTCCCGTGGATGGCAGACAATATGCTTGCTGATGCAGCCGGTGATATAATTAAACTTTTGACCACATGCATGACTTTAAGCAAAAAAGTGGCTAAAGCTCTGTGTCTAACGTGATTGAAGGGTGGAATCCAATGCTGAGGCTTCCCCAACTAATCTCTCCTTTCACAGTTCTCCAGAAGCAGGCCTTCTGGGGGTCCAGAGTTTACAATAAGACCCTTTTATACTTAAAATGTCAGCAAAACCCTAAGACTAGCTCTTCCCAAAACACGAAGGGGTAAGCCTGTCCATTCTTTCCTCTTGACATTTGGTCTAATTCTGTCTCAGATAAGTGGGTCCTGGATGTAATCCATCTGGAGTGGGGTATCCTTAAACCCCCCCACCCCTCATCCCAGCCTGCCTTTAGGATCTAACCCTTACTGCTAAAGCTTCACTGGGTTTTCTGGATCTGAAAGGGCACATAGCTCTTCTTTTTTTTCTTTTCTTTTTTTTTTTTTTTTTTGGCCTGCAGTAATATCTGATATTTAGATTTTGTAGAAACTATGAAATGTTCACAGACACAACAGCCCAACCGAGAAACTGACTTCATCTGGGAATGGCAGATTTCCCATTTTCCCAGGCTACTTTCTCAAGTAAGGTTTGGGTTTTATGTTCACAATCGACTTGTTTCAGAGTGACCAGGTGGCCTGGGTACCTCTCAAAACCCCCTCAGGGCCTGAGGAAATTTGAATTGGCATTTATGTTAGTCATTTTGCAGGTGAGAGGTATTCTGATTTACATTTCACAATCTGATGTGCTGCCAGCCAAGGGTGAAAAAGTGGTGCAATTGGCCACTAGATCTTTCACTGAGAGTGAAATACAGATACTTAGTATCCAGGCAAAATTCTCTGACTGAAGCTAAGATAGGTGGGCAGGTTGAAACAGATTTCTGTGTTTTGGACTGGAGATAACCTTGGAATGTTAACCTTCGTGGGGTGGGGGGAATTTATGTGTGCAACAATTTTAACTGTCAGAATGTGGATTAGAGAAAGGATTTCATCACACCTTAGTATTGTACAACTTCAGCAGTTGTTCTCCTGAGATTCTAAAGGAAGGAGGCTTCGTATTTTTAGAGTTAACAGTAAGGCAAACTTCTCTGGATGGGTTCCCCCATCCTCACGAACTAAAGAATTTGGGTATTAGCAGCTTTATAAGAACCTCTCCACACAACCATTGTTGTGTTTTCCTCTCACGTGAGACTGCTCCAACGTGCTGGGTAAACCGTGTTAATTGATAAAGTCATATAGACAGTCTTTATTTTCGTGGGTAAATTTATGATCAGGAAAATAATCTGAATTAGTCTTGTCTAAGACAATTGAAAGAAATGTCAGCGTAGTTCCTGATGATGGATTTTTTAATGTAATTCTTTTGTATTTGGCATGATCCAAAATTGATTTTATGAATAGGGCTGCAGATTAACCTTTCTGTAACAGGCTGGAAAAATGATCACTTGAAAACATGGTGCCCCCTAATAGCATTCTTTGTAGCAATCAGAGATAATCTGCTTGTGCTCAGTCATGTTATTAGCTCATTTCCTTAAGCCGTTTCCTAAACTTGTTATCTGATTGCCATGATGGTCCCAGTTATTGGATTGGGGGATAGTTCTTTACTGGATGTAACTTTTCTCACTTAAAAAAGAATATGATAATGTTAATGGAAATGGACATTTCTGCGAGAACACTGTAGTGAGAGCAGAAAACTAGAAAACATCCATTCACAACAACTCATTCTGTACCATACCACTGCATTTAGAGAACTAGGCAGATGTTTAGCATAGACAGATTCTGGGCTGTTACCATTAATGGCATCCTTGGGTGAGCATTTAACATGACCATTTAAGTTACTGTTTGCCTGGCATTTCCTCCTTTAGGAAATGAGGCAGTTTGCAGAAAAGAAATTAAATAAATCCTGCCTTTCCTTTTTATTGCCTTTGAGATTTCCATGAAAACTTTTATTTCTGGGGACCTCTAAGTATATTTGCTATTGGCAAATGCTCATGTTCTCTTAAATGAATGATTTTTGGAAACTAGTAAAAATAGGTCATGCTAAATAGGTAAAATCCTAGATGCTGTGTCTGTTTTCTTTTTATCCTCTTCCTTCCTAATATCTTGATTTTTTGCTAAAACTTTTAATTTCTTTGGCCCAGTTTTCCTAGTGGGATGTAAACTCCTTGAGAGTAGGGACCATGTGCTGTACTACTTGTTTTCATTGTGCCTGGTAGGTCTCCAGTAGATTATTTTATAGTTGTCAGGGTCTCAGAGATCATGACTAACTTGCCTGGAAAAAAAATCTAGGTAAAATCTTTTCACATTTTTACCAATTTGTGAAAACATTAATAGAAACATTAAAAACTGCATAAAAAGTATCTTTAACATCTTCTATGAGGTAATGGTTAAAAAACAGTTTCTATGTGTTCAAAGGATTCCTCGAAAAAGGTTTTTCCCTTCAAAGAATATAATGTCCTCCTTTGGGATAGATAATATGTATCCTGATGACCACAAAACAAGCCAGACATTCTGGGAAGGTATCTACTTAGCCTTCTGGATTTAAAGAGCAGCTGAATGTTCTTATAAGTTTTACTAGGGTTAATCTGCTTATAAAATATGGTATTTTTCCTGATTATTTAAAGATCACTTCCTATCTGTTGGGGGAAGAATTTCTTAACGACTAAGGGCTGTTTTTCACCTCTTGGATCTCTTTGATTAACGCTTGTTATATTTATACCCTCAGAATAGGACCAAAGAAAAATTCCGTTTTTATTCTTTGTTACGTTTGAAGAATTAATGTGAAAGAACGAATGTCGTGTGTTGTCAGGAAACGATTTTTTTCTGTGAGCATTAGCAAAGCAGAGCAAGTGCCCTCTGCAGTGGCTTTTTACCACATTAGACAGGGGTGTCCTTCAACGTCTGCGGTGATGATGGGCATAAATCAAATTGAGAACAGTGGTATGTAGTGAATTTAGTGCAACTGCATTTTTTAATATGTAAGTAGGCTTAGGTTTTTATCTCCCTTATCTTAAGCCCCGTCAAGATCAAACTCAAGCAAGCATTCACATCCACAATTGAATCTCACCAGCCTTTTTCTTTAAGTTAACATTAGTTCAAACTCTCCCCACTGCTTCTGTCAATAGATCTTTTAAAGGCAGGCATTAGAGTTAAGTTTGCCTTAGCCTTTTCCCCCCCTTCCATAGCGTCAAGCCCAAGGGCTTCTTTTAATAGGCATTAGTTAAGGCCCAGAATTGAGTAGACATTTGTGAAGGAGACTTGAAGTTTGGAACAGAATTGGCCTTTATAGTTTTTCCATGGGGGGAAAAATCTTCTTATGAGAATAAAGGCTGCCTACTAATCTGCTACCATCTGGAGAATGGAGAAGCCAGAGGTTGTTGGCACCAGGTCACATCCCTTATGTAAACTGTCAAATTCTTTTCATATTAATGGCATATTGAGTTTAATCTAAAGGGGTTTGGTATCAGTCAGAGCTTATTTATTGATTTTTTTTTTTTTTTTGCAAGGGAGGGCTCTTAGTATTGTTACAATATGAGAGAAAGACACTGAGTATCCAAAAAAAATCAGTTCTTTGATTCAGGAAAGTCTTTTCCTTATATTGTCATATGTTGCTTATCATTTAGTGATGTCTGAAGCCATGAGTGAAAATCCTCAGAGTTCTTCCAAACAACTCTTTTCCATCTGACTTTATTGAAGAAAGTTTGAGTACGTCTTAAATTCAATAAGAAAGCCAGTTGATAGTTACCATACTTATCCCTGTACTTGAAATAAAGTAGTAGTGAGCCTAAGATTCTGTTTTTCTTACAGATTATTGTACATATATGTGCATGTGAGTATAAATATAGATGTGCATTTTGGTGCTTTAGGGTATAATAGAACAGTTAAAATCACCCCAAGTCTTATGAGGCTCCTGCTATCCGAGTGGTAAAGAACAAAAATTCCTTACTTTTTGATTATGAAACCTTTAGCCTCTTGTGGACACAGGGCCAAACAGATTGCGGATGTCTTGACAGCTCTATTCAAAGCAGAAGCTTATTCCCTAAACTGGTGCAGATTGATTTTGTTCATTTTAAAACTGTTCTGCTCTCTCCCTCGTATAAATAAAAATAGACCCACACACTCATTCTCACACCTTTTGATAGGTAAAGGTTGAACTCTCTAAACCACAGCATGGAAACCCAAATAATCGTGTTATTCCCAGGGGTAGATGTCTATAGCACAAGCTAAAAGAAGTGGTGAATAAAAGCCACTGTTGTATTATATACTATACACGTAGGATATTTTAGCAAAAACAGGTCCAACATTCAATAAATGTTTCTTGAACAAATAAATAAAAGAATGACTACAAACCCTCATTTTACCTGGACAGTCTTTTGCTCGCATAAGGAACATGAAACAAAACCTAAACATTTCAGCAAACAGGATTAAATAAAGAAGCACTGCGATTACCAGCTTTTGGAAATTTTTTTAAAATTCTGAAATGAGAGCATTAGTCCTTGGGGCCCATATTCCACTGGCACCTCTTCTTACGCCCCTGGTTTCATATGTAAACCAGAAAATGAAAACCAGACCCAATGACCCAAAGGAGATGAAGCATGTTTGTTTTGCCCATTATATTTCTCTGCTCATGCCTAGATGCCTTGCCTTCTCTGTCCCCTGTGTTTGAAGTTGAGAGCTGGGAACAGACATGAGATTGAGGTCCCAGGGAGAAGCCAAGTTCAGCCTGAATTGGTGAACTCACTGAGACTAAGGGCAGATAACGTGAGCTAAAGATACTCACGTATGACATTTGTGCCAGCAGGGGAGAGAGACCCACAGCACCTTTACAAACAGGTTTCTTTTTGGTTGTCTTACCGGATGGCGCCTAGCTGAACATCTTGGCAGTTTTCCTTAAGTAAGCGTCTCCAATTGATGATGATGGGAATGAGCTTACACACAAGGCTGTGTTATATAGCATTTTCTGCCAAAGACATTGAATGCTCAGATTCTGAGGGGAATTGTCATAGGGGACAGTGGGCTGATATTACAAAACATAAGCATGCTTTTGCAGGAGCCCAACAATAAAAGAAATGAAAACGAATTAGGTGAAAGGAAGGGGAATGAAAACTTAGGAAGGATCATGAAAATGTCTGTGTGTAGACATATAAACAAAGAAACAATGGGAATGCAAAACTGAATTTAGTCTTATATTTTTGTTGGCAGTAAATTCTGCCCTTTTGTTTGAATGCATTTTAATCCTATGCTGCAGTGTCATGTGCTAAGGATTTAAATAATTACTATTAAAAATGTCATAATAAACTTTAACTTTTAAAGTTTGTAGTCCAGATTTTCTCCAGTGGGCAAACACTGTATATGAGTGACTGAAGACTCTTTTTATAGCAGGGCCCCTTTGGTGGCCCCCTCCTCCCCAACTTTCTAAACTTTGCAAAGCAGCAATCAGGTTCGTGTTCATTCTTTTTAGCCTGCTTGGAATTTATCTGGCTGCAGAGAACCGTGACTGGACAAAGACTGTGGTTTGGGTCGGTGAGTGCTATGGCGGCACCATTGCTCCCACTGTGTGCTTTGCAGGGGACTCGCCAGAGCCCCTTGCCCGTTCCGCCTGGTCTTACCCAGAGCGAGCTGAGTGAGGGCTGTCTGGAGCGGACCCAGGAGGCGGAGTTCGGCGCCGCGGCCAGCAGGGGGCGCCCTTGCCAGATAAGAACAGGTTTCTCGGTGCCAGAGCAACTCACGTCACGTTCTCTGCCCGCCTGTCCTTTTTAGTCAATGTGGCTCAAGACTCAACCCCAGACGCATTTTATTTTGCCCTCTCAGGTCCCGGCCCACACCTGTATGACAGTCTGTCCACATTGCTGTTTTCAGTTTCTTTTTGTTGTTAACAGTGGGCTGTGCTTTGCCACAACTGCCGTCTGGTCACCTTTTACTTGGAAATTGGAGTGGTTTTTTCCCCTCTCCCTGTATCACAGGTCAAGTTGAAGGGCAGAGTCACCTGCAGGGAACAGGACCAAGTGTGTTCATCGAGCATTTTGCTGTTTTACATGACCTAGCCATAAAGGAATGTCTCTACGGGAAAGGAAAACCTGTTTCGTAACGCAGTGCAGAGCTTTGTTTTCTCTGGTCAGGGTGACAGCCCTTTGGTTCCTGCCCGTGGGTTTGCGACGCGGAGCTGGGGAAGCGGCATCTCGGGAATCCCGCGGGCTGGCGCTTGCTCGTTCTGTAGCTTCCAGCCGGAGGAGAGTGCCTGGTTCCCAGGGTGGCTCCGTACAGTATTTAATTCAGAGAGCCCAAACCTGTGGGATTAGCATTTTATTTTCTGGAAAAAAAACAAAACAAAACAAGGACGCCCCTTGGAAATTTTTAAGCAGCTTCAGCATAGCCTGGCGGAAGGAGGGGGGTTTGAGGAAGGGTTTTGTTTCTTGAGAGGTGGTCGCCGTGCACCTGTTGACCGGACTTTGCTGGGTGACGCTGTCCCCGGACCGCGCACCACCTGCATCTGCGCAGGAGAAGCTCACGGCGCCCGCAGGGGCCTGTTAGCGCAATGCGGCGCTTTGTGGCTGAGAGCCCTTGCGTGAACGCCTGAGCCTCTGGGCTCCCGTGCCCTCCGCCCCGTGCTGGATTACACAGCGCCTCGGCGCTGGAGCCATTCCCACTCCGGCTGGGGCAGACATGGGAGCAGAAACCCCACAGCAGGTGCTGATGCTTCGGATGTCCTTTTCTGCAGGCCCCTAAGCCCTCCTCCCCTCCGGCTCACAGTCCCCAACCCCTGCCGCCCTGGCCTCCCGGTTCTTGGATTAGTTCTCAGGCAGCTGCAAATACTGATGTGCTGCCTCCTGTTGAGAGAGAGAGAGAGAGAGAGAGAGAGAGAGAGAGAGAGAGAAGAGAGAGAAGAGAGAAAACACGCACACCATGCAACAGGTACCCCCCCCCCCCCCAGGGAGGAACGTGCAACCACCGAGCTCAAATCTTAGATGGCTTTCAGAAGTCTGTGTGGCTTGAGTTTATTTTGGTTTGTTTTTAGCAGAAGCCAGTTATTTAATGGCAGCAGCTTTCTTTGTTTTCAAGCCCCTTGGAAGTAACTCTGTGGCTTTTCAGCCTTGTGCACGAGGATGTAGAACCAAAACTCTCTGGTATCTCTTGGTTCTTATTTTGCTCACATAAATGGGCCTGTTTAAGCCAGTCACGTGCAAAAGAGGGTTCCAAAATTAAATTTTTTTTTTTAGAAACTGTCATTTTCTGTCCTCTTTTCCTACTATTAACAGAATCATTTAATGCCTGCCCCCCCCCAACCCTTTTTCGTTTTAAAAGTCATTTTTAGTAGCTGTCGTTCCTAGAGCCTTATTGTTCTTGAATTATATTGTGAATCCATTTGGACACCGACCAGGAACTTGCTATAATTGCTCACATGCAAGTAAAAGCTTTCTCTGTGTATTAATTAGTTGATACAAGGGATTAAGATGATTACATGAAAGGCATTGCTGCTTCCCTCTGAATAGTTAGACCAAGGTGGGTGCCAAGGCATCATTTGATCCCATTTGCTCAGCATGTTCCCTTGATAAAGGCACAGAATTCGAACAGTGAGGTTTCCCGAGGCAGCAGAACATGGGGATCATTTGGATTCACTGTTTCTGTTGATGTGAAATGTGGGATATTAATCAAGGCTAATTACATGCACTGGGTTTGGAACAAACTGAAGGCCAGTTCAGGGCATGGTTCTCTATGTAATTAAGGCCTTTAAGGTACCAGGGTAATTACTAGAAATTAGAGGCCCTTCCTTTATGGATCTTGCCTCTCAAAATGTGGAAACAGTTTCTTTCACCATTGGGAAGTAGTCCTCTGCTCAGAATTTGGTGTTAAACAGATACAACCAGCTTTTAAGTGGGCCTTGGTTATGCTATGTCAAGTTTCTGGAGTTAGGGCAATAATCCAGATAAGTCCAGCCTATTTTTTCCCCCCTGGCAGGGATTTTCTATTATTTGAATTCAAAATAAAAATTGGCATATGCTTGGTTAGGGAGTGGAATTTAATAGTTCACTCTCCTTTTCTAGAAGACCATTTCCTCTAGCTTTGTATTCTTTTTAAAAGGTAATCTGTAATCTTTTCAATTAATACATTTAATGTCGCACTTTTTACTTGAAAACCAGTAGTGTTTAGTTGTTTCACAGAAGTGTTTTAGAGTATAACTGTCACTTTTTTAAAGATACTACATTTTTTGAGGAAGCCCCTTCCTAGAGGCCTGGGAAAACCGCCATTGTGGGGAGGTGAGGGTCCGCCTCCAGTACACAAAGCCCCAAAGGCCAGATCCTTTTTCCCTGGGGTCTTTAGTAGCTAGGGCGCAGGCATGTGTCCTAAGCTTATCACTCTAATGTTCCTGCCCAGGACTTGGAGCCTAGAGCAAAGAACACAGAGAATCACCGACACCTTAGAGTTCCCTCATTGCAGTGGGCCCCAGCGTCTGCTGATCAGGGACAGAGTGGCAGTGGGGTCTCGAGTCCAGCAGCTCAGCAGGGGGTGTCTAAGCATGGCCAGGGTTGCTACCTCCCGTGACTGCATTCTTCGGTTCAGGACCATTTTCTTCTAATCTTCCAGTAGATATTGTAAGATGCTTGATTTTTCTTATAGGAAACACCACTTCTTAATTTCACCAGAGTTGGCTTCTGTGGTTAGCAGTAGGAACTCTGACTAATCTGAGCATCATCATACTTGTCTCTGCCCACCTCGGGGTTAATACACTAAGTGTAGATTTAATTATATATGTACAGATATCTGCACTGCTATAAAACACACGTGCAATTGTGTGTATATAGGCCTGTGTTTATTATAAGCTCAGAGAAAGGACTTGGTCACTAGGCTAAAAAGAATCAGAGTGGGAGGAACTAGTGATTTTTTAAGTCATACTTTCGGTTTTCCTGACATTGTCCTTTCGAAGGACTTTCAGAACCAGTTCCCATCATAAATATACCACTGCTGAGTCTGGAAACCGAGATGGAGTTGTAAAAATATGGAGGGCTTATAATAATTCTACACAGCTGAAGTTTTATTATTTTATGTGTAAGGTCTACTCTGTATTATCAAATTTTCAAAAACTATTTTTCAGGTAGCTGATTTCATCACAAGGCTCAAACCACTAAAAATTCTGAAGTTTTGTTTATATTGGCACTTTTGACTCTTTAATGTATCACAGTTATTTATATGATCTCCGTCTAGGAGGTCTTCATCTAACTGCACATTCCTGACTCGGGTTTGAGAACGGCCAGTGGAAGGAGGAGAAATTGCATCTCTCAGTTGAGGCACTTAAGGACTGTGGCTGGCCAGTGCTATGTGGTGTCCTTCTTTCCTTATGGTGTTACCTTTTAGTTCTGTCACTGTGTGTTACTACGGTGCTGCTGTGGGCATTATCCTGTCCCTTCCCCTTCATTACCTGCCTCAGTATGGCCGCTCTGTAGGACTCGGCAGGCTTTTCCCTGGTCCAGCTGTCTCTAAATTCTCCTTTCTGGCTTTCCATGGGTTGTTCCCTCCCCACGATGTTTCTTTCCTCTTTGTCTCTTCTCTCCCTTCTCTTTCCCTCCCCTGTAGAAGGGTGGACCTACATATTGATATCTATGGAGTATATATATATGTATATATGCTGAGGGTGTGTGTGTGTGTTTGTGTAAAATTGGAATGTAAATATTAGAAACAGACTCTTCATTCTAAGCCACATGGTGCCTTGCCTTACACTTCCAAGTGCCCCATGCCACACCCTGTAATTGCCTGGTGTATCCTAGAAATGACACATAGACCTCCACCTCAGTTTTCCCTTCCTGTGGGAAACCTGAAAGTTCCTTTCTTTTTTCCTTTTTTTTTTTTTTTGAGAAACAGTCTCACTCTGTCACCCCAGGTAGAGTCATCATAGCTCACTGCAGCCCCAGATTCCTGGGCTCGAGTGATCCTCCTGCCTCAGCTTCCCTAGTAGCAGGGACTACAGGCACATTCCACCATGCTCGGCTAATTTTTTCTATTTTTGGTCTCGCTCTTGCTCAGGCTGGTCTTGATCTCCTGACTTCAAGCTATCCTCCCGAATCAGCCTCCCAGGATTACAGGATTACAGATGTGAGCCACCTCGCCCGGCTTAAAGTCCCCTTTCTGTGGACCTTCAGGTTAATGGTTCTGCTGCCCTTGGGAGAGCAGAGAGAATGCTGCTAGCACCCTCTTGGGAGCGTCTACCCTTTGTCTTCCTTTTCTTGGGAGTTTTGGGTGTCTTGGTTTCAGGCATTGCAGCCCGGGGCAGGGGTGGGGTGGGGAGCTGTTTCTCAAACTCCATTTACCTGGCAGGGTGTCTTCTCACCTTTCCAGAGTAGTGACATGACTTGTTCGGGTCCCGGGGCCTGAAGATATGCACACATACATGTGCACACATGCATTCTGCCTCTAGCAGGAGGGTAAACCCAAGGTCACCAAAATAAATCAGCAAAACTGGAAACCAGGGCTGTTGATTCTTTGCCTTATTCCTTGCAGGCTCCCTCATATATTCTAGAAGGAAATCATATACATTTTCCCTCTCTCTCCTCTGCATTTTAAAGATTTATTTCATCTTTGGCTTTACAGAAAGGAAGTGGAATTTGGTCTGTAGGGACTTTTTTTCTGTACAGAATTCCAGTGACATCATGGGATGACCAGAGTCCTGCTTTTTATTAAAGGATGCAGGGAAGGTTGTGCTATACTTACATAGGACAACTCTTTCTCATCTTGCTCACTTGAAATAATAATAATTCATATCTAGTTTTAAGTTCTTTGAGACATTTTGTAAAAGTTCAAGTGCCATTGAATAGAAATTTTGGGGATTTTTACAAAGTAAATATTTACTTAGCAAATTCAAATGAAAACTTCCAAAGGGAAACTGTAGTAAGAAGGCTATTATAGATACTAAATTTTTTGCTGTCGTTATTCTTTAATGATCAGTCAAGATTAATTAAGGGAATCACAAAGGATTGCAGGAACGTATTTGGAAATACTTATTGTGGAGTAAGAGTAAGGGACAATATTCTGTTCCTTAGTACTTTCCCACTTTTGCAAACATAGCTGGAAGAGACCCAAAGCGTAAAGCCCTAACGATATTGCAGGCAGTGTTTATCATCCTCTGCTTCCCCCATGGTTGATAAAAGTTGACTGATGGGATTTGAAAGGAAGCCAGGCGTCTTTTTTGTACGTGTGTGATGTCTGTAAAGCTGCAGTGATTTCAGGCGCTCCCCCGTGTGAAGATCTGTGTACGCGTGACAAGGAATGCAGCATTTAGGTATTTGTTTATGTGTTTTAAAATATTGTTAACAAAAGCATGGAAATGATAGCCATGGTTTGTTGCTTTAAGCTAGACTGTTTTATCGTGTTTTATTTCTAAGTTCCTCTTAATAAGCTAGAAACCATCTCCACGGACACAGCCTTTTTCCTTTACCGTTTGAACTTTCCTGGCAAAAATGGCTTGTAGATAGAGTCCAGCCTAGTTCATTCCCTTTGTATGTAGAGAATTAGACACATGAATGCCACAAATTAATCAAATGTAGGTCCAGAATAGAGGACTCTCCGCCACTAACATGACTGTGAAAGCTGCTTTGAATGGGAGGGAAAGGACCCATCAAATATGCATGAAAAATAGTGAGTTTATGAAGGCGCAAGGATTGTTGGGCTTGGCCAGACCTGCATGCCATCACTTAGAGGGGGGCAAAAGCAGAGGGTGGGAGTGGGAGGACCACCAGCCCGGGAGGCGGGTTTTTTCTTTTTGAATGATCTTCTTCCATGGAGAGAAACCTCTGGGAATATCAATGAGTCCCTTGCTAAGGCAGGGTTGGAGGTCAAAGTGCAGGGCCAGCTGCCAGCCTTCTTGAGGGACAATAGCAAAGCCCTTCTGTACATATGACAAAAGGATATTCCAAAACAGTGTTTTTTTAGACACCGAAACAGCAGTTGAATTAAAATTATGCAGCATCGTGTAAAATTAACTTTTTCCTCTTCCCTCTTCTTTCTTAGAGTTGAAAGTTAATTGATTTGGCTCTTATTTTTCTGTTTTCACTCACTTACTTTTTGGTTTCTAGAACTTTAATCATTTAGCCACGTAAGTTTATTTTATTTTATTTTTTTTTTTTGAGACAGAGTCTCGCTTTGTTGCCCGGGCTAGAGTGAGTGCCACGGCATCAGCCTAGCTCACAGCAACCTCAAACTCCTGGGCTTAAGCGATCCTACTGCCTCAGCCTCCTGAGTAGCTGGGACTACAGGCATGTGCCACCATGCCCAGCTAATTTTTTCTATATAGATTTTTAGCTGTCCAAATCATTTCTTTCTATTTTTGGTAGAGACGGGGTCTCACTCTTGCTCAGGCTGGTCTCGAACTCCTGACCTCGAGTGATCCACCCGCCTCGGCCTCCCAGAGTGCTAGGATTACAGGCGTGAGCCACCGCGCCCGGCCTAGCCACGTAAGTTTAAATGCCCTCTTTAGCACTTAAATACTGATGCAGTAAAGGAAAATGTTCTTTTTAAGGTTTTTGTGTTTAATACACCCAGCATTATTTGTCTGTTATAAATTGCAAAAAATACATATTTCTAGATGGACATAAAATATATACATTAGAATAAACAGTAAGTAGTGTTGTGCAAATGTTGAAAGCATAATGTAGCAACATAGTAATATGGTTGAAGTAAATTTATACACATGGTATTATTTCCCAGAGAAACATTAAAAATCAAAAGTTGAACTCCTATGAAAATATTAACCAGAATTACAAAAGTATTTATTCTGAGATACTTCAAATCTGGATTTGATATAACATAATTTATGTAAACATAAACAGAGATGAAATATGAGAAACCCCAATATTAATGTAAAACAAAACAAAAACTTGGCATTTAGGTCACATAGCATAGCTATGCGTACTATTTTCCTGACTCTATCTTGATAAAATTGAGAGTTACCCATAAAAATACTACTCTGTGGTCTTTCAGGCCATATTTTTTGTTCCTGGTATGGTTTAAATTTCATATTGTGTTTATTTTTCTTCATTCTCTTCATCCTCACCCCGAAACCACAGAAGCCTTTCAATGGAAGGGAGAGTATTGTATCACACTTCCTGGTCCGCGCCAATTAGTTCCACTGTGGACTTTCTTTGTGGCTTTCTGTTGGAATGATACCATATTATTGGTCTTCACATTTGCCAGAGTAGTTCCAATTTTCCATCTTCTAGCACCAAATCCCTGAAAAGGTCACATAGGACTTACCTAATGGCCAAGCACACATGCTGAGGGGTGTATGGTTTCTTGGTAAGATGACTAAGAGTGGAAAGTTGGGCTTTTCATGTTCAATCCTTAGAGTCAGAATTTATGGGACTCCTCCAGCTAAAGACTTCTTAGATCGGATACTGATAGTAAATTAATGTTGGACATTTATTACCATGTATCCTTAGCACATTAATAATTTTCAATCTGAGAAAGAACCCTAGAGAAAACTAGAAGACAAGGATCAGGTGAGAGGCCCCACAGGGACCAGCCCAGGTCATTACTGATGAGGCCGTTAGGAGACGAAGATGGAACTATTGTCTAATGAAGAGTATCAGATTAAAAAAAAAATTAAAGCCAAACAAAATAAGAGTATCCCAACTGTGGTTTTAGCCATCTTTTCTTTAATATTTTGACAGTTGGCAGATGCTCACTGGGTACCTACAGGATGGGTTAGGTGCTTTTGAGAAAACAATGCTGCTTAAATCCTAATGACAGAAGCACGGCACGTACACTCTCATCCATTAATAGCAAGACAAATACAACTAATATTGTAAAACGTATATCAAATGCTGTTGGGACTTAAAGAAAGGGGAAGCTGTGTGTGATGGGAAGGTCCGGAAGGATATCTTAGCGGAGATGGGTGTGAAATGTTAGGATTTTGAAAATGCAGAACGGAGGGAAGGTTAGGAGCCAACAGGGACAGCCAAGAGGTTCTGCCTGTAACAGTGATTTGTCAGGCCCCTTTGCCTGGAGCATCTCTCAGAAAATGATTTACTATGGACACTTGGGTAAATAGACCCAGCTGCTCAAGGCTGCGGAGCAACAGGCCCTGCAAGGTTTCCCTCCCCAACCCACCGTGGGCCTCCCAGCCCCTGCCCTGGAGGTAAATCTCTCTCCACAGGTGTGATCTTCTGGAGCACCTTAGTTGGGAGCTCTGGCTGGAAAGCACCTGGTGGAGGTAAACAGTGGTCCCAGTGAGGAGGTTCCCAAATGAGAAACTCCAAAACTGTACCAGGAAGGTAGAGGGGGGCCCTGATGACTTTTGAGCAGGGCTGTGACGAATTGAGAATTGCACTTAAGAAAGATTGATCTTGCAGTAGGGAGAGCCTGCGGATCAGAAGCCTGTTAGGAGGCGGCTGCAAGAGCAGAGGGCAAGAGAGAGGGCTGAGTTTGGATACAAGTAGACTCTGGGAAAGGAAGAGAAAATAGGTGTCCCAAGGCTTGGAAGAGAAAGCATCTGACCACAGGAGGGGATGCCAAAGGAGCAGGTGATGACACCCAGGTTTTAAGGATAGGGGCAGGGAAATGTGGGGTGCCTGGAAACAAACCAGACTTCAGATAGGGTGCTGGGGATGAGTTGTTGGTGTGGAATTATTCAAAAATAGAAAACGAGCAGTCTCTTTAAAGGTTTGATTATTAAAGAGAACTGTGAATTAAGCCCTGCTGTTTCCAAAGGAGTTGGAATCATTTTCTTTCATAGAGTTGGGTGTGGCTTTAAGAAAACATGTGTGTCCTCATGACGTCATCATAAGGCGGGTGGGGTGGGGAAGGGGTATTTTTGTACCCCACTGACTTTTACATTGGTTTGTGAATCCACTGAAAATGAGGCCTTTCCCCACACATTTGACAGCACAGTCAGCCTAGCAATTTAATTCTGGTTCTTCCAATATAAATATTACATTGTGAGTATAATTTCCCATTATTACCACAAGAAATTATCTGGATGCTAAGAATAATTCGGCTTTATAAGGTCATATACTGATATATTCTTTCCAAACCCAAACATAAGAAATATAAAGGGAGGCTCTTTCAGTTTTATTTCTTACACTAGACTAAAAATTTCTTGATGGAGGAGTCAGTCTTTTTGCCCAGTGGGTACTCAACAAAGGTTGTTACTATGGTGAGTTTACTATAGATTTGTATTTTTTTTTCTTTTAAATATTGATGCTCATCTACTTCTTATAGGATCCTTCATTACTTTAAGGCTAATTCCAGTTTTTTATGAGCCATGGGACCAGGCTAGAACACAGCAATTGTATGATATTCAAACTTTGATTTCAAGTCAAAATCTGTTACAGAGAGACTGTGTGTGTGAGCGCACAAATAAATGACTAACAGCTTCCAAACCCATTTCACAAAAGGTAACCTAGAGTGTTGATTCAGAAAAAATATAACCTAAAAAATGATGACATCTGCATGTGTATGAGAGACAGAGAGAGCGATACAGACAGACAGAAAGACAGTGGGGGGAAGAGCTAGACAGAATGATAAATGAAAATCTGAAGAGGCAGGCTTCATTTCACTGGTATTAATTTGGTAAATTATCCATAATTTATTAGAGCTTGTAAACATTGTGGCAAAATTTTTTGCCCTGTCAGTAATGAATTGCTACCTCATTAATTTTGTCAAGGGATCAAGAAACAACACTGCTGAGCTCAAAGAAAATTCCTAGATGAATAGAGTTGGGTCTGAAGGGTTGGTGTAGTTAATGTAGTTCAGCGGTGAATCCATGCAACCCTTTCCTGCCGTGGGAGACCTTTCCTTGTGAACAGCCTGACCACGGCTGCCGAGGGCGGTGGGCTCCACTGATCTAAACGGAGAGGACACTGTGTGGTTGACACTGCCTTGGGTTCCCCGTGTTCACCTGTGGCACTGCCCTGCCTGGTATATAGTTATATATTTCTCTACTTCCAAGTATATTTGAAGTGGTGGATGAAAAAGATATATTTTTTAAAAGTTGGTTGAGATAAAGGATTATAAAACAGGTCAGAAATACTTTACTGATTGACTGATTGAAACAGGGTGTCACTTTGTTGTCCATGCTAGAGTGCAGTGCTGCCATCATAGCTCACTGCACCCTCAAACTCCTGGGCTCAGGTGATCCTCCTGTCTCAGCCTCCCAAAGTACTAGGATTACAGGTGTGAACCACCATGCCTGGTCCAGAAATACTTTGGATGAGAGTATTTTGGGGAGAATTTAGTGGAGGGATCCGGAATATCTGTTTAAACATTAAATTTGGCTTTTAGTTTCCTAGTGATGATGGGGAAAGAGAAACCTTGTTATTCATATAGTTGTCACTTTCTGATGAAAGAGTGTTTTTTCCTGGCATCTATTGACTAGGGGCTCTTAACATAAGTGGTACCAAGTAGGACAGCAGAGTTTACTTTGAGTTTTATAAATTGTATTTTATGGCTGTTTCTTAATGAAGACTAAATTCATGGCTTCACATCATAATTCGGAGAAGGCATTTCAGCAGGAAGGTAGGTTGCAGTTGCCTTGTGTGCTGAAGTTGTCCAAGTGTGCTCAATTTGGGTGTCTGGCCTAAAAGGCGGTAAAGTTTAGGGAACCTACAAGAGTGAACAGGGACTATGTCCCTTATACTGCATCTGTCTATTATCTGATACTTCCCCTGTTCCTAATAGGTGTAGTCAATTCACAGATAAATCCTTATGGGTATTTAAAGCAGTTATTCTCTGTTGGTTGACAAAAGAACATAGTCCTTAGACCCTGCTGTAAAGGTAGCATCACATTACAGAACCTCAGACCCAACAGGGACTCTTACAGCTAGGTCCATATAGTGGTTCCTAGCTCAGCCTCACCTTTGAGATTCTGACCTCAGGGAGCCTCACTTCAGGCGTCGTCTAAGCAAGCAGCTGTTAGGATGGAGGAGGTCTGTCTGTGCAGTATTGTAAAGAGGGTAGTTGGGGATGGAAGCAAGGAGAGGAGCCCAATTCTAATCCAACCCCTTTTTTGACAGATGAGAGATCGGATATGCAGAGTTGGTAAGCCACTTGTCCACATCACCCAGCTAGGTTGTAGCATATGGGAATCAGGAACACATAAAAATAAATAGCTTGGGTTGCGTTTGTGGCCAGCCAAGAATAGGTAAGCCCACTTCAAAATGGCAGGTGGGAGACAATTCAAGTAATTGAGTGGAAAGAAGGACTAGTGGGTAATATTAAAGGTGAACATTTGATTCGCCAAAACACAACAGGGTATCTTCACTTAGATTTTTACAGAAAGAGCCAAATTCACCTGTTCTGTGTGGTTGAGACTACAAAATACCTAAACAAAAGAGGAAATTCCAACAGTCAACTACTAATAGGTAGTTACCTTGTTTAAGGATTCAGGTAACCGTCCCTCTCTTACTATTTGAAAAGCCTTAATTGGCCCATTGTTTTTGATAACATAGCCAATATTTTAGGTAAAAATTGAAAATCTTCATCTATTGACTGATAAGCATTATGTAAAATTTGAAGTTGAAAGTAATTTGTCCTTTAGCTTTTGAATGTAAAAGCAATCTCTTAAAAATACACTTTCAGCATAAGAAGCTTGAATCTTCAGTGTTGGAGCATTTGAGAAAATAGAGTAAATCTAGTTTTATATAACTACTCTAATACTCTTAGAATAATACCACAGTGTTTTACAGTAACAAGTTTGAGATAAGATCCAATATGAATATATTATCCTCACAGCCAGCCTGTTCCTTTAGTCAATTTCAGAACACATATTAAGGAAAGCAATATATATGCCCAATCTTTGTTTCAAAGTGTATTCATGTTCTTAGATTTTGGGGGGAAAGGCATTCAGCAAGAAGTATTTTTAAAGCAAATAAACTCCCCAAAGAATAATTGCTCTTCTAGGGGCATCAATGTATATTTTAATATTAATCTTGGCAGTAGGGTACATTTCTGTTTTCTTTCAGTAATTTCACTTCCAGCACCAGAATGGCTATGGGAAGACTCCTTCCAGAGATGTGACGAATGACTTTTAAACAGCTCTATTTGAGACCATATTTTCCTTCAGAGAGGATATAAATATCCTTTGGATTGTACATGTTACTTAAAACTTTATGTATGTAGTGAAGTGAACTTAAACAGATGTAATTGGATCTTTGATAAAATGTAAAGTTAGCATTCCATTATGAATTATATTGTGGGAGAGAAAAACTATGAGGGGACTCTCAGGGAATCCTCTATACAAACATCATGAATGTCAAGAAGAATTCATTCATTCCTTCATCCCATCAGTAAATACTCAGCACTCATTATGGGCCTCCTGCTATACTCTATCCCAAGACAGTTGCAAATAAATAAGATGTCCTCAAGAAACATACATATCTTTTTCTTATTTGGTGAGGCAGACATATCTGAAAGGGTTAAATGATGGGTTAAGAAGAAGAGTCACAATAAGTGATCAGAAGATAAAAATCCCAGACATTGGGATTTTGGAGGAAATGGGGCGGAGCAGGGCTGCGAAGGTGCTGAGTGTTGGGAGAGATGGTGCGGGTGGGGGTGGTGGGGCAGAGTGCCGACATGGGGATCAGGGCATCTGGCCTCGGCCCAGGCCACTCACCATCCCAGTGATTTACGGAACCTCTTTCTGTGTCAGCCCCCTCAAACATAAGATTATCTCGAACATCCCTTCTTGCCATTCTGTCATGTAAGCGCCCATCTGGCTGCAGAATTCTCTTCATTTCTGCTTGCAATTTTTGGCTTAAACATAAAAGTGCCAGAACATATATAAGAAAAGAGAAACACAATGAAAAACTCATATAAACCAACTTTCTTTTGTTCTCTTTCCTTAGATTCAGCCTGGATTCTTCTGCTCCATAAATATTTCCCATTTAGAAAGTAATTACATCAAGGGGAAACTATACATTTAAACATATATGGCTTTTATTGTTACATGATAACTGAGTCTAAATTGGATGATTCTCATTAATGAAAGGACAAGAAAATAAGTAAGTCAAGACATAATTAGGTCACGGCATTTGGCCATTGTGACTTACCCTTCCCTTTGCCCTTATCAGCTAAAGCTTTGGCCTTAATATGGACAAAGAGCAATTTAATCTCTTTCCATTCCTATCCTTTTTCTTAGAGCTTTTTCAAATCTAAACCTCTAATAAAGAATGGGATAATAAAATAGCAGGGAAAGTATAATGGGAATTATATTGACTCTCATAGAAGTTTTGGAAGAGAAATATATTCTCTTCTCTCAGCTCTGTAATAATATAATCATAGTGTGATTTCTACTTTGCTAGACTAGGGTCTATTTTGGAAATCTTTAATGAATATAATCAGGTGGTAAGCATTTAAAAATTACTATTTTCTGAAAGCCAGGAAATTATTGTTCAGCGTAAAATGTAAAGGAAAAAGAAAAAAAAGCCAGCTATATATTTTTTTTAAATAGCATGATCCATGTGGCATGGTGTGGTTAGAGTCGGGAGTGGGGGTCGAGAGCTGAGTTTTAGCCCATCTCTGAATTTTTCTGTGTCAACTTGGGTAGGGCACTTAATGTCTTTGGTGCTCAGATTTTAAAACAGTAAAATAATAATAATAGCAAGTATTTACATTTACCACGTGCCATGCACTAATCTAAACCCTTTGTATTTAATTACTTAATCCTCCCACCTATACCATGGGGTAGATAATGTCTTATGATTGCAATTTCATTCTTGCTTTACCTTGCTTAACATTTCAAAGAAACTATTTGAACCCAGTCCTCTTTGATTGCAAATCTATGTATGAACCACTATGCTTGACTGCCTTATTATTTACATCATTATTATAAGAGGCCAAATATTTCAATTATTCAAAGGGGACACATTTCTAAACACAACAGTAACCACACTTTGTATATATAAGCTATTTTTTTCTTTAAAGGAACTCGGAGAAAAAGATCACTTATTATTTTAGTTATTAAGCAGAATCTCTCTCATATTCCTTGTAGAAAGAGGCTGTGTTTTAATCCCCATTGTACAGATGAGAACTACAGCACACACAGAGAAGTGCTGGCAGAATGTAGGAGAATGCCACATTAACCAGGACTGAATTCACTTCTGCAGATGTCATTTGACAAATGTCATTGTTTAGACATGAGGAAACAAAAATAGCTTTTACCACATTGCCCCAGGCACCGCAGCCTCTGAATTCCTGTCAACTCTCAGCACTGGCCACTGGGCAGTATAATTCTTGAGGCAGCGTGTGGTTGAGATTCATGCTAGGATGCCTGCCCCCTGACCCCCATCCTTTCCCTTCTCATCCTTTCTCATTTAACAAATATTTACTGAATACCTACCTCATACCAGCCTCTGTGCTAGGGACCCAGGCAAAATGTGACCAGTAACAGGCATGACCACTGTCCTTGGATAGCTTACAGTTCAGTGAGGAGGTAGATATTAAGGGAAGAATCACACAAAGGGACATAAAATTATAGATATGTTGAAAGTAATAAAGGAGATGTAGATGGTTACAGGAGAGGGATTTGGAACAGAAGCCTTGGGGTTTGAGCTCAAGCAGTCATTTAATTTCTTCCTAAGTGTTCCAACTTTGGTATGACTAATCTCCCACATAGTACATAATTTAGGGCAGATGAGATGTGCTGGAGGGATCTGAATGAGATCAAAATTTTGATCAAAAATGTCTTCCTGTGGCTTTTCATTAGTGGGATGTGAAATGGAGTGATGAATTGGTTTTATGAAGGCATTGGTTCAGGTAGCTTCCTCTTGGTGCAGACCACTGGATTTGAGAGATTTATTTAAGAAAGCTATTATGGGTAGGGGAGCAGAGTTCCAGGTTGAAGGATAGACAATGTGAATTTTGCTTTGAACTCTGTCGCCAGATAACTTGTGTGGAGTTTTTTACTGTTGTAAAATCCCTGGTAGTACTCTTGTGAAGATTAAGTAAGCATGTGTACATATAATAGCTCACATGATGTCTGGCACATAGTAAGTGCTAATTAAATGTAGCTCTCCTGGTTACTAGTTGGTGTGGGAGAGACCACTGTAGATTAGACACTGCATGGCAGGTCTGGACAGCCTTGTCCACAAAGGCAGTTTAGGATACACGTGGGCCCCTGAGCGGCAGGGGGATTGATTTTCTGACCAAACAAGCAGTAAGTGGTATAGGGGTTCAGCAGGAGAATATTCTGTAGAGGTACAAGATGTAGAGAAGGAAAAACATGGGTGTGTCCAGCAGCAATCGTCTAAATTTCCAGGAATGGCTGACATTTACAGGGGGAGTATTGGTGGGTGAGTTGGACAGTGATGCTTAGAAGGGACCGGGATGTTTCACCCTGCACCCCAAGGGAAGCTTTCCTTCCTATCTGAACCTCCTGGACGCAAGATGAGAAAGAAGTAGAGAGAATGCTATTTTTACTGTATTCTTGAAATGGAGCTTTGCACTAAGTTGGGATCTTATGAAGAAGTTCCTTCCCATTATTTTTAGCTTGAGATTTAATGAATAGTTGTAGTAAAATCAGATTAGTTGTATACACTCCTATTATACAGGAATGTGTATATCTTACATCTAACTTTAAGCTATTATCCATTCTTTGCATTCCTTTCTTCTGTCACAGGTTAATTAAACCCATGTTGTGGTCAGAGCTTGCTCTGTGTGGCAGAGTGTTTAACGTTCAGTTTAAGCAGACTAGGTGAGAAGTAAAGCGATAGAAACCTCTTTAAATTGATGACTTTAGGACTCCATCGTTGTAGAATAAAATAATGATGAAATTAAATATGTAAAAAAAATAAAATCTCCATTCCCTTTCTATACACAAAATGGCTTATAACAAAAGACGCAAAAGCACTAAGGAAATGTTGAACATGGGCAGCCGCACAAACAGGATTACAAAGCTGCACGTTGGCCGACCAAACAGATTAATGGGTGATGTATATCTGGCTATCTCAGGGTTCTGAAGGTGTACCAGAGCAAGATAATGAAATTGCCTGTCAGGTAATCTGATTTGAGAATTCCAGTCATCTGTGAACTGGTGTGTGGGCTAATAAGCCAGGAGTTTGCCAAGACTTATTATTTTTTAAGCTGCTCTACTGTCTACATCTGTCTCTGCAGGATGTGTTAGACAAAGTGTCCTGCGTAGAGCAAGAGGTGGGGAACCCGTGAGAGTGCCCAGGTTACAGAATTGCTGAGGCACAGCTCCAGACCACGCTGAATGTTTCTCAGTTGTTCAGAACCAGCTAGAGAAAAGCACAACTGCCAGGCACACAGCGTGGTAACCTCTGTACTCTCGGCTGGCAGACGCGGCTGTTGCAGAATCTAACAGTAAATGTCCCTTCAAAGGTGTGTAGAGTGTGGGCATTTGGAGTTTGGCTCTGGCACTTAGTAGCACTTTGACCTTGGCCAAATTTTGAGACTCAATTTTTCTATCTGCAAAGTATAGATGACAGTGCCTAACTCATAGAGTTGTTGTTGATATTAAAGTTGACCTCACGTGTTTGGCACACAATAATTGGTAGGTATAATCAAAGGATTAAATAAATTGAGGACTCTATGTACATCATTGATATTTCTCTTTGGCTATCAATTAATTCCTTCCCACCCCCTTTTTTGGGAAATGATTATTAATATAATCATTCTCTTTCACTTAATGTTTCTATGAGGATAGAGAAACTTCGCAATTACTTATTATTAGTATGTTTTTGTTTTATTAGAATCTTACATGTGTTATGCAAATATTAATTGTTCCCATGTCAGCGACATAGAAAAATCACTGGCAGTAATAATTCTTTTATTTTGGGTATGAGATTCAACTGGAACCTCAGAATGGGAGGATTCTAAAAAAGGTGCTCCAAGCTTTATTTTTCTTCCTAACACAAATGAGATGCATGCATTTAATATACATCTATTTATACTCTAAAGTAATTAATTTCTCCCTTTTGTAATTTGTTAGCTTTAAAGTAATTTATAGGACAGAAAATGAAATGCCTTAGTAAATGAACTGTTATTATCAGTATGATTTTTAAAACCGTGCTAACAAATTCTAGGGTGATCAGCTAGCTTTCTGGACATCAATGATGCAGCTTGCCCTTTCTTTGAAGAAACTCTTTATTCTGCGTATAGAATTTATCATAAAATTATTCTACTATTAAAAGAATTATTTCTGAACTTGAAGTATTGCTTGCCTTTTTATAAAAGTATCATAAAGTATATTTTCACATCTCAGGTTAAGTAGTAATCAAAAAACAACTGCAAAGATAGAAAATATAATGATACATGGAAGAACTTAGTAGGTGTGGGGTTACCCTTTTTTCCTTAAAGAAAAAAACCTTGTAATGCTTTTTTTCACTGACTCTATGAAGAATTTTTCAAAATGATCATAATGTATATATAATGTAGAGAAAAAAATTTCAATAATCAATTTGCTTCATTTAGTAGAAGGAAAATTGTAAGTGGAGCCAACTTCTCATCTCTGTTATCTGTTTAGTGAATTCTGCGGAATTCCTGTTGGGTATGGAAGAAGATACATTTATGTCAATAGCAATGGCCACAAAATATAATGTCCTGCCAAATAATTGCTCTACCACTAGGAGAAGGCAGGTTCTGTTAGTCCAGCAAGAGCTTCTGTTCAAGGTCAAGGTCTCTGAATGTTAAAACAACTATACCTTGGGGAGATGTGAAATGGAGATGGTTTCTCCCCTTCAGGGATATAAAATCTAATGGATGGGCTCACCGTCTCTGGGGTTACCATGGCCTTGACCTTATGGAATAGATTACTCTCGCCAGGCTTTGAAAGCAGCGGTCAGTGGACTGGTGGTAGAGTAAGGATGAGATCTTTCTTTCCTCGCTGCCATCTTTCCCCTCCCTGTGTCATATACTCTTCTCTCACATTCCCATAGCTCAGCCATGGCAGGCCACTGGTGATTGCAGAGCAGGCATTTAGAGCTCTTCCCATTGTTAGTGGAGGCTGCTGCCTGCCCACAGTTTAATAAGGTCCCCCGGGAAACCCAAGTAAGTACGTTAAGTTCTGGGGTGTTTAGTTGAACTGGATCAGTGGCAGTTCTTTTCCTCTCCCCATCGCTCTTTCTTTCTTGGTGTTTTTATATTGCTTTGTGGTTAGGATTTCTCCTCTGAAGGGAAATTTATATCTAAAGCTAATTCCTCAGAGGAGAGCTATAATACTAAAATAGCAACTTGCGTTTATTTATCTTTTTACAATTTACAAAGTGCCCTCATTCTCATTGTCTCATTTATCCCCCAAACTAACCCTCACAGGTAAAGTATTATTGTCTCCGTATTACAACTTAGAGAAATTCTTGCTCAAGGCGTCAGAGCCAGGAAATGGACCAGGGGATCCTTTCCCACTGCCTGGGCTCGTCTTTTCCACTTCACCATGCCATAGAAGGCTGTCTGCGATCTCTCGTGCAGGTGACAACGTTAAAACATTCTTTTCTGGATTTAAAAAAGTCTTTATCTCCTTGCCTTTGTAAAATAGAGAGCTTGATGGATACACAGAGCTCCATGGTGAGATGAAGCCCATTCATGTAAACGGTTTTCAGACTGATAAGTTATCACTTACGTCTGAATATAGTTACATTTTCCATAGTACCCTGCTCTAAGTAGGCACCAGATATTGTTCATTAACGGAACAGTAAGAATGGTTAACTCAGACGTTGGTAGTTATAGCTGAATCTGTCACTTCCCAGCTTTCTTCTCTTTCATAAATTACCTAACCCTTCTGTGCCTCAGTTTCCTCACCTGTTAAATGGGCATAATAATAATAATAGTATAATACCTCCCTTATGAGAGGCTTGAGGTTCAAATGGGTTAATATATTCTGAGAACAATGTTAGGCTTATAATCAGCCCTCAGTTAATACTGGCAATTATCATTATCATTCTCAGCATCATTATTGATACAGTAATTCTTTTTCCTCACTTTTGCTACTCTCATTTACCATAAAGCTAGTATTTGGGAGGCTCTTGGGCATTTTCCCACTTTTCCTAGCAGAATTTTCCAGGGACGGTGAGAACACTGCTCATGTTGTGTAGTGTTGTGAGCCACAGTAAACAGTCAGGGTTGTATAACTCTGCTAAAGCCAGAGGTTTTTTTTTTTTTAAGTCATTTTTTATTATGTATGTATTTGGCAATATTAAAAAAAGGTTTGAGTCTCAAATTAAAAAAAAAAAAGAGAGAGTGCACCATAAAAGTACGCTTTTAGCTGAAAGTGTTGGTCATTGGGGGAGAGTAGTGAGGATTTTTTCAGCTTTGTAAAATCTAATAGCCTTTTTAAAAAAGTATACATATTTTGCTTGTAGTTCCTTCTTAGACTTAAAAGAGTTATCATGTCCTAGGAGATTTTTCAGGACATGCTTTATATTAAAATTTTGTAGGGAAATTTTGAAGCAAATGTGCAGAGACATCAGTGCTGGTGGGATAGGAGAGAGATGGAATTAACTGATGCTGCAGAGAGGAGTGAAATAGGTGTCACAACTTCCACTTTGATCATCCTGTTTCCTCAGCGCCCTGTTTGCTAGAGAACAATACGGAGAAGGGCAGGGAATTGCTAAAGTAGATCCAAAAGAATCCTTGTGTGGATCCTTCACTCCAGACTGCAGACACGTGGGTCTCTCCCGGTCTCGGCTGCTGGGTATTTAAGGGAGATACTCATTGTGCTTCAGTTTTCTTGCTGACCAAAGGCGAATAATAGAACATGTCATAGCTACAGGAGATTATTGTGAGAATTGAATGAGTTATGTGAAAAACTACTTTGAAAAATATAAAGCATCTGAGAGGCACAAGAGTATAATGGTTTCAAGCAGGAGCTGGCAAAGTACACGTTACAGATTGTCTATGGCAGAGCCCATGTGGCCCACAGAGCCTGAAATATTTACTCTCTGGCCTTCCAAAAAAAGGGAGCAAACCCCAGATTTAGAGCATGGACTCTGATGCCAGTGGCCTGGGTTTGAACCCTGGTCCTGCACCTATTGCTGTGGGATCTTGGGCTGGCTAATTAATGCCTCTGTATCTCAGTGTCCTTATCTGTAACAAAAGATAATGATAGGACAAATGCCATAGGGTGGCCAAAGCTATGACATGAGTTAGTAAACATAATTATGCTGTAAAAAGCTCTTAGAGCATCGTCTGGCATTTATTAGGTGCTATATAAAGTTTACATGATAGTATTAAAAACACTTCACTAATGTAGGGCACTATTGAATTAAATGACAATTTTTATAGGATTCTGATTCTATAACATGTGCTATGTACATACTAAAGCTTTTTAAAGTTATTAAATTGATAGCTATGGAAATTAACTATATCTTTTTCATTGTACTTAGCAGAAATACTACCTAGAATACTACTATAATCTACCTAGAATATCAGAATACTGTTATGGCCTAGAAGTACACTAAGGACCTATGGAAGTCACATTGCAGTTAATGGCATTTGAGGTGGCTTCCCCTAGACTAGCTTCCCTTCTGTTGTCCAAATTGAAATGAAACTATAAAGTTTGGTATTCTACATCAGTAGAAATGTTGAATAAAATGCATAAATCTTATTATAGTATAGAAAGTAGGAACAAAAATTATATGTGCCTTATAATTAAGGTATGTACATATATTTTAGCCTTCATACCAGTACTGCAAGGTATATGTTTTTCTTCCCATTTGAGAAATGGGGAAGTTGAAGCTGAGGAAGACTAGACAGTTTGCCTAAAATGGAGGTGGTAAGCACATAATCCATCTCCTCCACAGTACTGTGAAAGAGGAATAAATTCAATTTTCCTATGTTCATGTCCCAATACTGTCTCTCATACTTATCAACATGAGGAAACTCTTACAGCTGATATCAATGGCAATATGTTATTAGTATCATTTAATTCAATCCTATTAAAATAAACATTCTACTTTGTTGAGTTGTTATAACATTTCTGTGTTAAATTGACATGTGACATCCTAGAATATTACTGACAGGAGTTGTTGCTTATGTTTAAGGACCAGCACTTTTGTGTAACCATCAGAAATCGGAGTGCATCTAAAAGCATCTCTGCATTTAGTGGAACTGTGTGAGAGCGCTTGGCCCATGATGAGAGCTATTTGAGTATTCTTTGCTAATGTCTTTTCTGTTCTAAAAAGACCCCATAATGAGCCATCCCCTACTTGAATATAGATGGTCATCCTAAATATGCCTATGGCAATCCAAAATCCAAAAGCTGACAGGTAGACATATACCTTATAAGAAATGACTTCTGTTTCTAGAGTGTCCTAAATACTAACCAGTCCCTTTTGACATTTGAAAGGCACTATTTCTGTATGGGTCAGGCAGCCCTGTGGGTGGCGGGAATCTAGACAGCACAGGGCCTAGGTAGGGGGCTGCTTGGTCCTTGTGACCAGAGAAGACAGGGTTCAGGGCTTGGCCTTAGCCCTAGGCAAGGCCCAGGCCACTGCCAGGACTCACACAAGGACAACCCTGCAGAGAGGCATCCTACCTCTCTGGCCCTTCCCCTTCCCTCTTCCCACTGTGGGAAACTCGGGAGCCATCATGTTTCAGATGGTGTCTGAAAAGATTGAATTTGGTGCCTGTGAGATACGAAAAGATGTGGGTGCTCAATGTGGATGAGCACAGAATGTGATCGTCTGGGCCCATCTGTTCACAAAAACCTCAGTTTACTCCTAGGGACTGGATACTTGTCACTTACTTTCCATCTGCTCCAGGGGACTGCAGAGCTGCTACTTCTTATTGCTGTGAGTATGATAAATTATGAGCTTGCATCTCCTTACCTGTGAAATGAGGATGACTCTTGCCTTACCTGTCTTCAAAACTGTGGGGGTCAAAGGAAATAATGTCTGTTTGGTGTTAGTAAAAGGATTATGGCATATAATTCTTCCCTGATTAATTACCAGCCAGATTGCGATTGGTGAGGTACTTATATATTTGAAAGCCTCAGTATTTTTGACTACTGTTAATTGTTAATCAAAAAGAAAAATAAAACATTCCGGAAACTATCATATGAGTAAATCAATTACAGTTTAGGCTTTTTTTGTTTTGTTTTGTTTTTTACTCTAAAATGTGTCAGGACCACTATTTTAGGAAATAAGGTTCTTGGCAAACTTTGAATGAATTTTTACTTCTCTTGAGCTTGATTGCATAGAAAAGATCCAACATGCAAAAATGTATATGTGTGAATGTATATGTTTTCCAGCTCAGTGTGTGAGTTATGTCGTTTTACTTAATTCAGACACTGAAAGGCTTGAGGATTTTAATCTCGGTTGGAGAAACCCTCTCAAAGACTTTTGCTTGTCTAGACTTCTGCCAGATTCCACTTTGCACTATTGAACTTGGTGGAGTACTAGTCCTACCACCATAATCCATGAAAGACAACATACTTTTGAAAGACTGCCTCCTACAGATGAAGAAACTGACAGGTGCTTTTGCATTTTGCACCATCTGGTTCTAAAACAAAGGACTGATTCAATAGATATTCAGCATCAGTCTTTGCCTCTACTAGACGCTTCTCCTACTAACAGCTCACATCAGCTGTACCTTTCAGCACTGGGTTATTTATGTGACAGTGTCTTATAGCCCATTGTATAATAGGAATTCAAGCAAGTATTTCCTAACTTTCAAGCTTTACCTGTTAATCTTTTCAGAAACTTTCCCTACAAAAATGATCTTAAGGTCTATCTGCAACATTCCTTTATTTTTGGTTGTTGCTCTAATAAACATAATAGTTATCTTATATTTAATATGATTATCTTATATTTAATTGCAGGAAAAATATTTTGATAATTAATAATTAAAAATATTTTGATAATATTTTGATAATAATTGTATATAATTGATATATAATTTTCCCGTACTGTTTGGGTGTGGGAAGAGAAGAGATTATTTTAAAAGTCCTTTTTTCATAACATTTATGTTGGTTCTGAACTTCGAAAAATTTTTTTTAATTGGCTGGTCTTTTTTCAGTTCACCTCAACTAAAATAATGAATCACATTCTGAGGTTTAGTTTAATTTAATTTCAGCTATGCTAGCTGTGTTTCCTTGAATAGGTTAGTTTGCCTCTTTGGACTTCATTTTTCCTCGTTGGGAAATGAAGGTTTAGACTGCATGACTTTTGTGGTTTATTCCAGATTCCATTCTAAAGGAGGTTTACTCTTCACAATTATCTTTAACTTAGACAACAATTACACAATTTTATATAGACTTTCTTAGGAATTTGGAGTCTACTACATAAAGAATAAACCGCCTCCTCTGAAACTGAATGCTGTTTTAGGGTATGGTTTTTGTTTGTTCAAAAAACAGTGATTCCATTTAAGCCAAATGCACTTATTTTAATAGCAGATTTTTAGTTAAGCTATTTTACCAAAGTTATATTACCATAAAATTTCTGGGGAAAAAACACAATTACACAGTCTTATGCAGTCACCCCTTGTAATCATTCACAATTAGTATATAACAGCAAAAGGAAAAATGCTCTTTGTGTTTTTTTATGGTTAAAAATTACAGGGGACTTCATATAAATATATAACCTACTTAATGTCTTTTTCAATGCTCTGCAACCAACTCAACCAAAAATGTCCTGCCAAGGGTAAACACTAATTCTGTATTTATCTGCACAGCGTGCATTGGTTTCATGAGGTAGGCTTCTGTTTCTTTGAACAACATCAGTATCTTACCCTGATAATTCAAACTGTAAATCCCAAACCCTGGACCAAGAGAGCTTTGTTGCTAGAAGGCATGGGAGATACCATGCGACACCATCACACCTGCATTGTGGTCCCAGAGGTTTCTGTTGTAGGGAGGAACGAGTATCATTAAAGAAAAACAGCAAACCCATCTTGATCCTCTTCTAGAAAGTCAGATCTCTTGAGAAGATGGAGTATGAATTTCCAGTTCTGGCATCTGTGGGGAAATGCCTTACTCAAAAGACCTTCCTCTAGGAGCCTGAAGGAAATTGTATTTTCTCTGCTTTTTCTACTGCATTCCAATTTTCAGACAAGCCAGTGGTACAGTATATCCATGATCTGTGTACAGTAGGAGAATGAAGCTATAGTAAGTAATACAAAAAGCCACTTCTTTTGCGGCTTGATTAAAACAATCCACTTGCAGTTTCTGGGTTGTCAGCCTGAGCTCGTCTCTGTGACTTCTTTTCTGCTCTTCACTTCCATCCATCATTGCAGAGAGCACAGAAGAAGGAATATATATAGTGCCCTGTGCTTGCTTAGGCCTTAGCAAATATCAATTCATCACCAACTTGGCTCTAAAAGGGACCATTCATTGGCACGTTAGAACATTACAATTTACCCGGTGTTCCCTGGTGTGGAAGGAGTCACATGACCGGATCTCAAAACAAAAAAGAATTCGCAATATGTTCTTGGAGTTATTAATAAAAATAACTGCTGTTTGACAGGAAAGGCATGTGACAGATTTAAGATGCATGGCCACAGTATTTTGTTTTTAAAAAAATTCTTTCCTATGTCAGGGATGGGAGTGTGTGTGTGTGTGTGTGTGTGTGTTGTACCAGAAAAACCTCCAACCCTGACAAGCCATTGATGAGGTGTTTCAGTCTTCACTAGCTTCCTATTTCATTGCTCTGCCATTGAGCCCTTGTAATACTACGATGAATAAATGTAATCAAAGCAATTGGCTGCCTGAGATCTTTTTTAATGCACTGCTTCGGACGCAGTACATATGCCGTGCAAATAAATACAAAATTAGCGTTCCTGTTGGAAGCGTTTGGTGAGAATGAGTGATTTGTCTTGCTTATGAAAGGTGCATACATTTGTGCTCATGGCTGTTTATCAGCCAGCCTCTTTCTGCTTATGGATTCCGAGATGGAATTCATCATTTGTCAGCGCCTGAGCAGATGTGCTGGAGATGACCAGATTGATCCGTGAGGATGAGCAGAGCAGCCACACCAGAGCTAGGAGGGCGGCCCCTACAAATTGTATTGTCTTTTGAGACTGCTGTCTACTAGCTCCTTTCTATACGGAGGGGAGAGAAGGAAGGCTGGCTTTTCTTACTTTTCACTTCAGTGTTTGAGAAAGCGGCCACTTGTGGTATACGTTAATGGAAATGGAAAACAGCCCCAATCGCTCTGGGTAGTGAAATCTACTGAAAACCCATTTTTCCAGAGGTCCACTGTCTCTCTTCTGATTGTAAGTATGTTGTTTGATGTTGGGTTTCAATTAAGAGCAAAACACTAATGTCAGGATTGCAGAAATGTCATTTACTCCCTTTTCAAACTGCTTCAGACAAAATTTTCTCTTACTTCGTAGAAACCATTTCCACCAGGACAGCATTAGGAGGCAAGAGACAGTGTTTTACTGGGAAGAAAACGAATGGCTTTTCTGAAGTTTGACTTGCTTTCAGACTGTGCAAAAGGCCTGTTGAAGCTGAGTTGATTACAGAGCCATCAGAGTCCCTACTTGCCAACAAAACTCCTGTGCACTTGTGTACTGTTGAAAATTGCCATCTGATGCCAGCAGATTGAAGAGCTAAACACAAGCTGCTGAGGAGCTCCATGTGGCTTTCCAACCGCAGGTTCTCGACCCTGGCTTAAGTAATTAACCATCTAGGAGCCACATAGCCCTCTAAGGGCATCTGGAAAAAGAAATGCATCCTCATCCTTAATTAATGAATGGATGCAAGTATAGAAGCAGAGGTAGGTGACCCCATGAAACAGGGTTAGGGCTGACTTGCTGAAACCCAGGTGGAGCTGCAGTGTTTTCACTATGCTTCCACGGCCTCTGTTTCGCTTCCCCAGTCCCTCCGTGAATATTTTCCTTCAGGTGATTTCTTTTTAATCAGATTGGTAGAAAAACAATTTCATACTCAATATACCCAACATATCAGATCATCAGAAATACTTCATGTGTTTTTGAAAATGTGGCCCATAGCCCTGGAAACATCTGGCTTACAGCCGATATTACTGAGCCAACACCAAGGCCTTTGGCCAAGCCCTGAGACCGTGACAAGCAGGTAATGTTTGTCAAAGATGTGGCTTTCACACACATCTTTAAGACAAAGGTTCGATGTGTGACTTTTATTTCCTCAGTGAGCTGAGAGGCAGGACTCTAGAAGGTAGAGCAGAACGTATGTCTCTGCTTGTCGTTCACTCTTTAGATGTTGTCAGTTATGTTTGTCATCAGTGGTGTTTTCACGGGTCACATGGTATCGTGGATGGAGAGACATGGACAGTGATAACTAAAATGATGGTGTAGCCATTTTATGAGATGCAGAATGACCAGAGATGATGGTCATCTTTTGGGGTTTGTTCATTGCATATCTGAGAAAGTTCTTCAATTTTTTAGCATATATTTATATAGCAATTAAAATGTGCCAGGCATTGTGCTCAATATTTGGATTATGATTTGAATAAGACATTCTCTGCTCTCAAGGCATTAAGAGAGAGTGGCAAGTGAATAAATAATTACAGTATGAGGTGGCAAGTGCTGTAACTGAGGAATATTCCAAGAGCGATGAGGAGGGAGTGGTTAATTCTGTGGAACTGGCTCCTGACCTGCTCTTATCCCTTCAAATTGTTTAAATTGGCTCTGAAAATAATTTTTAGAGCTTCCAAGGATTCGTTATTTGCTTGTTTCAAGTGCTCTGCTTCTGTGTAATTTGAAGTTCAGAGTTTTATTTTCATTTACAGTACACAGCCTCTCTCCAAGGACAACCTTGCCCTTGGTCTGCAAGGAGCCCTTGTGTTTGGTACCCCCAGAGGTCACTTACAAAAAGAAATGCAGGTTTGTTCTGCCTGGTTCTCAGGTGTTCAAGGACACCATGGATGCTAGGTGATGCTCTGTGCACTGCCCTCTAAGAGATTTTCAAAGCCCTCTGTGGAACTGAGCCCCAGCATTTACTTCTGTGTTTTATTCAGCAAATGTCACATCTCCGCCGAGCCGTCGCAGTCGTCAGAACTGTCTGATTGAACACCAGTAAGTGCTCTCTAGGAGGGAGATCCTTATTGCCCATTTTCTCTGTTTCCTAAATGATCTTAATTGCTTGGGTAAGGAGGCATCCATTCTAAATCTCCCTCCCACCAGGGGCGATTCACTAGTAACTAGGTTTAGATTACCCCAAATGTCAGGACCCCCACAGATATAATGGGCTTCCCTCCAGGGCCCACCTGACAAGCTGCTTTTCTTTCAAATACCTGTACTGCCCGGAACACACTACACCCTGATTTCCTGCCCCCGTGCAGGGTTAGAAAGCCAGAGCTGCCTCTCTGTAACTTTATATTTTTTTTATTCCTCAGAATCTTTGATTTTGGTTTTAATCTTCAGAATCGATGGAATATATGAGATGCTTCTAGGTTAGGTATTTTAAATCCTATTTTGCAACATATTACTTTTTAAAATATACATGTGATAGTCTTACCAAGGATAATATTTAGGATATAAAAGTTATTGTTGTAGTTTACATTTTAGCTTAATAGCTTCTGAAAAGTAGGAAGACATTTCTTTCAGATTATACTTTGTCATCGTCACCACTTTGTTACCCTCTCTGCAATCCATGTTCTTCTTTCCTTTTAGTTTGCTGTATTCCCAAACGATAACCCCAGAAAATTGTGCACACTCTCTATATAAAGTTTATTTAATCAGAGCACTTTTATGACAATGGTAAGTAAATGGAAAACAGCTAAATTAAGAACACTGGAAATAAACCATTTGAATTACTTGCCCTTGCCAAAGATGTTCTTTGTGTAAATTTTTGGGTAAGGAAGATAACTTCCCCCTCATTTCCATCAAGGCATGAGAAAGAAGTAGGGTTAGAATAGCGTTGTCATATTTGAAAAAGGAAATGATTGACAGTGTCACTTAAATTGAAATGTCTTCTTAAAATAAATATAAAAGGGCCTTTGAAAGAGTTGCTTCGAAAATCTTTTTTTTTTTTTTTTTTTTTAACCTGTAGTCCCCAGCTTTTTTCTCCTTCAAGTTTGTTCTCAGGCTGATAGGTGGATTTAGCTCCCATTGGAGTGGAGGCTCCGGGAATGTGCACAGATGCGTCAGATGTTGTGCAACTCTCCCTCTGGCCAGCCCTTCCCGGGAAGGGCTTGGAGCAGACCCACGGGTGCTTCCCAGCTGGCCTCTTCCACTGCTTGTGAGCACAGGCTCCTGGTGCTGCCAGGCTGTGTGTCAGTGGTGTGAAGTACCTAAGTGGGCCTAGCGGGCGCCCATCACTTTTGTTTTAACCTGTGACCACCCATCTTCCCGCTGAGCGTTTCAGCCTAGCAATTCGGGATAGAAAGAACACGTCACACACGTGCTGCCTGCTGAGGTTGGGAGGCAAAGCGTGTTTACTTCCTCTTAGGCGATTAAAAACACTTCCAACAAATGAACTGATATTTATTGCAAACGAGATTAGAAGCACCTTCATAACCCAGACATTGTGAAAGCCGATAACATCTCTAAATATCAACCAGAGTTATTTGGTTATTTGGATATTTGGTGTTCTAAAATGCCAAGAGGCATGCGTCAGGCCGGCTGATAGCCTGGTAAGTAGTTTTTTCCTCTTCCCAATACACACATGAGTCACATTTGCCAGCAGAGAAGGCATGACCCTCTGTACCTCCCACACCTACCTCCTGCCCCACCCTTGTACCACACAACACAGATATCAGAAAGGAGATTGGGTGGTGTACGAGCAGCCTGCATGCAAGCTGCAGACAGAATCTACTTGTGGAACTTGGAAATCAGAGTTCATCATTTTCATTTTCAAAGGGCAGATCCTAAATAACCGTATCCTCTCATCACCATCTTTTACTAATTTGACACCAGCTGTATTTGTCCTTCCACAGGAAATTCTCACTGTGCTCATAGAACCAGAGAAAATGGAGCCCTTATCGGAGTTGACTTTCTGTTCTCTTTGTCCATTTTCTTTCAGTACAGTTTGGGAGGCAGGGGACTCTCATTTCTCATTCTTTAAGACTTTAACTTTTTTGTAAACAACCTTATGATTCCAGAAACTTTTAAATTAGATAAGATTTAAGGAGTCATGCTGCGTCATGTGTATTTTTTTTCCTTTAAGTGTGGCCCCCATTGTGTCATGTGACCTATTTGAACTTGTGGGAAATAGAAGGGTTGGCTGCAATCAGATTTTAACAAAAAAAGTCATAATTTTTTTGGAAAGTTAATTGTTCTTCAAGAGTTTTCAGTGTTAAATATTTTTCTAAACCATTTGCTTGACAACTTGTGGCTTTGAAGGATGTTCACTTTTATTCTATAAAAACACAGCTATAGAAAGTGAAACTATTGTCTATTTGCCAAACATTTATAAGACAAAAATAATTTAGATATTTGAAGATAGTAGAACAGAGAGAATAATTAAAATGGCGGCTGGCCTATTTCTACAGATCAGCCGTGAACAATTCCACATATATAACTCAGTCAAGTTCCCAAAGGATAGCTCTTATTTCTTCCCTATCCTCTTACTAAGTACAAAATCTATAAGTTTAGCATTCAGCTACTTCGAAAAAAAATTTTTTTCCTCATTGCAGTATATTGGGCTCAAAGTTGAGGTGTGCCTGCCTCAATCTGGGATTTGTATGTGTGTATCTACAAAAGTTGCCTGCCAGACAAAACCACCTGGCCCTCTCCATGCAATCTATAACCAATACAAGTTCAGCTCAATGTTATATTAGAGAAAACTGACCATGTCAGCACTGAACTATTTTGTTTTATTTATTCCTGACTAATTCATGGAGTAACTTTGTGCTAATTTTTTATTGCTATTTTAAGAGTTACAGACCCTGATTACATTTTTCTGATCATACATTTATCATTATTAACATTTGTAAAATTCTAACGAGTTAAAAGTAAAATAACCCACAGATAATTGCTATTAGCATTTTGATGAATTAACTTTTAGAATTTTTTTGTGTACATATGAAAGTTTTAATTTATCATTTATTCTTTCTATCTAGCTGTAATCATACATGAATATAATTCTGTAATTTAATTTTTCTCACTTAATATTATAATTATTTTTACATGTCATTGAAATCTTTATAAAGTTAAATTTTTCTTGATTAAAACTTTTAAACAGAAATCTTTATTTATATTCTGATGGTTTCCTTAGGGTAGATTTCCAGAATTAGACTTTCTCAGGCAAGGTCTATGGGCATTTTGAAGATTTTTTAATGTTTAGGAATATTGAATAATTGCTTTTGATAAGCTCTTACAAATTTTTACTCCTGAAGCATCTGAGAGTATTGAGTGATCTTTTCATTAGCTTTAATAATTAGTAGCAAAAGCGATTGACTTTCCATGTCTGGAATTACCTCATTGATTGTGGGGAGGGGTGTTTTCATGTATATTACAGTTGCGTTATTTCTTCAGTCTTCTCATATTCTTTACAATGCTGTTTTTGTAAAAGTTTGTGGATAATCAGCTCTTTTCAGTGATATAATTTTCATTTCAATGAGACTTTTTTCCTTTTTTAAATATGTGAAAGAATAAATAGGATTCTTTTTTTATATTGTATTCTTTTACAGCCTTAGCAAACTTATATAAACAGGTTTTGTCACACATTCTCGATCTGGTTTTAGATTATACATTAGAATAACTATTTTGTGCTTCCTCTGTCTTGACTATGTATTTTAGTTATGGGTGTAATTATGTGTGTTCATAAAGCTTGAGAGTGGCATGCCCTTTGTGTTTTCCTTGTCTGCCTTTGGCTCTTGCCCCCCCCTCCCCTCCCTACCCCCAGCATAGAGCCTCATATCCCTTGAGTCCATCTGTCAGATCATCTATCTGAGGAATTAGCATTCCCTCGCCCTCTCAGAATCATCCAGAACAAATAGTTCATGGCTAAAGAAAAGCCAATGAGCATTTCTGTGTGAAAGGCAGACTTATCACCTTAAGGATTCCTACATGTAGTTCGAGACAAGAAGCCATTGGCTAAGGTGTGATTTCAAAGCCACATCCAAAAGCCTTTTCTGACCTCTGGCTCTGGCACTAATGCTTCTTTCAGCAATTCCCATTCCCTTGTAACCATAGCGTTTTCCTCCAGTGGTATACTGACTGGTTTGAGTCCTTTTAAGTGCTTTCCAAGCCCCTTAAATCTCACTTCCCTTCCATGCGTGGTCTCCATGCCTGTACTGGTCATGTATTATGCACCCACAACCATGCCACAGCTAGTGTTTTCCATTGCTCTCTCCTTCCCTGTGCCAAAGAAGCAGGACAGCCCTTTGTGGATAGAGAGCTGGGAGTAGCCCTTTACATTCCACTCCCTTTGCAAATAGTGCAGCTCTTCTTAGCACCACAAATTACATTAGCACATGTGGCCTTAAACAGTCCAGGCATGTGAGGCATGATTATCTTTCTGAGAAAATGATCAGGACCACATTCAAAGAACCTAGTGTCTCCCAGGCAGCTCCCAAGGACATGTTGGTGTGGAGTGTGAACTTTCAGGGGCATGAATGAGATTTTAAAGTCTGCCTTTTCATTAGTGTGCTAGTGCACATTCTGTGTATTATGCCTCGCAAGCTGTGAATGTTGTGACAGTGGCTTTTGTTCCCATGGTGCAGTTGTTAATTGTATAAGCCGGAAATACAGAAACCGTATCAAAGCAAGGCAGCCTTAACAAAAGAGAAAAGCTGGATGCCTCAAAATAACCACTACAAAGAAAGGTGCACATTCTCCCCCAGCCCCACGCCCAAGATGCAGATGCTTCGTATGATGTCACTGCAGCTGAATTCAGACTTTATTGATGGAATACAAAATTATGAACATAGCATGGGGTAACCACTTCATCTCTTCTTGAACTTTCTATTCCTGCTCAACATTCCTGGTGAAATTTGTGTCTCCTGTGCTTTACACAGTTCCTACCACAGAGTAGACACTACACAGACTGTCAGATAAGTTTGCTGAATATGTTTTACTCATCCCATCCTTGTCGGCGTGCCTGTGCGGTTAACCGGCCAGGACTACCATCCAGCATCCAGCTCATCTAAATCCCACACCTCTTCCTGTGCATTCATTGCACTGACTGCTCAGGCCATTCTTATGTGCCTCTGTGATGGAATGTTTAATTTGGGCATCTAAAATTTTGTGTCTATGCCCACTGAGATTGGAAACTCTTTAGAGAGTATAGATAATGCTTTGTATTTGTCCAAGTGGCAAGCATAGTTCTTTCACATAATAGAGATTCAGTAAATACCTCCGATTAAGTCATTATTTTTTTTCTTTAAGAACATGAATTTGCATGGATAAGTGTGAAAAAAGAATCCAGGTGCTCCCCTATGTTGAGTAAACTCGGCTATAGTGGTGAACTTCTCTTGGCCTCAAACATGTATTAAATGAAAATTGGAGATGCATCCTTTGTGGAATTATTCTTAGCCTGACCTTTCCAAACTGACTATAACAAGACACATTGTCTTTTGAGCTTCTACCTCCCCTCTTCCTGCTTATCTATTAATAGTTTTACCCATCTTTTAAGACTCAGCTGAAGGTCCACCCTATAAAAAAGCCTTGCGCACCTTTCTAATGTCAATCTGCCCCTTCTCTGCAGCCCTGGAGCACAGCTGACTCTCCTTCATCATTTAGTATTTGCAAATACTGCAGTGTATTATATGCTAATCATTTGTGTGTATCTGGCTTCCTTCCATAACTAGCTTGCAGCCTCCTCTGAAGTCTCAGGACCATAGTTTAATCCTTTTGCACACTGCACAGTAATTAGCATGATATTTGTCCCTGGATGTAGGGGAAAGCACTCAGAAATTGGGTTTGCATAGCTCTGTTACCTAATAACTGTGCAAGCTGAACAAATCACTACCTCTCTGACCCTTAGTTTTGGCATCAATAAGATGTTCGTGATCTCACATAGGATTATCATGAAGATTAAATAAGATTATGGATGGACAAGTCTTTAAAAACTGTAAACCTGTATACTAATGAAAGAAATTATTGTTGTTGCCACTTGTTGATTAACTTATTTAAAAAATCTATGTCTTAGCGTAAAGTTCCTTAAGGACGATCTGTGTTCTATCTCCAAGCTGAAAATTGTGCCTCACATACAGTCAGTGCTGAAAAATGTTTTTTGATTGACATATTGGTAGGCCGGTTGGAAGACTTTTAAGCTTCTATTTGGTATATTTTTAATAAATATGTTGTGATTTATGAATTAGGACATGTTATGTCTGTCTTAATTTGAGGGGTGGAATGTTGACCATCCATTAGAAATAAGATTATAAACAGAGTCCTAGGTGTGCTAGGCACAGAATTTAAAAAACAAAAATATTGTATGATTTTAATAGCAATATACGTGCCACAAGTTGTATAAAGATACAGTTAAGTGGCTTGTGGTAGGGAATGAAGGATTTGAAAGAAGTTATAATTCTTTATGTCAGTAATTTTCTACCCTAGTTACATGTTAGAATCACCTGGATTGCTTAAAAAGAAAATTTCAGATGCTTTAATTGGGCTCTGCTCCAATTAAATTAGGGTTTCTTCTTTGTGTAGGAGGTCAGCCTGTTGTTGCTACAGGTAAATGGTATGAAACAAGCAGATGATTTCAAGATTTCCACAAGCTACCATTTAATGTCTTATTATTAAACTTACCTTTTTCTCTGTCATTGAGAATGTTGACAAGGAATAGAACAAGGAGAATTGAACAACTATATGGCACCATCTGAGTCTTTTTAGTTCGGTCAATACCTCCTTTGTGTCAGTCAGGTACACTGTTCTGAGTATGCAGACTCACTTAAGAAATGGTTCCTGCCTTTGATGAGTTTTTGGCTAATGGAGAGAGGAATTTAGAGATGCCATGGAATCAGAGGGGGAGATAGAGGGTGCACTGTGCCTCAAAAGGGTAAAGAAAGAATGAAATAAAAACTTCCCCGATAAACAAATGTACACTAGACATTGGATGAGAAATTCTGGCTATTTACAAAACAAACCATATTAGTATTTCCTTTAAACCTTGCTCACAGTGAATGTTCCATTAATATTAATTGGGAGTAATAGTGGTGACGATATTTATGACTAAAACTAATTTCTGACTCTTTCACACATTGAGGACCTTAAGAGACAAATGTCATTGAGTAGGAAAATGGACCAGACAATGCATTCTTTGCCTAGGACTTTTCCAAATCTGAAAATTTCTTATAGCTAATAACAGTTATTTCTGCTTCTATGAGAGAACTCTATCTTCCATCCTAAATTTAAGAATGCCTGGTTTATGCTCTCTATAAAATATTATTTTACATAACGAAGATTCATAGATTTTTGTCTTCAAACTTTATCATAATTTTATTCATCTCTTGGTTTTATTTTCCAGTCTTTGAAAATTTTTATTTTATTCTTGACTCTATTTTTTCTGTATTTTTCTTTAGAGTCATCATAGTCTTAGTAAGGGTACAATCAGGTCCACATATTGTAGGAAGATTACTTTGAAGTTCCTCAGTATTATTTATCATCTGCTACTACTGGTAAATTACTTTCTTTTTAAACTGCACACTGTGGTGTTTGTTAGATGGGGGTCATTAGGCCTCCAGACTCTTTTCTCCTGAATCTACAAATAGTCATTGTTCACCTAGTGTAAGTGACATTTATTTTTCCTAAGTCTGCAGTCTTCTGTCTGCCTACCCACCTACCCACCACTGTTGAATGCCACACTGCCATTACCCTCCTTTTTTGAACAATACAGCTTATTATCCTCTATTTATACCCCAGGTGTGAGAGAGAGCTAAATGAAATAGGTACTAATACTTTTGTCCTCTTTTCTTCAAAAAGGCATACATATAGGAGGATATATCATAATTTTTCACAAAAAGTATAGAAAGTCACTTTTAAAAAGAAAATGGAATATTTTGCTTAGTGACAAATTTCCATTATGCTTTTATTTATTTATTTTTCATGAAAGAAATTCATGCTTTATAGAATCAGGCTCCCTTTGAAGCTATACTATTTCCCTTCCTATCAATTTTGTTTTTCTTTCGAACATCATTTGGTTGATAAATTTCCTAGCGTCCTATTTAGCTGTCAGATTTTGATAAGCTTTCTGGGGAGCTCATAGACACTGTTCATTTCACCCCAATCCAGTGCTGTTTTCCTTATCTGTGGTCCACCAGAAGTAACTTGGGGTTAAGGTTTCGCACTTCTGCCTGGTGTTTTGGCTTTGGCACTGCAAAACATATCACCAAGCAGACATAATATGTGTACAAACAGAGACACTAGTAAAATCTTGTCAGCTAAAAAGCAGAAAAGCCTCTGAGATGTGAAAAGGGGAAAATTGTGCTGAGTGTATTTATGATAGCATGTTTGGGTCTATTATTGCAACCACAACTAGTACTATGTATTAAAAAATGACCTAGATTTGCATTCTTTATCATTGTTTGCTCTCCAGCACAAGGCCTAAGAGTAATTAATAGCTCATGCAGTTTGCATGTGTTGCGCTCTCTTGGTTCATGTGTTTATAAGGAAACACTCACCCACGGACACAAAAGGAAGGAGGCCTCAAGTAATGTTCCTTACGTAAGGGAGATAGCATCAGACCTCTTATATTAAATAGTTTATACATCCTCAAACACTATTTATGGTGAAAGTCAAGATCTTGAAGTGTTTGCTGCTCCCAGGTTTAATTGGTTTTATCTGCTTTTATCATAACAACCTTATCTCTGCAGACAGTTGCATGGATAATATTTGGAGATCAGAATTCAAGCCCAGACACACAGTGTCATCCAGCAATTAAATGTTATTTGATAGTTCTGTGTGTGGCTCAGGTGCCGGGGAGCTCCTGCCTCTGGTTGACAGTCTTTATAGCATCGTAAAATAGTTCTCAGGGGAAATCCGGATATGGAAAGCTTTCCGAATAGAAATGGCTAGAAAAGCCAAGGTAAAGAGTGGTTCAGGCTCTTGTGGCAGTTCCAGTCATTGACTGTTGCCTAATGACTATGCAGTTCAGGTCTGAGAGATGTTTAATTATTTCTGTTATTGCATTTTGGTGAAAGGATAAAGAAGCCGTCTGGCTCCGTGACACGGATGCTGATGTGTATTTTGGGGGAGTCCATTAAATGGATCAACATTGCTTTCTGCATGCCCAGTTTAATCACTATATGAGAACTACATAAAACATACCTTTATAGGACAATTCTTGATGGATGTTTGGATCTAATTAGATGCAGAGCAAGACTTTCCCCAAATGATTAACTGGCAAGATTAGGTAGACCTTCCTTTGTTTTGTTGGGATTTGGGCTTTCTTCCTGTAATATTCCTTTTTATCTTTTAAAATGAGTTTCTGAAAGCAGAAATGGAGGCAAAGCAAGCACTTGACACAGCTACGGTTTGAAGAGTATTATAGTTATTCTTCTGGGCTTTTTCAGGAGTGGATTTGACTTGCTATGGCCTATATGGGGGAGATAGAGAGGAGCCCAATTCAGACTTCTCTGTAGGTGAAGCACTGAAGTGTTCTGCTCATTATGTGTTTTAATTGCTCAGTTGTGCCTGGAATGTAGATTAACTCCCTAACACCTGAGAAAAAGATTCCCCCTTCCGATCGAGAGCAGTGAAGATGAGAGACAATAGGATGACAAATGAGATCACTAAGTGGAGCCCTGATCAATAGAGAGTGCTGTCCATTTGGGTAATGGACATCCCTGTCATCTCAGCTGTTAAAGAATTCAGCAGAGATGAGTCCCCAAAGGTCTGCAAAGTATCAGGCAGCCAATACAGGAAACATTACCACCTCCCTTCCCCAACCCCAATAAATAAAAAGGTACATCTCAGGAGCTCAGTCTTTAGCTGCAGTGAGCTGTCGTGCATGGAATTTATTGTACTCTATTCTCAAAAATCTGTGCACAAAGCAGAAAGACAACCTGGAGACGGGGATGGGGGGGGTGGGGGGGATGGTCTTTGTTTCCTCAGACCTTAATGGTGGTGCGAACACCTCAGGTAATCTCGTGTCTGGCGGGGAGAAAAGTCTTCAGACTTAAAATTATGAGATTGTTTCAATTGCTCTTTGAAAATGTTCTCCCCTCTACTTGGAGATTCAAAACCAGCGTTATTTGGCAACCGGGAAGCTTGACGCATCGCTTTTGTCAGGCAGCCCTAGGGCAGGTGGGGCCACCGCGGTGCCCCTCGTTTCCCGCTCGGGTTGGAGACATTCGCTCCACACGTCCAACTCCGACAGGGGGTCGTTCGTGGTCTTTCTTTTCCAAACACTTTCAATACGGCCAATCTCTGCTGCTTAGGAACTCGGGGCCTCTCCTCTCCCGCGCTGGGTCGTGGGGGCCGGCTGGAGTCTGTCTCTCCATCCGCGTCGCCGCGTCTCCCTCGGCCCCGCGCGTCCCCCGGCCGGCAAGCGCGTGTGAGGACCGCCGGGCAGCTGTGGAGAGCGGGGCAGCTCCCCGGGCAGGCAGGTGGGGGCATTAGTTCTCAGGACCGTCGTTTAACTATTAATGAGGTCGCGGCCCGGGCCCAGGCCGACCTTACCTACCGGGCGTCTCCGGCCCCGGCCGCTCACCTTCAGGCAGAGCTGCGCGCGCAGCGTCCGCCCGCCATGGCCTCGTCTCTTCACCTCCGCGTCTCCTCGCTGAGAAGTAATCCCTCCTGCCCGTCTCCCCCGCCATCCATCTTCACCGGGGCTCATAAAACAAAGCCGTTCCCATTTTCCATTAACCTCTATGTCCTGCAACTTAGAGCCATATATACTTCCTCGTCTTCCTCAGCGGGGGGCATCTCTCTGCCGTCCTTTTTCAGGAGGTCTTAAACGATGCGGAAAGGCGGGCCCCACCTCCGGTGACCCCGCCACCCGCCCTGCCTCTTATTTGTCTCCTATTCGCCGTCGCAGTTGATACTTTGTAGAACTCGGTGGAGTAATTCACAACTGTCAGCATCTTTATTATATTGCAGCCAGCAGCAGAAATCCTAACCTGGAGGGATAGCTGCTAAATCAAGATTTCGGTAGCATAAGCAGGGCAAATGAATTCCTGCACACGACGTTATTATTTTTATAATGTCTTTATTAAAAAGGAAAGGAGAGGATGCCTATTTAGAAGAAGTGCAAGGCGTCCAAAGGCTGATAGATTCGTAAGGTTGGAAAGACACGCATTGGAGATCCTAAGCCTGAGTTCCCGCCCGTTTGGACCCGCTGCCACGTCCCCAGAGCTCAGCAGCTGTGGCCTCTGCCCGGCCCCGGGCTCACCGGCAGTCGAGGGCTGATTTCCGTGTCTGCGTTCTCCTCCTGTCCTCCAGAGCGGCAGGGAGAAAGATCTCTTCTGCAGGACAGCCCTGCAGGTACTGGAGGATAGGTATCATGTTTCCCAAACCAGTCTCTCTTCCAGCCTACATATCTCCAGTTTTTTCAGGCCTTCCTCATCTGTCATGCTTTCTGCAGCCCTGCCGTCCTGTCTGCCCCCCTTCATTTGTCAGGGGTTTAGAAGGTGGCGTCCTAAGCACTGCAATAAGTATGTGGTCCAGCCGTGCAAAATAAAATATAAGGCATGGGTTATGTCCTTTAATCTGGGCTCTAGGTTTTGATTAAAGTGGCTAAGATGACCTAGGGTTTGGGGGACACCCCGTCCCACTGGTTCATGGTGAGCTTACGGTATCCATAATCCCTCAGACTAATTCACATGAACTTTAGTTAAGTTAGAGACGCATCTCCCTTTGGTTCTTGTGTAGTTGACTTTTTTGAACCTGAGTATAGGGCTTTAAAAATATATCTTTATTAAAGAGCATTTTTTTTTGGAGACATAGTCTCACTCTGTCACCCAGGCTAGGGTGCCATGGCTTCATCCTAACTCACAGCAACCTCAAACTCCTGGGCTCAAGCGGTCCTCCTGCCTCAACCTCCTGAGTTGCTGGGACAAGCAGCATGAGCCACCACGCCTGGCTAATTTTTTCTATTTTTTAGTTGCCCAGCTATTTTTTTTCTATTTTTAGTAGAGACAGAGTCTTGTTCTTGCTCAGGCTGCTCTCGAACTCCTGAGCTCAAGCAATCCTCCTGCCTCAGCCTCCCAGAGTGCTAGGATTACAGGTGTGAGCCACCGCGCCCAGCCTTAAAGAGCATTTTGTTGAATTCTAAATCTATCATCTTTTACAGATTTGATTTTTAAAATTCTCTTTATAAGGTAGTGCATCTACACTGGTAAAGTATACAAATATGACAAAAGGAAATAAAAACATACCTTGGTGCTTCTTTGAGAGGAGAGGCAATGCACAGGTAGAAACCCATCAGTACCAGCTGCCTTTTATTAGTGCCTACCATATGCCAGTCCAGTATGAAACAGTATTGCCTTCTATTTCTCATCCTTACACAAAACCTACAAGGTGGGTTTGTTGTTTCCCCTTTTACAGGTGTGGAAACCATACTGGGAGCCATTAAGTGACTCCCCTGAGGCCATGACACTAGTAAGTGGCATCACCAGGATTTGAGCCCAGATCTCCTACTCTGTCCCTCTTTTCACTCTGCCTTGATGCTTGCATTAAATTTCATATATTCATTTGGCTTTTAAAACAAATTTCCAAATTCTCTGATATTTTACATAAGCTATTTGAAATCACAGCAAATCAATGGATTAGAGACCAAGAGCAAAATGTTTCTGCAGTGGAGATGACTTATTCCATACACTATTCATGGTAGCCATTTGAGCTTTTTACAAAGTTTTAGTTCTCTTACCTTCTGGCTAAATCGTTGAGTTGCACTTCCCCACCCACTTGAAATTTGGTGTGACTAGGTGATTAACTGTGGTCAACCAAATGTGAGTGGAAGTGGCACATGCCACTTCTAGGCAGGAGCTTTAAGAAGCAGGGTGTGCTTCACCATGCTATTTTTCCCCCTCTGGCAGGACCATGAGCAACTTTCGAGATAGAAGTTGTCTGTCAGCCTAGTCCCCGAGTGATTACAATGAGCAGAATCCCTAGATGACTTGCAGTGGGCATGTAATGTGAGCAGGAAATCAATCTTGATTGTTCTGGGCCACTGAAATTTGGGAATTGGTTGTGATTGCATCATAATCTAACCTATCCTGACTATTCCAACTAGTTTACCAAAGCTAGGACATGGGTGAGATGCCTGTAATGCATCCCAACCCTTGTTTAAGGGTTTTGGTCTTGTTTAAGACCAAAAGATAGAAAATTCGCACTTACCTAAAAACTTTCTTGATATTAAAATACATATAAGGCAATGCCATGCACAGGCAATACTGAAAACGTCTATTTTCTCATTATTTGTGTTATTAATACACAGTGGACACTGTCTTAGCCTGCGCTTCCTAGAAAGCAGACCATGAATCAACAGCTTATATGCTAACAACATTGGGAAGGGAGTATGGTTAACCGTACAATTCCAGGGAAACAAGAGTGAGGAAAAAAATGAATTGAGGCAGGAAAGATGAGGGAGCAATACAAAGTGGTGTATTACTAAGCTGGCCATAGCTCAGCACAAAACAAAAGTAGTCACTTGGTCTGGAATGCACCAGAGAGGATGTATTTCAGAACCACTCTGCCTTGGTGCAAAGAGAAGAAAGACAGGCAATTCCTCTACTGCTCCTTGCCTTTTCCTATTTGTCACTGGTCAAAGTCCCATGCATTTCCAGGTTGTGCTGCCTTGCCACTCCCAGGCAGCTTCTGGGGAAGCCAGAGCCTCTAAGGGTGTACAGTCTGAACAGTGTACAGGCATGGTGGCTCTCCCTGGGCTGTGGTGGCAGCTCTAGCTCTAGAGTTTACCTGGCCTGGTGCATACATTGATTCTAGTACAGACATTAACAAACGTTGAGTCTGGGGCCCTTCACCACTCAGGACTTCTGTTACCTGTGAACTGATTTGAAAGATCCTATCACTTTTAACATCCCAGTGTTTGACTATTTTTTCAAATAGTGCCAACCATTTGCCTACCAATATTGAAATAATTAGCTGATCTATTTTATTGTTAAGAAAAGTAAAATAACTAAAGTAACTTGAACCAAAACAATCCTAAAAGAAAAACAACCTATGAAATTTGTACCCTAAATAGTGTTTCTTAAACTTATTTTTTATAATGACCCAAAGTAAGATATTAGTTTTATAAATGGCTGAGCAAACACACATAAACAAACACACATGTAATTGAAACAAAAATCTCATGAATGAATATTTTCCTTATAATACATAAGTAACTGATGTGTTTATTCAGTTATATTCTATTTAAAAAAAGCTGCTACCCACTAATGGATCATAATTCACAGTTTGAAAAGCCTAGAACATATTATCTATCTACTTATTTATCTGTCATTTATTGCTTATGATAATATAAGTCCTCTAACTTAAACCTGTTTATATGCCATAATTAAAATATTAAATTTTATTTGTAATACATTTTCCTGTAATGACATTACTGAGAGAAATATTAAACATTTAATTTTCAAATGGTTTTTGTTGTTGTGTTGGGAAGAACATTCTAGCTGTGACAATGACAAGAGGCAGAGAGCAAATTAATGAACTCAATACAACCAAGAATAGAGGTATACGGAAGTTAACTAGAGAGTTTCTTGGTTTTGATACTATCACTTTAGACTCATAGTACACACATAAGACTGTCTTAGTGATCAAACAAGTTTCATCCTTCTATTTTTATTAAATTCTTAAGCTTTTTTAACCTTGTACAGTTATAAGTGCACTTAGGCATTACTCTGACTAAATTGATATTGATTATAATGGCAGTAAAAAAACAAAAAAAATCAAAACTATTTCCTAATCATGAATAAGCTGTGTTTCTGTAGCTTAGTAAAAGCCATTGTTGTTCATCTTGTAATAACTAATGGCCTTTCAAGTAAGGACCAGATATTTCGATATCAAGCTCTGAGGAAGAAGAAGGATGTTCTCCCTGGTCATCCCGGTCAGTGGTCACAGCAGCCCCGTGAGGTGAGCAAGGTGAGCACCATGGTTCCCACTTTACAGGTGGAGGTGGAGAGTTAACTCCACTGGCCTTTCTGTCCATTACCAGCTCCATGTCAATGTAGAGATGCGGTTCTGTGCTAGAGTGACTTGGACTATTTCCTCCAGTCCCTCTACCTGCCAGGCTTTGTTTCCTGAAAATCATTTTATTTCCTGGTTTCTGAAATAACATCTGTAGAGAATGTTCTGAACAACTTTTATTTCTAGGGGAAAAAGTTGTCACATTTTTTGTGTGCCAAAGGGGAGGAGAAGGCCCAGGGGTCAAACCTGGCTACCTGACATGGTGATTGTCAGTCATTTCCTGACCTCCCTCTTATCTTTTCACATTTCCATCCTAGTTTTCACAACTGTTAAATGAGGTTATTATGAAACTTCCCTCCTTGCCATATATGGGTGTTGGGCATCTGAAATATATATAATAAGGTACATGAGACTACTCTGAAAAGGTAAATTACGAACACACATACAATCTAGATGAATCTTCAATAGTTGTTTTAAAAGAAAATAAAGGTTATTTCAATGATCAACTTACACATCTACTTACATGATTATATTGTACCATTCTGAGTTCAAACTTCATACATGACACAAAGCAAGAACATGAGATGTTTTGTTTTTCTGGATCTTAGACAAATGTAAGGTCATATTTATGACCAGAAAATTAGGAGAGAAAAAAGCACAAATGATTTAATTTTTCCCAAGGCAAAGGTATTTTTTTCCTCATTTACCCAGGGGAAAATTGTGAAAATCTGGCATTTTTGTGGTTAATATAGTTGGTTATTCTGTATCGAAAATATAACTATATGTGGTACCCATAGTCATTATATTAAAAGAACAGCATAGGTAGAGGCCCTGTTCTTTTCACTTTAAACCATTTTGTCATAACTTGTAGACTTTTCTAATGGTTTTACAGTATTTTCCTGGCACTATAAGCCATTGTGTATTACTATAACTGAAGAAACTAGAATTTCCCATTGTACTTACAGTTTATCCTCATACTCCCATTTTTACTACATGACCTTATTATTTAGGAATTTGCTCTCCTTCTGATCTCCTTGGGATAACTTGCTGCTCCACTGATTTAGTTGTTAGAATAAAATAATGTAGTTTCACATTCAGAAGTAAATCCTGTTCTATTCTTTTCTATAGACTTTTCACTTGGGAAACTATTTAATCAGAGAATCTATTTATAATCCAAGACTGAACGTAAAAGCACATACAAAGATGATTTCTAGAAATGCAGAATTCATATAGCTTTTTGCCTCGTGGAATATGGCAGAGAAGCAGAGGGTGGCCATCCTCAGATCCAGCCACGTCTGGCCTGTTTGCTTTCTCCTGTCACAGTGAGCAGAAGCTACATGTAAGGTCCAGCCCTAGTTTCAGGACGAATGTTTTCATGTAAACCTTATTCTGGAATGAACCGATGCAGAGAAAATGCAACTCTGGCTGGCTGTAGACCTGCAGAGCTAGAACTGGGATCAGGCTTCTCTTTCCTTTCTTTGGAGTCTTCTCGATGAAATCTACTATACATGCAAGAAGCAGTGTCCTCATTCTAAAATCTAGAATCTAGATTCTAGAATCATCCTCAAATAATACAAGGCCTGTGGTGAGCCAGTAGAAAACTTCCTGGATCCCTTTAACTTCCTGGATAAACTAAATAACAGATAAATTTCTTGAACTCCTGGCCTTAAGTGATCCTTCTGCCTCAGCCTCCTAAAGTGCTAGGATTACAGGCATGAGCCACCATGCCCGGACTTATTTCTGTTGTTTTCTGTAATTCTATATTGATGGTTATAAGTAAAATAGCATCATATCTTCTTTTGACTGACCTTTGGGAGCAATTTCTGATCTATTTGCATGTTCATTATAAATATCTTCTATAGGTTGATATAAATTTGATTGCTAACAAAATAATGGGTCTGAAAGAAAATTTAGAAATAAGTTTTAAGAAAATAAGAGCACCTCTTATTGCTTCAAATTTAAGAACAGTTGACCCTTGAACAACATGGGTTTGAACTGCATGGGTCCACTTACATGCAGATTGTTTTCAATAAAAGTTACACCAAATGTTCCTGCCTCTCCTGCCTCCCCTTCCACCTCCTCCCTCTTCCACTACTCCTGAGACAGCAAGACCAACTCCTCATCTTCCTCCTCCTCCTTAGCCTATCCATCATGAAGACGACAAGGATGGAGACCTTTATGATGATCCACTTCCACTTAATGAATAGTAAATAGATATTTTCTTTTCATTATGATTTTCTTAATAACATTCTTTTCTCTAGCTTACTTTATTGTAAGAATACAGTATATATTTAATAATACATATAACATACATATGTGTTAATTGACTGTTATCAATAAGGCTTCCAGTCAAAAGTAGACTATTAGTAGTTAGTTTTTAGAAAGTCAAAAGTTATGTGTGGATTTTCAATGGCATGGGAGGTGGGCACATCCCTCCAACCTCCACCTTGCTCGAGGGTCAACTATCAGGTGCTCATTGCTTTAATAAAGTTGAAATTGAAATATTTACATTAACATACAGATTAGGGAAAAAAGAGATAAGAAAGCAACATATACTGAGTATTTGCCATATACACTGTAAATACACTGTTGTGCCCACTGTCCACATATCCTCTTTGTGCCAAGAAGAATGCTTTCTTCGATGCAGTAGCTTGTTAATCTCAGAATCTTATTAATATAATTCTTGCAGATTGTAGTATAATTGTCTTTGTTTTTACATAAGAAGCGGAGGCTCAGAGAGGTTAAATTTTCTGTTTAAGGTCTCCCAAGAAATGCTGGATGTGAAAATAAAGTCCCTTTAGGGTGTCTCAGACTCTGAAGTGTATGTTCTTTTCCCTTACACCCCGTGCTATTACTCAAAGATTAATAAATGTAGTTCAGAAGTGCAATTTGTGTCACAAACATATATGCCTAATCTGTGTTTAACAGTATGAATTTAATTTAAACTGTGAGCTCACAGGCTACTTTTTGTAAATTGAATTATTTACTACAATTCAAATTTCTAGGGTAACTTTCTTATGAGTATGAAGAACTATTCAAATAGTAAAGAGGCAAAGTGGCATTACTTTAGGCATAGATGGGGAGATACAGTAAAACGGAGGTCCCTTCTGCACTTTTGAGTTTTCTACTGATTCACTGCAGGCCTGAGAGGATACCGAGGAAAGTTACCTCTCCTTGGATTTAATTATGAGGTCTGACTATATCTAATATGTAAAATCCCAGTCTGGCTTTTAGTGAAGCAAATAATTTCAAAGTTTTCCTCCATACTAAATATAGCTAGCTTCATTAGACTTGTATTCAGTTAAGTTTTTTATTCTGCTTGTCAGTAGTAAGAAATGCATTTGCATTAATGAAGTGAACAGTAGATAATATATAAATAGTATAGAATGCGCATTGTTTTTCACCTACCTGAAGCTGTTGCATTTTTAACGTGTTTAGACACTTTCCTATTTTAGGGCACTTTTTGGTTGGCTATGACTCACTCAACCTGTGCTCTGGGCCATTTTCTGTGACCAGGTAGACAACAGTGTTTGCCATTAATTACTCTCCCCACCTATTGAGTAAATTGTTCCTACTGGAACAGCTGGTGCCAAGAATGGCTTTCTGTTACCTACAGTGAATTTCTTGCTCACAAATCTGGTCTGCCAGGAATATCGGTGAGTAACTTCAAGTTAAAGAGTCACTCATGGTAATTTCAAGTTAGAGTGTGCATGGCTGAGTGATTTCACCTACCATAAAGATTGGCGTGGGTGGAAAGAGGTTAAACAGTATTATTTTGGTTGATTAACTACATAAATTACAAAACAGAAGAACCCAACAGGTTGACTTTCAAGATCCAAACCACTGGCATTAAAAAAGAACCTTTTAATTGCTATCGTGCACTTCCTTAAAGATAGTCAGAACCCAACCTGTTACTTTGAATTGCTGTGCAGTTTAATTACTTTCTATTAGAAGAGTGAAAGGAATTGGAAGGTAAGGAGGGAGATATATCTACTGTTGCTAATTGCAAATGTTAATCCACAGTCTGCTTCTGCTACCTGTTGTCATCCCTCCCCACCAACCAAATGTAAAAGCACCCACGCATCGTTGCTCATCTGCATAAGGGAAAGAAAGTAAGTCTCATTTGTTATTACAAAGGGATTCATTTCAATAAGGAAAGTGAAGCGATGACAGATAAGTGTCCTTAAACGTTTTGAACATTACAGCAAGCTTGTAGCATTTGGGTAACTGAATATAATCTCTGTATTCTCTGCTAATTTAGAGCTTCTTGGACAGACTGAAGTTGTGCCTGGAACCATAATCCTTTCTTTGTGCCACTGTGTTGCTTCTTAGCAGGCAGAAGACACACACTCATAGCTGATTCGTTCATTCTCCACCTGCTAACCCCCTGGTGAACCAGAGGTTTTGGGTCTGATGTAGCCTTTTGGGTATTTGCACAAAGGGTTGTGTACATTTGCAAGTGGTATGTCTGCTGCAAAGCAGTGGGGTGCAAAGCCTTAAACACATCTTAAATTGTTTTGGGCTTAAACAAATGGGAGACAAACAAGTTGAATATCTCAGACTATTTCTAAAGAAACAGGAAGCACACATTTCTAGCTTTCGTAACTGGTTAATAGCATGGCTATTTCCCAACTCTGGATAATACTAAGATAGCTGCCCTTCCAGAAATGCCTGGTATATGTAAAATCTTGCAAAAGCAAAGGTAAGGACAAACCAAAGGAAAAAAAAAAAGACAGTCTTGTCCCAACTGCGTAAAGATTGACCACTGTTGATTTTTTTTTTTTAAAACAGTAGCAGTGGAGCTTAGTAACATGAACTTGGTTAATTAAGCCAGTTTGTCTCTTCTTTATGTCTTGTGATTCTGTATCAGTGGAAATTAAGTGGCCTTTAAATTTGATGAGCCCTATTCAGGTGTTGGGAATAGCCTTCTTAACCTTGTTAACAAGGCATGGTCCCTGCCCTCGTGGGGCTTCATTTTGAATGGAGGATACAGACAGCCTTCAAGCAAATGAGTAAATAAAAGAATTGGCGATTGTAGTGAGTGTGAATAAAAAATACAGTTTATAAAGAAAAAGAGATGTGATAGAGCATAGGGGGTGGAGAAAGGTACCAAAGGGGCTTGGGTGGTCAGTGAAGATGATTCCTAGGTATTAATATTTGAACTGAGACCAGAAAAATGAGAAAGAACTAGGAGACATAGGTTTTAGTGGCTCTGTGGGGCATAGAGTCCTGGGGTCTTCATATCCCCTTGTCTCACAGAATTTGGTCATAGAATATAAAGCATGTGCAGATGTGCCTTGGAATACATGTGACATTATTTTCCCCAAAGAATATGCATGCTATTGGGATTAGTAAAATAAAATTTATATAAAATATTACTATAATAGAAAACTTTTTGTTATCTTGCAAGAGAAGTACAACTACTTTCATGGAGCAGTTTTCATTCTTGAAATGATTAGGAACCACTGCTGTATAATGTTGTTAGATGCATTTCTGCTGCATGAAGATGATTTTGCAACTCTTCCAACAGAATAAGAAAGCATAAATTAATATGCAGATTGGCCCTGACTTACAATGGTTCCACTTACGATTTATTGACTTTATGATGGTGCAAAAGCGATAAGCATTCAGTCGAAACCATACTTCAAATTTTGGATTTTGATCTTTTCCTGTGCTGGCGACATTTATTATGATTCTCTCGATGTTGGGCAGCGCAGTGAGCCACAGATCCTAGCCACAGGATTGCGAGTGTAAACATCTGGCCCTCTACAGCAAACTGTGTTGCCAGATGATTTTGCCCAGCTGTAGGATAAATGTCAGTGTTCTGAGCATGTTTAAGGTAGGCTAAGCTCAGCTATGATGTCCTATAGGTGTATGAAGTGCCTTTTTGACTTAGGATATTTTCAACTTGCAGTGAGTTGGTATGTAACCGTTTCGTAAATTGAGCATCTGTATAGGTCTAGTGATAAAATGGCACATGATTATTTTCATCTTAGATTTCAAGTCATATTACATTTATCTGATAATATTTATGGACTAAATTTAAGAAGGTGGAAGCTTAGAAAATAGATAAAAATGGTGTTTTATTCAATATGATACATTTAAATATTGCCCGTGACATATGTCCAGGGTATGAATGACTACTAACTACCCTGAGCTATCACTGTAAAGATAATTTATTAAAAGAAACAGCAAAAACATCTTGATTTGCAGTCATTACTATCCGTTCACTCTGCTTTAGGCAGACCTGAGAGGTACTCAGCAGACAGAAACATGCTCTCACGCATTCCTGAAAACTTGCTAATTATAGTTTGAAGGGCAGCTCTTCTTGTACTATAGCCTGTTCAGAAGAAAATCGTAAGATGGCAGACTTATTCAGTTCAATCTAACAAACATTTCACAAGTTTTTAAAACTTAATAGGAGTTCCCAGTTGCCTAATAGGTAAAAGAGGGAACAGTTGATTTGGAGTAACCCAAAGACAGGTACCAGTAGTTGCTCAGTATTTTGTGCCTGTCCTCTTAACAATAGTAGAGCAAACTAAAAGTAGCCAGATGGCTGAGATCACAAAATATACCATGTGCATAAGCTTTTTAAAATGTGTTCAAATATTAAGTATTTTCATTTCATACCTGAGACATTGTATTTCGATTTTTTTTTTTTTTTTTAGTAACTGGTTCCCTGAATTCTTTATTAAGAGGACTTTATTGTTTTGAGAGTGAAGGCTCCACCCTTTTCTCACTCTTATTGATTCACTGCGTTTATAAAGCTTTTAGTGACAAACCAGATGTGGTATGCAAACAGACTCCACCAGCAAGTATAGTGAAAGAAAGCCTCGGGTACAGTACATGAGACCGGTTTTGTTATACCAGAGTGACATGGTGATTTATGAAGTGTCAAACCCTCTTGCCTTTGAAGAATTCCAGCCTTCACATCTGTCTTTCGTGTTTATTTCAGTTGCCCTGGCGACACACTGTCCCCCGTAAGCCCTGAAATGGTTCTGTGGACCTTGTGGCAAATGAATGAAGGGCCGTTTCCCCCTTTTTAAGAAGGGAGACAAAACTATGAATGGGAAATCAGGACAGAATGGGAAAGTGAGTCACTGTGCTTTGTTATCGTTGCTCCCACTTCATCCCACCTGGCAGGGCCAGGGCAGTGCTTGCAGTTCAAAGGGGAAAGGAAGGAAGCCTGTCCTGGGAAGATTGTGATTTGGTTTGAGGATTGCAGAATGAAATGCATTAGCAGCCCTCCCTTTTCTTAAAATCTCTTTATTTGTAAAGTGAAAATATTCAAATATTCACGTAAGCAAAGTTGCATATCTTCTTCAGACAGATTCACGGTGTTCGGGTAGATGTCGAATTTTACACTTTTCTGCAGTTTGTGCTTTCTGAGGGGATCGCTTCGCTCAGTGCCCCCAGGGACACAATACTCGTTTCCTCAGTGTTTTATTTGGAAGAGAAAACACTGTTTTAAAGACCTCTGTATATTTTTCTCTTAGAACTTTGACACCCTACATGTCTGTTTATTGTTTCAATATCATATAGAAATTCTGAACAGGGCTTTCTACAGGATGGAAGGAATTAAGCGAGAAAAAGTTTTCCAAAAGGATTAAGCAAGAGAAACCCGGCGTGACCTTGTCAAGACGAGATGAGTTTTACTCCTTTGCCTCGAGAAGTGGTCTTGTATTGTTCAGTAAAAGAGTTATGAAAAAGTAAACATCCCATTTTTAAAAAATCTACCTTTCAGCATATATATTCCTGTAGTTTTAATTAATGTGTGAGAAGCATAATCAGCAATTGGACTATGATTCTGCTTAACAGATTCTGACTTTGAGAATGAGAGTTTTTTGATAGTTAGAACTTTGCACGGGCAGCAAGTGATACATGGTCTCATTAATAAATGGAAATCTAGCACAATGACAAGATAACACAAGTTCTTGTGGCAACTATCCTTGTGTACCTGGATGAGAGACATCTTCTGTGGCTGAAATCATAGTCATTAAACTAATGTAATAACATATTATAGAAATAAATTTATTCTCTGTAACCACATATCCCAATCATTATTATATCAAAGTAAACAGGCTGGGTATTCTTGTTAAATTTGGGTCACAGGGGTCTTCAAGGGTAAGACCTTGGGAATAATTAACATGGTTCCTCTCAGTGACTAGAAAATACTTTTCATTGAGTTTCTAGGAATTCAAGTATGACCGGGAGATAAATTTAAGGTGGCTTTGCGATTCAAAGCTGTGGGGTTTTTTTGCCTTTCAGACATGCCTAATGAAAATAACATTGCCATACATTATAGAAACCAGTGTTGCTTTTCCAAAATGACTTGGGCTTCAGCAGTTCGTAAGGATGCTTTTGGGAGCTGAGGTTACTGAGGTGTACCTAATGCAGATGGCTACTGGGGTGCCTTGTCTAGGGCAAAGGAAGATCCTTGCCCTGGGAATTTTGAGTTTTCTTTTTTTTTCAGCACGGTGTTCTTCAGCTTCCCAATGGGTACTAATTGACTGGGAATGTCATTTGCAATCCTTGAACATCCTTCCGCCCACCAGTCCCCCAGGCCTTGCCTGTTACATTGTTCTCCACAGTGGCTGCCCTTGTATTGAGCATGGTCAGGACTCCAGAGCTCTCCTCTTGAGAGATGTGAGTGTATTATCAACCCTCCTACCAACACCAAAATCCTGTCAATCACAGTGACCTACGGGGCCTCCAGCAAGCCTGGTAAACAAGGGACCGATGTCTGCAATGGCTTTTTATTCCTTTTTTTTTTTTTTTTTTTTTTTTTGAGTGGGGCTTTCTAATTACTGAGTTGTGTATGCAAACACTGAAGGAGCATTAGGCGCATCAAGTGGGGCTCTGCTTTTATTAGGAAACCCTTTTATTTTCTAAATAGAATATGTCAAACATATTCTTTCCTTTTTAGACAGTTAACATTTCATCTCTCCTGTAGCAGAAATTCCCAGTCTCTGGGGTTTGCTAATTTTGTATTGGAAATATTCTAAAGCAGAAGGAAAATGCTGTTTACAGTGTCTTCATTAAAAAGCTTTTAATCGCATTTTGTTGTTGTATATATCGTTTGGATCCCTGCTGGGTACACTTCATTGCATGAGAAAAGTACAGTATTTTTAAAAGATACACCAGTCAACCCAACCCAATTCTACTTTGACCCTGACAATTGAGTAGACAAAGCACTTTTATGGTGTCCTTACTTAGTAGATTATAATGAAAATATGAGTTCAATAGATCCTTAAGAATGTGTTTCTAAATGACTTGCAACTTTCTTATTTTTGAAAAAATCTTTTTATGTAGTCTACTTAATTTTTTCACACACATTATCTCGTACATCAAATAATATAATAGTACCACTTATAGTGTGACTTGTCATAGAACATAATTCAGACGTAATGCAGTTTGATTCGTTTAACAGTTAGTGCTTCTCATTGTTTTTCATATCTTGGCATCTACAGAAAACTATAATCTTTATTGGGCACACTGGAAGAGGCTAAAGGGATAATAATGATAGCAGGCACTTTTAAACATTTTTCAAACATTGAATTTAATATTCACAACAACTTATGAAGTCAGTAGTATTATTATTAGTGGTATTTTAGTACTGTTGGTATTATTAGTACTATTAGTATTTCTGTCCACAGATGAGGAAACTAAAACATAGGAAGTGCCTTCAAAGTCCCTTGCCCTGAAGTCACAGAGCCAGTAGTGGCAGTCTGGCCTGGAGTTCAATGCTTTTGCCAGGTGTGCTTTGACTGACACACCTGTAACCCTCTCCTGAGTCATCATGAATGTACAGGAGTGGGGAAAAGGACAGAAACCATAATGTGCATGATGAGCACTGTGAGGTAGCATCATTTTCTTCTAGTCTCTCCTCCCTGCCCTTATAAGCTCTTATAGATACTGGACTTTTTTTTTCTTTCACTTCTTTTAAAAATAGTTTTTTTGAGATTTAATTTGCATACCATAAAATTTATGAGTTTTAAATGTACAATTCAGTGAATTTTAGTATATCTACAGAACTGTCCAATCATTACCACAATATAATTTATAACATTTCCATCCTAAAAAGCAGCTTTGTGCCCATTTGAACATATCGTATTAATGGAATCGTACAATATGTGTCTTATTTCTTTTGCTAAACATAACATTTTTGAGGTTCGAGGTAGTGGACTTTTATGTAAAATGTTCCATTATTTTCAGAAATCATGCAAAGATTTTCCAAGCCTGCCTTCGGAGGAGCAATGGCGTTACTAACTAAATGCTGTGGTTTGCAGCTGTCTCACCAGATTTAAGGCAGCCCTATGGGAACCCTGAAGAATTTACCACTGAGGACAAACAACATCATCACCATCATCACGAGCTTCCCAGATAATGAATTAAGTGCTTAGATGTGGGCTTCATACTATTTAAAACATCCTTTCATTTTACAGCTGTATCTGTAGTGTGTCAAAGAGGCAGTTAGGGAGAAACAGGAGTTGTCACTTCTGTGACTAAAATAAATCAAAGTGGTTATTTCTTACAATGTAGTTAAAACAGTTGTTTGGTTAACAGATTAGTAGACCAACAGGTTGTTTTGGGCATTATGTGGACATAGGCTGAATCATTCCCTTTAATAGAGGTTTTACTTTTTGACTTTTGAGGTGTAAGCTCTCTTAATTCTGTATATCCTAGCTGCTAAAAAAAAAACAAAACAAAACTCTGCAGTGTCTAGGACTCTAGGTCATTTGAATTATAAGGATAAGTAACACAACATAAAGGGTAATTCAACAAATGGAGGATATAACAAGTTGTATGGTAAAATCAACTTTGTTCTTTTTAAAACTCCTTTACAATGATTTTCCTTTGCCTGGGCTTGGATTCTGTAAGATACAATATATCTTATAGATAGAGAAGTACCTCTGGGGTGTGAGTATGAGCGGGAAGAGTTTATAAGATTAGGAAGTACCCAGAGTTCTATATTATAACACACTGATTTGATTTGTGGAGCCCAGGCTTTGAGTAGATAAAACAGAGCACTCTGAAAGCCACGTCTTGCAGTCCTGTGGAAAGCCGAATCATATTTTAGGTTGCATATAATTTGGGAAGATACCTGCTCAATAAATAATAAATTTCCATTCAAAAATAACTTCTTAAACACTCTTGTTATGAGCCAGGCGGGCACCGTCGTAAGTACTGGGGATACAGCAGTGAGCTAGCTTAAGTGCTGCCAAACCTGGAAGAAGCAAAGAAGGGAGGGACATGGGAAGAGCTCTCTGAATTTAATGGTCAAGAAAGTTTTCTGTGATGAGGGAGTAGGGAGGAGAAACCCGGGCAGTCTGGGAGTAAGCCAGAGCAAGTAACCCACGCCCACGTCTGGGGAAGACAGTTTCAGGCAGAGGGAACAGCAAATTTCAATGCGTTGAGGCAGGAGCCTGGAGCCTGTTTCGAGTGACACTGGAGTGAAGTGGCTGTAAGGAAAAGAGATTAGGAGATTAAGTCAGAGAAGCAAGGCAAGAGGTGACTGGGTGGTAGGTCAGGGAGGACCTCACTGAGTCATCAGAGAGACTTAGGTTTTCACTGTGAACCAGGAGGAAGCCGTTGGAGGGTGTGAGCATTCGTTTCTCTCCCTTGTGAAGAATAAAGGGCTTTTTTTTTTTTTTTTTTTTGCTTGACCATAAAAAAGGTTAGCACATTTCCAGTTTTAGGGTTACTATCGGCCTTTGTGTTAATGGTTCTCTGCTCATGAAAAAATAAATCTGCTCTTGTATGTCACCTTGCTTGGTTCTCCCACACACTCATCAGGTTATAGAGAAGCTTGAATTAAAAACAAGCATTTCACAAATGACTCACGTTCCAGGTGGGATGATGTGTTCCCTGCCTACCACAGAGAACGGGGGGATCACTTCACACGAAACAGTAACCTTTTCTTTCTCTCCACTTTCTCCTAGGAGCAGAAAAGCACGCAAATGCTTGCTTTCTGATCGTGTATTTGGAATGTTCCTTAAGACGGATCTCTGAATTCCCAAGTGAATAATCTGTATTTAGTCTCAAATTCTGACAGAAAAGAAAACCTGCGCCTGGCGGGGCAGGCAGGAGGGGGTCTGTCTCTCTGCTGTTTTCTTTGGGTCTGGGAGATCAGAGATGCTTCATGACTTGGTGCCAGGAGAGACGGGAAGATTGATCGGGGTTTTATGAGGTGGCAAAATACATAGCGAAACCTGGGGACGGGGATGGCATTTAGCATGACAGAAACGGCAAAAAACAGGGATGGTGCTTTATTTTGTTGTTTTTGTTATGGCAATGTGAGATTTGTTATTTCTCCCCCCATGGTCCTGGCTGTTTTTGTTCTTAGCACAGATGTTCAGGAAACACATTCCAGCGCCAGCACCTGTGTGAGGCTGACCCGGGCCTACCTGGCAACTTCTTCCTCTGTTTCTGTGTCATGCAGGTCAGCTTACGTGGGACACTTCTTTCCCCTCTCCTCCGCTTATCCAGCTTATCCATCCGTAGCTATCCACTGAGCATTTCTGTCCCTCCGAGTTCTTGGAATTAAAGAAAATACAACATGGAGCCCAGCATCTCAGTGGCAAGTCTGTTTTTAATGGACAGGTAGCACCAACCTCCTTCTGTTTAGAAGCATCTTCTGTACTCACCGGTGCAGTCTGTGGGCTTGCGAGAGGCTGCTGCCCCACAGCACCCGCCATGTAGAATAAATAAATGAACAGTTGATTTCAGTGGGGTGTCGGTGGCTTATTTTTAGAACACCATGTTTTCATCAAGGGCCATTCAGGTAGTTCTCATTTTAAAATTCTAACATCTGCCCAGCATACGGCTTCTGACATCTGGCTTCTACTTGCTGTACAAGGGAGGCACTTTGACTAATTTCCCTATCTTTGCAATGGGACAGTACCTGTTTCTGGCATGCTCTGAAAGGGGGCAAGTAGCAAATGGTGTGGAAGCATATTGGAAACAAAACCTGCAGAATCAATGTGCTCATGACATTTTATTATTAACTGAGGTCCCAAGTGAATGTTTCCTTATCTGGATAGGTTATTTTATTTGATAGAGTTTCTCTCTCTCTCTCTCTCTCTTCCTCTTACTCTCCCCCTTCCCTCCTCTTGGCTCAGGAATGTGCTGTGTTGACTCCTTGGAAGAAGCCTCCTCTCTTTTTCTCAGTGCAAAACCTCTGACTTCAGCAGGACTTAAGCACAGCAGCCGGAGCTGGAGCACGTCCTCCTGGAAGCTCGAGGGGCTGGTGCTGTGCAGGCATGGTGGCGAGGCTGGGTGGGTGAGGGCCCCCAGGCCTGTCCCTGACCAGTCCTCCTGGCAGCTGGGTACCTGAATGCTCATTAAGAAGGGGCAGAGCTTTGTTCTAAGAGCAGAACAGTACAGAGCATCAAAAGAGACCTTATCAAAATTAGCTCACTTGGAGCCTTCTTCACCAAGGAGCATAGTCTTAAATTTACAGTTGATTTTCTCCACAGCAATTTTATGGCTTCAAAGAGCTCCACAATTATTTTTGTTACATTTTCTTGGTAAGCAACCCATGTTGAAGTAGTCCGGAATGAACTACCTGAGGTGTAAAAGAGGTTAAGTGATTACTCAGAAAGAGTGGTTGGCAAGGTTACCTTTGAATTCACAACAGTATTCTTGGTGATTACTTAGCATGACAGAGCTGTCCTGGAGTTAAGGTCTCCTGTGTACTTCTGTAAAATCACCACGGTGTTTGTATTGTTCCGGCAAAGCTTTATCTCATTGCGCTATTTTAATGGCCATAATCACTGAAAATCTGCACAATGTCCTCAGCTCCCTAACCTGAGTGAGATGTTTCAGCTTTGTTCCTTCTGGAACTCCCTGGAATGATGGCCTACAAGAACTGGAAACCTCATAAAAGGTAGAAAACAGGCAATAACATTTGCTTTAGATTCTATGAAGAGGAAACCAGTTTTGGGTTTTTTTGTTTGTTTGTTTTTTGTTTTTTTTTGCTCCTCAGCTTGTAAATCAGCTGCTTATACCTAAGTGATTGGAGCCATTTACACCCTACTGAGGATCCTACACGGGTTCTTTAACCACTGGGGGAGGGCTGATTGACAGCCTGTCTTCAACTACAGCAGAGATGGAGTGAGCACTTATGCATACTCAGTGGGGTGGGACTTCCCTGATGAATGCTGCTTTATGTCTTTTCAGCCCAGTGCCCTTTGCATCTGCCCGTGGTTTGAAATCTCCTTTAACTTTCTACTTCTTAGGAAAGGAAATAAAACAAGTGTTGTGGCAGAGATAGATAGCATCGTGGCATTTCCTTCATTTTCTCAAAATGCACTTTTTGGGTGTTTTGTAAGCAACATCTTAAGGAGAGTAGGTCTTCTCAAATGAGAATTTTATGAAGTCTTACTATGATATAAGATAATGAAATTTGGGGGGAATGCATTGTGAGTGGGTGGAGCTATAATTGTTTCTTTGACCTTTAAATAAAACACATCTGTACATAACATGTTCTGGGTGCCACATTATTAGTCAGTTTAGTTTTTTTAAAGAAAAGTAATACGTGTGTGCATTGATAGCTGGTAATGATGGTTTTTTGGTTGCTTCTTTATAATGGACAGTTTTGATGTTAAACAGGCAGTGTTGGTATGGATGAGTTTAGAGCTATGCTGTTAGATTATTTAGGGCACTTAATTGACAGATTAAAATTTAAATAGGGGAATTTCATACTTTTTTAAAATTCCATGTTGGGATACAGAACTTTATAAATAGATATGCATAGAAAGTCACCACAGCAAAATACAGTGTCATTCAAAAGCCTGTATGTTTTACAGGATGCCATTTACTTTTTAAAATAGGTGTACAAATGTCCTTGATCTCATCATCTTTTCAAACTTTGTGAGAGGATTATATCTGGACATGCAACTATGTTGGTATAATTATGTAATCATTGTGATAACCATCCAGCCCACGTGACTGGATTAACCATGTGGTTTAAATTTTTTGTATCTGAGAGTATTGTAAATCAAGAAAAGATTTCTGAAATCAAGCAGGTGAGGGGAGGGGGAATTTGTAAATTCACACCCAACTGGTAACAATGCACACTATCTGGGGAATGGGCACACTTAAAACTTTCACTCAAATGGTACAAAAGCAATTTATGTAACAAAACATCTGTGCCCCCAGAATATCCTGATATAAAAAAATAAATGAATAAATAAATAAAATTTAAAAAGGAATCTTTCAAAAAAAAAAAAAAAAAGCAAAGAAAAGATTTCTGGTCCTTGCAAAGTCCTGAATGAGTAGCTCATTGCCATCCTAGTCTCAGTATATAACTTTGGAGAAACTGATCACAACTTGTTTGAGACCATGTTAAAACTTGCATTCTGGAGGTTTATAAGAAAAGATTGGGTAAATCTTCTGGTCTTCAGCACCTCATGACTCATTTTCTAACCTGACTAAGTCTTTGTATTAATAGTTTATTTCTTCATTTATTCAAGAAAACTTATTAAGTACTGTTTGTTATTAACATTGAAAACTTTTTGGAAGCTACCTTTTAACATGTTCACATCGTAGCATACAGTGAAATGGTGATCATGTAGCATATTGCTAATAACTAATGGCCTCACCATTACTATGAAGTGTTCAGTTATTAAACATTTATATTTTGAGTGCCTGTTATGTACCATGTGATAAACAGATATTTAATTGATCATCTACTGTATGTCAAGAACTCTTCTGGTACTAGGGATATAGCAATGAATATAATAGGCAAAAATTTCTGCCCCTCATGAAGACCATATTCTACTGTTTCTCATCTACATTTTTAAATCATTAACAACCATTCATATGTGTATGAGTATGTTTTTAAGAGATGTAGAAAGAATTTATTCTTTTGTGTTGATTCTGTCAGATGAAAAGACCCAATACTTGTTTCAAAGAGTCTAACAGGAGTATCTGAAGACATCTACTCTTATGTTTTAAAGGAATATAAGAAAATTTTCTGGAAAATTGAATTAAAGACTAAACTATCATACTAGTCAATAGTGTTATGTAAGTGGCACATTCTGATTAGCTCAAGAGCAAAGTCAGACTATAAATAAATCTATAGTAATAGCACTTTGTCCAAATACAATTTTAAAAAACCCTGAAGTTTGCTCCTAGGTAATTAAAACTAGATTACCTGAAATATCCATTTAATTGAGGGAATATGAATATCAGCACTATGTGTAATAAATACTGTAAAAAAAATAAATGAATGAATGATTGAATGAAATGTTTCAAGTAGTGGATAAGCCTAATTCCTCAATGACACTGGACAGGAGAAAACAAATTATTAAAATTAAATATGGAAACACCTTTAAGTGGAATTAACTTCTATAACAGTTTTTCTCATTATAAAAACAGGATTTATTCATTGTACATACTTGTGTTACTAGCTGTTTAGCGTACTCTTCTCTGTTTAAAAATAGTGTTGGTTCTAGCTTGATTTATTCACCCTTAGTTTTGAGAAGAATCTAGTTAATTAAGGCCATTGTTACATCTCCATGGCCAAAGATGATTAGAAAATAGCAGAATTGACCTTGATATTTCAACTCTTGCCAGTTTGATACCATAAAACCATTCTGAAAGGTTGTCTACAATTCATGCATTTGAAGTTGGTGTAATACAGATAAGGATCACGTTTATATATAAAAGATGTAAAGAAATTGAAGAAACGATGCATCAGAAGACATGCATGGAAATAGCTTTTTACACCAAAGAACTCTGTAATGATGTGTGTGTGTGTGTGTGTATGTGTGTGAAGTACGTGATTATCCAGAGAGCTGCTCCTATGACATGGTGACCTCGCACATGAGGACTTACAGTGTTCACGTGATAACTGTGGTCACTGAAGGTGGATGCTATTCTAACATAAGTACTGGCATGCTTTCAGTTCTATTCTAAGAAGCTTTCCATCTGCGCTTCACTTGGCTCACAGTTCCACAGAGAACAAACAGAACGACAAACTGCAAGTTTAGTTAAGTGGGAGGAGGGAGGAGACCTGATTTGCTCAGGGCATCATATTGTATGTAAAGTTCATAAGATGATGGGAGAGATTCCTTTTTCATGGGCCCCTCCCCACATTTTTTCCTGTGAGATAACATAATGTCCTGAAGACTAGTCTTTTTTTACTTCAGATTCTTATCTCTATAATGGTTAGATTCCATCTTCTCTCCTTTCCTGGCCTCCCTAGGCATGCCCTAGCCTACAGCTGGTTAATTTCATTCCTCATTCATCAGAGCAGCATTGTCCACTAGGAATATAATGTGAGCCATGCATATAATTTTAAATTTTCTAGTAGCTATGTTTTTAAGCTACATTTTAAAAGTAAAAATAAAAATGCTGATGAAATTAATTTTATATTTAATTCATCATATCCAAAATGCTATTATTTCACCATGGTATCAATGTAAAAATATTAATGAGATGTTTTACGTTCTTTTTTTATACGAAGTTTTTAAAATCCAGTATGTATTTTACACTTATAGCACATCTTAGAGACTGTGAGCATCTAGAAGGTAGAGCTTGGCATCTTTCATTGTTTATATCCAAACCCTCCTCCACCCCTGTATTGCCTGGCTAAGTTCTTAATTAATATAGACTGATGAATGAATGAATGATCCATTTTATTGGCCCTATTGTTTTAATCTTTTAAAGTTCATATGGATATTCTTAAAGAGTTATAATTTGTTTTGCGCCAAAATATACTAGAAATTCTTTTTCTACTGTAGTCACATTTATAGCTTTAAAAGACAGCAGAGGCATCGCAGTAGACTAGAGTTAGGAAACTAGATTTATAATCCATATCATGCTGGCAACTTTTGTGTGAGTTGGAGCTGGTATTTTGCTTAACTTCTGCGTAACTTTTCTGGTCCTCTCAATCTTCTCATCTCTAAAATGCTGTGGAATTAGATTACTTCTAATGTCGTTTCTCATTTTCTGATTGTATAATTTGTTTTTGAACAAAAGTTATTTTTCTCTTTTGACAGATCATATTATATAAGACTAATAGCTCTCTTTCTGACCTTCGCAAACAAACCTGTGATCATTTTGAGTTTCTTTTCTATTCCATATTCTGTATTTCATTTTCAAAAATTGCGATTCTTATTCCTGAAGATGATGGCATTATTTCTATACCCTTAGCCCATAGGATAATATGGCAGCAATAAATGTTAAATGAATTTTTGCTTATATATTTTTTTTTGTTTGTTTTTGTTTTTTTTTTTTTTTTTTGAGACAGAGTCTCATTGTGTTGCCCGGGCTAGAGTGAGTGCCGTGGTGTCAGCCTAGCTCACAGCAACCTCAAACTCCTGGGCTCAAGCGATCCTACTGCCTCAGCCTCCCGAGTAGCTGGGACTACAGGCATGCGCCACCATGCCCGGCTAAGTTTTTCTACATATATTTTTAGTTGGCCAGATAATTTCTTTCTATTTTTTAGTAGGGACGGGGTCTCTCTCTTGCTCAGGCTGGTCTCGAACTCCTGACCTCGAGCGATCCACCTGTCTCGGCTTCCCAGAGTGCTAGGATTACAGGCGTGAGCCACTGTGCCCAGCCAGAATTTTTACTTATATTAAAAGCTATTGCTTACAGTTTGCTTGTTAGAGAAATAAGGATTTTTCAACAGGTAGTGAATATCTCAACTGTCTTTTCTTACTAAAGGAGGATTCTGAGTAGATTTCACCCTCAAAAACTAGACATTGTCTATTTTTCCTTATTCACCTTTGTCTTTCCTGCAGCCAAAAATGTTTTTCCTGTCTTGTTCTTGTGGTGATGTTATTGCCATGCTTCAAACTCTCCAGTACCCAAAGGATACTTTTGAGGTTCCTTAGCTTGCCATGAAAGGGTCTGTCCCCACCTCCCCGCCCCCGCCAGACATGCCTCAGCCGTTGCTCCTGCTCACCTGCCCCAGACTGCTTCTCTTCTCCAACCATCTAAATCATTCTCACCCTTTAAGGCCAGTCAGAGTCTGGTTTGAGCCCCATCTTCATTCCAGTCTGTAATTTAGCCGCCTTTGCCGAGATAACATTTACTTTTATTTGTCAATATCAAACACAGACATTTAGACCAATAGATTTTGAACCACTTCAACCAAGTTATAATCGTCTAAGGTTAATCTTTTATTAACTAACCCTATTGGATGCTTACTATGAGCTCGATGCTAGGCCAGGCTCCGAACATAAAAAGACAAACCTGTCGGAGAATAATTATTCTGCATCTCTGATAAGTACAAAAATTGGAACATGTACAAGGTACCCTGATGAACCACAGGAGCGAGTAGACAACAGGAAGAGTTCTGGGAAGGGTTCATGGAGCTGGTGAGTCCTAAGCTGGGAGTCATTTCAGGCAGCGGGGGCTGCATGAATAAAGCTTTAATGCCAAAGAGCTGAGAGTGTTTCCTGTGCCTCCGCATGGTTCCACTTTAGAGCAATACAGTCTGGTGACTGAACATGTAGACTGGGTCAGACAGCCTGGGTTCAAGGCTTGGCTCTGCCACCTATTAGCACTGTTAACGTGGGCAAGTTACTTACGCTACACTTCAGTTTTCTCAAATGGAAAATGAGGATGATTGATAATAATAGTAGTAATTATTATTATTTACTTCCAAGAGAGAAAGGGGTTGTGCGTGTGTATATGAGTTTTAAATTCAGTAAAGAATCTAAAACAACAAGTGCTTGATGAATGTTAGTTTTTGTTATCTCTTACTATTGGGTCTCATAGTGTCATGTCCATAGAAGGTGTTCAGTTGATATTTACTGAATATTGAACATTTCTACCAACCAGTTATATATTCACACACTTTGCTATTATAGCATATATTAATATTTACTAGTGAGATCTCTCAGTGACATGCTACTTTTTTGAGGGTATGGGAGCGGTATGTGTGTGTCAGTGGTACGTGCTGGATTCAGATTGGCTCACTAGGGGAAATTTTCCAGTTCTAAGATCAGTGACCTCAATCTCCTTGTCTGCTGTGATTTCCAGCTGGCCAGATTTCCCATACAGCATGCCCTCGGCAGTGTTTGCAGATTTGTTGCATGGAGAATCAGTACACAGTGCACCTTGTAGTTTCATATCTTTTGTGTAGGACTCAGTTCTTCTCTAATGAAATGTTTATGAAATTAATAACCTGGGGATGCCATGAAGCCCTCCTAAGTCCTTTTAACTTAAATCATTTGATATTATTTAAAATTGCCTTTCATAGAATGAACAATATTTTTTCTTGTAGTTATGCAATGCCTACTGCTTCACAGATTATAAACTATGAACATTTACTTAACATATAGCAGGTCCCTCATCTTAAAATTCATAGCATTTTTGCCTTGAATGGAGATTATTGCCAAGTTCTTGTTAGGCACTTTCTCTTTAGAGCTTGTCCTTTGTTATTAATGTCACAGTAGTTTTTCAGAACAAATTGCATTAAAGATACAGAAAAATAAAGGCTACTTTTTAATACGTACAGTGGCTTATTGAAGCAATAATTGAATAATAAATATGATAGTATTATAGTGCCAAAATTTTACGATTAGTTATATGATAGGTTTTTCTGTTATAGCTATATTTTTGAAGGATTTTAAAATAAGTGAGGGTTATTCCTAAAGATTAAAATTCAGAGTCTAGTAGAATAGTAATGAAAGTCATTATGCTTGTACTTCCACAAATATGTGCCAGACCTCTTAGGCTTGGTGTCTAAATAGGCTTCATCAACGCTTTTTCATGTGCTCTTACCAAATATCTTGGGGATAGGAGGGAAGCTGTTCTACTGATTTTACAGATGGGTAAACTGAATCACAGAGCAGTTAAAAGATTTGCCCAGGGTAATGTAATAATTAGATATCTGTATCTGTTCTCTTTTCATTAGATTATTCTGCTGCTCCAAATGTTTATTCCTATAAGCATGTGTATTATTGTACTTCCATAATTCATTTTCTATTTCTATATAAGATAAGACAGGATAGCAGATAAAGTTCCCTGTAAAGAGGGTGCATATTTTAGTAAGGTGAGTCTCGTATCTAGTTCTTTTTTCTAATGCCACTAAAAATGTGTCCTTTTTGAATATAGGGACACATTTTGCTTTATTCATTTAATAGCATCCATTTAACAAAAACGCTAGTTTCATTTCAAGTTAGCCACTTTCTAAAATAGTTATATTAAAAGATATTTTAACCCTTGTCAGCCTATAATTCAAACCTTAAGAATGAAGCTCTTTTTTAGTTAATTTAAAAAATATCCCTGCCCTAAATATTTACTTTCATCCTGCCATAGAAAGACCTTTCTTTTGGAATTCCTTTTCCGTATGGCAGAGAGTTGCTTGCAACAAAAATATTTGAAGAAAATAGAAAGCTCTTCAGACACTTCTCACATAACTGATGTTTGAAACTGTTAGTCTGACTGATGTATAAAAATAAAATTTTCCATAATGGGATTTTAAATCATGAAGAATGAGGAAAATTGCCTCATTATTAGCTTAAAGGTAGCTAATTTAATGCATGCTGCCATACATTTCAAAAGCTCTATATTGCAAATAGTGAATGATATAAAATACTCACAGAATGCACATCCTTTTATTTCCAAGGAAGATTATAAAACAATAAAATATTATTAGAAATTGAAGTTTTTAGTTTTTTAAATGTTTTTTTAATAAACTATTTTCTCTAGTGATAAATAATATTAATGATTATGAAGATAATAATTTTAAAGTGACTGCTGATAGTTTGGGTTACAAATGGCCTTATCCTTTAAGACCTTATCTCTTTAGAACTTAAGTGCTTTTAAGTTTTTTTTGCCTCATTTACAGTTTCCTTATACAGTGATTTGCATGGGTGGCATAGTTCTTACTATGTACGTAGTGAAACAAAGCCATAGGTTAAGTGATTTACTCTTAATTTTATGCTGACTTTTTTCCAGGCAATTTCTAAGGCTTTATGTTGTTCTTATTATAAGCAATGCATAGTTCAAAACAGTGAGTAATTCTGGGGACAAACATAAGGATACCAGTGATTAGAAGATCAGATTATACATGATCCTTAATGACTCTTGCCTTTTGAATGACAGATTTTTAGTGGACTTAAAAAACGATCCCTGATGAAAGTAGGATGGATAAAACTGCTGACATTTGACAGTGAACATAAACTGAAGGCATTGTAACTGGGCAGCACATGTTCAAAATATCGGGTTATATTTTGGTCACCATGCGTCAAAGGCAGATGACTTCATTAGCTGGTGACCATTTTACCAATTCTGGAAGTTCTGATAGTGAGGGGAAACGATCCTGCGTGGTAGACAAGATTATTGGCAATAGATGACCTGGTAGTAAATAGTGAAGTTCACAGCAGAGACTTCTCCCCCTGCCGGCCCCTTCCCAAGGTGCCAACGTGCTGTGATATATTTTGAGCTCTTCCATTTTAGCTTCCATTATCCACCACCCAAGTTCTCAATTCAATTTCAGACTCGGGCAAAAGCCTGTAATTCTATTTGTTTTGGGTAAATTTAGCAAGCTGCTCCTGATTACACCTTAGCCAGAGACCATCTGTTGACTGGCGTGCCTCTCCGAGGAGTGGTTTCTGTAGGCGATGAATGGGAAGGGGGCTGGAGCGCTGCTGCGATTAGTAAGCAGATGCACCGTATCAGGGGTAGTCCTTCCCGCCTTTCAATCTGCCAGCTCTCTGTATTGATGGAGTGTCGTATGCCTGCGAGTCATTCCATCCTGAGGCAATGAGAAGTGCTCTCCTAGGGCCCATTTATCAAGTGTTTCTACTGGCATTTGATGGAAAGGAATTTGGAAGTCATAGTTTGATACAGTTAGAGCATGGCCGCTTTCTCCTTTGCACGTCCCGAGTACACGTATGTGTGTGTGTATATATATCAACCCCGTGTACACGCTTTTCAGCAGCGATAGTCATGTGCTGTCAAAAGCCTTGCAGACAAAACAACAGGATACAGCTGTGCGCTTCGTAATGTAATGCGTAAACCTCCACAGTGTCAGGATCACAATTCTTTAAAGAGCTGCTTCCTCTCCTAAAATGCTTGCTGGTTCATTTGCATCAGATGGGGAAGATGTGCTAGATAAATTCAGAATGTTGGGGAACAGTTTGATGCTGACGGCATGATGAGGGTTCTTTCTAAATGATGATGATATTGTTAGCTTATGGCTAAGAAGAGACTGGTCTAAACACAACAGAGACAGCAGTTTCCTGTTGCAGTGAGGCATGAGGGGAAATGGATAAAATGAACATAAATTAGCTCCATCTCGTTTTCTAAGAGAATTGGAGAGGAGAGGAAAGGCATGGGAAGGAGGCAGTGGATTGCCAGGGTGCGTTCCACTGGAATTAGATCAGTGGAGTGAGAGGATTGGTTTCTGCCCTGTGTCCGGTGAAAAGGAATACTCCTCAGCAGTAATAGCCGCAGGTTGGTGTAATTAACTGGCTTCCATAGGAAATGCCCAGTGTTCATCTTAGAAACCCATCAGAAAGGGCATTCCTTATAGGGATCAGAATTGTATCACAGCTGCAGTACTTTTCTTTAAAGCAAGAAATAGTTTAAATTTCATAAAATCTCACAGGACTCTAGATCCACTACTTTTTTTTAAATCTAGTGGTCACCTATTATTTTGGCTTTATGGCCTTTTTTTATTTTTTTTTTTAATTTTTTTTATTTCAGCATATTACAGGGGTACAAATGTTTAGGTTACATATATTGCCTTTGCCCCACCCGAGTCAGAGCTTCAAGCTTCAAGTGTCCATCCCCAGGACAGTGCACACTGCACCCATTAGGTGTGTATATACCCATTGCTTCCTCCCCTTCCCATCTGCCCGACACCCGATGAATGTTATTACTATATGTGCACTTAAGTGTTGGTCAATTAATACCAATTTGATGGTGAGTACATGTGGTGCTTGTTTTTCCATTCTTGGGATACTTCAGTTAGTAGAATGGGCTCTAGCTCTATCCAGGATAATACAAGAGGTGCTAGATCACCATTGTTTTTTGTGGCTGAATAGAACTCCATGGTATACATATACCACATTTTCTTAATCTACTCATGTATTGATGGGCACTTGGATTGTTTCCACATCTTTGCAGTGTGAATTGTGCTGCTATAAACATTCTAGTGCAAGATGTCTTTTTTATAGAATGTCTTTTGTTCTTTTGGGTAGATACCCAGTAATGGGATTGCTGGATCAAATGGTAGTTCTACTTGTAGCTTTTTGAGGTATCTCCATATTGCTTTCCACAGATGTTGTACTAGTTTGCAGTCCCACCAGCAGTGTATGAGCGTTCCTATCTTTGTTTGTTTAATGGTGTGAATTAGAGTATTTTGCTCCATCCCTTTCTCTCACATAGAAAGTCAGCATTCTTTAATTCAGATTATAAAAATCATTTCAGGTTCAATAAAGAGGGTTAAGATACCACAATAGAAATGTAGTCTATAATATGTATCTTAAATTTTAGTTAATAAGGACTTTATTAAAATAATATTATTACAGTTTTAAGTTTTTCAAATGAATAGTGAATGTCTTTGCAAAATATAACACTGACTTTTTTTAAAGAATTAAAATCACTAATCTCACATGAGCAAAATAGTTTCTGGGAATTTTGTTGCTAATCAGGACAATTTGATTTATTGTTACCAAACTGATGAATGAGAGGCTGATTCAATAAGCTATAATATCTGCACTTACATGTCAAGTCTGATATAACAGGATGTAATATATTTAAAACTGCAGATCATCATCAAACCACATAATGATTATTATACAAATAGAATAACAGGCTTAATGTGCAGATAAAGGCTATATTTTATTGATTATATGGTTGATGTTGTGCAGGCAGGAATAAAATCCCAAATGAGAAATGTAATATTTTAAAATAAGGCTTAACCTATGCAAATAAATTGTTTTAACAAGGGTCTGTGGCCTTTAGGAATGACACTTAATGGATACACTATAGAAGGCTTGTAGAAGTTGTCCTCATGTTAGTGTGCACACAAAATCTCCTTATCTAGCCTGGAGCTTGCTCTAAAACAGGAAGCATAAAAGCAAGACCGCACCAGGTATGAATAAATAGTAAGAGTTAGGAGCTGGAGCTGACTCCACTGTGAATTCTCCTACAAGTTCACAGGTTTCTTCCTGCAGGCTTAGGATGAACAATCCTGGCTGAAACATTCACAGGAAACACTTTTTTAAGGTATATTTTTCAGGCTCTTTTTATTTGAAGAAACAGAGTGAAGGTGTTTTAAGGGCAAGGTGCATATCCCTAAAAGACCTTTGTTATAATAAAGCCCTTCTGCCATATTGAACATATGCTCAGTAGCCTGCAGTGTCTCCTGCTCCAGTCAGGGCAGAGCAGGCTAATTTTTAAGGCACATGTGCTTTGATAACACAAATAGGAAAATAAATAAGACTAACAAGCATGCATTCAGGATAGATTTACAAGAAGGTAAGAGGTGAGACAGCCACACCCTGTGACGACAGTACTGGTTGGAAACAAGTCCAGGCTAACAGAGAGCCTTGTCTCCTCTCATCTAGAGAAAATTGAATTCAGATCAGTAAATAGTGCAGCACTGTGAGAGAGACAAGTGTATGATAGGGTCTCTGTTCTGTACAGGGGGACTACGATTACCTTAGCAGATTATTAGAGAACAAGCAAGACTTTGCAATCAAGAGCTATGGTAAGAAGAAATGCAAAGCTACAAAAGCATTCTTTGGGGGATATATTATAAATTGTAGGAAAACTATACAAGATTGGCCTTCGTGCCCTACAGATCACAGTTACTATTGATGCATTTGTGTTAGTTTTGCCTTACTGCAGATGATAAACAAAATTCTAGAAAACAACTACTAGTGATCAACTTATAGATGGAGATTATATTGCAGTGGTCTCTCAGCATGGAGGATCTGTTTTGAGAGACACTACACAAGAGTGGCATTTGGGAGAATTAAAAAGAGAGGGGAAGAGAAAAGCTGTAACTAAAACATTAGCTAGAATATTGTCAATGCCAAGTCACAGCTGCCTTGCACCGCGGATTCCTGCCTGCAGGCTGCAGGATGAATGATCTAGGCCGAAACACACACCGTTCACTGCAGAACTGAGACCATGACCCATGGGCTTCCTCCTGCTGGCCCCTCTCAGATATTCCAGTTGGTGTTGCTGGCTCTACAGTCTCCATGGGCCCATTTACCTTGGTAATTTGCACCTGATGCATTTATATGGGTAATTTTTTTCTCCTTGGAACCCTGGGATCTCATTTATTCACTAGTGCAATAAAGTGGTAGAGTGAAAATCCCTCCCTAAAGCAAGGAGGGAAAGAATTGTTTAGGGAAAATAGTGGCTCTGCTAACTGCAGCTCTAATTAAAACACCAAAAGAAGACTTGTTCTTATTTAGACAGTGGCTAATATCTCTGTGCACATATAGGCCAACACTAGTCCATCTGTGGGCATCACTGCTAACTTTGCTTTTTTTGTTGTTATTGTTTTTAAATCCAGCCTCAATGTGTTTTCATTTCAAAACAAAATAACAGCCCTGGGATTGAAACACAAAAATTCTTTGGCCACAGCTTGCAAAAACCATGCTTGGTGGTGTGTGCCTGTAGGGAAAATTACTTTGAATAACAAAAGCACAAACAAGAACTGATAGAATAATAAGCAATTAAGACGGATTAACAACAGTTGCAGAATTCCAGCTGTTGGCTGCAGATGCAAATTCAAACTAGTTGCAACCTGTTGTTGTTCAGAGACCAAAAAGGAGAAAAGTACATTCCTATCAGTGCCCATATCCGGGCAACTTTATTGTCAACCATTGTGGGGGGATTTATGTACTTAGGGTATTTTTACTTTCTCCTGATTTCTTTTAATATTATTCATCTTTCTTTGCCTTCTGTTATTTTGATACTTTCCTACATGTGTTTTTTGTGTGCTTTTTGATTTAGAATGACTAACCAAAATCTATGTGCTTGCTGTTTGGTTATGGCATATTGAAAACAAAGAGAAGAGAGCAAAGCAGGTGTCTGTCTCTGTTTCCAGTGGGAAAGAGGATCTCACAGAAAGAGAAATCCAGGATTTCTTTGGCTGCCATATAGAAGTATCTGGATTGTTTCCCCACCTAGCAGCTAGGCCACATTGGGAGCCTCCTTAAAAAGGACATCCTCATGTAATACAGGCCCAACCACCAACTTGGGAAACTGTATGAACAGGTAATTTGCAGAGTAATCACCACAGTCTACCTCCTGGAGCCTTTATCACAATGTGATCAGTGGCATCAAACCTACCTCCTTGGAAGGCCTTGTTATTGGTATTCAGGAATAGGCCCTATCACAGTAATGGCCCGAGGTCTGAGGTGCAGGGCTCACTGTACAGTCACCCAGGGCCTGAGCTCAGAGGGGCCCCGTACTTGGCTTAAGGCTCTGCTGTCACTGTCTCAAAAGTCTTTTTTTTTTTTTTTTTTTTGAGACAGAGTGTCACTTTGTTGCCTGGGCTAGAGTGCTGTGGCATCAGCCTAGCTCACAGCAACCTCAAGCTCCTGGGCTTAAGTGATCCTACTGCCTCAGCTTCCCGAGTAGCTGGGACTACAGGCATCCGCCTCCATGGCCGGCTAATTTTTTGTATATATATTTTTTAGTTGGCCAGATAATTTCTTTCTATTTTTTAGTAGAGACGGGGTCTTGCTCTTGCTCAGGCTGGTCTCGAACTCCTGAGCTCAAACAATCCACCCGCCTCGGCCTCCCAGAGTGCTAGGATTAGAGGCGTGAGCCACTGCACCCAGCCTCAAAAATCTTATTTTTATCTTTGAACTAGTGTTTTGTAAATGGAGAAAACACACGAGCAGAGGTGAGATGTGCAAAATGTTTATTTGCCCATTGCAGCACCATTTGCATATCCTGTTCACAACGCCCCATAAATACAGAATTCTGGTAGACTACAATGTATGGCAGTTCAGGGGGCCTCCAAGGGAGTACAAAGTAAACATGTTATGGAATCTGTCTGATTCTACAGAATATTGGAAGAATATGCATGGACCAAGAAGTAAAATGTATAGGTTGAGTTAGTTTCAGTTGAGTTAGTTTTGTGCAGTGTTTCTACTGCCCTGGTAAGAATGAAATAATATACACGTATGAGCTAGGAAATGAAGGTTGTGTCATTTTGCAATTCCACACATAAGTCAAATGGTCTTATATTTGCATTTAAACTGTCATTGTACCATATAAAGATAAATGGTATTAATAAAATTCATGCTGATAATTAAGTATTTTAGTTTTTCTTTGTTTAGAATGACATTAAATAGCAAATAAAAAAACGTGGTGAAAAATTGAGAGAGAGACCATGGAAGAAAGGAAAAACCTTCATATTTTAGTGTCCTTAATGGCATTTTTCCCCCTTGCTTTTTGAACAGAGTGTCCTGAATTTCTTCTTGCACTGTGCCCCACATGTTATATAATGGGCCCTGCTGAGGTGGTCTGTAGCCTCAGATTTAACTGGAACAAATTGATGGTTGCTAAGGTCTCCCAGTGCTCCCCAGGTAGCCCATGAGACAGAGACACCAAACAAATATACATCTTATGCCTTCTTTAGAGCCTTGGCTGGTACAAACCAGACAGGTTCCCATTTAATCAGATCCTACCACATTTCAGAGTTTCTACCTGTTCCAGGAAGCTTTTGCAGCCTTTATGTCTAGGCAGCCTCTTTTCATGACCGTTATTTCTCTAATCATATGTGAGGATCCTTTTACCTTCTAGACATGGTTAGCAAAAGGAGGAATTTTGTACCAGTGCAATAATATAAAACACCCTCTCTGCCTGGGCCTTTGCCTCTGACCTTCTAATTTTTCTGTTTTCAGCAGAATATGAACCTATTCCTGCAAACGAGTTAAGAGATGTGGGCCTGTTGATTTATTTGCCCTCATGAACATCAGCAGTTTATGATAAAACCACTGCTCAGACTAATGTGTTGCTCACATGTAAGCCTATATGCTACTCTTACCCAAGACAACTTACTAACCAGCTTCTAGGTCCAAACTGTGTTAACAAACAGAAGCAACCCGGGGAGCCGGTTCTGAAAGCACAGCGCCCTGCTTTGGGCCAGTGGGAGTGCTCGTCTGGAGGAGGGCAGGCAGTGAGCTGTGCCAAAGGAGTCCAGGAGACATTGTCACCGGGAGTTCAGCATAAAGCCAAGACTCTAAATGGGAAGTGACTTGCTCCTAGGAACCAACCCCATGAAGGATCTACTTGGTACTTTGTGAAAACCACTTTATCTCAGCAGGAGAGATGAGGGCAAATAAATCTGCAGGCCCACATTTCCTAACTCATTTGCAGGAATAGGTGCACGTTCTGCTGAAAACAGAAAAATCACAAGAGGGGTAGAGGCAGAGGCCCGGACAGGGAGGGCATTTTATGTTACTGTACCAGCCCAGCGTGAGGAGGAGAAGCCAAAAGCCCTACCCTATCTGGGTTTTGCCATAGGTTTGCTGACCAAGGTTTCTTTTCCAACATGTTCCTCCCTAGGAATGGGTCATTCACTTAAGGAAGTTGCAGTTTTTCTTTAAATACTTTTTTGCTTAGCAAGCCTCAAACAGACAGCATCAACTGTTGTCTGGAGGAGGAGTTGGCAACATTTTTCCAGGAAAGGCACATTTGTTTATTCTGCTCCAAATCTGTTTTTGGGAGACCAGGAGGGAAGTGGGAGGAAGGGCCTACCTGATGTGTAGGTAGGGTTGTGGAGAGGACTTCACGTTCTCTCCTGTGGGCCAAACGATCATCCTCTAGGGAAATTCAGGCAGCCGGAAATGGAATAACTCCCTAAAACGTTGCATCTCAGAGACTTGGGAGGGATGAACCTGATCTTGTCTATAGTAAACAGCTGCTGGGTAGAGTCTTTTTGGTTTGTTTTATTTTAATTGATTTTGGGGGAATTGGGTTGAAGTTAAGGAGAGAGAAAAGAGATGTGGACAAGCAGTCATGAGGTCCATTTCTTGATTTCATCTCAGGCCCATGCTGGAGGCCCAGGGCTTCCTGCTCGCCTTTGACTATGGAAACCACCTGTTCCCTGCCAGAGTGTGCTGGAATCCACTTCTGGCTAAACTGGACCCAGCCATCCATCCAGTCAACACCAGGCTTAGAACCGTTTTTTACCAAAGGCCACGGGTATTAGAAGATCCTGACTTCCAGGGATGATTAGAAATGCGGTATTTTTTAATGTTGTTTCATTTCTTTTTTATTCTTTTTTTGGAGGAGAGGAGGGACCAAGGAGTTTCAAACTGCTTGAGAACATGCATTATTTGTTATACCTCCTCTTGCTCCCCTCAAGTATCTGACACAAGAATTTGCATATTCTGGGGAATCAGTAGATGCTTACTAAAAAAATGAAGAATATTGACAGATTAAGAATTCATGTCAGGGACATGAATTCCCTAACTGAGTCAGGGACATCATGAAAAGTGTTGAGTTAAAAAATTAAAAATGTTGTTTTACATTAAATTTCTGGTCATTTTAGAAGAATTAATGTCCTTGCAAAATAGTGTTTAGAATGTATACTCTGGAGCCAGACTGCCTCCGTTTCAGTCCCAGCACTAACACTGACTAGCAGTATACCCTTGGGGGAGTGTCTGTGCCTCAGTTTCCTCATCTGCAAAATGTAGATAATTATCAAATCAACCTTCCAGGGTTGTTGTGAATATTAAATGATTCAATGCATGTAATATGCTGAGGACTGTGCCAATGTTCAATAAATATACACTACTGTTAATATGCTAAAGACAGAGTATACCAGTTGTGGTCCAGGGAATTAGAAGAAGAGCCTACAGCTCATTATAAAGTGTGTGCAGGTAGTTATTGAAGTGAATGTGTTTGCACATGAAGGTTCCTTAAAAGTACAAGTTAATATTCTGCTGCCATTTAGCAGTTTGCAAAGCCAAATAAGTATAGTGTAAATGGAGGATTTTGGTTTTCCAGTCTTGTTATTTACTTGGTTTTTCTTCCTGGAAAAGGAATTTAGTCCTTGGAGCCATGATATACTGAGGCAACTTTCTTTCATTTTCTCTGAAAGTAGGCTGGTAGGAGCACAATGACTGTCGGAGGGGCCTAGCTGAACAGAAACAAGGTGTGGGAAACACTCTCCCATGACCTCACACATTCAGCAATCCGGGTCCTTTAATTTTTCTTATCAGTAACTCACTTCAGATAACAACTCTGGAGATAAAATAGGCCTAGGGGTTGGCTGAAGGGAGGGAGAACAAAGGTTTTATTGGTCTTTTATCTCCTATTTACTAAAAAGTGTTTGGTTGTAACAGATAAAGACAAAACTATTGTGTCTGTTCCAGAAAATGAACAAATAAAAGTAATTATTGCAGAGAGGCATTAAGTGGAACAAACACGATATATTTACTTTTCCCTAGGTGTGGTAGCTTCAAACCTAGAATAATAATAATAACTATTATTCTTCTAAGCATTTTTTGGTTCTCCTGTTGAAGAATCTCACAAGAATAGACCTTAAGGCTAATTTTCTTTCAGAGTGAAATTGAAGGGCCTGAGGCATCCTCAACCTAGTTTTGCTCCAGAAGGATCATAAACTGGTGGCTTCTTTCCCTAATGGAAACCTAGCATGGGAAAGTGCATGATGTGGTAAGACACATTCCTGAAGCTTCTGGAATTATATTGAAGAGAATGAGATGATCACAAATGATAAATGAAATAATGTGTATTTATTTGAAATGCTGAATATTTGTCAAAAAGACCTTAAAGGGAAGAATAACATGCTTTTCTTTAAAAAACACTATGTTTTTAAATGTCTAAGTTTTATAATATCAAAGTAGGTTGTGATCTTTCTAGCTGAATAATAATCATAATATAAGGATGACATATAACAGTGTCCAGGTGCAGTGTTTTAGATATAAAGACTTTGAAGCATTTTTATAAAATCTGTCATGAAAACTGGTTTGTTTATTAAGGATTGGATTTTTTTTAAGTTTTTATAACTTTATAAGACATAAGATTTCCTTTAAAGAGTTTAGGAAAGTTGGTGGGATTTTTTGCTTTTATTTAGTCTTTTAAAGTTAAACTTTTTATTTTTTGAGTGTGTAATACATGCACATTGTACAAAATTCAAAAGCTGTAAATGGGTATGCAGTGAAAACTATGTCTTCTCCCTACTCCTATTTTCTATCTATTCAGTTCCCCTCTCAATAGGAAACCCTTGCTCATAGGTTTTGTGAGTACACATAATGAAGCCATAAAAACCACAGACTTCCCTTATTCCCGTCCCCAAGAAAAAAAGAAAGAACACAGTAGAAGCCCTTTGTATTGCCATTGAGAAAATGCTAGAATTAAGAGTTCTGCTGCCTTGAGCACACACCATGTCATAATATGCCCAGAGGTGCAGATTTGTCCTCTAACCTCCCCCTGGAGGCCGTTTGGCTAGGGCACATGGAAAAACCAGCCTGTGTCCTGTCCCCAGTGATGACAAAGCCAAGAGTCCCTGCACATTTTATAAGTGAATTCTGATAACACATGTGCTTTCTAATTCATAAATCACTTCATGCCAAGATGTGGCTTAAATGAGAATAAATGTAAAATGTGTTTTACAGCCTTCAGCAAATATGAAGCCCGTTTTGCTGTCTGGAAGCTGGGTTTCAAGATTATTGACTAAAAGGGTTAATGAAATCTCATCCTGTTTTCAAATGTATAATGAGTCGCATCTGTGCAAGGTGCCATGATACTGCCGTAATGTTTAAAACTGTCCTGTTGGAGCTTGTGTAAATAGGATTAATAATGAAGTTCTTTTCCCCACTGAATGGTGGCCCAGCAAGTAGAGAAGAATTTGAGTATCCGCTGTAATGGGTGGGCATGACTGTGCACTTGCACACTTCTTTACCTATATGAGCGTCCTTTGCCTAGGTAGTGACAGACACAGGTCAATGGTTACTGGTGCTCCCTTCCTAGGATTCATTGCTAGCCGGTCCCCTGAGTCTCAGCAGAGCTGCCCAGGGATGGAGTCTCATCTGTGCATGTCCCACTTGAACCGCAGCGGAGGGACCCTGAAAAGCAGGCTACCCTGGGTCTTATACCCTGAGGCATGAGACCTGCTGGGATAAAGTGTTGAACAGCACCTTGTTCTGGGGGGAACTGGAATGGAACAGAGTCTGACTGTTCCAGCCAGCTGCCCCCTTATCTCAGGATGTCATGTTCCCAGGACATTCTACAGTTATTCTTGAGAGCTGCAAGCAAGAAAGGCCAGGAGAACTGAGTCAGTCCAAGGCCACCCAGAGGACTGTCTTGCACATGGTCTTTGCTATGAACATGTGCTTTTTCTTTTTTTGTCACAAATAAATGATATAAGAAACCGATACTGTTCAGTTGCAGGAATAAAACATGATGTTAGACTTTGTGGGTGGGTAGGTGGGGGTCAAATCAACCACAAAGCTTAGAAGCTTTAGGGTCCAATGAAATGAGTTCTAGGTACCTTCTAAGTTCACATTAGAATAAGACTTTTTCAGGTATTATTTTAAGATTAACCCATGGAAAATTTAAATCTGTGAAGTTTTGTTCAAATTTTTTCTGGTCCAAATATGGGTTTGCTGTGGATTAAATGACATATTGAATATGTTAGTATTAAAGGTAATGGTTAAGTTATGAGTAACATATCATGTATACCTTGAATTCTATTTCAAATATATATTTTACTTTGAGAGATTTAAGACTGAATCCCTCAGGTTCAGGCTTCGGACAATCTCTTAAAGAGATTTTCTGGTTTTCCCTCTTAATGTTTCTTTTATGGGTATGATTTCACTGGCTCATTTGTGTGTGTGTAATGTGTGTGTATGTGTGTGCGTATCTTCTCAATAAGGGGCTCATAATAAAACCAGGTGTAGCTTCTGAATAAAGTTCTGTCTGGAGGATTTGTAAAATAATTAGATGCCTGTAGGATTCCATGCTGATAGCTGTAGCTTTTAAAAAAAAGTGCTTCAACAAGACGAGGCCCATGCAAACCCTTTCTGATAGTGAATAACCAGAGATACCTGGGAAACCAAAAACAGTAGAAGAAACAAGCACATCATTTGTTTACCTCACTCACCATCTTTGATTTTGGGGATTTAAATGAATAAGGTCAATGTGAAACAGACAATAATCTAAACAGACTATTGAATATTGGAAACAACATTGCCTTGTACAATGTAAGTAATTTATAAATATAAAATGAATGAATGAATCAATCAATCGAAAAAATTTAACCAAATCTCAAGGTAGGGGATAAAATTTGCATACAGCAGTTAGTATTTCTAGGTCTGTGTAACTATAGCATAATCTCTTTTGTTATTTCCCTCACAGAACTCATCTACTCCATGGGAAAAACAAATCTTCCTCCCAACATTTGTGTTTTAAATATACCACCATTTTTCCAGGACCCCAGGCTGAAAACATTAATTTATATTAGTAACCCTGAAAGCTGCTGATTGGGCTGTTCAGCTATCTCAGATTTCTATGTCCTCATTTCCATAGGCACTGCCCTCTTTAAATGCATTTTGCATGTAATGTTGGATATAACACAATAGTCTGCTAGCTGATCTATCCAGCCTCACAGCATAGGGAGTAATCTTTATAAAATTAAATTCAGCAAATATTTGTTGGCACCTGTTATACAAACACTGTGCTTGTTGCTATAGGGGATACAAATATGATTAAGACACAGCCCCTGTTTTCAAGGAGCTTTACAGTCAAAGGGGGAATAAGATTGGCACAAACATAACTGACATTCAAGGCACAAGGTACTACGAGGCTGAACAAAATTTTCATCATTTCCCTGCTTAAGACGTTATAACGGCTCCCTATCACCTTTTGGATCAAATGAAAAATTCCCATTCTTTATAATTTGACACCATCCTAGCTGTTAAAATTTACGGTTTACTGCTATCCAGCACACCTCTACTCTGCTCCTGCCCTCTGCCTAATACTCCCATGAACACATCCATCCGCACAATCCTTCCTTTATTCATTATTTCTGCAAATACCAGCTGCTTGTCAGATACTGTGCTAGGTACTCTGGGGAGAACAAAAGTGAATCAATCCCTGCCTTGAGCAACTCACCATTTAGTGGGAGGAGAGAGACAAGAAAACAAAGTTTTTAAGGAACAATGTGTTGTAACAGTATGCACAAAGTGCTGCGGGAGGAGAGAGGAGCTGAAGGCCAGCACAGAGGAAGTGAATCTTGCCAGAAGTTGATTAGGCATTCACCAGGGAGAAGAGGGAGGAGAGCCCATTACAGACAAAGGCAGTGTGTAGCAATTCACGGGGCAGAGCAGTATGTGGCTTGATCAAGAAGCTGGCGGCAGGAATCTGGGCTGGGTGCTAGTGGGCAAAAATAACACCAGCAAATGGAGCCAGAGTTTGTCCTTTATCTTTTGTTTCTGGGGAATCCACCTTAAGTTTCAAATAGAGATGTGAACAGATGTAGGTCTTAGAATGCTCTAGCAGCAATGTGGTGGATGTGAGTGAGAGACACTGGAGGCAGACAGGTCAGAGCTTCAGAATAGTCCCAGCCAAAGGGGGAAGAAGACTAATGTGAATACATTGAGACCCTAAAATAATTTTCAGAGTTAATTCCTCTAGGTCCTCTCTGCTTTGGTATCCATATATTAGTCAGGAAAAGATAGGTTGTGCTGCAGTAAGAAACAGCCCCAGGATCTCAGGGGCTTGACAGAGTTTATTACTGCAGGGTTATTGCAGTAACCATTCTCCATGCGTGACTCAGTGGTAGAGGCTGCTGCAGTCTTGTGGTTTTGTTATCTCAACACAAGCCTCCATGTTAGAGAACACGGAAGAAGAGTCTTGCTTTGGCCCACAAGTGACTCACATTCTAACTCTGCCTAACTATAAGGTAGTAGAGAGAGATAATACTCTCATGTGCACAGAAGAGAGTAGATTGAGTGAACTCTAGAAATCCTTACCACTTCATAATCTGATGTCTTTTTTTTTTCTTTTATATCGTTGGGATTTTCATGTATTACCTGAACCACCCTCTACTATTTAATTATGCATTTCCTTCAAATTATCATCTAGTTCTTTCTTGTAAATGTGTCTTGTTTCTGTAGCTACCTGAACCTTGTAAGTTCTCAAGGATGGGGTGGTGTCTTCTAAATCTTTTAGCTTTTATAGTCCTTCACGGGTCCTAATTTTGAAGGAAAAGCCAGGGCTAAGTGAGTGCCTGTGCAGACACATCAGGCTGAATTTGGCAGGTTTGTCTTTTTTCTATTACGGCCTATGTGCTCTTTTACACACACTCAGGAATCATCTGATTTGTTTTTCCTTTTGTTTGCTAGTTCATGTCCATCAGATGATTAGAATTTGATTTGAACTAAAATGAATCAATAGGGGTTGGACGCTATTTCACTGTGAAGCCTTTAATGTCATTTTGCCGGCGAGACCCTCATTTCTCGTCCCGAGCTAGGGAAAATTGCACATTTACCCTGAACCTGACATTGCCTTGGCACGTTTTAAAGGTGAATCTGAAAGTTTAAGGGCATCTAAATATGCCATCCTTGCTTCAGTATCCAGTTGGCGAGGTTCAATGGAAAACAAATCAATTGCCATCCCCTGTTGAAAATAAACAGACAAAGATCTAGCTTAAAAAAGGAATATTGCAAAATAAATTCATATACAGTAGAAGGTGAGGTCGAGACGTGTGGAGGACTTTATCTGAAACAGTGTTTGCTTACCCAGACTGAACATTTCATCCTTTCTTGGTCAATCTCTTTGACTTTTTCTTCCCTACTAAGCCTGACTTTTAAAATAAGTGAAAGTCAGTGAAGCAAACCCTGGTTCCGATTAGCTCCCCATAGTATAAAGACAGAATAAGTGAGTATCTGTAGCTTTTGAACGTAATCCATAGGAAGTAGGTATGGCAATAATTATCTCTGGCCCGACACAAAAAGTTAGCAGATCAATTCACTCTTTCTCAAGGACCAATTCTACCATAAACATATTCTGCCCAGGAAAAAGAAAAAGAGATTCATTCAGTAGTAACAGACTAGCTGTTTATCTGCCATCCGGCAAACTTGAAACACTTACACTGGCACACCTCAGGGGGTTACTTGCTGGCTGCTTCTTCTGCCTGAGAATTCGCTGCTGTGAAATGTGTCTATAGTCTTGCTTTCTTTTTTACATCAAATTTGCATTTTAACATTTCTCATTCTTCATAGCTAAGGAGATACCTTCTTTTTCCTAGTCATTTCGACCTCGGGACCGCTGCGAGTTGAAGCTGGGCTAAAATTGGGCGGTGTAGTGCAGACAGAGTCGAGATGCAGAAAAGGGATTTGAATACAAGTTCAAGGAAAAAGAACAGGATTAAGTATTCAGACTCTCCTGAGATTTTTATTTCCTGCCTTTTTCCATTTTCTAAAAAAAAAATCTGCCTTGTTCTGTTTCTTCTGAAATTTTTAAAATTTTTCTTCTATTTCTCCCATCTTCCATTTTTATACTTGGTTTTCCTTGGTACCTTTGTTTTTTTATTTTTTATTTTATTTTTTTGAAACAGGGTCTCACTCTGTTGCCCAGGCTATAGTGCAGTGGTGTCATCATCCTCATTGCAACTTCAAACTCCTGGGCTCAAGTGATCTTCTTTCCTCAGCCTCCTGAGTAGCTGGGGCTACAGGCCTCCGTGCTACCATGCCTGGCTAATTTTTCTATTTTTTTGTAAAGACGGGGTCTAGCCATGTTGCTTAGGCGGGTCTCTAACTCCTGGCCTCAAGCAGTCCTCCTGCCATAGCCTCCCAAAGTGCTAGGATTACAAGCGTGAGCCATTCCACCTGATACCTTTATTTTTAAGATATATTTCCTTCTCTATATATACCTCAGTTGGGTCATTACTGCACCTGTTTGCAAACATCTCTCATCTCTCAGAAATGTAATGCAAATTCAAAATCATAACTATCACAACAATTAACAACTCCTCATCTTCCTTATGCCTTACCTAGATGCCCTGGGCATTACATATACTATCTCATTTAATTCTCCATCACCAAATTTAATTAATATGCCTAAGGTCATACAGCTGGAAAGTGCTGGAGGTGGGTTTCCTAGTGGTCTTACACTCAGGCCGGTGCTCTTAGAGTAAAATCTTGGGGCAGTTATGTACTTTGTGTCATTGGCTCATGTATCTTAAACTCAGAAGAATTCTCAAGAGACCATCTCGTGTCACTCTGGCTTCCACTGATTCCTCTAATTGCAATGTGACAACATGCACAACGTCTGTTGCAGTGGATCCATTTACATCTTCCATGTTAGTTCTGAATCAGATCTCCACCGTGATTTGGAAGCTGTGAAGTGAGAAAGAAATTTCTCCTGTGCTATTGTTGCTGGAAGCTGGCCGCTTCTTAGACTGACTCCATTAGTAGTAGGAGCAGCAGTGTGGAGAACCAGGCTTCCTCTCTCACTGTGGGCACCTACTCCATAATTCTCAGAAGACTGGAAACCATTAACCTCAGGGGAGAGCAGAGAGGGCTCCTGAGCTCAGCTTGATATGGATGCTGAAGGTGTTCAGCAGTTGCAGAGTCGCAGCTGGGTTACCTGGTTTGCACTAATTAGGAGTTACTATGAATCTGTTTGACAATTAAGGACAGAGTGAACTTTGAGGCAGATGGGTGCCATGGGACAGTAAACACTTCTCAAACAAGCAAAATGAAAGTTTGCACCAAGTACTGTGTTTTACCAAGACTGTGTGGTTTCTTTAATAATGTGGATTCAAATGTATAAATAAAGTCTGAGGTACATTTTCCGCCACCTGAAAAGGGTGTCTCTCAGGGAATAACTCTGCTTCAAGTCTTTGATAGTGCATGTAGTTTTGTGTGTGCTATATCACCCACCAGATGAATAATAATTATTTCAACACTAGCTTTAACCAGTTCCTGGGTTTCAGTTGCGTATTTTTTTTACGCTACTAAAAATGTATTATCATGGCATCAAGCGGCTTAGCAATTAAATAAATGTCTAGAATAGGAAAACACATTAAGGTTCCATTTCTCTTAAAAGTCATACTGATGAGCCGTACTTTAAGGTGAAACTCTCTAGATTAAGTTCTTGAGTTTTCTGTTCTTCTTGCTTTTTTCCCCCAACTAATTTGTACACATAAGTATCTATTTCCATTCACTTGGGTTTAGGTCATGAGTGCTCTTAAATCACGTTCTTTTGGTGGGCTGTAAAAATACCTGAGGGGAGATTTAAAAGGCTCTGTTCTTTGAGAACCTGATGCTAAGTTTCAGGCAACAGTGCCTTGTCATCACCCAGAATCTGAGAAAGAGACGGCAGCTGGGGTGTGACTTATAGCTGGGATTCAGGAAGATGTGCAGAGTTCAGGAAAAGCCTGCATGCCGTGTGGTGTAGCTGAAAACTGTAAATATAATTAAGCCAGGTGGATTCCATGACAACAAAGAGGATTAGGGCCTGGGTGGATCTGGGAGACCATTGAGACCTATGTGAATAGATGTCAATTTATTTATATCCCTTCTCCCCAAGGGGAAAAAAACAACAACAACATAGTTTGATGTCTAAATGAAGTAATCTCTAGAAAGAAAAGGGAGATTATATTTGTTAAACTGTATAAAAAAATCAGAAGATAATATGGCTTTGTTCGTAGTATTACATAAAGAAGATTAAAGACGAGGAACAAGCTGCTTAAACACTGTAAACTAATTAGTTCTACGAATTGTTTTCCCGAGGTTCATGAGATATGAAACATTGGCACCAGTGCGTGAAATACACTCTGCCTCAGTGCTCTTTTCAATTTATTTTTCTGTTACTGTCATGTTTGTGTGTGTGTGTGTGTGTGTGTGTGTGTGTGTATACATATATATATATATATATAGAGAGAGAGAGAGAGAGAGAGAGTGAAGCCAAAAAGAAAGAGGTTACAGAGGGAGACCAAATCAGAGGCATGATTGAGACTGACATCTTGTCATCCTAAGACTGGGGCAGGAAGGTCCTCCTCTAATACCCTCTATAAATACCAGCTTCATCTTCTGCCATCACAGGCTACATTGTGCAAATGATGTCATGACAAGGCCCAGAGGAATTCCCACTGCTGCTCAGAGCATCCCAGCAGTTCCCAGCCCAGCTAGACCCAATCCAGCACACGCATCCTTAATTTGTTTCTGAGGATCTGGGTCTTTTCTGAGCGTAGACTAGGAGCCCCCAGAGCAAGGGAGGGGCTGTGAGGCTGATGTCATCGACTTCTCATTCCCTAGTTCAAACAAGAGATTTACTGTTTTCTTGTCCTAAAATTGAATATTTTCTAAGCGGAGGACCAGCCAATACATTTTTATTCCCAAAATAACAGATAAGTATATCTGCTTAATTTAAACTAAAATTGTAAGCATTTTTTTTATGTAGCACATTTTATCTTTTTCAGAAATTTGCCTTCACTTGGAAGTATATTATTATGAAAGGCAGCCAGTTTTCTAAAGCTTAGAACTATGTTGTAATGAGACTATATTGTAATCCTGACTATCAATTCTTTTCTGTTTTCTTTTCCTGTATATATTGTGCAAAAACAGGGGACATCCTCACTCCCTGCCATAAACATTTGCAGATCTCTTACTCAGAGTGAATCACTACTTTCTATGTAATCTCAGAGAACTACATATCGAAATGCCATCCTCTTTGCATTTTACCATCATACTTCTTAAAGGCACACTTGGCTGTTACCCTTCCTCACTGGATCCCGGCCGCGCCCTGTCTCAGCAGTAACGGAAGACACCCGCATTGTCACATCCATTGATCTCAGCCAGATCATCTCCTGCACCCACTCCAACATTCAGTGCGACAGCCTGTCTTCCCCGTCTTGAAGCTCTTCCCGAAGACAGGAGAACCATGGAGTTTTCCCATTTGCAGCTGGACATTTCTCAGTCCGTTATTTCTGGCTTTCGTCTCTCAGTGGGAGACTCTAACTCGCTGTTGCCTGCTGTGTACATCTTATGTTTGTTTTGGTCACTGTTGGATCCCCAGATCCTAGAACAGTGCCTACCATACAGCAGGAGCTCAGTAAATAGATGCTGGATGAATTACACACGTGGATGTCTCCTGCCAGCCCCTCAAACTCCAGGAGTCAGTCACCACGCCTGTTGATCTTGTCTGCCAAACCTACTTCTCATTTGTTCTGTCCTTTAAAGCTGTTTCTCCTTCTTCCTTTTGTTCGGATTTCTGTTGTTTCCAAGTTCTCCTTCCTGCTCACTTCTACTAAGCAGGCATCCATCCTCGGAGACCTGCCTTCCCCCATCACTGGTTCCTTCCACTCGACATCACTCCCATGACCCGGCCCTTGTATTGATACTGGCCCTCGTTTTGTCTTTCCTGGACTAACTTACTCCATGTGTCTTGTGACCATTTTCCCTGACCTCTGTTTATCCCCAGCTCTGCTATTGGAGAGCTATGTGAAGCTCTCCTTTAATGCTTAGTTGCCTTTTATGCACTTACCAAAGGAAGCCAGGTATTCACGTAATTAGTTTTCTGAACACCTCCCCTCTCCCACTGGAATGCTTCCAAGGACAGAGCCTGCGTCTTTAGCCTGGAGGTCCACATAGTGTCTAGGCCAATACCTTACATATAGCCTGGGGCGTTACATTTTTGGGAAATTGGCCTCTAGGCTTTATTACACACTATCGTGTGTTATAATTGGTGGTATTCCTTGTCCTAGTCACTAAACGACTTCTTGAAAGCAGAGAGCATCTTTGATACATCTTTGTACTCCCTGATAGGGCAAGAAGTTGTAGGTTGACAGAATATACAGTTAAGTTTAATTTTAAATGAAAGCAATGTGTGTTGAGTGGATAAAAATAGTAGACACTTCTAGTAATACATGGATTTATGGAAAAAATTCTTCAATTTGAGCATTAGTGTATATTTCATTAAGCAATCATATTAAATTAAGTAATATTCTATTAAAGCAATATATTGGCTTTTCCAATTTTAACTAGAGATTTGTGAATATGGAGCATATCTGTGGGGCACTTGACATAGAAATATGTATTATTCTGTATTTTGTAGTGACATTTTTTACTTATATAAGCAGGCACTTATAGGTTTTAAACATCACATCGTAAAATTAAATCAGCACTATTTCAGCTGAATTTTGGTATTTTATCCTTTTTTGGATACAAGAGTATTTTCAGAGCATGTAAGTGTTATACTCTGGAAATCCTACTTTTTTCTTATTTTATAAAATATACTGGTATGCATTTTTTTTTCATTACTTGAAGATAGTGTAGTAAATTAAGACTGTGGGCTTTGGAGTCAGAGTCTGAGACTCAGTTTCTTTATCTGTATCATGGGGCTAATGATTCTACTTCATCAGGATGCTGTGGAGATTTGAGATAATACCTGTAAAGATCTTAGCAGAGTGACTGGCACACACTCATTCAACACATGGTTATACGTTATTTTTTTTGTTTAATTAGGATTTGTACGGAGAGGGAGTTGTCTATTTGGTGGGTGACGCCTCCGAATAAAAGTCTCCTGGACTTTCTGGTGCCCTCATGTTCACAAACAGCAGTGACAGTGAATGACTCCCTAGAAAACTTTCATGTCTCAAGTAACCTCAAAACCCATAGCAACAGTAAATCACTTGTTGGCCTGAATGAGGATAACTATAATTTAGGGTTGTTTTTTTTTTTTTAATGTGTTTTCATTTATTGAGGTCAGTGCATTTGTGTCGAACAATTGAAACCTGACAAGAAAAATCAAGGGTAGCCTGGGCACTGCTCAATTATTACTCTGATCAGAGTTTAATTAGCACCAGATGTAAAAGGAAGTGCTATTTTTATTATCCATTACCATGCACTTGCTTACATATTTACCCTGGGGTTACAGGTATTTTATTAATTATTTTTGTTGGCAACTCAGACAATATTTTGACTTCTGAATTGAAAGTTGCCAACTTGTTTAAACACTAATAACCATCATAAGAAATGAGCAAGTGTTATTTACCAAGTGTGAACAAATCTCCACAAACTAGAGTAATTCATTGTTAAAGATGAGGTCATTAGCCTTAACTTTTATTCATAATGTTATTCCAGACCTATCATTTACAAATCATTTTTCATTCCAAATTAAAATTACTTTCTTGAATTTGGACCCTTTTAATCAATATGAACTGGCAACATGTGTTTGTATCCCTTTTAGTATAATTTCCTGATCGGAAGGTTAGCACTGCTTAATTGTATATTTTTGGAGCAGCCTTAGAGAAGTATAAAAACTTCCATAAATAAAATGAAAGTTTCATTTTAAAAAGCAGACTTAATGAAGTATGAACCAATCTAATGACAACAGTAAATAGGATCATGAAAATAATTCAATCCTTTACAGAAATAATTAGATACTAAGGGACTTCTATGGGTTCCAGAAGTAAACTCAGGTGACCCTGTCCTATTTATTAAGACTGATGAGCTCTGGTTGGTATGTTTCTTCCGTTGCCCCTGCCACTTTTCCGTATTTTTTACATGCTGTCTAGAAGTTTGCAACTCTCCTGCTATATATTTTTTCCTATCTGACTTTTATGACTTCCCCCATAAAATGTATTGGTTGTGTGAGTCTCACAAATCCTAAACTACTTAATGGCTGTGGCTGCATCCATTATGCTGTACTGTGTGTTTGTGTGTGTGTTCTCCTGACATCTGTGTAGATAGCTTCTGAAATTTACAAAACCTTTGTAACTAATCCCATAGGTTGACCTGAGCAGGGGCAGTGTTTGTTGCTGCTAATTACACAGTGGAAACCTTTGGGAAATAGGCCCTTTGTTAATGATGAATTTGAGCAAGCAACTGAACATTCCTGAATAATGCTGAGAATATTACTCACCTAGGTCTTTATGACTGTGGATCTCCTGCCTGCCTCTTCTTTCTCCATAGATGTCTGGCCACTGTGCTTCATGTGCATATTAATTGCTAGATCAGGGCGGGGAGCTTTCTTTGGCAACAGGGTGTAACACAAACAGCTGTGTAATGAGGCACATGTGGATTATTAGGTATGACATAATGAGTAGTATTTCTATCATGGCATTATATATCTGTCAGGGTTTTTTGTCAGGCTTTTTCCTTCCTAGGGCTTAAATACCTGCTCCTGTATTTCAGTGGTTATCACGAAAAACGGCCAGAAATCCCACTGCTACCAATCAGTTATGCTCCCTCTAAATATCAGCCTCTGATTGATAGCTTGTTAAAGTGAGTTTCAAAACCAAGGAGAACTCTCTTTAGAGTAGGTATGTATTTGATTTAGGGTGTATTGATTTGCATAATTTAGCAAATAAAGTACTATATAGTTAAAGGTCTGGAGACATTTAACTTTACCTAACTTTAAGAAAATTCATATGTTGTGGCCTAGATTAGTCACATAAGGATCATCCTGCAAAAAGGAAACAGTAGAGGTAGAAATTAGTTATTAGAACACAATAGCCGCACCATGAGAAACCTTTCACCTGTGGCTTGGTTGTTATTCTCAAAAGACAGCAGGATTATGTAGGGAAATAAAAAAGACTTATAATGGGTATCACCAAAAGACAACTGAAAAACAAGGAAATGTAGTAAATGTAGTTGCCAGAGATTCTTTTACAATTACAAATGTAATATAGAAAATTTTCTAGAGCAGTAATACCTCATATAAAGAAAACCCTTTTCCAACATGTCCTTTCTTCTCTTTTATAGTGTCATCTGCAACTTTAGTTCTAGATACGTACCTGTGAACAGTCCAGAACGATAAGGGTTTCTCCATATGTAACTGTATTGATTGCTTGATTCAAAAGATTGTAAATTATTTAATCTGTTTTAATGGAAGAGAAATCCTTAAGATAGGCGCACAGATATCTATATTTTAATACTTTTTTTTTTTTTGAGACTGGGTCTTGCTTTGTTGCCCAGGTTAGAGTGTAGTGGCATCATAATAGCTCACTGCAACCTCAAACTCCTGGGCTCAAGCGATCCTCCTCTCTCAGCTTCCTGAGTAGTTGGGACTACAGGAGCATGCCACCACACCTGGCTATTAATACTCTTATTATTTTGTTTAATATGTCTTATATACACATTGACCTATTCATTAAATTTGTACTTAGATTCTTACCAAGAAGACCTTTTTCTCTCTTGATAAGTCAATAACCTCTCTTTTGAAACTGTGATACAGTGTTTCCCTTTTTGTTTTGGTCACTAGGGAACTCAGCTAGGTGTTGTTTTCACTTGACACACAGCCTGTCCTGTTCACTGTCACAGGCTCAACAGCACCTAGCACACAGCATGTAGGAATATGTGTATGACAAATAGGCACTCAGTCAGCAAACTTGAAGTAGTTTTTCATTATAGATGATTTCCCATCTTCTTTACATCTGGCTTTTTTGCTTTTAAGTTATATACAGTGTAATGATTTCATTATGTCTGATTCTTATTTGTGAATCACATCAAATTATTTCATGAAGGAGTCAGGATATAATAAACCGGTGTAAGCCTCTGTTTTGTGCACTGTGACAACATAGTTTGGATGTGTGTGTGTATGTGTGTGTGAAAATAAGCATTTTAAAGGCAGCTAAATGGACTAAGAACAAAGCATTTCTGTATGGACTTAGAATCAAAGAATCTTAATAAAAAATTCTAGAAATTGGACTTGACAATTTATTATTGGTAATGAAGTGTTTCCCCTTAAATTCTATCAGAGCTTCTCATTCAATGGGTTATTTTCATTTATTTTATATTTAATTAAACCTGACATGAGAAACAGGATTAGAAGAGTCTGTTTTAAAACTCTAAACAAGTCAGTTGATGACTGTTTTCCAGTAGAACAGCACTGGCTCTCTGCTTTGTGAGGGAGTTATGAAAATACAGACTTATGAAGGTTTACGTGTTTCCATTCTAGGTATAATACACTCTCTTTTGCTCTCAAGAGTGTGGTTCTTTAAAAACTCTCAAGCCACCTTGGTATCTTCCATCTCCTGTTTTATTGGTTCTTAAACTGTACCATTTCAAACAGGTGCATGCTACGAAAAACATGAACGTAGTATGGAATTCACTCTTGTAAAATATTTTGACATTAAGCATTAAGTTTTTTTTTTTTTTTTTTTTTTGAGACAGAGTCTCATTCTGTTGCCCGGACTAGAGTGCCGTGGTGTCAGCCTACCTCACAGGGTATTTTTAAAGGATCTGGGAAGTGTTGATATTAATTAAGAATATCCCATTGCCCAAGAAACAGTTTCAGCCTAGGTATTTTGAGATTCCGAAGTAGTGTAATCGCAGGTAGAACAATCCAGAGGGCTCTCACTTTGGGGTGGTATAAATGGGCTATTCTCGTGAGAAATAGTTAATCAGATTGCGGATACCCTAGACAAATCTATCTCTCATGCAAGGTTGTAATATTGCTGACATAGTTCTTGAACAGCCCTCAAAATTATACCAGCTTTTCAGGCTCTGCGCCCCTTTTAGCAATGCAGCAGATTAAAATAGCTTGAAGCACTTTAAAAATATTGTGCTACTGAAAACCTTAGAATCTCTTGACATTTCTCTCCCAGGATTCCTCACCAAATCCTTTGACATGGACCGCAGTGGCATTTTGTTTCTCTTGAGTTTCTTGGAAAGTTCATATAAACCACCATCCTCTACCAAAACCCTTTACAGTCTCCCGTGCTAAATTTTCATAGGACCTTACTGAGCACCACAAACCATCTGCTGTTTCACACTTAGCTAGCTGAGGTCAATGCTACTGATAGCTGGGTAAGTGTGAAATGATTAGCCGCCTCGCAAGGGTGGGGTGAGGTTGCACCAGGAGCTGTTTGAAAAGCTCGTGTGTGTGAATCTAAAAAGACAAATTAATTATTAACATTTAATACTGTATAACTTACAGGGAGAAAAAAGGATTGTTTATTCACTGTGCCACTGTGACACCTCTGTTCAATGGGGAGTGTGTTACAAATGCCACAGGTAGTAACTTGAGGATACATCCTTTAACAGCTTATTAGTAGTCATTTCCCTGTCAAGTAAACATCTGAGCCCAAAAGTTTATTTAGCAAGGTTCAGTCATAGTGTGGAAGCAGGAAATAGAACTCAAATTGCATAAACACTATCTTAACAGTGGGACAGAAACTATTCTAGTAAACAGTGGTTTTTATGTAAATTTTATAGCCCTTGAATGGTAGGAGCCTGGACAGTTATAAATCAACCATAATTTGCCCTTTCACTTAGGATGGACTTAAATAGTCATTCATCTACATTGTCTTTGATCTTCACTGCTTCTCCTTGCTCCAGGCCCCTGGCAGGTCAGCTAGCAGCATTCTGGAACATGGTGGCCTAATATCAATAATTTCCATTTCAAAACAGATTTAACAAGATTGAGGCGGTGTTCCCTTTATTAGCCAATGTTTGATGCCAACGGGCCTGGCATCGTTTAACAAAGTTGGTGGCCTGGGGATATGCTTTCCAACAGGTTAAAGCCGTCCCAGGATGTTACAGGTTGGTGAATTGCAACTGAACCATTCTTCATTGTCAGTGCAGAGATGCACGGCTGCATGACAACACCTCCCTGTATCGCATTAGTCATGCTCGGAGGAAAACTGATCAAGGGTTTCTGATCCTCTGGGAAAGTTTTACGTACAAAATTGGAATTCAGAATGTCTGAGATCCTTAAAAACTCCATTCCAGCTATTTGGTGCTGATGACTATTTCTTAAAGTAGAAGACAATCTATAAAATATTATTTATTACTTGGCAAACTAAGGAGTGACAAAGACAGAAGTTCTTTGGCAAAGGATGCAAACCTACATGGCTAACGCAGCCAGACAGATACCTCAGGGAGAAGATCAGGCCTGGTGTGCAAACTGGGTGAGCGAAGACTCCGCTGAAAATGGCCGGTGCTCATCCATCCAGCAGAAAATTTCTGTGTGAGAAGAATGTGGAGCCCGTGGCACCAGATCTGCTAATTTTTCAAAAGAAGGTGGAAATGTGTACTTGACATGAAATCTCTGATTTCTAAGTATGGGTTCATATTATTCTGAAACATTGCGCTGGCTAAAACTCATATATGTGGGGCTGAAATTGGTTCTTAGGCCACCAGTTTTCAATCTGCCGTTTATGGAGCTCTCTATCTAAAGCAGCATGACAGTGTATATTAGCTATGTTAATGCCAAAATCAAGTGAACATCCAATTGTTAATGAATTCAATCATTGAATCCAAACACATTCTAGATCCTGGAAGAGTGTGTTGTGGTACGACATCTGTTCTACACCAAATTGTAGAGTGTTAGGCTGTGTTTTCAGATTCATTCTGCTTTGGGAATTGGGTCTGTCATAGCCACAATTCCTGACTTTGGGCATAGTTCTATTAGTCTCCCCAGTGAGCTGTAGTTCACATTAAGACAAGACAGGATGTCTAGTAATAATCTAGAGAAAACAGCCTGTTTGTCATTGGTGAAGACACCTAGCTTTTCTTGGCTTGTATATGAAAGTGGAATCAGTAGAATCCATAAGAATCTGCCTGCTATCGTTTTTAGGGAATTTAAGAGTGATATCAACAAGAAGAATGAATAAAAGAAATACTTAAAGACTCAAAGTCCACTAACATCAGTAGATCTAGACTGTAACAAAGCAGGCCTAGAATACAACGATTGGAAATGATGCGGCTTTCTAGAGTTGTGGAGAGTGTAAGTTTCAGAGGCAAAGTTTCAAACAAGGTCAGCTGTACAGAGTCTACAACTTCTAACACTAGATCTCCATCAGTAACAACATCTTGGAAAAGGGCAGTGTTGTTTTCTGAAAAACAGTGGTGGGGTCCCTGGCATGAGTGAGAACAACCCCGGGGAGGAAATGTATAGGTGAATGAAGAGTTCAAGCAGGTGCTGGGAGGGGGAGGGAGGCAAGGGGCTCCGTTTACTGTGTTGAGATTCCTGCAGGGGCTAAGAATATCAAAGGTTTGTTCAAATATCCTTCAGCCTTTTCATCGGCTTGACATTTGCATCCCTTGGTCCTCCCAGCTTTGTTTCAGCAGTGAGTATGCTCAGATGACTGAGCCAGCTCAAGTTACTGATCACTATCTGTTTGTCATTCTAGCTCTCTTACCTCCCACAAGAGTTGTACCTTTTTGGTGCAAATAAGCTGCCAGAGCTGGCTTGGCTTGATCTCTGTGCTGCAGATGTCTCTAATTAACTTGATTGAGACAGGTCCACGGGATCCTGTTGCATACTGACAAGTCCTACTGTCCTGGGAGGCACTGTCCTGTCACCTGATGCGTGCCTCTTGCTCACGTCCTTTGGGCAAAGTTGATTAAGGACTAAAGTCTTCAAGTGCCCGCGTTTTTAATATGAAAGCTGTGGAGTGATGGTTGCTAATTTGCAGCCAGGAATGTAACAATTTTCTCAAGTTTAAATTCTGAGAAGAAACTTCCAGCGACCTTCATTAACAACTGCTAGTGTTTTTACATCTAAAATGTTACAAATTTTATCAAATTTTATCATTACTAATACTATTAACATTATTATTCATACTGCCTGAGAGGAATTTAGGTCTTAACTCATTACAAGTATAGATTCTTAAAATAAAAAATATTTAATCCCTCCATTGTGACTTAGTGACAGAACATGTAATAAAACAAGTGTTTGGAAGTACTGGTTAGACTAGTTGTGAGATCTGTAAGATATCTAATAACTATAGGTGAAACTAGCCCCCAAGCATTGTAAAGACTGGATATGTTTTTATTTCCTTCAACATCCACATTTACTCTTGTTTTTCTGGAGTAAAAAATTATTCAATCATATATTTTTTGTGTGTGGTTTTGGGCGTGTGTTTTCTATGAATATTTATAGCTTTTTCTACACTTTCCAGAACTTTTGTATATCAGTCCAGATATAGGGCTATTTATTTTGACTCTCTGAAAAGGAAGGATATCTTATAGCAGTTATTTCTAAAATATCTAGACATGGAAGTCACTTATTCAATGTTGAAAGAAACAATAGAGAAATCTTCAACTACATATAAGAACTACTATACATGTAATATCAATAACTTTTTATTCCCTAAGATATAACACCAAACTGTGAAGGAGCATATTGACTTCTTTGATTTTTAAATTCTGTTTTTATTGGTTACGATTTACATGTGAACTGATTTCAGCACCTTTGGTGGAAGGTGTACTTACTGTTGTGAATCATCACAATTCATAGTCTGGCATCACTAAGCAACATGGCTTTGCCCTGCCCATAATCTGCCAGTGAATTAATATTGGTAGACGTAGCTCATTACCAGTTATCCAGGCCACATTATCCAGTCAGAGGTGTAGCATTTCTATTATCAACGGACTAGCATGAATTTGTAGACCATGTGATCCAAAAGGAAGGATAAAAATGGAGACATGATCCTTATGAATGCCAAGGAATATAAAATGTAATTGGGACCATGGCCCAGATTTAGAAAAGATCATCTCTATAACTGCACCCTTCAAGTATAATAATATGCTCAGTCCTATGTGATCTCCGAAAGGAAAGAGTTCTTGGTGGACTGTGAGAGGGGGAAGCTTTGTAGGGGAATTAACCCCTGAAGAAGTCTAGAGGAGGACTGAGGGAGAATCTATAGGCCTGAAGGTCTGAGTTCACACAGATGGTGAGAAGAGCAGGTTACAGAGGAGTCCTGGGAATTGAGTCTGGATAGGTTTAGTGCTGCCGAATATGGGGAGTGTGAAGGACCAAGCATGAATTAGAATTGGTCTTATAGAATAGGGAGTCATTTGCTTTCTTAATCTGGGGAGGCCTAATGAATTGAGAGGGAAAAAGAGAACAAGGGAGACCAGCTAAGAGGTGATGGTGGTAATCCACACAGGTGACTAGTGTAAGGTGTTTTGGATTGGCCGGCACCAGAGAAAGAAAGACGAGCAGAGTTGAAAGGGTTAAGCAATGAGGCTTTATTGGGGCGCTCCCGGGCAAGGTTAACAGGCCGAGAGAGAGAGAGAGAGAGAGAGAGAGAGAGAGAGAGAGAGAGAGAGAGAGAGAGAGAGAGAGGAGGGGGGGAGACCTGAAAAGTCTCATTGCCCAGAAGTTTTGAGTGGGCTTATATATGTTTTTAGGGCTGGGGGTGGGGATTTCTTTGGCGGGAAGATTTACGGTGGGGAGAGCAAGGAATTTTCCTTTGCAGTTTTAGGGTGGGTATTGAGAAATAGGAGGGGCCAGTGGTATGTGTGGACTCTAGGAACCCTGACGCTTATCAGGGTAACCATCCAGGTGTGGTCATCCTTTAACTTAGCTGGGCCTTGCAGGCATTGTTCTCGGCCAGTCTCGTGGGCTGCTTCTTTTTCCATTAGGGAGGGAGGGGTGCCCGCCACCAGCCTTACATCTAGGAGTCTAGATGAGTCTGTGGTTAGAGTGGATTCTGATAGGTCTGAGGGTAGCAAAGAAAGACATCATCAGAGTCTGTTAACAGGTGGGCTTTTGTTGAAGGAAAGAGATAAAAAAAGACATCTTTCTCCCAATTTTCTTTTTTTCTTTTTATTTTTTTAGAGGTGAGATCTTGCTATGTTGCCCAGGCTGGTCTTGGACTTCTGGGCTCCGGTGATCTTCCTGCCTCTGCCTTCTCTTATGGACATGCCCACCAAGGAATAGAGAATAGAGAAGTGAAATTTCAAAAAGTTCATTATATCCATCATTAGCAATGTTAATCTTTAAAAGGTAAAAGGAGAGAAAAATTTAGGGATTGTTGAAGGATTGCTGAAATTGAGAGTTGAAGAGGCACATTTGAAACTTCCATCTGTGCATCTTTAGGAGAAAACATTAGCAGTTGACTGATTCTATCAGCTTCTCTGTTTAGTCCTCCAATTTTAATCAGATGAGACTGAGATAGGCATTAATGGTTTATCTGCTATTATACCACTCTCTCTGGCCAGCTCTCACTGCTGACATGCACATGGTAACTGGAGATCAGTCATTTCCCTGGATACACTTCATCATCCTCAGAAACCCTACAATGATGATGGGGTGTCATTTGCTTTTGGTCTAGCTTGGAGGTTTAAAGCAACCTCTCTGGCTGTTCAGATAAGCCATTTTCAGGATCTGAGAACTGTATGGCAGCCCCAGAAGCTCCCAGGACCCTCACTGTAGCCAATGTTCAGGAGGAAAAGCAGATGGCAAGAGAGTGCTGGGTTTGGCACTGACAGGGTTATTGCTACAGGGAAGGAGCGCTCCTGCAGCTGTAGGTGTGCATTTGAGTTTCAGAGCCCCTCCTAATGCGTTTTAGACTAAGAATCTCATTCTCCTGAAACTATCACTTGAGAATCAGAGTAATTATTTCCTATTGCCCTTTGTGGAATACAGTTATAATTGCATTACTGTTAACGGTATTCACGTTAACACTTAATTGTTAATGTCCTCCTAATTTGGAGGAAATCATCACCTCTTCATATTTCATTGCCAGAAAGAGTTGTTAAACTCAAAGAGAATAATTCGAAGCTTCCAATGGAGAAATGAGAAATGATGCTAGAATCCAGGGGTAGCATTTGTGGATGACTTCTCTTTCTGGTATTTGTGTGCATGTGTTCATTTTCTTCTAAGGTATCGTACGTCTGCTTCCTTCTGAGGTTAAGCCACAATGCACAGCCGTTCACTGGAAAGTAACAGGGATTCCTGTGGTGTGGAAACAGCTCTGGGGTTCATGGTAAGAAAAAGGGCAGTAACTTTCTCTCATAGCTGACATCCTGTTTGAGTGTTGAAAGACACATTAACAAGAAAAGAAAGACACCACTGTGGCAAGGTCAGCCAGAAGGTGGTGGGCTGCAGGCCTTGACTTTCAGATGATTGTTAACTTCTTCCTTTACAATATACTGAACTGCCTGTTGTTAACAACCAGCCATTCCTTGGCTTAGTTCCGCAGCAGGAAACTGAAATATTTTGAGAAGACGTTATTCAGGCTTGCAAGAAAAAAAAAAAAAAAATTGAGAGAAAGAGGAAATACCAAAATTATATCAATCTTTGAATCTGTTAAGGGGAATATTGTTTGGGGCATTTGAGGATCTATTTCATCTGAATGTAGGATGGGCAAGTCTATAACACTGGTTTGGAAAGAAATTTCTGGGGGGCCTGAAATTATGACTGCAGTTGGGGAGCTCAGGGACCAGCATCACGGAGGTTGGGCCGGTGCAGTCACCCCGGATCCTGCACTCAGAAGGGCCTAATATTTGGTTTAATGCTGTGCTGCTACCGTCTTGAAGGTGTAGTGGCATGATTGTAGCTCACTGCAGCCTCAAACTCCTGGGCTCCAGCAATCCTCCTGCCTCAGCCTCCTGAGTAGCTGGAATTACAGGTCTGAGCCACAGCGCCCGGCATACCTTGAAGTTTTTAATACTTTTTTTTTTTTTTTTTAACAGAGGGCCCCACATTTTCATTTTGCACTGGATCCCGCAAATTCTGCTGCGTGCTTAGTTGGTCCTGCTAAGCACTTATTGGTGGTTGTAGCAAAATGTGGTTTAAATTTCACAGGTGCACTGGAATCCAGATTCTCCTCAACCACCCATAAGCAATTACATTCTGTACTCTTATCAACACACAAACCGGTTTGACAACATTCCAGGCTTGTTCCTTTTAAAAAATGTCCTCTAGTGAAGCAGCTCTATTTCCTTAATGCGTACATCATGCCAAATAACCTGCTTGACCTAATTTTTTTTTTTCCTTTTCCTTTTCTACATCACATGTAGCTTATGGATCCTTGTTGAAAATATGAAGAATTAATTAATGAGTTTAGTTTCGTAAGTTTCAATGTATAGTTTCAACCCAAAGAACTGTTTTACGCTAGTAGACTACCAAAAATAGCGAGGTTTTAACACTTGTCCACCCAGGGGCACATTCCTTAATTTCTAAAGGTGTGATTGTTTAGACCTGGAAGATTTCAAAAGCACCTCCAGGCTAGGAGTGCCTCCTTCTAAGGAAGGTCACCTGGCACCATTACAGTTCAGAATGCACCTTGAAATGAGTCCTGCTAGCAGAGCTTGATTTCTTATCAAGTTATGCACTGACAAGTGAGAAACTACACCATCCATTTTATTTTGCTCTGTGACTCATTAGCTTTATTTCTCATAAACACCCTTCGCTTCCAAGTACAATCTAAGAAGTTCTGTCATTAAAAGCAATTTTGTTTTTCCTGCCTAAGGGTGACAATTTTCCAGAAAATATGTGCATTTTGACAATGTGAGTCTTGCCTATTTAAAGCTGTAAGTATAATTTCTTTTTTATTGTGTGATAAACTTTCTTTCTGACAAAACAAAGGACAGCCAAGATTTCTTTCCTTTTAAAAAATTGCGATTTTGCATTTCTTTACCCACATTTTAAAGCACATTGTCATAACTGCTTTTAAAAAAAAAAAGTTACATGGCTTTGTATGTTATCGGTTTAACAAAGCTGTCAGTAGTATTGAGCATTAAACGAAGTGTAAATAGATTGTGAAAATAGAACAAAATGCTGTTACATTTAAAAGTTTGGGCTTAAATGCTTCGTTCTTATAACTATAGTATGATGATAAATTTATTATTAAAAAAAAAACCCTGATGCCTGATTTTGATGTCCACATGCGTGCATATATTTGTTACCTTTTTTTATTATTATTATTTTTGATCTGCTGTGCAAAGGAAAGGACCTTCAACAGTGGGTCACTGGTCTCTTTCCTGCGTCTGCCTGGGAAAGACAGCACAGTAACATTTCCATGCCCTGCCTCTGGGTTTGCTGCCATTAGTGCTCAGAGCTGACTTTTCCTGCTGACTCTCGCTCTTACATTTCACTTCTGGGTCAGTAGAGTCCAAAGGTAAACCTGCCCGATGAACAGGCTCTGAAGCAGGGTGTCTCAAACTTTGATTATCCATATGCCACCTTCAAAATGTTTGCTATGTGCGTGTGTCACCTATGCCAGAATTTACTTAATATTTTTCTTTAAAATAGACCTTAATGTTTTTTACCAATATTGTTTTCATGGAAACTTTATAGCCTTCCCTAAATGTCCCTTTGCCGTGAGTAAATATCACTTGCCCTAAATGTGCCAACAGGCTCTAATTCTGAAGCCTACTCTCTCTCTTTGTCAAAAGTAGAGATTAACCAGTGTTAGAGAGATGTTAAAGACCTATTAGCACCATGCTGAGATTTTTTTTCCTTGGCTACTTGAAGAAGGATTTATAAAGGAATAATTTTCTCATTATGTGATTCATTGTTTGTTAATGCTGGATCCACATGTCACCTGTAGTTCTCATAATACTGCTAGAGGTTAGGCCACTCACTTTGAAAATACTGCCCTAAGTGATGAGATTGGATGAATGCTGAGAGGGCCCCTCCACTTGTCATGTTGTCTTAAATGCCACCATTATAATCATTCCTTTAGATTTATATTTCGATTTTGTTCTGTAATTACCTATTTAAATGTAAATTACTTTGTAACCTCTTAGTAGTCTTCTAAAGATTGGTTTTCCTTATTATTGAGAGTAAGGCTCCACCAAAAGACATAGGCTTGAGATCTGGACTGTGGAAAGATAAAAGAAATACTTAAGACAAGTGTAACACTCTTTCCAATTACTCTCTCCTCGGTCCTTTCTTTTAGCCTAGGATAGCCTCTCTTCCTTGCCCCCCATCCCCGGCTCTAGCTGTCACACTTTCCACAACACTGGAGTCAAATGCTAACATTTTTGGAGCCCTTCTCCCTGGCCCACCCCAAATGGTAGAAGCTCTGTGCATCTTGCTTAGCAGACTCACCACACTAACTTACATTCTAGCTATTTGTGAGCTCACTTTATCTCCTCTTATAGACACCAAGTGAGTGGTATATGGACAGGAGACAGGACTTCATTAACTGCAACAGAAAGTGGGAAAAGCAAGTGTCCCAAAGCAAGTTTCTCCAAGCTGATTTTACAAGGATATTCCTCATGCAGCACAGCTGGGAAGGGTAGCATTCCATCCACTCGGATTTGGCCCAGTGATGACAGCCTTGTTCCCCTGTGTATGAATCATTAAAACAGGCAGACACTGAGCCTTGCTGAGGTGTGGGTTTGGAGAAGGGAATTTGAGGGAGAGAAACCATTTCTAGCATTTCAGCTCTGGTGCCCGGTTCTGCTTGAGCTATCTTTTTCCAAGCCTAGCTGACTGCTAGAATATGTGTGTGGGCAGGGAGGATGAAGTATTATCTCTGCAAAGCATAGCAGTGACTCAGCATTTAATACCTGCACCTTTGACACAGATTATGGCTTAACACGACTTATGAGCTGTCCATTGTCTCTAAATCCACAGTGGAAATTTGGTATCATCGCAGGAGCTTTGGCAGCGCAAGGACAGACTATTTTAGCAAAGGGATGCATCTCTCAATAACTTGAGCACCATCTTTGGAATCATGGTGTCATGAAAAGGGCTTTGGAGTCAGAAACACAGGGGGTTGAATCCTAGTTCTGCACTTAAGAGGTAGGTGCCTTGATGTGAGTTAGTCAGCCTCCTACTGCTCCAGACTTCGTGTCAGTTAGAGATGATAATGATTCCTACCTCACAGCGTTGCTGGGCGTCCTGGGTAGGGCCGAGTGGTTCCAGAGCCCACAGCGCAGTGTCTGGCAACAGGAGGCATGAACCTTTGGTTCATTCCCCCTTTGTTTTTCAGTGAGGATCTCGGGCTCTGTCTCGCTTGGATTGTGTATCTGTGTGAGTGCCACCACAGTACATTTAACATGAGGGAACATCTCTGCAGGCAAACAGGAACAGCCAGAGATGGAGCAAAGAGTATCACCATTATTGTATCATTACATTTCTTATGCTGCTGTGATGGATTTGCTTGGGAATAAAACCTCTAGTAATTACTTTTATAACTATCTATTTATTTGATTTTTCAATTAAGTTGGACTTAAGTTCTCACAAACTAACTGCCATAACTTCACGATCACCACCCTGGCTTCCGCGGGCCTATTGGCTCACACTTTATGAGGCAAAGCTGCGTTTATATGGCATCTTTGGAGTAAGGCAGGAAAACCTTGGTGTTCTGCCATATTGGGAACTGTCCAGGACTCATTTTTAGGGCTCACCTGTCCATATTAATTCTTCTAATGTTGTACATAAGTTGTGACAAAGTAAGATCTAGGAAGCAGGAAGAAATGACATTGGTTGTCATCTTAGGTAATCTTCAATCGTTATCTTTAGCGGCTTACATGTTGATGTTCACTGTGTCCCTGTGCAAGAAACGGCGGCCTTGGGAAGGACTTGGAAAGAAGTGAAGGTGAAATCTGGTGTAATATAAGTCGTAATTTGGGTCACATTTGAAAATAAAAAGCTTTGCTGTCGCTGTTGGTAGCCATTGGCCTAAGGAAAAGCAGTGGTTCAGAAACTTCCCTTGAATTGTTTTTCTTAAAAAAGAAAAATCTCACACAGAATGGAAAGTTTGGGTCACAGGTGTAAACCCTTAGGCCTCGCTTCCTCAGTGAGCTCAGTGCTGGTCTCAAGGACAAAAAAGAGAGTGAGAAAAGGAGTCCTACATTAAAAACAGGTTTACCTCTCCAGGCAGAGGGACGGCTGTGAACACAGTCTCAGTCAGGACGCTGAGTGAGGAGGGAGAGTTGGAAACAGTAGTTGTGGACTTGAGGTGTTTATTTTCCCTCTCCTCTTTCCTGGCATGATGAATTTTGCTCATGGATTTGGTTTTGCTTCGGAATTCTCCCTGTGATAAGTGAAGGTTAGCTACTTGGGGACTGGTAGTTAATGTGAGCCTATGGGCAACTCCCCTCTTGCTGGGATTGTATTTGTAACGTTTTGCTCTGTGGGTTTAACTAAACTGTCAGGACAGCGGAGGGCTGAGTTATTGGAGCTCATTGTGGAAAGCTCAGGCAGGAAATGAAACTGTGCACCTTAAAGAAGGAGGGTTGCAACAGGGAAGGAGAAGGTCTGGGCCCAGAATCCTCTGTGACGCTTTGTTTCTCTGGAAAATTAAGTGCAGAATTTCTCCCCTTGGTCCCCGAGGACCTGCACACAATCGATTTTGAAGCAGCATCACCTCTGTGTCTCGCCCCACCTTTGCTAAAGAACTGTCTTGCTCTCTCTAGTTTACCTCAGGGGAGGGACAGGTCTGATACGTGTCATCTTCATCTGAATGTATCCCAGGGCCGGAGCTGTGACGGGAGTAAGGAAGAGTTGAGGGATATTCTGAGACACATACCCCCGGAGGACAACAGAATGGACCAAAATTTCCTCTTGGCTCTCAAATTGCTGAAGTGTTGGCCCAGAGGCTGAATTCCAGCGGGCCGGGTCTGCAAAGGTTAGAAGGTTGGGGCAGGGTGCGCCTGAGTGATTTCCCTGCCTCTTTTTTAATCCTCATAAAGTTCCTATTATATTGTCTGCTCACTGTAGTCATTGCTTCTGGCTTAAAGACTGATGTGAAAACTTCCCAAAAGATCTCCTGGGCTTCGAAATTATTTTCTTAATACTTTTAACCCACATCTCATGCTGCTCACATACAGAGTGAACCTCGATCTGTGATGTGAGGTACTTGATGCCACGTGGGACAGTCTCACAATCAGGTGCTCAGATGCAGTTCCGTAGGTGTCACTTTATATACTTTTAGAGTCAACGTTAGTAACTTCAAATCATCCTCACAAGGAACCAAAGGGCGTATAGCATTTGATAGAAAGAGAGGATATGGAGGCATATAAAAGAATACAGAAAGGCTCACTCTTAATGAATTTAAATTGGTTACAAAAAATTCTTATAGCTGTAGCTTCCCTAAATTAATTCAAGCCATAGTTATATTTTTTTCTGTGCCTTGAGTTTATCACTCCATAGATAATCAGAATTCTTCTAATCCTCCTAATAGATTTTAATTTTTATTTGCTCTCTAAAATGTTTAGGGCAATTGTTTTTACAAAGTGTCACAATTCCCCTCACTGAATCTCAGTGTTTTATAAATTGAATGTATACATAACCAAATGTGTATGTGTGTAGCAAATTTGTTGTTGGGAAAATATTGGAAGACAGCCCTGAAAATAATTAGGTGTAGTAGCTTAGCTTTTAAATTTTAATATTATTTTTCTGATTACAAAATAAACATATGGTCATTGAAGAAAATTAGAAATATCTATTTTTTTAAGTACAAACCATATATATCAAAATCAAAGGTTTGAGACATATGTATATGTCTGAATGTTAACATGATTAAAAACATTCTACATATTATATTGTAATCTGCTTTTTTATTTAGTGATATTGACATTTATTTTACTGGAGAAATGACCAAACTAAATTACCTCAAAATCTTTTGAGAATGGTTATAGTTATATTTTAGAACAAAAATAAGAGTATTTTACCTAGAATTAGAGAATGTAGAGCTAGAGCTGCCCCTGCCTCTCGGTCTAATTTCAGCCTTCTCTCTTCGTAGATGAGGAAGCTAATCCCTGGAGAGTATATGACACACCCAGGGTCCCACTGGACGTTGGTGACAGAGTAGGGACTAGAACCCACATCTCCTGCCTCCCAGTCAGCTGCGTTTTCTCTCCGCTACAAATCTTTGTGTAGTATTTCTCTTTACCCCATGAATGAACTTTAGGCTCACGAACCTTTTGAATCTTAGTGCAATAAAAAGGCGTGAACCATCCATACAATGGATTTGGGAGTATGTGGAAGAGGAGAATCAAACTCGATTTAGCTGAGGCCACCGAGTTGCTCACTGGACAGATGCCATGCTTCTTAGTCATGGGAAGCAAGCGTCCTGGGCATCGCTGTCCCAGGCAGCCAGATGCAGCTTTGGGGTGTTTTCATCTCTAGTCTCATGTTTTGATCATTGCAAAGTCTCTGGGAGACGGGTAGGGATGGTGTTTCCATTGAACTAGTGACTTAAATTCTGGGAACTCAAGAGCATATTAGCTCCCCACGGGCCGTGCTGCATGGTGACAATTTAGGCCCACCTCCTAGTGTGCACCCAGAGCTGTTTACCATGGGGCCTCCTGCCCATGGGTGTGCACTATGGAGCAGAGTTTCTACTTAAAGTGGTGACAGTTCAGCAACACAACATCTGTCCCATTTGTTTGTTCACTTGATTTCTCAACATAAAAATCTCAATCCAGAAATTGTTTATATAAAGATGGTCCTCTTTGGTTTTCTCTTTTGTCCCATCTTTTCCCCTTCCCTTTCTTTCTCACTCTCTGGTTAGTCTTTCTGCAAACCTCCTCCCATACACACCCTGTCCGCCTTACCTCTTTGAATTCTCTCAGTTCTTCACTCTTTGCTTTGAAGATGACAACTGCATACAGTTTTAGGACCATGGAGTTTTTGCGTGGGGTATGTCTGTCTGTCTGTCTGTCTGTCTGTCTTGGCATTTGCAGGATTTCTACAGTGATCTCACAGTCTAACCACACACACCACGAAAAGAACATTCTGAAGGATTGCAGGAAATAATTGATGAAAAGGTTGCTCTGTGCAGGGCACATTGGAATTTAGTTAATGTGTAGCCTGAAGCAGAAAGTGCCTGGCTGCTTTCAAGCCCCTTTGAACACATATACAAGTATTTGGTGAGAACTTCAGAACTCAGTAAAGCTTTGTCTTTGATTCCAAAGATATCCCTGGGGCCAGTGAATAAATTACAGATGCTTTTTTAAAAAAAAAAATTTACTTAATGCCTATATTAAATAATTAATTCTTTATGAGCCAACGTGACTAAATAGGTTAATCAAGTTATTGCTGGATTTGTTTGATTTTCCTCACTTCTTAAAAATAATGCGTTGTTTAAAGAGGTAATAACAGGATCCTTTGTTATTCTTGTATAAAATTAAACACTTTTGACCTGCAGAGAGATGCTGCGTCTGTAAGCTGATCCGGGTTCATTTAGTCAAGTGCTGGTTCTCCCCTGTTCTCTCTTGCCAAGATTACAACCTTCCTCCCCTGTTCTCCCTTGCCTTGATTACAACCTGTAGAAAGAGGATTTTTTTTCCCTCTGTATTTAATATCTGACATATAGGACCTCTCTTTAGAGGTGTATCGACTGGATTCCCAAAGATGCTATTTAGGGCTTGAACTCAGTGACTTGCTAAGTGGTACCTTGGTACCCTTAAAGAATTCTACTGAATAGTTTTCTCTCTACTCTTAGGCAAGTTCAATCTCTACCTGTATATACTTTGTTCTTGCTTCATCTGAAAACTGCTTGGAACTACATGCTGTAATTATGGGTATTTTAACCCATGCTTTTACTTTCAGTCTCTCTCTCTTTGAGGAAGATCTTAACTTTCCTTGTTCTATCTTATTTTATTTTTAAATTTCAGGGGCTCCTGGAAGCTGGGAATTAGAAAAGCTCTGAGGGATTATCATCTAGTCTGATTCCTGCCTCTTTCATTTAAATGTGCAGATGGCCAGAATTTGAAATTTCCCTGCTCTGAAAACACAAAAAGATACAGGGCAAGTTTCGGAGATACTGCACTCTTGTGCCTGAAATTGTTACTGTTCTCTTTGGTTTTAATAGTGGCACCCACTATATTTGTATGATTGTTGTAGAATGAATGCAGAGTGCCCTTCTGAAGTTTTTCTCATTGCATATCCTAGGATATTTTTCTAAAGGAGGGGAGTTAATAACAAGCTCATTTTTCCTTGTTTTTGTGACTTAGGTGTATTCCTCTAACAGTCATAGACACCCATGCAAAGACACGGCTTTCCTCAGGGAATTTGAAATTGATTAGCATCATTGACGAACCTTCAAGCTTTATGATAATATTGTTATCATTTACCCTCTCCCCTGTCCTTCTTTTTCCTTTAAGATATCAGAAGTAGGTCAGCTTCAATGAAAGCCACTTTCAACTTTTTTAGTATTTTAAATTACAAATGGTCTTAGTTTGCTCAAATTTGTTTTTTACCAAAAAAAAAGAGAAGTAAAGAAACAACTGATACCTTCTCTTAAGAATGAGGCTTTACTCACTCAAGTTTTCGATAAATCAGTTACACTGATATGCTTGCTGTGTGACAGACTGCAACTGAAGCTCATTATTCATACATGTCTATGTGATGTTACTGAATCAATTTGTGCTGTATCCATTTTGCACTCATGGATAGTTCACGGTCCCTCGTGAGCAGATATAGTCAGCAGGCAATAATAGAAGACACAGAGCAGAAATGGAGGGGGCCCATAATCCTTGGCTCCATGGTGCTAGATCCATTTCTTAAATTCATTTTTAGTGTCTTTTTTTTTTTAATTCTGGTCTCATCAATAGGAGTATGGCATCAACAGAATCAAAAAGCAGATACTTTCCAAGTGTTCACATATGTTGTGCTTTTATTCTAATACGGATTCTGAAGTAAGGGGACAGAAAAAGTCTCTACCCCCTGATTAGCAGAGCAGGCCACTCCCCCATGTAATTCCTCATGGCTGTAGTTGTCTTCTATACCCCACAGTCTCCTTTTCCTTATTCAAAACCAGAAAAGCCAAACTGCACTCAAAAATGTTACCTTTTTAGTGGCCAAGCAGTTCCTAAGGCTAAGCATTCAAGTCAAGCAAGCAGAGTAGAAGAAAGAATATGAAAAGGTGATAGCCACCTGTAGCTACTGCTGTCAAGCAGGCTGGTGTCTTTTGGCAACTGTAGATGGCGTTATGGCTATTGAAGCCAACTCCACTGAAGCCCTGTTGTCAATCAGTGTTGGCCCCACTGGGGAAGTCCTGTAAGCTCACCCATCACACTTGAAGCTAAGAACTTTCTTCTGCGGTGCCATTGCCTGACAACTCAATTCTGACCACTGTCCTTCTGCTCTTGTGCAGTAATGATTTTCCTGGGGAAGAAAATGTTAACCTCACAATGTCTTCAGCTCTTTTACATTCATAAAACTCCAGGAGATAATTTTTGTAACATTGTCCTGAAATTTGGGAATTCACTCTACTCGGAGCTCTGTCATTAATGAACTTGGAGATCTTAGCCAAGTGACTCCACCTCTCTGGGTGTCAGTTACTCAGCTATAAAACATGGGCATAGGATAAATGATCCTCATGGCCCACTTTACTGTAACCTTCTATCTGTCTGTAGTTGCAGAATTTTGTTGTTCTGTGGGGGCATTTCATTTTTCTATGTTCTCATATGTGTGTTTCAATTGATATTTGAGGTTCTAAAATAAAAGACTTAATTTAAAAGTAAATTTGAAGGAAGAAATGCTCCTTATGTCAAAGAATGAAGAATTATCAGGTATACATTTATGAAAAAGCATATTTTGGTGTCAGGGTGGAAATCAACACTTGTGCCTAGATAGCCTTTATATGGAATCAAACAAACAAAAACATATCTAGAATGCATTTATTAAAATATCAGCAATATCCTGAAGTTTAAAAAAAAAGACTAAAATTATTCTTTTTCTCCTGATATATGATGGATAAAGTTTTGTTGCAAAATATAGAAGACAGTAAGAAAATACTTCTTTAAAAAGTTCACTCTTCCAATCACCAAAGTGACTTGATCACTTTAGCAAATGTTTTAAACGGTGCTATGAAATAGAGGGGGATCAGTGCTTATTTTCAGGAAATAATTTAGGACACTGACCCACACTGAGGTTTTTCAGCACTCTGTTTTTACATCACAAAACTTTAACAATGTATTTGTTTGTGACTATGGTTTATTGTCTTATCACGTCCAAAAAGGCTGTAGTAGTCCACCTTCCGGGCGTCCTGTTTCTCACCTCCATACCCTGTGGTGCCCTCATGCTGTCCACCCTGTCTAGAATGCCTCTGCTAACTTCAGATAACCTCTGCTCCAACTTTGACTCTGGTAAGCCCTTTCTTAGCTCCAAGGCTATATTTCGGATCCTACCTTTACATCTCAAAATGTAATTACAGGTTTTTGGGTCTGTCCCCTGACTAGGCCAAATTCTGTGAGCACAGGAGTTGTATCTCATTCATCCTTCTACCCTACTGTCCAACATGATGCCTGGCCTATAGTTAAAGATCAGTGAAGGCTTTTGAATGACTGACTGAAGGCATATCTATACATGAGACCATTGAAATAATAATAATAGTTGTAAAAATGGAAAGAGGTGAGAGAAAACAAATATATCAAAAAGTAATATTGTACCCTTATTGAGCATTAAATTTAGCTCTAGGTGTCTGGCATCCAAGCCCAACAATAAATATAATGTGACCAAAATATAACAGAAGCAGTGTGGTTTAGAGGGAGCAGCATGGGATTTGGAGGGACAGATAAGGAGATTTGGATCCTGTCTCCACTACTTACTAGTAAGGGAACAAATTCTAGAATCTCTCTTCATCTTAGTTTCTTCATCCCCCAAATGTAAAGAACACCCACTTCATAGGGTTGTTCTAAGGAGTAAATGAATTAATATATGTGAAGTAAACATAGTTGCTGCTCATGTGTGAGGTAATTCAGATTGTCACTATGCTTTTTGGGTTTTTGTTGTTTTGTTTAAATCAATAGACTTTATATTTTATAGCAGTTGTAAGTTTACAGAAATTGAGCAGATAACACAGAGTTCCATATACTTTTTCTCTCTCCTGCTCAGTTTCCCTTGTTATTAGCTTGGGTTATTTTTTAAGTTAACTAGGTAACTTATTCAAATTATATGATAAATACAGTTGGCCCTCCTTCTACATGTGTTCCATAGCCTTGAATTCAACCAGCTACAAATGGAAAATATTAGGGAAAAAAATTCTGTCTCTACTAAACATATAAAGACTCTTTTTGTCATTATTCCCTAAACAATACAGTATAACAACTATTTACACAAGATTTATGCTGTATTAGGTATTGTAAATAATCAAGAGGTGATTTAAAGTATATGGGAGAATATGCATAGGTTATATGCAAATACTATGCCATTTTATATCAGGGACTTGGGCATCCATGAAGTTTGGTATCCGCAGGAGATCCTGGAACCAATCCCCAGCAAATACTGAGGGATAACTGTATGTAATTAATAGAGTCAGAAGCCGAGCCCAGGGGCTATGGTGCCTTTATTTCTGGAGACTATTGGATCATTTCCTACCATGTCTATGGAGTGCAGTAGTAAGCTGTAAATGAACTGTCTTTTGGAAAGTATAACTTTCAACCATAACAAGTCAGCGATGACAGAGCAGAAAAAAATTGTGAAAGTTGCATTTCAATAACATTTGGAACTTTAGATTCACACACTTTATGAAAAACGACAAAAGGGGGATTTTCAAGTGGAGCTGAGTGGGCCACTGAAACTGTTCACGGGTAGGTTAACTGGAGACCTGTGACCTCATGGGCCCAGCTGATCTTGGGCACTCAGGAAAGAGGTGCAAAAAGTTTGACGTACAAGAGGGTACTCCCCACCCAGAAAACCACAGTAAGCATGAAGGGAAACAGTGTACGTGGGCTAAGTGACTACAGTAAGTGTCAAAATAAACATTCAGGGTCATGCGGATTCTCGGAACGCTTTCTGAATATATAAGCAGCATTTATTTACAAAATGGATTTAAAAGCCACAAACATCAGATTTCTTGCCGCAAATTTCTTGCATGGCCATCTTGAACAGGGGCAAGATAGCCCAGGGAGCTCATCTGCACAGGAGGTGAGCTTCAAGAGAAGCAGGAGGCTACGGATCGGCTCCGTCCAAAGCCGCAGTGAGGCCAGATTGATTTGCTGGGACAAGCGCGGTTTGTTCAACTAACACAGACACATGCCCCAGCCACTGGCAGGGTTGCAGCAGCACTTGGTTTCAAAACATCTCTTCTTAATATGGAATATTTTTCAGTTCTCTAGAGACTTAGCAAGATCTGAAAAGATTTTGCTCCTGTTCGCTGTCTGCAACACATGCCACTTTTTATACCTTTACCTAGATGGAGAGCACTGCAGTCCACTGCTCTGCATGTCTGAACGAGCCCACTTGCAGAAATGACAGTGCGGTAACAGCTGGTTTGTCCAAGAGCTGGTTCTCACTGCCCTGACGTTACCTAAACAATCATTACTTTCTTTTTTTCTTCCTTCAGTGCTTAAGCAAGTTTCAGCATATTAGAAGAGAGATATGTGGGAAATGGCCTAGAGCTCTGGGACAAAAATGTATATCGCACCTTAGTTAGCTTAGGTTAAATTAACTTCAGACTGACATATATGGACACCTCCTTTTAGGAGCTAAACCACCACCCCACCACCCCGGAGCTCTTAATTAGCCCTCTCCATGTGGAATATGGACCTGGAACCATCCATTAGGTTCCTAATTCTTTCTCAATTAAGGGTTCCAAGTTAAAGGGGCAATTAATATCTTTAAATTATATTATTTCTGTCAAAGCTAAAACTGTGTTAATCAAACAAGAGCAGAGTGCGAAGCATTTCCAGGCAGTTGATGGCATTTTCCTGCAGGAAGTACTCAAAACCAGGAGTTTGGCTACTCCCAGTCAGGGCAGCTGTGCATTAAAGTTATTCTGAACATAGGCTAATGCTAACTGGACCAAAGTGTTAGTTTTACAGATCATCACGAGGCTTGTGAAAAAGAATAATTCACGCTGAGTAAAGTGGAAAGTGTTATCTATTTTGAGATTGCAACAATGAGCTTTAACAATGAAGAAAGAGACATTTTGGGTGCCTTATATATCTGTGTGTCGTCCTAGGGAAATGGAATAAGACAGGTTAAAGACAAGAGTGAGGAATTTCCCATTCTGATCTGACGCCATATTTTATTTGATAATGACAATGCCCACTTCTGAGCTTACGTAGCATGTAGTGTCTTCCCGCAATTAAAGGTTTGCAAGGAAAATGTTGGGAGGATTTGAACATCAGCTACTTATGAGTTCCCATTGTGGCTGGTTAGTGATTCCTTATCCCACAAAGAATTTAAAAAATGTGCCAGCTTATGGAGGTCAGAGGCTAACGCATGGAGGTGTTTAATGTGCATTTTTTTCTATCTCACTAATAGACTGTTGACATGGGTCTTTTGTGAACTCTCTGGCTAAATATATTCATGATCTGAGTGAGAGGAGGAGCAGAGAATGCTCAAATTTCAGGATATTAGGTTTTGTTTAATTTCAGTCAATCATCTGTTGAAGGCAAGTGTACCAGATGAAATGCATCCTCTGAATAAGCTCTGAGATCTTTGGGTCTGTGTATATAAATCATCTTGCCTGCCATGACACCACATCCAACAAGCCCCGTTGACACTGACAGGGACCAGATGTGTAAGGCCATGGAAAAGACATTAGGTTTTGACATCAGCAGACTGACAGTTACATTTGGAGGCACCAGTTAAGGGTTGGAGATTTTGTCAAGTCCAGCAGGTAGATGAAAATCTGCATTTAATGCTATCACATGCCTTTAAACACTTAGCCGAAGAGAAAATCACCTCTGTTCTGGAATTAAGCTCAAAATAACCTAGTTTCAGCCCTTCAAACCTAAATACTTCCCCCACTCTCTTTTTTTTTTTTTTTTTTTTTGAGACAGAGTCTCACTTTGTTGCCCGGGCTAGAGTGAGTGCCGTGGCATCAGCCCAGCTCACAGCAACCTCAGACTCCTGGGCTTAAGCAATCCTCCTGCCTCAGCCTCCTGAGTAGCTGGGACTACAGGCATGCACCACCATGCCCGGCTAATTTTTTCTATATATATTTTAGTTGGCCAGATAATTTATTTCTATTTTTAGTAGAGACAGGGTCTTGCTCAGGCTGGTCTCGAACTCCTGACCTCGAGCGATCCACCCGCCTCGGCCTCCCAGAGGGCTAGGATTACAGGCGTGAGCCACCGCGCCCGGCCTCCCCACTCTCTTGTTTGTTCTTGCTCTTGTTCCCTCTCACTCTCTGATAGTCACAGTGGAAAGCAGGCTTAAGAAGTAAAAATAAAATTTACAAAACATTTATGCGTTTTTTCCTGGAGTGTATTCTTCCTTATTCTACCCCTGTGTGTATCTAAATATACCAAACATGATCAATTTATAAGCAAAGTATATATGTTATATTCTCACACTAACAGAATTACCTTAACTTTTTTATGGGCACTAAAAATGTCAGTATTTCCATAGTATAAAATTTCTTTCCTCAAATTTTTACCTTTAAGAGCTTAATAACTTCATGAAGTTTAATATTTCTAAATCTTGAGGTTTAAAGATTTCTAACATAGGAATGGTAATTGAAGTAAATTACCGTTTGATCTAAGTAAAAGATTCTTTGCACAAAACTAATGAGAGACTGAAGTCATTTTAATCTGGAAGTGAAAGAAGCAGATCAAGGAGGGCTTCAAGTGATGACTACAGCTGATTTTAATGTAACATTTTGGATGATTAAATGTTTATTCTTAATCTTTATTTAAACAATAAAAGTTTAATTTTTAATACATTTTTATTAATATTTTGATGAAAATAAGTAGAAACAGTTATGGGAAAAGTTTTATTACCTTAATTTCTTATTGAGTTTAATATAAAGTGCTTTAAAGTAACTGCTCAAAAATGAGTTATAAAATTTTATGACTTCAATTTTCAGTGACAAAATATGAATGCATTTTTACTTTTAGAAAGCCTCTGAATATCAGCAGTTGCTTTAGATTGTATAAAAGCAATTGCAAAGTGACAGAAGGAAAATGTTCGTGCTAATTATGAAGGGAATTATTGGCTTTTGTTCATATTGGAACCCCTTTAATGTTTTGAGAGTGGGTTAATATTGATCTGGCATTCATTCTGCTGTGTGTCCCACCCGTGCATGTGCACACACACATGCATACACACACGTGCACACACACACACACACACACACACACTCAGCTGGCATTTTTGCCTACAGGCTGCTGAGAGCTGATTATTCTTCTAATCAAAACTGTCACAATCAGGGGAGACAATTAGTCAGGTTAGGCCTCTGCTGATTTTGCTTGTGGCCCTTAGCATCAGATGGCCTTGAGCACTCTTGAGTCATATCAACAAGTATTTCAATAATACCTACTCCACTCCACCTGCTGCTGCTGCTAGGGTCTGCCTTTCATTTCTGGAATTGCTTGAGTTTGTGAGTTCTTGTTTATTTTAAATTGAAACTGCAAGGTATTGAAATTTTCAGAAGTGGAAACTTGGCAGATCTCATTGCTAGTGCCATTTTAAAATCACCTAGTCAATAGCACCAAAAATCGTGAAATTAATTACCTATAAATAGGTTTCTGTTTGTTTCTGTACTTATGCAATTATGGAACTTAGTTTATAGAGTTTGATTCCCATGTAAATTGCATATACATACAGTGCATAAGAAAGGGATCCACATATAATAGGCTCAGCATATTTAAAGCCATGCTTCAATCAGAATGACACAAAACCCATTTGGCAATAATACATTTTCATATTTTTCTTTTTTTTCTTTTTTTTATTTTTTATTTCAGCTCATCATGGGGGTCATTTTCATATTTTTCAAAGAAAATAAATTTTGTTCTGAATATAAGGTTAATATATATTATTCTGGTCATTGTCTGATTTTATCAGATATTAGAAGTTTTTTAATAAAAAGGAAAGGACTTTTTTTATCAACTCTTTTAATATCTAATATGTCTAGATAGCCTTCACATCTTTTTATCTGAAAATTCTACCAGTTTTAGAACTCCGTCTAGAATGTGACTATGTTCCAGGGTTTTTAGTCAAATACATATCATATATTTCAATATCTAGTTTAATAATATATTATCTTCTTGAAGTAAAGTGTCTTTAGAAAGAAGCCAGAAGATCAAATAGAGATTTATTTAAAACAATGTAGGGCTTATTATTTTTTATATGAGGATACAATGTTCATATAAATTTTTTAAAAAGAAGAAGAAAGGAAGAAACCAGACAAGCATTTCTTTTCACTTATTTGAAGGATTAAGGTGTTTTACTGAAATATTAATTTAATGTTTTTGAGTTAGGCATTTGCGTGTGTATGTGTGTGTGTGTATTTGGATTCATGGGTTTTCTCAGGTATATGCTGTAGTTGTTATTTTTGGCTAATGACTAACAGGAAGATCGATTAGAATATGACTCTTTAAAGGTTTAACACATGAGACATAATAATTCATTGTTATATATAAAGAGATTTTTCTTTCATCATAGTGCTGCTCATTCGGTGAAAACGGCTTGAATTTCTGTAAGTAAATGTCAGCTGTATAAGTCTGACATTTCTTAAGTGGGTCCAGCCTTGTGTAATTTAGATTTTCTCTATGTATTTGCTTATTCGTTCATTTAGGCTTTCATTTATTCATCCATTCATTCATTCATCCATTTCCCATGGATGAATTCATCTTCTCCTTATATATAAATATATCCAAATATGTAAGTGTATATTGAGATTATTTATCCTCTGCCTCTAAAACAATAAAAGTTGGTATCTCCAGGTATTTTTTTTTTGAAGATTTTTTTTTCCATTTCGAAAAATTTAGAAATATTTGTTGAGTCTATTTGTGGTTTATGAAAAAAACATTTTATTCTAATTTTTGCAGTTTATAACTTGAATAATCTTTTTTTTACTTTACACATATGCGTAGACAGCTAATACAAACCAACATAGTTGATTTCTCCAGTTGCTCTATGGGCAATTAAACCAGGAGTATTTTCTCAGCGGGAATAAGTGGGCAAATTACACATGTGAAGTAAATGGATCTTTGAAGCTTGAGCACATAGGTATTACTGTACAAGAGGCTATGTTAAGATTCCTATGGAGATCAATGGGGTTTATTGATGAATACCAGAGAAAAGCGAAGTGATGTAATAAACTTTTAATAGTCTAATAAACTATATTTAACGTTTTCCATCCAGGTAAGACCTACAGCTTTTATGCACAGAATAGTGCGGTCCTCTACACATTGTGAAGAAAGCTCTCTGACTTCCCAAGAGATTAACCTTCAGGGATCAAATGCTAAGGCCATGCCGCTCTCAGTTTCTTGCAGTTGTCTAAAGAAAAGGAAAAGCCACCAGAACCGTTACATTTGCTCTCTTAAGAAATGGGATGAATGATAAAGCATTGTGACTTTTTTTTAATAATAGATTTGAATCGCCACATATAAGCATAAACTCCCATATCCTCATTGGTTCGAGTGGTCTCTGATTGACCCCAGCAATACTATATAATTTTAGAATTCTAAACATCCCCAGTGTCTCCTACAAAACAGAGTCCAGTTCATGTGAAATAATGAATACTTTGTTGGAGCATTTAGTAGATGAACCAAATACATCCAGTGCCCTGGCTTTCACCCTTAGCCCTCTAATTGCTCAGTGCTTCATGCTTTTATCAATTACAGGCAAAATTTTAGGAGCAAAAGTAGAAAAAACATTTGAATTACTGAGCAATACTTTCAGGCATTAGGCTTTCATGAATGTTATGTATGAATTATAGCTTTGGGCACGCTTAAAAGACATCAGGAGGAGAAAATACTTAGTCAACAAAACTAGTTCAGAAAAAAGACAGGAGAGGGAGAATGGCAGAAGGCATTTCACAATTCTAGTCCCGTGACTTTATTTCAATCATGTCACAATTAGGGCCGATAGCACCAGTTTTCCAGGAAGTGAAGATTTCGCTGTCGTCTAGAGGAGTGAAGAACTTTGTTCTTAGAATCCTAAACAAACATGTAAAAGGTCCCAGGGTGCTGAAAAAGCCATTTGGTCTCCATGAATCAAAATGAGTAAAAAATTTTTGTTTGGCATATCCCATTCCCTCTCTCCTAACACCCCTCCTTCGTCCTAATGCTGAAGTTGAAGCGTATAAATATTTCAAGGCTTTCTGTCATAGTTAATACAAATTTACTGGCAAAAGTAACATCATTTGAAAGGACATGATTTGCCTCACCTTGGGGACCTGCAGGTCCATCTACCATGCAAAACAACAAAAACATTTATGTCAGCATATCCTCCATCAGAGCCAAGAGGGAAAGTTGGGAGAAATAAAAGAAATGACCTCCATCTGCTTAACATATTGTCAACAGTTTTGGAGATGGACAAAAATCCTAAATTATTCCTGCATTTAAGGCATGTAATTACCTTCCAAAAGACTTTGGAAGAGAAGAAGTTTTATTTGTCCAGAGAGGGTAACGCAGACTTTTTTTTTTCTATCATTTTTAGTAGGAGGGAACAGGTGTAAAATGTAAAACAATTTTGATTGAGTGTACCTTATATATTTATATTTCTTTGTTGGGGATGTGGGAACCTGGAGAGCTCCTTAAGGACTTTAGATGTTATGAAATGGCTCAGAAGATACTTGGGGGAAATTATTAAGTGGTGATCTAACTGATCTCATCATTGTACGTGCCATTTCCTGTTGTGCTGCTTTGGCTCCCAGTAGTGTTGGAGCAGGCGTGGGGGGAAATGGTGATATAGCTACAGCTTCTCTTGTAGCTTTTCATCAGTGGTGACATTTCCATCAGTTGTCATCAACTAAATTGTCCCTAGTTCTGCCACTTTCTGAGAGGAAGGAGAGGAATCCTTTTTATGGTTTTAGCCATACTTTTGGCCTTCCACCCTTCCATAACAGTCACTAGACACTCATCCTCCTGGCCTCTTTGTGCCCACCGGGCATCAGACACTGTGCCACCTTTCAGTGTTTGGTTATATTTGCTCCTTATTTGGCTGAAATGGTTGCAATGAATGGAAATCCAGGAGTGGAATTAGGCAGAATCTCAGTGTTTTATTAAAATTATCATTAAGCTTCTGAAATAATTCAGTCACCAAATATGCGATAGCTGACTATTCTGTATGTTCCCTGTGCTAAACTGAAATAGTATCATAGAACCTTTAGGACAACTAGTTTTTCATTTATTTATTTAAAAATACGGCGATCCAGAGAGATGAAACGATTTGACCAATTCACACAGTTTACAGAAGGCAGACAGTGTTTAAATCCAGGTCTTTTAACTTCACATTCATGGTTGTTTCAGCCACTGCACATTGTCTTTTAACGCACGTAGTGATACGTAGGAGCTTCAAAATAATGAACAATGTTGGGGATTATTTTAAACCCTCTTCTGATGTTCCTGCCTCTATATAACCTTTCTTCATCTCCTTTTCTTTAAGCCCACAAATGCCCTACTTCAAGCTCTCTTTGTATCTAGGCAGTCATAGGAAACTGAAGGGAAGAGTTTATGTCTAACTTATTTCGTAGCTTTCCACAGTGCCAAGCATCTAGCATACAATAGGGCCTCTACAAAGAGTCACAATGGATGAATAAGTGAATAAGTTATTGGCAGGTGCCCGGGGATAAGGAATCCTAAGCTGAAGGCTGTGAGGTCTGTGAGTTTGTTTGCCTCGTCTGTTCCAATAGACTCCTTAATGATCTTCCTACTCTGGGCTTTCTCCCCATCCAGTCTGTCTTCTCCCGGGCTAACAGAATGATCACTTTTAAAACACAAATCCAATCATGTTCCTGCGCCTTCTTAAAAAATCTTCCCTCATTCTTAATTGCCTGCCAAACTCCCTTTTCAAAATAAAGTTCTAATCCTTGGTGGCCTCATCTGCCCGCTCAACAAACTCCTTGCTTTCAAGCCTCCTTGGGTCTGGACATTTTGCCTTGCCTGGGAAGCCCACCCCCCCCCCATCTCTTGCAATAATTCTGTCCCTGCTCCTAGACCTGGCTCCTCTGTGAGGTCTTTTTAATTCTTTCTAAGTCTATTGCTGTTTCCTATTTTCCACAGTAATTGATACAAATGTATCTTACAACATTTATCACCCTTTATTGCAGTGATTTATTTGTATGACTGTCTCCCCTTACTAGATTGTCAGTTCCTCCAGGGCAGGACTATGTCTGGGTTCATTTTTGTTTCTCCACCTTCAAGTACAATGCCTGAGCCACAGGAGGCAATCAATATTCTTGCCTTAAATGAATGAATTAATTAACGAAGAGAGGCAGGACATAAATATATGAAAAGTCAATCAAATTAGAAAAGGATGGAAAGACAACTGAATATCATATTGCTGAAATGAAGTGTAATTTTAAAGTTTAAGTTAAAACAGGCCTGCCTTTAGAGAAACGTCATTTAGTCTAAACCAACGTGAAGACATAGGGTATCGGGCTGACTGCTGCAGAATTAGGAAGTCTCCGTGTTCCTCTGTTGTGTCACCCTGCATCTCTGTCATTCTGTCTGGGGCTGCTTTTCTAAGGTCCCTTTCTCATCAAAAGTTGCCCACTGTGTTTACTAGTCTCTCAGGGATCTTCTCTTTGCTGAGTGACAGGTATTAATGGGTTAGAGAAATGAAAACACGTTAATGCATTAGCTGGCAAGTATGATTTCCCTCCCAAGCAAAATAACATTTTATACATTTTTAAGGATTGACATTCACTTTGGGGAAGGAATTTTTGTTTAAAGATGCCCTTTGTTTCCCAGAAAATCACACTACATAGGCAAGCTTCTTCCATGTATTTATATATTCTGCACACTTCCAAAAAGTGACTGAGTTGTCTGTGTGTGTGCATAGACAGCCCCTTGAGAGAGTCAGCATCTTTTTCTTCTCCAATCTATAATTTTTTTTCTTTTAGACAGGGGCTCCCTCTGTTGCCCAGGCTAGAGTGCATTGGTGTCATCATAGCTCACTGCAACCTCCAACGCCTGTGCTCAAGTGATCCTCCCGCCCTAGCCTCCCTAGTATAAGGGACTACGGGCATGCACCACCATGCCTGGCTAGGTTTTTTATTTTTTGGAGAGATGGGGTCTCACTATGTTGCCCAGTCCAGTCTTGAACTCCTGGCCTCAAGCAATTCTCCTGGCTTGATTTCTCAAAGTGCTAGAATTACAGGTGTGAGCCACCATGCCCAGCCAAAAACTTTTAGAATTCATTTTCCCTTACTTCATAAATAAAAATTTGTTATAATTACACTCTGCCTACTCAAGATATTTTGTAATGACTGTTGAATTTTTTATTTCTAAAGATCTTAGAGATTCTTAAGATGTTTTTCAAAATATTAAAATTTCTTTGTTTTTAGTGGTCAAAAATACCTTTTTAGTTATGTAAATAATATGATTATATGTATTCCACTTACCTTGTGTTAATATTTATTGAACACTTACTATTTATCAAATACTATAACCACTTTACTTTTAATCCTCATTGCTCATTTAATTTATTCATTTAATCCTAACAGATGTCCTAAGAGGGAGGCACTATTGTTATTCTAATGTTGGAGGTGACAAAACTGAGACGTGGAGAGGTAACGTAACATGCCAAGGTTACACAGTTAGTAGCAGCAGAGCCCAGAGGCAGATGACTGTATTTTCCTTTCTCTTGACCTCTTTCCTGTGCTGCCTGCCACAACCCATAAGACAGTTGTTTCTTCTCAGTTGTCAGATAGATGGCTATAAAGTCTGGAAAATGAAAATAAAGTTGATATATCTTTAATCAACTCTGATTTCCTTGATAACCACCAGACATTAACAAACTTTACATACCATATGTGCTGAAAAAGCCAGGTGCCATGAGAAAGATTAGAGATGAGATTTTCTTTCCACTCTGATTTCCACTTTTTATTAGTGACACCTCCCAAGTGGTTCAGAGGATGCCTATTAGTGTTCCTGGACATCTTGAGCTATTTGCAGCCGTCCTTAGAGAGGTCTGGGTGGCTGAACTCCACACCTGCCGGGTGTCCCTCGGCCTCTGTCGAACATTCCTGCCTGAGCAATTCTAGAATGCTCAACAAGCTGAGAGGCCTCCCTTTTCATGGGCTCATGAGCATCTTGTGATTTCTCCATAGTTGAATCCCTGGTGCCAGTAATCACCCAGAGGAGGGTGAGACCCGATTCTCACTGGTCTCTCACGTTTCCCCTCCTTCTTTTTGACATAGATAAATTAGTGAAGTGAGAACAAGAAGTAATAGTTATAAACGCTTCAACAGAGCACATATGTGCTCTGTACAAAGTGGATTAAAGTACTCTTTGGGCTTTAAAATCACATCTCAAGATGGCAACCTTTGTATTCTTGTCCTATGATCAACAGCTTTTAGATCACTTTATATTTAAATAAATTATTTTACCATAATTCCTCAGACTAAAATAGGATTTTGTTTGCTTGACCATGCAAATATGTTTATGAAACAGAAAGCATTTAGACTAATTAATATTGAAAATATGAAGTGAGATGTGTATATGTATATCCCCAATGAAGCAGTAAATCAAGCATTATTTGAAACTGGCAGCAAATAAATAGCAAACCATGTCTGAAAATTGTCCTCCTGACGCTAAGCCCTTTTGCCAGTTTTCATACTAAAAGAAATTTTACTTCTAAGTTTGACTGTCTTACAAAAATGGATTTGGAAAAGGAGGGCCATTCCTGTCCTGCATATAGCAGCTGTGCTTACTGGTTTTATAAACTGTAATCTCAAATTGCGCTTCTATTTTAATTTCGGCATGCCTGAAGCACGAGATTCTTTTCAAACATTCAGACATGACTATTTAAAATTGAAAAGAGAAGTTCAACCATTAAGTATTCTCATCTTCTCTGAGATTTGCTTTCTGGTGTGATGATGTGAAATACTTTTTCATGTTGCCCATAATTTCTACTTACACTGTCTTGCTTATGCAAACTTTTAAATAGGCTATAGATGCAAGAGCATATGAAAATCTGTACAAATTTTGTCTGGCTTTGCATTATTGTTAAGTCAGCGAGGATCCTAATGGAGTACAGGGGATGAGACAACAAGAATCCAATCAATAGATGCAAAAGGCAAATGAACTTGCATAAATTAGCACTCTAATAGAAAAAGATAAATGCATCTTCTCTTTTATCTTTCAAGCAATACACATTATTGAAAGAGGTCTAACAGATACCATCCTGAATTATTTTTAGTTTTTTTCAGGGGTGCAGGAATGAGAAAATGCAAGTAAATTGAGCATTGAGGAGACTGTTCTGAGCCACTGACATCAGATCAATGTAGCAAATACAGTAGGTGAAACTCAGCATGTGTGTCCACATGGGTGATGCTATTGTCTGTGTTTCTCAGAGCTATATGAATACTCAAAAAGATCTCTATAGGAAGGATTGTTCTGTGATCAGAATTTGTCTTAGAGGAATTAGTCTCTGATCCTGACATTCAGGCATTTCCAGTATACTCCATGTTTATATCATATCCACCAAGGCAATGGCAGGAAGGAGTTTTCAGATGTTGAATGTCTAAGTGTCTAGAACCAGGGCAGTCACCGGTCATCTGCCTCTATAGCACCAGTCAGTAGTTTCATTAACCATACAAGCTTAACTCAAGAAATGTTTGGGGAATGATAGCAATGTGCTCTGTTTTCCATTATTCCAATTATACTCTGCTCTTCGAGGGGTGTAGTGGGTCTGGCATAAATGTCAGAGGGTAGCAAGTATCTGGCACTATAGCTTCAAGCTGTAATATAATTAGCAACACCCAAGAATTTTCTCTATCACTTTTGCCTATTCCATCCAACTCTTCGTTTACTGCTTCTTCCTATGGGAAAGGAGCTAGGTAAATAAGGGACTGCCAAGTAATCCTCATTGCCTCACTAAAAGGCAGAAACCTCAGCCATGGACTTGCCATCTTATTTGGGCAGCCTCCTGCCCTATACAGCAACCTGACCATTTGTGTTTCTGTTTGATTTAACAAAGGCCAATAAGCAGTGCCCTAATGGTTCCAAGATGGTGCTTCTCCAAAGAGCTCACCCGCAGACAAGGGGAAATCTATACCCCAAGGAAAATTTGGGTATCTTCTTTCATGATATTAAGAGAATACTCTGGTTTGAAGTAGGCACTTTTTAAGATATATGTAAAATTCACACTGTTATTTTTTTAGTACCTGGGAGACTTTTGCTCTTTGGGAAATCTTCTAGAAATTCTACCTTGGGGGAAATACCATCTGTATTGTTGGAAAAGAAAGAAGAATTAATTTGTCAGTGTTGTTTTGATCCCAATCCAGAAAGCCAAAAAGGGGGAGGGGGGGAGTCTTCTGAGTATCAGCATTTCATATCTTTTTCTTTGCGTATTTTAAAAATAGGTCTTTCCTTAGCTCTCTTCCATTATGGTTAACTGTAATCAGTACTTTATGGTTATATTATATAGCTTTGTTTCATTAGGGCAATGAAAACGGTATTGAACAATGGCAATATAATGCAGGGAAACAGTTTGTAATTCAGTTGGAAATTGCTAACGCAGTAGATAGTCGATAATACAATCAGCTCAACTTTCCTAAGAAAATAGCTAAATTTTTTTTCTATTTTTCTCTCAAATCTTCTTATAGGGCAGGGTTGAGGGGGTTGCTCTGAACTACACAGGAAAGCTGGGTGCACTTGAAAAGAGAATTTCTTTATGCACTGAAGTTTGAATGGTATCTATAGGTCCTGGGAAGAGCTACTATTTAAGACTGAAATTCTCCTTGGAGATTTTCAAAAAAAGGAGACTCGATAATTAACAGTCCTGAAAGGAAACAGCTGGATGAGATGATGCCTCAGAATTCCTTCTACTGGTATATCACTCTATCATCTTGATACAGAAGTAGGGTTTTTATGAAATTATTGTCAAAGAAAAGTAAGGTTCAAGGGAAAATAAACAGGCCATCTCTTGACCAGTTCATGTCATGCATGCTGTGTGCATTTATAATTACTGTAGGTTGAGTAGTAAACATGAGAAGCGTTTAGGAGTACGAAGGCAAATAACCTGGTGTTTTCAAGGAGTGGTGAGTTAGGATTTTGTTGCTCTTGACTCTAGCAATTCGGTTGTAGTAGCTGTTGTTGAGTGAAAACCGATTATTGAAAGTTTTATGTGAGAAGAGTTCATAGATTCAGTAGCATATATAGATACTTAGCTGCAGATATAATGCTGAGCATTCCATTTTTAATTCAGTGAGTGCTTAAGGATGCTGGGTTTGCAGTTTACCATTAAGAAAAACAGGAGTGATGTGTCTAATTTTGAGTTGTCCTATAAATTTTTCTAGTCATTAGCATCAACACAGTTTTCTCACATGTGATGTGAATTTTTAAATGTCCTAATTGTCAAAGAATAGCAGTATTTCATGTTTCCACATAGTTCCAAACATCTCTGACATCTTTAGAGATATTAATTATATCTTGAAGCCACCACTCTGGTTTTAAAAAAAAAATAAATTTAGTGCTCTACCAGGAAGTGCTATGCATATGTAAGTATATTTTTTCAGCTTTTATGGCAGATATTTATATTTAAACTAAAACCAAAAAACAAGAAGCACGTCTCATAGCTCCTAATTTTCAGTTCGTTTCCTCTAGTGGGTTAAAGTAATTTGTAGCTTCTTAGGATTCAGAATCCTAAATCGAGATGTATGTAAGCCTGAGATCATGTCCCAATCATATGGTGGTAAACACAATACCAGCACAGCCTCGCTGCCGGCACAAGCAGATGGAAAAGGTATTTCTGCACATAGGACACCATTCGCCCTTTCTCCAGCCTTGGCTATTATAACAGCACCAACAGTAGGTGTACCCCTAGACTGTGTTTCCGGGCTGCCCAGGTGGCCAGCTCATGTCATATATTATTTTCCCTAGTCATGTTTATAAAACCATAGCAATCAGCACTTCAGTGACCATGACTTAGGGTTTTCCAGTTAATGACTGGATTCATTAAAACATCTTTGCATGGGTCTTGGTTGGTGTGAACCTTTTCTCAGCTACAGCATGTCATGAACCAGGAAATCTGAGAGTATAGCAAAAAGAATTCCCTGTTTGCCTATACTTTCCTTCCCAGAGATAGGGTTGAAGAGTATAGCTTATGGTTGTGGAATGGGGGAAAAATATCCGAGTTCCTTTTAGCGTATAAAAGGGTGATGATTTTAATTAAATATTTGGCATGCACCGGATAGGTTCCTAGATGTTGAATTAAAAGATCAACAAATGAAATCGCCCTATTCTGTAAATAAATTGATCAACGAGATATAGTCACATTTACACTTATAGATTCTTCATTAAGTCCCAGGCTCATTTAATATCTCCCATAGGTTTCATAAACCCTTTGTTTTTTGACCCAGCTCATCAACACTGAGTTTGTGGCCAGTAATAGCTTACATTCTCTCTTTCTTTTTGCCTTGAACAGTGTGAGCAGCTATAAAATGTCAACATGCACATCGTGAAACTTTGGGATCTGGGATTGTACTACTGAGTGCTGAAGAAAGACAGTTGTGACCCTATCTCCTCAAAGCTCACGGTGTTGAGCTGTCACCCAGCATGGAGTGCCCATTATCACCCTCTTATTTCATCATCAGTGTGTCTTGGCATTAACCATCCCTCTGAAACCTCACAGTCTGCACAAGTGGCTCATTCAAAGCCTGTAGCAATACCAAAAATTCTGAAAGTTCAAGAGGAGGATCACATGCATTTGCTTTGAACTGTAGTTCTTTTTTTCCAAGGTGGACAATTTTGAGAGTGGAGTTTATTAAAAGGAAAGTGGGAAAGAGAAAAACAACAACTGTATTCTCTGTCATTGAGATAGACAAGCATTTAAGTAGGTAGAGATATTATAGCACTTGAGAATCCCCTAAAGTGCTTAGATTTATTTCTGAGAAATAAACGGTGAATTGTTTATTTCTTTCTCCCCCTATGTTTCCTTGGGATAGAGCAATTAGTTTCTTATTTTTTATGATTGCATTATTCTTGCATATATCTTTCTGTGGTCCAGGCTATAAAAGTAAATAGAGGATCCAGCTATATGAATGAATATCTTTTTAATGAGTGTGGGGAGGAAATAATAATACTAAGTAGTGCAAAACCATTTTTATGTGAGGAACTGAAGTACCTTTGTTCCCTAGCACCCCAGTCCTAAGCCACAGGCCTCCAGTAAATGTGTACGTGACCGACAGTTTCATATATGCTGGTGTTAACAAAGCTACCTAATGGTTTGTTTTGTCCCCAGAACGTACTTAATATGGTTTTCCAAGGGTGGTGGCATATTCTGTTTTAATTTCCAGGGTCAAGAAAGGGTAAAATGGAGTGTGTGACTTCTCTATAACACCCTTCATTCTATCTCTGGGTGAAAGCCTTACTGAAACAGTGAGATAACACAGTTGCCAGGTGATAATATAGTCGTTTTCATAGTGCTATGAGTTAATTCAGAGGTGAAACTGCCCTTACTTAGGAAAATAATGTCCCTTCTCCTCTCAGACCAGCCATTTGCTCAGAACAGCAGATGGAGGTTGAGCATCTCCCATGTGTGGGACGATGTAGGAGAGGCTGGTAGTGGCTTAACTGCTATGTTCCCTTCCCCCGTTCCCTTCCTTCCTGGCCAGTTTTACTTAGTTGCTTTTCATTGATGTTTTTAATATCTCTGAAGTCACTGGTAGCAATGTAATTCAAAACCACCCCTCTCCCAACTGTACCACTAATTTAATTTTAAACTGCCCATATCAGTCTGCTTAGGGTTCCATAACAAACTGCCATAGACTTGGTAGCTTAAACAACAAATTTATTTTCTCACAGTCCTGGAGGCTAGAAGTCCCAGATCAACGTCCAGGAGGATCAGGTTTCTAGTGAGGGCTCTTCCTGGCTTGTAGGCTGCCACATTCTCACTGTGGCAGAAAGAGAGCAGGGTGGGCCCTCTGTTGTCCCCTCCCATAGGGACACTAATCCTGTTGGATCAGGGCCCCACCCTTATGACCTTATTTATCCTTAATTACCTCCATACAGACTCTGTCTCTAAATACTGTCACATTAGGGATTGGGGCTTCAACATACGAATTTGGGGGAAACAGTCATTCAGTTCATCACATTATCCAAATAATAAGAGAAAAAAAATCCGAAAATAAAGAAGCACACAATGACATGAACTTTGTAGTAGTTACTAAACTTTTAACCTGATGCTCTATGCCTCCTCCACCTAGCAATGGCTCGTGTTAACACATTCTAGTGATGGCTGCAGGGGAGAGCTTGAGAAGTCCCAGGACAAAGCCGATAAAGAATATGAAATACCTGTTTGCCTTCCCCCCTTCCAACAATGACCCGGGGTGGTTAGTAGAGGGATGGAGGAAGAGATTTTCTAACCCCCAGAGACACCAGAGACTCTGGCCTTATAAAGCCCAAGGACAATGGATTGGTTCTAGTCTTTTGTCTACAAAGATTCAAGTCCCTATTTGGTAGCTTTGAGGTGACTCTGGCTGGTTCCTGAGAATGTCGGTTTCCTCTCCTGCCCCGGGCTTCAGGAACAGTGACAGTCTGTATCCCCCAAGACTCCTGCTAACTGGAACAAACCCCTCGGCATATCCCAGCCTGATCTAGGCCCAAGCTGAGCAGAAGGAGCCTCAAAACCAAAGGATCCTCTGAATTGCCAACTCATGGTTGCTGGGACACAACTCAGAGCAGAGCAGGGGTTGGCAGAGGCTGAAAGGGAGTCTTGGACGTTCCTGCCAATGTGATGGGCGGTTGCAGGATTCTGTGAAGCAGTCTGATGAACCCTCTCAAATAGAGGCACCTAATGCTGCTCAGCTGTGTAATTGGGATGGAAATGGGCCAATGAGAGGCAGCAGTTTGTGCTTAACCTTTTGGGAGGCTTGTTCCAGGAGACTGGGGGTGGGGGGGGGGAAGAATTACAAATAATAAGCTTCTCCGCCTGATTTGTAATGAATTAGTAATAAATGGCCTAGCGCTCTACGAAAAGTCTGACGATTACAGAGCAGCTTTAGCTAAGTGCACGGGACCACATCTTATTTTGATCAGCTGTAGCATAGCAAAGACGTGTAATTATCATAATCTAACAATTAGCCTGGCATCACTTTCCAGTGTTTAATTACCCCGATAAATGGTAATTGAATAGAGGACTTAATGACAAGAGAGAAACTTTCATTCTGCCTTAGGTGCTTAAGTTGTCTACTTGGCTAGGCATAATTTTCCAGCATTGCTTGAACAACAGTCCTGATTATCATTTTCCTTTTTGCAGCCTACCATTATTTTGTTTCCTGATCTTGACCTTTGTTTATAATATTATTTAGCTTCTCTCAAAATTTGATACTGGCACCCAGAACACAGGAAGAGATTAATGGATGCTTTACACAGTTTTCCTGTTTTTAAGCATTGCTTCTAATATCCTTCAATTACAATTTCCCTTCTTTGGACATCTATCTAGTCGCTACTATGTGCAGGTCCCGTGCTAAGCACTGGGCGTATAGGCACACCAACACTGACTTCAGGGAGATCTGTACATAAAAAAGAGGTCTATATAAAAATATAATAATAACGATGACATGATTTTCTTTCAGCACAGTCCCATCTAATAGGTGCACTACAACCACACCGAGTTTCTCATGACTTCTGATCTCTTTTCTCTTATTAGCTTCATTCATGGTCCCAGATTTGTAACCAACTGCTTATAGGTTCCTAACTGCCAAATAAACGTAATTAGTTCTCACGTGCCAACTTACGTTGAAACAGCAACAATGTCTGCTTTACATTCTTAAGGTTTTTATGAAACATTATTATTATTGCCATGCCCTAGCATTACTAGATATATGCTTCTCCTCGTCTTCTGAATATCAAACATAAAAGAAAGCCATAAAGTATGTATTTCCTTTCTTCCAGTTTGTTGTTTATTTGTTTAACAGTAAATTAACAGATTAATTCCATGCCGTAGAGGCTTCTGATGTCCTAATTTTTGAAAAGTCAGGGCCAGATTTCAGGCTTGGATGGTAAGGATTCTGATAAGCTATCATCAGCCCCTAAAACAAAGGTTTATTTCACTGTTCGCACACGGAGTATTTAAGAATTATTAAATCATCATTTTTCAAAAATCCCTCTTTGAGTTGGGCAATAGAAAGGAGATGTATTATTACTCTTTGGTTATTGTTTAATGTATGACACTTTGAATAGCTTGAAATTCTGCTGGGTAACTCTATCCTACTAGGGTACAAAAAGGGCTGCATGGACGGTAGCAGTTTGGTAGGTGGTTTGTTTGTTTGTTTAACTGCCACATCCTCTGAACAGAATCATTTGGTTTAATCCTGTTCTCCTAAGTTAGTGGCTGGATAACCTGTTTTATAATTTTCTGCATCTCCTTTTGCTGACCCTATGTGGTTGTGGCAGGTGCCGCGGTCCCTGTTGATGGGATGTGAAAGTCTGGAGATAAGTTAGGGTGTGAAGTGCAGCTCTGCCAGGAAGCTCCTGGCCAGCTTGAGTAGAGAAATAGCCTGTTTTGCATTGTGGGAGTGATCTCCATTAGGACTGTACTGATTGCCAGATGTTAATTCTTCATATTGTTTTTTAATCCCCTTTTGAAAACCATTTGAAGTGATCTGTGATATGTTGGGTCTTTAGAACTCTGGCTGGTTAATTCTTCGGCTGATTTGGCCTGTTGACGTTGACACACTCTTACTCCATGCCCGGGGCCTCTTTGGGGGCTTAGAAGCAATTAGACTGTCACCCAAAGCTTCCAGGCCCTTCCTGAAGGAAAGTCTTGTTTAGGCTCTGCCAATTTGATGCTTTGTTTCCTTTAGAGCTCCTCTGTCAAGCTAATAAGACAAACCCCAAATGAGAGAAAACATTGGAGGAGAGAACATTTTGTGGGTCCTGTATTTCAAATAGGTGCTACTCCTGGGAGATAATTTTAAAAAGTCATTCAGACTGACATGACATGTACTAGAAAGAAAAGCAACAAGCAAAAGCTATTTGAGATTCTTCTTTTCTTTTTCTTCTTCTTCTTTTTTTTTTTTTTTTAGTGTAAGTGGTGTCATCGTAGCTCACTGCAACCTCAAACTCCTGGGCTCAAGTGATCTTCCTGCCCCAGCCTCCCAAGTAGCTGGGACTATGGGCACATGCCACCATGTCTGGCTAAGTTTTCTATTTTTTGTAGAGACGGGGTCTCACTCTTGTTCAGGCTGGTCTCAAACTCCTGACCTCAAGCAATCCTCCCACCTTAGCCTCCCAAAGTGCTGGGATTGTAGGCATGAGCCACCATCCCTGGCCTGTTTGAGATTTTTATCCATCTATTTGATATGGATAATTAGTGTTAATTGTGGGATTTTTAAACCACTTGCTTTTAAAGTACACGCTCATACACATACACACACACACACACAGAGGAGGCCAAAAAAGTGTCAAGTTAATACATGTAAACCACCGATGAATTCTAAATATCTGGCCAAGAAAATGATGTCTTATTACCATCACCAAGTTATTGAATTCAAGGCAAAGCTCTCATGCTGCAGAATATATAATTACCAAAACATGCATGTGCAAGAACTCTGTTGGAACTTTCATTAATGAATAAACAGAACACCAACTCTGGGTTCCAAATATTTTGTCAGTATCTTATGTCTCATTGGATGAAAATGCTTGTGTTGTAGCATACTGCATTTCTGCTGCAAAAGAATAAGTAGAAAACATCTCTGAAATTCATCCTGGAGTATTTTTTTTTAACTTGTAAGTCTTCACTTCTCTGGAATATTAGTTGTTATTGGGATGTTCCAGAGCCTGGAAGAGCTGGATTGGAGTGCCTGAAATTATGCATTTCAGTTGTCACGCGCTATCTTACTCAGCCTTAACAACTGGTCTGGTAGTGGTGAAACTGCCCATGACTCTGATTCTCTCAGAGCTGAAAATGAAGGTCGATTACCAATGCATCTAAAAGACATGTTTCAGCCCATGAGAGAGAAGAAAAGTTTAAAATTAGCAAAACAAATATTTGTTCAGCCCTCAGGGATGCTAATATTATTTAGCTACCCCAAGTTTGATTTGCTGTTTGTATTTCAGTCTTTAACCTCTGCAAGAAAACAAAAAAAGAGCATCTTCGAATTTAGAATGGGGAAGCCATAAGGCTGGCATTCTGGGCTGAAAGGCATAACAGAAGGAGGCAAGAAGAATCGTGTTATGCAACAGAGACTCCGTCCTGCCCGTCTCCTCACAAAAACATATAAACTACATCCATGTCTGTTGCAGGACCCATTAGGCCCTTTGGGAACAAATGAGAAATTCTCCTCATTAAAAAGAGACATCTTATTCTGAAATTAGCCTTTAAATCAGTAATAGTGGAATTCGAAAGACAGTGCTCCCAAGATACATGCACTCTAAATTTAGTTTAAAATTTTGGAGGAACCCTAAGCTGATAAATTTGCTGAATCTCTGACCATAAATCATATCCTTCTTTTACATTTTGATATCAGAATGGAACACATTAGGCTGGCTTGTAATTAAAGAAGTGACACTGGAGTTCTGTTCAGATAGGAGTATTAAAACAATCACCTCTTTGACAGATTAAAATACATTTAAAATGTAATAGTCAACTATCCAGTTCATGGGAAATAACGTTTTCATTACTGAATTCTTTAAAACATTACATGAAGAGGGATAAAAGTGTCTCACAGCTTCCTAACCTCTAATAACACAGTCTCCTTTCAGTATGCTGTTTCTATATTTATGGAATGAAGAATCTTCCCTCACGAGCTGCTTGATAAAACACCTCAGTACATATTTCCCTGGAAGCAGGCTCTCTGCTGTGCCAGCAACATATGCTAAAGGCCAATTTAGAACGTTTTAAATATGCACCATACCCTTCCTTTTCCAGCTACTAAAATGAAATGCATTTTGGCTTTAGCAAATGAGGATGGAATGAAAGGAGGAACACTGCAGGGGAAAGTAGCTAAAGAAGAACTTAGGGAAGGAGGATTATGATGCTGTTCCTCCGCAGCCTGAAACCCAGGGCTCTGCTCCTGTGCCCATTCAACTTGCCCCCCACCCCCACCCCCAGCTGTCAATAGCCACAATACAAGGGCATATGGTAGAGGAGGAAGTAAGATTGAAAAAACATCCATTGATAAAGGAAGCTAGGTGATGTCTACCTGCCTTAACAAAGAGGGACAAAACAGCAGGGTCAGAGTAAGTTGAGAATTTATACTTCGGGCTGGTAAAGGACCTAAAATACTCAAGGACTAGATGTCCCTTTTTTTCAGGGGCCTAAATTTGAAAATAAAGTACTTGGGATGGGGGAAGGGAGAAGCAAAAACCTACCTAATGGGTACTGTGAACACTATTTGGGTGATGGCACATCTTTAGCTGGGACTCAAGCATTACAAAAGTGATCCATGTGACCTAAAACATTTGTACCCTCATAATATTTTGAAATTAAAAAAAAAGTACTTTGGAGGACAAAGTCCTTATGGTTTAAGCTAAGCAGTGTCATCAAACAATGCTTTGATCCCTCCCCCAGTAGAAAGTTGGGGGCACACTGTTGATAACTAAATGAAAAGACAGTTGTCAACTTTACCTCACCTCTGTTGTCATTATTTCATTTGAATTCTGAGACTCAGGTCATGATTCACTTTCTCCAGATAGGTTAACTAAAGGGAGAGAGATTAACAGTGGTTGTAAATCGATAATCAAAATAGTATTTAGCAACTTGTCTGCATCCAGAGGCACGGTTTTCAGCTCTCATCCAAGCTTCAGTTGTTACATTTGTTATCAAAAGCCCCTGAAATGTGCTTTTTACCCAGCCCTCCAGGTAGCCTCTGGTTCATCAGGAACTACCCTAAAGTGTGTAATTCATTTTTGGTGTTTGAGATGATGACAAAGGACTAGTTACCATACTGAGTTTTATTCTTCTTAATTAACTAAAATGACCCTTTCGTAATGTGTGTGACATTGATTCTGAACTAGTTGACTGCCAAAGTTTGGTAAAGGTATAAAGTGTATTCTTGTTGTAACTGAGTGTAGGTACTGTTACATTTGACCCTTGAGCAGTGTGGGGGGAAGGGGTGCTGACCCGCCTCCACGTCAAAAATCCACACACAACTTTTGACTGCCCCAAACACTACTGTTGACCAGAACCCTTACCACTATTGTAAACAGTTGATTGACACACATTTTGTATGTTATATGTACTATATACTGTATTCTTACAATAAAGTAAGCTGGAGAAATGAAAATGCTATTAAAAATCATACGGAAGAGAAAATATATTTACTGATCACTGCATAATGGAAGAGGATCATCATAAAGGTCTTCATCCTCATCATCTTGACATTGAGTAGGCTGATGAGGAGGAAGAAGAGGGAGGGGTTGGTCTTGCTGTCTCAGGGGTAGCAGAGGCAGAATAAAATCCATGCATAAGTGGGGCCACAGAATTCAAACCTGTATTGTTCAAAGGTCAACTGTGTATGTTATAGAGCATTGACTTAAGCAGCCATGGAACCCAGTGGGGAACAGGGGCCGTCTTTCTATGTGTGCAAGATTTCCTGGCTCTTGAGACTTTTGGATTGTGAGAACAGTCAGGGCAGTAATTGTTTTACTCAAACACAATCACTTTTGTAAGTGTGGTAAATGTGCAGGCTTTTACATTGTAAACCACTGTGATAATTTAGTGGAGATTGTGTTGTAATTATTGCTGGCTTGTTGGTGTGCAGCCAGATATTCTTATAGTTAAAATTATGTGGTGGTCTCAGAGAGAAGTATACAACTGCAGATACAGTGGATGGAACTAACGATAAGGAGTAAAGAGAAGACATTTGTAAGAAAATTTTCAAGAAATTTGCAAATGTGTTGAAGCAGTGGCCGTGTTACCCATGACATTTGTAAATATTGGCATGCAGAATCGTTCTTCCGCTATGTCAATTTCCTCTTTTAATATGCGCTAAAGCTCATGAAAGCTGTTTCCTGATGGAAAAAAGATCCCTTTATGTGAATGGCTGCTGAGCCTAACAGCACTTTATTCTGTGAAAGGCTGGGATGATGTGCATGAGTCAGGCGCTAACCTTGCAATCTGAGGCTTATTCTAAATGTTGACACACCCTTCAGCTGGAAGTTTAGGAGTTCGGGACCAACCTAGTGGGGAAGAGGGTAGGGCTGGGACACCTTGCTGAGAGGCTCTGCCAGAAGATCAGTGTAAATATAAGGTAACCTGATAATACTCAAACTCTTTAAGAGGGTAATTACTGCAACTGGTGAACCTTTGGAGCCATTGTGGTTAGGAAGACAATATGCTTCAGAACCGTATAAGGCTTGGGTTTAAATCTTATCTCTGCTACTTAATTGCTGTGAAAAGTTAAACTAAGATTATATCATTCTCTCTGAATGTCCTTTTCTCGTTGGTAAAGTGAAACTAATTATAACTACCCCACAGAGGTGTTTTGAGGATTTCATATGATTACGTATATAAAGCACATAGCAGATCCTGGATGCAGCAAATGTTTGTTACATCAGTGAATGAAGGACAGAACTGAAACCTTGTCAAGGAAGAAAATGGTTCCCTCTGGGGGAATACAGAGCAGACCTAAGGACTTTAGCAATTTAAGCACTCACAAAATAGAATAGTGAGGAACTTCCAGTCCTGAGGTCAAAATGTTTGGGTTTGGATTCTGCCTCCACCTTTTACTAGTTATATAACCTTGGGCACATTGCTTGACCTCTCAATCTCAGTTTCCTCGTCATAAGTAGGTATACTAATGTGTAGTAGGTATGCTAATATGTAGTGTCTATTCTGTGGGATTGCAGCAGAAATTAAATTGAGATAATGAATGTAACATAATAAGCACTCAGTTAGTATCCATGCTTATGCACTAATTAACAGTATGGCCAGAAAAGAATGGTTCAGTGCTACTTTGTATCCAGAGAACATGATTTGGTATCATATTAGAATATCTAACCCTAAAATTTTCTTTGGATTGTACTTGGGTCTTTATACCGATGTCTTTTATGAGTTCCAGTTTGTCGTTGTTTTTATGTTTATATTGTCCACTCTTTGAAATTTACATTACATTTGAAATTTACATTTGAATTTACATATAAATTTAAACTTACATTAGAAAACTAATTTATGTAAATTAAAGATTGAAACCAAAGTGAAAATTGGTTCTATGGTGAATCATCATCTTTTCTTTGTCCAATGAATAGGAGAGTAGAAATACTAATTCTAGGGCAATAGCATGTTTAAAATAAGCATCACAATAATTCACTTAATGCTCCATATAAAGTAAAATGTCACCAGATGGAATAACAGGTCCAAACAATGTTGAATGGATCTTCAGTCCCACAATTTGCTTTTATTAAAATTTTAGCTAAATCGACAGAGATAAAAGTTAGAAAAGGGGAGCTAAATTTGAGGCATTAAAAAACTGTGACTTTTTTGATTTGTGGAATAATGGAATTGTAGAATGAAGGAATAACAGAATGGGACAGAACAATGGCAGTTTTAATTTTTATTTTCACTTCTGAGCAGTGCCAAATGCTAGTAGAAACTAAAATGAGTGACACTTGGGGAAAGAAAAAACTTCCCCCTTGAATCTCTTCAAAATCTATAATAATAATATAATAATATAGAGTGCATCTGGGCATTACCTTCTGCTGCAGTTCTTGTCTGGCTCTTATCCAAAACTGTCAGGCTACTCTGAGTGCTGATGATTCATATCCCAGCACCCTTTTATCTGAACGTTGCAGTGTCTTTTCTTTGTACTTTGGCAGTGATGTTACCTTGATGTTCAAAAATCTTTTAAAAGCAACACAGGCTTTCCTTGCATCTTGACAAATCGTTGTCTGCCAGTAATGAAGAAAAAGTAAACCGGTGATCATTGTAAATATAAATACCTCCAAGAGTTTTTTGTTTTTAAAAATTGGTTATGTATTTTGGGTTCCTCTAACTGAAAAGTGAATATTCTGGTAATCTTTCCTTATTTCTCTTATATAAATCAGCATGCTGCTTTTCAAAAGCATGGGTTAATGGAGTTTTTATGGATCATTTGGTATTAATGGACAGAATTTAAGATTTTTATATGACTTCCTTTCTTCTCAAATTTTTAAAAAGGGAAACATAAGTATTTTTATATCCATGGAATGTTCTTACTGCTATTCTTTTAAAATTAATATTTTGTTATATCTTACTGTATACTGATAAGAGTAACAGTGCTTTACATTCCTGTGGTGCTTTTCATACATTTCCTCATCCAAAGCTTGCAGCATCCATCTGAGGCTAGCAAGGCAGGTTCTCATTATTATTCCAACTTACCTATGAGGAAACTGAGGCTCAGGGTGATTTATGACTCTCCCACTCAAACAACAGCAGATCCAGTCCTTAAATCTAAGTCTACTTGTTCAAAACGAGTGCCACCTCCACTTTTTTTTTCCAATATTGTCCCTCAGAAGGGAATCTCAGGTTTGTCAATGAATCCAGAGAAGAAGGTAGTGTATTTGTACCAAGGTGAACATGGGTCACAAGCTGTTAGAGGTCTTTGTTATACTTGAGTGGTGCATGTGAAGAAGAACACAGTGGGAAACTGGAGGACCCGAGGAGGGTCAAGAGGCTAGAATGATGAGGGGCCTGGGAACTATACTAGAAATAATCAAAGGAATCAGGATTTTCATGTCTGGAGAATGGAGAGACATAACTGACATCTCCAAATGTTTTATGGGCTACCTTGTAGAAGAGGAATTGGATTTGCTCTCCATAATTCCAGGCAGCAGAAGTAGGATCACTGGGTAGAAATTACACAGAAGCAGATTTATGCTCAACGTAGGAAGAAACTTTCTAACATTTAGAGATGTCCAAAAATGGAATAGGCTGGCTCACCATCACCAGGAAGTGTTCACACTGAGACTGTCCAACTCGGGGATTATATGACTTTATGAGCACTGTATTTCAGCAGTAACACAGTTTTATGATGAAACTTCCAGGGGCTCAGAGAAGAATTTCCTCACTAGCTAAAAACAAAGGAGTTTTCTAGGCTTTTCACCATGATTTTAGAGTGAGAAAGTTGTATCCATAACAATTTCTGTTTCATACCACTTTGGTCTGGGAAATACTGTTCAACTGATGGGGAAGGACATATTAGTTAAAACAGATAAGCAACACTTTTATGAGATGAAAGCAGACAGGGTAGTGTTTACAGTAGCGTGTGTGTGCGCATGCGTGTGGGTGCATTCGTAACTATTTCAGGATGAATTTGACATGGCGTTTGCTATGTTTTTGCTAAAGACACTGACCTGGGTTTCCAGTCTAAGTCTAGCTCAAGCACTCATTGCTTCATCTTTATGCCTTTTTATTTTTCCCTAAAATGGAACTGTTATCCCAGGAATTTTCTTTCTAACTTAAATTTTACGATTCTAATTCTCCCAAATTCTCCAAGTTTGCATAGAAAGTTGAAAATGGCCTCAATCATAACAAAAACAATTCATTCATTTATTTGTTCTTTAATTTACTCATTCATTTATTCAAAACCATCTATTAAGTGAAACTCTTGTAGAAATATAAAAAGTTTGTTTCAATACACATGATTTTAAGAATGAAAGAAAAAATGGAAAACAGCAAATTAATACTTCCATACACTGCCTCATTTTGAAAGAGTGATATTTAACGTCACGCTTAAAATGAAAGTGAAGCACTTCATGTATAGGGTATTTTCAAACAAATACAAGAAATTCCCTCTGTAAAATGTCTTGTTGCTTCAATTTGGAAATGCAACATTTCAAACCTTGCCCCAGATCATAATGGCATTCAGTAAGAACTTATTATACTACATCCTTCAGCCTCAGAAATACTGAAGTTTTTAACCACTGATTCCAAGCAGGAAGCCCTTCCTCTATGAGTTATCACATCTTTTGCTTCTTTTTCCAACAGATTCCAGAGGGGTGACTACCACATTGATGTGTGTATTAACGACTACCTGGATGTTTTCTGCCCTCACTATGAGGACTCCGTTCCAGAAGATAAGACTGAGCGCTATGTCCTCTACATGGTGAACTTTGATGGCTACAGTGCCTGCGACCACACGTCCAAAGGGTTCAAGAGATGGGAATGTAACCGGCCTCACTCTCCAAATGGACCACTGAAGTTCTCTGAAAAATTCCAGCTCTTCACTCCCTTTTCTCTAGGATTTGAATTCAGGCCAGGCCGAGAATATTTCTACATCTGTGAGTATATAGAGATTTATCGTGTGGTAGGGCAGCTGCAGGAACCCAGACTAATTTTTTACCCATGTTTCAGAGCATTGCAGAGAGCTGGACTCTGCATTACAGATGTCTCCTTGTAAATGCATATATCAGGATCCCTAGATACATTAGCTGGGAATTGAGAGCACAAATTAGATTAAAGACATAGCGCCTCTCCCCCTATGAAATTGCATGTCAGCCTGTTCAGTGAACCACTGCTGACTTGTATTTCTTTTAAATGAAAATTGCCAGGACTTCTCCAAAGCTCAGGAAAAGAAAAAAAGACTCCTGAAAAAAAAATTAAAGGAAATAATTAAATTTACATAGCTTGGAGTCATTGGATTTCTTATTCAGGTGTCAGCAATATCCTTTCAATCATTCACATTTTCAGTGGAGAAAGCCAAAACTCCTGCAAATGTCAGCATGCTGATGATAAATACTCTCTTTGCACCAAGGAGAAAAGACAATTATTAAGAGCAGCTGTGTCTTTAAACAGGAAAGAGTGTGAAGAAGTATCTAGAAGGAGTTCCCAGGGAATTGGCATGAGTGAGTTTCCCACCTGTGAGTCTTGAGTGACTGTCCTGAGAGAGCACTATAACTTTCTCAGCAGACCTCGGTATAAATCACAATGCCATGACCATGTTTCTTCTCCATTATGTATACCATCACTTCTTCAGGCATCGTACTATCATATATTAGAGGTAAATGCTTCTCAAACTTCACTGTGCATAAGTGTCATCTGGGGATCTTGTTGTAATGCACATTCTGACTCGGGGGCTCTGAGGAGGGGCCTGAGATTCTGTAGGTTTAAAGCTCCCGGATGACACTGAGGCTGGTGCTGCTGGTCTGTGGACCACACTTTGAGTAGCAAGGTTACAGGTAATACCTACTTTAGGCAGCTTGCTGTGTATCTGGAATTTCCTTTAACTAGTATGAAATATTTAAACTCTCTGGCCTTTCCTAGGTATTTTTGTCAACAGAAGGAGTTAAAAACTTATTTGTTCAAAAATACATTTATTGAACAGCCAAATCTTGGCTCAGAAATATCAGGGGATGCAAGATGAAAAGACATTCCCTTAGGAATGTCTTAGGGAGTTACCTTCTACTGGGAAGCAGACATGTAAGTAGGCAATTAAAGTATAAATAGGCAATTGCTGAATGAAGGTAAATGCAGGGAGCAGTAGAACATGGGGAAAGTTGTGCCTCACCTGCTCGGAAGAATCAGGAAGTGCAGCTGCACACAGTGGGTGGAAATCCAAGTAATACCACCCACTGTGCTTAGCATCGACTTTTCACCCTAGCTTGCCAGACAAACAAGAATATTCCTGTTTTTCTGACTCATTTCTTCAGTCTGAATGTCCTTACCCATTCGTAACCCACGCGGTTTAAGTCTACAGGGATTTCTAGCTCCTCTTATCCAGAAAACAGAATTTCATAATAAGTTGGATTTCACCATCACAACGGCACTCTCACTTATATTGGAATTGAATTTAAAAAGGAAATTGAACAGGACCAGTTTTATTATTTCAGTACATATTTCAGTCGTTAGTCATGAGAAAACATGTAAAAGCCTTGATACTATCTCACATTCGATCCATAAAATAAGGAAAGGAATGTTGAGTCCCACAGATGCAGGAAACATGGGCACACCAGTGAATTCACACGTTCCCAGGCAGCATGCTCTTGACTTTGGCTGATTTTTCACTTTATGAAAGAATCTCATTCAGCAAACAAGAAAAAGGAAAGAGAAGGACTTCAGCTGTGGGACAGCATCTCATTAATTGCCAACTGTAAAATACCATGCCAATGTAAGAGAAAATTATTGCTTGTTTTGAAAATTTCTTATTGGCTTCTTAGATTAAAAAACAACAACAAAAGCCAAAACCAAAAAACGAATAAATTGCACCAAGATGGGAAACATACCTACCAGCTAACTAGTTGATTGCATGTGTCACCAGCCTCCCAGTAGAGGTTTTTCCATGTTCTTGGTGACCTTCGGGAAAAGAATTTCAGGATGCATCACGTAAGCCAAGCAAGCAACAGCTTTTTTTGAGAGCTAAAGTACACTCTCAGGAGAGAGAGCAGGCAGGCTTAAAAGAGAGCAGGTGCACTGGGAAGAAATGGTTTTAGATCTTTTATAGTTTTACTAATTGAGGGAAGAAAGATTCAAGGAGTTGGCTTTTATAAGCATTTAGGTAGTAATTCCTAGAATTGGGTTCCCTCTCATTTTCATACTTTTATATGGTTGTCTCGGAACCATCATGGTGATTTCAAGGGCAGAGAAATGTTAAAACCGCAATGTAAATGATATTGTAATTAGCCAGAGTTCATGTAAGGTGACAGAGATAGCTGGCAAGCTGGTTCTTGCCTGCGGTTATCAGCCCCTCTAGTTAGCTTCCACTTGAGGGTTGTTTACTTTAACGCCTGCATCCAAGCTGCAAGCCCCTGCACCAGTCTCAGCCATGTCTCCTAGTCTCCTACTCTAACACGTGATTATTAGAAATTAGAGAATTCATTCAGGTTTATAAGCAAGATGTTATTATTCATATATACCCATAGTGCTTATGACTGGTTTTTCCTCATTTGTGGTTAAATTCAATATTTCACTGAAAATCATTATGTGTCTTCTATAACATTCATTTAACGGAGTCATTTAACTGTCAAGGGCTCCCGTCAAAGTAATTGTTCCAAAATGCTTCAAAATATGAAGAGCTTTTTGCTGTTCAGCTGAGTTTAACTTGAATTACTTTTTTTAATGAAAGGTAAAATAGCACAAAATTAGCAGCAAAGAGATGTTCATTTAGAAGAAGCACAGTGGCCTGGTGTTCAGTTAAATTGAATTTTCAACCATGTTTTCGACCCACAAAAGCATCCTTCCCCGTCCTTTTAGTAATGAAAGGGTTTCCTCTCTTTCACCGCTGAGACGAGGAGCTGCAGAGCGAACATGGATGTCTTACAGACATTTAATGTACTGTGGTCATAATTAAACTAAAGGCTTCTTAGGGGAGAATTGGCCCTCAGTTGAATTTTCCTCTCTCCTAATATGCGTGGAATGAACAAGATGATTGGGAAATGGCTCTTTTCACACTTATTACGTTACAAGAAGCTCTATTGCCAATCTCAGGAACAAGCTTGACTGCCCACCAGTCAATTTTACAAAATGTTCTTGCTAGGACGAGAGTACATTTAGCTCCTCACAGCCTTAAAAATCGCTTTTAACTTTTCCAAGGAAAAAAAAGAAAAAAGAACGCTGTAGCCTTTCGGCCGTCCTACTTTAAGGTACTTGGGGCAGGCTTCCATTTAGTGCAGATTGGAGTGCCAGAATTCAGATACAAACATAGATTTGGGGGAAGGGAAGATAAGTATTTCATAACAGGATATTCGCCTCATTACTTAGAGAATTCTTACCCAGTTCTGCTTTATCCTCAACAAGATTTCTTTTTTTCTTAATTTCCTTGAGTTATATAAAATTAAGAAAATGCAGTAGTTGAAAATATCTTATATGAAGTTTCCAATTTACTTTAAAAATAAAACATCCCTTATAATTCTAGATTCTTTATTTGTCTCAAGCATAACTCTAACTATGCTACGTTCTCTTTTTCTTGGGAACAGACAGTATATTAAGTTGTTACAATTGCTGATTATGGCTGAGGCAGACTGGGGCCATTCCTGAATCTGACATACACTGTTTTGTTTTGTTTTTAAGGAGTGGGAGGTTGTGAGGAAGGGTGTTCAGTTGCCTTGTTTTTTTTTTGTTATTGTTGGGACAGAGTCTCACTCTGTTACCCTGAGTAGAGTGCAATGGCATCATTGTAGCTCACTGCAACCTCCAACTCCTGGGCTCTAAGCGATCCTCCTGCCTCAGCCTCCTGAGTAGCTGGGACTACAGGCAGGTGCCACAACACCCAGTGGATTTCTCTTTTTCTTTTTGGTAGAAACAGGGGTCTCACTCTTGCTCAGGCTGGCTGGGAACTCCTGAGCTCAAGCAATCCACCTGCCTCGGCCTCCCAGAGTGCTAGGATTATAGGTGTGAGCCACCACACCCTGCCTGGCAAATACGGTTTTTAACCTACAGAAATTATTTTGGTAAGAGATTGGCATACTAATTACAGAAAGTTGGTGGTGTTTCTATCAGTGGTAGATGTGCAGAACTCCCAGTCAATTGATTGAGGCAATAGTTGTTTATTTAGACTTCCTAAAGGAGATAGTAATTTTGGAAACTTCAAAAATACTCATTTTAGGAACTTCAAAAATATTCACTTTAGAAATTATGCTCATAAATATTAACCTAATGAGAACATGTTTGAAAGAAGTTTTGCCGTTATTTTTAAATCAGAAGAGGTAAAGGGAAATTGTTTAAATAGGTTATCTTTGTAAGTCCATAAAACACGGCTTTGAATATACCCTTTTGTAAAGTAAGGAAAACTGAGTCCCAAGTTCTTCTCTTGGGAAGAGCTAGCGATGGTCTTGGATAAATCATTTAATCTCTCTAGAGTTCAAACTCTACATCTATAAAAGAATGTGGTTGTAATTGATGATTTTAGAAGTCTGTTGGAGCTTCAATACCCTATCTTGTTTTATGTAATGAGGATCTGCAGTATTAGGGTAAAAGAAACATCTGTACAATGGCCTAGCCCAGTGCCTTGCTTAGTAGGTGTTCCGTAAATTCTAATTAAAGGGAAATTTTTAGGGGAAATGTAGAGTGGTGACGTGTATTTGAATTATTGAACTAGTTCTCTCCCTGCCACCCTGTCCAAGCCACCATGATCTGTGGTCTCTACTTGTGCTACAGGCTCCTGTTTTTCCATGTCACTGCTCTGTCAGAGCCCTCCAGCAACTTCCCATCTCACCAAGACAAAATTCCCAAGTCTCTAACCTGTGCAGCAAGATCCTCCATTGCTCTACCTCTCCCTGCCACCCTCTGCCCTGTTCTCTCCGCTCAGCCACCCACCCTCCTCCCTGCTCCTCTTACCTGTTCAGGGCACTCTGATGTCAGGTACTTTAATGTCCCTCTGCCTTAGGCTTTTCATTGCCCCAGGCATTCACGTCCCTTGCTCTCACTTTCTCTAGGTCTGTGCTCAAAATGTCTTTATCCGAGAAACTATTCTGACCTCCCTATATAAAAATTTCTTTATCATTCTCTACACTCTTACTCTGCTTTACTTTTCCTCAGGCACTTATTACCCCTGACGTTGTATATTTACAGCAGATTATTCATGGCTGTTTCTGCTCCATGCTGTGTATTACATGGCTTGGATGTTTAATAAATAAGGGTAACTAGGGTTTACGTAGCACGTACTCTGTCCCGGGCACCATTCTGAGCACCCTACAATTCTCAAAACAGTACTTTTGTCCCGTTTACAGGTGAAGAAACTGAGGCACAGCAAAGTTAGGCAACTTGAAAAAAGTTCACACAGATAAGTGGCTAATTTGAGAGGAAATGAAATAGGTAAGCAACTAAAAGAAGAGAAGAGATAAAAGTCTTGGGTCTCATGTACTTAAAAAGGAAAAACACACTTTATATATATATTTTTAAAATTAGAAACAAATAGCACTCACTTTGACATCTGTTTAGAGAATACTGCTTTATAAACTCTTCCTAGAAACCCCAAAGGAGATAATAGAAAGATAAATTTTAAGGACATATCTGTGTTTTTAGCTCTCCGAAGAATACTTTTCCATCCCCAGAATATATTTCAACTGTATCTTCCCAGACGGTTGACCCTTTTAACCCAGATACCTTCAGAAGCCAGAAAAGTTGCATTTTCTAAGAAATTCTTCTTAAATTGACTGAATATTCACCACCCAGACTGAATCATGATTGCATACTCAATTCAGGAATTAGTGAGTTTTAATGAGAGACCTGCAATAAAGATGACAAATGTCATTTTCTGAAAATGATACTAAAAAGGCAGAGAATTCTTTTAGTGTTTTTTACGTCTAAGTTATAGCTGGGACATTCTGTGTTACTATGGGCATCATTCTTAAATGTATAGTATATAGCTACTTTAATGCATGTGGTTACTGCTAATTCTCTGCTTTATGTATTTTAATTAAAAGTTTACAGTTTTGTCTTAAGTTGTTAGGCAATTTTAATAATACACTACACCATTTTTAAAACTGACAAAATAAATAACTGAATTTCCTAAGAGATATATTAAAATGATCAAGATCAGCTTCAGAAATCATTTAATTGTACAATGTGGTCATTGACTAACCTTTTAAAGGCATAAGAATAGTCAGTAAAACTAGAGAATGCTAATGTAAATAAAGTTCTTCACTTGCCAATTGGATGTATTCCAAAAGCTTATTTGCAAGTGAGTTGTTTGGAACTTACAGTTTCTCATAGAAGTGTTTATAAAATCAGGTAAGTTCTCCATAATATGGAGAATCTACTTAGCTATTATATTGATGAAAAACTGTCTTTTTCAATGAAAAATTTTAGAAAATAGCATCCAGAAGAGTTGCTCAATAAATGTTTATTGAATGAATAAATGTCATAATAGTAAACTCCATATAACAAACTATTAAATTTTTTAATTTCTTATATGGCAATGTTTGAGAAAAGCAGATAAATTAGAGACCACAGATTTTACTGTACCCTCTGCAGTAGTTCCTTAGTTTCTTAGTAATGTTTTTTAATCATATGCTAAGACTACACAAAGGAGAGAGTAGAACATTTTTAAACAAACAAACAAAAAAAGCACAGACTCTGTTTAAGTGCAGCCTTGGACCTGAATCCTCCACCTATACTCTTAATAGCTATGTAACCTTGGCCAATTCACCTAACCTCATGGAGCTTCACTTTCCTCATCTGTAAAATGGGTATAATAATCACAGTTCATTATCACAGTAGTTCTTATTTCTAAGACTCAATTAATGAAATATTTTTTGAAGAACCAGTTGACTGCTAAAAAGATACCTTCAATCCAAAAAGTTTTTCCTCCTTTGAAAAGTGAAGGCAACTTGAATAGCCCAGATTGACATTTCAGTTCAGTTAAAAAAAAATTCATAAATGCATAAAGATTAAATTTTAAGACCATTTCCTATATTCTTAAGGAGCATTATGCTAGGATTATATATGCCTAAGGAAGTCTTCGTTCCCCTTGATGTCTGGTTTTTCAGAGGCTTACTTTAGTAATCTACATTAAGAATTATTTTGCTCCTGACAGCTCACACCAATCCACCTTTTTACTGGGTTTTTCTTATTGAAGTACTAGAGTGTCAAAACGGCACAATTATCAAAGCAGGTGGTAATCATTTTCACTGTTCATAGTCTTTTACTCTTGCAGGGGAGGTGACCTATAAGTACAATGTACTTCCTTAAAATGAACAACTCAATATTTACTTCAGTAAAATGTGTGTGCATTTTACTTTTGTTATTGAAAAATGTTTTGGATTACTGAAGTCTTATTTTAGTGTTATTTGCTCTAGCATCAACTTCTCTGAGATTCAAAGGGTTTAGAGCTGAAATTTTCAGTAGGTCTGCAGTGAAATACTAAGTCACCTCCTATAGTTTTTGAGGTATGTGGACCAGTGCATGGTAGTTCAAGACATTATTTATTTTAACACAGAAAAGGGTTGAAGGGCAGTGTTAGGAAATTGACAAATTTTAGTCAAATAGTAAGTCTCCACATATAAATACAGGGTATATCTTAGTCACTAATAAGAATTGAGGTTTTTTTCGGCCAGGTGCGGTTGCTCAGGCCTATAGTCCCAGCTACTTAGCTGGCTGAAGTGGGAAGATCACTTGAGCCCAGGAGTTCGAGGCTACAGTGAGCTATGATTGCACCACTGCATTCTAGCCTGGGAGACGGAGTGAGACTCCATCTCTTAAAAACAGACAAACAAAACTATTCAGTTTTTTTAAAGTTTGTTGGTTTTGTTTTATTTTGTTTTTTGAGACAGTCTCACTCTGTCACCCTAGCTAGAGTGCAATGGCATCATCGTAGCTCACTGCAACCTCAAACTCCTGGGCTCCAACAATCCTCCTGCCTCAGCCTCCTGAGTAGCTGGGACCATAGGTGTGTGCCACCACGCCCAGCTAAGTTTTCTAATTTTTGTGGAGATGGGGTCTCACTCTTGTTCAGGCTGGTCTCGAACTCCTGACCTCAAGTGATCCTCCCACCTCAGCCTCCCAGAGTGCTAGGATTACAGGCGTGAGCCACGTGCCCAGTTATTTTGTTTTATTTTGAAAATAGAATGGAACAGTTTTTTTCCCATTGGACACTAGAAATTTTTCCGGTATCGTGTCAGGTCTCTATCTGAAAATAATTTTTCTATTCCCTTTGTCTATTTCCACAGTTCTTTAGTGAACCTTCAAGAATGCATCTTTTTATTTAAAGAATGAGCCTGAAGAATGAAGTCTGTTTTGGGTTGTCCCTAGCCATCTTTTAGGGAAGTATCAATGGATTTCAAGGGCTCTTAAATGAAGGTTAAATAAAGAACATGAAAGGATATTTAGGGACTTGAGGAAATTTTTGTGTGTTAATTATAATTTTCTCTTATGAAAACAGTTGTTTGTTGCCAGGTGCCCTGTTCCCTTTCTGAACAAGAATGCCCAGTTTCAGCCCAGTCCCTGCCAGAGGACAGACCTGCACCCCTGCCTTCTGGTAGTGGCTTCACCCAGAGCGTTTCAGACAGTCTGAGTAAAATCAGAGGAGGCAGCGGCAATTGATGGGAGTGCAGGATATGAAAAGTACTTTATTATTTTAAAAATTATGAGCAATATTATTTGATCAAGTAGAGAGAATTTTAAAGGGAAATGCATGCCTTGTTAAATGACTAAAGGATGAGTCTAGTTTAACTACCATTCAAAAGAATCAGAGAAATTAAAGCCAGGACTTTGAAAAAGGAAAGTGGAGCAAATATCACTGCTTAATAGATTTTGACACTGGACCATTTTTAAAGTTTGCAAAGGGAGACTAAAAAGCTATGGAATAATTGGGATTTGATAGAAATTCATAGTATCTGTCGTAAGAACCAAAGACTCCTAAGTACCCTTCCCATTGTCTGAATTTTTCAAAAGCTGTGACTCTCAGATAAGAAGTTCAAAAACAATAATTTTTATTTTTATTCCTCTTAAGAACTCAAAATGCTATTATGTGACTGAGGAAGCATGTGCAGTTTTGACCTCCTAAGGGAGAAGAAGGAATTATGTCATCTTTTGCTTCCTTTTACCCCACTGAGACTAAATGCTGAAATGGAAACAAATTAAAGATTGTTCTTTTATCCCTAAATGTCAAAAGTGGCCACATCTCCTAGAGATATAGGACACCTGATTAATTGTATCATTTCACAGGGAAGTAGTAATTCTCAGCCTTATAAACATGTAATGTACTAATTTGGTTTCTGAGTTAACTGAAAACAGTTTAATGAGCTGCAGGATCGCGTGGATGTACAGTGTTACATAGAGCAGATGCCAGGAGAAAAGGAAGTAACACGCCAGTGACACTTGGAATAACAGTGTTTATACTTCATTGACTTTGGGTTGTCAGCATGCTATTCTCTGTGTTTCCCTTAGTAACTTATTAAGGCAACTAAACTTCAGTGTGATGATGTCTAAGTGTCACTTGTTGTAAATTAGAAAGCATGCACACACCAAATGCATAGTCAATCTCCAGGAAAAAAATAATACTTTCTAGTACAGACGACCCAATATTATCCATGAGATATCCACACAGAGTGAAAGGTGACTCTCTGAACATTGTGCATGCTGGAAGAACGGTATTTGGGCCTTTCATCAGAAGAAATACTATTCCTACAGATTTTCCCACTCATCTATTCTTGCTCTATTTTCACAGAATGGTCGTGTAACTCTTGGTTTGAAAGTTGTCATATAGCCTCACAGCAGGCTTATATTATCTACAGAGTTCTTTATGAGGAAATATAAATCACCACAAATGAGACTTTTCACAGCCAGAGATATGTAGAAATTTGTGTCAGTGCTTTGCTGGCTTGCTAAAAAATATCTCTAGGCTCCGAAGCTCTCACAACTCATCCTTGCTCCCTACCCTTTTGGGAAGCAGTTCTCAAAACTTGAGATTTATGGTCCAGAGAGCTGATAGTGGCTATAAAGTTTTCTATTTTCTCTTTTCTTTAATATTAATGCAGAGAACAAGGCATTATCATTCATTATTTTAGTTCACGAGTATCCTGTGGGCTTGAAATATGGTTTCTGGGGATAGAGCTTACCTCTGTTTAATAGGGGAAATATGTGGACTTTGGCAACAGCCTTCTTTTCCATCAAATATTTTTAGTCAGATTATATATAAAATCCACATTAGGAACAGAACTTTAATATATATGCTATATCCAGATTTGGTTTTAAAATTTAAAGCTTTACAAAATATTAATTCATTCTGAGCCCCAAAAGTAAAATATCATGCATTGGAAAACAGCCAGCCAATCTATTATTGTTAAAAATTGGAATGATAAGATCTTTTCATTTTACTATTTTCAGAGATGTACAATATTTCCAACTAGCTTTATCTACATTAATGTTAGCAAAGTTTGAGTTTTTAGTTAGCATTCCCTTTTACATGCAAATCCCTAAAAATAAATAACATGCTCTGAATCATTAAAAAAAAGAATATATATTGTTTTAACTTAAACTTGACCAATTTTTAGTACTTTCAATATCAGGCTTCTAATGTAAATTTGCTTTGCCTGATTTTTATTTTTTACAGAAATGTTTTAAAGTTAATTTTCTCTTGAAGTAAATTGTTACAAATTCTGACTAAAATCTAAATTGATGAAGTTTCACTGTATGTTTTGCTGTAACAGTTTCAGTGAGTCCTCAACCTTGAATTCAGAACTTTTTGCTCTATTTTTGGTGGAATTTTTAAGGGGCAAATCTAAACAAGGAGAATAAACTAGAGGCCAAAAATGTGAATAGGCAAATTTTTTACTTTTAATAGATTGCTTCAAGGTCTTGCTGTAAGCAGTATACACCTTGGGTTCAGTTCAGTTCAGTCAGTTTTGAGACAATGTGATAAATACTGCAATGATTTAAATGAAGCTGAGTTCAGCCTTTTAGTAAAGGTTTACTCATGCCTTGATTAATAACTGCTCGCTTCCCTAACACTTGTTTGGATAATCACAATTATAGTGATTTAGCACTTATTATACATGCTACATGTCAGGCACTATACCAAGCACGATACCTGTTTTCATTCCTTGAATCTTTATCTGTGCGGTAGATGCTATTATTATACCTATTGTACAGATGAAGAAACTGAGGCTGGAAGAGGTTAAGTGACTGGCCTGAGATCATGTAGTTAGCAATGGAGTCGGACCTATACATTTTGACTCCAAGCCTGGACTCTTTATATACTTAGTTCATAATAAATATTTTAAAAGAAGTTAAAAGTTGATAGATTTCAAGCACCATTGACAAGTCCTTATAAAAGTCCTACTTATACCTTGAAAGTTAAGGCAGACCTTGTTCTAAAAATAGTTAATGTGAAATACACAGGAAAGTTTCGTGTCAGCTTATTCCTGAAATTCACATACTGGTAGGTATCTGGGTTTTAAAACAAAGTACAACACTATTGAATAGTTTGTGGGGTCAGAACCTGATGACATAATAAAATGTGTCATTCATTATTCCTGCTTCAATTGTGATGAAGACATTTAATGATTAGCAAGACTATTGAAAGTATACGTCTTTTCAGCGCCCTGAGTCATTTTTCAAAGGTTAAATTTCATTAACAGAATCGATAGCACAGTGTAGGCATTGGTGGATATATTGCAAAGCCTTGTGAACAACTGTCTCAACTCTGCAGCTTGTTAATATGACCTGCAGGGGATTGCCTTACCTTATCTAGCCTTAAGCAGCACAGCAGCTGCAAATTATTGTTTCAATTATTAAAATTAGTTATGGTTGTTATTGTTGCTATTGCTGCTGCTATTGTTATTTAAAATCCACCAGTTCACAGACTTGGAGTTACATTGTTGCACAAGAAAGAGGAGTAGAGATTCTATAACGGAAGGACCACTTTGAGAATTTATAACATTTGGAAATCCTTTAGAATGAAGTTCAGGAATAGCAGCAGCCATGTACAGCACCCATATTTTACACAGAAGGGGTCTTGATACTGGTTTATGAGGGTGGTTGCCAGAGACTGGGAGACCACCTGGCAGCCCTCCAGAGAACAAGCTTTACACAGCTCATGTGGATTTCCTCTCTCTCCTGCCTCCCCTCTCCTGATAAGGAATCAGAGCAGCAAAAACTCAGAGATCAATGAAAAGATTGGATCTTACTGGGTTGGAGAGTATTTGGAAAATAAAACTGGATAGATTAGGTCAGATCATAAAAGTCCATTAATTCTGTTCTTGAGGAGTTTAGAATTTATGTAATAGGCAATAGGGGGTAGTATGTCCTTCAAGGGGAAACTGATATGGGGGTTATCATATGAATACATTGAGATCATTTGTTTTAGGTCTAGGTGTTTGCTGGTTATATAATAATAGCTAGCATGTAGTGGGCACTTTATCCATTCCACAGGTTTTTATACGTATATACACATGTATATTTTTTTAGGTTATTAAGTATGAAATGTCCAATTTCCTTAAGTACTAAGTTTGACAGTTGATCTCTGACATTTTCACTTTGACACTTCTTGTTTTATTTTTATTGTGGACATACATCCTCATTCTTTCAAACGCACAGTTTAGCTTGTGATTATCTTTCAAATTTTTTTTAGAGCAATCTTTGTGAAACCATGGATAAGTCAAAAATTTGTGTTACTTTTGAATATGAGTTCCGTCGTGGAACCAATGCAGCGCAGACAGCTTGAAATAGCAACGAAGTGCTTGGGAAGGATGTGGCTAATGAACGCACAGTATGTTGATGGTTTGAGAAGTTCTATTCTGATTATTTTAATCCTGAAAATGAGCCACGTGGGCAACCTGAGAGCAACGTGGATAATGATGAACTAAAAGCTGTAATGGAAGCAAATTCATCTCATCCTATGCGTGAATTAGCAGAAAGGTTTGACGTTCCTATTCCAATAATGTTGGACCATTTGAAACCAATCGGCAAGGTAAAGGAGCTGGATAGATGGGCACTGCAGGAATTAAGTAGCATCAGGAGAGAAATCATCTCGAAGTTTGCCTTTCTTTGCTGTCATGACATAAAGGGGAACCATTTCTACACCGTATTGTTATGTGTGATGAAAATGGATCCTTTTTGACAATTGCAAGCATTCAGCACAATGGTTGGATAAAGATGAAGTGCCGAAACACAGTCCAAAACCAAATATTCATCAAGAAAAGCTAATGATGTCTGTTTGGTGGTCCCACACTGGTATTCTCCAGTACAGCTTCATGAAACCTGCTCAAATCAATTATAGAGAATGTCTACTGCAACTAATTGGACAAAATGATGAGGATGCTTGTGATGAAGCAGCCGAGATTGGTCAATGGAGACAGGCCAATCCTCTAGCAAGACAATGCTCAACCACATGTCACACAAACAATGCTGCAGAAACTACAGAGGCTGGACTTGAAAACTCTCTGTCATCCACCGTATTCACAGACCTTGCACCAACTGACTACCACTTCTTCCAGGCTTTGAACAACTTCTTGCAAGGAAAAATATTCAGTTCTCAAAAAGCTGTGGAAAATGCCTTTTGCAATTTCATCGCGCCTCATTTTCCAGGCTTCTTCGCTTCTGGCATAAACAAGATGGCAAAACTGTGTTGACAGTTTAGGTGCATACTTTGATTAATTATACTGCTTCTTTGTTTGAAATATAATAAACTACACTTTTGATTTGAAATCAGACATTTCATATTTAACGACCTAATCTCTCATCCATACCTTATCACAACTATGTATTAGGCACTATAATTTTTTCCACAGATGAGAAAACTGAAATACAGACACGTCAAAGACTTGTTTAAAATCACACTTTTCATGTGTGGTGTAGTCCAGATTTGAGCAAAGACATTCTGACTCCAGAGTTTATGCTCTTAGCTCTTATCCATGTATGACAAGTAATGTTCAAAAGCTTATTCCATAAATAGCACTGGTACTAATGAAGAAATTATTTTAATCTCAAGGATATTAACATCCTTTACTTGAGTTTCTGTTGTTTCTATATTGCCTTCAGCTTCTTTGCCATAGGTGTAGAGTTCTCATTTTTTTGCATAGGCTTTTATGATATTTATATGAAGTGGAATTGCTAAATCAATAACATTTGGTGGATTGTTAGTTTAATCACATAGCAGAATTTCTGACCTTTAGATATGATGTGTTAGTTTATTATTAAAGTACATTTTAGAAAATTTATCGTAACTACTTCCTGAAATATTTATATTCAAAATGCTATAAAATTCATTTGTTAAACTCTACTTGAGGCTGTTGGTACTCGTGCATCACTGGGTTTGTAGAAAATCTACAGTGGCTCTAGAAGGACACACTTCAGTATATTGTACATGACTTTCTCAATAGGCAAACAGTTCATCAATATCTGCTGAGCTATGTTACCCAGCGGGCCAATGTGGCTGACACTGTAGGGTGACAATACTAATACCCAGTGTAATTTTTGTTCTCCAGAAGCTCACAATCCAATGTGGAAAAATATATCCATGAAAATAATGGCAAAAAGGGAAATAGAGTCAATTAAAAGATTAACACTGTCCATAAAACAGAGAGAGAAGGATTGTTTCAGAAGGAAGACATAGTAGAGGGATTTAAGGGACAAGGTAGAATTTGGGTCTCAGGCCTTAAGTCTGATTCATTCAATTTTATGAAGTTGCAATGTAGGGATCCACTGATAACAAGCTTTGTAGCTGTTTTTCCCGCAGGTGATTGTACCACGCTTTGGGCACATTGGCTTAAAGTGGGAGTAGATGGGTCTGAATTCAAGACATGAAAGAAGTCAGTACTAGAGGATTTGATTGAATGGAAGGGTGTCAACAGTGGCATCAGTCTTGAGAAAAGGCAGTCTTTGTGATGTGAATGTGGGCATAATCCAGGGCCCTCTGGGTCAGGAGAGACGAGGACAGTCTAAGATAAAGGCTAAGACAGACTAAGATTCTGGGAGTCATCTGATTCACAGTGGTCATAACACATCTGTCCTTCTGCCTCACCAAGCAAACTGTCTCATTTGCTTCATCCATAAATAAGATACAATTTGACCTTGCTGATGCAAACAAGAACCATGGGGTTTTCCTTTCTCTCGTACAATTTTTAAAAAATTTTTGTTATAAATTGAATTCCTTTTCAAAGGGATAAGCTGTATGAGAATGAGAATCAGAAAGCCACATAAAAGTAAAGAGAAAACAGGCAAGATTTCAAGTGATAAGAAATATTCATTTTGAACCAACAGTTTAGAAGGAAAATGTGTGCCTGGGGAGAAAAGAAAGAATAGTGAATAGTTCCTGTAATACTCTATTTATACAGCATGAAGTTTTTGGAAGGTGCATTGAAGAAGTCAGTGCCTATTGTCTGTGACCCTTTGTGCTTGTCAGTTTGCTTTCCTTTTCCTGATGCCAGTTAGAGTCTGATGGAAAAGGAGTATTTAGCTAAATGGAGTAATGATTTGTTTATGATTAAAGGTCGAGGGTAATATGTACTTAATGACTATTTACCACATATACATTAGATTAGAGAGCAGTCATTTTTTAGACATAGTATATGCCCTGATTCCTAGAAAATAAGTCCATTATTTCGTAGGTTCCTTATTAAAGTATTGAGTTTAGAAAAATAGATGAGATGAGAATGATCTGGGTCTTGACTCTACCACTCGTTAGGTATGTTAAGTAGGGCAGGACACTTCAACCCGAACTCAAGTTCTCCATACTCAAATGAGTTGAAGTGCTAGTTTAATAAATGGTATCCTTAATATTGGTATTTGAAAGGCAATTAGTTACTTTCCCAGTTTCTGTCAAAATTAATGGTAGTTTCCATGATAAATTTTTATGGGTACTTTGAATTATACATTTGCATGTGTCAAAAATAGTTCCTATCATCAACTAGTTTGAAATACACTGGTGGTGAGAAATAGCTCACTGTCATTTACTCACAAGGGTATTTTTCTCACAATCTTTGCAGAATCAAATATGGCCAAAATATATTAATTCAGTTCAAAAGACATTAATTCAGCTCACTGTGGTTCGTTTAGATTGTTCTCTGGTGGTAAAGACATAGGAATATCAATCCAGTCACTCAGAGAACAATTCTTTGGGTCACATCCAAGTGTGCAGTGGTCAGCTGAATGTGTACAAAACATCTTCAAGGGCTAAGTAGAAAATTACTTCACCATTGGCAAGTTTTATACGCCTATTTTTTCCCCATAGAGTCTCATACCTGAGAAACATGGAGAAATGTTCTTTTTCTAAATTGCAAAACTCAGCTGTAGTCTAAATGAAATGGGATAAATTATCTTTTTCACAATTATCCATTAAAGAGAGAATTAGAATTAATATTAATCACAGATGTTTCATCAAGTTTTATTATCAACCAGATTGACTGCCAAAGTGCTTTCTGGAAGACATTTCCTCTCCCTCCCCCACCTGCTACTGAGAACAAACTATTATGGTCCTTAGATAAAGATTAATGGTTTTGGCAATTCATTTGAGGAAATTTGTATTTTACTGTACATTCCACTTCAGTTCAAGGCATAACTGAAAGGCATGGTTTGTCACTTCACTGATAAAATTATACATTGGAGACACAAGATAGGATCCTTCTTTCTACCATACAGGGTAATCAATAAGCCACCCAAGGTTGATATCACCCAATCCATATTTTTTAAGTTTTGGTAAGCTGTGTTTGTGGATAAAATGAGCAAAATGCCTATGTAATCTTGCTATTTTAGGAGCTGTATTTTTACCCATCACAGCTAAATTACTTTAATATTACTTTTAATTTTTGTGTCCACTCTCTGGAATAATTCATTGCCAAATGTGTGATCCTTATAATAATCATGAACATTTGCTAATGCCTCATCCATTTGCAAAGGACACCATAGACAAATATTACATTCATTAAGGCTCTCCATTTGCAAACAATATTTATCAACTCTAGCTAACCTAACAAACAGAAAGAGGGAACTTTTTTCCTCCTAAAGAGGTTGATTCTTTTAACTGAAGACCTCAGGATGTACAGGAACCAAGACAGTGCTGGGGATCTAGAACATAGAAACAACTGGATGTTCTCATCAAGACAAAGCCATGCCATTTTCTCAGCTCTGACATTTCTCCATACCTTGGATCCCTCTACTTAGGATTCAAGTCCCTGAGAGAAGGAATTTGATTGGCATACGTGCCTATCCTTATGAAAGAAGAAAGGCGCACCTTAATTGACAGCCCCAACACTGCATGAATAAGGAAAGAGGAGTTCTTCAGTTTTTCTTGTTGCTTTGTTTTTTAGACTAAGGAAGCTAGGTAGTGATGCTGAAGAGGCAATAACAGCCACGTGCAGAAACAAGGGTGTATTTCATTAACAAATAATGTGTAGAATATGCAGAATGATTCAAAATCTATGTGTTATATCCTTTAAGTCCAACGGGGGCAGGGATCAATTTACCATTTATATTTCTATACCATTTATATTTCTCCCAAGGTGGGAGGATTACTTGAAGTCAGGAGTTCAAGACCAGCCTGAGCAAGAGCAAGACCCTCTCTTTTCCAAAAAATAGAAAAAAATTAGCCAGGCATGATAGCACACACCTGTAATCCCAGCTACTGAGGAGGCTTAGGCAGGTGGATCACTTGAGCCCAGGAGTTTGAGGCTGCAGTGGGCTGTGATGATGCCACCACACTCTAGTATAGACGACACAGCAAGACTCTGTCTTAAAAAAAAAAAAACAACACACACTTTTGTCACTTTTTTCTGGAGTCTTATTTTAAATATAGATCCAACATATGAAAACAAAACTTTTGTTAGGTCTGATAAGTAGACCAGTTTGACGTACACTCAATTTGTAGTCTGCTGTGGGTTTTATTTTTCCTGAGATATACCTGTGCCTAGTCTGATGTTTTCTGTATAAATAATAGACTTTACACTTCTGACTCATAGCATGTTCTTTATTGTTTTTATTAAACTTCATCCCACTTTAATGGACAATTTCACTAGTCGGCTATAAAGACTAGTTACCCCATCCAAGTAATTTTACTTAAAACCTATTTTCAAGTCCATCTCACATTCTTTGATGAAAATATTAAGTAATACCTCAAGAATGACTAAGCTGAGGGCCAGAGGAGGAGAGGCATTCACTAATATGCCTTCAAAGTTGGTTCTGAGCACTGATAATACTATTTTTGCAATACATAACAAGCCAGTTTTGCATTTTTCAGTAACACATTCTAGTTATTGATCTGGTATCTCATCATTCTACAAAGGTACTGTGCTGACTCCATAGTTGTACGAGAGCATTGTTCTGGCTGCACTCCCATGAGTCTGATCTTTGATCCCTTCTGACCTCTCACAGGCCTGATGTTGTGGTTGGGGGGGGTGGTCCCCTTGTTGCTTTTAATGATTGGGTTCTGACTGCTGGGTCCACCAAACCTTGATATCTTCTGAAGCTACTCTAAGATGTGGATATATGGGTGCTTCTGGCATCCCAAACACTGGTAATCCAAAGACAAAAGATGAGGCATAATCCTGTCTTTCTGAGTTCATTTCCTAGTGTGAACATGGTATAGGTATTCAGCCAATGCTTTTTGGATTGTTTTGTGTCTGGTACTCCCTTCAGATTAGGAAGTGTATCCAGATTGCCAAAAGGCCCTAATTGAACCTGCCATCTTGGAAGCTTTTAACGTCTTTTGCTTGAGTTTGATGTGGAGTTTAGCACCTTGGACTAGGTCCTTTGGTTCAAAGTCGATGTAATCACCCCATCCATAGAGAACCACCAAACCTATCACTTCTTCCTTCAGAACAACAATGGCAATTTCAAATTTTGTGTCTTACTCTTTAAAATGGAAAGTCCTAAGGGCAAGGATGGTGTATCTCTTCTTTCTCATTGTAGACATAGTAGCACATGGAAGGGAGGGGAGAATGGATAAAAGATGGAATTGTCTGTGCATGTGAGAGTCAGGGGATTCAGAGCTCTCTCAACATTTGGGTGATGGTTGGAGCCCACCAAGGCCTTGGCAGGAGAATTCTTGCTTTCTAGAGTTTTTGATCTGTGCAGATATAAAGAGAATGACAAGACAGATGCTGCCAAGTATTCTTAAAATTCTGTTTTCTATTCTGGAGGAAGTTTTCAACTGAAATGGAGTAGAAAGAAATAATTAATGTTGGTTTTATCCCCTTGAGGAAATCTGAACAGGTCTGTATCATTTTAAACAAGCATGACATACAAAAATTAGGATTTTACAAAGGATAAATTGCACAGTGATCATTCCATTCCACAAAATGGAATTTTTTCAGTCACCCTAAAGCATTTTAAAATATGATTTGATTTCTAAAAATGTAGTTTACATATACTTTGCAGGATCAAGTTGGTTGTAAAGAGCAAAAGTAGTTAAATTTTTTTTTAAAAGATAGCTGTGGGTGAGTGGGAAGAACATTTCTTTGAGATTGGGATTAAATTCTTAATGCCTGAGAATTGAGATAAAAATTTTGTAAACCTTTTCCTTAGTAAGACATGGTGGTAGCAGTGGTAGTGATTTTGATGGTGGTGGTGGGGGGGGTGTGCGCATGTATGTGCGTGTGTGTTGTTTTGCTGAGGGTGGGTTGTGGTTACCACCCATGCTGGCCTTGGCTGAAGTCATACATGCATAAATACAGTATTACACTGTGTAGAAATGGGGGCTAGTAGCTACTTATGAGAAATAACAGTTCTATAAGTTCATTAGTTTTTCAAATTAGTATCACAGACAGCTCCCACTTTTCACCCCTGTGCTTTCTGGAAATAGAATCATAAAGCAGAAAGTTGTAAAGTGCCTCCCATTTTCCTTCAAGAGTAATATCTTAATTGAGACTATGTCTCTGACCATCTATTTGAGAAAAATAAATCATAACTATGACCAGCCCTATGTCAGAGGCAAAGATGCAGTAGCCATAACCTTTCACAGTTATTTAAAATACTAAAATTATACTCTTTTCTATAAAAGGGACATAAATGTATTATACACTTTGATTTTACATGTACTGTAAAGAATATGTTCAGCAAATAAAAAGTTCAACTAAACCATTTCATAAATTTTAGCAGAACTAGCTATAATATAAATTCATTAAACATTTAATTCCTAATAATTTGGTTCTTAATATTTAAGAAGAGCTTTGGGGATGATTTCTTTACTCTAGCTCTGTCCCAGGTAGTTTGAGTGAACACTTGTCTTTTTTTGTTTTTTTGTTTTTTTGAGACAGAGTCTCACTCTGTTGCCCAGGCTAAAGTGCCGTGGCATCAGCCTAGCTCACAGCAACCTCAAACTCCTGGGCTCAAGCAATCCTCCTGCCTCAGCCTCCCATATAGCTGGAACTACAGGCATGCGCCGCCATGCCCGGCTAATTTTTTCTATATATTTTTAGTTGTCCAGCTAATTTCTTTCTATTTTTTTAGTAGAGACGGGGTCTCGCTCTTGCTCAGGCTGGTCTCGAACTCCTGAGCTTAAATAATCTGCCCGCCTCAGCTTCCCAGAGTGCTAGGATTACAGGCGTGAGCCACCTCGCCCAGCCAACACTTGTCTTTTGATAAATGTCCTTGGGCTAGATTAGCCTGTTCAGTATCCTTTTCATGAGTAGGATGAACTTTGGTGAGCTACTTGGCCTCTCTGAGATGCTAAAGCCCAGTTTCTTAAACCTGCAAAATGAGGAGACTAAACTAGATGGCCCTCAAGGTTCACAAACTTGAGTTTTGTCATTCAGTGATTTAAGCTTTCAGGTTGATCTGAAGATGCAAAAGTGATTATTATTTAATGATGATGATAAGAATCTCCTCAAGGTCCCTGTCACTCCCTTGCGCGTTTCCAGGCTAGTCAGGGCTGCAGCTGCTGTTCAGCATTGCTCCAAATAAAGGCCACCACAGAAAAAGTCAAGCCCTTTCTTGGACCTGATGCTTGGTTGATATTGTGCCATCATCGGCCTTCACCCTTTACAGGAATTCCTTGAAAACAATCACCAGGTTATTAGTAGAAGTTTTTTCAAAGGTACTTTAAAGTCATTTTGCTTTGTAAAAATATGGTTTAGTACATCTTAATTGAATGTGAAAAAAAGCCTCACTCTATCTTGAAAAATAATTCACTTACTCATATTTATAGCAGTCATAAGAACCTACTTACATTGCACAAAACTCATGTGCCTACTCAGTGATTGGATTTTTTATTTTACTTTTTCTACTTCAAACTTGTGATTTTGTGGGCATCGATAGTAGGTCAATGAGTGAATGAGAATTTTCCTTGAGGTGATCTTGTCTTTCCTTCATTTATTCTTTCCTTCTTTACTTCATTCACCAGATATTTACGGAGTGCATGCTGCCAGCCAGATAGTATTTCAGACTTTGTGAATACAACAGGGAAAGAATAGGCCAAGGTGCTGCTTTAACAGAAGCTGCACTTTAATGGGAATGGGGGTGGAAGTATGTGCAGAGTATGTAAAGTACATGTAAATGTGTGTGGTGGAGTTGGGAGGTGGGTCATCATAGACCATGGTGAGGGTCTGGGATTTCACTCTGAGTCAGATGGGAGCCACTGGGGAGTTTTCAATAGAGGAGTAACATGATCTGACTTAGTTTCTGTCAGGATCACTGTGAACTGTTGCCTACTTGTCCAGAGTAGAGCAGAATCCTTTGTTTCTCTGGCTGGATGAGATCCTGTGGATTCAGTCTGTTAAAGGGAAATAATTTTTGGAGAATAGATGGTGCAGAAAAATATTACATGTGCTGTTAAGATGGGACATTCATTAATCCAATATCTATACTGAAGGAGAAAAAACATAGAAAGATACAAAGTCACCTTGGTGCACCTTATCAATAACCATATCTTTATTGAATTTAAGGCAAAAATTAGTGAACCTGCTGCATCTGTTATTTTTCTGAGGCATCAGCAAAGGCCCTTGACTCTGTCTATATGTCAATAGACAGGTGGGTTTGGGCTCAGTAGGCCCCTCCCACAGACAGAGCCTTCTCGGTTGGATTGGACAAGAGGAATTTATGCTTTATATGTTACTTTTGGTTCTTGTGGCACAATATTTCAGCTAGTTTGCTTTTCCTGGCCAGGGCTAAGGGCACTCCCGGGGTGGGAGCAGGCAAGAGCTGCCCAAATCTCAAGGGATATACCATGAGATCAGAGACTGCAAGGCCAGGCTGGGAAATCTCTCCTTTTTATAGGGAGTGTATACTAAGGACACTGCCAATTTTCCCAGTTTTCTTTTCAGAACATTGGCTTACTGTATTTTGTTTCCTGTTTCCTCCTACCATGGTGCATATGGGTACTTAGGAGTACATCGGTTATAGTGATATAATAATAAAAGGCTTTTTCTTGCCATGCACCTGATTAGGAAATATGCGTAGGGCATGTCTCTGCAGGCAAAACCCCTGCTCTTTCCCGCTGAAACCTATTGCAAATGCTTAAGATTACACAGTCAAGTTCCACCAAGTTATAACCTCTCCCCCAGACTTTTTTGGAAGGACTTTTAAGAGCTTCTGGGAAATTATGAAACAAATATTTGAAGTAGGGCAGTCATGAAGAAAAGTAAATTTTATACTGTAAACTGAGGTTATATAGTCTGGGCATTGGAAAGACTTGGAATTGAGTGTCCAGTCTGCCATACACTAGCTATGGATGACATCAGCTAACTACTTATCCTCTCTAAGCCTCAGTTTCCTCATCTCTAAAATGAGGATAACACCTGCTTCAAAGAACTGCACTGAAGATTAAATTGAATAAACCTGGCACAGTGCATGGAAATAATAGATAAATGATAGCTGTTATACAAATATTATTAGTATTGTGCATCCTGAGATGAAGTTCCCTCCCACCAAGCCCCATGTCAATTAAGAAATAATTTCATGTTCCTAATTTGTATTTGGTCAAGTTAAATAGAGAAAAAGAAACATTATAAATAAGTAATATTCTAGGGTAATTAGTGCCAAAAGAATCCTCAAATAAAAATATAAGTCTTGTTATTAATTCCTTAAAACAATCATTTGTAACCATTCTGCGACAGATTTATTGACTACAGCATGGATTTAGAAACGTTAAACTAATGAGAACTTGCCATTAGTTGTGATAATGGTCTATCATTTCTAGCTTGAACCATGTGTACTTATTTGGCCTCATTTCAGAAAAATAAATTATTTCAAACTCATTTTATTTCTTGAAAATGTTCTCATGAGTTAGATTATAGGAGTAGTATTCCTATAATCCATCATCTGAAGTAAACTGTATGATTCTGAGCTATTTTAAGATTGAGAAACTTCAAACATTTTTCAGAAATTACATAAAAGGGTCATAGGGTTTCTCAAGCCTCTAATTTTCCTTTTTATGCTCATGCTTGATTGTTGTTCCATATTAAGGTTTATTTTCCCTTTAAAATAGCTCTGCACAAAGAGAATATACTGCTAAATACTACGGCAAGGGAATGTTTACAGATGCAAATGACTTCTATTTAGGGAGCTCATGATTAAAATTTGAAAGAATGTGGCACTAGAAAGCATGTGAATAACCTTTGAAAAATCTCACAATAGAACGGAATATAGGATATTTATAATCTAGGATTACAACTGTAAAGCTATGTGTGAATATGTATATTCAGTATGCTGTAAAGGACTTCAAATTGAAACTTGTTAGTCTAATGTTACTTTTCTTTAATTTAGATCAATTAACTGTCAACGGAAAAATCTAAACTCTAAAATAATTCAATAAAAGAGGTTTATTCTGAGCCAAATGTGTGTGACCATGGCCCAGGGCACAAGTTCACAAGAGGTCTTGAGGAAATGTGGCCAAATTACAGTTGTTTTATATATTCATAGGGACAGGAATTACAGGTAAAATCATAAATCAATTATATATGGAAGGTATACAGTGGTTTGGCTCCAAAAAGGTGGGACATCTCTAAGCAGGAGTTTACAAGTCATAGGTGGATTTTAGGGATTCTTTAGTTGACATTTGGCTGAAAACGTTAAGCTTTGTCTAAGGACCTGGAGTCAGTGGAAAGGAATATTTGAGTTAAAATAGGGGTCTGCTCGGATCCTAGAGTTAAAATAAGGGGTCTTCTATCTCTCTTGTGATGCTATACCAGAACCAGGTTGGGAAGGAAACCACATTATATCAGGTTAATAAAACCCAGTTAGTGAGATTTTATCATTTGTAGGCGTGACTCACCAGGCCTCTTAGAAAGAAATTTGGGCAAAAGAAAAAGGTCAGAGTTCAGTCCTCATAACTATTTTATTATTGTGCAACTGTATTGTGGAATGAACTAAAAGGCTAGTACAGTAAAAGGAACCAGTGTTACGTTTGCCTGCAACAGGTGAGCCAGGCATTTTCCACACATCTATCTTTCTGATAAAAAGAAATTTCAGACACCTAAGTTCTTTCATTGGGCCATTTTAATCTCTCATAGATGCTTTGAGGCTGAAAATATATTTCATTATTTTATTTTTTTGTTGCTCACAGAGCAGACTGCTAATAAAATCAGAAAAAAAACTCCTGTATTCATTGGCAGACATAATTTTTTCTATCTATTTCTGCCCAGAGAAGATCTGCCCTTTGGTTTCTTGTTTTAAAGACTAACTTTCTGGCGTCATCAAAGGGATCACTCCAAGCTGTGTGTTTCATTTTGGTGGAAAACGTGCCTTCAACTCTTTTGGGTGTAGTAAACACTCCTGCTTCCCTACGGATGGTTCTGGAGACTGGCCTGGTTCAGGCCCTGGCTGTACTCGGGAACTAATGAACATGTCATGTGCGCCTTGAGTTTTCCAGTCTCTGGCACAGCTGTGGCACTTTCCCCCCCTGCTGCGAGGCACAGCACGCTGGCCATTTGTTGGCAAGTTCATATTTCACACTGCAGGGAATTGAAATGATTGAACAGACAGAAGAAGAGTTTTATTTGCAGTAGCCTACGTATCCCCAGACTCTGATTTGGCATAAAACATCTGCTTCATGATCTGCTTCAAGGCCAGATCCTTTCCTCCAACAAAGGTTACGACTTCAGGCAAGCTGTGCTTCCACTGGCAGGAGGAAATTTGCCCGAAGACTTGATTTAGTCAGAATCAAAGCATCCTGCCACAGAATTTTCTTTTTTCAATTATCTTGGAAGCGGCAGCCAGACTTTAAATGTATCAGTATAATAAATGTAATGAAATAAGGCAGACACTCCTTTCCCCTGTTGCCATCAATGGGAGGTACATTTACAGTTGTGCCTCCACACCTGGAAGCCTGTGAAACGTACCTAGCTATCGCCAGCACACACATCACACATCTTGGCAACAGCACATTGCAGGGATGGCCTTTAGATTTCTTTTGGCTTATCAGCATGATAAATAAATGCATGCATTGGTTTTACCTGCAGTGTTTACATCTTTCAGATTATAAAAGCAAATTGGCATAATGCTGAAAGTAATTATTATATTAGTATTTTTCATCGTGAAGGAGCATCGTATAGCCTTTGTGTTGTGGTACGGTCCTAATTACTAATTATATTTACCCACATGACTTTGTTGTGCATAGTCATATTTTTTGTTCAAGACAGCCCTCGCTAGCCTTACAGACATATATACGAAATTAAATCTTGGCATTTTATTATGCTAGAGCAATTAGATGCCATCCTCATAATGAGAAACATGACATCTTCATCGCTCTCCTCTATATTTTCATGTTGTTTTAGTGCAGACATTTACCAGAATGGAATACAGTCTTCCTCCTAAGACACGCGCGCGCGCACACACACACACATCCTAATTGAATATCTGCATATCTCCAAGGAGTCCTGTGGGTGAAACCATGTATTCATCTTCTTTAGTTCTTAGGCCACTTTGGTTTAAGAGTAAGAACTGTTGCTTTTATGAAGTGCCTTTTTCTATAAAGTCAAAACCTCACAGCAGTGCACAGAAAGCCGATGGTATAAAGGAGCTAAGTAGAGTCTTTAATAGAGAGAGCTGGGTTGTAAGTGTTTTTGTTCCTACAGAGCAGATAGATTTGGCTCCATCTGTTCCATATTCATAACAAAGGAGCACACTTACAGGAGGGCCAAGTTCCCCGGAGCCGCCTGGTAATGATCTTTTCACCCGAATGAAAGCATCTGAACCCAGTGGCTTGGCCCTGCAAAAAGCAGCTAGCAGGATTGCCCTTCAGAATCCTGATTTCCTTGTAACTCAGGTTGACATAAATTTTCCCAATATAGAGAGTTGGAAAAATTTACTGACTCATCTTCCTGCAATGCGGTGTTGTTGGGAAGTTTAAATCGGTGTGTTTTACCTTCCCCTGCTGCAGCCACAGAAGATTTGTAATTAGATAGTATGACGGAAGTTTGCACTTGAAGTATCTAAAGGTATCACAGGGGAGAGGTTGTTCTTCAAACTTTTAAGTTGTTTCTATTCAGACTTTTTAATCTTTCTAAAACTGGGGTTAATGAATAGAAATATGAGTTACACCAAATAAGGAAAAACCCCTGTTGAGTTTTGTAATTAGCAAACTTCAAAGCCAATTTCAACTGAGACCTCTTAGATTAAAAAGATAAGTTGACCCAAGAGTTTTCTTCCACTAAGCAGAGGAAAAATAGAATGAATTTTTCCCCCAAATGCCAAGGAATACAATAAATCTTCCTATTTATACGACATGTAGAGTCAGCATAGAATCGTAAATGAGTCCTTAAAAATTAAATAGCACATTGGTATTAATATAAAGCCTAATAGATATAATGCTTATTTTTATATGTTAGCTTCACAGATTTCTTAAGAAATAGAAACATACGTTAAAGGATGGTTTTCCTTTTCTCCATTCTGCATACTTTTCAAATACTAGAAGCTCCTAAAAAATACAGCATTGATTTATTTATTATACTTCATGTTAAAATTGTAATTGTAACGTATCAACCTTTTATCATCCATCTGTACATTATCTGCTTGCTAAACTAAGGTTTCTGGCAAATCAAATAGTAAACAAATCTCTCAAAAAGTTTGCAGCAGCAATAAAGTGGGCGAAGTTTTCATCTAGCTATCTATGGGATTGCTCTGTGCGTTAGCAAGAGGAGATATAAAAGGTAATATTTGCGGAGAGTGAAAAACATAGCAAATCAATCTGTGACGATCTCAAGTTTCTAGAACACCTTGGTAGCTTTGGTTATTTTTTGTAATATATGGACCTGAATATTTCTGGCTCATTGAGTTTTCAGTCCATTCATGTATTCATTCCTGCAAAAATATTTTTTCGGTGCCTACTTTGTGCCAAGCGCCATGTTAGATTTTGGAAACACTGTAACGTATTAAAAATATTTTCTGGAGCTTACAGCTAAATCGAGAAATAGACAATAAACCAGGAAACAAATCTATAACTGCCAATTATACTGGGACCTGTAGGGAGCTGGATGTGGTAATGAGAAACGCGGAGACAGCTTTTTTTGCTTTTTTTTTTTTTTTTTTTTTGAGACAGAGTCTCGCTCTGTTGCCCGGGCTAGAGTGAGTGCCGTGGCATCAGCCTAGCTCACAGCAACCTCAAACTCCTGGGCTCAAGCGATCCTACTGCCTCAGCCTCCCGAGTAGCTGGGACTACATGCATGTGCCACCATGCCCAGTTAATTTTTTCTATATATGTTTTTAGCTGTCCATATAATTTCTTTCTATTTTTAGTAGAGACGGGGTCTCACTCTTGCTCAGGCTGGTCTCGAACTCCTGACCTCGAGGGATCCACCCGCCTCGGCCCCCTAGAGTGCTAGGATTACAGGCGTGAGCCACCGTGCCCTGCCAAGGAGACAGCTTTTGATTAGCTGATCATGGAAGGCTTCTCTGAGGAATCCTTGACCTGAAAGGAAGTGTCAGGATGAACTGAATTTTCGGTGCACAAAAGGGTGGTTTTTGCCCATTAAAAAAGCTTATTCAGAGGGCTACTTTGGATTTAAAAATTGATATTTGACTTAAAGTTATAAATAAAAAAATTTTTCCTAAAAAATTTCAAAATTTAGGCTATTCAATTTAGCTCATACATCTTAGTCTGCATATAAGGCTAGGGAATGTAAATTTTTGGTTCCATTTACAAACTTGGATAATTAAACTCCTTGAACCATTTTAAGTTGAACTTAAAGGTTTAATTATTCTCTGTCCTTTTTAAATATTTCAATTGTCTGACTGTGAAACCTCCCCAAGTACATAATTCTTATCACTATAATAAATTAAACTTAAAAGTATGATGAACCTTTAGGATTCTTAAAAGTTCTAAAACTGTAAGTAAACCTGAGATTTCACTTAGTCACAAGTCTAAATCAATTTTTCCAATGTATATTTTCAATTAGAAAAATATATTACATCTCTGACTGGTTACTTAAATTGGCCAAGGTTGTCCTGCACTTTAAAAGTGAAGTTCCACATTCACAGATGCTTTTCTCATATACAAGAAATACTAGTTCTGTGGTTTTAATTCTATTAAAAATGCCTGCCCTTAGTTTTTAAACTTTGCTGTAGTTAAAGGGTAGTTATATCCCTCAACACAATTTGGGGGGTTACGTTCTCATGTCATGTCTGAGGTGCTTTAACTTGCTGAGGCTTCTTGAGGATTTCAGCCAGGATGACTTCACCCTCACCTGTGATCCTGGCCACCCAGCACCTCCCTTTATCATCACTCAAAGATGACCGTGGTCACCTTGGTTCTGGCCTCACCTTGCCTTTCTTCTCCTGCCTTTCTTCACTGGGAGGGGCCTGTAACCCCTACCCAAGCTGTCATTTGGTTAGATTCTGCACATGTTTGGTTCTAAAGATGCCCCCATTCCTTTCACTTACCTCTCATTTCTTGAGGCCATATACTCTTACAGATATTAAAATGCTACCTGCTTGAATTTTATATATCTCTGGCTTTGGCTGATAAATAGATCACAGCTTCCAAGATCATTCTACAAGAAGAGCTTTTTTTTTTAGACAGAGTCTCGCTTTGTTGCCCGGGCTAGAGTGAGTGCCGTGGCATCAGCCTAGCTCACTGCAACCTCAAACTCCTAGGCTCAAGTGATCCTACTGCCTCAGCCTCCCCAGTAGCTGGGACTACAGGCATGTGCCACCATGCCCGGCTAATTTTTTCTATGTATATTTTTAGTTGGCCAGATAATTTCTTTCTATTTTTAGTAGAGACGGGGTCTCACTCTTGCTCAGGCTGGTCTCGAACTCCTGACCTCGAGCGATCCACCCGCCTCGGCCTCCCAGAGTGCTAGGATTACAGGTGTGAGCCACCGCGCCCAGCCTTAATTTCTTTGATGTTTACCACTATCCCTCTCTTCACTTTTCTTTCTTATTCTAATCCTGACTTTGGTTCATATTTGGTCAACACATCACTTTGTAGCTAGACATATTTTTTTATCTCTATATTAATTCTTCAAATCTTTCTTGAACACCTGTCATGAACAAAGCAATAGACTCCCCAGAACCAAGAACCCAAGCACCCAGCATGGCTCCTCCCCTTGTAGAACTTGGCAACTGTAGCAGCAGAGATAAGATGTAATAGCCAGCTGTAAAACAAAAGAAAATGTGGTAAGTGCTATTTAGGAGATAGAAACAGAGCCCTGTAAGAACCTAGAAGAGAGTTATTGTGTTGGAGAAATGGGAACATATCTCAAGTGGCTAGAGGGAGCTGGGATTTTGAGAGTGGAAGGAAAGATCATGTGAGAAAAGGCAGATTTTCCAGGAGGTTCTGGGAGGGAATATTGTTAGGACTAACTATTAATGGGTAGTGAAAGAGTGTAAAGAGTGGGAGAGATAAAGAAGGAAATGCAGGTTGGGGCCAGGTTATGGAAAACCCTGGGTGCTCTGCTGTGGGATAAGGGATGGGTATGCACAGCCATTAACTTTTCTGGAAACGATCCTACTCAGAGACAATCAGGGTAAGCTAGAATTTAGTCCCTAAGATTGGCTTTTATTTTATTTACTCTATCAACATAAAACACTCATCAAGGAAAACATTTTTGGTATGCAAAAACATGTACAATCTTGGTACCTAAATGACTCCCTTCTTGGTAAAATTTAGCCTTCTAAAGATAGAACATTAATTTGTTCATGCCTCTAGGGTTCCATTAGGAGCCTGCAGCCCAAACGAATGGATATTTTGCCTAGATATTCGTATCACTACCAGAAATAACAGATATGGGAAGACCATGGCCTACTGGTTAAGAAAAACCACCAAAGAAATCACTGATTTGCATAAATAGACATTTACTCAAATAGAAAAAGAATATTGAAGAGTGAAATAAGAGCCATTTATATATATCAACACAATATCCGTGGACAGTGTACGTGGACACAGGGCAGTGTCCACACCCACCTAGGCTGGTTTTCTCTAGTGCCATCCTCGAAGTATGTCAGGTTATACAGCTGCAAAGGCAATGCCAACGACCAGCCTGGTTGCTTCTGTGCAGGATTTATATCCTTGTCTTTGGTCTGCCATCCCTCTAATTTAATAGCATGCTCACACTCTTAAAATGAAATTGAAAAAAGAATTCACAGAATCTTAGCATGATTTTCAAAAGGAACAGGGTCTTCCAATGGCCTTTCTAATTCTCTAAGCACTCACCCCAGCCTCAGTGCACATGTTCCCATAAATACCTTCATCACCACCACCATCACCCTATACACACACACTAACAAATGAAACTATGGTAGAATCCATTGTTTAAAATTTAGGCTAGAAAAGATCACACTTGTCCCCCTGGTTTTTCTTATGACTTAAAAATAGCTTTATCACCACCATCCATACCTGACCGCCTCCCCCTCCGTATTTGAGCTTAGAACTAGAGACCGAAGAAGCCCCCTTGCTTAGGGAAATCCCTGTGCAGAGGGAGCAGTAAGCACAGAGCTGATGATATCAATCTGTAGAGTAGTGAAATAATATTCCAGATCTGTAGGGATCCATCACCTAAGTTTCTGAGTGCGCTATAAAATTTTATAGCCTTTCTAAGGGAGATCATACTTGAAATTTGTTTTAAGAAGGGGAGGCTCATGAAGAGACTGAGGTATAGGCGGCTTAAGTGAAGCAGCTGGCTCAAAACCACAAAATCAGTCAGAACGGCTGAACCAGGGGGAAAAGTTAGAGCATCATTCTGCATACACTCAAGCCACTAAACCGTGCCCCTCCCAAGAACCCTCAGCAAGGAGGACAGTGATGAAAGGAGTTAGGAAAGCCTCGAAGAAATATTAACTTTTGTCTAGGAGCTTCTTTGAATTGTATTAACTTGATGATTTATTATTAGCAATTTACTGTCATGCTACATTAGTGCCGTCTGATAACGACATTGTTTCTGTTAATACAGTACAAATGAGTAATGGGATTTGTGGCTTTCATTGCTTACCAGTTAACAGTCACCCTCATAGCGTATGGCAGACGGTGGCACAAGGAGCCTGTGGAGAAGGAATAATATAAATTTCTCTTGTGGGATTCCAGGAATTCTGCCTTTTGTCAGGGTTTTGTTTTTGTTGTCATTACCTTACTACGGGGCTTCCAGCTGAAGAAGAGTGAATAGTTCTGCTTATCTGGTTTGTTGTTGTTTTGTTTTTTTGATCAGATAATGCCTATCTAATACAGCAGCAGGTTCACCAGAATAACCACAAACAGGAAAGAAAGAGCCGTCTGGCCTTAAAGCCTGATTTAGTCACTGGAATAGTCCAGCCTTACGCAAGGCCAGGTCTCAGAGAATAGTTACAACACGAGTTGATAATAAGAAACTTATTTTTTTCCAACTCTTCAAAGATGTTAAAAAGGTGGTTTTAAAAAAGTAGTAAAACATCTAATAAGAAACTTAACTATATTTCTTCATGTTTAGTTTTTTTTAACAATTAAAATGACATCTAAATATTTCCTTGCTCTGTGTGCCTATGTGACCATGCACGTCACTGAAGAAGGAGGGAAAGTTGAGATTCAGAATCCGAGATTTATTTAAACTGTCTTAAATTATCCTTAGAAAGAATTAATAATGCTTCCTATAGGGGACATTTTAAAACTATTCTCCAAAATCCAGGTTATTTTTTGCTCATAGCTCAATAGATATCAAAGTATACGGGACAAATCGTATCCCTCTTCAGTAAGCAGTAGAAACGGGTTTGTTGTCTGAGCTTCTAAAAAAAAGGCAAGTAAAACTTTGCTCATACTTCAAATAAATGTGTACAAAAGCATGATCATGCCCTGTTTATTCCTAGAAACCAGTGAAAAGAAATTTGTCCTCAGCCATTTATTGGAGGTTGCTAAGAAAAAATTGATCTGCTGAGACTCACCTACTGTATTTAAATGCCACTTAAGTTAGCATTTGCGGTGAGAACTTTGCCTAAGGGGGTAGAGAGATCGCTGGGGGGAGCATTGGGTGGGATGGGTGGTACGTCTTTACTTCCCATTTTTTCTTTTGTCTGTGCCTGCACAGCTGGAACTCATTTTACCTCCTTTGCCCTGAACTTTATTTGTTCCCAGTTACAGTTCCCTGGTGTTGAAACCAAGTTTTAACTTGTAGAGTATGTTTTTCTACCCCTCTTGTTATATTGTGGGAAACACATCCCTCTTCCTTCTCTAGTTTTTTAAAAGAAACATCCCCAGAGCCGTATCAAAGTGTCTCATATTTACATGATATGTTTAATTTCTCCAAGGTCTCCACCTTTACTTAAGTAACCTCCTTTTCAATGTTTACATCTGGGGCTTTGACCTTCACCTGACCGTGATTTAAGTCCTGAGACACTGCCGGGCTGCAAGAAAAGAAATGTGTTAGCAAATTCAGCCGGCTCCTAAGGTTGCTGTGAGGATGTGTGAGCTTGGTGAACCTGGGGCCATGAGCTAGTTGTTGAAAAATGTGACTTTTAAATCTCAAAAGGTAGGATAGTGAGATGTATTCCATTCTAACCAGTGATTTTGGTCTTAATATGACAATTAAGGATTGTGGTGATTTTAAAAAGGCAGATAGCCTGTTGTAAATTGTTGCTGGGGTATTCTTCCCTAAGAAAAGGCCTAACTTTTGAGAATTTTTCTGTGGGTCTGGTAACCGTTTTCCAAGAAGTCCATATGGCTTTGGTTAATCTCTATTCTACTCCCACCACTTCTTCTGTTCCCTCCCCCTCTACCAATATACACAAAATGGATTTTAGTGATTCATTAAATTCTAGGAGATATTTCCGGTAGTACCATGTATTTAAATGGGCTTTACTTTTTCTGCATTCATTGTGAAAGTAATATTAATACTTAATTTGCCTTCACCTGCCTAATTTGCATATATTTGTGTTGTGTGTTGAACCACATGAAAAACCTACAGGGGAAAAAACTGGGCCCTGCTAACAACTAATAGCCTATCTTTTCTTTTGACTTGCACAAATTGAGAAATATTGCCTGTGGCAAACATAATGGAAAACTGCATTTTTAATGCTCCCCCCCCACACTCATTTCTCTAAAAAGAAGAAAGCGGCTGACTATTCTTAAAAATAAAATTCCCCAAAGTACCCAGATTGACATGGGACACAGAAAAGGAAAAGGATTTTGGCTTTCGGAATTAAGATTCGAGGCTGAATAAGGTTAGGCAGAAATGTTAAAGTTGACTAATGAGTACAGTATTGGTCCTGAAAATGTGATAGAAATATGGGAGTCTTACCCTTCTCCTGCTCAACTTTTGGTTTTTCCTGAAGAAGAATGTTTATTACCTTGATTATCAGGAATTTCTGAGTTGCTTGAAGTCTTATACTATTTATATTTAATATAATGGCCTGTGTAAAAGTTAATTAACAGAAGTTTTTTGACAGTATGAGAAGTTTTAACTTATTTTAAAATCCTTTCATTTCATGCATTTTTAAGTCTCACCTTTACATTCTATTTTTCCGATTTGAGGAAAGGCATTCTCTCTTATGATGTCAGTCCATATTTTGTATCAAAACTCATTTAGGTTCACCCAGCAATTTGGAGTGAAAGTGAGACATCATGCTAATTGCAAGGAACAGCACAGGTTGGCCGCATTAGCAAACACAAACTAAAGTTGCATGGGAAGGAAAATGAAAAACAGTTTTTAAATGCTGGAGTGAGAACATTTAAATAGATATGTCTTGTCGTGTTTCTTCAACGGCAGTTTATAATTACCTCTCTTGAAGGCATGTTTGAAGTGGACTTGTAACGGTAGCTTGAAATGTAAACCAATAAGGGATGCAGTTGTTCAGGCCTGGCAGCAGAGTCAGGAGTGAGCAGCTCTGTGGGAGCGAGGGTAGGACTGTCCATTAGCAGAGTGTGCTGCAGTATCCTAGTCCTTCAGTCTGAAATTGGCTGTGGGAAGCCTTTGATTGCACAGATTTGTTTGTGTGCAGCATTGTATCAGTTAGCTCTTGATTAACAAATTACCCCAAAATGTTGTGGCTAAAACAACATTTATTATTTCACAGTTTCTGTGGATCAGTAATCCAGGTGCAGTTCAGCAGGGTCCTTTGGGTCTATCACAAGGCGACAGTCATCTCACGGCTCAGCTGAGAAGGAATCACTTTCTAGCTCACCCACAGGGTAGTCAAGTTCCATTCCTTGTGGGTCGTTGAATTATGGCGTCAGTTCCTTGCATGCTCTTGGCTGGAAGTTTCCCTGAGTTTGCTGGCGCATGGGCCTCTCCATTGGGAATCTCACAGTGTGGCATCTTGCTTCGTGAGCAAAAGAAAGAGTGTTAGCAGAAGGAAGTTGTAGTCTTTTGCAACATAATCACAGATGTGACATCCACCACTTTCGCTGAGTTCTACTCACAAGGATCAAGTTACTAGGTCCAGCCTACTCTGCGGGGAGGGATTCCACAGAGACCTGCAAAGGAGGAGGTGGCAGTCATTGGGAGCTGTGTCAGAAGCTGCCTACCTCAAGCATGATACCAGCGTTTGCTTGCTATATCTGAATGAGTGACCTGTGGTGAACTGTGGTGTGACTATTACATATATTTGCAATGCTAAATACAGCTTTTAGAAGTACTAATTTGGGAGCACTGAATATGGTCCCCTTTATGTGCCACATTGGCTAAAAAGTGCTAAGTCGTGCTCACCTTGAGCCCCAGGAGCCCAAGGGAATGGCTGAAGTTAGGGCCCTGTCTGAGGTCATGGAACAGAGGGAAGATAAGGGGCCCTCCCGGCCTTATTAGCATGGTGCTCTAAACCCAGGGAACCAGAGAGCCCTCAGCTTACATTTCATTATGTGTTGCAAGGTTTTGATTGGTACTTTGCAGCTCATTAGGGGGAAGGGACGCTATGGATTGATTTATAAAGTTGCTATTAAGATAATGGAATGGGAGGTTGTACTTGTTTTAATGGTCCCTGTATCCCTGCTCCCAACTTCCTGACTCCAAATGTACATTTTCAGCAGTAAACTGAAAGTAAAGGGATGTGAACTTGGATTATGTGACAACTGCTTAAGACATTTCTCATTTTAATTTGAAAAATTCTATTAGAAAACCCATGCATCTTTAAAGGAAGAATTCAGGTTTAGATTTTCCTCACTTGTATGCAGGTTAATACCTCTTTTGGGTTGCCAAGGTTTCAATTTGGGAATTTAGGGATGAAATGCCTTTTGTTCCAGTTGCTGTTGGTTGGCTTCTGGAGGACCTATGAAGCCTGTGATAAAAGTCCCTGTGACAAGCATGTCTGGGACACCTTCACACTCCCAGACAAAGCTAACTCTCCCTGCCCAGAGCTGTGCTGGCTCTTCGTGTAAACCTCAGCGACCCCAAACCATAGTTCCTATTTCTGTCCCAGCTGGAATAAGCACAACACAAAAGCAGGAACAGTGTATTTAATACATCTTTGCGTCCACCACATCTCATAAAGAAGCTGGTGCCTAGTAGACATTTTCAAAGTGTTTGAAATGATGGATGAAGCTGCAGTAAGGGATTTTGATAATTATTCACTCTCAGCTTTTAATGTTGACTATTAATTTTCTGAGGAAAGGGGCACAAGGAGTTACAGAATTATATAATTTATGTATGTATAAAAATTCGTATATTAATTTTCTTTTAACTAAGGTAAAGATAATGTTGGTCATTATAACGTGATGTGTCTCTAGAGTGATAGGGATTAATATCATCCACCTTGTGACAAAACTCAGGCACATTCTAAGATTTTCCTCCCTCACTTCCATCCTCAGCTGTATGCTCAGCATGGATCCTGGGAGGGTTTTCTTTCTATGTTTACTTGTGGGAATTTTACACGTTTCAGTTCCTTGGTTGTTTTGTGGTTTTAATGCTCAGTCTTTTATTTACTTGTGACTAGTAAAGCACTTTTGTATTACCTTATATCTTCAAATATTACTGATAATTAATCTTCTGTATTTTTAAGTGGTATAAAGGCATCCCCTACACTTGTCGGGTAAAGAAAGCTTGAACATAACATGGAGTGAAGCCACACTCTCACTTTTTTAAACATTGCATAAAAATGGACTTTCACTGGTACATGGAAAAAGGTTTTTATCTTTTGGGATTTTATCTTTGTTTTTCAATGTAGTAAATAAGGAACCCAGAGTACACAGCCCTCGTAAGGCACCGCTCAGGTTGGCTTTAAGAGTTCGGAGTTTGCTCCATGAGCTCAGGCTGGAGAATATAAGTCACCCTATTTAACGGAATCTGTATCATGTTCTCACATATCACATTGTATGCTAATATCCTTTGTTCACAAATTTTTCTAAGGATTAGAGTATAATAGTTAAATAACATCACCAGCATCAATCACATTTTCTGGTGATACATGAAGAGGTTACGGGACAGGTTGATGGGGAAGAGAGTTTTTATTTTCTATAAGTATAAATGCATTTGAGATTTTTAATTCACAGAAGAATGTAGCTTATCGAGCAGCTCAAGCTAACGTCCCTCCTTGAGAGCTGGTGAGAGAACTCTCCAGTTTTTTCCTGGATGGCTTAGCTTTTGCTGCTGTTCAGCTATTCCCATGTGCCCTACGGTGATTTTTATGTCCTGGATTTACTTCTCCTAAAGAAAAATCTGAAAGACTTGAGCTAAACCCAAGAAACTCCTCACTAAAACAATTAACCATTTGATTCTGCCTTGAACCTGTTTATCTTGCAGTATGATCCGTAAAATCGGCTATTTGTGTGTGGCAAATCAAGTTGAGGAGGTTCGAAGTGAGTTCATCTCAGCTCAAAAATCCATAGCACAGCAATGTAAACATCCACGTGCCACTTTTTCACACCACCTCTCATGAATAAGACATATACTCCCTCAAGAACCCATGGATTTTCTAATGAATGGGAGTCACCTATGTGTACTATATTTGTGACAGGCACATTTGCAGTTGGGGTCCACAGGAAGGACACCATTTCCTGGATCAAACCACAGAGTGCAAATATTGTGCCCTAAATAACACACTAGTTACTGTAAATGTCAGTAGAGGGAGTTTTTCCTACTTTGATTTAGTGAAAGCCTACAGCAAAGCCAGCTGTTAGCACTTCTTAACTGCTTGTCAGAGCGACCAGGGGAGAGGGGGAGAGCCAAAAACATTTTTCCTCTATACTTTTGTTTTAAAATTAAAAAAGTTTTCAACAGGTGTTGAATAGCCGTACTGGAGGTCCTTTACTGCTTGACATTATTTAGGTGGTGAACTTATAAATTCTCCTCCGGAATAGTTACATAAAGGAGATTCACATAAAATTAGTTTGGAGGTTGCATCTTGAATCCTCCCACCTGCAAAATAAATGCTGTTGTTTTCTGGGCTCCCCATGAGGAATAATAAAAAAATAAAAATAAAAGAGAGTGAAGGCACACCAAATGCTGGCCCTCTCTTTGTCACTTTGGGTATTACCAAGCTAATTGTGAGCCATGTGTGTTTTGATTGATGTCATCTGCTTTCCCCGAACAAAGAAACCACTTGAAGCAAACACATAGGGAGGGAAGTATGCAGCACTCATTTCTGTAATTTTTGTCATTTCGAGAATGCATTGGTAAACATATGTGGTTGTTAAGGATCTAACCACCCTTGGAAATCCCTCAGACATTATGCTGTGTGTACTGAGGGGAGATAATCTTTCAAAACGTAGGGAAAGTTTACAGTCTTATTATCTTGAAGAGGAGAAGAAAGTTTCTTCCTCAAATGATTTATAACTTGAAACATGTTGTCATGTTTTGGTAAGCCGGCTTTATTAATTCCATCCTTCTCTGTGGCAAATTTTTTTTAAAAAAAAATAAATGTACCATTGCAACGTAGTACTTTCTCAATAGCATATTGTACTTATAATAGCATGATGGAAGTGGCTGGGCTTCTCATATAGAATGCGGAGCCAAGTTCTGAGTAAAACCTCTAATTGAATTACCTGCAAAGCACTGACAGACGAGCTTTCAAGACAGACAAAGCTCTGCTTTCCCCAGCAGAAATAGGTCATGTTTAAGTCTGCCGTTTAACTATCTGTTATTGGTTTTTGCCAGCACTTTCACCTTGGGCCCCCGTTGGGCCCCTTTTCCTGTAGCCGAGGAGGAGTGGCTCTGTGAAAGCAGGAGGGCTCAAGCATTATCCTCTTGATTTAGAGAAAATTGATAACAGATCGTGTTAAATGGGAGAGCCTTTGAAATAAAAATCCCAAGTATTTTTTTCACAGTTTACCCACATTCTTGCATGATTCTTTACTGTATTGCAAAGAGAAGCTGGGGATATGAAAGTAGCCTTTCTGTAGAAGTTAGATCAATCTGAAAAGTCTTGTGTGTTTTAACTTTTGGGAAGAATTAGAGAATGGTTCCTGTTGTTGAGGTCAGGAAGGAATTTATGATAGACCATTTGTATGTGAAAATGAAGAGTAATCTGTTGTTCTCTCTTTCTCTCTTTCTTTTCTCTCCCTCCCTCTCTCCCTCCCCACAGCCTCTGCAATCCCAGATAATGGAAGAAGGTCCTGTCTAAAGCTCAAAGTCTTTGTGAGACCCACAAGTAAGTTCAGTAGAATGAGCTTCAGAGGGGGGCTTCACCGCGCATGCTTTATCGTGTGGTCTCGTTCACGGCGGTAAAAATTTTTTTACTGTTAAATCTTGTGTGGTATCTTTTTTTGTATATCAACATCCATGTTTTAGTTTTCATCATATTTTTTCTCATCATTCTTCATGATGCTTTTATTTAAGTACACAGCAGTTGCTAACTTGTTGTTTCTTAGACTGTTGTACGTGCACAGCAAACGGGAACACTATTGGCATTTGAATACATGCCACTGATTGTAAAACAATCTCTACATAAATAAAAGGAAAAGTAGAGAGAAAGAACAAAAGAAAGAAGTGGGAGTTTAAGGGTGTCTTCACTAACATATTTGGCTGTTATCTCTATTTTTGTTATAGATAGCTGTATGAAAACTATAGGTGTTCATGATCGTGTTTTCGATGTTAACGACAAAGTAGAAAATTCATTAGAACCAGCAGGTTAGTATGCTTAGAGAATCTCTTTTAACAAGTGCATCTATTTCTCTGATGCTTCAGTTCTTTTTTTCTTTTCTTCCTCTCTGCATGTTTGCATGTGATAGTTGTTCTGCTTTTGCTCATTGCTAGCAATGCTAATATGACTTATATTCTACCTCATTTCTCCAATATCTTTGTGTAATGCATGCGAGATAAAATACTTTTCTTTTTTGGACATGGGTTTGATCTAATACAGTATCCTAATATAGAAAAATCCATCAGAATGCTAAAATCTCACTGCCTTTTACCATATCCTCAGAGCATGCTGGTGAATCACTGTGAATATTAAAGGATCTTTTTTCATATAAGACAGAAAACATTTCTATTGTATATGTTTACAAAACTTTCTTCTTTATAATGTCCAAATCTATGGATTAAAGTAATGAGACTATTTTACACAAAATAGCAACTAATTCAACATATTTAGTTTTTTTTTAGAAATTCACATGCATCATTGAACTGACCTGAGGAATTTCATTTTATTGCATTTCAATACTATTTGTGCTGTTGTTGTCAATAGTAATTGGTCTGGAGAAGTATAATCATGTTGCCACCACAAATTTACACACCTGCTGCTCCCACAAATGTACCAGTAGCCTGTCGAGCCAAATGTGATCCTTGATTACTGAGGCAAAATAAATTTTGAGGATAAATAAATTTTTTCTACTATTGACTTCCACACGTCCGAACTTTCCTAGCACTATGAAGAAAAATAAAACCCACAAAAGCGCTCATTGAAGCATTTACTTTGTAGCATACTGTGGGTAATGTAAACGTGTAAACTCTCCAATTGGTTACAAATTCAATCTGTCCATGTAATGCAAATTGATTGATCAGGAGGTACAGTCACGCCCTATCCCCTGCTCATGGAGGAGCCCCTGGGTGCTCTGCTTCCTGTGTCGTGACCTTTTCTCTCTGCTCGAGATCTTCACTGGTTTCCTTACCTGTCTCCCATGACCATCTCCAAGTTTAAGGGAAATAAAAGTATTTCCCCTTCACAGAGAGGTTTGAGCCCCCTTCTGTAAATGGAGAATTTTTGTCTTTTTGTAGTAGGACTTCTCATTCTTATGGTCCTGCAAATTAAAGGCTTTTGAGGTCCATTTTATCCTCTGAGTATTGTTACCAGGACTCCACAGCCAATGAGCTTTAGGGAAACTTACCCTGGGTAAATGTGGTGCCTCAGGACATACAATAGCTTTCATGTTGTAATTGACAGGAAGAGTTAGTTTTTTCCCCCAAGCATTCTGATTTTTCTAATGCAGGCATCTCACTCAGAGCAGGGACAATGAGCTCTCAAAGGTCTCAGTGGCTCCCCAGGGATCAGTTAGCCACTTTAGAAAGTTGCAGGGAATGATGCGGAGACATTTTAATTGTGTCCTGGAAATCTGGAGACATTATTGTGGCTTTTCAAGGTGCCCGATTCCTCACAAGCTCGAGGACTTGGGACATCGAAGGGTCTGCAGGTCAAATGGGATCTCCTTTAAAGGCCACAGAGTCCACACTTTCATGCCACATAGCTAGTTAGATAGATCCAGGTTTAATATTTCAGATCTCTTGACTCCTGTTCCAACAGTATCAAAGTAGTATTCTCTTACCGCTACTAGAGGTATAGATGTTCACAAAGGACTTAACTCTCTTGGCTTTGTTAGTAAATCACAGGTAGAATGGCCAGCAGAGGAAGGCATGTTATAAACAAAAATTACCCAGGATTATGGTTTTTTTGATACACAATATGCAGAATGTAGACATATCTTTCCCATGATCTTTTTTCCAGGTAAACTCCACTGCCTATCTAGAGAGTAAGAGGCTGTTTAGAAACAGATTGCATGTTTTTCTCTGGTAATGAAGAGGCACACTGTGGACTATTCTACCATTAGGAAAATTATCTTTGAATTCAACTAATGATAAAATGCCAGATATTGAGGTGCTTTCATACATGAACATATTTCACTGTCTTTGGGGAAGCAAGCTCTTTTTCACTGAGCATTTAAAATTCGTGATGGCCCAAAATCTACAGACATATAGCTGATGAAAGATTGCAAAAGATTGACGGAATGTAGTCAGGTGTGTGCGTGTGTGTGTGTGTGTGTGTGTGTGTGTGTGTGTGTGTGTGTGTGTGTTGAGGACTGGATCATAGGTGTACATGCAGGAAAAGCTTCTTGAGTCAGTCATAACTATATTTAAGGGCTTGCTGGTAAATGTCTTTACTAAAAAAGTAAGAGAAAGTTGAGCCACAACACCTGGAAGAAATTTGAGTACCTCACCTTATTCCTTAGAAAATTCAGTCCGACTTGCAGCTTTTCACCACTGGGTTGAACCATTGAGTGAAAGAATCCAGTTCTGGGTATAGACCCAGACTTTATGAATCCAGCAAGCCTGAAGGGATTCTACTGCATGATCTCAGCAATGTGTACTAATTCACCTGTCTTCGGAATGTATTTGTCTTTTTGTTTGCTTGCACACTCTGCCTGCCAGTTTCCTATCATCAGGGATGCAGGATGATCTCAGGGCAGACATATGCCATGTAACATGCTCCAAAATATCACTAGTGTTCTCTCAGTTAACTATTGAAAGCCCCATTTTGTGGAATCCTGCAGTCAGGAGGCAGGATTTGATTTGGCTTCTGAAGAGGAATATTTTCTCCTTTCAATCCATGTTCGCCATTACAAGTGTTAGAAATTCTTTCATTTTGGTGTAATTTCCATTGGGATAGATTTTGCTTATGAATTCCTCCTTAGAATTCTGAAATTGCTCAGATTTACCCAAATGACAGCCAGTTTTTCATTTCACTCTTGGGGGCCATAGAATCTCCCAACATTGAGGCCCTGTTTTAATCAAAGGATGCTTTGTAGAATCCTGAATGAGGAACAGCATGTTGCAGGAAGAAGAGAAGAATTGTGATGCCCTGATGGGACAGATTCTCTTCTATGGGGGCAAGATGATACAGATTTCTTGGTTGCTTATAGAAGGGTTCATTCCAAAGATTGTGTGTGATTAAAGGACTGAAAGGCACATTTAGCCTCATGCTTCATATAGATGAAAAACAAAAGCCTTCCTTTCAGTTATCCTGTGAGATTCATTCACTGGGTCTTATGCTGAGTGGTTCAGGAGTAATGGACAGCACTCATGGAGCATACTGGGGACTTGGGGCGGTGAGGAGACCCCTTCATGCTCACACTGAGTACCTAAGTGCTACTGGAGTACCTTTTAGCAATATGCTTCCAAATTATACAAGGAGAAGGATTGGGTAATGTGTTAGTAAAAATAAGGTGGAGAGGAACCCAATAGCTGATGTAATTTCAGGTGTATAAATATAACTGATGTTCCAAAATGAACTCTAGAACCCTCAGGGTTTATAATTCTTTCACAATTAAGCCTGAAGTGCTCCGTTGTTTTGATTGACAACATATTGGTGCTCTTAAGAAAGTGACTTGGATTTTAATTTCAGAGCTATTAAGGGCCTTTACTAGAACTTCCTGTTAACTACAGATTTAATTAATACATTTGCAAGGCTGAAAAAGAGCAGAGAGAAGAGGAGGGTCTGCGAGTATTTGGCGACATTGTGCAGGACTTTACATTTTCTCTGCCTTTGTTTATCTTCCCGTTCTTGCTTCCTAACCTTTTCTGGTCTCCTCAGCTAAAACCACTCCATGCAGGTTTGCTAAGGTCCAGGAAAGGGGAGCAAGTATGACAGAGGGATGCGGCAGCTTCCTCGAGAGGGCAGGCTAACGAGATAAGAGCACTCCAGGGCAGAGGACTCAGTGCTGAGAAGACATATTTCTTAGTTCATGTTGGGAATGAATGTGAAGGACAGAAGCATCCCAGATGAGCATATCTGAAGGAGGGGCCAGGCTGTGAGCCTGAAAAGCAGTTACTTTAGGACAGATAATAGGGATTGTGCCCCTACCCAGGAAAGAAAAAGCATCCTTATTGTGACATGTTGTATGGTAGGAAAATATGAATGAGTTTTACAGTAATGGACAGTTAACCCATTAAGGGGTTTGAGGTGGGTCATTAGGGATATTTAGGCATTATCCCTTGAGGTCAAGGTAACTGAGAATAACCACCGAGTCTCACTTGTTACCATGCGCTCTGACTGACCATTGAACGAATGCAAGATGGCGGCTGCTGGGCACCTACGTGAATTTCCCCCCATGCTGAAATAAAAGTCTGCACAGAGGCCCGCTGTTGGCCCCCAAAAACGTGTCATTTGGAGATCACTTAGTCTAAAAGCTCAAGTTAGGCCAGGTGGAGGGAAGAAGGCGGCAGCCCTGGAGCAGAGCGTGGTGGGTAGGCAAGGCGCCAGCCTATCTTTGGGTACTAATTGCTGCAGAGTTCCCGTTTCGAAGTTAAGCCCGTTAATCATGCGGATCAGGAAGGCTATCCAAAGTCAGAGGCAGCCTCACAGAACACTTTATAGCTAAATAAAAGAAGCTTAACTCACTTAATCCATTTTATTTAGAAGAAAATTTGCATCCATGCTGATAATTTATGTGCCAAGCTTCAGCCCGACAAAAATAAAAATAGTTAAGTTCAAGTAATTTAATCTTGGAAGTACAGGGTTTGTAATGGAAATGGCACCATAATTGATACCTAATTGTAGGCAAACCAGTGGGCACCCATTTATTGAAGTTTACTGGGCATTATGTACAGTTTATTTAAAATGCTGTTGTTTTGGCATTTAATTTTTTATAGTTGAAAATGTCATCCAGGCATCCAACAACCAGGCATTCAACACTAATCCTGTGAAACAGCTGAAAAAAGGAAAATGGGCAGCGCCTTCTGGTTAACCCTTCCTATGCCAACATACCTGCCCCTTACCTCACCCCCACCCCCCGACACACACACACAGACACACACACAGACACACACATGTTACTTGCCTTCCCGTGGCATCCTAGGTTTAAAAGGCACATTCAGATATCCCAAGTTTGTGCAAGGGGTGTTTGATTGCTAGCAAACCAAAGTAGCTCACGTGCCAAAGGTTACAGTGTGTGCACAAATTTCCCCCTCCATTTTTAAGGAAAGCATTAATATTGCTGAGAAAGCCCAATTTTCTCTGCTGCTTCTTTGTTTGCTGTAAATAATGAGTGATTATGCAGACATGAAAGTCAATGGTGGCACAAGGTTCATTACCCTACTTTGCAGAGGGTGGCGAGGTCTGTTAACAGCAGGCTGCTGCAAGAGAGTTATTAAGGATGTGAAATCTCACTGGAATGTGTGCTTTCTATTTGAACAGATGACACCGTACATGAGTCAGCCGAGCCATCCCGCGGCGAGAACGCGGCACAAACACCAAGGATACCCAGCCGCCTTTTGGCAATCCTACTGTTCCTCCTGGCGATGCTTTTGACATTATAGCACAGTCTCCTCCCGTCACCTGTCACAGAAAACATCAGGGTCTTGGAACACCAGAGATCCACCTAACTGCTCATCCTAAGAAGGGACTTCTTATTGGGTTTTGGCAGATGTCAGATTTTTGTTTTCTTTCTTTCCGCCTGAATTCTAAGCAACAACTTGGGGCTGGCGGGGGCTCAGCTAGTTACTGCCTCCCTCACCCCACCCCCGGCCCTTGCCCTTGACTTCTCTCACCCCTCCCAAATTAAACGGACTCCAGATGAAAACGCCAAATTGTCATAGTGACACCAGTGGTTTGTCAGCTCCTGTGCATTCTCCTCTAAGAGCTCACCTCCGTTAGCGCACTGTGTCAGCAGTATGTGGACAAGGAAGAATAGTGGCAGATGCAGCCAGTGATGGCTAGGCCCGGGAGGGTTTTGCTCTCCTATGCAATATTTATGCCTTCTCATTCAGAACTGTAAGATGATCGCACAGGGCATCATGTCACCATGTCAGGTCCAGAGGGGAGGTATTAAGAATAGATATAATATTACACCATTTCCTCTAGGAGTGTATAAATGAACAGGCTTCTAAAAGGTTGAGACACTGGGTTTTTTTAATATGACTGTCTTAAAGCATTCTTGACAGCAAAACTTGTACTCTGTAAAAGAAGCCTTTTTTTTTTTCCAGGAGGCAGGTTGGGGACAGAATGCTAACGTAAAGCAAGTGTGAAAACAGAGAAAACTATATGTTTGCTGGGGGTGTGTATGTGTGAGTGCCTCTAATTTTTTTGGTGACTGGGCAGTGCACACCAGATTTTTTTTGTTTTCCTTCGAATACAGATCACCATGGTGCTACAACTTTTTTTTCTTTTTTTAGAAACTCAAAGAGGCATTTTTATGAATAAAGTGACCTTCCCCAAGGCTGACAAGCCAGGGTTGATGAGTGCGTAGTGGAATAGCTTTGGATGCTCCTCTGGGGGACGGTATGTACCAAGGAGAGGATCTCGGTGGCCAGAGGAGATGTGATTTGGCTTTGCTGGAGCGCCAGTGTGCTGTGGCCTTTCCCCGACTCCCACCCTAGTAACCTACGTTTTGCTCCACACTCCACGACTGCAGGGGCTCGGACACAAACCCCTGTCACCAGGAGAGTCAGTCAGCACTACTTGGGAGGGCTAAAGGGAAATTTGGAAATAAAATTCCAAAGTTTGGAATAAAAAAAAATCTTCAAGTGTTGATTTTATATTTTTTCCCTTTCTGACACAGCCTAAAGCGTAGGGGGAACATGTGTTTATCTGTGGGAGATAAACAAGATGGAGTCCCAAAGACTTTAACAAAATATTTTTTTAAAAATCCACTAGAATAGAAAATACATTATTTAGATATACTTTATGCTGAGAGTGAGTATATATGCTTGTCCTATTTAAACTTGTGAGAAAAAGTGGTATCCCTTGATACAGTTAGAAATATGGGGGGCTATCTTGTTTCATTGTGGGGGTGGGGCAGAAGGTGAATCAAAGCAGGATGACCCTGTTTAAGGAATCTTAGCATGGCCAACAGGGGATGTGTCCAGTTGATTACCAGGAAACGCAAGCCCTGGGGTGTTTCTCCTGGTGGTGGGGCTGTAATGAATTTTAAAATCCAAAGCCTAGACAGGGAAAAGTGTTAGACCAATGGTAAAGCAATTTAGCCTTTTTTGCTATTGCACGACATGTCGATAGAAACCATGCCTTTCAAAATAAAAAAATAAATGTGATGATCATGTAAAATGTGAAAAATTGAAAGCATTCCAGCAACATGAAGTTTTTTTATATATTTGTTTTTTAAGATGTATATGTACAAAAAATAGGGAGTTTCAGACTTCTTTGAATGGGAATTTGCTTAAAATTGTGAGTAGCTCTGCATTAGACAAATCTGTGAATGAAAGGCAGCTGTAAACATACTGCACCCTGGAGAGTTGTACACATGTTGAAATGTAATCTGGGCTTACCTGATCCATTTGGAGTGGATGTGCCTGCCGAGTCTGTTCTCACGTGGAACCATGTGCGTGGGGTCGCCAGCCTCGCAGATACAATCAATCCAATTCCCCCCTGACATCAGGAACTTCCCTGGAGTGACAGAGTCTTATCACAGAAGGCAGCCACCATTTCATTGAAACAAAAGTTCACAGCATTTTGATTCCTTTTTCCTTTAACAATTGATACGCTCAATACTCTTGATAATATCCAGAAATACTTCTTTTGATTAATAGTTACAGGCTTGTTGGTCCTGTGGGATTTGAGGAGGGGGGAAAAAAAGAGACCTTCCAAAATGGATCAATAGTCAGAACCAAAATAATACTGCATGTTCTATAACCACAAGGAAATCAAATGATCCTATAATGAGTCCAGTTAGTCATAACTACATTAGCAGTGCTAATTTCATTTTAGAAATGGCGACTTCTGTGGTTTTTCTAGCATTTGTCTCTAACAAATGATGAAATAATTACTCATGGCCCTCTCTGCCATTGTCTTTCATTTTTTCACAGCAAAATTAGACCCCTTTACTTCACCATTGTGCCCCTGCAAATTAAGTAAGAAGAAAATAGCAAGACTATCCACGCCAGTAGACAGTATGCTTCTCTACCTATAAGTGACGTAATCCTAGCTGATACGCTGGCCATGGAGTTTTCAAGAAGATGATTGGTGTCAGACCGTTTTCATTTTGTTTAAAAAGTGTTGGTGGCCTTTTGTGCTGGTGTAACAATCCTCTGGGGGCTCAGGAGGATGTCGATGCAACTTTGTAGCAGCTTTTAATTTCAAAAACAATTCAAAAGTCTGAAGGGCAGCCATAGCTGCCCCTCAGCCCCGGTTAGTCAAACCCCAGCGACCTTTGCCCCTGGTTGCCAAGGGCTTTGCAACATGAAGCAGGGAAATAAGGATCTGTCTGTTTAGTGGATACCGTGTATCCTTTAATAGACCAGGTAACAGTTCGTGTTAGATTAGACCATTGTTTTGTACTGTACTTTCTTGGGTGGCAAAGGAAAGAAAAGTAAAACGTTAAAAAAAAAAAAAAAACCTGCGTTCTTTAAATTCTGTATTATTAGCAACCTCTGTTGTATATAGTGTTTGATAATAAAGTATTAATTTGATTCTTATGTCTTTTGTAAGTGAGAACAATAGACTTTCAGGATACAAAACATGCATTGAGGCTTTGAAACATCCAATATGTACCGTGGCTGAGAAAAGAGTCACAAATGGCTGAGACACTGCTCCATACAGGACTCATGTGGTCATCGCCCACCCAATCTTGTGACTCCATCATCTTGGGACCTGGAACAACATGACTTTTTTGATCCATATTTTGTCCTCAATGTTTTCAAGGTCTGATGTTGGAGCCCTGTGGTCCCCCCCACCCCACCTCCTCCCCCAGCATGTTGGTTTGAAAGGGTTAGGGAATTTAATAACGGTTCTGTACTTTGGTTTGGTTTGGTTTTCTGTTTGTGATTGTTTTCATTGACTGTTTTATCTTTTCCCAGGAAGAGTCTTATCAATATCATGTGCAGCTGGCTCACGCATGGGAATGGTTGCAAACCAGTCAGGTTAGGAAGGTTAAATGGGGCTGTTTCCCTCTCTATGTCGTTGTGAAAGGAAGAGTCATGCAGTACCTGTGGATTTTCAGGGACTCTTGTTTTTCTCCCGTGCCTTAGCAACGGCAGCAGCCATTTTTATTAGTTTCAAATAACAAAAAAAAACTTTTAAACTCCTCCCTTCCATTCATTGCTCTTAGAGTTGTGGTCACTAGCTTTTCTTTTGAAAACCACCTCCACCAACACCCCCGTTTGCCCACACCCCCCCTTTTTACTTGTTATGTTTATTTTTTTGTCTCTCGCCTTCCTCCCACGTTTTATTTTCCCTCAGAGCTGTGAATGGGCAGGTCTGTCTCTGGTTTGGCATCACTGAGTTTTTCCCATGCATTGGCCCCAGGGCTGCTCGGATGTGAGACAAATCTCCCTACAATGGGCTTGCTCCCATTGTCTGTACAGTTTAATAGATGCTGGCATGTTGGAGGTTACCCATGAGTCAAAATCCGCTTTCCATGCTTACTCTTGACACCCCATTGAAGCCACTCATTGTGTGTGCGTCTGGGTGTGAAGTCCAGCTCCGTGTGGTCCTGTGCTTGTACTGCCCTGCTTTGCAGTTCCTTTGCACTTACTCATCAAGTGCTGTTTTGAAATGCTAACATTATATAAACGTAAAAGAAAATGTAAAAAAAAAAAAAACCCACACACAAACAAACCCATACGATCTGTATTTGTATATACACGTGTCCGTACAAGTATACCTAAATAAAAATTAAAGATTTTCATCATTTTAATTGGATCCCTCCTTCTACTTCTTTGTTCCTTGAATGACGCCTTTATTTCAGGGGCTACTTGTACTCTGCTGATTTTTCAAAATCTTTGTGGACAGGAAAGATAATACGACATTGCACAAGAGAAGGCCTGGGAAGCTCAAAGAATGCAGAGTTAGAAATGGCCAAGTATCTAGGCGCATTCCAGTTATTCTGATGAGAGAATAGTGAGATTTCAGCCTGGTCGCTGTAGTTGAGCCTTAAAATAGGCACTATGACAAGCCCTGCATCCTAAAACAACTGTTAAATACAACAGGAGCTAAACACAAACTATTTTCTTTTACTTTGCACACAGTTTTTTCACCCCATCAAGAAAAAGCCCAACTAAGCATTTTCCCAGCCCACATCTTATACTTCAGAAAGAAATAATGAGTAATAATGATAATCAATACAGCCCCAAACCTCTATCAAGGAAGAATTAACTTACTACTGTGTGACCTTGGGCAAGTCACATGATATCTTTGGGACTCAGTTTCCTTATCTGTAAATACTGGTTGTATAAGAGATTTATTTGATTTTCTGAATTCTGCCCTTCTTGGGCACTGCAAAGCCTATTTTGCATCTGAGTGATGTGTGTTTTTGTCTTTGATGATGACATTGCTATAAGCACAATTTGACAATTTCATCTGTAGAGGGAAAAAGCATCAAATATCTGACATAATAGACACCTAATGCATTTCAAGACTTGGCTTTAATTACCCCATGTTAACATTAAACTCATTGAAAGCTTTTTATTACACTTAATTATTTGACAGGGCACTAAACACTAATTATGACTTACTGTAACCTTTTTTGCTAATGAAGAATGACAGCTTTATAGAATGAGAAACAACTCACATTAATAAAAAAAGATGTACTGGACTACTTATGTGACATTTTCAAACCAGAACAGCATTACATTATCATTACCATCTTCACCATCATCATCAAAAGCATTTAAGTGATCGTGGCATTGTGCTCAGTGCTGTGCAAAATAATGTTTACAATCTGTACTTTTAAAGTTTACAACATAAGGCAAAGGTGTAAGCATGACATAGTGATTCATAGAGAAAAATATAAAATTCAAGCATTTATATTATGCATAAGTAATAGGGGAGAGAGATACTTTTTAAAAAATAAAAATGAGTGAAACAAGTTTGCGATTGTAAGATTACGAAGATTGAGTTAAAAGAAATCACCTTTCAAAATCGTCAAGTTGGGGTGAGGAGCGTCTTACAAAATAGAACACATGGTGAGTTAAAAAACCGCTGTAGGCTTAAGAGGGTGGTAAAATTCGTGGAGTAAATTTTCATAGTAGCTACAAAGGTGACTGTGAAAATGAGAAAACCTACGACAACATCTGAACGTCACTGGAGCAAATTATGAGGATAGTGGTCCAGAGAAATCATTTCTTTCCCTAAGGAAGTAGGGGAAGTGATGAAAAGATGACAATTTCAGATTCTGCTTTATAGAATAAGCAGATAGCTGTGAGATGTCCAAAGTCTCATGAAAGGTGAAGGTTACACACACACACACACATTAGGGAAATGGGACAAAGTACAGAACATGCAAAATGGGGGTCTAAGATAATCTGAAAATAATTGGGAGTCCTTGATTAGGAGGGGAGTTCTCAATAGTGCTGCAGACTCTGATGGGAAAGCGGGCTGGCCCAGAGATGGGATGATGAGCAGTGCTGCACGAACTACACTTAATTTGGTAACAAAACATTTGGAATGCTTGAGTCATCTTAAGGTGTTGTATAAAAAGAATCATAAGGAAAATGTCGGAGTCTAGATTTCCACGCATGTGGTGAATAAAACACACATGTATGTATTTGAATCTCTTACAGGAATGTATATAATCTAGGTGTCATAAAAAAGTTTAATATAAGTCTGATGAATTGTTTATTGACCATTCTAACAGTTTCTTGGAAACTGTTTGCAAAACAATTTCTTAGAGATTGTTTGCAAAGATTAGTTTCATATTCTGCTGATAATAACCATCCTTCAGGAAATCATTGGCAAAAATGCTGTGAAAAGCATTATGATTTTTGCACAGTCCCTTTGGAAAACAAATACTTCTGAAAATCATTATAAATAACTAATCATGCCAATATTCTCCATCAGTTTTTAGTTTGATATATTCTGCTATATTAGTGAAGTAATTCAGTGGTTAAATACATATGTGGTCCTATTTTTAAAATGGAGCTGTAACTGCTGGACCCTGCGAGCAGTAAATTTGCATCCGTTGTGTTCTTTTTTTTATACAGATGATAAATAAATGCATAAGGTTTTTAAAAAGACAGGGAATTGCATTGCCCAAGGAATTGGTCAAGGGCATCTCCAAGGGTTCAATTTGGTTTAAAGAGTGGGGGGGATGATTAACCAAGCCACTCTTTAAAAAAAAAAATAGTATCTAATTAAAAAGAGTAGGCTTGCTATGCAAATACTGTTTCTAGGTAAGTCACCTGCCCCACCCTCTCCCCCTTCCAAACAGAATGCAGTTTCTAAGCCCTTTTATATAGAATGTCTGTAGCCACCACTTAGAACAGGGAGAAGAAAGGCGACTAAAGGCCTCATGTTCAGCATATCCCAACATAATGACCCTTTCAACAATTTTCATCAGAGGTTGTCACAGTCTCTTCCCAAGAGCCTCAGTACATGCTGAGAGTAAAACATGATTTCACCACTTTTCATTAAAAATGACCCCTTGCTCCGTTCTGAGTGTCCCAGGAGTTGTGCCATCTCACTCCCAGCAATGGCTTTCGTTGGTGGCCACGCTGAAGGAAGGTCAGCAAGGCAGCGCTACCCACTTCAAATAAAAAGAACTTTCAGTTCCTCTTCTTGCCGTCCGCTTTGTTTTTTTGTTTTTTTGTTGTTTTTTTTTTTTTTGATTCAGAGTTTAATTCCTAAACATGGTGTTTTCTGTAACATTAACGGAAGAAACCTTTCTAGTATACAACCAGCATCACAGCAGCCCGGGGACAAAGATGCCAGCACTGGGGCTACGGTAGGGAGCGAGGAGGCCCTGACCATTTGGAATAAAAGTACCTCACTGACGCTGTCAGTCATGGTTAATTCAGAAGAATTCAATCTAGTGGGTGGCTCTCCGAGTCAATAACACGCTTTAAAATACCCTGGATTTTAGTCATGATTATTCAAGCAAGAACTCCATGTCACTTGGTAACACACGGATGCTTGTCAATCTTGACAGGAACACAAAGGGAGGGACAAAAAAAATTCTTGACGAGAGATTACAATGGGAAAATAAAACAAAATATTTTTGCACGCTGCTTTGTTCACAAGTGCCAGGTGCTCCCTCCAATCGCACATGGAATTTGAAATGCGGGTGGCCAAAGTCGTTTGCTTTCCTTCACAGCCATGAGACAAGACACTAAAATCAGAGAAAGAACATGTTTCTCCCCGCACACATCCTAGAAGATGCATTTTATGCACACCTGGTGTCCTCTCCATTTTGTGTTCAGAGCTTGTTCTTTTGGACCAAACCAAACAAAACAAAACAAAATTTAAAAATCCCCATGATTTGTGTAGCACAGAGTATGGAACAAGTAAAACTTTCCTCTAAAATTTCTTCCCTGCTTTACTAAATCTGGACACATTTTCTTCAGTAGACAGAACAAGACGATCTGTGTCTTTTTTTACTTTTTCCTAAAGACAGTGTGCCAGCCAGAAAGCTGACTCCATTTATTTCTCCTGCGGGGAGCCAGCGTGTTCCTTCTCCTGGAAGATACAGGTACTTAAAATAGTAATAGGCTTTGTGGTTTATCGAGAGTATTTCATCCCAAGATCTTACAGGCATAAAGAATAAAACATAAACTAACAGCTCTTTCCAACGAGCTTGGGAAGAATTAACTGGGAAGGAGGATTGTCATCCTGTTTCCCTGGGGAAACAGAGAGAAGAAAGCTACTTAACTCAGGTAGCCCAGGGACAGAACGAGCGTCAGGTTGAGCCAGGATTTGGACAGAGGCTCCCGGTCTGTTACTCTTCATTCCTAACAATTTAAGAGCTCCAGCTGAAGGAAAAACAAATGATGTGTTTATCCCTTCTTTGGAAGTTTTGAATGCAACATGTTTGGGAGAGAGGCATGAGGCAACTTCCAAACTTTGATTGCCAGTCAGTGGTTTTATCATAAAAGTGTTCTTTTCTGTTTATTTATTTATTTATTTATTTATTTATTTGAGACAGAGTCTCGCTGTGTTGCCTGGGCTAGAGTGAGTGCCGTGGCGTCAGCCTAGCTCACAGCAACCTCAAACTCCTGGGCTTAAGCGATCCTCCTGCCTCAGCCTCCCGAGTAGCTGGGACAACAGGCATGCACCACCATGCCCGGCTCATTTTTTCTATATATATTTTTAGTTGGTCAGATAATTTCCTTCTATTTTTAGTAGAGACGGGGGTCTCACTCTTGCTCAGGCTGGTCTCGAACTCCTGACCTCGAGCGATCCACCCGCCTCTGCCTCCCAGAGTGCTAGGATTACAGGTGTGAGCCACCGCGCCCGGCCTGAACTTTTCAAGTGTAACTTTCTTCTCTAATTTCTCAAGGTGTCTTCTGTTTTCTGGGCCTATTCAAACTGATGTGTAAAAACGAGGAAGAATTTAAAAGAAGAACAATTTGTATTGTTACTTCTCTCAGAAGTTTCCCCTGCCCCCCTGCACCCCAGACACACGGTCACACTCTCTTACATTTTCTCGAATTTTATGTATTCATAGCACTTTTTTTTCTTGGCACTGTCTGTGCTAAGCAGTGTGGTATTTGAAAGGACGCTGAGGGTCACTGTAGGCATACTGAAACATCAGTCTGGTAACAGCTAAAGCCATAGGGCAACAATATGGTGGTTAAAAGAAGTCATGCTGGGAGGTGGCCGGCCAGGCTCTGTGGTCTTCTCACATCTGACCACACTGGAGTATTTCCTAGAGTTCCAGCTGGAGACAGAAAACTGTCTATGCTGGCAGGGAGCATCCCTTGGCATTTTGGATCCTTGGTTTTTTCCCCTCAACTCAGCTGACTTCCCACCCACAGAGTTAGTTCCCCAACGTTCATCATTCTGCCAATGTTCAGGCCCTAGACTTTCTTAATGGGTGGAGCTGGCTAAGTGCGAGAGTGCAGACTCTAAGCAGGAGGACTAGGATCTATCCCATAAATACGTACTGTTACTGTGTTATCAATAAAAACATTTTTTTAAAGGAAAAAGAGAAGTAGGATCTGTACCTTCAAAGCTCTGACCAGTCTGGGCACAAGGATCCAGAGACATGACAACAATTCAGGTTGCTTTGGAATCTTAAATTCCCTGTCTAGGTCTACCTTAGTCTGGACTGGCTTGCTGGGGCAAATTACAACCCTCAATTTACTCCTGGTTCAGGCTTTGAGGTTACCACAAATTAGAGCATCCTGCATTCTGTGTGGGTCCTGCCCTTCTCGGGTCCCTGTCAGTATTCAACAAAGCAAGTTAATCTCCCTGGTAAGTGACAGCTCTGCCCCTTGTAACTGGCATGGAATCAATTTTTTTTAACTTGATTTGAAAAGTGAGGAGAGTATCAGGAATGCAGTACTAGCTGGTGGATTCATTAGCAAGCTGAATCAGTTTTAGCTGAAATCTGTTTGGCTGTCCACAACTCTTCGTTCCGCCTTTTTTTTCTTCTTACCATCGATCCTGCCCACAAGACTTATTACCTACTCTGTCTACTGAGGACTCCAGGCTCCTTGGCTAAGTGGTTCACAGCGCGCACATTCATATCACACTGCTCTGGTCCAAACTTTGACAACTTCATAGGAAGGAGGGAGAAAAAACTGGTTCCCAGATATTGACCAAAACTCTCCAGAATGCTCTGAGGAAGCCAGAGAGAGAAACAGAAGGAAGCAAAAGTTATTGTCATCAGGACACAGCAGGTATAAACAACCTTCCAGAAGCAGCACCCCAAACACAAGAAAGTTTTTCTTTCCAGAAATATGGAAAGAACCTACCCCAAAGGAACGGACATATCTTTTGGGGGGAAGATTTTCCAAAAGGAAGATTGATTTTTCAATCACTACAATATTTCCTCTGCTTCTATACCCATTCTCTTCCCTGATCAAGTTTATGGATAGACAGGCAGGAACAAGTGAAAATGATGACTCTGGAATGGGAGGCAGTCCAGGCAGGGCTAGGCCTTTGTCCAGCACAAACTTGTACTTGGTGCTACATGTCTGTGCTACCCACTGTGATCACACAGCCTTGGTGCAATTGTCATCTGGAGACAATCCTATTGAGAAATCTGTGCGAGGGACTGAAGCATAGTCACACAGTGGGCCTGCAATTCCTGGGGGTAAGGGACAGGATATGCTGACCTGTGCTTCCTGCCCACCAACTCTCCCGATGTCTGCCCATGGCCTTGAGGAGCACACGGTTTAAAGGGAGATGTTCTCATGCTGAGGGAAGGTCTCCATCCTTCCCTCTAAAGAAATAAGCCCCTACCCCCACTGAAACCAAATTTATATTCTTTATAACTACTTGTTCCTATGGAAGCTAGTGGTGGTTTATCCTATAGTCTCTTGTAAGCGTGACTCCAGGGTATTAGAGAGAATGGCTGGAGTCACAGCAAGTTTCTCATTTTAAATAAGGTTTGGCCTTCATCTCCTATCGTATTGACTTGCTGACTCTACCACCATGGCTTGATTCTTTTAGAGCAAGGACAAAAATCTTCTGCAAAAGGCAGAGGGAAAGTGAAATACACCATGTCTTAGAATCCAGAACCCTCTGTAATTTCCTGCTGTTGACAAGTAAATGATATCAGATCGCACAGACTGCAAGTTACTGCACTTCACCCAAAACTAGCCCCGGGAAAGAAGAATATAAAAATCACTTATTCATTCAGCCATAATTTATGGGACATCTTCTCTGTGCCAGAACCTGTGCTAAGCACTACGGATATTTTTAAAAGGAGACTGGCCCCACCCAGGTAAACCTCCCCGTCATTATGAGGATGCACACATCAGTTCTGGAAGCTTGTCATACCACGGTCTCTTCTAAGGAGACAAAGGAGGCTGTCACCAGCCTGCCAGGTTATATACCAAGTTACCACGTCTGTGGTCACAGCTGACGGGACAGGGAGTCGTGGGCACCTGACTCAGAGGCAAACCCTCACCCTTGTCACTGTCCTTTATGTATTTGGCAAGGAGAGAAATATCTCTGCCCTAACTCGTTACTTAGTAATTACCGTGGACAATTAGTATATCCCTCTTGAAAGATAATATAAGTAGCATGAGTCAGAAGAAAGGAGGATAAACAAAAAAGGAGCTGGGCAGATACGCGTCTTAGTCTCGTTTCTTCTAGCAAAGCCCTAAGACTTCCATTGCTTAGTTCCACAGAGTTGCTTCCTAAAACCCAGAACCACCTCCTCGTTCCAGTCACTAGGACGCCTGGTCATTATCTGGCTTTCATTTTGAGGATTTCATGAGATTCTGACTCCATTATTAACAGAATCCTTAAAATAAGCCCTCATTATTTGACCTACCTTGTGAGAACCACAGCTCCTTGCAAGCAAAATGGTCTATTAAACAAATAGGAAGGGTAAGGAGGATGGGAAGAGAGTGCGATGGAAGCACAGAGGGAGTAATTAATACTGCTAGAATTTTGGAACCTGATTTTAATTTCAATATTTTACAGTACTGCAGAAATGTGCCATATTTCAAAGGTCACATCTAAATTGACACAATGGATGATACAAAATGGCACACATGATTTTCTAGAATATTTAGGCTTTTTTGTTGTTGTTGGGGTCAAATATAAAATGAATAGTGAAAAGAGCCCCTTCTCCCTGCTGATGTCCCACATCAGTCGGCACAGGGAGGAGTTACACAAGTCTCATTAGAGTGTCCTTGAGATGGGCCAACACGCGATGAGACGAATGCCAGACACTACCGCAAATGAGCTCAAGGATCAATAGCGGAACAAAAGGACCCACTCTAAGTCCACAGGAGCGGACCAAGGAGAACTTTTCCTAATTGGTTCTCTGCTTGGGAACCTGGAGCGCCCTCCCGTTAACATGTGACATTTCCTAACAAAGTGATGTACACGATCAGCCAATCAAATACTCAAATTGGTGGTAACTTGTTTCTACTTGGCTCAAACCCGCAGGGAAATCAGAACGTGCTGAGCAGTCCTGCACGTGACCAATATTTTCCGATACCTGTTAGCTGTTATGCAGGGAAAGCAACTCATTATCAAGCATAAATGCTGTCAGTAAGGGCAGGGAGGAAACCTACACGAGTGCAGGCAAGGGGCAACCACTTCTACAAGCTCACAGTTTAAAAATTCCTTTTCAGTGGTGAGGATCCTTACGCTGAAAGGCAGGAAAGAAACGTTGCAAGGCAAGAATTTGCGGTATAAAACAAAAGATGTCCCACTGGCTTAAATACATGGGCCCTGAATGGGGGTGGGGGAGTGGCAGTGGGAAGCACGTTATTCCAATTCCGTTTGGATGCTGGGGAAGTTTGCTGGGTTCTCTTTTACTTGGTGAAAAGCTCTCAGTACCGATGGGAGAGTGCACAGCTTCGATAAACTGGATTAGAAGAAGAGAGAGATGGATATAATTCTTGCTTAGACACTCAAGATGGGGTGGCTGCCTGCTATAATAAGCCCGAGAAGAAAAGGGCCACGCTTATCGCAACTCCAACCTGATGTCAGTAATTATACAGAACGTAAGAAGAGAGGTCCCTGTTAGCCAAAGCAGGGGGGTTAGCTGGCCTTTGTAGGCTCCTGGATAGCTGCATTAGCATTGCCCCCTGGGACTCCCCCTCCTGTAGTACCGCTTATCCTTATCTTGTGCTTGACACAGCAGCACAGTCAAGACAAAGCCAAGGAATGTGTGGCTCTTCATTGCAAGGAACGCCTCCCCTGCTTATCTCTTTTAATTATTATTTATAGTTTGCATTGGTGTTCAGGTTAAAGTAAAATAACATAAAGTAGAAAAGCCACCCTGCATTTCCTGGGCTCTGGTCTCATTAGCCAGATTTCCTTAAAACTCTGGTACTTCAGAGAAGTTTTGCCAAGTGGCTAAATGAAATGCATACAATTGCAAAGTGTTATGAATATTTATGACGGTTTAATGATGGGATTTTTTGCATCCATGAATAATAAAGATTTTAACAAGAACAGATAACGAGATGGGGACAAAACAGTGAAGTGGTTAATACAAGGGCTGCTCTCGGAGGGAGCCCACTGAGAACAGCGGGAGCTGACCGCCTCCCTCCCTCTCCTTCACAACCAAGTGCAAAACAGGGCACCGGGTGTAGGCTTTCTCCCCTTCTTTTAATGGATATCTTCAGCTAAAATAGGCATTTTGTCCACACTTTGTGCCTAAGCTCCTGGCCTCCCCTGGAGGTGGAGGAAGCACGGAGTGATAGACAGCACCTGTTGTAAAGTGACCTTCCACGTCTAACAGCGGTATTTATTTCAGCCTTGGGTCTTCAGCAGAATTAGCTGCTTTGCCTTTTCTGAGCCAGCTGCTAATTAAAAAGCACTTGGTGGAGGGTGAAGTTGCTGGGCCCTCTCTCTGGAAGCCGCTATTCCCCATCATATTATCCCAAAGGTAAATGTTAACGTTGCTATTCCCCACCAATATTTTATGTATTGAAGGCAAGTAATTCCCAGTGTGACCCTGCCAGGCTCTGGCATTTAGGGATGCTTTCTGTCCCAGTACCCGGTCTCCATAGCCCTGGGAGCATTCTGCCTTCTCACACACAAACCCTAGCAGTGACTCAAAGGAGAGCCATTGACGTCAAGGGGGTTAACATGAAGGAGTTCTGGGCTGCCTGCCACCTTTGGCCTGGGTGATCTACTCATGTGAGGCAAACTTTCCCTGACCTCCCAAGATCATTCATTCATTTATTCATTCAGTAAATATTTATTAACACCTACTATGTGCCGCAAAGTATTCCAAGCACTCATGATACATATGTGAAGAAAATAGACAATTGTCTGCTTTCAAGAATCTTACGAACTGGTAAGTGGAGATAGAATATAAATAATAAAACAAAAAAGTCAATGGTGAACCGTTGATAAAGTGACCAGGCAACAAGGAAATAGAACTTCCACATTTATCTTGGTAACAGACTTGCTTTATGTGGTAGATATAAAAATTCCAGAAAAGATGCATGAAAATCAAATGATATTTTTAAAGCCCTTAAAGACTGTGTGAGTGTGTGTGTCTTATATAGAATTATATGATGAATCCCTTCCTGAAATAATGACCATGCCTTGCTTTATCTCTTTAGGAATCTGAATTTCTGTATCCTATTTGTTATACACAGATATAAATGTCCACTCTTCAGAAACTATCCTTGGATTGGAAACCTTTAATAACAAACCATAATATTGTTTAATATTTGGTTAACCCCTTTGTTGGAAAATAGCAACCATGCCCTTAAATCTGTTGATGCAAATTCTAGGAAAACAGTTGTCATCTGGAAACTCATTTTGAGTGAAGTAGGTGCAGGGAAAGAATGTCCAATAGAAGAAGGGCCTTATGGCTCCTTTCCCCACTCTCCGTCTCTAGATTCCTCACCGCTACTCTCACACAGTCCAACATCCCTGCCTGCCAATTTTATTAAAGCCTGCTGTGCGGGAATTTCCTTTCTCTGCTTTACTAGCTACCAAGACAACCCCATCAACGTGATTTTTCACACATTTTCTCTTCCTGTGTTCCACATCTTGGTGAAATTTCATCTCCCTGACTCACTGTTAAGTGTTTCTCATCTGAAATCACACTCACTCATAATCTCAAATACAGTGCAAAAAGAGGAAGTCACAAAAGGAGAACGACAGCCCAAAGTCCTTCTCTCTCCAATTATGCAGACATCAAGCAAAAGCTACATGGGAATTGCCCAGTCAACCAAGACTGAGTACCGACACCCACGGAACGGAAGATTAGTCTTGGCACACAACCCTCCACATCCCACGGCACTTACTTCTCCCTTAATGGAGCACACACCTCTTGCTAGGTATTAAAATCTCAGCAACCGATCATAGGTGTTTCATCGAGCAAAAAGAGTAATTGGAAATTGGATTCCCACCGGATAGACCCTAGATTGCCTCTCCAGGGGATTAGAAACAGAGCTCGAGGAGGGAGAGCCAGAAGGGAAGGAGGCAGAAGAGAGGAATGAGGAAGACAAAAAGCTAATAGAACTGAGGCTAAGAAGTGGCTGTGGAAGGAAGTTCCCTGCATGGGCCACCTTACTGGCAGATAAAACTCAAAAAAGTCTCTTGGGGGAACAAGCAGCTTTCTATTGTTTATCATACAAAACAAAAAGCTTCATCACCACCAAAAGCTGAGATCATGTAGGTACATTCTCAATCCAATATTCCCAGGAGCCCCAGTAATTTATGTGTGCATGTGTCCAGTAATAGCTGAAAGGATGAAAAAAAACCATCACGATATTTAGCACAAAGAGCAGGAACCTGGGTGTGACTTTTGCTTCTGACCAGTAGGTCCCAGTTACGCTTGGTGAGTCGGCAGTCCTGGCATTGGGTCAAGAGCTGTGTGTAATGTTAGCGAGACTGAGTTCTACTATCGAGGACTTGGTATCTAAACCACAAATAAAACATCTATGACAGAGACCGAAGGAAAGTGACTAATCAAAATAGGATGTTTGTGTGGTTATGTGTGGTCAGAGTCAGGTGGAAGGAAGACTTCCTGCTTTCTGGCTCTTTAATCTCAGAGTTGGAAGGGATATGTGGGCTAAGAGAAAAAAAAAAAAGGGAATGGAAAACCTAAGGCGATCATGATCCGTGGAGAGATATCAGTGCTAGTCTATGTCAATGTTTCCGTTCACCAGGTAAGTACTTAATTTCTCATGGTGACCTATCATGACATAGCAAGTATTAAGGTCATGGGAAAAATAGACATGAGCCAAAAAAACATATGTAGAAAAAATTCGTCGAGTTTTAAAAGGGAAGTTAATCAATCACATAAAACAGAACTGAGTAGTACAACAATAGCTAACTGGTTTTAACCTAATTGAGCTAGTGGGTCCGTTGATCCCAGGCATGTACTTTGAGACTTTAAGAGATGGTGAAGGCTAAAAATAAAAGGTACCTGATAGAATCGAATTCAACAGAAATCATATGACAGAGGCTCAGAGTGACAAATAGATTGTCCAGATCCCCTGAGAAAGTGTCTTTTTTTTTTTTTTTTTTTTGCCAGTCTTGCTCTGTTGCCCCAGCTGGAGTGCAGTGGTGTCATCATAGCTCACTACAACCTCAAACTTCTTGGCTCAAGTGATTCTCCTGTCTTTGCCTCCCAAATACCTGGGACTACAGGTGCTCGCCACTATGCCAGCTAATTTTTGTATTTTTGGTAGGGATGGAGTCTCTTGCTCAGGCTGGTCTCAAATTCCTGGCTGCAAGCAATCCTCCTGCCTCGGCCTCCCAGAGTGCTAGGTGTGAGCCACTGCACCCAGTAAGAAAGTGTCTTAGTTGTATCTGAATGTGCTGTCTTCATAAAAATTATGAGTGTGGTGTTGGTTTCTGTTAGCTTCCTCGTGCAATTGGAGAGATCCTGCTTTGGAATCAGAGAAACACGAGTTTGAATCCTGTCTAGGCCATTTACTTACATAAAAAATTTCTCTACCCCTTTATCTGTAAAGGACTGGTAAGGACACCTCTCTTAGATGCACTTATTAAAAGGGTTACATAAGATACTGTATGTCAAGAAACAAGCATGGCGATTGGCTCATGGTAAATGCTCAATAATTATTGTCAACAAAAAGAACATTTGAAATAAAACCTGGGAAATATTTGAACACAGGAACTATTTTGTCCTACTTTGTCTTTTATTGCTCATCTTCTTCTGTTTTTTATTCCTTACGTTTTTACGCCTTAACCTGAGATATAAATGTGTAGCTTTCTCCAATTCTCAAAACCTCTACTGTAGTCTCTAATGCTTGTCATACTCCCTAAGAATGGAGGAAATGATAAAAATTTTCTTGTCTGACAGAATCATGAAGCCTCAGCAGATGGTATACCTGAAATGACTGCTTTAAAAAAAGTAACCCATCAGGGTGTACCTTGTTTGCAAATGAGTCTGTTGCTTCAGAACAGTCCTCCGGAAGGCCATACGCCCAGTGTTGCTGCCTTTGTTTAAAAACCTTTTAATGGAATGTGGTATATGTACACCATGGAGTACTACTTAGCCATAAAAAATGAATTAATACATGTTGCAACAATCTGGATGGAACTGGAGACCATTCTCCTAAGTGAAGTATCACAAGAATGGAAAAGCAAACACCACGTGCACTCACTTTTAAGTTGGAACTAACTGATCCGCACTCATGTGCACAGATGCAAGTAAAACTTAACAGAAATCATGCAGGCAGGAGGAGGGAGGAGGGGATGAGTGAAATCATACCTAGCAGGTCTAATGCACACTATCTGGGTGATGGGCACACTTATAACTTTGACTCAGGCAGTACAAAAGCAATCCATGTAACCAGAACATTTGTACCCCTATAATATTCTGAAGTAAAAAACTAAAAAAATAAAAAATAAATAAGAAACACTCCCCTTTTGTAATTGCTTTCAGAATCTTTTCAATGTCTTCAGTGATGATAAATTTTTGTGCTTTAAAGGTACATTTAATTTTGAGAAGTAGTCAAAAGTCCTTGAAAGCAAAACTGATCAGAGAGTGAGCTATCTGGTTAATACCATTTTTATGCAAAAATGAGATGGGATTTGTAAAACATCAATATAATTTTCTTGCATTGATTTTAAACATTTCAGAGGGAAAGTCCAGTGATATTTTGAATAAATTCAGTATTTCTGGAATCAGTATGGGTTTCTAAAATTGCTCCTTTGAAGGACAACTATTCTGGCTGTTTAAGTCCCTTTGTATTTTGCTAAAATGCACACATACACAGTCATCAGTCATCACTTTGTGTCACTCCAAATAGACTCAGAGATGGTGACATTTCTCACATTGGTAGTATACCAAGTAACAAAAAATGTGTGAAAAATTTACCAATTAGAAATGTTTTCTATGGAGTGAATCAGACTCTATTTCCATCAGCTTGAGATGTGCATTTTATAATATGTGTTGTGTGAAAGTACGTATGGCCTCTTGGAAACCTCTTGGTCTAAAAGCTGGTTAATAATACTTTCAGGGCATGTGAAAGGAGATGGTGTTGAATATAGCAAACTTCTGTTCCTGGACCTCTTATTAAACAGAACGTTCTGTTAACCAGTATTTTTTGGCAGTACAATAAAAATCTCCTACGATCATGATAATTGCAAGGTTGTACAAGATAGTGAAGTACTTTATGAACCATCAAGGGAAAACAAATTGATGTTCTTTACAGTTCTGGTGTTGAGTATATTTTATTGTAATTATATTCTTTCAAAATTGACAATTCATGTTGATGCATGTACAGTTTGCAGAGCAAATTTCTATCATTGCACATGTTTGATCAACCATCCCACCCCACCAGGCAACCATAAAGGAACAAAAGCAATGTCTAAAGTCTCCAATTAGCATTCAGTTCTCCCCTTCTCTGCCCATCACCTAACCAATTTTCAAGATAGATCAGTCTCTTATTGTTGTCTCTTGCATCTTTATAACACCTAGAGGGGAAGAAACTGAGCACCAGCAAGTTCGGGTCCTTTGCCCAAAGCCTCCTACCTTCTACAAGCGGTAGGCAAGGACTTAGAGCCAGCTGTGTGTGAAAACAAGAGGCCCCAGTGACTCAAGCTGGCCTGAGCACAAGCCATGAACTGACCTTTGGAAAGGTCTTACTTGAACAAGGGGAAGAGGCCACAATGTTACATATGGATCCATGCGTTTCAGGACTGCTAGTGATGCATTTTGCGATTCAACTATGTCCTCCCTGGCTCCTTCAGGTTTTACTAGCCACGTGCTTTCTGGAAGCCTTAACTCCGGCTTTCCTCAGAGTTTACGTGCGGATTCTCATTAACCCCACTCTGGTAGGGTGAGCAAGGAAAGGCAAAGAGAGAAACTAAAAAGCTATTACCTCAATTGTTTAGCCCTAAATGCTATATAATTCACACCAACACACTCAAATATTAAGACACTTTTTTTTGACAACTTCCTTTAAACAGCAAGAAGAATTCCTTCTGTCTTTTTCACTTATACAAACTATAATTTTCTTCTGTGTGTGGGTTTGTCTACAAGCATAGAATTTGAGATTATTTAGAAAAGTACTTGGTTTCTTCATTTACTTTCACATGTGTGAAACTCAACTGACAATTTAAACGGGGATTTTTTTTTTAAACTCTGAAAATTGGTGTTTAATTTGGGCATCTCACCAGCTTTTTCCATTTGTTGTTATCCATGATAATCTAGTGTCCCACTGCAATGAAGAATTAAGGGTTGCTTAATTATGAAAGACAAATGAGCAATAATACATATGATTCATTGGTAATTTTCAATAGAGCTGAGAATAAAGAATGAATGACATTCTTGATTATAGGACCATGTGTTTCATTCCATATATTATTTACAATTCAGGCCCTTGAAATGAAAAAATATTTAATCTTTTTAAAAAATGATAGAATAAGTTAGCAAAGAGGACAGGGCTTGGGCACAGGTGAAGTGGGTCGGTAATTGTCAGGAAGTTTGGATTTTAAGAGAGGCCACAGAAACTTCTAGTCACCTACCTCTTGGATGAGTTTATGGGGGAAACAAACCTTCTAGTCACCCATCCAATAAATATTTTCAACTTTTAAAAAAATATCAAAAACCCTGAATTTAACCAGGGCATAAATATTTCCAAGCAAAAAGTTATGGTCAATAAGATGTAAGCAAAAATTGTTTGGAGAACTTCTGAGGAAACACCCACAAAAGGGTGACAGCTAGGATTCATTTATACTGCCCCCCAACCTGCATGCAGGCAGGACGACAGCCCCCATCTTAGACCAGGAGGCAACCTGTGCTTTAAGGATAAAGAGCAGAAAAATGGAAGAAGCCTGTACCCTGATGACTGGGGGAGCCCCCAAAGCCCTGGGCTGCCTGTCACTAGACTCCTTGACGTGACAGAAACCCACTTATTTAAGCCATTCTTATTTCTGGTCTCTGTTCCTAGCAAATATAATTCCTAATTGATACCTGGAGTAAAATACTCCCCCCTGTCTAAATGTAGAAGGCAATGGTTCCTGTTGGTCTTAAGCTTTGATCTGTGTTGAAGTGCAAAATCCCCTGGGGGAGTTAACCAACTGAGTTTGTTTAAGGTCATTTCTGTATAGCAGGTTTGGCAAAAAAGAGCAAAAGTGGAAGTCGAAGTCTTCAGAATAAAGAAAAGCGTGCTCATATGGGTCATGGAGGGCATATGCCATAAACAACTAAAAAGATAATTAAGAATCTGCTCATTTTAATATTAATGGCGTGATAGGGAAACTTTTTGAGATTTTGGGAAGATTTCAAAGTGAAGGGGAAAAAAAAAATGTGGATCATTTCAGCAGGGGCAACCTGTGCGAAGCCAAGAGAGAAACAATAAGGTCCTGTTCATCTGACATGTTTCTTCCTTGAATTTTCCAGTCACATTCCCCGCTTCCCCCCCCCCCCCCCCCCCCCCGGAATGGAGACTGACTAGGCAAGAAGGCTCCAGGGAGCACCTTCTTATTACCAGATACTCGGCCCCTCCCTACCACATCCTTAAATTTTACTATGTTATTCTCATATTGATCAGCCCCTGCTGATTTTAAGAGTCAGGGATTTTTACAAAAATATTTTAATACCTTTCACTCTTCTTTCCTTTGAAGTTCCAGCCATTATAATTCAGCTATTTCTTGGCTCATAAACTTGGCAAGGCTTTCTGGGGAAAAAAAAAAAAAGTCATCTCATTGGCAGAGAGGTTTCTCGTATGCTGACAGTTTAGCTTATATGAAATCGCTGAGTAATAGGGAGGGTAAAATAAGGATTGCAAGGGGAACAGGAAGCAGAATGCCCTCCGTAAATGAATCCCAGACTGATTTTGCTTAGCTAGGATGATGAAGGGCCTTTCCTTTGAAGCAGCATTCACGGACCTCTTGCTAAAGCTGTTTATTCAATGGGATTTCTCCACTGGCTGGAGAGTGGTCTTGCCGTCTTCCCCAAACCTTTCCTTAAGTGCCGTTTCCAGCGTAATTCTGTGCAGCCACGTTGGCGGCAGCCTTCCCTAACCCCTCTGCAGAAGAACACAGCTGGAGGCTTAGGACCACTTAGGATGCCTCACATTCAAGTAGCCCTTCATCTCAAAACAAATCTCTTAAAAATATTCCTCGGAGCAGATCTTTGTAGACTGTTCTATTTGTGACATCTCATAAAGACTGAAAAGAGGAAGCTTTGTGCACCTCTGAAGAGAGCACATCTCCATCGCTGCATCTGAAGCACATGAAAAATATAAATTAGCGAAGTCCTTGAGTACACAATGCAGGAGACATCTGCCCTTGTTTTCTCCATGCTAAATTCCTTTTCCATGCTTACTATAACTAAAAAAAAAAAAAATCACAGGAAGTAAAAATGGTTCAAATTAAAACCACTCTCTTTCACACAACATCCTGGCCTGCTTAACAGTGCCATAATTCTACCGCGCTGTAAACAATTAGATAGGGATATTGTAAAATTAGCTCCAATTTGCATAATAATGCTTTACTGTTATAATTTAGTAACTGCATTTGCACAAATTTAATAACAATTCAGCTTACATTTTTTGTTTTAATATATTTTACACAAATAATGTCAAATTTATAGATTACTAGGTTCCCCAAAGTAAGCCAGAACAGGACATTGCATTTTTGCAAGTTTAATATACCACATGATATGATAATTCTAGCCTTCTTAAATTAAAGGTCACCTCCTTTCCTGATTCTGTTTTTTTATTTTTTTCCCTTGCTTAAGGAAATAAGTTTTTGAGACTTCTAATGATATGGAACAAAGAAAAATGCACCCATTATACATATACCCAGTAACATCTGTACCAGGTTAAAATATTGTAAATGTATTTTTCTCCATTTTGTTTTCAGGGAACTATAGAATTCAATCTCCCCCAAATTTTTAAAATTGGATCTTAAGTTCAAAATCAATCACATTGGAATCTTGGGCTGGTGGAGCAAATTGTATTAAAAGGTGTTTTGATTGTGTTTATTGTCACAGATGTTAATTCAAAGACCTAACCATTATTGTCTTATGGATTCGTAGTATAAATCCATCTGATGGAAATTGAATTAGCACATAAGCTCTGCTCTTATTTGAGGCTTTGCGCACCCACAGCCACTGAGTCAATGGTGAAATCATTGCAAGTCCTGAATCAATGCTTTCCTTGAGGAAAATTTTAACAATCATTTTTAAAACAGGGCACCTTTTTTTCCCCACAGATGAGACCAGCAGTGTTTTGTTTTGTTTTGTGAAAAATTAGAAGGGTTATTAGTACCTAGGGGTAAAGGTCCTAGTTTGTCAAGATAGTTGGTTAACTATTAAAAAGACTTTCCTGACATTATTGGTTGTTAAACATTCAAATGAGTTGTCTGGAAAAGGTGCAAAAAGATAAATTCTTGTTGGTGCTTCAGAAATCCTTGATCCTATTTGGAGCTACTCCTTATAGTTGTGCAGGTTACTGGCTAAGGAGGGACTAAGTCAGAGCTGAGTCCGGCCTACATACCACTTGCCAAACTGGAGCTGCATAAGCCCAGAGAAAGAAGCGTCTTCTCCAGTTTGCACAAGGGCCCTCTGTGACTCACGGCTGCCCTCAGTGGATGCTCTAGGTTGGTGTAAATGTGGTTTGGGCTAATGAATGAACTACTTCCTAGGCTCTCTCCTTAGCACAATTCCGTAATTTCAAATAAAGGCTTCATGGGATATAAACTAGAATAATTTAACTCAAAATACTAATCCCACAATAATTGTAATGAGAATTGTGGAAATTATCAGTAGTAGCATACAAGTGGATCCTGGTTCAATGCACATTTCTGTCTTCTTATTCAAGGTTTCTTTGAGAACTGGTGATTAAATCTATATCTGAAAAGTGATGTCAACACTTATCTGATGAATCTGATCAATGTGAACAATTGGTCACAGTAATCTGGCCCCAATCCCATTCCCACCTCACCTCCATCTGCTTCTAAGTGACAGCAGTTTGTCTGCTATTTTATTTGTCTCAACTCTTAGATAAGTACTTCAACTGTACACTTCAGTTTTCCAGATAATCAGCCTATCCTTCAGTCTTGCATCTCTGAATTCAGGTTGGTAACACTGACAAAACTGCTTCATTCATAGTATTGTCTACAAGATTTATCGATAAAAAATTGCTTGGTCCAGAGAGATTTTGCACTTTATAAGAATCTGTTGGTGAAATTATTTGCTACATGAATAGCTTTATTTTCCATGTATTCTGGTTTATTTAATGGCATCCTGGCACATTTAAACAAGCAGACAGAAAACACATGACTAATAAGAAATAGTTAATATAGATTTCAAACCCAAAGAGGAAAAACGTGGATAAGGTAATAAAACAAAAATGCATGTGTGGTTTAGAACATAAATGTTCATTTTATACGTGTGTCTTGCACATAGCTATTTCATTAGTGGTTTGGAAAAATATATATTTGGATTAATCGCCTATCTCTGGTATGTTTTTCTGTAATCAGCTTTGCAGTTTGCAAAACTTTCTCTTAACGACTACTTCATATTAGCCTCTTCAGGTCTTCATACGTAAACTGTCAGAGTGCAACTAAGACAGACTGTACAGAAAGAACAAAGATGATAAGAATTTAGGTGCATGCCTTATAAACACAATATTACATGAAAAAGAATATGACTGAGGTCCTCCTTCAATTAAGCCTAGAATGCTGGCTGAATTCTTATTCTGAATTTTCTCTGATGAACATTGATCAGGAGTTTTTCTTCTTAATAATCACACCCCATGAAGAGGCAGCTCTAGTTGAAAGCCCTCTAGGACTGATTTGAGGAGAAAATATAACCTTATCAGTGAATGCTAAAAAACTAGGCTTTTCTTATATTACTGTTATACAGTATCAAAATTTTAAGTATCCATACAAAACGAGAAAGATTGCATTCAGTTACTCTTTAGGCCAGAGAATGACAGATCTCATCTGCTCTGCAAAGGCATAGATACTGATTCCCAAACTTCAGACCTAGGGTTTCACGTTTTTATTTTTAAAATCTGTATACTACCTGTATTATTTGCTTGTGTTTTTCATTAAATGGCTTTTTTTTCAAAAAAAATAACCTAAATGCAATTTTTTTAAAAAAAGAAAATTATGTCACTACTATAAAGGGACAAGTCCCTATACTTGCATTGAGATAACTATGAAAATATTAATAAATATAATGAAAATAAGCCAACTTTGGTAAATTCTAGCTGGGCAGTTGTGCTTGCCCAATGCTCTGAACCCTAGCCTTGTTCTTTGATAAAATGAGAGAGAGGTGTGTGGGAGTGGGGTAGCCAGTTTGGGGAGACATTTTAGCACCATCTGAATTTTTCTAAAGCTTGGAACACTTTTGCAAGATAAATACATGTCTTCACTTGGAATTCAAAGTTATTTAATGTCAGGTCTGTCTACCACTTAGAATCATCTCTAATGGTAGTGGGGTACGGGTCTCAAACTTTTGGAAACAGTGAGCAGAAGTTACTGATGTCACTGGCTGCCCTTCTGCATACTTCTGACTCAACACTTTTTCCCTCCTTTTGCCAAGGTACTTAATGGAATGGACTTGATGGTGAAAAATATTTGGTAAGAGCCAACAAATAATTACCCAAACCACTTATTTACTTGCTTTGTAGACATATAGTAAGTGTAAACCAAGGGAAGCACTCACTGTACTAGCTGACGTGATGGCAGAGGTTCAGTCCTAGTTATATGAGTGCTTAACCCAGTGGAAATCTATTTATTACCCAACATTTTAGAATTGCAAGTTTTAAAAACAGAAGGTGAAAGAAAGAAAAAAATCTTGCAAGTTCTGATATTTTTCATTAGGCATTTCTTCTATCCTCCCTCCCTCCCTCTCTCTCTCTCTCTATGTGTATATATATATACATATATATATACATATATATATATACACACATATACATACACATACACACACACACACATATATGTGAGAAACAAAAATGAAAATGTTTATCTCAGGTGATCCCTCAAGATTCTCGATCATGTTTATCCTATTCTAATAAACTATTCAAAATTCTTTGTAAAATGTGTTAGTTATTAATATATGGAACTACCCATAAAATCGAGAAAAAAAAATGACCCTATGATACCAAAGCAAAAATTTAACACTTCAGTTTTATAATTTTCAGAAATTGCCATATGTGCTTTCTCATTTGAGTCTCATGAAGTTCAGCTATAACTTGGAATCCCATTTTATAAGGTAAAGAAATTGAGTATCCAAAAGGTTGCTGCTTTGCCTGTGGGTCCCTTGGCTAATACATGGGAATATTAAGGCACAACCTTGTGGCTATTCTCTCACCAAAACTTTCTTTCATCATGGATAGTTTTGGTGCAATCCTTCCTCTGTCCAGTTTTCTCCTCCATGTTCAGGCCAGTTTCTGTTTATAGAGTACTTCCTTTATGCCACACACCATGATGGGTTAGGATATGGAGATGAGTAACATGAGTAATACTACCTGCTTAGTTTGGGTTCCCCCAGAAATCAGTGCCTGAGGCAAAGGGCTTACGGGCCTTGTACAGCATTGTTATGTGTGATCCCTGGGATTAGGAATGAGGGACACAGAGCAGTGAAGTAGGGAAGGAAGGAGAGCATGCCAAGGAAGCTTTGCTCAGTTGGCCAACACTAAGTGCAACTGACTGCTGGATCCCTTGGAATTGTCCTCTAGAAGCTTTATATCTTGTGTTTCAGAATATTACATGTGGGTGTTGGAAAGTTGAAAGTTGTAGATAAAGGGCAACAAAGTTATCTACTAACTCTTTTCTTCCATTGGCTGAAGGTTTTGCTCCTTGCGTGTTAACTTCCTGCATTTTGAGGTTGCCCAATTGTGAGCACCTTGGGGATCTGCCTTATCCTTTACCTTTGTATTCCTGGGAAGCCTCAGGGGAAGAGAGGGAGGTATGGCGTAGGCATAAAGTGATATACCCTTCGGTGGTTTCAGTAGAACTTGCAGGTTTTGCCCCAGCGGGATGATGGAACAAGAGTCAGACCATTCTGACTCTTATTCCATCATCCCGCTGGGGAAAAACCTGCAAGTGTGTCTGAGGTGGTGCAGTAAAGGAATCTTGGGATCATTCGATGTGAAGATGTCTACACTTGCCATCGCTATTTCCAGTCCTCACAATGCCTATCAGGAATTCTCACACAGGCGTCTGTCAGCATCTCCTAGCTTATACATTTCCAAACCAGAAGTATTCACCTCCTACTCCTCAAAGTCAACTGTCCTCCAACAAACAGTAACAAAAAGATGTATCTTCACTATGAATAAAGTCAGTTCATTCTTACAATTAAATATCCCATGATATAGATAGAAGAAAATGAGACATCCAATGAACATGGGCCTGGAAATAAAACTTAAGTCTAATTCACTCAGCCACAAATAGTGAGAACTAACGTTCTCTGTAATAGGCTTTGTGCTAGTAGGTGCTGGGACGCAAATGCTAATAACATCCTTGCCTTGGAGAACTGACTGACTCCCTTGGCTGTACTTGGAATTCATCTGGGGAGCTTTAAAAACACTGCTGGCCTCATGCCCCCCTAGAGACTTGGGTTTAGTTGGACTGGGGTGCAGCTTGGGTATCAGAATTTCTAAAAGCCCCCCGTGTGATTCTGCTGTGCAGGGAAGGTGTTGTAATCTGTGATCCAGAGAAAACAGGCTACAGTCCAGCCTAGAGGATCTTACACGTCAGTGCATCAGAATCACCTTGGGAATTTATTTCGCATGCTGATTCCCAGATCCATATCTAGAATTATGATTCATTAAGTATAGGATGGGGCAAAGGGATCTGCATATTTAACTAGCGATCCAAGAGAATCATGTGCAAGTTCTTGGACCTCACTTTGCAAAATATTTCAAGTCTTAACACGGTAAGGGCAAGAGTGAAAAGAGTTCAGAAGAGAACACAAAGGTTGTTCATGGATTGCAAAGTAGTGTAAGGAAATATTAAGATTATTTATTCCAATGACAGGGTCAAAGGAAGATTTAAAAAGAAAAAAGGAGGCTAGAGATTGTTCCACCCAGAGAGGAAGTGTATTGTATGGTGACCAGCTGTTCTCTATCTCCTCCAGAACAGATGAAGAGGAAAGGCCTTTAAACTGTAGCACGTAGGCTTTAGGTTATGAGCAAAGAAGGAATTCCTGGCAGTGAGAGTTGTTAAGCATTGAGTTAGGTTATTAAGGAAGGCTGTGAAATTTTTTTCTCTGAAGGTTTTCAAAACCAGTATAGATTTTCATCTGTCTGGGCTGGCTAAGGTATTATCCTGCCCGAAGGCATAAGGAATAGACTAGATAACTCTTTAAGCTCTTGAATGGCTTATGACTCATGGATTTGTAACTAACAGCAGTGGAAGTTAAATGTAAGTGTGGAAAGACTTTTAGAACGGTGAGTGAAAAGCCCACAGACACTCTTCCCAGTAAAGCAACCATTTAATTGATGAAAATTATAAAAATCCATTTATAAGCTCTGAAAATTGTCATAAGGTCATACAGCAAATGAAGGAATATTCATTTAAGAAAATCTATTGAGCAGTAAGAACAGACAGAGTCTGTGGCATTTGAGTTATGACCCTAGCCTTCCCCATAGCTCCATGTTTGGGAAACTCTTTTCTGGGTGTTCTACTCCAGACAGGTGCAGCCAAGGAGATGAGAGGCAGGTGGGAGGAGAGAGAAGGTCTCCCTCTTTCCCAAGCTCCCATTCCAGGGCTACACTTTGACCCTATCTATGCCCTATAGCTCACGTTGCAAAAACTCTATTCAGAGAAAGCATGGCAGAAAGGACTGAGGCTCCCACCCCCCACCAGCCCCTACCCACAGGGGAGAAATTCTATGCCAGGTGTGGTAGCCACGAATACTGTGGCCCCAATTGTTCATGCCACAGCAGCGTGGAAGTTCTGCGCTTGGATGGGCAAGCTGAGATCAGGGGATACCACCCCATATTCTAACACTCATCTGTACATCAGGGTTGTCATTCCAGGGAAAGTGGGCCACTGTCCCTGCTCCCAGATCTTGCACAGTGGTTTAGAGGTTGTGCTCAGGGGGAGAGGCAGGCTGTAAACAGCTCAGCTAGTGGGGACTGACTTTATTCGGAATAGAGCTTGGGGAATTCCGGGTCTAAGCATATTGATAACAATGGAGATCTTGGTGGAGAGCAATTACGAGGGTGTTGGTGGCTTCATGATACTGGTAGCAACAAGTAAAACAGCAAAATAGCCAGAAGCCTAGCAGAGAGAACCATAGAAAGAAATGGCTGAGAATAACCCTCTTGGGATCACAGTCAACTCTGTAGGTCAGAAAGGCTGTGTCTATTTCTTAGGCGCCTACTCAGGAGCAATCAAAACTGGACTTGGGACACCCTTGCAATCATTCCCCAGGCTGCACACAGATCTATCAACACAGGGCGGAAGCTTCATTGATGCAACAGCACACCTCTGCCTGAACATGCGGTGAACAACAAGCTACTGTGGCCCAAGGATAACTTCTGGGAAGCCAGGCTTAAAAATAAAATCACACGTATTCCCGGCAGTTTGCAAGACTGTGCATACCCAAGGTGATGCCCTCTCAGAAGCAATCAGAGAAGGAACTTCAAAGCTACTAGTCTCTGGGTAATTGTGGAGCGAAAACATCAACCCTCTGAATTGTGATGGCAGCTTCAAGCCACGCACACATACATCCAATGGTAAAGTGTAAAAATCTAAGAGATCGCAGGGACTTAACACAAATTTTGACCAATAAGCAGCTTATGCTGACTCAGGGCAACTCCTAGGAAGCTAGGCTAAAATCTAAAACAAGGGAAAGATAATCTGAGCAGAAACATCAGAGGCTACCCACTACAGGGGAAAGAGGCCTCACAGAGTTAGTTCAATCGAGTCACTAAACAAATAAGTGATCAAGCAAATAACAAGCATATCAACCCCCCAGGTCCTTAGATGGTGCTTTTCCCCTACTCTGGAAGATTGACCTGGCAGGGGAAGGGGTGCTCAATGTTGTTCTGTTTTGTCCTGTTTCCCTATGTTTGTCACAGTTCAGGCAAGAGCTGGATGATCTTTGTGTGGAGTGGTGGGTTGTTCGCTGGGCCACTGTTGGAAGCCCAGGTTGGGGGGTAGGTGAGACCTTCTCCACAGAGGCTGGCAATGTGGGGGATTGCTCTGTTCAGTTCTCCCCACAGAGGTGACAGTGGCAGCTGCGTGAGGCTATCTAGGCAGTGGTTCATGGGTGTCCAGGCTGTAGGTATTTGCTCAAATTGGGTCCAGGTGTGATAGCGGGTAGAGACTGGCAGGTAACTGGAAGAGCATTGGATCTCAGGGTGGTTCCCACCAGGTGGCCAGTAGAAACCTTTGGGGCAGAGCTGTGGGGCTCTATGGCAGCAGGGAACCTTGGCACTGGATCCAGAGGAGGCCAGTGGGTGCTGGAGCTTTGGGAGAGGAGCTATGGGGCCATGCAGCAGCAGAGGAGCCTCAGGGGGAGGAGCTAGGGGCCCATGGACAGTGGTTGAGCCTTGAGGATGGAGCCATGGGCCTGGCAGCAGTGCTGGAGCCTCAGGGGGCAGAACCACAAGCCCAGTGACAGCAGTGGAGCCTCGATTGTGGGGTCTTGCCTGGAGACAGCAGGAGCTTTGGGGTTGGAGCTGTGGCTTGGAGGCAGGGCTGCCTGGGTGGGGCCATGGGGTCAGACAACAGTGTGGGAACTGTGGAGGTGAAGCCCATGGGAAGATGGCAGCTTGGGGGTTGGGAGTGGGGCTGTCCAGATCTCATTGCCCAGATCTCTGTCCAGATCTCATTGAGGCAATTCCTGCAAGGCTTCCCAGGTGATGTCTGTGGTGTTTGAGAGCCTGTTCTGCTCAAATACCCTGTTGGGAGGAGGGGTGTGGCTCTCAGACACAGGGCATGGCAGGGGAGAGTGTCCACTCTGCCCACTCCTTTCCCAACCCAGAAGGGGTAATGCGGAGGTCGCTGCAGCAAAATGGAGCCCCATGTAGACTTGGTGCCCTGTATCTGAGAGCTCAGGATGGCATCACTTGCAGTAACCTGGGAACCATAGCTACCAGAACTCTGCTGCACTGGCTTTCTAGTGCAATGTCACTGCACAGACTACAAGCAGCTTCCTGATCAGACCAAAGGTCTGTGGTATGTTGGGGGCCCCCTCACATCCTGGGATGCAGTGCCTGTTGGGGGGAGCATGGTGCCCAGGCCTGTCTCCTCCTGTCCTTCCCCATATGTGGATGCCTCTCCCAGGTACCTTTTGATGTTGCAGGATGAATTGCCTGGTCACCTTCTCCTTCACTCTGAATGTCCCTCATTGCTTCTCCAATGTTCTACAATGCTCTTTCCAAGAAGGCCCATCTGTAGGTTGGCATCCACCTGCAACTTTCCATTCTCTACTTGAGAGCATGGTGTGTGGGCTGCTTCTAGCACACCACTTTGCCCCCACCCCATAGAGATAGAAACTCTAAAAATAAAATAAAACAATGAAATGGAAATTGTGAAGTTGAAAAGTATTATAACCAAAATGTAAAATTCACTAGAGGTGCTCAAAATGAGCAGGGCGGAGAAAGAATCAAGAAACTTGAAGTTATGTCACCAGAGAGTATGCCATCTGAAGAACAGAGGGAAAACAAGAATGAAAAAAATAAACATTGTCTTAGAGAAATGTGGGATGCCATTAACACAGCAACATATGGAAGTGCCGAAAGGAGGAGAGAGAAAGAAAGAAGCAGGAAATTTATCCAAAGAAATAATGGCTGAAAACTTCCAATTTGGTAATAATCATTAATCTACACACTCAAGAAGCTCAACCAACTCCAAGTAGGATAAACACAAAGAAATCCACACCCAGACACAACAGGGTCAGAATGTTGAAAGCCAAAAATAAATAGAAAATCTTGAAAACAGTAACATAAAAATGACTCGCCAGGTACCAGGGCACTCCAGTAAGATGAACAACTAACTTCTCATCAGAAACAATGGAAGTCAGAAGGCAGGATGATAACATATCCAAAATGTGAGTGCGTAATAGGGGACTGGAATTTGTGGACATTATTCCCACAATAATCATGCCACATGTTTGTTTTTCTTTCTCTATCCTGTATGATTTCCTCATTATTCCCCACATTGGTATCTCCTGACAGTTTCTGAATCGGAGAAAGGGAAATAGTTCATTGTTCCAATTAATAAAAATTCATCATCAAAGTTTTCAAAAATAGTTTTGGACCTTCCCTATCTTCTAGGATTAAGTATATATCTTTGATTCTCACCTAAATAAATAAGGTAAAGGTTTTAAAAGAATATTATCTTATTTGCAGGTTCAGGGAATTAACATCTCTGTTGGACATCTGCTGTTTTTGCTTGTCCTGCATCTCTTCCTCCTTATGATGATACACATTAGTGATCTTTTGGGGAACCATGCCTCTCTTCTGCTCAGTCCATGTGGTTTATCTAGGGCTGATCTAAACTTCTGGCTGCATGTGAACATGTGACAGAAATTAGGTCAGTCAGAGATTTTTACTACTCTGGCCATACTGATAGGTTCAGGGATGGACACCTAACCCAAACCATGCTAATAAGACCCAATGTGGGGACTTTGGCTAGAACAATTTGCAAAGAAGGAGATGACATTTTTTTCCTTTTTTAAAATTTTATTATAAATGGACAATTTACAGTTGCATATATTTATGGTGTTGGAAGTGATGTTATGATTTATAAAGACAATGTGGAATAATGAAGTCAAGTTAACATATCTATCACCTCAAAGGCTTATTTTTTGGTGGTAAGAACACTTGAGATTTACTGTCGGCATTTTTGAAATGTACATTATTATTAACTATATTCACCACATTGTGCAATAGGTCTCAAAAAACAACAGCGAACCTATTCCTCCTGTCTAACTGAGATTCTGTACCCTTTGACCATCATCTCCCTTTTCTTCCACCCCCAGGAGATGACATTCATCAGGGTTACTGAGCTGGGAAGATATAAGGAGGAGGGGGCCCCCTGAGATGCAGGCTGACACAGGGAAAAATAGAACTGAGAGACCGGGAGGCAGAAACCTTGTCTTCATGTCATCATTTGAGCCCATGGATCCCACTGTGCCTGGTGCCACTTCACCTCTGATTACATGAACAATATGTCCCTTCTTGCATATCAAGTTTGAGTTTAGTTTCTATTAGTCACAACTAGAAGAGTCGTGAATAATGTTATTTTCTTCTACACTTTTCATTTACCTTATAAGCCTGTGTTCATTTTACAACTAGAAAAAAAAAAACCTTTATGCAAGAGACAAAACAGAAATAGGCACACAGAGACTCCAGATGATATCTTAGAAAGCCATTTTCTCTTTTTGTGAATTTTTTTTCTTAAAGCTGGAGTAACCTTAATAACGAATTCAGGAAACTGATGCCAATTTGATCTTCTAATAGCTCGTGTGTTGGACAAAGCCCAGTAGGTGATGTTCATCTAAGTGTGAACACATCCATCATTAGTGTGCCTATTTCCTGCTAACTAGCCAGGCCTGGAGAGGTGGTGCAGGTTAGGGTTGAGGGCAGGGTGGGCAGAGGTGACTAGCAAGAAAGCCTTGAACATTAACTCAGGGCCTTGTCGAGCTATGTAGGACATACGAAAAGATCCAAGGAGGCCACTTTTAAAAATAGCATAATGAAATTAGTACACTGCAGTCTGCCCTGAGGAACAGACATGACCTGACTTGATGAAGCTTCCCACACAAAATGGATTTTATTTTTAGGGCATTCTATCTAGGATAACAATGGCTCTGCTGATAGGAAGGTGGTGGGTATAGTTTGTCTTAGTGGCTGGCACTTATGCTTGAAAAGAACAAAATAGCATATTTAAACTGTCAAGCTCTAATTGTTTCATTAGATGGTAGTAGGCTCTGACAAAAGGAGCCGGCTAGCTGCTGAAAGCAAGAATGATGAGCAGTAATCCTGGCGGGGCACTGGGCCCTGCACTGGGTACCTCTCCTCCTTTGTTTCTTGCCGGTTCATCTCTGTTACAAGGGGAAGTCTCATTTTCTAATGTAATGACTGTTATTAAAATCAGTTAAAAGTCTTTCATGAGCTTCGTGGTATATCTTGCACGTATTTTTAGAGAGGAATGAACTACAGAGGCACGTCCTAGCATTTGTATTCATCTACTGGGTCTCCAGCCTCCCGCTTCGTATCAATTATACTAATGAAGGATATTTCTTTTGGACTTTGAACCCAGCAGGATCCTAAAATGATTTACACATTTTATACGTTATGATGAACTGTTTTGTTTGCCGCTAACTTGCAGCTACCTCACTTCCGACAGTGTAGACCCCACACCACCAGCTGCCTCTCCCGTCCGACAGAAACGCAGGTGGACTTTTTGGTAGGCAGAAGGTGAGAACCCAGATGAACACCTTGATGGGGCGCTGTAGTGAAAGCCCCGGCTGAGCATGGATGGTAAATAAAGCAGTTTCCACAGATTAATTTTATAAAGCGTTTCTGCTCTTCCTCTCCATGCTGCACATCTGTGAGGTATCAGGGGAGAGGCTGAGTGGGGGGGGGGGGGTGAGGAGGGGAGTTCTGATTTATTTCTTGCTGCTCGGTGGAATAAAGACCCACAGCATGTTTTCCATTTACACATATTTGAGAATTTAGAGGCTGCTTAGAATGAGAGGGTGGTTATATTTCATCAAGAGACATCATAAAAGCTTTCTCCAGTTTGAAACACAAAAAAATCAGATCCCATAGATAGTGATTTTTTCTCAGGTACAAGGAACCAAATGTGATTAATGCCTTTTTCAAGGGTCCAGGCCTGCCTTTCCCCATGCGGGGAGGGCTCACAGAGGAATCCCCCCGGCCGCCCGGCCTCTGTTCTTGGCGGGGAGGGAGGGAGACTCCTCCGCTGGGTGGGCTGGGCGGGACCTCTGCTTTGGAGGCTGCCCCTCTGAGTTCAGAGAGCTGATTTATCTCTGATTCAGGTTTTTAAATTAGCCTCGTTCAGAACCATCTATCTTTTTCCAAGGGCAGCTTTGCTTTTAGTCAAGCCTCACATTACGCAACGTATATAAATTTCCGCTGAGTTGTTTTCCAGATTCAAGCAGTCTGAGATGTTGAAGCTCAAGTTTGTCATCATCCGGGCTGAGCTAGAGCAAGCTTGTCCTTGTCAGACAGTGGTTCCTGCTCACTATTAAAAGACGATTTTGATGGACAGATACTCAACATTTAAAGCCACCCCACCCTGACTTAGACGTGGATAGATGAAGGGTCTTAGTTATTGAAAAGCTGCGTTAAGTGAAGAGAAATCAGCATTAAAAAATGTGGAAACTGTGTTGAAGAGGAAAGAGACTCCCTGAGCTTAACTAAAACTGAAGTGGAAGGATGATACCTGCGGCCTGGGAGCCTATCCTGCTGAAGAAATGCTGCAGAACATTCCAGAATCCGAGGGAGACTCACCAGGGAAGAAACTGCAACCGGGATGCAGCATGCTTCGTGGTTGAGAAAATAAGCAGGCAGAAACTGACCACACCAGGCAGAAGCAGGGCAACTGTCAGGGTGTGGCGAAACACGTTTCCAGCAGAGTTCGTCTTGTTTCCGTGTGGACAGGACTGCAGCTGCTGCTTTCAGTGTGTGCTGACATAGGCCTTCCCTTCTGCCCATGACTCATGGCCATTTCCCACAGGCTTTGCTGCCACACAGCATGCTCCACAGCTATAGATGAAAAAGGAACAAAAGCTGGAGATGGGACCCTTGCCATTGGGGACTATTTGGGTTTTGTTTTGTTTTGTTTTGTCTTTTTGAGACAGAGTCTCACTCTGTTGCCCAGGCTAGAGTGCCGTGGCATCATCATAGCTCACTGCAACCTCACATACCTGGGCTCAAGCGATCCTCCTGCCTCAGCCTCCCGAGTAGCTGGGACTACAGGTGTGGGCCACCATGCCCGGCTAATTTTCCTATTGTTTTGTAGAGATGGGGTCTTGCTCTTGCTCAGGCTGGTCTTGAACTCCTGACTTTAAGCTATCCTTCCACCTTGGCCTCCCAGAGTGACTTTAAGCTATCCTTCCACCTTGGCCTCCCAGAGTGCTATTATTACAGGCTTGAGCCACTGTGTTACAGTTAGTGTTATAGTGAGTGGTCCTGAGGACAAATCTAGCGGCACATGGAGAGTTGGAGAATTAAAGTTTATTTGTTGCTGGGCTCAGAGGGGTTTTGTCACTAAATTTTGAGCCCCGTCTATCTAATTTTTTTTATTTTTATTAAGTTGGGGTGATTTAAGGGGTGGGGTCTCAGGTGACTAATGTCTGCCAGGTAATAGGTTAGGTTAGTTGTTGTACCAGGTAATAGGTTTAGTGTTATGTTGATGTGTCAGGTAATAGGTTAGTATTATGTTGATGGGGGTCTTCTGTGAGGGGTGGGGGTCTCAGGTGGCTGCTGTGCTAAGTAATAGATGGAGTTTTTCCTTATCAACTGTGCCTGGCCCATTGGGGACTGAGGAGAGGGAAACACAGTATCATTTTCAAATGTGTATTTGTTCTGACACAAGTAAGAATATATTTGAGTGGTCTGATCTGGCAAACTGGTTTTCCAGGGAATAAATCCAACTAAAACTTCTGAAGATTATTACCACTCACCATTTCTATAATTTTCCAACAATATATAGGGGGATAAAGATATTTATTTATGATTATACATTTTTATCCCTGAAAAAAAGATCTTCTAGAAATTGAATATTGCATATATTCCCAGTTTCTTTCCTAAATGCAAACAAATAGCCTGGAAATCTGGAAGCTACAGTTAGTAACCTGGTTGTGGATATGGAAGCAAACTGCCTCGTCTAAGGGGAAATTAAAATATATGGAAATAGGTTTCTTTTAGGTCTACATAGTGCTATATTATTGATCAAATTTGCCATTTGTATATTAATAGGTACGCTTAACTTTTTCTTGTCTTTATTTTTTTCACTCAGAAAAATTAGTATTCACATTGTTTTCATGGATTGTTGTATTATGCACATGAATTGATCGAATGTTAAAATAAGCACTGTGGATAGCAGCTTCGCTAAGTTTAAGCAGTTTTCACCAAGCCATTAACAGTAACTTGCAGTCCCTTAAAATTGCCAAATTGTAAACTTGATTGTAAATTGAATCAGGAAGCTGCTATCATAGACCATTTTGACAGGCTTCATGAGAAGATGGCCTCAGAATACATATGGAATTATAGAGTGATGGGGCCAGAAGTGAATTTAGAAGCAGCTAACCCAACAGAGGGGGAAACAGGCCTATGGAAGTCAAGCAAGTAGCTAGTTAGAGACAGAGCTGGCCCCCATTCATACATTTGAAACTAGAGATCTTCAAATGCCATCTAGGAGTATCAGCTGTAAAAGGTAAAAATTATCTTAGTATTCTGTTGTTATTTTTGTGACTTTTTTTTTTTTTTTTACTAATTCTTCAGAGTTTTTTAGGGAAAATAGTGGTCATGCTAAGTAACCAGGGTCTTGTGGTCATTTTTAAATGTTATCTTTTACAAACACTCAAATACAAAGCCTGAATTTCTGCCCAAGTGGGAGCAGAATAATACAAGAGATTCCTCCCAGAGAATCCCTCAGCATCTGCCCCAGCCCTGATCCTTCCTAAGAAATATGAGCGCTAGAGGGTTACTTCAATCCAGAGGTCTAAGATTCCATGATAAAGCATGTGGGGAGATGCTCTGTCAAATGTTAAACTTATGGTTCACCTACATAACATTCTTCCTCCTCATTCCCTGCTGCTCTTCCTTTCAATCCCCTACTCTTGCTTTTATTCACCTAAGACATCCATCTCTTATTCTTGTGACTAATTCAAATTCAAATAATTTGGCCAGGATTGGAAAATACAATGCAGTTTTAAATAATCCTCTGTTCATTTTGGGGGGTATATATTCTAGATTTTACTAATAGTGGTGTTATAAAATGGCTTCAGCATACCTGCTAAGACTGAGATAATGGGAGAAAATCTAAAAACATTGGCATTTTCTTATGTTTCAATGCACTTGCATGGAATAATAGTGTATGTAAAATATTAATGCTTCAAACTCACACTAGGTCAGTCTATAGTAGCATGTCCAACATCATAGAAAAAAATAAAATCTGGCATATCTAATGCATGATACTGGTGAACTCCACGGGTACTGGGAGGGAAGGACATTTAGAAAATATGGCTCATTGGCTATGACCCATTAAGAGATGAACAATTCTTTTTTTTTTTTTTTTTTTTTGAGACAGAGTCTCACTCTGTTGCCCAGGCTAGAGTGTGGTGGCATCAGCCTAGCTCACAGCAACCTCAAACTCCTGGGCTCAAGCAATCCTTCTGCCTCAGCCTCCTGAGTAGCTGGGACTACAGGCACACACCACCATGCCCAGCTAATTTTTTTTTCTATATATACTTTTAGTTGTCCAGATAATTTCTTTGTATTTTTAGTAGAGACGGGGTCTCACTCTTGCTCAGGCTGGTCTTGAACTCCTGAGCTCAAGCGATCCACCAGCCTCGGCTTCCCAGAGTGTATGAGCCACTGCACCCGGCCTAGAGTTGAACAATTCTTGATATAGACAAAAGGGTAATAATTCCAGAGGGGTAGGATGCATTTAATAAAAAAAGGGGGCCACTCTGATTTTGTGCCATTGGTGGGGGGAGGTATTACACACTATTGAGTAAACTGCTTAGGCAGAATTTAAGTGATGATGTAGTTTTCACCCTGTGACTCTCAGATTTCTCTCCTAAACTCTACTTTCCAGTATCAGCTCCCCTTGGGTACTAGACATCAATAATGAGGCATCTTGCTGTAATTTCAACTGTAATATGTCCTAAATGGAATTTCTGTTGCCTTTGACCTTTGTTTTCTAACTCTCTTGTCTTTGATAAAGATCTTCTCTAGGTTACCCAAGTTTGAAATCCTGGACTTACCAAGGACTTCTGCCTCTGTTTTATTAATATTAAGGAAACCTGGGTATTTTTCTAAGAATTGACTTGTTATTCTTTGATATGCATCTTTTGTTGATGCTATTATTGTTATTTAAGCCTATCTCCCAAATAACTCATTGGCATTCCATGTTAGGAGACTTCACTGTTCACCTTTCCTCTGGGTTCTGTGAATCCATTAAGGTTTAGTTCGAGACATTTTTCCATGCAATTTTGCTGAATTTTGCCAAATTTATGCCCTTGCTCTTCTCCTTCTTCTCTAGTCCTTAAGAATAGTTGATTTCTACCAAAAATAAAAACAACCCAAACCCACTAAATTGTTGCCTGCTTTATGACGTTTGATGTTTGTACATAGTATAATTTTCCTGTGGAAATGTAAGCTCCTAGGGTACAGAGACTGCCTGTCGTGTTTATTCTAAATTTCCTACAGAACCTAGATGGTGTTGGAAAAATAGTAGGTATACTATTAATAAAATAGTATGTGTTAATTGATTTCATATTTACTGAAGGTAGCAAAAACATTATGTAAATTTTCTAAGAAAATGATCTTCACATCTAGTTTCAGAAAATTTAGGGTGCCCCACACATGTAAAAATTATATATGGGTAAACTTCAGATATTTTTGTTTTTATCTTGAAATCATTTGGCATTTTGGCCTAAGCGTGGGTATCATTGAGGTCATAACAGATTATATGTTGAGGTGTCAAGAACTGATATATGTCAACAAGATCCTGATAGTCAGATAAATTGGAAAACATAGTAACAATGCAGGTGTTTTAAAATTCTCTCATGTTCCATGCGGTATTGAGGTTGTGTTCTATAACATCTTAGCTACATTAACACAAATAGCTTTATCAACATATTAGACAGACACTTAGTTCAGTGGTATAGATGTGGTCCAAAAAGAGAAGATGAGTAATGATGCATCTGATTCACAATAAATCTGTGTGAGACTTTGAATTTTAGGTAATAGCTGTATTTATTTTTATTGCATTTTTTTATGAGAAGCCTTTGGAAAAGCTTATGTTCCATGATCTGATGTTTATGATCAGTTCAATCTTTCTTTGAAGATGAGCTACACCCATAAAATAGGCTGTGACTCATCCGGATGCTTATGACTACATGATGCTCATTTGTAAGGTTCAAATCTTTACAACCTATGGACACACCTCTTTTTGACAAGCTTGAGGGGCCCGGATTCAGTAGGGATGTAAGTATGTGTCACTACAGGCTCAGGAATGAGCATGTTCTTCCATTATCCAGGCTGACCTCAGTGTCTCTGGCTATATAAACTGGTCTGTCTGCTCTGAATATTAATCATGTTGGCTTTAAACTTGGGAGTCTTTTAAAAGAGAAGCTTCCCACTCCTCAACAATAACAAACAATTTAACATTGTGTTTAGCAACTTGTCAGCTACTCCATCTCTGTCAAAGGCATTTCTTTGGTGATTATATCTCAATCGTGGCTGGGCCAGTTGGTAATATGCATTATAGAAAAATGAGGTGACCATAAATAATTTAATAGCATTTCTTAATGTGAAAAAAAAATAAAAGTGGAGGAAGAGAGAGAGAGAAAGAGAGAGGGGCAAAAAATGGAGAATGGCAATTTTAACTAATGCTCCTTGGACTCTATTTTCTAGAAACTTTTAAGAGCTTCATGTGGTTTGACTCATTTAATCCTTACAACAATCCCGTGAGATAGCTACTATTAGTATTTTCATTTTTTAAAAAAAGTATGCATAACAGATGTACATAGTTTCAGAGTACATGTGATAATTTAATATATTCATATAATTTGTGAAGATCAAATCAGTGTATTTGGGAGACCCATCAGCTTAAATATTTGCCTTTTCTTTATGCCAAAACCATTCAATGACTTCTCTTCTAGCTATTTTGAAATATACAGTAGATTACTCTAAACTATAGTGACCGTATTGATCTACCTAACACTAGGTCTTATTTCTTCTATTTGTACCCATTAATCAACTTTTCTTCACCCCTCTACCCTTCTTGACCTCTGGTAACCAACAACCTACTCTCTTATCTTCATGAGATCCACTTTTTCAGCACCCATATATGAGTAAAAGATGTAATATTTGTCTTTCTGTGCTTGGCTTATTTCACTTATTATAATGACTTCTGGTTCCATCCACGTTGCTGCAAATGATAGGATTTCATTCTTTTTTATGGCCAAATAATATTCCATTGTGCATCTATATACCGTATTTTCTTTATCCATTTACCTGCTGATGGGCACTTAGGTTGGTTCCATATTTTGGCTAGTTTGAATAGTGCTGCAATAAACATGGGAGTGCAGATGTCTTTTCAATATATTAATTTCCTTTCTTTTGGATATATACTCAGCAGAGGAATTGCTGGATCATATGGTAGTTCTATTTTTAGTTTTTTTAAGAACCTCCATACTGTTCTCCATAGTGGCTGTACTAACTTACATTTCCACCAACAGTGTATGAAGGTTCCTGTTTCTCCACATCCTCACCAGCCTGTGTTATTGCCTGTCTTTTTGATAAAAGCCATTTTAACTGGGGTGAGATGATATCCCATTGTAGTTTTGATTTACATTTCTCTAATGATTAGTGATGTTGAACATTTTTACATATACCCTTGGCTATTTCTATATCTTCTTTTGAGAAATGTCTATTCAGATTACTTGCCCATTTTTAAAACAGATTATTTGCTTTTTTTTGCTATTGAGTTGTTTGAACTGCTTATATATTCTGGTTATTAATCCCTTGTCAGATGGGTAGTTTGCAAATATTTTTTTTCATTCTGTGGGTCGTCCCTTCACTTTGTTGATTGTTTCCTTTGCTGTGCAGAAGCTTTTTAGCTTGGTGTAATCTCATTTGTCTATTTATGCTTCGGTTGCCTGTACTTTTGAGGTCTTACACAAAAAATATTTGCCCAGTTCAATGTCTTGGAGCATTTCCTCAATGTTATATTTTAATAGTTTCATAGTTTCAAGTCTAAAATTTAAGTCTTTAATTCATTTTGATTTTTATGTATAGTGAGAGATGGGGTCTAATTTCATTCTTCTGCATATAGTTATTGAGTTTTTCCAGAACCATTTATTGAAGAGACTGTCCCTTCCCCATCGTATGTTCTTGGCACCTTTGTTGAAGATGAGTTGACTGTAAATGCATGGATTTATATATGCATTCTTTATTCTATTCCATTGGTCTATGTGTGTGTTTTTATGCCAGTACCATGCTGACTGATTACTGTAGACCTTTGTAGAAAATTTTGAAGTCAGGTAGTGTGATGCCTCCAGCTTAGTTCTTTTAGCTCAGGATTGCTTTGGCTATTTGGGGTCTTTTTGGTTCCATACAAATTCTAGGATTTTTCTTTCTATTTCTGTGAAAAATGTCCCTGCTATTTTGATAGGAATGGCATTGAATTTGTAAATTGCTTTGGGTAGTATTGTCATTTTAACAATATTAATTCTTCCAATCTATGAGCATGGAATATCTTTCCATTTTTTATGTCCTCTTCAATTTCTTTCATCAGTATTTTATAGTTTTCCTTATATAGATATTTCACTTCTCTGGTTAAATTGATTCCTAGGCATTTTATATTCTCTGTAGCTGTTATAAATGGGATTGCTTTCTTGATTTCTTTTTCAGATTGCTTGCTGTTGGCATATATAAATGCTACTGATTTTTCTATGTTGATTTTGTATCCTGCAACTTTACTGACTTTGTTTATCAGTTCTAAGAGGTTTTTGGTGGAGCCTTTAGATTTTTCTAAGTGTAAGATCATTCATCTGTGAACAAGGCTAATTTGACTTCTTTTGCAGTTTGGATGCCCTTTATTTCCTTCTCTTGTTCAATTGCTCTGGTTAGGACTTCCAGTATTATGTTGAATAAAAATGGTAAAAGTGGGCAGCCTTGTTTTGTTCTAGATCTTAGAGGAAAGGTCTTCAGTTTTTCCTTATTTAGTATGATGTTAGCTCTGGATTTGTTATATATAGCCCTTATTATTTTAAGTTATGTTCCTTCCATAACCAATATGATGAGGGTTTTTATAAAATGTGTATTCATATATTGAAATAATAATATGGTTTTTGTTCTTGGTTCTGTTAACGTGATGCATCATGTTTATTGATTTGTATATGTTGAACCATCCCTGGAATGAATCCCACTTGATCATGGTGAATGATTTTTTAATATGTTGTTGAATTTGGTTTGCTAGTATTTTGTTGAGAATTTTCACATCTATGTTCATCAGTGATACCGGCTTATAGTTTTCTTTTTTCATGGTGTTCTTGTCTGGTTTTAGTATTAGGGTAATGCTGGCCTCATAGTGAGTTTGGAAGTATCCTCTCCTTTTCAAATTTTTTGAAGAGTTTGAGTAAAATTGATAACAATTCTTCTTCAAATGTTTGGTAGAATTCAGCAGTGAAGGCATTAGGTCCTGGGCTTTTCTTTCATAGGATATTTTTTATTAAGGCTTTGACCTCATTACCCATTATTGGTTTATTGAGGTTTTCTGTTTCTTTCTGGTTCAGTCTTGGCAGGTTTTATGCATCCAGGAATTTATCCATTCCTTCTAAGTTTTCCAATTTGTTGGTGTATAGTTGTTTATAACAGTCTCTTATGATTTTTTGTATTTCTGTGGTCTCAGTTGTTATGTCTCCTTTTTCATTTCTGATGTTATTTATTTGGGTCTTCTCTCCTTTTTTAGTTATTCTAGCCAGAAGTTTGTCAATTTCATCTTTTCAAAAAACCAACCCTTTGTTTTGTTGGTGTTTTGTCTTTTTTTGTTTCAATTTCATTTATTTCTACTCTGATCTTTATTATTTCTTTCCTTTTACTAATTTTGGGTTTGTTCTTGCTTTCTAGTTCCTTATTTTCTAGTTCCTTGATTGTTTATTTGAAGTCTTTCTACTCTTTTGATATAAGCATTTATTGCTATCCACGTCCCTCTTAGTACTGTTTTTTCTGTATCTCATAGATTTTGGTATGTTGTATTTCCATTTTTATTTGTTTCAAGAAAATTTTAATTTCTTTCTCAATGTTTTCATTGACCCATTGTTCAGGAGCATGTTGTTTAATATCCATATGTCTGTGGAGTTTCCAAGATTCCTGTTGTTGTTAATTTCTAGTTTCATTCCCTTGTGGTCAGAAAATATATTTGATATGATTTCTCCTTTTTTGAATTTGTTCAGACTTGTTTTGTGGCCTAGTATGTGGTCTATTCTAGAGAATGTTCCATGTGCTGATGAAAAGAATGTGTATTCTGTAGCAGTTGGGTGAAATGTTCTGTAAATGTCAGTTAGGCCTATTAGGTCTAGTATGTCATTTAACTCTGACGTTTCTTTGTCAATTTTGTCTGGATGATCTGTCCGTTACTGAGAGGGGGATGTTAACGTCCCCTAATTTTATCATATTGCAGTCTATCTCTTCCTTTAGATCTATTAATGTTTGCTTTATATACTTGGGAGCTTCAGTGTTGGGTGCATAGATATTTATAATTGTTACAGCCTCTTGCTGAATTGACACTTTTATCAATATATAGTGACTTCTGTCTCTTTTTATAGTTTTTAATTTGTAGTCTGTTTTATTGGATACAAGTGTAGCTACTACTGTTCTTTTTTTTCTATCTTTTTTCTACTATCTTTTTTTCATGGAATATCTTTTTCTACCACTTCACTTTCAGTCTATGTGTGTCTTTGTAGGTGAAATGGGTTTCTTTAGGCAGGATATAGGTGAGTTTTGTTTCTCTATTTAGCCACTCTGTGCCTTTTAATTGGAAAATTGAGTCCATTTACACTCAGTGTTATTATTGATAAGTAAGGACTTACTACTGCCATTTTGTTGCTTGTTTTCTAATTGTTTTATAATTCCTCTCTTTCTTCCTTTGTTACTGTCTTCCTTTGTGGTTATGTGATTTTCTCTAATAGTATTTTTTAATTTGTTGTTTTTTAATTTTAGTGAATCTATTGTAGGTTTTTCCATTGTGGTTACTTTGAGGTTTACAAAAAACATCTTGCAGATATAACAAATTATTTTAAAGAGATTTAAAGATATAACTTATCTTAGATCACAAAGAAAAGAATAAAACAAATCAAAGAAAAAGCAGAAAAAGAATTTTTACACTTTAACTCCATCCCCTCCCACACTTTGACTTTTAGTTTACTCAATTTACATATTTTGATATTACCTATCTCTTACCAGGTTGATGTAGATATTATTGTTTTTGATATATTTGTCTTTTGGGCTCTATACTAGAGTTATGACTGGATTGCATAACATGATTATAGTATTAGAATATTTTGGGTTTGTTTATGTACTTAATTTTACAAGTAGGTTTTATACCTTCAAAAAAATTTTTTTGCATGTCAGTGTTTTTTTATTTCAGATTAAAGAACTCCCTTTAGCATTTCTTGTAAGACGTGTCTGGTGGAGGGGAATTCTCTCAGCGTTTGTTTGTCTGGAAAAGACTTTATCCAGACTTTATCTCTCCTTCATATTTGAAGGATAATTTTGTTGGATACAGTATTGTTGACAGTTTTTTTTTCTTTCAGCACCTTGAAAATGTCATTCCACTCCCTTCTGGCTTGTATGGTTTCCATTGAAAAGTCTGTTGCCAGAAGAATTGAAGCTTTTTTTATATGTTATTTTCCTCTTTTCTCCTGCTGCTTTTAGTATCCTCTCTGTGTCCTTGACTTTTGAGTATTTGATTATTATTAAATACCTTGGGGTAGTCTTGAGTCAAACCTGTTTTGTGTTCTCTTATCTTCCTGTACCTGAATGTTTATATGTTTCTCAAGTTTTGGAAAGTTTTCTGTTATTATTTCTCTGAATAAGCTTTCTACCCTTTCCTCTTGCTTGACTCTCTTTTGAACACCAATAATTTTTAGGTTTCTTTTAGGTGATCTTCATTGCTTTTCATTCTTTTTTCTCTTTTCTCCTCTGACTGTATTTCAAATAGCCTGTCTTTGAGTTTACTGACTCTTTTTCTTCTTGATCTATTCTGCTCTTGATAGAAAATCAATTTTTCTTTCAAAGACTTGTGAGATAAACCTCCTACAGTGTGATGTTGCTGATAGAAATGAAATTTTCATTTCAGCAAATGCATTCCTCTGTTCCAAGGCGTCTGTGTGATTTTTTTTATTGTTTCAATCTCTGTTAAATTTTTATGATAAATTTCTGAAATGATTCTCTGTGGTGCCTTGTGGATCACTGAGTTTCCTTAAAACTACTATTTTGAATTCTTAATCAGAGAGCTCACATACCACCGTCTCATTCAGGTTAGTTGCTGGTTCTTTGCTTTGTCTGTTTGAGGAATCATGGTTCCCTGTTTGCTGTTGTTTCTTGTGGATATACGTTTATCTCTTGGCACTAAGGGTTTATTTATTTATTCCAGTGTTCTCTGTTTGGCATGTTTTGGTTTTTATTGAACATATTTGCTTAGAGGTTCTTTATCGCTAGGTCAATGCCTGCCTTTTGGCTCTAGGTGGCGCCTTAAGCCCAGGTTTGCCTCGGCTCTAGTGATTAGAGTGCTGCCCTTCTGGAATGGTCGAGGTTCCAAAGGAGCTATCCCAGCAGTGTGGAAGGCTGGCTAGGGGTTCGTGCCCAGAGAACTTGTGAGATAAGCCTCCTACAGTGTGGTGTTGCTGAATGGCCATTATGATGTGCCATTTCCTTTGTCTGACTTATAGAGCAGAGTTTCCAGGGCTGGGCATGGTTGTTCCACTCCTTTGTCTCTGCATGTCTTCAGGGATATTTCTCCCTTCAGGCATCTGTGATGCTTCCTGTGGGTTAAGGAAGAGACAGGTCTTTTGCCAGGGAACCCAAGATGGTGGGGAAGCTTGTTGTTCACTTTAATCTCACTTTTTCCAGTGTAGAAATAGTGAGTTGGGGGAAATTTTTCTACACATTCGGTGCCAGGCTGAATGGCACAGAGGGGCACCATGGTTGCAGAGGTCTGTTGCTCTTACTTACTACCTGCTCAGAGGTTCTTCATTTCTCTATAGCCCTGCAAACTATTCCATCTTTATATTTGAATTCTAGGATATTTCTGGTGATAATCACAGTGCTGCATATTTCTTTTTGGTTTTCTGGGGTGTCGGGGGGAGTAAAGCCAGCATACTTCTATACTGTCATTTTGGAACCAGAAGTCTAATTTTCTCTGTTGAGTAAATTGAGGTGCAATTAATAAGTACAATATTTAGGATTTGAACCCAAGCAGTCTGATACTAGAGTCTAAGTTTTAAACCTTGATGGCATATTTCCTCTCTACATAATAATTGTTGACTGCTTTTTGAAAAGAGCAATTTAATTTAAAAAATTCTCAGAACACAAAATAAATTGGGGTTTAAATTTTCTATCTGTTTAAGCATAGTTCCACAAGATGACTAGACAATCTACTGAACATTGAAAAATTACACCAATCATTTGATCTTGAATCCATGAACTGGAGCTGTTTGGTTAGCTGACGGTGAGTGGAATGATCTGACAAAAAGTTTTCACAGAATGGGGAGACAATGAGTGTCATTCAAAATCTTGTTATGATTAAGAAATGCATCTATTTTCTTGAGTCGAATTGGCTTCTTTTCATCGTTTTATTCTTGATCACTTTCCTAATTTTATTTTAGAATTTCATGCAGATGTGCCCCAGTCTTTGTAAATGTTAAAGCATTAGCCAGCAAATATTAATTGATTAAATGTCTCTTGATGTACATGTCTAGAGAGTAGAGTCTTGTGAGTGCTTTACTGAAGTTGATTGTTAGAATTAGTCATTAAGCCAAAAGTAAAGGATATAACACAAATAAGAAGTGTATAATGTTTTATCTACAGACCATGGAAAAAATGGCTTGGTTTTGATCGTCAGTATCTATTCATGTACGGTTAACAGAGCAAAATTAGAAGATTAGAAGATTTTATTGTGTTGTATGAAGTTATTACCAGTCGTCATTAGTTGACTACTATCTCAAGCATGGTGGAAATTTGCTGTGACGCTTAGCATCCAGGTTTTCCACTGGTAGAACCTCTTCCCTGGGTTTAGCTCCTGTACGCCTGATAGAGTTGGTTGTATTTCTAATTATAGAAGTAGAACTTGTGACCAAAGCCTAAGCCAGTCAACATATCATATTCCTTTAGCACTTGTCATTCATTCAAATGTGAGCCAAATAAATCAATTAGCACTTTTGAAGACTACTTGGATTTATGAGAATGTAGCCATGGGAGCTTCTGGTAGCCAATTTGAAGCCATGAGAACATTGAGGACACGAAGTTAAGAAAAAAAAAAAAAAACCAACAACAAAAGCAACACAACAACAGAAACTCCAGGGTAAAACCATTCAAGCTCTGTATCAATCCTTGTTTGAATCCAAAATACCTCTGTCTTGTTTAATCACATAAGCCCGTGGATTTCATATTTTTTAAAAGCAAATTTGAATTGTGGTTTCAGTTACTTGCAATTCAAAGAATCCTAAATATAAAAAGTAAAAAAAAAAAAATAGTGGATCAGGAAACAAAGTGATAAACTTCTTAAAGTATATTTAACTTCCCTATCATGATATTCAGGTGTTGAAGGTAGGTGGGACTATCTGAAATCATCTTTCACCTTACTCAGTGTTTTCTTTTGTTTTGTTGTAGCGTGCACTATTTCGGCCTAGCAAAAGATCTCCTAAGTTTCCGTCAATATCCTTGAGAGCACCTGCTGAAGTTTTGGGCCCAGAAGGGTCCGTTAGTCACATGTGATATTGAGCCCCTGCCACCTCTCTGGAGACCTGACAAGGGTTCAGTCAATCTAGAGGCTAAACTGAGCCAAATGCTTTATCTCATTTGAGAATTTGAATGAAGAGACAGAATTATAGCCACAGAATGATCACTTGAACTGCAGGTTGTGCAGAGGCCGGTGATAATTTTCAACTGTGAAAACATTGACTAGTAAACAGAAAAAGCAAGTCTGGAGAAAGAAACAGGAAACTTCAATTGATAAGCAGAGAGAGAGAGAAAAGAAAGATCCTACGATAGATGAAAGAAGTCATCTAAGTTTCTGACTTCCCAGTTTCACTCCTATAACTTGGCTGAGTGTCCTGCTTGTCCATTCATTCACTCATTCACTTGTTTATTTATTCATTCAACAAATAATCACTGAGCTACTGCTCTGTGTCAGTGCTATTTTAAGTTCTGCAGATACAGTGAAAAAAGACAAAGTTCCTGCCTTTGTCATGGAGCTTAAAATATGAAAGAGGAAACTGAAATAAAGAAAGGAAACAAGGAAGAAAGGGAGGGAGGAAAAAAATAAAGGAATATATGGAGAGAGAAAGAGAAAAATAATTAGAAGTGCTTTGAAGACAAATGTAGAAGGATAAAAAGATAGAGAGTAACCAAGAAAAGTATGGGAGAATGATGGTATTTTTTATTGGCTGGCCAAAGTTTATGTCTCTAATGTGACATTTGGCAATTGAAGGTAGTGAGGAAGTAGCCACTGTGATTACTGGAGAAAGAGAGTTGCAAGGAGAGATAACAAAAATGCCAGGACAGGAACGAGGGTGGTGCTGGGAGCTGCAAGGTCGGGGTGGCTAGAGCACAGTAGCCAGGAGGAGCGAGGTTGATCTTGAGACCAGAGAGATACGTAGTTGGAGATTTTGTAGGGCCCTGAGGGCCATGCTAGGGACATTTTGAGCAAGTGAATTGAATTGCTTGTGTTTTCCAATAAATATTAGTTCAAAAACTGTGAAAACTTACTATGAGCTAACTTGAGTAGTTTTCTATTTCTTGAAAGGAAACAAGCCTTGACTAGAAGAGTTGTAAAACTTTTCATAAAAGAATCAATTTCTTTATAAATCAATCTCATGTAAAAACTCTTATGTATAAAAGAGATGAGAGCAGTGTTACTGTTGAAAAATTATTTTAAAAGTTCATATTTGTAATATTTACTTACTATAAAGTTGAATTAATGAGAAAATGACACTTTAATGAGCACAAAAATGTGAATTCTGGGTTATAGATGATAAAGGCAGTCTTGATCTTTAATTTTATTTTTGTATTTTGTATTGCTTGCATGACATTGAAAAAAAATCCTGATTCACACCAATAAATAGGTGTAAATGGTAAATGATTTTAACAGCTCATCTTGAAACCTTAGGATTTTCTTCAAATAAACTGACCTAGAAACTTGAAAGTGGAGCAATAGTTAATTTTCCTTAAAAATTTGAATTCTTATCAATATCTAACATATTCTTCATCATGAATATAAAAGAAAGCCAATAAACTTGCAAAACTGAAAGAAAATATTAAAACTGTTTATGTTATGGTATTGTAGGATATGTGTTAGGTTTATTTGTTACTGCGTAGCTAACTGTTACACTGGAGAGACTCCATACCAACTGGATCTGGCTGAGTCTCAGCTGCCATTAACAGAGCAAAGCAGGCTTGTTCTGAAGTTGGTATTTCCTCAAATCATTTTTTACAAAGTGCATAAAGGGAGGAATAAATTTACTGAAAGGCCAGGCCAGAGCTAAAACCTTCTTTATCAATAATGCAATTTCAAGAAGTTCAAATGTATGCCCAGAGATCATTAAAAGCCCTGTGCAAATACATGTTAACCTTCATGCATAAATTATTCTGTTGATAGTTAGTTTCCAATGGGCTTAATTTTGGTTAAAAACATTATTTGACTGTACTTTTTGCTTTAGTATGTTTTAAAAATAGTTTTAAAACTATTAGAAAAATTAAGTTTTTCAACTAAACGTTTGCAAGATCCAAAGCCTCTCTAACGAATTCCAATGATATCTGAACAATTCTTTAAAAATTTAACCCTTAGTATTACAGATTATGAAAGTAAAGCCAAAGTGAGGGAACCTGGGAAGATCTAATAGGTTCTAGGACTAGCGCACTGGTCTACGGTTCTTGTAGTTTATGACCCTTCCCACTTCGCCCACTGCAAATTTTTTTTCTCAGTACCAAATAATAAAAACATGTTTCAAGATTTTTGACCTTACAACAAGTTTTCAGGCCTTCTGGTATAGTTTATGAAACATGTAACATCTTTACATTTATTTCTATGGTAGTCATAGAAAGATGTTAAAATCCAGAAAGAACTTCTAGTTCCTCAAAGTAACTCTTATATTAAAGTACTTATGTAGCAGGGAAAATGCCAAAACCCAAAAACCTCTTATACCCAACAGACACCTGTTCTGAACTGAGGCATACTTGTCTGTCTCACCCTGTTAGTATGTTATTTCCACGGAGTAAGGACTTTGCCTTATTTACTTTAGAATCACCAGCTTCTAGAACAGTGTGTGGTATGTAGTAGGTATTTAATACATTTTTGCTATTTTTTGGTAATGCAACCAGAGCAAGCAGCTCAAGACTTAATTCCCATTAGCCTTAGCTTAGATGAGTCCATAAATAAGAAGAGTTAAAGGTCAGCTTTATTGAAAGTGAGGGGTCCCTCTGAATTCCTACAGTAGTATCATTTAATGTGTAGATTCAGTTATTAAAGCCCCAAGTCATTTTCTAACCCAATTTTCAAGAGTTGAGAGACCACTCTTACCCCTAAGTCCTCTAAGTTTTTCAGGTTTTCTAATTCAGGTGTGATGGAACTGCACTGGCGATGGCCAGCCCTGATTTTAACAGTGTCTCCATTTCATTTAAGAGCATTATTCTGAAATGTCTGCTGCTAATGGCTGACATCTTAAATACTGAGGGGCAGTGGACTCTGACTCATCTCAGCTGATTGTGGTTGGCGTGGATGTGTAGGTGTATCAATGCTGGCCCATTTCCCATCCATGCCATGGCTAACTTGAGTTTCATTTATTCAATGACTGATCTATTAATCAGTTTCCTTGCCTTACTTGGAATTTGGGGGTATGTGTAGTAAAAGCCAAAGATGGGAAAAATTATAGAATCAAAACTATATTTACATATTAATTATATCTAGTTGCTATCCCAAGTTTGATCCTGCTCAGAACATTTCTTTTTTTAATAAGAACCTGTCTTTTAGGCCTCCTTTTGTTTAGTACTGTGAATATCACTGATTCAGTGTGCAATTTACCTTGCCCCTGAGATTAGCTCCTCTCTTTCTTCCTTACTCCAAAGCTGCCACTCCTCATCCTAACAATGGCTCTTCACATCTCAGTGCCAATGCCTTAGCTCTGTGCTCATGTGTTGGATTACTGCCATGAGTGAAACTCTCAAAATTTTATGGAAATGCTGATGCCAGGGAAGCTCCAAATGGAAGAGCATAATGAGAATATGATCTTAAATTTCTAGGAGCTGTTCAGTCTCATAATCACGGTAGTTCCACAGTTTTCCCTCAATTGCCTCCTTGAGTTGAGTGGCCACTGCTCCTCTGGGGAATGAACCCCTTCTGAATCGTGGGAAGGCCCTGGAAAGAATGATCACTAACACCGAACTATTGTTTCTCTCTGAGAAAGGATTATTGTTGTCGGTTGAGTTGTGTCTTCCAAAAAGATGTGTCCTAACCCTCAGTACCTGTGAACAGTGATCTGATATGTAAATAAGATGTGAAGGAGAGGCCGAGGCGGGTGGATGGCTCGAGGTCAGGAGTTCGAGACCAGCCTGAACAAGAGCGAGACCCCATCTCTACTAAAAATAGAAAGAAATTATCCGGCCAACTAAAATATGTATAGAAAAAAAAAAATTAGCCGGGCATGGTGGCACATGCCTGTAGTCCCAGCTACTCGGGAGACTGAGGCAGGAGGATCGCTTAAACCCAGGAGTTTGAGGTTGCTGTGAGCTAGGCTGATGCCACAGCACTCACTCTAGCCAGGGCAACAAAGCGACACTCTGTCTCAAAAAAAAAAAAAAAAAGATGTGAAGGAGTAATGAGGTTAAAATGATGTCATTCTTGATTAGGGTAGGCCCTAATCCAATGACTGGTGTTCTCTTAGGAAGAGAAGAGACATAGGGAGGGACACACAGAGAGAACAGCCTGTGATAACGGATGCAGAACTTGGAGTCCAAAACCTGTGTACAAGCCAAGGAATGCCAAGGATTGCTGGCAACACCAAAAGATAAGAGGGAGGCATGGAGCAGATTGTCCCCTAGAGCCACAGGGAGAGCACAGCCCTACTGACATCTTGATTTTGGACTTTCAGCCTTCAGAACTGTGAGAGAACAAATGTCTGTTGTTTTAAGCCACCCAATTTGTGGTAATTTTTTACGGCAGCCCTGGGAAACTAACACATTCCTGAAGATGAAAATGGTGGATGAGCTAAAGATAATGAATTTTGACCTTTAGTCATTATAATCTGATCTCTCTCCCAGTAAAACTTTTTAATGAGTTTCACAAACTATATATATTTTCATGTTTTCTCTTTTATCTGGCATGGAGGGGAGGGATCCTCCCCCAACACCGTGTTCCCAGATTAGCTGAGTTACTTAACACCCTTCCAAAGGCTCTTTTTGGAGCTGTGTTCTGGACCCTGAGTGCCCTCTTTCCGATGCCCGTGCCCACGCTCAGCAGGGCACGTTCAGGATGGCTCCCCCTACTTCCTTACTTCCTTCTCCCCGCCTCTCTACTAAAATAGACCTGCCTGGTGTTACATTCCTTCAGAACCCTGAGCTCTGCCAGGAAACATGTTATCTGGTCTGCTAATTAAATATTGGATCGCTGTGTAAGTGACCATTACTGAGTTAAGATATGTCTTACAAGTAACACATTTGTTTTAATAGAGTCCACCTTCAGGTATGGCTTTGACAAAAAACATAAGGCAGGAAGTGGAAATTTCATGATGGGGAGGGTGGGGGTCAAAAGTAGGGCAGATATCTTGGGGCAAACACACCTGTCATATCCTTTAGGTTCTATTACACAATCAACCACCTACTGTCCCCTATCTTTGAACCCTGCTGGTGGAAGTTCAAGTACTGTCCCAAGGGCAGGCTACAGGAAGAGGTGACCAGAAGCCTAAATACAGGATACTCTCATAATTGCCTCCTGAATAGTAAGACCTTAAAGTTGGGTCACAGTCCTTGTGCTGTTTTTATTTGACTTTCTCCATAATCGGACACTTCTCTTTACAAAAATTCCTCCCCTGCCAGGTGCTGCCCTCTACCACCAAATGATGTGAATGAAAGGCCCCACACGTGTTGCAATGGCAGATGAAGCTGCCTGTTGCAATTATATTCCAGGTTTCTTTAATTCATCAAACATCCCAATAAATGGTTGCAAAGTCTTGTTAGTAAACATTTTTGTTGAGTGTGTGTATATGTGCTATATATACATATATTATACTTAGGTGCTACTAGATAAATCACTTGTCTATAATTTTAAGCTTTGACTAAATTTTTGACTGATTTGAATAAGCAAATTAATAGACTTTTTTTTTCCTGGCATCGTATAGACACAGCCAATTCAAGGGATAGATGCCCAGAGTTAATTACATATGTATTGTGACCTAGTCTTATGCATTTTTGCATTTTTTACTTCTGTATTCTGGGATCTATGTGATTGAATAGCAGTCTTCTCTCATTGAGCACCCACTCAGGAAATAGCTCCATGTGTGTAGAGCCCCAGCAACCAGAATTAAATAATGACACCTCCTACTGATTTTCTGCCAGGGTAAATAGCTGTAAGTAATTTTTGAAACAATAATGGTGGACTAAGTGATTATCCTCAGTTAATCAATGTGGAAGCATCCTAGGACTTACTCAGGTTTAAAAATCCAGAAAGTATCAATCTTGAAAGGAAGGTTTTTTTCAGGTAAAATGCTAATTTTCTTCTATTTTTGTCATCGCTGACAGCAATCCTGGGGCTACTACAAACAAGCCCTTGTTTATTAACAGATAAGACTAGAGTCTTTTCTGAGGGAGGAAGTAGGTAAGAGCACAGGTTCTGGAGCCAGAATGTTTGGGTTCAAATCCCAGCTCTGCTACTATAGGCAGAATGTCCTTGGGCAAATTATTGAACTTCTTTTTCTTTGATATCTTAATTCATAAAATGGAGCTAATAATAGGACTTACCTTATGGGGTTGTTGATGATTAAATGAGGTGACATGCAAGCAGTTCAGCATAGTGTCTGGCTCATAGTAAGCACTCAATAAATGGTAGCTATTGTTAGCAATATTGTGAGTGTTCCTCGATTCAAAAGGGACAAGCCCTTCAGATTTCCAGGTGAGGCTGGAACTGGAGCTGAAATTCTTTGGTCAAGTCCGTTCTTGCTGAGAACAAAAGCTGCTTCCAGCAAAGGAAGTTTGTGGTAAGACATCTTGAGGCCACAGGAAAGAGTGGTAGGGACCAAAATAGGAGCTGAGTGCCTGAGGAGACTGATGCAGTGGTAGCAAAGGAGTTGTTTCTCTCCTACCAGTAATGGCCTGAGCTCATCACTGCAATTGCTTCTGAGTCCTGGGACTATGTCTGACGTGCATATCGAGATCTCTGCTTTAGATGAGATCTTGTTATTCCATAGGGAATGACTGTCTTAGAAAACATTTGACAGAGTTCAAGTCTCTGCTAGTACATAGTTTTACAGAAAGTCAAAACCAGGCTATCACACAAAATGATTATTCAGAAAATGATGTTTGTTACCAAGTTGGAGATGGGCATAAAGATCCCGACAGAAGATGAGCCAGCAGAGAGGAAGTAAGGTCAGAATGCAGGGAGGCTGAGTCAGATGGTGGGCCATGTGCAGAGACGAGATTACTGTGGAATTGTATCTTCCTAGGGCACTAGATTTAAAAAACCAACACTTGCAAGAATTGCCTAGTCAAAATTACCCTTAAAAAAAATCCCTTTTCTCTCTCATGAAGTGTGCTATAGATGGTTTCGTGCATACTCCATGTAGTATATGCATACTATAAGAAAAATTAAATAGCATATAAAAAATGGGCCGGGCGAGGTGGCTCACGCCTGTAATCCTAGCACTCTGGGAGGCCAAGGTGGGTGGATTGCTCGAGGTCAGGAGTTCGAGACCAGCCTTAGCAAGAGCGAGACCCCGTCTCTACTAAAAATAGAAATTATCTGGCCAACTAAAATATATATATAGAAAAAATTAGCCAGGCATGGTGGCGCATGCCTGTAGTCCCAGCTACTGGGGAGGCTGAGGTGGTAGGATCGCTTAAGCCCAGGAGTTTGAGGTTGCTGTGAGCTAGGCTGACGCCACAGCACTCACTCTAGCCCGGGCAACACAGCGAGACTCTGTCTCAAAAAAAAAAAAAAAAAGGTACATATGCAAAATGTAATTTTATAATATTTTATAATATTCTAAACTGAATCTTCAGCATGAATAGTCAAATTTACTTAAGTTAATGCATCTGTTTTGTGTTTCTTAAAACCCTGGTTGGGTCCTGGGCTAACTCTTATCCTCTGGGGTGCATATTCTACCATTTGTCCTTAGCCTGCATGCTTTTTCATGAATATTGACACCTAAAGACTAATGTATTGTTTTAGAAGACAGGTATTTCGTAAAATATGATGTAACACGTGGATATTTTGTTCTCCAAGGTTTTCAATATTATATAGAGTTGAGTATCAGTTTTAAGAAAGGTATCATCACTATGGAATTTTATTGTAAGAGATTAATTTCTTTGTTTCAAGTTTAGTCCTCTTTTGGAGTGATAATACATTAGAATTATCAGGTACAGTGCTAGAGTCAAACTGGATGAAGTTTTGTTTCTTCTTTCTGGGTACATGTAAAACTGTATTTCTAACTTCCCTAGCAGTTAGGATGAGACTAAAGAAATGTCAGTGGAAGGGAAGCCTACCACTTCCAAGCCTTCACTGAAAATCTTCTGCTTGGTCTGCTTTCCTACCTTGGTGATGGAGAAAGTTATATTAGAGATGGGATCACTGCAAAATGAAACAGGCGGAATCCTTGAGTCCTCACTTGGGTTACAGCCTCTTAGGAGAGGCTGCCCACTCATATTGACTGTGTATAAATGACAAATGTACCTTTTTAGTGTTAAGCATTTGGGATTTTGAGGTAGTTTGTTACAGTATAATAGCGAAGGTTATTTATTCTCTTAGAAACTTTTATATCAGAAGTGGAGTACTGCCATTAAAAATCTAAATTAGGTGGTGTTGACTTAACTGTTGAAAGATAAGTAGTGAAAAGACTGATGTTAGAGTCTGCAAAAATGGCTGTCCATGTGATGAAATGGCAAAATATTTAGTAAAACTGTCATCTCCCATAAATTGAAGGTTATAACAAGTCCCTACTCAGCCTGTAGCTCTAGGAGAGATGGTTGAAGTGAATCAGAGCATTAGTGTTGGTTGCTATTATGGGCTGTATTTTTTACGGTATTACAAAAAGAGATGGGCTCAGGAAAGAATTGACAGATTTAAAGTAGAAATGAAAGGGAATAGATGGAGTCAAGAAATGTTTGTTTGGAAAACTGTTTTGAAATCCTAAACAGCAAAAGTTAAGTTTAAAAAAATCCTTAGTTAAGTACAGTAACTCAGGGAAAAGATCAGGTTAAGGATGCAGTCTTTCCTTACCTGGCTATCAACTAATTCTTGCTGGTTGCTTATTGATCAGGAAGGTTACCTCATCTGTATGTTAAATTGGTCAGAAAGGCATGATGGTGAGAAAGCAAAATAACAAAGCTGATTTAAGAATTATATTTCAGAAAGAAAGTTGAAAGTATTTACCAGCTGAAAGCAAATATATTGGAAGCCTATTAACTCATTGAAGGAATTGTATTGCCAAAGAAACAATTGAGTCCAGACTAAAGCAGTCTTTGCCTATTTGAGTTTTATGTAACTCTTAGCTCCTATAGCAGATGCTGTCATTGTACGAGTTATAGCTCTGCCACTTATCCCAGGATATAGCAGACACATGCTATGTCTATGTCTCTGCTCTGGGGGACTTTGCTGGCTACAGGATTGCTTGGAGTTAGTGCCCCAGGAAAGACCTAAGATAGATCCCCTACGGAAGATCCCCAAACTTTTTGGAATGTAATGTGAGAAAAAAAAAATAAACCTTTATTTTGTTAAGCCACTGAGATTTTGGAATTGGTCATTATAGCAGCTAGCATGACTCAGGAAGGCTCATAGAAGCACATATATTAATGTGCTGATCTTTCTCTTATATGAAAGACCTTCTTAGACCATGCTTTGAGGGGGGCGAAGGCAGCCAGATTATGATGGGGATCAATGAGCATTTGCAAGGGAGGGGGTGCTTCTGAGAGAAACCAGAGTGTGCTGAAAATAGATCGTACATTTCTGCCTGGAAGTGACTCTATGTGTGTGCTTGTGTGAGTACTCATAGTCTTTCTTACTATGAGTACTCAATAAGGGAAAGGAGCTTCTGGACATACCTCAGCTTCTGCACCTCTCAGGGAAATTGTGTTTCACATAGTGTCTTGAAGGGTCTCCAGAGGTTTTGAGCTCTAATTTCTCTAAGCGGGTTGAATGCTCTGCTTACTGGCTTTCCTTCCTTCCATGTCTTACTTCTCCATTACTCATAGTGCGTCTTAAGATCACCTCTCAGACAAAGTGCTTGTGCCTAAATCCTTATACAGGGTTTAATTTTTAGGGAATGAATACCAAGACAGGTCTCCACCTTCCATGAACAGCAGGCAGGGCTTAAATGCTCTATGGTCTCCGAAGAGGCCATGCGCTGAAACATCTCCATCAGATGTGACTGAGGAGGTTAATGGGCAAGAAGGCCACCCAGAAGATGAAGACAGAGGCCATAGAGAACAATTGACAAGGAGTCTCTTCCAGAGAGCAGAATAAAAGCCAAATTAAGGAATTGTCTCCATCTGTCTAGCAGAACTTCAGAATTGAAATGGACCATTGCCTACTGTGTGACTCACATTCTTCCTCATTCCAAATGGGAGTGTTTATTGCAGTTATCCTGCTCTGATTACACCATTGTGTAGGGAATGTGAATGTGGGGAACAGACAACTTGTCTTTTCAGTGCACGTGTGGCAGGAACTAGATTTGCCATATTCACTCTGGTGGGGAGAGGATTGTGTTTTGCCGAGAGAGACAGGATTTTGAACTTGATGCAGTGACCAGAAGAGACTTGGAAAGGAAGATTGAAATGAATATATGATGATCAGAAGGGTGAATTGTGTAAGAGACTGATTAGATGGTCATCTACCCTGTTTCATTCTCCTGAGTACAAAAGAAAAATGCATTTTTAACCTCCCTTGCAGATAGTAAGGGGCCAAGAAATGTGGGCAAAAATGATGTCAGTAACTTTGAGCCCTGGCCATAAAATCTTCTGTATCATTTACTGTCCATGCCTTCTCTTCCCTTTCCTTGGGGAAAATGTTGAGGCCATCTGCGGAAGATGGCAGCGTAACAAAGATGAAAGGAACTATTATTCCTGAGCCACTACTTGGAGAAGACCTGCCTAGGGAAGATCTCCAACCTTTTTGGAATGTAATGTGAGGAAAAAAATAAACCTTTATTTTGTTAAGCTACTGAGATTTTGGAATTGGTTGTTATAGCAGCTAGCGTGACTCAGGAAGACTTATAGAAAGATGTATATTAATGTATTGATCTTTCTTTTGTATGAAAGACCTGCTTAGATGATGCTTTGATAAGGGGGAAAGCAGCCAGATTATGATGGGGATCAATGAGCATTAGCAAGGGAGGGGGTGCTTCTGAGAGAAACCAGAGTGTGCTGAAAATAGATTGTACATTTTTTCCTGGAAGTGACTTTGTATATGTGCTTGTGTGAGTACTTACAGTCTTCTACATACATGAGGAGGGCACAGGTGGTGCCAGACACACATAGTGCAGTAGAGCAGGTGGCCTCCTACTTTCCAGCTCTCCTGAAAGTGACCTCTTCTTCTTCCTCTTTGCCACTACCGATCCCTTCTTGTTTCATATTCAAAATTGAGCTGTTTATGACATCCACAGTTCTGAGGATAGCCAGAGTTTCTTTGATGAATTAGGCTGAGTAGGCCAGCTTTGCAAGAAGGGCAGAATTCACAGATAGGGAAAGAACATTCTGGGTCAAGGATTGCTTTCATTCCCAGCTGGCTATCAGCTAATTCTTGCAAAAATATGCCTCTATCTCCGGGAGCATTTGTATTTCATTTGCATTTCAATGGGAACTTCCAGAGTATTTCCCAAGTTTCAAGAAAATCTTTTTTTAATTCAGAATTTTTATTTTTAATAGGTAATATGTGATAATACAGTCACATGGTTCAAAATAAAAATAATGCATACTGAGAAGAATTTGTTTACATTCTATAGTACCTCCTCCACCTCTTATAAATTAGCACTTTTACTAGCTCTTAGTAAATTCAATCTTTAATGATTAAATTTCAGGTACCAACAGCTGATGGAGAAATAAAATTTTAAGACAGGAATGCTTTCTTCAAATGACACACTATAAATGGCCGTCTATTCCAACTATTTATAAATTGGTCCTGAAATTGAGAAATAAACATTGAGAAATTGTCTCAGTTCTACACTCCCCAACCAAAGACCAATCATTTGATTTCCATACCATCTAAGTAACATAGATTAATTTTAAACTCTTAGTTACTGAGCTAAACATCCAACCATTAACTCACAGCAAATTTTAATTCTGAGCCATTTTAATTTTTGTAACAAAGGTTTACATATTTCTCTCATCCCTTCCTCTCACATATTTCCTATACTTCTGCTGGTATCCAAGGACAAACATACTATGGTGATTATATAGGTAATAATATCAGAGCCCCACTGTATTTCACCACTATGAATGCAATTGGTTGCGCAGACATCCTAAACTTCTTTCCTATAGGTTTTCCTATTACTTTTCTCTATGGTAACAGCCCTCCCAAAGTTGACCCCCCTTTTATTTATTAATAGAAAAATCAATCTGATTAAATTATAAAACCCTGAGCAAATTTGGCCTTAAAATGTATTTGATACTATCTTTTTTAACATTTCATTTCTTGTGACAGTTTCATTCAAAATAATTATAAGTATTAAAAAATGAAAATGAAGTTCGGGATGTTAAATGTTAACCATGTGTTTGGGATTGTCAGAGAGGAGGTAGGGATCTTGGGGCTTTTGAATGTACCCAACAGCAGATGTAAAGATCAAAAAGGGAAAATCAGGAGTATGAATACAGGGAAAATACTTTGAAGTATAAGTGCTTTTACCAGAGGAAACCAATTTCTCCAATTTACTAACATAAAGTTGGGTTGAATAAACCCTCATTGTGGCTGAGCTGATGCTGAAATGTTGGTAAACAGACTAACAGATGGGAGAGTGCGCTGTTAGTTTGCCTTTATATGAGGAGAATACAAAAATAAAAAACGAAAACAAAAACAGAGGTTGGAAAGATTACTTGGGACTAAGAATTCTGAGTAAAAGTACACATGGGCCATTTTGAATAACCGAGTATGTCTCTATAAGCATACAATTACTCAGCATTACTAAAATTCTAAAATCTCTTTGCTTCTTCATGTTTTAAGTATTTTATGAAAGTAGATTTATGAGATACTATCCTTTTGGACAAAATAAAAAATTTAAATTCATTCATGGTTTGGCATTTGTAACTATTGTCCAAAATTTTAGCAATTTCTTACTGCTCATATTTAACTAGTAATTATTACTATTGGGGGATCTTCAAAGGTTACCTGACCTAAGAAGCCCTAGGGAGTCTTAGAGCAAGAGAACTATGTGGTTTTTAGAACCCTTTACTTTTTGTTTTTTATTATTCTAGGAGGTTTCAAGATCATCTGTTTCCTCTGGCTTCTTGTGAATGACTTTGCGGACGACTTTGCCTCTTCCTTTGGTATATGTGTTACGATGATCTCAACGAACAACATGTTGGGCTCTGTGAATTTGCTTCCATATGGAACAAGTTAGCAGCTATTTAATTTCTAAAAATGTTTATGAAGTCTATAGTCCATTGTTATTTTTAGAGAGGCCTGTGCAGATCTTCGCCAGACGGTTGTTTCAGGACTCCAGAGAGTCTTCCTTTTCTTTATGAAACTTCTCCAGAAAACACACTACCTTAAAACTATATACTGAGTTATTGTAAGGATTAAAATGAAGATATTGATTCCTTGTCTTATTCACATTAATTGTTTTTTGATAGAAGTTAATCTGTATTTAGCCACATGACAAACAATTTTTTTTAATTAAAAGATTTACTCATTTGGTTTTATAATCTATGAGAGAATGGTATTCACAACTAACAAAAAATGAATATGATAGTTTTAGGAATCACTTAAGACCTTAAGCTTAAAAAAAATCTGATTTCAATTCACATATTTTTGAAAAGCGTGTAACTGCACCTTAAAGACAATATTGAGCTTATCGTTGTTTCTAGGTTTCCAATATCATTATCATGGTCATTAAGTGATTTAATTTTTTTTCTTGGCCTATTAACTCAGAGTTACCCATTTGTTCAAGGGTTTGGCACTTTTTAGCATTCAGCCTTCATCACTCCTTCTGAAAGCTTCTTGTGGTTAAATGTTGAACACTCACAAAAGCTGAGAGGTATTTAAATGTGAAAATGAATTCTTATAATTAGATTTACTCTTTTTAATCAAGGATGCAAAATACTGTTTCTTGTTCTCAATGAAATTTAGGAGATGAAGTTGAGAAAATGTAAACGTAAATGCATCTGTTTCTGCCTATTTGAAAGTCTGTATCGCTCTTGAATTGTTCTTATTTGATAATGTGCTTCTCATTACGTGATTACTTAGTTGTAGCTGTAAGAGAATATTTGAATTACAAAAATGCCAGTCTGGTGGCATTAGAGAAACATATTGTGGATAAAGCTTATCTCTGGGTGGCAACTTAAGGTAAAACAATTATGGAAAAAGGAAATGCCATGAGAAAGGAAGTGGGAAAGGAAAATGATTTATGTAAAGACTTATAATGTGACTCCTTGTAAGTTTGGAGTTGTAGGGACCTTAATAATTTTTTACACACAGTACTTGTTTCGAAGAGATCACGGGCAAAATACTAAAATGCAATCTCCTTTTTTTTCTTTTTAAGGTTGATGGGAATTCAGTGGAAATTTTTTTCCTAAAACATTAACTTTAAAATAAAATGAATTTGTCAGTCTCAGGAACCTGTCTCTCTCTCTAGATGAAAAATAATTTTGTTTTGATTTATGCATTTAATATTTCACACTAGAAATGTAAAACTACAGCAGTTATTTTATAGTGACTGAGATCAGGAAATATGGGGGTAATTCGTTATATTTATTATTTTTCTTTATAAAACTATAAATCAATGTTATTGGAAATTAAATGTATATTCTACTGTAAGGGCATTTTGAGGTATAACAGTACTTTCCATAAGGCTTTCTAGGATCTGACAGAAATCTGAATTATTCATAAGAGTCTCGGATTTTCCTCCAACCTAATCAAATTAATAAAACAATTTCAATTCTAAAAGCTATTAATGCTCTGTGGAAAAGAGCAAAAGGCATGAATTTATCTTTAGTTTCTTTTTGAATTTTTGTATACTTCTAGGAATAACCAAAAACAAAAAAGTTGATTTTTAAAAAATGGTAGAATACTAGATATTATCATCATTACTTTGCTAGTATAATACAGTAGTGTTATAATCTTTGTCCTTCCATTGTCATTGTTCTTCAAAGAAAGATTATTATTTGTGTCCCTCGAAGGGTCTTTTGAACTTCAAGGAAAAAAACATAAAATTTTCTTAAAACTTTTTTTTTTTTTGAGACAAAGTCTTGCTCTGCTGCCTGGGCTAGAGTGCAGTGGCGTCATAATAGCTCACTGCAACCTGAAACTCCTGGGCTCAAGTGATCCTCCCGCCTCAGCCTTCTGAGTAGCTGGGACTACAGGCGTGCAGTTTTTGTAGAGATGGGGTTTTGCTTTGTTGTTCAGGCTGGTTTTGAACTTCTGGCCTCAAACTATCCTCCAGCCTTAGCCTCCCAAAATGCTAAGATCACAGCCACCTCCTCCAGCCTCATTTTTAAAAACTTTTTTATATTTAATTATTATGGGTAAATAAGAAGCATTTTAAGTTTTTAGGACTAATTACTATGCTACACCCAAAATGTGTGAAGTCCCTAAAATGGACTCATAACGTGAGTGAAATGAAATCATAACTTGTGATAAAATAAATATTAACAGCTATTTAAAACAAATATAAAAAGGAACAGTGATGTTATGTCACTGGGTATGGTAGATAAGCAGACTACTTAGTTGGTCACTGAACTGGATTGTCTTGAAATTTTTGGCATCTGAGGCGAAAAGGAAGTAAATTGGTTACATAATCTTCATTGTCTAACCCAAAAGCAAGCACATGCATTAGTCTGTGGAGAAAAACTTATTTCAGGATGTAAATTCAAAGAGAATTTTTTATGTGAAATTTTATACAGAGACTTTTAATCATAAAGTAAACAGTGTCTTCAACTCCAGCTTTGTCTTGTAGAAAGATGGTTCAAACTGACCCCTCTTAAATTGGTCCTCTTTGAAGGTTGAGGATATGATATTAAACCATAGCTCAGTGAAGGCATTCCTAAGGGTGCTCAGATAATAAAGTATAAGTGCTGCACTTGTTGAAGATCATGCTTAATACAGGGAGAGAATGGGGAAAATCCTGAAGGTGGAAGTGCTTGCAAATCCCCTAGGCAGTGTCTCTCTAATTCCAGATGCTTTAAGCATGCCTGTTAGTAAGTGCTGGATTACTGCCAATTTCAGGACACAATTCTGAACCAGAAACCCACAGATGAGAGTGAGGCACAATAGTTCTATTATGAGTTATATTCTCAGTCACCCGGAAAGTACTATGCTTTACCACAGTCATGAGCAGCTGTAATGCTTGAAGATGGAACCAGTATGTTCTTCAAATCTTCCTATTGCCTAGCTGTTGCAACCATAGAGCATGCTGGCTTTGAATTAGCCAGAAAAATGTTTATGCTACCTGTGGAAAGTAGAACTACATTTTGAGAGCCCTGCCAGAAAGAGTTAGCTGCGAAATACACACACCATACCCAAATCTGTTGAATAGTATTATTTTAAAATGTCCATTTAAGCGTTAGAGGATGACTACCAGATGTTACCAATTTTGATGGAAATGAGATCAAGTGGCCTCTTTTGAATTTATGAACTGATGAGTCCAATGCTTAAAACCTTTATTTGTTTTATTGTCAGAGAAAATTCAACTGTTTGGCCAACATAAGGAAGGATCTTTGGCAATTTGTTTGCTATAGTAGGAGGGAATACAGTTTGTTCATGGAATAGCTCTGTCATATTGTATTGTTGAAGAATTTAAAAAGTGGGGCCAGGTTGCAGCATTCTTGGAGACCAATTTAAATTTGGGAAGTGCTTGCTATGATGTCCATTACATCCACTCAGACACTCAGAGTCTAATGGTCACATCGAGTTTGGATTGTTTGTTCCACAGACTGAAGAGAGACAGGTGGTCTAAAAGGGAGGCAGGATTGAGACAGTGGAAATTGAATAATAGTGCTAGAAATCAGCTTGCAGCTTAGAGTTTTAAAAGCATGTGCAAGAAATCAAGCAGTTGAAATTCAGTACATAAAGAGTGTCCATTTGTAAAAGTTGGCTATTCCGAAAGACTTTGATCTCCAAGTTGAAGGGATAAGAACACAGCAAGAATAGATTGGAAAGAAATTTTGGGATGGGAATGGGGTCTTTTAAAATCCTAAGGAATTTATTAAGTACTTTGTCTTGGATACTGTCATTGGCTCCCATCTGGGGAGGTCCATGAACTACATAAAATATGGAGACAGTTGTGTGGGAATTTAAATAAAGAGTTATGCTTCTATTAATTCTGTCAAATGTCAAATTATAAATAACCATGTTTCCAAATCTTCATTGTTTTCCCTATGCCTGATCTTAAAGCTTCTCATTGAAGTCTTATTATACATGTTTTTAATAAAATATTTGACATATTTATATTATATAATACATCATATATATTTATTATGTATATATTTGTATATTGTATACTGAAAAAATTTTGAATGTGGAAATCGGAGGAGAGAGAAGAAAAGAGGAGTACGTTAGCTTCCCAGGGTTGCCATGACGAAGCACCACAAGATGGGAGGATTTAAATAATAGAAACATATTCTTTCACAATTCTGCAGTCTAAAAGTCTGAAATCAAAGCATTGGCAGGGCCATGCTCCTTCTAAAGCCTAGGGGAAGATCCTCCCCTCTTCTAGCTTTTATAATAGAGGCTCCTGTAGCCCCAGGCATTCCTTGGTTTGTGGCAGCATAACTCCAGTCCCTGCCTGTCTTCGCATGGTCATCTTCCTTTTCTTGTCTCCCATCCTTTTTATAAGGATACTGGTTACAATAGATTAGGGGACAAACCTAATCCAGTATGACCTAATCTTAACCTGACTAATTGCATCTGCAACCACCCTGTTTCCAGATAAAGTCACATTTTGACATACTGGGAGTTAGGACTTCCACATATCTTTTGCGGAAACATAATTCAACCCACAACCAGGGAGTATTTTGTTCTGTTTATGTGTTGTTTGTGGGGAGGGCATCAGTCTTTATAGGATCAACAGTCATGTGAAGCCAGACTTGTTTTCTCAGATAACATGGTCAAGACTGGCTTTACTTGTCTATTATCTGTTACTTGAAAAGGAAATGCAGAGGTTAGTTGAGGAACTGGTGGGGTCCACCTTCTATCTTGGCCTTTTCACTGCATTGTGTCCTCTTCTTATTCTCACCCATCCAGTTGTGGCGTCAGACTCAGAAGCGATGATATGAAAGTCACAGTACATTTAAAGAAGAAGGAAATAATTTCAGTAGAGGCTACGGTACGAATTTGAAGAGTGAAAATAAAATAAATTATAATATTAATTGATCATTAACGCTGATGTCCCCCAGATAGCCCAGAGGCTGCCATTTAATGCTATGAAGTTACAGAGAATGAGTTTGACCAGCTATTTTTATTGAAGTTTCAAGCATTTATCTCTATAGAAATAGCCCATGGGAAAGCAATTTTCTGATCTAAATTTCCTTTTGCGTGAAAGAAGATGTGGATTCACCATTCATTAATTTAATGACCTTGGATAAATAAGCCCATTAATCTTTGAATTTTTTTCTGCATTTGTAAAATAGGAATAATAGTAACTTAACCATTAATTTAATAGGACATTTTAATATGAAAGCCGTTTGTACACTGTGATGTTATATACACAGATGTAAGAATTTATTTCTGGACAGTGTCTTCATGGAGACTTTAAGAGACACTATGGCACAGCAGTTATCAATATAAGTTCTGAGTCAGACTGATTCAGCTTGAATCTCAGCTCCACCACCTACTAAGGCACGACCCTGACCCCTGTGTGCCTCTGTTTCCTTATTTGTAAACTGAGGATAATAATATTTACTTTCTAGGCTGTTAAGAGGATTATACAAGTTAATAAACACGAAGCAGTTAGGATAGTGCCTGGCACATAGTAAACACTCAATAAATGTAAACTGTAAATAAATGTTGTTATGATGATTACCATAAAGTTTGCCATCAGGTAACTCCAATGAATGCTTGGAATACAGAATATTTAGAAGACAATGAAATTGGTTCCAGACATACAGGATGTGAGTTTATATAAGCAGCATAACTGTAATGACAGACATACACACACACACACACATAAGCACAGAGTATATATAGGTAGCTATAAAAGTTTGGAGGTTTGTAGGTAATGGGAAGTGGAGGGAGGAAACTGAAGAGGTTCACATGGGATTGGATCAGGATGAGGGTGGTAGTGATGAGTAAGGGCCTAAGAAGAGGAAAAGAGGTTTCAAATAATCACTGTGGTGAGGGATTAAGGGTTTAAAGGACAAATAAAAGATTGCTTTCAAAATTACAAGAATATTGTGGGCCTAGCTGAGATGGAACACTTCTAGTTCATGGTAGAACTAATTCTTTTTGTTCTGAAACCCACTAAGTGGTTTCAACACTACTCTTTTGGCATTTTTACAGATTAGGAAACTGAGGCTTAGGTTAACCGAAGGAGCACAATGGGAGAAGGAGCAGTCAGCTGATCACATGATGATGGCGATCCTAAGGCTTTCAGCTTTAAAGACAATTTCAGGATTTTAAGAGACATTTTAAGAGTCACACTTAACTTGTCAATCTTATTGAGGTTAAAGGCTAATAATCATCTGATTAGTCAGAAATACAGAGTGGTTTAAACAGACCTGTGTCAGTAGGACATTTCCATTGCAAGTGGGACAGAACCAACTGAAACCAGGATAAGCAGGGAGAAACAACTGAACCTAGAGCTCCAATCATGCCAGTGGTTTCTCCCCATCACCCAGCTCTGCCTTCTTTCTCAGTCCTGATGGTGGCAAAAGGGCTGCACTGACTCCAGGGTCTTCATCATCTCAGAATAAACGCGGTAGGAAAGAGTGTGCTCTATTCTGGTAGCTCCTACAACAGATCTAAATGTCAGTGAGATAGTAGTTTTGCTCACATCCCATCCTTGAATCAATCCCTGTGGCTAGGGAAGGATGATGTGCTGATTGGCTTAAAGTGGTTTAGAGATTGAGACTGAGGGAGGGGTGGAAGCCCAAATGAAATTTGGGAGCTGCTGCTTGAAGAAGGGAGGCTGGCTGTTGGCAAGGTGAGTATTGAAAACCCATGAAGGTCAATGCATCTCCGACAGTTGCCTGAAATACCCTTGACTGATTGGTTAAGTGTTGAGCTAACTATAAGAAAGTTATATAGTACAGAAGGGTAGATTTTATTCTTGGCAAGTGCTAGGAGATAATGTACATTGAGTTATGAGAAATATGCTTTTTGTTAATTTTCAGGTGTCCAAGCTAGAGATTGCTTTATGTTTGGATGAGGCAATGATTGACAATATGGCTGCCTTTATTCTTTTTTATTTCAAAATTTGGATTTAAGCTAGCCACAAAATTGAAAGGCTAATTTAGTTGAGCCACTATGAATGTTTCTTGTCTAAAAAGCACCTGAAGCTTGTTAATTGTTCTTTTCATTTAAATGTGATAGATTGAAATGTTTACAATCAATTTTTCAAGTGGCTTAGAGTGTTAAAATTGGCTTTGTTCTTTTAACATGTTTTTATTTTACAATTTGTGTTAGTGCGTTAAAGTAATGAGGCAGATATTTAAAAACTGGACTTGACAGCTAAAGAGGAATAATTATGATTTAAATAAAAACAAAAACCATAGACATATTTTTGTGACTGCAATCCTTATAGAAATTCACTTTAGTGACTATGGACTTTATAAATCATAATTTTAAAAGTGACTATAATTACATTTACATAAAATATAATGAATTCAAAGAAAGGGTATATGATGCCAAATTTTCCATACTATTCAAAAACAAATTGAGTTTTACTATATTACTTTTCTTTAGAGAGAAAAATAGCCTTAATGTAAAAGTATTAGCTGGTAAAATGTTAAAAAAAAAAAAAAAAGAAGAAGAACCTTAAAATTAGGCTAGTATAAATGGTTTTTTCCTAGTTCTTCTTTGCAAGGAAAAATCACCAGGAATATTTTGGGAGCAAAAAAGTCTTTGAAGAAATCACAAAGCTAGCTACTACATTGATGTATGGGGAACTTCCAGCAAAAATGTGTACAAAAACACTGTGAGAATGATTTAATAATACAAGAATTTACTTGGATGGATCTAAATGTTTCATTGTATTTTGCTGTTTATTTATATGAATATGAGTTATAAGGTAATCATTTAAGGCCACTTGAAAAGTTCTATGGTTTAAGGATTTTGAAAATGAAAAGTTTTTTTTAACTTTTATCAGAAATTTTGTTACTAATTACTTCTAGTGGTGGTATGGGGATTTATAAAAACTCCTTCAGAGAAAGAAATGTGCTTTTTACATGCTATACAAGGTGGATGCTGTGCTGCTTGATGTTCAAGAATAATAACCATGAGGTTACCTAATACAAAGCCCTTATTACTAAGTTGTTGGCCAACCAACCAACATTCACTGGCAAACTACCCTCTATTGTACTCTGACTCGCTGTCTGCATGAGGACAACAGTCTGGTTCAGGGCTGACCAGACTGAGGTGGGTGGTATTTTCCTAACAGAGCTGGTTTGTCCCAGCCAGCTACTCCAGCAAAAATGTATCATAGGAATCAGTCTGTTCTCTCACAGTGAGGGGAATTTTCCAGCCAGTACATCTGATTGTTCTTATGTAAACAACCTAAGTGTAAGAAAGGGAGAACTGACATAACTTTATGTGAAACCAGCTCCTGCCTGTTTCTGCTGGACACTCCCAGTTGAGAACGCTCTTTCTTCAGTTATGGAGCGTCTGGAAGAGAGGACAATGCAGGCAGCAATATCAGTGTGGCCTAAGAGTTGTTCAAACATTATTCCCTAGGTCCTCCTGGAAGGGTAAAAGAAAGAAAGAACATTGAATTACTTCTGTACTGGCTGATAAATAGCCACAGTCCTGACTAGCCTTCCCCACCAATCGCCCCTGGCCAGTGTGACTCCTTCCCTGACCCCCAGACCTCTCTAGGGTCGGCCACTCAAGGGAGGCTTCCCGGCAGAGGGAGGACCACACGCTTTCGCTCCAGCGCATACACAGTACCTGTTCTGACTGGGCAGCACTTGCGTGCTTCTGGTTTTTGGGTTTTTTGAGTATCACACTGACAAAGAGCTAGTGAAATGTTATTTCAGCCTATTAGCTGAAGACCCCAAACCAAAAACCACTGGACAATGACAGCAGTCAAAACAGAGGAAAGAGACCCCTGACTCCTCCTCCCCCCGGCCCGGGAAACCAGGTGGCCTTCGGATCCCCATACTTCTTTAAGGACAGTCTCAGTGTTGGACGTGATACAGTTTATCCTTCCTCACTCTTCCCTCCTCCGCTTTCCAAACTGGTTCTGTTTATAATCCTTTGTAGGGTTTGTAGCAATTGCTCTAAAAAGTTCCATGGCGGAAGGAATATCTCTGCTAATGAGCATCTTCAGGAAACGTGTGGGTTCCATGATAACAACCCACTCACTTTTGCGCTTATTTTAGAAGATGTCAACATGAGAAATTGAAAATTAATTAATGAGCAAATTAAGGCAAATGCCAAATATCTTGGATTAGGGCTTTCCATTTTTCCTTTTCTCTTTTACCTTGAATCTTTAACAAACTTAAATTGTATCTTTATTGAGATAAAACCTTCTAGTGGCTTCCCATTTGCTCTGAGAGTAGAATCTTCATCTCTTAGGATGACCCGCGATGTTCTCGTGATCTGGCTGTGGATGGGATCAGGGCACAGGCCAGTGTTCTCTCTGAGCTGATCTCATTCTGGTCTTCCCTGTTCTCACTCTGCATTGGGCACACGGGCCTCCCACAGACACACTGAGCTGCTTCCTCGCTGCAGGGCCTTTTGCACTTGCTGTTCCCTCTATTCCAAGTGTCTTCCCCTGGTTCCTTCTGTTATTCGGTTTTCACCTTCTTACAGAGACGTTTCTTGATTGTTCTATATGACATTGCCCTCTTCACAGGCACTCTTGTTTACCAGTAGCTCTAATTACTATCTGAAATTATTTTATTATTTAATATTTGTTTATTGTCTGTCTCCCTTCTCCAGAATGTGTTATGTGAGCACAGGGATTTTTTCTGGCTTGTTACCATTGTAGTATGGTACCTAAAAGAATGAGAAGCAGCTCGATATAGCAGTATCCTGCTCTATTCAGTAGCAGCCTCCAGAGCTAAACAACCTAGAAACTCAGTCCTACCACCTGCATGACCTGGGGAAACAATAGCACCCATGTTGTAGGGTTCTTGTGAATATTACTTGAGTTAACTCATGTAAAATTCACTTAGAACAGAGTCTGGCACATGAGAAGCACTGTATCAATGTTTGGTAATTTTATTTTTTATTTTTAAAATTAGAGTATAAGCTCCAAGAGAGCAGCATTTTGCAGTGTTGCTTATTGACAAATCCTTAGCACCTAAAACAGTATCTGGCTCATTGTTGACTCTCAAAAACTAATACTGTGTTAATTGTTAAAAGTGACCTTTATTCAAAAATATGTTAATTACAGAAAATTAGAGAGTCAACTTTTCTAATTTCCTCTCTTATTTCCCCCCCGCATCTCTAAGCACGTAACATTATGTTAAATGTTGGCTTTAATTATGCCTGAAATTTCCCAGTTCTGATCACTATTGTCTGAGTAAATTGCTTCTGTGTGTTCCTTGATAATAATGCTCTTTCTTCCTAAGCTTGGCTGGGCTTTAGAAGTCCTTCTCAAACCAGTGTTTCAGGATGACAACATTACTCGGGGTAGGCACCCAAAGAAAAACTCATTACTATTGTAGGATCTAGGTAATGTATTGATTCTGAGATGAATAGATGAAGTTCTTTTCTTTTCTGGGTTCATCTGTCTCTGCTTTCTACTGGCCACTCAGGAGTAATGTGGAGAAGGAAACAAGGAGTGCTATCTCTGATTTCTTCTGATACCATGGGACTTGGTTTTATCTTTTAAGGGGTGAGGTGTCCTCAGATCACAGATAAGAGGCTTAGGAGAAATTATTAAATCTTACCACTTTAATTAAATGTTCCTCACCTGACTAACAGCAGCAGAAGTGAGAACTTGAATTCATTTTACACTCCTTAGGTGTTAACATTGCCTAAATATGAAAACTAAGTCCTAGTGGTTTCTCTCATTTTTTAAAAAAAAAATAAAATAAAACAAAATAAATGATGTATATATGCGAAACATAAGCAACAAGAAGCCATGGGGCAGAATGTTCCAGGCAGCGGGAACAGGAGTCCCAAGGTGGAAAGGAAATTGCACAACGACTACAATGACAAACAAAGCCAAAGTGTCCAGAGGTAGACAGCGAAGAGGAGATGACATGATATGAGCTCAGGGGAGTAGGAAGGGTAGAGATGGAAGAGTGGCTTCTAGACTATGGTAAGGAGTTTTTATTTTATTCTGTAGATCCGTGGGAAGCATTAGGTACTAAACAGAATTATAATATGTTTTGCTTCACATTAAAAAAACTTTTTTCCCCTGATTGGTGTGCGTTCTGAAGGGGACAGGAAGGGAGGTAGGAGGTTATTGCAGGATAGACTTGACAGTGGCTTGCCAAGGGGCAGAGCAGTGATGATCGGTAGCAGTGGGCAGACTCAGAATATGTTTTGGAGATAGAGGTGACAGAACTTGCTGGTAGATTGTTTTTGCAATGGGGAAAAGAAGAATCAAATAGAGTTTTGGCTTGATCAACAAGATGGCTGGTGATACTACTTTCTGAGATTGAGGGAGAATTGCTTTGTTGGTAGAGGGGAAGAGAAGTCAAGACTTCTGTTTTAACTGTGATAGCTTTGAGAAGAGCCTATGACACATTTAAATAGAGAATCCAGTAGTGATAGAAACAAGATAAAGCAAACTGATAACATAAAAATGTTAGTTTTAGGTCACTTTTGAAAATGTGAGATATTTAAAATGAAGAAACTGAGGTTATTGAGCCTCAGAATTATCTAGCAAGTTGAGTCTGGAAAACCACTATGTCTGGTCTCTCAATTCTTATCTTTAATAATAGTCCAATCAGGAATATCATTCTCTATTGATAGAGTGTTATAGAGTAAGACACATTTTAAAGATATATTTTAGGAAATGTTTATAACATACCAGTAGGAAATCACAGAGAAAAAGATTCCTTTCTGTAATAATGGCATTTGAGCCACGGTCTGCAGACCAAAGGGTATTCCAAGTGCTGAATCCAAGATAGCTAAAAAATGATGGACACAAATTGAAATAGATTCTACTCTGGAAAATATTTGCAAGAGTACATGATGCACATAAGTTATTTCCAAAACATGTTAGGCTGTGATTCAGACAGAATACACCATATTTTTTTGCTTTCCTGTAGGTGTATTATATTTTGCTAGTATATAAATATATTTAGATTTCCCTAGAAATAACAACCACAAGGCTCAGTAATCATATCTTGTTTATAATACCAAAAGTATGAAGTATTCAAACTTATGCAAATGGGGCTTTTATTTATATAGTGCTTCAAATGTACAGAAGGCTTTATAATAGATTGAACTGTGCCAAAAAATGAAACAAAAAAAGAAGTCAATTGCTATCATTTGGTTTCTGAAGAAAGCAGAGTCTGCAATTGAGATTTGTGTGCAGGTGGTTTATTGGGAGTGGACTTGGGAAGGACACTTTTAATAGGAAGAGGGCAGATTGTGTAGAGGGACTGTGGAACTGCAGTGCAGTTGCAACAGAGCCCTTAGCCAATCCCCTGTGGAGCTGTCAAGCTGGGATGGCTTTTCTGAGATGTCTTGAATTGAGGCAAAGGGTCTGGGCTTTTGTAACCCCTCACTGACTAGTGATTTAATGTGGGTGTAATCTTGGGCAAAGCGGCTTCCTGCAGCTGAAGGCAATCCTTGAACAGGGACTCAGCTGTGGGTTGTCATCAGACAATACACCCAGCAGTTGAGAAATGAGCGCCTTAGTCCTGAAAGGGAGTGTTGCTCAGATCCACTTGGCTTGTGTAATAGGTTCGCCCCAACTGAGGATGACTCCTCCAGGATTCCAATTACTACAGTAAGATTTGTAGGATGAACTACAGCCCCAGCTGGAGCCCTGTGTCTCAGGGCTGCAATTGATACTCATTATTCCCCACCTTGGCTATCCATTCTAGAGTCCCCTTAGCCTCAGCTGGCATCTCTATTGGCTTACCTGGTGGGATGACTCACACCTTAACCCTGAGGGGTCGCCATGCTCTTTTCAGGTCATAGTTGGTGCACTTGTCCATTTGTTTTCAAATGAATGTCTTCTTAAGGAAAGTAATTCCATTCTTTACCAGCTGGTCACTCAGCTCAAGGAATCCAAAGTGACAGGGCAATAGCTTGACTCTGTCGATCTCCCTGCATTGAAGCATTTTATTTTAGTCAATTTCAGGCAGAAAGAATTCTACCAGCGATAGAGGCCAACACTGAACTCCTGATATGGCACCATCCCTCGAGGAGACAAAGCGTTCTTTAGTGGAAAGTCTATTACAATGGACCTCTAATATCCTGGAATTAACTCTAATATATGACCTCTTCTAGAATGGAAGGGATCCATTGTAATTGACTTGCCACCTTGTGATGTATAAGAGATGATGCCACAGTAGGGGCTTGGTTTTGGTCATTGTTGGTGCCAGATTGTCCATTCAGGAGCAGATTGGCTAGGTAAACCTTAGTGAATAGAGAGCCCATCCTTTTGGACCATTGTATCCTCCATCCCTGCCACTGTGGCTACTCTGTTCATACAGATATTATTCGAGCATTGAGGTGGTTGATGACTTAGGCTGTATGTCCTCTGTCCGAGTCATCCTGTCTCCTTTGCTCATTAGTGCCTATTCTGGGGTGGAGGATGATCTCTGGTGGACGTTAGTGGATGATACAAAGATCTTCAGATCTTTGTGCCCACTCCCACATCCACGACTTCTTTGCCTTATTGTCCCCAATCTTTCAATATTTTTCCTTTCAGTCTCCTGAACAACTAGCCAAGCCATTTGTCTCTGCCCATAATATACGTGCCTCAGGCCACTTCTTTTTCCATACAGAGTGGATGACTATAAGCACCACCTGAAGCTCCATGGAGAGGATTTCCTTGCTGATATCTTTCACAGCTACCATAAAATTGTAGCAGTAGTCCATTTTTGGTTTGTGTCTACACACCAAGCAACACCATCCATGATTTTCTCATTCCTCAGTAGGTCACAAGGGGACACTCCACCCCCCTTGCAGCCATTGGACTGGTGCAATAGTGGCAGATGATCTCTAAGGAGGTATGAAAAGTAGGGTTGGGCACAGGGAGTGTTGAACAGTGACTCAGTTGCAATGGAGCCTCAGCATACCTTACTGGGGGCTATGAAGCTAGTATGGATCTTTAGTGATGTTTCAAATTGAAGCTGGAGGGCTGGGCCTCTGTGCTCCTGACTAGACCAGTCACTGGATGTGGGCGGCCCCTGGAGAGGGGATGTAACCTCGGGTGAGGCAGTTTCCTTGTGTTCAGGGCAATTCCTGTGGTAGGGATAAGCTGGGGGAGCAAGGTCTTGAGTACAGGGTCTTGGTGGAACACCAAAGATTTATTATACCAACCCCAGCCCATGCAAATTTTCCCAGGAAAATTCACCATCTGAAGAAATAAGACCAAAACAAACAAACAAAATACTGGACTGGATGGAGCCAAAATAATATATAAACAAGTAGCATTTTGAATTTGGGGGATAACTGGGCATTCCAATAAACCCAATAATTGAGCATCTGACAGGTAGATGTTGATATTTGAATGCAGGAATAAAGGAGCAGAGTTTGGGATTGAAATAAAATTTATTATCACATCGATGTCTGTCTGAAACCTGATCCATCTCCCCTCATTCTTGAACTCAGAGAAACTCACTAAGAGAGGCATCACCGTGCATGCTGCCTCCTGAGGCAAAAACCTGGTTATTATCCATGACTCTTCTTTTCCCGCTTCCACATTAGATCCAATCACCACATCTTGTGGATAGGCCACTTCTCTTTGTCTCTGTTACCTTAGTTCTCTTATGGCCTAATCATTTTTTTTACTTGGATTGTAAAAACAGCCTCTCCTGTTACCTTCCCTTCAAACTCACAGCTTCCTTGAGCTTTTGTACACTGCACTATACGGTAACCAGAATGATTTTTCTAGAAGACAACTCTGATATTAGGCTCCTCTTTAAAATTTACAAATGGCTATTTATCGCTTTCCCCATAAAATCCAGTTCCTTCAACTGGAATACAAAGCTCTTCCTGCCCCAGTCTTTGCCTGCCCCATTGCACCCTTTCCCATCACTCCTGCCATGTTCCTTTTGTTTTAGCCTTATCTACTTGGGGTTTCACTCTCTCTTACTGCCCTCTGGGCCTTCTGGGCTGGGCATTGGCTGTTGCCTTTGCCCGGAACTCTCTTGTGGTTGGTCAAACCATGCCTCCCCTCCAAAGATGTCCATGTCCAGATTTCTGAAACATGTGAATATGTTACCTTAAATGGCAAGAGGGACTTTACAGATGTGTTTAAACTAAGGATCTTGAGATGGAGAGATCGTCTTGGATTATCCAGATGGGCCTGATGGAATCACAAGGGTCCTTTCAGGAAGGACGGTCAGCGTCAGAGAAGATGATGTGATGACACGAGCGGAGGTCAGCCTGATGTCATTGCTAGCAAGGGGCCATAGACGAGGAATGCTGCAGCCTTGCCAGTCTAGGAGCTGGTTGTCCCTTAGAGCCTGCAGAAGGAATGCAGCCCTGCTGGCACCTTGATTTTAGCCCAGTAAAACCCATTTCAGTGTTCTGACCTCTAGAACTGTAAAATAACAAACCTTTGTTGTTTTATGCCACTAAGTTTGTCATAATTTCATACAGCAGCAATGGGAAATGAATACACCTCCCCTGTGGTTAAATTCTAGTAATCATTTAATGCTCAGCTAAAGCAACAATTCTGGTTGAGGAGATTCCCTTCTATGTTTCCGCAGCTGACTCAATATTCCTTAGACTTTGTTATGGAGATCTATTTATTCTCTCTCTTTCTAGCCCCCTCTTTTAAACCTCTTACATCCTGCTTGCAAGCTGTAACTGTGTCTTATGTTCTTTGAGTCCCAGGCAGCAAAGGCCCAGGCACGTGGGCTCGGTGGCTCAGTGAAGTTGGAACTCCTCTTTCACCACCGTCTGTCTCACCCTGAGGTTGCCGTCTACGTGGTACTCCGAAGCCACCGCTGTTGCCTGAGTGTTGACAGCCCTGCTCTCTGTTTTGAGGGCTTATGCTTATTTGGGGTTTCTGCAAAGAGGAAGGAGAGTAATTCATGCAAGTCGTCTCAGACTAGCTTAGAAAGTTCCAGGCCAGGTGCCCGGGGCGGGGGGGGGCGGTCCTTCTGCTGAGGATTCAGGGGGATGCACAGGCTGTGTGGGGTGGTGCACCTCGCTCCCCAGCAGCACAAAGAACATTTCCGGTGGTTCTTCTCCCTGCTGTGCTCCTGGAGTCCTGGGGGGGGGGGCGGTCTCCAGTTTTGCCTTGAGGCCCCAGCTGTCTCCAGTGCACAGCGACCCCTCCTTTCCGCGGTTCCCAGGCCCCCACCTCAGCCTTTCTCCTGCACATTTTCCCTGTTCCTCTACTCTTTTACCTGCTCTATTTTTATGGCCTGAACTTGATCATTGGCTCCCCTCAGGCCCTCTCTTTTGATTCTCTAGAGACCGTTTTAGATACTAAAAGCAAATATCTCAAATTGACTTCTCCTCAAGGCTATGTGCTTGTCTCTGGCTGACTGGAATTCAGAAAGCAACACACAAATATTTGGAAAAATGATCTTGCTGCATTCCAGTCTTGTTATAAATATTTGTTAAATGAATGAGTAGTGAGAAGGAATGGAAGGAAGTACCCAGGTTTCGGTAAGAGAGGAATTTTTCGAACTCTAGGCTTTCTTTCTTTCTTTTTTTTTTTTTTTAATTCCGCTAGTGGTCCCCACACCACAAGCTAATAAGCAATATTTTAGAAAACCTCTAGGGCTGAACATTTTGGCTAGAAATGGAATAACTTGGAAGATGCTGTCAAAAGGCTGTAGTGAAGACAGCTCCGATTTCTAGGTAAGCGGACAAGAGAAATATAGTGTAGGGGACCCAGGCATCCACCTCTCCCACATTCCTCTCAGGGATCACATGGTTGGATATAACGGGAAACAGTGGTTTTACCTTCGATCTCTCTGTTCTCCTCTGCACCATGAGCCCCTCCCTGTCACTCCCCTTTCCTGTGGGCCAACCTTTCCTTGCTCTAGTTATCCTCTTGAACTCTCACAATCAGGCCCAATGGTGACATGAACACAAATAGTCCCCCCTTATCTGCATGTGAGGGATGTGTTCCATCCATAGTGGATGCCTGAAACCTTGGATAGCACCAAACCCTACATATACTACATTTATCCCTATACATACATACCTATGAGAAAGTTTAATTTATAAATTAGGCACAGTAGGAGATTAACAACAGTAATTTATCATAAAATAGAACAATGATAACAATGTCATAAAAGTTATGTGAATGTGGTCACTCTCAGAATCTCTTATTGTACAGTGCTCATCCGTCTTATGACGATGGGAGATGATACAGTGCCGATGTGACAAGAGGAAGTCAAGTGAATGACATGGGTATTGCTATGTAGCGTTAGGTCACTAGGCCTTCTCATGGTGAGTCAGGAGGAGGATCATCTGCTTTTCCAGTTAATAGTTTTGGACCTCAGTTGACTCCGGGTAACTGACACTGCAGAAAGCCAAACTGCTGATGGGGGGACTACTGTACCTTTTACTTTTCGCCAACAGAGCCTGGCTGTGGGAAGGCTACATGTCCCTTAAATACCCTGTCTTTTTAGTCTCCACAGCACTGTCACTCAGTGAGCAGCTGTGACTGAGAATAAGATGGATCAGGTTTACTAAAGGCAGTGACAAGGTAGTAGGGGAAAATGTGAAGCTGGTGTTTGATATTTCTCATAGTCCTTCAGGGAGGATGTCTTCTTGGTGCCCCTTGGTTTGTAATCTCACTTTTTTTCAGGTCTCTTGGTGAAATCAGATGCGTTATACGTCCACTCTGGGTCCCACCACCAGCTTTCAGGCAACCGCCACTCCGTATCCATAAAGCTTGGTCTGATCTCAGATTCCAGCTACACCCCTAGCCTGGCCCCCTTCCCTTCTGCAATAGAAAGCCCCCTTCCTATGACTTTGAAATGATGGCCTGTCAAGATGTCATTATGTTCTTAACCAGGGGCCCTCAACGTGTCAGTCTGTCTCTGGGGAAGCACAGAGAAAATTTCAGCCCTCTAGCGGCATTTGTGTCACTTGTAGACAGCAGAAAATGCACAGTCATTGCCAAACCTCTGCTAATGGTTTTTGATGGGTGATAGCTGAAGTTTTCAGAGACTCTCCTATAGTTACACTAGAAGAGAGAGAGTGAAGGGGGAACACAAGGTCGTGTTTCCTCTTTGGTGAAATACTCATCCTGGGTGGTGACCTTTTCTTTCTATTACTCGGGAAGGACATTTTCATTTTGATGGTTGCCTTGCTTTGTTCCCACAGTGGATTTTTCTTATTCTCTTTAGAGATGTTAGATTAGAAGTAGAGCGACCTCCTTCATTCCTCTCTGCTGCACGGCCTAGAGGTTGGGTTTTTTAAGCAAGCTCAGGTATTTTACCAAGTGATGTGTCCCTGGTGGTGAAAAGTCACAGCTTTATTGATTAAAATCTTGGTATAACATCCATAATTGGAGTTTTCCTGTAATTTGGTGCCAGGTTGCCTCACCACTTTCTCCAGGGACTATATATCAAATGCTATTTTTCATGCTCCTGTTTGCTGATAAGGGTCCCGCTAAAACCGCTAGTTTGACCTGCTATTCGATTTCTGGAGATGAAAGCACTGGTACAGATTGCCAAATGTCCTCAAATACACTGACAATCCATACCAATATTTTACAAGAAATGTATGACTACAGGGAAGAAATATCTTCAGGTTTGGGTGTGTATTTGTGTTTTCATCCCCTACCTTCAGCATGTATTTTTATCCATTGCAAACAATTTTCAATCAATAATTAAAATTGGTAAACAGATCTACAGGGGGGAAAAATCCTTCAGTTTGAGTTTAATAGATTGCCTCTCAAAGTCATTCCCTGACACAGCAAGTTGCTGAGGGAGTTTGTGCCAGTAAATAGGAAAGAATGGGGTTGATTAAAAAGTAAAACAACACAAAACCTGACGTCCTGTTGTGAGTTTGAAAATAAAGCAAAATGACTATTAGCAGCCCATGTTGATTTCTGTCAAACTATCTTTATCTGTGCCGTAAGGACAAAGTGGATTAACACATGGCTTCAGCACAACTTTGCGCTTTATGGGAATTCAAGATTTTTTTTTTTTTACCTTCTAACTTCTGTCTGTTTTGTTTTCTTAGGACGTTTCTCCTCCTGTGGAGACTCAGGAGACACCTATTAGTCAGTCTGGAGCCTACAGGTATCTAAGTTGCTGCAGGAGGAGAAATGGGATGTCTTTCGGCTTTTCTTTCCTAAAGATTTGTTGCATGTTTACCAAGGTGAAAGGATTAGTGCCCTGGAGATCATTTGCTTTCATAAGCTTTAAACTAGAGCAGCAAAAGTTTCATGCCTTGATTCTCTTCCAACAGCTCTTTCTCTCAGCAAGGCTTAGAGGAGCAGGCTGAGACCTACAGATTGCCAACAGACTCTTCCAGCAAAATCGCCCTGTCTCAATCAGTTAAACTGGGCGGGAAGGGAGAGCCACTGCCAGTTCTCTCCCTTCTCTCCCACCATGTGGCGAGACACCCGAAGCATTCCACAGGGCTTTAGGATCAAGATGAAATACTCCAGATTTCTAAGTCTCAATAATACCCAAACCCCAGACCATATGTACGGATAATTCACATACTTTCTAACCTTTGCATTTTGCATATAACCTCCCTGTCAAACATTAATTTTCTGGAGCTCCATATAGAATAAAAAGTTAAGAAGAAAACAGAAAAAAAAATTTTTTTTTTTTGGCATGCAAAACACTATTTCCACTTAAAATAAAAATAGTAGTTAAGTGTAGAAATAAAAATTTTGCTCTCCGGCAATTTATAGTAGGTACTTTTCCATATGACTGGCATCTAAAAGATAATGATTGAAAATGTTGGTTTTGAAATGGAATATAATAGAAGTTAGAATGACAGCTGCAAAACAAACAATAACCCCAAAGCTGGTTTGAAACAAATTCAAAACCAGGTAAATGCAAGCAGTTCTCTGTTCCCAAATCACTTTATTTAAGAAATAAAATAAGAAAAGCAAAGTAAAAAGAAATCTGATTTACTCTTCATACCAACTTTCTTTCTCCCTCCCTCTCTCTGGAAATTAGGGTGTGGTTGCCGGAGTGGCTGCACCCTTGCACCAAGGTATTTATGCCGTAATGGGCATCACACTCCCTTTTACAAGGGAGTGATCCAATTCTCAAATGAATTGATTAAATCACCTTCTCTGATTTGAGTGCTGGAAATAAGGAAAGTAGGAAAAAGCAAACTAAATTTCCACTGTGAATCCATACATTATTTTTGCCTTTATATTGTTATACAAGTACTGTCTTGAAATCTTCAGAATAACCAACACCAGAAACTCTAGATATTAAACTTGAGTTCCATTGATCAATTCTATACTTGGACAATTTGAAATCTGTGAATTATCTACCACTCCACTTATCCTCCAAGAATCATTTCATCTGTATTTCACCTCAGGGAGAAATAGTTATGATCTCCTTCAAATCTCTGCTGTGAAACTTACAAAGCTACCGTCACTGCCCCGTCCTCTTTTCTTTCCCTCTGTTTATCGTGAGAGGGAGCTTGATATCGCTAAGGCCTCTCCTTGCCTTTGTGTAACTCCCTTCTTCCTCTGCTTCTTGGCTACCACTCACTATTCTTTCTGTTTTTAGTCCCATGTCTTAAATCTCTCTCCCTCTCCACCTTCTCTTTCATTTAAAAACACAACAAACAAACATAAAAACCACTTTCTGGATTCTAGTTCATTCTCCCTCTGTCTACTGCCTACTTGTCTTCTTCCTCCTTTCACAGTTACACTTCTCCAGGGAGTTGATATCAAGTGACCTCAACCCAAATTAGCAGTTCAAAAATAGGTTATATTGCTAAACATCAGAAGGCTCTGATCCTCAGGAATAGAGAGGGCTGTATAGCTTCTCCTTATAATCTCATTTCCAGGTGCTGTGTCTCAGTTTGAAATCTGCTATTTATATCAATATTTATTAAAAAATGGGCACAAAATTTATACAACCAGTTCCTATAAAATCAATGGCATCCTTAATTGCTGCCATTTGGCACTTGCATGAAAGATGACAACTGATAATCTGTGGGACTTCTAGTTGGATCAGGCATCAGAGCCCGGTATGGTGGAGAACACAGGAGCAAATGAAGCTGTAGACCTAGGCTGTAGTTGGAAGGCTTTAGGCTCCTAGCTTTGCTGGGTTATTTAATATCTTTCAGGAGGGGATAGTAGAAGCCATATAATCTCTTTTGTCTCCAAATGTCATGAACCCTATTCATTGCACAAAAGAAAATTTATTTCTAACATCCATTATGCTAATTAACTATCTGGGGTAGATTGAAATAATATTTGAAGCACTTGCCACAGTGCCTCTGTAGTCTGGATTCCTAATGAAGTTCCTTTAAGTGCTAACTACCTTCCCAGTGGAGTCTGATGAAAGTTAACTTACATACACATATAAATCATACTACCTATTCTGAAGAATTTTAAAGTATGTTGCTACCTAGTTGCCTAACAGTCATCTCTTCTCCCTATGTCCGCTCCTTTACCACTCATGGAGCTATTCTCAGCTGGCTTCTGTCCACAGCACTGCAGTGAGTGGGTTCTCTCTAAGGTCATTAATAACCCGTTTTACATGGCAAAAATATCCAGTGGACATAGCTCACTCATTTCACATCATTTCTCATTGCATTTAGCACTGTTGCTCATGTCCACTTTCTAAACACCATACGCTACAGATTTTCTTCTTGCCCCACTAACCTGCCTAGACCTCCTTGGCTGACTCCCAAGGCAAAGAAGATGGAAAATGAGCAGAATGGTTTATTTCTCAAGGATGACTTCCTGGGTTCACTTCATGTATTATTATCCCTCTCTCCCCTCAGAAGACGATAAAAGAACACAGGACCAAGCCCTGGAGCATTCTAAAATCAGAGGCCAGCTAGATGCCTGGGAACCAATAATGGAGTGTGGGAAGTACTCACCAGGGAGGTAGGAGGAAAAGCACCACGGAGGGGAGAGCAGGGAGTGTGTGTCAGGGACGGGGAAATTAGACATTATATTAAATGTTACTGAGAACCTGATGAAGATGAGGTCAGAAAAATATTCACAGAATTAATAATATGGAGCTTGTTGGTAGTAGTTGTGACAACAACAGTATCAGTGCAGTGGTGGGGACAGAAAACAAATGGGGCAAAGGTGGAATAAATGGGAGATAGGAATGTGAGAATTTCTTTTGAAAAATGTTTCTGTGAATTAGAGTAGAGAAATGGAGTGACAGTTAGAGGGGGATATGGGATCTGTCTTAGTTTGTGTGGCTAGAACAGAATATCATAGACTGGGTGGCTTGAACAACAAACATTTATTTCTGACAGTTCTAGAGGCTGAGAAGTCCAAGATCAAGGTGCCTGCAGATCTGGTCTCTGAGGAGAACATTCTTCCTGGTCTGCGGATGGCTGTCCTCTTATTGTGTCTTCACATGGGGAGAGAGGGTCTCTAGTCTCTTTCTTATAGAACACTATCCTATTGTGGGAGCTCCACCCTCATGACCTAATTACCTCCAAGGGCCCCATCTCTGAATACCATCCCACTGGGGTTTAGAATATGAATTTTGGGGGAACACAAACATGCAGCTCATAACAGGATCAAAAGATAATTTTTTAAAATATAAGCAAAACTGGAGCATGCTTGTGTACTGATGGGAAAGATCAGATTACCACATAATGAATTTCTGTACTAATAGAAATAGTACAGAAATTGATTATGTAGTAAAGAGGATATGAAATTCTAGAAAGAATGAGTGGGATGAATTTTATAGCACTAGTAAAGGGATTGGCCCTGATAAAAGCAGGACAAGGACAGTCCTGCAAATGAAATAGGAGAGTAGAGAGAAAGTGGCTAAACTTTGTAATTTTAGCAGTGGAATGAATAGGAATCTGATAATTTTTAAAACTATTGGGCTCTTCAAATAGCTAGAAGGAAAAACTTTTGTCTTCTGTCAAAACTGGGGGTACATAACCTGGGAGAATGCTGAAGGTATGTTGCTACTTTTGCTCCTAGGGGAAGACTTTTCCTATAATATATAAAATTATGGCAAGGAATATCAGTCATGTGTATGCATGTGTGTGCATGTAAAGGATGTGAGATGCACATAGATTCTGGACTTTCATGTTACTGGGCTGAGATATGCATATTGTCATTACTTTAAAAATTTCATATTTTGTTGTATGATTTGAAAGATACCTGCTTCAATGGAAGATAAAATTAAGAGATGATAGTAACAAATAACTTTTGATCCACTAAAGTCACTTCTTTATTTCAAATAGTAATGATGGTGATACCATGTTGGTTGATTGACAACCTCCTGTTCACAGAAGAGCCAACTGAGCAACTGAGTGCAGGTTGGTTCTCTACAAGGTTACGTCTTGCTCTCCTTGTGAGAATCTCAATTCAAAAAGGTGAAGTACTCTGTTTTGCAAGTTTGGGAACAAATGGTTTTGCTACAAATTCACCACTGTGCCTACACAGGATGCTCTTGAGGGAATGCTTTTTGAGGTGACATTAATACCAAGGGTCAATGACCATTCTGGTGATTAAAGTTTCAGACAGCATCCTGCTCTAAACTTGTAGGATCTTCATTTTTCCCTTTAAATAGATAAATGTACTCTTATTTGAATTTTCCAAATACATGAGGTTTCCACTACCATTTGGGAGAAATGGAGCCAGTGTTTTGGTTGCCACGCATGGACTTTCACTAATGTATTTTTCCTCAAAAGCAACTAGATATTCACGTTACTATTGCTTTTCCTTAGAAACAGAAGTCTCCAGATCGTAATTACAGGCTCTGCACAAAGGCAACAGTAGTGAAGAAACCCAGAGCTCTGTAAACATTACTGAAGAATCATGCCAAATATGTGCATAAATCCAGGTACGGGGAAACTTGGGGCTTAATGTTCTTGAGATGATATTTAAAGAGTGTTTCCAAAAATAAGGTTTTATAAGGGATTTAAAAAATTTGTTTGTTTTTAAAGGAAGTTTTAGCCTGTCTGGTTGTGCAGATAATCTTCCCTTCCTAAATCAGTGCCTCGCTGTTTTGTTCAGTGCGTGGCCCAGCAGACTGAAACAAAAGGTGCGAAGTTCTTCTCATCCATCTTAATGGGGTGTTAATGACTGCAGAGGCTGACTGTGACTATTTAAATGTGAGCGCTATTAATCAACTAGAAAAAACACAAACACCCAGTTTGAGTCACTGAAATGTAATTGCAAGGGACAGTTGGGTCCAGTTTTGTTTTTGAATGAAGACTTGTATAAAAAAAAAAGAGAGCTACCCCCAAGCCCGCTTGGCAGATTTAAAGCCAAGCCTATAGGCAACTGCCTTCTAACCTTTTATTGGGATTTAAAGAGCCAGTTTCTCCCATGAACTTGCAGTTTAGCTGTTCTGTATCCAGTGAGTAACTTTTACCACCAGTGTAAATTTCTACTAGGCAGTCACTTGCCAAATTATATTTCCTTAAAAGGACTTTCAATGTGTCCTTTGATTTGGAAGGGTGCATGTGTGCCCGTGTGTGCGTGTGTATGTTTTTAGTGCTTCAGGGATATTTAAATCAAGGTTTCAAATAATTTCCTATTTCTACAACTTGCTTGCTCTGGCTCTTATTGCAATATACTTGTCCTGTCTGGAACTGCTGTTTTTCTCGGGTTTTGTGTGGGGGGGATCATGGGTGCACCTTGGCAAAACTGGCAATATTTCTGGAAAACAAAATGAAAGATCTGGAGCTGAACCTCTTTTTACTGTTGTTGCTGTGTTTGCAGGGTGGGCTAATGGAAGAGTAGTAATATACTTTATAGAAAATCAGGGGCTCCTAGTGTAACAGGAATAGGTTTGTTGCCTGATGTGGGTGGCAAGTCAATCAATACACTGAGACATCCGTTTGCAACAGAGAAAGGGGTTTACCCGTAGGGCTTCCAAACCAGGAGATGGGAGGAAACCTCAAATCCACCTTCCCTAGGAGTTTGGAGCTAGGGATATTGAGTGGTTTGGAGTGGGCTGAAGTGTGGAGATGGTTGATTGGGCCAAGAGTGAAGGGTGAAGTCATGGGACCCGGTGATGATGAAACCTCATTCTCTCGCTGATTTGCTTCCTCTGTGGGGGTCTTCAAACCAGCTGTTCCCTGCAACTCAGGATCTGAAAAACATCTGAAGCAATTCTTAAACAAAAGCTTTGTGATTCTAATGTCAGAAATCCTATCTACAGGAACAATGGAAATGCAAATGGTACCTAGTGCTATATGACTTTCTGTTACAAGGAAGTGGGCCAAGTGAAGCCTGCTTAATGCTTAATTATAACTGTATTTCTGTCCAGAATTCTTGCTAGCCCAGTGAGCGTGGCTTCACTAGCTTCTGAGGTTAGCACTTCTATTAATATATTAAATTAATAGAAGTGGGAGCAAGTGGTGCTAGGTTTTTGCTGAGGAATGTCGAGTTCAGCACGTACTCCTGGCCATCTCCTTCACACATTGCCTGAAGTTTGAGATTAGTAATCAAGGGGTGGTTTATTTATTTTTGCTTTTCTGTACATGGCCTAAGACTATGCCAAAGTGCATGATCTGTCTTCAGGGTATGGGGATGTGGGAAGCCAGGGGCTCTCTCTTGTCCAGTGTTCTTATCTGGGACATTGTTTCTCCAGTGATAACTCCCACTGGGAACAATGACCTGGCTTGGCCTGATCTGACCCTGCTTCATGTACAACATGAGAGCTTGGAGGGTGTTTATCTCAACGGTTGGACATGTTGTTGATTTTTATTTTTTGACAGGAGCAGCCAAGCCACTTTTGGTTTCACCACTTCTTAAATTCACCCCTTGTGTGTTGCCCAGGGCAGAAGACACTTGGAAAGTTCACAAAGGAAATAAAATACTTCAGTGGCCTCTGAAATTAAATAAAATACTTGTCTAGGGGTAAGGTTTTTCCTTCCCCCCTTTCCCAATGGAGAGACGCAGAAAAGCTGTGGATTTTAATAAGGCTAGCATTCTAAGTTTGGAAAAGGTCAAGTGACCACAAGTGCCTGATAAAGTATTTGCTTTTTTTCAGTATAATATTTAAATTTTAAAATATGATATTTAAAGCAATTATTCTTCAGAAGTTCACTAACTTCAAATGAGCAGGTTCTAAGGGCTAAAAATGCTTAGTGCTGACCAAGAGTTGTCACTGATGTTGTCATTGTGACTTAAGGGAGAATATGAAATGTAGTACGGTTAAGATAGTGCCAGCCCCTTTCCCAACACTCGCTGAGTGGGGAGAGAAGAATGGGTTAAAAGGCAGCCTGAGCTTCTATCATATAATATCCGTGTATCCAAAAAGTACAGGTTACATATTACTGTTTGTCTTCTTCAATTCTCCATTGTAGAAGTTAGGGGTGAATCTTTGGAAAAGCAATGAATGTTGCACACTTCCTCTTTTTCTTTCTTTCTGTTATCAGTTAGCCTTTCTCTAGTCTTTCTAAATTGAAGTATTCAGAAGATTTAGCATTATTCTACTTCTTCTGAGTTGATTTTTTAAAATTCTGAAGTTCAGGCCGGGCGCGGTGGCTCACGCCTGTAATCCTAGCTCTGGGAGGCCGAGGCGGGTGGATCGCTCGAGGTCAGGAGTTCGAGACCAGCCTGAGCAAGAGTGAGACCCCGTCTCTACTAAAAAAATAGAAAGAAATTATCTGGCCAACTAAAAATATATATACAAAAAAATTAGCCGGGCATGGTGGCTCATGCCTGTAGTCCCAGCTACTCGGGAGGCTGAGGCAGTAGGATCGCTTAAGCCCAGGAGTCTGAGGTTGCTGTGAGCTAGGCTGATGCCACGGCACTCACTCTCGCCCGGGCAACAAAGTGAGACTCTGTCTCAAAAAAAAAAAAAAAAAAAAAAAAAAAAAATTCTGAAGTTCCTTCTTCTAAGGCTACCTGTATGTGAAGACAGCTGTTCAGGAGGAAGAGTAGGGAAAGTGGACTGATTTAGTTTTCCTACCGGAAGCCCTGAACTAATGCAAGTATTCGTTGGCTTTGATTCTGGCTCTGCAACTGCCTCACTGTGTGGTCTTGGCAAGATGTTATGTTTTTGTGTCAGTTTCCCTACCTGGATATAAGGGGGTAATTACATTAGCTCACTCAGTAAGTTGTAGCCTTGAACAACAAATGAATGATTACAAAGCACTTAAAACTACAAGAGAATGTAGAAATTCTAAGTGTTATAGTTTTAATTCCTTACAGGGGGTAATAAAGTAAGAGTGAGGTTTAATAAGCAAATTGAATTCCTAGATGAAAGGGGCTGGAGAAGTTCAAAGTCATTTTATTATTATTAATAATAGGTGTTGTCTGTCTCTCTCACCCTCCTCCTCTAATCAGCATACATTCCTTGGATTAAAGGGAGTATTCTCTCTCCAAATAACTTTTATCTACAGTGTTGAGACATTCCTTATCCTGTTTTATGGATATGGAGTTTTGAATGACTATAAACAACTCCCTTTCTTGTAAATTCTTTTTTTTTTTTTTTTCGGAAAGAAGAGGAGGCAAGTTGGCTCTTGGTCACCTTCCTAAACATATGAAAATGTTTATATGAAGCTCCTTTACAAATTCCGTTCCTCTTTGTGAGAATCAAACCTCCTTGCTCGTGGGTCTATAGTAAACAAAGTGTGCAAAATTTATTTGTGCAAAAGAAAAAACAATGACCTACTGATGTCATCTGGTGGGTAGTTTATTGGCCCTTTTATTCAGAACCTCAGTAAGGGACTTCTTTATCACACTGAATTATGCTGGGATTATGGGGAACAGAAGCATATTTAAAATTTAACAAATAGACAAGGGACACAGTGATCCTTTAGATAACTAGAGTTAAGTAATGACAGCAGGACTGTTCCAAAGCAGTAGAAGATTACATGGCAAATGACAGTGGCAGACAGTGACTGCTGTGGGCCTGGCCTGGCACTTTGTATGTATCCGAGAAATACTTTTGAATGAGTTCACAGGAGGGTTGGAGAGGCCGCAAAGTCTTGGTGTTAGTTGTAGATTGAGCTGACTCTTGGCAATCAGTTCCCGTGTAGGGACTGATGTGGAGAAAGGATAAAAAAAGGCGTTTATATCGGAAGACAGTGGCGAGAGTTATAAGGAGGGATGATCGCCATGTGTTCATGAAAAATGAGTAAACCCGTGACTAGAGCAGAGGGCTGGCAACTCTTTAATGGAATCACTGCAGTGTGTAGACTGTCCATGGAATTGTATAGTTTCTAAGTACTTTGTAATTTTCCATTAGTTGCTCAAGGCTAAAAGCCTACAGAGTGGGCTGCAATTGTTGTCACTTGGGAAGCAGAAGCCGTGTGGCCGGGACTTCGGAAGGAGATGCCGTTTTGGGACTCCACTTCAGAGAAGTGGTAGCTAATAATATGCACGTGTTGGCACTAGAACAGAATTTAAAGCCTTAAACTAACTTCATTCCTCTTCTGAGGTAGATTTTTAAGCACTTAAACAGGCAAGCAGGTGGGCAAAAGGAAGTCAGGTGATGAGGGAAGAACTTGTAGGAGTCCTTGTCTTTGCTGTGACTACAATCCTCCCAGAGACAACCTCCCACATTTTTGAAGGGTATGGCGCCCCCTCCTCGCTGCCCCTGTGTGAATGAAAGGATATCGGGGAAATAGCGGATCATGAGAATCAGGAACCAGAATGAAGAATGCCTCGTCCGTCCGTCAGTGACTGACTCAGTATGCGGGGGCTGCATTGATTTTTACCAACTGCAGTTTTATAGTCTCATTAATGATTGTTAAAAACACCGACAAAGAAAAACACTGCCTTGTTTTCTTTCATTGTTATGTGTGAATGTAGCTGCCATTTAATGAGTGCCTGTTACATTCCAGGCTTTGCATATGTGCTTTGAGATGTTATCGCCAATCCTACCCCAAGCCTCCAAAGTGCTTGCTGCAATTCTCCTTTTATAGTAGGAGAAGAAGGAAAACTGAGCCACAGAGAAGACTTAGCAACTTTTTCATGGTTACCCACTCAAGATTCAAAACCTGTGTGAATCCAAAGCCCGCCCTCTTTCTGCTACGCCACACTGAGTCTTCTCTGTGCAAAAATAATTTAAAAATGTATTATCATTCTAAAATCTGAAAGTAATGTTATCCAGAGTACTCTGAGAGTGTTTATTTTTTTTTTAAATATCTGTTATTTAATTACCCTGACATAAATCTGGAGGCATTTTCACGCAAGAGGCTCAATGCACTTAGAGCCTGCACATTGTATTTATACATTCTAAAGTTTTTCTCTCGGCAGAGATTTAGTCACGAAGGAAAGTTAGAGCCATGTGTGAAGGATCCCTCTCCCTTCGCCTTGCTGACTTGGCTCCCCGCAGCCTGTTGTTTTGAACAGAGGCTGCCAGAACCCATGTGTGCGTGGAGATATCAGTCCTTAAAGCAGAAGTTGGCAACACTTGAAGAATGGAAACGGCTGCAGATGTTGAGGGCTGGGGAGTTCAAAAGCAGCCCTGCTATGTGGAATCCCACATTTGAGGCTCTCTTTTTCTGGGTCGGGAAACTAACAGCCCTCCAGTTTTGAGTTAAAACATTATGCTTTTTTTCAGAGGAAATATAAAAGAGCCCTTGCCTTCTCTGCCTAGGCTGACGCGACCCTACCCTTTGTGGCTCATCAACCTCGTGCTTCAGCCTTGGCCCCACATTCACACCTCCTCCTTGTGACTGGCACTGGTTGAAAGGCAGGATCGTGGCCAAGATGTGATCTGACTGCACAGAAGGGTGTGGTGCCAGCGTGGAGCCCCTCTCATCCCCAAACCCCCCATCACTTCATCAGATGTAAGCCGTTTCTTTGGCTTCCAATTCTTCTGCTTTTTTTTTAGACTTGGCATTTTACAACTCAATAGTATACACATTACTTATTAAATACAATTCCCCAAATATAAAACATCAATAGATTGCCTATTTTCCACCTTTACCCCCACTCCACACTCTCCAGGAAAACTTCACAATCCAAAATCAATTGAACAAAACTTGACCCTGTTGTACTTTCCACAACACTCACTTGTTCCACTGAAAAGTCTTCTCTCTTAATTAGGTGCTGGGTAGGTAGATGTGCTGTCTTTGTGGAGCGTCATCCCCTGTGCCTCTGTGTGTGTGTGTGTGTGTGTGTGTACACCTCCGGCCAGTCAAGCAGATCAATCTCTCATCTGTGTGTCAATATGTTAACCACACCACCCACTCATCAATTTTTCATTTGAGTTTCAGTCTTTCATTTCTCAATTTCTCACTTATGTTCAACTGCTCATATGACCCAATGAATAATTCCTTTTGTCTCTCCTCTCAATCACCTTTTGTCCCAGCAATAAAATTGGAGGCTGTGACTTGGCCCTTGAACAAGCCTGAGGGCCACATGGTAGAACTGGATGAGAACTATGGGATTAAAAGTTTGGAGACAAGAGTACCCTTTCTGGTTTAGCAACTTGGGGCTTTGAGCAAGTCTGTTTGCCTTTCTGAGCCTCAGTTCCCTCTTCTGAAAAAAGGGCTGATGATTGATCTCTAAAGCCCATTATTCATTGAAGAAGTAGCGAGTGAGTGCCTACTTTTTGTCTCCCCTGAGCTAGATGCTGTGGGTAAAGTGGTCTCTGCTGTCATGGAGCTTATAGTGTCTCAGAGTATTAGCTGTCGATGAATAACATACATAACACTTAGTTATCAACCCTTTTAAGGGCAGTGAAGGAGAAGCACAGGGGCCCCAGAACAGACAACAGGAGATACCAACCCGGCAGGAGCAGGGGACGGGGGTGGGTGTCAAGGGAGGAACAAGGGGAGGTATGAGGGATGGCTCAGGAGTAAACTAAGCCAGGGGGAGGGGAGAGAAGAACACTCCAGGCAGAGGAAATGGCCCATGTAAATGCCCTAAGGCTCAGGAGAACAAGGTACATGGGAAGAAATGAGTGAAGACCACCAAGGCTGAGAGAGACCAGACTGGGAAAGTGGGGCTAGGGATGAAGCTGCAGAGATGGAGAGTGGTCAGATTAGGTGAAGCCTTGTAAGCCAATTTAAGAACCTAGAAATGTTTTCTAAGTATAATTAGAGGGTTTGAAAACAGTGGAGTGGCATGAGATTTGCATTTTAAAAAGGTCACTCTGGCCCCTGAGTGGAGAATTGATAGGATCAAGTAGAAACAAAAGTGGGACATCTTTAGGATTCTGGGCAAGAGAAGAGATAGCCTAGAAGAGGTGGTGGAAGAGGATGGAAAGAAACAGCCTGTCCTTCCAGATATGTCTCTGATGGTTTTCTCTGCAAGTTCACCCTTCCAGCCACACAGGAAGTGATCGTGACCCTTCCTGCACTAGGTCTTTGTTTCAACCTCAAATAGGGCACATTGTTCACTCCACTTTGTCTTGGTTGTTCGTTGTTCCATTTTCTCCACTGGACTAGAAGCGTCTTATAGCAGTTACAATGTCTTGCTAATTTTTTTATCCCCTGAAAAACCTAGCCTGACACACAGTGGGTGCATAGTGCGTGTTCCAGTGGAGTCTCTGCTTTTCTTCATGGACAATTTTATTAGTTGGTGTGATACCCACCTCAGAGACAGAGCTGAGTAGTCTCTATCCTATATTCTGGGTTATATTAAGTAAATTTCACTCTGCCATCTCTGAGGAAATAAAGGAAAGCTGGTGGGAGGAGGGAAAAGAAAAAGACTTTGTCTTTTAAAAAGCATAGTTTGGAGTCACACTCTTCCCTGTTTCATGTTCTCTTGCTGTATGCCTGCCCACAGAATTCTCTCTCTCACACACAGGCGCCTGGCTGTTTCAAGTGTTATATGAGAGTGGGAGAAACTTCTAGACGGTCAGGTCATTGCTGAGGCAGACTAAGCTCACCTGGTGCTGGTTAAAGGCTTAAATCCTTCAGGTGGTCACTTCTTACTCTTCCGAGACCCTCATGGTTAGAGTTCCTGTCATCAATCCATTCACATTGTTCCCATCCTCTCCTCCAGAGGCTGAGGTACTTTCTCTAGCTCCTATGTGGCTTTTGGCAGAGCACTGTCCTTTTCTATTTGGATCCCAGATCTACCTCTTTTTGGTGTCTGGTTGAAACTCTTGTTTGAGCTGCCAGTTTCTTCAAAAAATTAGGAGTCTTATGCTGGATTTTCTTTCCATGAATTCTCTTTTCCCTAAGTTTCTTCTCTTTTTTTACTCCTAGTGAATTTTTATAATTCCCCAAGTTCTAAGACTTCAGGATAGTTCATTATGGAATTTTCTTCTTTCCCTTACCTGCTTTGTTAGAGAAAAAAAAAAAAATAGAAGAAACTTTAGGTTTCCAGAGCATCCTTCATGTTTCCTCAGAGCCTGCATCTAACTCCCTCCACTTCAGTCTCTTAATGGGGCTCTGTAATATTAATAGATGATAATGTGCTAAAGGCAATCTCTGTTAGGCTCTGGGAAGTCCTTATTGTCTTCAGTTAGACTCTTTCAGATTCTTAAAATCCCCTAGGCACATTCAAACTTAGAAAGCTAGACCTTTGTCTGGGATCACCCTTCATTCATATTTATTTTCTGGTAAGAGTGGTATTTTTCTTTGGCTGATAGTTTTTCAATCTAGATTTACAATATAATAGTCCTGGAGTCCCCTTAGAGACCACTTCAATTCTTATCCACACTCTTATTCTGTGGTTGAGAAACCTAAAGGCCTGGTGAACCAAGAATTTTTGCCTAAGTTGTTTAGTTATTTAGTGCTAACAACTAGAATCTTTGTCTTTAAAGGTCTAATTCTCTATGCTTTATAATTCTCTAATTCTCTACAGAAAGTCATACAGCAGGACAAAAACAGTGTGTTCTCACAGGGCATTGCATCACTCATTCCACCAATCATTTACCAAATATTTATTGAACACCTATACAAGCTAGGCACTGTGCTGGTGCATAACAAAGGTGCATAAACAGCTTGATTTAAATGCAAACTGAATATGATTAATTTCTGTTAACCATTTATAATTTTAAGTTCTTTCCCTAGGAACTGAAGAAATAAAAACAAAAAGTTTTATAATTCTATCACGTATAGACAATCGTTTTAGGAAGGACAGGAAGAATACCATCAACTAACTATGCTGAGTTATGGATTTCTTGAGTTTTATGTAAATGTTTTGGTATGAAAAGAAGCAGGTTAAGTTTATGTTTTTGTGAAACGAATGTTGGAAATTAAGGTCATCCTCAGAATAGCCACATGGTGGATAAAAATTTTGGAAAATTAACATGCAGAAAGAGATTGCTAAAACGTTAATTCTCCCAAAAACTGTGATCAGGTTACTTGCTTGTTTGTTTTACAGGTAGCCTATTATTATAGCTTGAAAGGAGTGGAGATCTGAGTGCTGTCTGAAATTGCTTTTGACTTCACTAGAGGCAATATAGAAAGAGAGAGGTTTTTTTTTTTTTTTCTCAGCAGTCTCTTTATTAACTGCTACCTTTTGAATATAGCCATCTGTGGTCATTTTAAATAGCAAGCATCTCAGACAATAACCAAGTTTGGCAGTAATCACAAAGGTGGGAGTGACTTTGCCGAAACCACAACCCAGGGTCAAAAGAATCTTCATCCGTTTGGAGACAGGAATCATAATGTGATGTCGAAAGAGCCTTGTGTCAGATGTCAGAGGGCCTGGGTCTCTGCCTAGTACCAGCTCTTCTTCACCAGCGTGACCTCTGAGCAGGCTGCCTAACCCTGTGAATACTCTTTCCTCACCTCTAAGATATTGATAAAATCTGTTCTACCTATAGCAAATGTCATTTTGGGGAATCAAATGAGATTGCAAAAGTGCTTTGAGAACTCAAAGACCTTTGGGAATGTAAGGCAGTTTAATTCCAAAAATCTAGAATTTTGACGAGTAACAGAAATATTTGTCTTGCAAAAATTACCGTTTCCCTTGTATGGGTGTTGGAAGTCTGTGTGCATATTTTACTCTGTTGAAAGTTCTTCTGTTACCCTTCCTTTGAAACTGGCAGGAGATAGGCAGAGTGCTGGTGGGAAGTAGCAGGCCTCTCTTATCCCTTCAAAGAACTGAAAACGGGACTGAATTTTATTAGAGAGGCTCAGTTTGATGGACACGATGAGGCAGCAGCCACCATATCAGCAGTGATCTCCCTGTTCCTGCAGAGCCATGGGGACACTTCACAGACAACTGACCTGAGGTTCTGAGTCGTGTTTGTAATGTTCATTGGTGATGGCTGACACAAAATGTTTTTTTTTTTTTACCAGTACTGTAGGTTCTGTTGTATCTTGGTAGAAAGAAGCAAAACTCCCTTTGCAATGCTTGATTGTGAAGAACATTCCATGAGTTCATTTATTAATAATGAGCTCACTGAATGGGCACCATGGTAGGCACTAGGTAGGTATACATGCTGGTGCGGTCGGGAAGACAGAGTCATGGAACAATTACCTCACATTGTGGTGAAGTTCTGGGCTGAGGTAGTTAAAGCTGGAATGCTTCCTCCATACCTGTGTTCCCCTCACCTGGCAACCTCAGAGGGAATGTGCTGCAGAGAGTACAGCCACAAGATGGTGGAGACTTGGTTGTCTTGATCTCTGTGGAAGACATTGTTTTACCCCCACTTCCCCCTGCCTCTCATCAGCATTCAGCACTGTGAAAGTAACAGAAGTGAGAAATAAATTTTCAGTTTGTCTGAGGTAGTAGCAGTTACTTATCTCAATACATTTATTTGACAACTATTTAATTAATAAACAAGATCTTTGCCCTCAATCAACATAAATTCTAGCTAGGGACACAATGGTCACACAATGCAGAAATTCCTAACATGTTGGGTGTGGATTCATGGCATGGAAGTTTTATTGTAAAGGGCCTGCATTAGCACAGCAAGCATAGTCCAAACAAATGATATACTATTATTTTTTTAAAATGCATATAGGAGCTGTTGTGATTAATAAAATACAAATCCAATTGAAGTTACTAAATTCATTGTGTTTCTTTGGTCTGTGTGATTATTTTATTATATATTTTTTCCCACTAGAGGGTAGGTTCCATTAAGGCCCTGGGTACTCAAAGAATGTTTGTTAAATATTGATTGAGTATATTTTCTCAACCAACAGATTGAGAGATTACAAATATAATGTGCTACCCCTTGAAATTTTGTAAAGTTAAAAAGGTGTCCTCTTTTGGGTTGAAGCTGAGACTCTCTGAGCGTGGGTCAACAAATGAAAAATAAATAAGATGCTGTAAAGAGATGCAGATTAGAAGGAGCAGGGCACAAAGACTTTAATTTGGTGGGTTAGAGATCATTAGATATGAATGTCACCTCTGCCTTCATCTTTCATTAGTCTTGCATTGCTTCATGCTACGTACATTTCTGAGAGTCCTGACATGTCTTGCTTTATATGAGCTGTACAATAACCCATGAGGTAACTAGGTGAGAGAGAAAGAGGCAGCACAGAATGGCTACTGCCTGGTTCTTTTATGCTAAGGCTTTGCAAAGCTAGATAGTGGCAGAGACAAGAGCCGAACCCAAGAGCTAGTCTGACTCAGACTCTTTTCACCACACTCTGCTAACTATTTGTTGGGGTCAGGTTCAACATTATTCAAATATTTGATTTGGGAGGAGAAAGTGGTGTAACTAATGAATTAAGGAAGTATGTATGGCTTTGAATTTACAGTTTATATCATCAAACCTTTATTTTCATTCAATCTTTCAAAATATATGCTCCTCCAAACTAGCAACAGCTTAAGAGACAGCCAAAAAATGCAACTTTGTAAACTTGATGTTAATGTTTACCTAAGTCAACTGAAGATCATAATCTTTAAGTCAGCATATATTTATTCTGTGGAGTCATTACAAATATTCTACTTACCTTAATAAGAGTGAGTAAATATATTCTTTCCTCATCATTTAGGCATTCTTTCTACACAATAATTCCCTTCTGAAGCCAATATCAATGCTAATTTTGCATTAAGAAAGATAAAGACATAAAACACAGTGCTGTAATAAATATCTGGCAAGCCACAGAGACACTATTTTAAAGAAAATTGTCTCAAGACACTTTAATGCCTTCTATTGCTATGGTTGCAGAATTACTGAGGGCACATTGCTAAGAGGACCTCTATTACATCTATTAATGAGATTTATAAGAACACTAATAGGTAAATCCAAACCTAACTCCATCAATAGTGATGCAAATTAGTGCAATTCTAACTATTCAACTCAGAGTTATAAATATTCATGTAGATTGTCTATTGTAAAGAATACAGACTCTGCATGTTCTAAAGATGTGTGCAAAAGAACATGATGTATATGTTGACAGCATGACAGAAAAGCAAACTATCATCTGCAGGGTGAATATTCTGATTCCAGTTAAATACATAAGCTCTAGCAACACATCTGCTCGTTGCTGAAGAAGAAATGTGTACTACCATCTAGAGATTTAAGGACAGATGGCTTAAATATTTTCCAACAACTTTCAATGTCATTGACCCATAGTCTTCGTCATTAGCCCAAGTAGTACTTATAAGACCATCTTCAGGGTCTAGAGGAACTCCAGTCATTTGGTGAAGAGTAAAGGAGATTAAAAAATGATACTGGAGAACAGCTCAGGCATAGGGAGACCGGAAAAATCTATCATGGCAGCAGGATTAATTGGCATTCTGTTCATGTCTGAAGGAAGAGAGGATTCTGTGTAGGTAGAAGTGAATGTGAGTCAATGCCATAAAAGTATGTGATCTTGGTGAACTTTGCCATTCAATGATTTAAAGAATCTAAATCATTTCAATTTTTTTTTTTTTACTAATGCCTTACTTTATAGCTCCCCTTAGAGATCCTGCTTGATAAATAAGATTGCCTCATTATTAAGTCTCTGTGATCCTTAAATACCAACATTCATTTAGACAGAGATGAATACAAGGCTGATTTTTACTTAATTTCAGTGCCACATGCAGGTTTTGAGGTGTTTATTTCAAATACATGTTCTGTTGTACTATGTGACCTCAAAGAGTTAATATTTTTTTCAAATCAGGATAATTAGGAGAATACACTATATTTTCTAGGTTTATTATAGAAGTAAGTTTATTAATTATATACTTTAAAAAATAGTTATTTAAAATTACCTATGGGGTACAGTGTACACTATCTGGGTGTTGGGTACACTAAAAGCCCAGACTTCACCACTGAACAATATATACATGTAATGGAATTCAACTTGTACCCCCTAAATCTATTGAAATTTTAAAAAAGGAAAAAAATAATTATTTACATGGACAAAAATTATTGAATAGCTTATTTTCTTTATGGATTATTGTGCATATAATTGAAGATTTCTATGTGGCATTTTGATTTCAAAGGTAGCCATTGTTCTTGATGCTGCATAAACACATTCAGGGAAAGCCACATTGGACTTTCTGGCAAACATTCTTAACTATTCACTTGATATGTGATCATCTTGTATGTGTGTCTGTATTTTGTTCACGTGTGTGTGTGCAACCATTGCTTTCTTTTTATTCTATACATTTTAAATCTCTTGCCTTTTTCATCTCCTTCATGTTTTTTTTTTTTCTGAAAATCGTTTATTCCATCAAATGTTCCATCAGGGGCATCTTGGTTCCATGACGCAATCCGGCTAATGCTATGTGCATGTGTTCTGCTCCAGATGGTTTCCAACCCCAGAAAGGCATCTTTCTCTACTCATAAATGACAATATTCCCTGGCATTCCAGTCCACAAATATCTGCAAACTACAATCCTTTATGAGTTTAGCCAAACTACCTAAAGACTAGAAAGCGATCTAAGACAATGAAGGATAGCCAACTAGTTAAAACTTTTCTTACCCTAAGATTTTCCACACCTAATAATCACCACCGTCAGCTTAAATAAATTCAGCTGCAAAATGTTATATATAAAAAAATTAGTTTTATGTCTCTCTCCAGAGACATTTCAAAGTATGTCTTTTTAGTTTTAAAAATATATATATCGTGCAGAGGCAACAGCAGCAGCAGCAGCTCCAATCCAGAAAAAAAAATCATGAAAAAGAAATAATGAGGTAGAGTGAAAGAATCCTAAATCAGTACCAGCTGCTGAACAATTAGGTTCAACTGCTAACAGGTGTGGAGAAGAGCCCATGTACAATGTTACCTTTTGTCAATGTGCCTTCTGAAAGGACTTTTGGTCATAAAATTCCCAGAGCATTTGTAGTGTTTGGAGGAAATGTTCTGTGTGTGTGTGTGTGTGTGTGTGTGTGTGTGTGTATACACATATCCATCTATATGAAATATATCCATCCAAGAGAAAGTTTATTTTCTTTATGGATCTCTTATAATTAAAAGAAATTAAATATTCATATCATACAGGTCATGGAGTACTGAGGAGTAAAGAGGGGGTTATGGTACTCACAACCTGTTGTCCTTGGGTGTAGAGGTTTGTATGGAGGGCTTCTGGGATGATAAACTCTTCCAAGTACATTCAAAAGTTTGGCATATTTGCATTAATTCTTAGGCAAGATTTTAAAGTCTTCATCAGCTTTTCCAAAGAGTTTGTGGATCTCTTCTTTCAATCTTAAAACTGGTGGCCAGAAGTGGTGGCTCACCCCTGTAATCCTAGCACTCACACTAGGGGGCTGAGATGGGAGGAACATTTAAGCTAGAAGTTTGAGAATAGCCTGAGCAAGAGTGAGACCCCCGTCTCTACTAAAAATAGAAAAATTAGCCAGGTGTCATGGTGTGCGCCTGTAGTCTCAGCTACTCGGGGGACTGAGGCAGGAGGATTGTTTGAGCCCAGGAGTCTGAGGTTGCTGTGAGCTAGGCTGTCGCCACGGAACTCACTCCAGCCCGGGCAACAAAGCAAGACTCCGTCTCAAAAAAAAAAAAAAAAAAGAAAAATTTTAAAACTGGTGTGGTCAAAAGAACATGAACTTTAACTTAATCAGACCTGTGTTAGAATCTCTGCACATTTCTTGACTTTTCTGAACATGTTTCTTTGCTTATAAAATGGAGAAAGTGCCACTGGCCTTGTTTGCTTATTGGATTATTTAAAGCAGTTTCTCAAACTCCAATGTTCGTATTAATCACTTGGGAGCTTGCTCAAAGGAACGTTGTCTCAGTAGGCCCGGGGTATGCATGAGATTCTGCATGTCCCAGAGGATGCTGATGCTACTGGTGTGTATACCACACTTGAGGGACAAGGATTTCAAACACTGGTTCTGAAATATGACCACCCATTGAAATTACATGCAGAGTTAAAAAAAATACTGATTCCTGTGTCCCACCCCCAGGTTTCTGATTTAATTGGTATGGGTTGCCGCCAGGGGATAAGGATTTAAGTAAATTCCCAAATGATTTGAATGTGCAGTAAAATTTGAGAATCACTGATTTAAAGCACAGTGTCTGACACTTCAGGTGCTCAACCAGCAGTCATTAGTTTCCTCAGGAGGCTTCTCAATTATTGGGATAGGATAATGAAAAATAAAAGACTAAAGTATTCTTTCTGGTAAGTATAAGGGCTGAAAGATCGCGAGGGACTAGAAAGTTGAATTCCATTCTACACTAGACTTGTTCTGAGACCAGATATGGTTTCTTATTGTTTCTATTTCTTATATTTAAACAAATAGGAGGGAAGGAATAATTATGTTTTGACCTCACATATTTGTTGGGAAAATTAATGTTTATAAAATGCTTTGAGACCTCTGGATAAAAGGGTATTTAAGACATTTAAAATACACAAAGGGAAAAGACGGATGGGTTTTCTGTAAAAATTGTCAGTAATTGGCTCAAAGCAAGGGCAGCCAACATTGGGAAAATTGAGGAGAAAGGTGGTGGTGGTGGGGATGATGACATTGGCCTGTTTTCTGTAGATGCTTGGAGAACCAACACAAAACCAGTTATTTTACTAGCACCAGTAATTTTTAAGGGCTTTCTCGTCCAGTGGGAGCCTACATTTCAACTCAGAATATAGGTTTTTGAAGTCTTCTTACCCAGGCACAGGCTGTGGGAGCCACCCTTGACTAAGCTATTATTATCACCGATTCTTGCCAGAAAGAACTCCCAGGCTTTTATGCTCCATCACCGACCCTTTGAGCATGTTTTAAGCAAATGCTTTGAAATTTGTAAGTGTTGATCTCGTTTATGAGGTCCAAATTCTTTGAGAGTGAGGTTCTTTGCCGTTACTATAAAACATCAAATATTTGGAAGGGCCATTTATGGAGGTGGGTCCATCATGGTATGCGTAAAAGAGAGTGAGCTCCTCTGTGCACCGGACTGGACTCAAGTAGATGGAATGTAATGGTAGGGATGCAGGCCAGGCATCTTCCTTTCCCTCATCTGGAGCCAGCCTTCCCTCTCCTCCAGCCTGCTCTCAGCCCGCTCTCAGCCCTGGAGTCTGACCTGCACCGGCTGCAATAGTGGACTCCCCTGTCTCCTGGCCTCAGGTTGGGTTTGGTCGATGGTGTACCTTGGCAGGAGACACAGGGAGGGAGGAGAGAGAATTGGGTTTTTTATTCCTCTAGTTCCCTTCTTAACAGCCCCCTTGGGCCAGCTGTTCTTGACTAAGTCATGGCTACATCGAAGATGGCCCTCTCCGCGTGACTCTCCTTCTTGGTTCCAGAAACTGCCCCTTTCCTTACTCCTTCAGGGGTGTGATGGTAACGGCTCCTACAGTAACGCACTGTACCTTGTAGCTTACTTTCATCCTGACCGTGACTTTGTGAATAGTCCTTCATTAAACCGTCTTTAGTGTTTGGTACTCGTGGAAATACTATGAGAGCAGGGGCCTCATCTCTCTCATTTTCTGATATGCTTTCATTGGTCTTTGCTGAATGAACAAATAAATAAATATTTAAGCCTCTTCTTCATTGGCTGCCTTTGAACACCTGACTTAGGCTATTGATTAGTTATCAAGGGAGCAGCTCCGTGAACGATGACAGTCTCCCTGTGATTACATTTATCTAAGAATTACAGTGGCCATATATAGAACTTTTACACATTCCTTTTGCTTAGATTTATTTTTAAATTCTTAAATGTTACCTGGGATTTTCAAAATATAATATAGGTATTGCTAAAACACTTACGTGATTTTAACATTCCTCTTCCATACCCAATTTAGTAGGTTACCTTCAGATGTCAGCAGAACCTGCAGCACAAGCTGTAAAGCAGTGTTCGGACCCCATGGTTAGCTGCCCTCTCAGCCTCACCACCTCTCACTCTCACTTTTCTTCCTCCTTTAGTAATGAAAGTTGCATTCACATTCTGAGATGATGATTGGCATGCCTCACTTTCCCATCTTGGGGTAAAAAAAGTCATTTTCTTGGATATTCAATTTGAGCCTCCATTTGCTCTAATTAGTTGGAAATCTAAGCTTTCCCTGGTAACCCTCTTCTCAAATTTTTCCAAAGAGCAACTTAAACAGGTCTGTGAGTCCGGGCTCCTCAGAAGGGGCATTGCTGAGCCCATGGGGTCAGGTCTTTGCAGCCACTGGATTTCGGATAGCCCTTTCTCCACTCTTGCTGCCTCCTCTAGCACCTCCTTGCTTCTGTCACTAGGAGAAAGGCCTGTTGTCATTGCTAGACCCTGGTCTTGATTTAAAGATAAACCTGGTGTTATGGGATGAATTGTGTGCCCCCAGTTCATATGCTGAAGTCTAACTTCTAGAATGTGAATGTATTTGCAGACAAGCCCTTTAAAGAGGTGATGTAATGAGGTGTGCCCTAATCCAATGTGACTGGGGTCCTGATTAGAAGAGGAGATTAGAACACAGACTCACTCAAAGGAAGATCAAGTGAAGACAAAGAGAGAAGCTGGCCATCATCTGCAAGGCAAGGAGAGAGAACTCAGAATGAAACCAACACTGCTGACACCTTGATCTTGGACTTTTATCCCATAGAACTGTGAGGAAATACATTTCTGTTGTTTCAGCCACCCAGTTTGTGGTACTTTGTTATGGCAGTCCCAGCAAATGAATACACCCTGTCTTCCATCTTTAGACTTCCATCAGCATGGATGCCAATCTTGGCCAATTCACCAAAACTTTGGTAGTACCTGCAGGAACAAAGAGGTATGCTACATTATCCTTGGGCAGAAGACACTAAGCCCTGAGTGTCACAGTTCTACTGACCAGGTAGATAAACTTTATAAGGCACTCACGAGAGCTTTTAGCATTAGGCATCTGTTGTGCCCACTCCTGACATGACCTTTGTTCTTATGGTGGGAACACAGACCCACTCATGTTCAGAATACCAGTGGAACTAGAATTTGCACGTGTCCCCTCGAAGATGGAGACTTAATTCACAAAATGGCTCTTTGCTGTTGCCATCGCTAGAACTGTCAGGCCGCTATTCCTTGGAATCTAGATCCCAAGACAGGAAGTCCCTCCCTCCCCCAGTCCCAAGGCCTGCTCTATTTTCTGCCCTAGGATTTACCATCATCCTAGGATAATTGTCAGGGTGGGCGTAATCTACTTTCCTAAGGGAAATCTTCCACCTACCAAGGTATGATTGTTTGATGTCAGTGTATGTCCTAAGGTCTGTACCTTTTGATAGACTTTTACTTCCTTATTAACATCCACATTGACAAAGAATGCAATTTTGCTTTTTGTCCTTGAGAGGAAAATTTTATAATTCACATGTTAAAAACCGATGTTTTAATGGGCTCCAGCTTGACTTAAGTAAGGAAAATTCTTAGTTATTCTATTTTTGAACACTGCTTTACCATCATGCTCCCTTTTTATCCTGTGGAACTTCCATCAGATGATTTTTAGATTCTAAATTTACACTCTGTAGCTCTAAACTGCTCTTTTTCTTGCTTTGCCACGTTCTGGGTGAATTCCTCAGTACTTTCTTGTAATTCATTAGGTTTTTGACACTTTCCAGGCTAGAGTATACCTAGTCTAGTGAATTGCTTATTTTAATAACTATAAATTTTTCATTTGTAGGAATTTTTTATATACATTTTTTCTTTTTCATAATCTTGTTCATTTTATTTATTTAAATTTTTTTTTTTTTTTATAGACAGGGTCTTGCTCTGTAACCCAAGCTGGAGTACAGTGGCATAATCATTGCTTACTGCAGCCTCAAACGCTTGGGCTCAAGTAATCCTCCTGCCTCAGCCTCCCAAGTAGCTAGGACTACAGGAATGTGCTACCATGCCCGGCTAATTATTTTATTTTTTGTAGGCATGGGAGGGTCTTGCTGTGTTACCCAGGCTGGTCTCGAACTCCTGGCCTCAAGTGATCCTCCTGCCTCAGCCTCCCAAAGTGTGAGCCACCCTGCCCAGCCTCTTGTTCTTTTATCATGGAAAGCATTCTTTCATCTCTTTGAGGATTCTAAAATACTTTTATTTTAAGATTATTTTTGGATTGTTCTATTAATTTGGTATTGAGTGAATTCACCATCCAGTTGGTGATTTGTTAGGTTTCCTTTTTTGTTATTAGTTTTTGTTATGTGTTTCACAATTTTGGTGTGTAGTCTCATCTGGAGTGGAATTTTTTCCCTCTCTTTTCTCTCTGAACATACCTATTCCTGTCTAGTGATTTTGTGGCTGTATCCAACCAGCTTCCTAGGAATACCTTTACCCCAGTTAAGAACACCCATCTTAAATTTTCACCTAGGGGCTCTGGTCCCATGGCAGTGTTAGGGCTACTACATATCTTTTTTGTTTTTGCTTTTTTTTTTTAAGATAGAGTCGCATTCTGTTGCCTGGGCTAGAGTGCCGTGGTATCAGCCTAGCTCATAGCAACCTCAAACTCCTGGATTCAAGCATCCTCCTGCCTCAGCCTCCCAAGTAGCTGGGACTACAGGCATGCACCACCACAACCAGCTAATTATTTTCTATTTTTAGTAGAGATGGGGTCTCTCTCTTGCTCAGGCTGATCTTGAACTCCTGACCTCAAGCGATCCTCCCACTTTGGCCTCCCAGAGTGCTAGGATTACAGGCATGAGTCACTGCACCCAGACAAGGATACTACATGTTTAAGCCATGACTGACTAATGGGCAGCTTGACTCAGGGCCTGATTGGGAGGCTATGTTTGCATCCTGTTGCCTCTATAGGCATTAGTTTGCTAAGGCTGCCGTAACAAAGTACTACAGACTAGGTAGCTTATAAACAGCAGAACTTTATTTCGTCACAGTTGGGCAGGCTAGAAGTCCAAGATCCGAGGGCTGGTTTCTTCTGAAGTTCTCTTTCCTTGGTTTGTAAGTGGCTATGTTCTCCACATGTCTTCCCACGGTCTTCCCTCTGTGTGTGTGTCTGTGTCCTAATCTCTTTTTTCAAGGACACCTGTCATATTGTGTTATGACCCATTCCAATGACCTCATTTTAACCTTTATTACCTCTTTAAAGACCCTGTATCCAAACATATTTTGAGGTACTGGGGGTTAAGACTTCAACATATGAATTTGAGGAGTACACATTCAGCCCATAACAGACATAACATTCCATCTAAGCTGTAACCTTAGAAAATGTTCAATTGTAGCTCTTTTCAGTTACTTTTCATGGGCAGGGAATTCTATCCCAACCCTATTTTCAAGCACTGAGCCAGATTCAGCCCCCATACCATATGGATTTAGTTCCCATTATTGTGTGGGTATCAAAACTCCTGGTTGCCTCTGCTTTTTTCTAGACATAGAAGCCAGCAATATTACTATTTCTGTGCCACAGAGTTCTTCGTGCTTCTAGTTCACAGAGGTGATTACCTTGTTTTGAGCAGAGCCTTAATTTTTAAACTTTCTCTTGCTGTATTTTATCTATCAATTTTCTGTGTTTGGATCAGGGCAGAGGGTTGTCAGTATATGACTTAACAGTGTCATTTTAATGAAATTCCCAAAATTATTTCTTAAAGAGAAAAATAAGAAATTTTTTGTTGATACCACACTTTCACAGGAGGTACCAATGTGATTGTTTGATCAAGGCTACAGTTAGAAGTGTATTTGGATATCCTAGCACACTAACATGATTACTAATAGACACAAGAGATCAACTCCAATCCAACAATGTTCTTCCAAATATTAATATATATCCAGTTTATTTAAATACACAGTAGTACAACAAAAACAGAAAAGTTCAAGCATAGCCCAATTTTTCAACATTGCCTAATGTAGTCAATTATTTTTCAATTTGAACAACTGGAGTACAAATCATTTTTTAAAGTCTGAATTATTTATGCTAATCAAGGGGAACGTTGACAAGGGTAATGCAAGAGTAGTAAATTGCAAATAATTTATATTTTGTTTAGTTCTATGTTTCTGTACTCTATTTAAACCAGGTGTTTGATGTGTTAGGGATTTTATACTATATCCACTCAAATGATTAAAAAAACACATTCTGAATATCTGATTTGGAAAGTTCCCAGCTTCCTACTCTGTTTTATCACTTGCCAAAGTCTTTCCTGTTACTGATTCCATGCCCAAGAGAGATCTGGATTGGTTCTGACCGATTCACAGCATCTGGAGCTCACCTTATCTCTTTCTAAGCTCAGCCATGGTCTGACTCACACCTTCCTTCAGGGAGCATGTTGGAAGGTAATGATGTGTTTTGGCTTCCATGGCTTTATCCAATGTTTGAAACTGGGAGGAAGAGAGAGGGAAATGTTCTAAAATCCTATGGAGGTTATATGTAGAATAAGTAAACAAGACACAGGGCTCCTACATTCTCTGTGAGTAACTCACAAAGGGGCTAATTCGTTCGTGGATTTGACCATCACACTACGGAGATGAGTTTACTATTATGCTTTTGACAAAGAATTCAAATTATTATTCACCTGCTCCAGGTAACTTGAGCAATGAAAGCAAAAAGACAAGTGACCATACTCAGAGCTATTAATACTTTGGTGACTGGCAGACATTACACAATATCTTGACATCAATTATTTGCCATTGTCTGTTCATGAACCACTGATTGGCATACCTTTGCATGTGGAAGAATGAATCCACTTGACTCTCCTAAACATTACAAGATCTTTGACCTTGATCTACAAAAATGTACCAAAATAGTGCTTTCTCCAACAAATGTGTGTTGAACTACACAACTTGTCAGAATTAAAGGCTTTGGAGTTCACCAATGTATAGGACCAGATTCCAGTGTGAGTGATGCTCAGAGCTCAGTTTTTCAATCGAAAAATGACCAAACATTTGAACCTATTAATAAAAGAGCAACCTATGCAGTTTTTCTATAAAAATGCTTATTAAGTGCTTTGAGATCTAAATTTTTAAATTCTAGCTAAACAATATTAATGCAGATGTAGATAACTTGTTGTTTATTCTTCTGACAGAACTTTATGGTTCTGGCATTATTTTTCTGCAACACCTGGTTCAGTCAATGATAAACATAATCGTTGTTTGTACTTAGGTTACACAAACTGGAGAATCAAAGAAATTACTAATACAATTTTGAGGGAAAAGATGTTAAGGAATATCTGAGGTTTTCTTACTCAGACTCAAGGGGCTATTACTCAAATTCACAGAGTAATAATATAGATTTTCATTTTGTTTTATCTATATAGACAAAACTGTGAGAAAAATGTTAAGAAGACAGAAGCAAATGAGTTTCAACTTTTGGAATATAAATACTTTTTTCCCATAAACTCAGTTTTATTATTCAACACTATGCCAATAATTTACCACAATAAAAACGTGCTATAAAAACAGTTTACATGGACATTGGCTTCTGCAGTTAAAAATGCACAGCTAAGTTTCAGAATGGGGTGACTAAAGTTCACATGGAAATTTTATGTGGTTCTGAAATTGTGTATGTGGATTTAGAGGCATTGGCTTAAAATTACTAATCTTTTAGGATATTTATATAGAAAAGTTTTGATAAATGTCACATGTAGCTTTGGGCACCCCGAACTATCTCCAGTTATTTGGAATTAAACCTTAGCTCCATATTTCTCAAACTGTGATTTATGAATCTTCTGCTTCAGAATCACTTTGCCAGATGACTGGGTTCCACATCAGACCTTCTGAATCAGAATCTTCGTAGATATCCTGAAACCTGGAATCTGCATTTGAACTGAGGGGTCCAGATGATTCTACTATATAATAAAGTTTAGACCCTGTCTTAACCTCATCATGTTTTAAGACACTTAATTTGCTGCTTTTTTAAATTGTCTTCTGGCGTATATATAATCTACATTGTTTTATTAATTATGAAAATAATGTTAACTTCATTTTAGGAAATGAAAAAATGCCAAAGAAAACGCTCTTTATTGAAGGTTTTTTTTTTACATCTTAAAGGCTAATTTACATGATGTGAAAAATGGCTGTCTAACCTCATCCATATTTTCCCAATGTTGATTAATTCTAATAATTAATTCAATTTGCCAAATCTGGTTTTGTAAACCGATGTTAGATTTGAGCTCTTAAAACGTGAGTCTATTTGTCTTTGACTTGTATATTAAAAAGGACCTCTAATACATAGGTTTGACAAGACTGAAAAGTTTATAACTCATTTATTTTTTAGTTAATTACACTCTTTTGTAACCCAAATGAATCTTAGAGCCCAGGTAGCACAATTTCCACACAGAGTCAAATTAGAAAAAGAATGTTCAGCCAACAAATACAATTAAAAATGAATCTCAATGTCTGCCTACCTCCTTCATAGTGCATTAAAGGGGGTCCCTAGGTTAGGTTTCTCCAAAATCCTTTCTAAATTCTCCAGTTCTTTTGCTACCCTGAAGCTGTTATAGAACATCCCACGTCATAAATTCTAGACTCCCTCCTCACCTCCACCTTGGCTATCCTTTTTCCTCTCCCCCTCAATCTTTTCTATTAGATAAATATAGTCTCTAGATATTCCCTTCTTTTTCTCCTGACTTGTACCTCACTAGCCAATCTCTTGATTATTGTAATTCAAAAGATCTGAGAACCAGATTGATGGATGTGCTCCATTATTCACTTCTTTTTTATTTTTATTTGTTTCTTTCTTTATGTATGTATTTCAGCATATCATTTAATGTGAATAATTAGGAACTAATTGAAAATATGAGTGTAGAACTGGAAGGTTTGATGGTTGTTTGAAATTAAAAAAATTCATTTCCTTCAATATATCCTTAATATTACTGTTACCAAATGAAACTTTAGATGTGTGAGTTCTATGAAATAAAAAGTATATTAATTTTTATAATCTTGGCACCTGTTAAGTGATGTAAAATTTTGTGGTATATAAGTTCCACATCTACTATGAAATGTGATATGTAATTAAAAACCGAATGCCAAACAGCACATATTCATTGTTGATTTCAAACTGCAGCAAAAACATTTTCTTGTTAATGTTGGTGCTTTCACAGTTAAATATGATCTAAACACTATAGAACCATATATGGACCTCAGACTTTTGCCACAGGGAAATTTTTATTACTTGCTTTGCTTTCAATTTACTTTAATAACACTTAATAATAATGCATTGCATTTATGCAGCACCTTTTATCCAATGATTCCAAAGTACAATATAAACATTAATTCTTAAAACTCTCTAGGATAGAAGCATTTATACTCATTAAAATTTTTAATAAAAATAGAAATGCATGCTATAGCTGAAGCTAACATATTAAATGGCTTAATTTGCTAAGGAATAGAAGCTTTACAGCTTTTCCTCCTGGATTTTGAAATTCAGTGCTTATTAAAAATAAGACAAAGGATTTTTTTTTTTTGTATTCCTGAGTACCAAGTAACTCCTTGAAGGTAGGACCATGGCTGCTTGATTCACCATGCTTTGTCCATTGCCTAACACACTGTCTGCATGAAGAGGGCATTTGGTCGGTATTAAATAGATGAAAGAATGAATATAGACTTAATACATAAGAGCTGCTGCTTTTAAAATAATTTTTTTATTATTTTTGAAATTACAAGATTATAATATAATGTGTTAGTGGCTATAGTGAGTTGACATGGTGGTTCCTAAAGGGTATATCCATGGCCTAAGTCTCAGAACCTGTGAATATGCTTCTATATGAAAAAAGGGTCTTTGCAGATGTAGTTAAGACTCTTGAGATGAGATCTTCCTGGATTATCCAGGTGGGCCCTAAATCCAAAGATAAGAATCCTCTAAGAGACAGAGAAGGGAAGACCGATAGACACAGGAGAAGGTCATGTGAAAATGGAGGCAGAAACTGGAGTGATGCAGCCATAGGGAAAGCCAAAAGCCACCAGAAGCTGGAAGCAAGGGAGAACTCTCCACTGGAGCCTCCAGAGAAAGTGTGGTCTTGCTGACACCTTGATTTTGGACTTCGGCTTCCAGAACTGTGAGGGAATAAATTTCTGTTATTTTAAGCCATAAACTCTGTGGTAATTTGTTACAGCAACTCTAGGAAATTAACATGGTGGTGAAGATTCCGATATTAAAGACTTCCTTAAAAATTTCTAAGTTCTGGAAGGCTAGCTATTTTGGTGGTGAATTTTTCAGCAACCTGTAAGAATGCTCACGTCGTTAAAAACATTAGAAGTGTTATGCGTACAAAATTCTGACATTGCTAATCAGAATATAGGTCACTGTGTTCTAGTACTCATCATTGCCATAAAAAAAAAATTACCACTTATTTGCTGAGAGAAAGGCACGTTTGCATTTTTCTCTGTCCTTTTATATCAGTGATTTTCTACTTTTGGAGAATTTTTCTTCCTTAACATAAATGTATCAAATATCATTATGAAACAGGTTCCACTTTTCACTGTGCTTAAGGGGAAGTGTAAATAGATTTAGCCATAGTTATAATGAAACATTAATAAATATCACTATTTAATACTTACAGGAATATAAGGTTAGTGTTTTGCTAATTGTACAAGTAAGAAAACTGAGGGTCACAGAGATTAAGTAACCTAAAAAGTCCATGGGATTAGTAGGCAGTAGACAGCAGCACTTACATGTGGGCCTAACAACTCCGTAAACCAAGACATTGTAATAGGAATCAAGACACCATAATTCACGTGATAGATGCTGCTGTGTCCCTCCTTGAACTCATAGGAAAGTAACTGGATAAACTTATTCATTTTAATTGGTCAGAAACTTAATGTAATAGTTTCTCTAAGGAGATATTTTGTTTTCAAAGAATACCTGAGCATGGAGCACTAATGGTAGAACTGAGGGGGAAGATATTTTTAGGCTGTTCCTTTTTAATTAAAGCCAATCTAGGATATGAAATTGCTTACTGTGCACTCACATAAGGTTGACCCTGAATCTGTAGGATGTGACTCACTTGAAACAGATGGAAAATTGAAATCTGAGTCACTGATCTGGGCTGACTTTACAGTTTTATTCAACTGGTTAGCCTCATATAAATTTGTATAGAACATCATCTGTGGGGAGAAGGGGCTTAGAGAAATTGTGCTTATCATGAAATGGGGGTTGGCAAAGACTCTTACATGATCTGTGGGTACAATGATCAGTGCTGAGTAGCTCAAAGATCAGAGTGAGCCTTTTATACTTCTAACTATTGAAGTTCTCTTATTCAGTATATTTGTCTAACATGTTAGAACAGTAAGCTCCCCATGCCAATATTGAAAATCATGCTTGGAGTTAAATTTTTGATCTGTGTTCAAATTCTCAGTTTGTTGTTTACTAGCAGTATGACTTGAGCAGGTTAACCAACTTCTTTGAATTTCTTTGAAATTGAATTTCATCTTTAGCATATTGATGAAAAAAAATCCTGATGCTTTTTACAAAGGCTCAAACACAGAGTACATGGACTAGCACCCATTTATGCACTCAATTCCTATTAATATCATTCTTTGAATCATTCAACAAATATTTTTTGACAGCCTCTTATGTGCCACACAAAAAGAAATGTTCATTAATTGACTTGGTGATTGGGTGATATGGAAATCTGATCAAGAACTTTTATATCTACCCATTCTTCCTTTTGCTGTTTCCAGTGACCCAGCTCAGGGGAAGTCTGAGAAAATGAACTGGAACCCAGTGTTTTCCGTGGAAGGCTTTCCTGGTAGACTGCCATCAGCAGCTCGGAGCCCTCACTCTCTGCCAAGCCACCAGTGGGCACTGCTCTAGTGAGGGTGCTCTGCTAATAAGGGTGCTCAGTATCATTTTGTGGGTAATGCTTTTTGTCAGCTGTCAATTCTCAGGGAAGCTTAACTGGCTGGGTAAGGCCAGTTAAGTATAGACCAGTATAGGCCAACTTATGTAAGATCAGAGATAGGGTTGTAAATGCCACTTCAAGGCACCTAAACATGTCAATGGGATGGAATTGGACATGATAATGGAAAATCTTGGCTGGCTTTATGTTCCAATAGCATTTTTGCCTTAATGTTCTTCTTTGGTCAGTGTGTTGGCTAGCTATAATTCTAACCCTCTATTTTCACTAAACCATATGATTATATCTTCTTTAGTTATATACATAACTTGGCCCAAACAAAAATATTTACATAAATTGCTAAAATTGCTCTGTGAACAGGAACCTCAAAATTTATGAAATACAACTAGCTATATATTACCAGCAGATATAGGTTTGGCTTATTAAGAATATCAATGGAATGAATAGTGCATATATTTAATGAAAGAAGAAACATAAGGCCTGTCCTCTGGGAGCTTGCAACATAATATTGACGTGAGAAGGATCCTATAAGCATATGTGTAGCCAATGATAACTTTTCCAAAGGTAACGAGTGTTATTGGAATGATAGGACAAAGACATTGTGAATCTGGGAAGCATTTATGGAAAATATGAGTTTTGAGTAAGGTTTTGAATGTTTTGAAGGGATAAGACTTGGCAGAAAGATTGTTTTTTGGGCAATACAGGCAAGGAGAATGTCTTAGGCAATCTCTTCTTCTCATTTTACACTCTTTCTACATCCCTGGGTTACATCAAGGCTTCAAATACCTCTCATATGTTGGATATTCACAAATTTGCATATACAACCCAGTATGTTCAATAGCCTACTGACTTGACTTCTCTGGAAGATTCTGAAACTCAACCTATTTAACACAAAACTGATCAATACACTCCCCCGTGCTCCTCTTCCACTCTGCCTCTCTCAGTATGGGGCAATACCATCCCTCCATTGCTCAAGGAAGAAATTTATGATTCACTTTTAACACCTCCACACACTCACTCCTATCCCTGATGAATAGGTAAGTCCTATCAATTTTACTGCAGAAATACTTTTGTTAACTATCTGCCTTTCTCTACCCTCACAACTGTGTTCCTAGTCAAACCACCTGCAAGAATCTCCAAATTTGTCTTTCTGTCATCATTCTTGTCCTCTTCAGTCCATTTTTTATCTTTTACTTAGAATGATCTCCCATAAATGCAAGTCTGATCATGTTACTTCCCTTTCCTCTGTTGGTAGGTTAACACCCAAACTTCTTACTATGGCTTGTGGCTTGCGCCACAATGTGGCCTCGCCTGCCTCTTCACCCCCGAGTGCCATGGTACCTCTTACTGTCTCTATCTTAGCTATATGGGACTATTGCCAGTGTCACAAATGGGCCACTGTCTTTCTCATCTCTGCACTATTACAAATGCTCTTCCGTTTACTTAAAGGAACAATGGGGAGTATTCATTTATCCAGATACCTATAGATCACGGTAAGGGCGATAAAAGATGAGTCCAGGGTGCAATAAGGGAAGCTTACTAGAATGAAGGCTGGAGGAAGCTGCTGAGTGGATATTGGCCAGTGTGGAGCAGAGAACATTCCAGGAAAAGTGACAGAATGTTCCAAGTCTCTGAGGTAGAAAGAGCATGTCAAGTTAGAAGATACGAAAGGAAGAAAAAGGATGGTGAACAAGAGGACAAGTGGTATGAGGCTGGAGAAGTAGATGAATGCCAGGCAATGAAGGGTCTCTTTATCATGTTGAAGGTTTTGTGTGAGGAAACAGCAGTTCTTCCTGTGGGTAGATGAGCTCAGGAGAATCTGAAAATAGAAAGACTTGTTTGTAGGTTTCCAGTATGAATGCTGGTGGTTATGGTTTAGCTGTGGGAACAAGAGGAGGAGGTATGAATACATGGACCCCAAATTAGAAAGGATGAACTGGTAGAAACGGTGTTGGGCCTGAGGGATAGGTGAGGGAGGACCGAGTATGACTCCACAGTTCTATTGCTGGGTGCCCAGACGGGTAATGGTGCCCCTGACCATAGTAGACAAGTTGAAATGGGGCAAGGGTTTGGGGGAGAGGACACTGGGCTCATTTTTTTTCATAATCAGTTTTAGATCTTGGCAGATCACCAAGGAGATTATTTTGTACACAGCGCAAAATATGTCATAAGAAAGAGGATTAGGGGTTGAGACCTGAGATATTGATCTGAGGGCCTCTGCGGTCAGGGAGGAGTAGTTATGTTGCTTTGCAGTAAGCAGGGCAGTGTGACAATATAGAATTTATTAGACCAGGTCAGCTGGGTTCCTGGGTTTTCATTAACAGTGCTTAGCTACACCAGCATGGGGCAGGAGCAGCACGGGCAGTGGTGCTTGCAAGGGAAGAGGGAAGCTGAAGGAAGAGGGGGTTAAAGAGAATGAGAAACTCACATGAACGAACCCAGTATCCATCAGCAGGGTCAGCTTTGGGAAACCACTAACTAATCCAGGGTGATCTTCTAATGAGAAAATCAGGTTCACATGGACATTTAGGAAAGGCTTGACTGGTAGAAGGAAGAATGTGGTTCCTGAAATAGGACAACACATGGTTGAAAAGTGCATGCAGATGGGACGAATGGGCTGATAATCAGACTCTGAACCCTGCTAATGTGTTGATTTTATATGAGGTGTGTGTGTGTGTGTGTTTGTGTGTGTTTGAAGCATTAAGGGCAACCGCCTCTTCCTTCTCAGTTCCTTTTTTTTTTAAGATTAATATATATTAATACCATAAATTTTACTGGTTTATTTTGAAAATATTGGCTGTACAATTACTACTGTATTTTAAATTGTTCTCAAATAGTTGCAGATTTGAAAATGTGCTTTTCCTAGAAAGTTTTGTGATGGATGTTATAACTGTTATATATACATAAATTTAATTTTATTTCTATTTTTGAGAGGTTTTTATCTTTTTACCTATTTATTAAATACATAATATATCTATTATACTTATAGCAGGGTGGTGACTTCCTCACATTCTTGTAAATATAAATTGTTTTTTGCTGTTGGATTTTCATTATTGGATGGTGAGAATTTAGTTGTGCTATCCTGGATGGTCTTGGAGCTCATTCTGCTAAGAGATGCATCACAAGAATGGAAAACAAGCACCACAGGTACTCGCCATTACATTGGCACTAACTGATCAACATGCATATGCACATATAGTAGTAACATTCACAGGGTGTCGGGCAGGTGGGAGGCGGGAGGAGGAGACGGGTAAATTCATACCTAATGGGTGCGGTGCATGATGTCTGGGGGTTGGGCACACTTATAGCTCAGACTTGGGCGGTGCAAAGGCAATATACGTAACCAAAGTGTTGTGCCCCCATAATGTTCTGAAATAAAAAACAAACAAAAATAAAAACACATAACACAGGTCCTATTTAAAATAACATACACCTATGTGAAGACAAACTTAAAAATTACAACTAAATTCTCAGGTCCTTTTTGAATGAAAATCTTGCTATGGTCTTTGTGAACTTTGTGATCTTGGTCAAGTCACTTAACCTTTTTGCATTTAAGCTTCCTCAGCTTTAAATCAGAGAAAAGAATGGCATCCTGTTAGGTGGCTCTGAGCTTTCAGTGAGCTGATGTATGAGTAAGTGCCAGCAGAGCGTCTGCCACATTTTGTCCCTCCAACTTCCAGCAAGTCATCCAGGGAGCGAGGATTGTTGTCCCTACTTTCTGCCCCTGCCACCCCCTGCTGTCGGAGCCCTTTTACTACTTTACAGGGCCTCCTCTCTTAGGAGGCAATCAGACTCCATCTGCTTGACAGCCTCATAGATCTATTTCCATAAAAGAGATCATTGCCACGAATTTTGAATTCATGAAGATTTCATCGATGCAGCAATGAGCATCAGTGTCCTTGATAACTCTTTCATCTCTAGGTTACACAGAATAAGACTGCACCTGTAAACTCATTGTAATTTGCAGAGCTGTACATACCTTTGAAAAATGATTTGTAATTCTCATGGCTAGCTCTCAAAGTATTTTTTAAATGACTCTGAGCTGAACAAGGACAAGCCAACCATGTAAGGCTTTAAAGAGGCACCTGACAGACCCAGATACCACACATCTGTTTTGATAGTCGCTGGAACACTAGGAAGAGGTCTAATTCCACTCATCACAAATATGTTTCACAAGGACTTATACTTGCATTTTTTTCATGTCCCTCATATAGTCTATGGAAATATGTTACTTTCAGAATTTTGCTTTCCTTGATTTAGGAAAAAAAAAATAAACAAAAAAGAGATCCTGGATCTCTTAAGAGAAGACTACTAGCGTGGATTCCAAAAGCACTTACAAGCATAAGAACAATGCAAACAGAGATAATGTTACAAGGATTGCTTCGAATGGATGCTCACTTATTTCTGACGACAGCCAAAAGATGCCAACTAATAATCCCCAAATGGCCTTGCCAGAACAAGTTTATTTTTATTCTGGAAGCGTTTATAGTTTCTACATGAGGCTGCGGCAAAATACACTTTATTTTTTTGAACTTGAGATCAGGGCAAAACCATATGCAAATGACAAAACCTACATCCTTGAATGATCAGAATACGGGTAGCATTTAAGTAGGAGCTACTGGAGGATTTGTTCTTTCAGAAGCTGATGAACAGGGTGCTTAGGGACCTGTAGTGTCAGGGCCGGGGGCTCTTCCTGACCTGGAGAGTTGGGCTGGGGTAGGGGGTGGGGGTGAAACCTCATCTACCTACAAATAATTACCCTTGAATTGGCCCAAGGCAAAACTGTTGTGTTTATGCACTTCTCCTCCAGAGAAGCCTCAGGCTGCAGATTCCTGCTCTGTACCTGTTCTCTTTGAGCTGGTCCCCCATCAGCATTTCGCTCTGAGTTCTCAAGTGAAAATGTTGGAAGGATGATGAGGATTAGCAATAATTAATTGCCATTTCTTAAATAAACACAATTTTGACTTTGAATGTTGTATTCATTTTTAGTAATAAAATGTAACAGTCTGACCTGAAAAACATGGATTTTTCACTGTTGTGTCTCACTCTCAAAGTGACAACTTCAGACTCACTGATAAGTAACAGCAGTAGCCATCACAGCAAAATCATCCAAAGCACAAAAGGTCACCCACATAAAAATTTCTTCAGTATTAGTTTACAGTTTTGGTCCATTATAAGTCATTTTTGTTCCTAAAGATTCTTTTGACTAGCTCTGTTCTTCCATTGTCTTCTTTTGGAATCTGTTTTCCTGTTGCTAGCTAAGTAACATTATTTAAAACCTCTGATATTAGCATGATTTGCTCTGAGGGTGTTAACCTAATTTAAAAAAATGTAAATTTAGTTTTAATATCTCAGTGGTATTATGCTTTGTTAAAATTGTGTTTCTGGAAAAACTCACTCATCTGTAACAGTTTAAACATGAACCTTTTACCCATATACTATATTAGCTGAGTAAAAAATGAATTTTCTTTTTACTGTTTTCCTTTTCAATACATCTTGTGAAATCATAAGAGAATTCTGCAATTTATACAAGGAAATTTGGCTGCCATTTGCTTGGACTGTGACATATGACTATAATTTGTAACTTTCCTTCCAACATTTGGTTATTTGTTATCTGAATATCTGAGTTTCAGAAGTATGAATTAGTGTATGAACAATGGAAAAAAATATTATGTATTTCTCAGGGGCATGGTGTGCTACTGTCCTTAGAAATATGGGTTGGGAAACACATTTAAGTACAGAATTTGTATTCTGCTTATATTAGTGATTTACATGACTCTGTGTGACTTGCATCTTCATTTTACTTTTGCATCTTTTTATTTGTATGTTTGTCATTCTGTTTTGTGTTTGGGGTTATGCATGTCTTTGACTGTTTTCAATTGTCTTTGAAATTTTGTCAACATCACAACGTTATTCTCTGGGTGCATTTTGAAGAAAAATATATGAAAAGTATACAGGTCTTGCAGAGTAAGGCATTTATTCTCTTAGCAAACATTTATCAAGTAACTGCTATGTGTCAATTACTGTGTTGGGCACCAGGAACACAGAATTTTTTTTTAAATTTTTTCACTTTTAATTTTTTATTTCATTTAATTTCAAAATATTAAGGATTACAGATTTAAAGAAGGCAGATTTGGTCCCTGTCTCAGAAAACAGTGCCATTGGGGATACAGAGGAAACAGCAGGTAGTTCCAAACGCCATGTTGTAAGAAATAGGATGGAAGGATACACAGGAGAGGTATCTACCCCAGAACTGGGCCAGTGAGGTCTTCCTGGAGGAAGTGACCCTAACCTGAGACTTGAAGGATGCATAGGAATTAGCCAGACAAAAGGAGTTTAGGGTTTGGATGGAGGCTAATGAATAGAAGGACAGTGTTCTAGTCAGAGGGAATAGCTTTGTTATACAAAAGACTAGAAGTGACAAAGAATATTGCTTCTGAGGAATTAACAGCAATTCACTCTGGCAGTGAAGGTGAAGCAGTAGAGACGAAGTTAAGAGGTATATGGGAAGCAATATTCAATAGGAATGGCAATTATTTTTTTTTATTTAACATTTTTTTTTTCTGTAGAGACAGGGTCTCACTATATTGCCCAGGCCAGTCTCAAACTCCTGGCCTCAAGTGATCCTTCTGCCTTCGCCTCCCAAAGTGTTAGGATTATAGGCATGAGCCACTGTGTCAGGCCAGGAATGGCAATTGTTGATCAGATATGGATCTGGGAGAGGCAAAAGTAAAGGGGGACATCCACATTTATCATTCAGGCAACTGGGTGGCTGCAGAAGAGTCAGTTAATTGGGGAAAAGGCAAATAAAATTGGTTTGCACCTGGTGAGTTTTAGTGACATTGAAGAAACAGAAAATGATTATGGGATATTTATTTTGGTGGAGATGGTCTGGGCTTATACTGCTGGGATTCATTAACACAGGTGGTATTTGAAACCACAGAAATGAACTTGATGAACAGGTCTGGGGGTCAATATAATTCACTGAAATTTAAGCCTAAGTAATAACATGTAAAAAGAATGAGTTGAAATGTCCAACAACCCATTGAGGTCTATGCATGTGAAGGATTATCTTATTTAGTGAGAGTAAGTTGTCACCAAAGAACATGAACAAACCATAGAGGTCCTTTGATGTCTCCTGCTTAAGGCCCACATGAACAGGAACATTACAGCAGTATAGTAGTAGTAGCTTTGGTTTATGTTTCAGAAGGAAACCACCCTTAAAGATAGAGGTGCTGGCACAACTTGAAGTGAAGTCCAAAGGTCCATCACATCGCCTGCCATGCCCGTAGCCTGCATCCCAGAGAAAGTGCCCTACCCACAAGTGGGCTGTGGGAGCCGCCCTGGGTGGCCATGGGCCCCCTGCTTCCCGACCTATCAAACTGGACCAGGGTGGTCCTATCCCTAACTGATCCTTGGGCTGACCAGCGTCTTATGAGATGGTTTGGCATGAAAAACTGCCCAAATAGGCAAAATGGTGATTAGTTGGATCAGATGTCCTCATTCAGGAATTTGAACTAGGGCAAGTGGGGAAGGAGTCAATTAGTTGGTTTTGGAAGGGAGTATAAGCTAAAAAGAACCACAAGAGGAGGCCTTGTGGCAGCAAGAAAGATGAATAAACTGATGGGGTAAGTAACCAGATTTTATGAGTAAGCAGAAACTGAAACAGGAATGGCAGTGAGGAGAGGGTAAGATGGCGAACTGGTGCTAGTGGGAGGAATAGGTGCAGTCTGAAAGGAGCTGAGTCACCGCAAAGGCAAGAGATCCACAGAGTCCTGCTGATAAAGGGCCAGTAAGGTTAGTGGTCACTGGAGCGATGCTGGATTTTTCTTATTCCCAGATATACCAGACTCTGAGGGGTTTAAGGTGTCCCATGGTGCTCCTGTTTGTCTGGTGTCCTTGAATATCCTTATAATAAGCTCTAATTAATCAAGGTAACCAGAGTGAACCTCTATTTATTGGAAACAAATTGCTTTACTAACAGAATCCTTTTATTTATTTATTTATTTATTTATTTATTTATTTATTTTTTGAGACAGAGTCTTGCTCTGTCGCCTGGGCTAGAGTGCAGTGGCATCATCACCACTCACTGAAACCTCAAATTCCTGGACTCAAAGCGATCCTCCTGCCTCAGCCTCCCAAGTAGCTGGGACTACAGGTGTGCACCACCATGCCCGGCTAATTTTTCTCTTTTTAAATTTTTGTAGAGATAGGGTCCTGCTATGTTGCTCAGGTTGGTCTCCAACTCCTAGCCTCAAGTGATCCTCCTGCCGAAGTGCCAGGATTACAGGCATGAGCTGCTGAGCCCAGCCACAGACTCAATCTACCCCCGCATTTCTTCCAGGCTTGCCTGACACACTGCACGGTGAAGTATATCATTAGAAATGCATTCTTTTGGGCTGAGAAACGGGGGGGCTCAAGATTCTTCTATAAAATGTAAATAATCCTGAGTGGCGTAATATAGAAATCCATTTTCCAACATAAAGAGCAGCTATTGAACCTCTATTATGTATCGAACACTTTTCGGTTGTGTGGGCTCCCGCTAAGATGGGAGCAGAGATGAAGGGCATAGAGAGGTAGGAAGCTCTGAGGAATATTGAGTATACATGAAGCAAAGTCTTTAGAAGTTTACAGTTTGGTTGGGGTTACATTCAGGATGAGGAGTGAATGTCAAGATAATCTAGACTAGGGACTGTTAACTCAAATATCTACAGGGGTCAGGCGAGGTTAGTGTTGAAGGCGGTGGGCTGGGCAGCAGCTCTGGTAAGCTGCAGAATGCACGGACCATCTAGAGCAGCGGTCCCCAACCTTTTTGGCACCAGGGACCGGTTTCATGGAAGACAATTTTTCCACGGACGGGGGTAGGGGGTGGGAGGGGAGTGAAAGTGAAACTCTGTGGCCTGGTCCATAACAGGGTCCGAGGCCCAAGGGGTGGCGATGGGGGGTTGGGGGGTTGGGGACAGCAGATCTAGAGAGCTATTCACAGAGTCACACAATGGTTGCTAGGTGGGAAGGCTACCCGGTGTTCACACAACTAATTTTTCAGAAGAGGCTCAATTTTTATGTAAAATACCCTAAATGTTAAATGCTGCTATGTAATTCAAATTAAAACAAAGCAAAATAAAACAAAACTCTTTGGGGCCATACAAAAAAATCTGCAGGCTGTATTTGGACCAAGGGTCAGGAGTTTATGATCTCTCTTCTAGATCAGCAGATTTCAAAGTGTTTGAAGGTTTCTAAATATCCTGCCAAAGAAATTTTATGCCCAAATATAATATATAAAAGGATAGAAGCAGGAGTATTGGGGTTGAAATTGAAATGAGGAAATAGAGCCTTGCTATTCTCAATCTCCACTTCTACCCCAAATAGGCCCAACAGGAGCTTGACCAAATCTTGAAAACTATTAAGGAGTTTAACCCCTTAGTTTTACAGATAAGGGACAAGGAGGATCCAAGGGCCACTGCCCAAGATAAAGATATTTAGAGAATAACACAGATACTGTCCATTCGTACACTACAGATTTGAGCTGCTATTTGGAAGACAGTTAGGTGTGCCAGTTGTAGAGCCACACTGCTTGGGTTTAAATCCACTTCTCAAGGGCAAACTTAAGACAGTGGCATTCAATTTCCCTGCCTAAATTTCCATACTTGTCAGATGGGAATGATAAATAATACTATTTACCTCATTAGGTGTCGAGAAGATGAAATGAAATGACACATACACAGCAGTCCCTGGCACACAGTAGGTGTTTGGTAAATGCTAGCTATTTTTATCATAGGACATCTTTGTCGGTCATTAACATTATGGCAAGATTTATGTCATGTGACAACTAGCTCTCACCTATGAAAGAGTCCTGGGCAGAGGACAGAAGTTTTGATGGGGGTACCTTATATCTGAGTGTGAAGATCATAGGAAAGGCAGGCGATGGTGGGTGGGAGTCTGGAGTTTTCTCTCTGCAGTCCTGGCCTTTGCAACTCCCGAGATTTGACAATTTTACAGGTTACTGGCAGGCTTCCAATCTTCACTCATGCACAGAACCCACCATTGTGACCTAGAGGGCTACAAAGGTCCCCAGAATCAGAGTTGCTAAGCTGATCAAAGAGTTGAAATAATTTGGGATTAATCCTTCATAATAGGAACAATGTGTAGAGATAACTTAATTTGTGGGAACACTCCCTTCCTCCACCCACAATGGCACCCATGGTACCCCCCATGGAGCACTGGCGGAAGGGAGCTGTTCTTGTCTGGGCGTCCAGTTTAGAAGCCTTGCTTCAGCAGAGCCTGTCTCTCTCGGCTGCCTCCCTGGAATCATATCCAGTGTAGACGTTCAGTAAGTCATTCCTGGGCATCTACCACGTGCCCAAATTTAGGACGCCTAACTATTTCCCCGTCAGGATGGCTTTATTGGCTCTTTGTTGGTCTGTCTGGTGATTCCGGGGGCCCGGCCAGTGCCTGCCCGGCCCCAGCCCCTCTCTGCAGCGCATGCTCCTTTACAAGGCGGGCACTTCAGGGCCAGCTGGTCAAAGGAGAGATTGGAGCCTCTCGGCAAAAGGAAAGTTAACAAACAACCATAAAAGGATTTTCTAAATATGTCCACAATCCAATATAACCCTCAGTAATTTGATTTGTAGGAAATGGAGAGCAGAACATTACACACAGAGTGCTTATCTATAATTCATAATAATTACTGTAATGGGGAATCTATCGTATAGATGTAGGAACACAAATTACACCCCCAGCTTGAAGAATGCACTTTAGGCTGACATGGCCCCACAAGTCCTCCTAGGCTACCTATCCCTTAACACCTGTCGCTTAGTTGCCCAGTAGACTGAAGGCTTTTTTGGGCCACCTGTTGAGAGCTCAAGAGTGAGGAGTTTCTCCTTTCGAGGAGAGAGAATACTGCTCTATTTTGCAGAAGGAACTCGAGCACTTTCTTAGCCTCGTTGTTCTCTAGCAGTTTGGGCCTTGGGCAATCACAGTATAACATTTGGCAATGTTTTGATTTATTTATTTGTGATATCTGTGATTGAGTGATATGACAGGAACATATTCTCTTCAACAGAAATGATAAGGCGTCTTTAACTGTTTGTGCCCCTGAAGGTCCAAGTTCAACTGGGGTAAAGGCTCGTATTGCAATGAGGGGATGTGACCTGTGGAAAAGGGGCTAGAGGAATCAACAGATGTGTGAGGAGGAATAAAAAAAAACGGAGATAGGTAGCCTTTTAACCTTTATAGGATTTTAATATAAACATGTGTATATGTACATAAATATAGAAGTATATATGTGTGCGTATAAATATATATACCCCCCCACACACTTAGGGAGTAAGGGTAGTAGAGGGTAATAGTTGCTATATATTTTGCAAGAAAGAAAGTAATTGTAAGCTCTTTATCTTTTCCTTTTAAGCATTATTTTCATAACTGACATCCCTCTTTCCCAGCTGCCCCTCTGACCCTCACATTGCACCCTGAGAGAGCTCTTTGTCCCTGCAGCTTCAAACACTGATCATAGTCTCTTTTAGTGGCTCTTTTTACGGTTTATAATTGCCCAACGTCATTTACTTTCGGTCTGTCTGGGAGACATCGAGGATCCAGCCACTGCTTTATTTTTAGCGGCAGAGCGTGTCTACCCTTCAGCTGTTGGGAATGCTGGTCCTGGCTGCGAATCTTGTTTGCTTTAAGTTGCGATGCTTTGGGCCCCATGTGTTTTAGTTTTTGGAAGCAGCTGTATTGGTAAAGCTTCTGGCTGAATTACCGGACAAAGCCCGCATTATAAAAATCCTCAACTTGTTTGCTCTTCACTTCAAAAAGACTGCGGGCTGCCAGCACGTCCTGCTCATGTTACCCACATGCCTGCTTCAGTTTGCACCAGCGGGAATGAGTCTCTTGGTCTCCAGGTTTTTTTTTTTTTCTTTTTTTTTAAATTGCTTGGCCTATAGCTATTTGGTTTGATACTGATCTGTCGAAGACAGCTGGCAGCCTCTGGCCCTCCCATTAGCGAGGATAGGGTTTGAATGGAGGAGTTTACTTTTCCCCTGCTCAGCGTGTTCAGAATAGAGCTGAGACTGGCATAGAAGACGTCTGTCCATAGGCTTTTGGAAAGCCTATTGCTCAGTCCTTGAGCTCAGAGTGCGTGTGGGGTGAGGGGGTTCGTGCATGTGTTGGCATTGGGGACCCCAAGACAGTAAAGCAGGATATAGGAGGAAACACAAAAACACTGTGGTTCATAAACAGAGTCGTATATGCCTCGACATCAAGAGGAGGAGGAAGTTTCAGTTGGTCAGTGGCCCACGAAAGCACTGTAACACCATTAATGCTGCTCAGTTGTTCGATGGCTTAAATTGCCAGCATATCACTGCTTTTTTTGTCTCTAGATTAATCCTTCTGTTCCTCTAATCTTCAAAATGCTTGCTGGGCCTTCCCTGCCATTTTTGGTTTTTATTGTCATCTTTCATCTTTCCTTATGATTTGTTCTCTGTCTTGAAGAACTTCTGGATAGTTGAAGAGATTAGTGGATGGAAGTTGAACCGATCTGTAGTTGGTTATTGCTGTTTACATTGAATATCATGGATTCCATCCTCCAGCATTCAAGATAAATGATAACTGACAAGAGAATTCACTTCCTTTAGGCTTTTACAGAATCTGGCTCTGACAGGAGACATCAGGGCAGAATTGAATAGCAGAAGAACTCCAGGTTTAGTTTTCTGAAGCGTCGCAGCATCAAAACCTTAGTTTAAGTTGTAGTGCATCTCATACTTGAATTAAAATCAGAAAAATGAAACATACCTTTTTTGAGCATTGTCAGGACTAGAGGTGCAAACTCTTAGCCTTTGGCCCTGATCTGGGCCACAGATTGGATTTTGTTTGTCCTGAATATATATAATCCACCAAATAGCTAGTTTTTTTTTTTCTTTCAATTGAATTGTCATTACTTATACATTGAAAATATCACATAAAAATCTTGATTTCCAGCTCCTGGGGAAAATGAAAAGTCTGGCAATTCTAAACTTGTATTCTTGCTTGCAAAATATTTGCATGGAACTCAGTAACTACTGGCCCTTTTAGACTGGGCAGGTTCACCACAGTCTCCAAGACACTGAGGCCAGTGTGAGTTGCCACTCATCATCTTTGCAATTTTGCTTTCTTAAAGGTAGCATTAGGAACCTTTAACATTGTCACCTTGTCATCTTGTTTCTTCTCCTGTTAACTGCTTGGTGCCTAAGAATACTTGCATATTTGCATTTGTGTTGCCTGCCTTCATGTTTATGTGAGGTGCAGGAAGCTACATTGTCCTCTTAGCAAGGAACTCAGGCAATAGGGCCTGTTGGATTTATTTATTGGGTGTGGTTTATTTTTGTAAAATTCTGGTGTCTGCATACTTGTGGTATCAGGAATAATGTCTAAGGCAGATGCAAAAGAAACTTTGTTATCTCTGTTAAATATGAGTGATTGGGGATGGCAGTAATGCTCTAGGGTCAGGGGAGGGTCTGAGTGGTCATAGGACAGGAGAAAGCTTAAGTATAATGAACTGTGAATTTTTTGAAGAAAAAAACAAGCCCTTCATATCCTTTCCTATGTTAGAAATTACAAAAGAAAACCCAGGCTTCAACCTTACCTCCTTTTGCGATTGCATCCAACAAGGAAATGTGAGAGCCGTTGAGTGTTGTCTAGGAGCTCACTGGAGAGCAGATCCTCAAATGAGTTCTATGTGTGTTTGTCAGGAGAGGACCATGGGTGGAAGAGCCTGCTGAGAAGTCATTCATTTTCCTCCCTGTCCCTTAGATTTGGGGCATTCTATGCCCATCTAGTCTCTTTGTGGGAAGAGGCACGTCACGGGGAAACCACATAAAATATCCTCCGAGTGCTTGATAAATATTTCTAGATGAATTTGTAGCACAATATTTGTTTGTTTTTAACAAGGAAATCTGGGGCAAAAAGTAATCGGTTCCTGGCTTTTTAAAGATTGGCTCTCCAGGAAGATATTGCCATTTGAAATTACTTAACATTTTCCCCCCAATATAAATGCTTAAGGCAAGAACTGGATTTTATACCTAGCAAATAGCAATGTAAATGTCAAAGAACATATTCGAAAGCATTACACTTACAGCTCTTAAAATGGTATCTTAGAATGGTATTAATCACTGTCAGTTTTGTGTACAACATTTCATCAATTAAATAGCAAGAGGACCTGTCCTTTCATGGAAAGCAAATAACACATATGGATTTCCTCTTAGCAATTAGCTGAACATTCTGCATTTCCTTCTTGCTTGCAAAAAGGGTTTGGATTGAAATCATCAACATGTTTGTGTTCTTCATTGGTAAAGCAAAGCAGATGTGTAGCAGCTTTCAGTAGAATCCAGTCATTTATAAAGTACCTTGTGAAACATCTTGATATGGAAGCATTTCTGTATCGTTAGATCTTTTAGAGTTGAATAGAGAGTGACACTCCACGAAAGCTGTGAAGTGTTTTAAACTTTGTCGTTTCTTGAGCCGAGGTTTTCAAACTGTGTCACAATGTGTATGTAGAAGGGAGTTTAAAACTTTCAAGCATAATGTGAAAAATTTGTTTTCAGCAGGGACTAGTCTCAACTAGGTCTATGGATTTATAAAATGATGAGGCAATTTTATGCAGCAAAGACTGATGATAGAAATGCAGTTTACATAAATGGCAATGGATTAGCACTTAAACCACTCTCCATGTATGTTTAAACAATCCTCCATGACCCTCAGAGATCTCCTTTTATAAACTTCATCATTTATCTGGGATTAAAAGGGCAATGTTTTGGCAACACTGTTGATTTACATGTAACTCATCATTTGTTTATCATTTATCTGAGATGATTAGTGCCTGAACTTCATATGCCTGGAATGTGTATTACACTTGTTTACATTTTTGGTAGATGATGCCCTTTATAATGTATTTTTTAGGACTCAGGACAGCTTGGTGACTTTGATAATCTTTCTAGTATCAGTCCCATCTAAGCCTGAGGAAAGTTGATGATTTATAACTTTTCAGCACAGTTCAGTTTTAGTTACAATCCATCAAAGTCCTTAGTATTCTTCTCATAACCTAGTCTCTCAGACCTAGTCCAACAAGATGCATTGGTCTCTGAAAATTGGTCCTCAGGGCCATGAAATCCTCTACAGAGTCAGGAATATAGCACCTGGCATAGGTATTCCCAAATGTGTAGAAGTAAGCGAACAAATTGCAATATGGATACCAAAAGAGCAAGAGAATCTCTGCTTTGGTAAAATACACACACACACACACACACACACACACACACACACACACACACACACACATATATATCTTAAGCAAGCTATAATTATCATTACTCCAATATTGTCTATGCATTTAAATAGCTTTTGTATTCATTCATACTTCCAATGATAAGAACATGGCTGTTGCCAACTATTCCGTATGATTTTTTTTCCTCCATCCAGGGCCATCTTATTTAATACATTGATTTTGTAGCTTAAAATCAGAAAGGGAAGTCCAGAGGAAGTGATTGAAAATAATTTCTATTTGCAGAACAATTTCAGTAGTTGGGTGGTAGGTGAATGATTGTACACTTTATAAACTGGAAGTTTAACAAGGTGGAGAATTCGTATTTGTATGCAAAAGAATTCCTTTGAGAGCTCATTGTTCTAAGAAAAGTGTTCTGAGAAGAAGGAAAACTCTGTTCTTTGGGGGTGCAGACAGTGTGGAGATTCACTTGCCCGGAGCCCCAGGTGTGCAAGCCACATGGGTGGAAGGGAGGGAGAGAAGCATGGCAGGAAGTGAGCATGCAGATAGTGAGAGGCAACATCCATGGGGTTAATGAGAGATGGCCAAGAATAATTTTGAGAAAGATTTCTGTGAAGCTTTGTGTAAATTCTCCATATTACCCATTAAAAGCAATTCATAATCAAGATCTACATACTACCTCAGGCCTTCTGTGGTCAGACTGCCATTTCATTGAATGCAATGCTATGTAAAGACTGGTCCAGTGAGATTCAACTATATTTGGAATGCATTTAGGGATGCTCATCTGGGATTCAGGGTTCAAATCATTACCTTAGCCCTAAGCTAAAAGTGCACCTTCACTATGATCATCCATATTTTAAAATTATATGGAAATTAGTACCACAAAGTTTGGACTGCATGGTTCTTTCAACTGAAGAAAAAGAAGTGGCATTATGCAATTTCATAAAATATGGACACAAAGGAGTGTTCCTTGTATTATATGGATCTTTCCATAGAATATATCCATTAGTAGGGAAGGATAGATGCAGAGGTTTGGGAGACATTTAGGGGTAAGCCACATAGTTCTACAACTGGATCAAAAATGGGAAGAACTGATTGGTATCAATGTTCACACACAATGTCCAGGCATAACTTGGAATCAACAGCATGTTGTTAGAAGATGGATTTGCCAAAATTATCCAGAGAAGAAGAGCTGACTGAATGAACTCAATCTTTTTTCTCCTATGGAATCAGGTCTCAGGATGGTCTCACTTACTATAGTAAGAAGGTCATGAGACATCAATAAGAAAACAATAAAGTAAGGAAGAGTAACCAACAGCTAGGAGTTAAGGTCATGGGGCTAGAGCAGTGAGTTTCTAGGGGAGAAATTGGAGGTGAAAAGAGAGAACAATTTTCTTGTATTATGTATAATTCAGATCACTCCCTGTGTCTTTATTTCTTGGCCAGACTACAACTGCTTAAGGATTGCTTTTTAAAGACAAAGCTCTCAGGTGAGAAAAAGTTAAGGTAGTCCTTGTAACAGCTCTATTCTTATCAGGAAAGATGGTGGCTGCCTCTGGCTTGCTAGGAAACAGTTCTCTGGTTGGGGTAGATCTGGTGCTATCAGTTTGTGTTCCGTAGCATCATGTTGATTGGTTTGAGATTAATGGCTGAGGGTCAACAAAGGAAGTCTTAAAAATTCCCTTGTGAATAAACGGGCTGAAAATTGATTTTTAACAGACTCCATGGACACCAATTTACTGAGGAAATTGGAGTTGTTCTTGGAAAGGGAGAAGAGGTCAGTGACAGCCATGCTTGGGCTAGTTCAATGCTTTTGCCTTACCTCACTGGACAAGAACAAATCTCTGGGGACTTGGCTGAAACTGTGGGACTGGAATTAAGCAGGCTTTGAGCCCAAGGGTAGAGGCCAGCTCTCCTAGAAACTTGAGAAATTAGTAGGAGATATTATGCCAGGGACTGGAGTCCTGGTCTATAAAAGCAGTTAGAAATGCCACTGAAATGGAACAAAGATAAATAGCCTCAGAGAAGGGAAATGCCACCAACTAAGGGAGGGTCTACAGGCATTCAGGTCATTCATAGATTCAAACTCACCAGGAACTGCCAGGGAGAATGGCTTAGTTTTGAATTGACAACTATGAATCAATGAGAAGAAAATAGACCTCAGTGTGCAGATGAAAGCAACCGCAACTGCGCTCCATCCACCAGGGGGCAGTAGATTGAAGCGTGGTCAATCAGAACTGGTTGAAGCAGATTCACTGTGTACAGGCAACGTTTTGGATCTTATTTCCAAACCAAACAGCCATCATGATTCTTTTTGGAGGAAAAAGAGGCAACTCTTGCAAACCTCCAGGCACACAAACAACTAAAGCCTGAGGTGCTGGCATGACATGGGCAGCTCGAGTGATTTGGGGATGCTTCGGTTTCACGGACTCTGACCCCTCAACTAATAAGGTCTCCAGGTTGCAAACCCTGAAGAAGCTGGTTATGATCAGGTTGGAGACTTTGCCCTCTTGTTTGTTTCAAGGGTGGCATGGCGATCATTAGCCACTCATTCCTCGGTGTTTTGAAGATCTTAGAACACGAGGCTGCTCAGAAATTTGGGGGGGTGAGTGCGGGCAAGAGAAAGCCCTGCCTTTGCTTTAGCTGTTTTAGTAAGGGGTTTCTAGTGGTTGTTGGCTCCTTGTGGGAAAAAAAATTGAGTGAATACCGCTTTTAAATTGATGTCACCAGAGACAGATGCTGGAGGAGGCTGGTATCATGTCAGGAAGCATAACAAGCTTTGCCCCTGGACTTGCCAAGGGGAGCTTCCAGGGGTCACAGTGCCCAGGGAATCCTGCTCAGCTCAGTAAAGGATGGGGAAGTGAACGGAGCGTGAGGTACTGTAACCTGAGTAGGAAAAGTCCCTGGGAAGCACATACAGGGATATTGCTAGTCTTTGTGGAATACTGCCAAGATATAACCAGAGAGATGCTGTCACAATACATAATAGCTAACACTTATTTTGCACCTGCCACATGTCAGGCACTGTTCTAAATGCTTAAATACAAAAACTTATTTAACTCATACAATAACCCTAGGGTGAGATACTATAATGATTTCATTTCGTAAATGGGGAAACTGAGGCACAGAGCAGTTAAGATCCCACAGTAGAACTGGGCATCTCAGCCTGGCATCAGAGTTTTAACTTTTAACTATGCTATTCTGCTTATTCATCAGAGTTTTAGAGAACAGAGTATCACAGTGGATTGTTATGAGAAAGGCAGTTATAAATTTTGGGGTGAGGGAAATACATCAAATAAAATATTTAGAAAATATTTTATGTTGAATGCTATGTATCCACTGTCTCTGTCACTCCCATACTTTATTTTTAAGAAACTGTGAGAAAGATCTACATTATCCTCAAGATTTCTGAAATTGCATTTTTATATCTTTGAATGCAACACCTTGTAGAAAATGGTCTATGAGGGTGACCAGTTATATTTGGTTACAGTAATTAGTATAATTTTGAGGAAATTTTATCATTAAGTATGCATTTGCTATTTTTATTTTTATTTTTTTTGAGACAGAGTCTCACTCTGTTGCCCTGGCTAGAGTGCCATGGCGTCAGCCTAGCTCACAGGAGCCTCAAACTCCTGGGCTCAAGCGATCCTTCTGCCTCAGCCTCCCGAGTAGCTGGGACTAGAGGCATGCACCACATGCCTGGCTAATTTTTCTATATATATATTTTTAGCTGTCCATATAATTTCTTTCTATTTTTAGTAGAGACGGGGTCTCGCTCTTGCTCAGGCTGGTCTTGAACTCCTGAGCTCAAACAATCCGCCCGCCTCGGCCTCCCAGAGTGCTAGGATACAGGCATGAGCCACCGCGCCCGGCCTGTTATTTTTCTTGTCTTTCACATAACATCCTTTCTCAAAGTCATTAAAGCTCTTTAAAAGTTAGAAATTCAGAATAATGAAGACCGCAATGTAGTGAAATGTCATCACTGTGGCATAATGGTTATAAGCACAGGATACACCGTTAATCTGTTCTATGTCTCAGTTCCTTTTTTTAATTTCAAAATATTCCAGAGGTACAAATGTTTTAGACTACATGGATCACTTCTTTTGTAATGCTTGAGTCCTGGCTATAGGTGTGTCCACCACCCAAATAGAGTTCTCTCTATTAAGTAGGTTTTTGCCCCTCCTCTCCTCCTTCACCCTCCTGCTTGATTTCCACTGAATTTTACTTCCCTCTGTGCATGTGTGTTCATTGGTTGATTTCAAGTTAATAGTGAGTACATGTGGTGTTTGTTTTTCCATTCTTGAGATATTTATTTAGGAGAATGGTCTCCAGTTCCATCCAGATTGTTGCAAAAGGTATTAATTCATCTTTTTATAGCTGAGTAGTACTCCATGGTATACATATACCACATTTTATTAATCTACTCATGAACTGATGGACACTTGGGTTGATTCCATGTCTTTGCAGTTGTGAATTGTGTTGCAACAAACATTCGAATGCATGTGCTTTTTTGGTGAAAAGTCTTCTTTTCCTTTGGGTAGATACTCAATAGTAGGATTGCTGGATTGAATGGTAGGTCACTTTTAGTTCTTTGAGGAATCTCCATGCTGTTTTTCATAACAGTTGTGCTAATTTGCAGTCTCCACTAACAGTGTCTAAACCTTCTTTTCTCTATACATCCATGTCAGTATCTATTGTTTTTGGACTTTTTAATAAAAGCTATTCTAACAGGGGTGAGGTGACATCTCATTGTGGTTTTAATTTGCATTTCCCTTCTGGTTAGTAACAGTGAGCATTTTTTCATATGTTTATTGTCCATTTGTCTATCTTCTTTTGAGAAGCTTCTGTTCATGTCTTTTGCCCACTTTTTAATAGGGTTGTTTGTTTTTTTCTTGCTGATTTGCTCAAGTTCTTTGTAAATTCTGGATATTAGCCCTTTACTGGGTGAGTACCTTGCGAATATTTTCTCCCATTTTGTAGGTTGTCTATTTGCTCTGTTGATTGTTTCCCAGTTCTTTTTCTTAAGACTTGTGTGAACTCATGGAAATCACAAATTCTCTGAGCCTTAGGATGTCTTTTAAATGGGGGAAGTCTTTATTTAGTAGGGTTTTTGAGAGTATTAGTGATTGTAAAATTCTTAGTAAAATGCCTGGCACATAGTAAGAATATAATGTAGCATATTATTATTGTCATTATTATTATTAGCATTCCTGGGCACTTCTATTTTCTCGTTGCTAATATCAGCTATAGTATGAATTGCAGACTACATCAAGTTAGAGTAGATACTAACCAAGTAATTTGCCTATAGTAATCTGTTGTAGTCATTAATAGCTATCAATAGTATTGGACATAGAAATGACTCTCTTTTTTTGAAATCAGTTTTGCACTTAGCCTCTGACGTTCTTCCTGCCACATTGGCTACTTCTCTTAGTTTCTCTCATTCCAGTTCCTGTTTATCTTCCCATCTTCTTAATATTGAAGTGTTCCAAGGCCCATTTCTTAGGATTTTCCTCTTCTTTATCTGAACTCATTTTCTTGGGATCTCTTTTCAAAATCACATTTACATTCAGTGCAAATATATTTCTACAAACTAGACCTCAATTATAAATACATATATTCAATTGCCTATTAACATCTCCACTTAGATGCCTAATAGATGCATCGAGTGAATCATACCAAAAAATGAACAGTTAGTTTTTCTCCTAAAACCTGCTTTACCCACAGTTTTCCCTATCTTTAGTTGCTGAAAAAGCAAAAGGAAAAACAAAAATGAACAATATAACTTTAGAAAACCTGAAATCATTCTTAGTTCCTCTTTTTTTCCTCATGTACCACATCAATTCCATCTTCAAATTATTGTTTCCAGATCTTATCACTTCTCACTACCCACTCTGCTGCCATCCAGGTCCAAGTGACCATCATCTCTCGTCTTCATTCTTGCAACTGCCTCCTAAATGGCTTTACTGCTCCCGGTTTGCTCCCTCAGGTCTATTCTCAACATAGCACTCGGAGTGATCCACTTAAAACATAACTTAGATCACGTCATGCCTCTGTTTATATCCAGCAGCCCCCATCTCACTCACACCAAAGCCAAGTTAAAAAAAAAATTGCCTACAAAACTGCACAATCTTGGCCACTTTCCCTCCTACTCTTCTGACTTCTCTCCATTGCTCACTCTTTCTCCAGCTTCCTTGCTTTCCCTTGAGTGTATCAGGCACACTCCTTTCTCAGGGCATTTGCACTGGTTTTTCTCTCTGCTTTAAATATATTGCTCCCAAATATTGGTAAAATTCACCATCTCACTTCAAAGTCTTTGACTATCCTCTTTGCAGCTGTAACCCCTTACACTATCTTCTTATATTGAGTGAAACTGGACTAAGAAATTTGACTGCATTATTTTTCTGCAGAGCAATTATCATTTATTAATATACTCTATATTTTATTATTTCTTTTGTCTATTGTCTGCCCCCCAACTTGAGTATTTAAGCTCCATTAAGGTAGCAATTTTGCTGTTATGGGCACCACTATCTTCCCACTGTTAGAGTAGTGCCTAGTTTGGGTAAATGGTAAAAACTGCCCACAAGCAACATGATAGACATTCAGTAAAGCACTTGTTGAATAAATGAATGATTTATTTGTACTTTATAAATCAGACATAGTGTTTCTGGTACCTCACTTACTGCAACCTTGGGAACTTTAGTCAACAGGTATGAGTGCAGGCTGTGTGTGAATTTCAGTTTATTTGCAAGACTAATTTCAAATATTTGGCATGTATATGCATGTACAGTATCTACACAGATCTTGGCCTATGCATCCTAAATGTTCAGCATCACATTTCCTTCTGGAATGTATAATTAGGGAAATCACCTTGGTTCTTAACCCTCTGCCCCCACCGAAAAATAATAAAGAATGCCTCAGCAAAGCAAAGAAATAGGAATGTATTTGTTTTTCTTCTCTTTAGTGCTTATAATTATTATCTTTTCATTCTTATTCGTGATGCCACACAAACCACAGAACTCAATACTAAAACATTCCTGCTATTTGGAATTCAGGCTGTAGCTGACTTTACCACCTGCTCTTTTCTTGCTAACAATTGGAGGAGCTATTAAATTACATGCATGGACTGTCCAATGAGCAAAAGGGCAGGTGTCATTTTGGGTGACAACCTTCTAGTTTGTAAAAACTGTAACTCTGTTTGTTCAATTGAGTGATCGTGTGGCTGTATGTCACTTCAACTTCAGAATACCTCCTCTCAACTTCCATTGTCCTGGCTGCATTCTGGAGTTGATGTGGCAAGGAGAGGGTGGGGCAAGGCAGAGAGCATTGACAGGTTGAAGCATCTACAAGCTGGGACACATCCCCTGCTACACTATGTATGTCTTTGGCTAACAGTGATATAATTCCTCCTTTTTATAAGTGATGGATAGATGGAATTTGTGCTTTTGTTTTTCTATGAAAGGGAAAGCAGATTCATGAAGTCTACAGGAATAGGATTTATCTAGTTTTAAAATTTGGGCCTAAATCCTCAACAATATTCCTGTATTAACTTAGTTGAATAGAAATAATAAAACTATGGCTGTGCTAACCTGATTATATCTGTCATCTTACTCAGAGTGAAAATAACATTGCATGGCTGATTTGGGAGCAGTTGGTCTTACTAATGTTACTGAGTGTCAAGGCAGCCACGATGACAAGCTTGGAAATGAAGTATCAGGTTAATTGGCCACAGGTAAGAGTCAATAGACTGGTGTTTTTCTTAGCAGCATTGAGCAGGGAGGGCTGTTTTTCCTTCAGTGTCCTGTGATGTTAAATGAAAATATCTACATTGCCACTGACCCAGATAGTAGTTGCTCTCATCAGCTCAACAATCTCTTAAAAATTGGGAAGACTTACCATTCTTCAGGGGCAGATCCGGAAATAGAAAACTCATCTCTCTTCACAGCATAAACTGGGTAGGACTCCAGGATTTATCCTTCTCCCAAACACCAGTGGCATCATAATATGACAAGGGCTTGACACTTAGATTGGGACTTCCCTTTTTTAAAACTTGTCCTTGGGCAAGGGTCTGAGTCCTGATTTCGAAAGAGGAGTGTGGCAGAGACTGCTCTGCATTTGCTAAAATTCATTTTCTGCTCTTCCTGGACATGGCTAGGCTAATTTTCCAGTCTTCATTTGTTTATGTGAGGCTATGTGGTTGAGCTTTGGCTGGTGAAATCTGAGTGGAAGTGATGTGTGTCACCTCATTGCCCCTGTGATCAAGAAGAGGGTACCTGCTGGCTTAATGGAGGCACCCTGAGGACATAGAGGTGAGTGGAAGCACAAGGTAGAAAGAGTCTGAATTTCTGAATGGAGATTATTTGACCAGTAAGTAACACCTGTATTGAAGTGTAACCTGAGTGTGTGTGTGTTAAACCATTGAGTCTTGGGATTTACCTGCAAACGGCAGCTAGCATCATCATGTGAATTAGTTTTTCAGCCATAGGCAAAACAGACAGGAAGGGGAAGATTCTGGGGTCAATAAGGCCAGCTGGGCTGCTCCTGCCCAGAGAGAGTGATAACAGCTGACTCTGGAGTTGAAGCAATAAAGAACACAAGAATTCTGAAGAAATATTTATTACTTTAGATATAAAGGAAGAATTAAAAGAAAGAGACAAAGATAACCTCAATATTTTAAGCTGAGAAATTAGAATGGTAGATACCTCAGACTGAAAGGGATAATTGAAAGAGGAGCTGAAGCTGTAACGAGGATGAAGTGGACACAGTGGATGTCGTTGGCGTATGAGCCATGTGGGGGCTGGAAATACAGGGCAGGAGACCAGGTGAGAGCTCAGGGTGCAGCTTTAGGTGTTTGAATCATTAATGTCTGCAAAGAAACTGATAGTAGTGGCAGATGAGAAGTGTGCTGGTAGTGTATGAGGATCCTACTGTTAAGAGAGAAACAGGAATAGTAAAGAAGGCAGAAAAATAACCATTAACAGATAAAAGGAAAGAGGAATGTGATGGCAGTTTAAGGAAAAGAGTTTGTTAAGTAATTTGTTTAACACTGACAAATGATTCAGGTTATCAAAAATGATAAGGAATGAGGAAGGGCCACTTGCACAGACCTTTTTAGGCTCCTTCCTGGGGGCATCCCTCTGTGTGGCTGTTGTAGATTTATATAGGTAGATATTGCTGTCATCTAATTTTAAAGGGGTAGTCATTGGGCTGGCCTAGTGTGAGCCCTGGACAAAGGAAACTTGGAAAGGCATAAGACACATTTTGGATTTAGCATATGCTTTGACATCTGTCATATGTGTTCAGCATCCGTTATGTACCAAGCATCAAATAAAGTGGATAGAATGGGAGATGGTCCTACCACAGCCACAATACAGAGTCATAGCTGCCCTGTTGTGTTTGTAAACAAGTGTCATGGGGACACAGGGCTGGGGTTCATGGAGTTTTTTCAGACCTGTGTGGATGAGTCTGAGAGGAAGTGCTGTTAAAGCAAGTGAATTTCAAACAGAGGGTACAGAATGAGCAAAGGCAAATGGGAATGCGAGCATGGAAGGCTTGTGGAATGGATATTCGTCATTGTGGCTGGATTTCTGGCTGATGAGGTGGGAAAGGTAGGGCCTCAGGGACTTGTCCTGTAGCAGTGTCGCTCCAGTGAAGATTTTAAACAAAGGAGGGACACAGTCAGGTCTATGATTTGGAAAGACAATTCTGGTAGCCTGTAGGATGATGGATTAGAGATGGGAGAAACCGGAAACCTGAGACCCATTAAAAGATTATAGCAATTGTTGGGGAACAAATAATGAGGGTCATTAAGTAGAGTGGTCAGCATGGCAGGAGGGAATGGCAGGAGGGGCAGGAGGATTTGGAAATGTCTTAGAGTTGGACTAGGTAGAATTTTGTGACAGACTGGTTGTAAAAATGAGTGGAAGATTTAAGAAAGATTCAATAATGCTGCATAAATTGTCATTATAGATGCTGGAGTTAGGAAGTTGGTACTATATATCCAGATTATTATATATCACATCTAATCTAGGAAAAAAATTGCCTTCACGCTCAAAGAATATCCAGAATCCAACTGCTTCTCATTGATGTCCTCTCTACTACTCTAGACCAAGCCAGCATCTTCTCTTGCCTGGGTTATTGCAATGCTCTCTGATTTCCCTGTTTCCACCTGCTTTTCTACAGTCTGTTCTTAATGCAGCAGCCAAAATTTTCCTGCTAAAACAGAAGGATAAGCCTCTCTTCTTCTCAATATCTTTCAATAGCTTCCCAACTTTCTCAGAGTAAAGCCAAAATTCTCACATGATCTCCAATCTGTCATCTCCCCTGTTCTCCTCACCCCATACACACACCCCTAACCCCTCAAACCCATTACCTGCCACCTGTCTCCCTTAGCTCCAGCTTCACTGGCTTCCTTGTATGTCCTCTAATATACTGGGCGTACTTCTGCCTCAGGCCCTTTGCACTTGCTTTTCTCTTTGTTGAGAATGCTGTCTTTCAGATATCTGCATGGTTCACTCCCTTACTTTTTTCAGGTCTTGACTCAAATGCATATTTGCAGAGAGGCCTTCTCTGGTTACCCTATCTAAAATGTAAGCATGTCTCTTCTTTTTCCCTTTCTTTCCTAATTTTGATGCTCACCACTTTTCAGTGTTTAATCTACTTGCTTTTTTCTTAAGTACTTTGTTTATTGTTTGTCTTACTCACTAGACTTTAAGCTTCATGAGGGTGAGATTTTTTTAAAAAAATATTTTTTACTGCTGTATCAAACGGTGTTTGGTGTGTACCCATTGTGCAATATTTATTGAATGAATAACAGTTGCACGGAACTGCAACCTATAAAGAAATGGCTAAAATTGGGGAAACTATTTTCATAAGATTGTAAATCACTGAGAAATTGTCCCAGATCTCCATAGCAAAAATTTTATTCATTAACATTCCCCCCAAATGCTCTAAATGATGCTTAAAATACATTACATAAATAATTGGTAGTAACAAGCACATTATACAAATATCGTTAAATCTTGAGTATCAAAACTGGGGTTACAGGAAAAATATTGAGGACATGTAGCATCGAAAGCAGCAGCCTAGAAACATATCTCTTGGGTGGGATGAGGAAAGGAATCAGAAGGCTCAATCATGTCATCTCTGTGAATTCCACACCTACACGGGGAGGCTGGATGCAAAGGGTTTGTGGGAGGTTGCAGCTTGTTGAAGGGCTCAAACACCTTATATTTTTGCTCGCTTGAGACAGTAACAAGAAATTAATCAGTTGCTGTTCTGTACTCTAAGCCATGACACTGAGAATCTTATGACAACACACATCATCACCCTCCCAAAGCCACTGAACAAAATTCGCCAATGATAAAACCTGTGCTGTGAGCTTTAGAGACATGTGTCTTATACAAGGAATGAAGCGTAAGTGGGGGAAGATTATAATTGTGTATCTTTCTAACGAAAGAATTGTAACAGTAAAAAAGGTGAAGATAATAAAGTCAGCCTTATGAATTGTGTAATTGATTCATCCATTTGTCAACACTGAGGGAATTTTTCCTTTGTGCTACGCACTCTTCTAGTGATGCAACATCAATAAAAAAAGGTTCATTGCAAGATGGCAGTGATGGTAGTGATGCAAGATGAATTAAAAAAAAAGCTCATTGCACTCAAAATTCTCCTTGTAATGGGGGACATACGCAGGTAAATGAATAATTACTGTATAAAAATAATAATATAATATATAACAAAACACATATAAAAATGTAAGTTCACACTATTTTTAATTAATCTAATTGATAGCTGAATTCATGAATAATGGGGCATCTTTGTAGATGACTGTTCAGCAGTTAAAAATTTGAGTGTGAGGTTCAGGACAGAGGTTAGGGCTAGAAAGCAGCATTTTGATATTATTGATTTATAGCTAATAGTTAAAGCTATGGAAGTGAATGAGATTACTCAGAGTCAGAGCAAGAAGAGGGTAAAATAAAATTTTTTATTAAAAGGCAGGTAGAGGAAGACAGACATGGTGGAAGAGTATCAGGGGAGTCTGGAGTTGAACCAGGAGACCCATTTTGAATGTCAAGAAAGGAAAAATTTTAAAAAGAAATTCTCTACCCTGTCAAATGCTTCATAGCATCAAATAAAATGACTGAAATGAAATATTGTTAATAAAAGGAAATATTGCCAATAGCTTCTTTAATTGATGAGTGGACTCAAAGTTTTAAAATGGTTTTGCTGTTCTTTAGAGCATTAGGCACCTTTAATACCTACAAAAAAGTAATTCAGGAACTAGAGAAAAAAAATCATCAAATATAAAGTTTCCAATATGGCCTTTCCATTGTGTCAGCAAGCATATTACCTGGTTTTTATTAGTCCAATAAAGCTACTTTTTTAAAAAAAATTTAAGTTTGGATAAAGTGCACATGATTCTGGATTTTCAAAATCTACCCTGTGAGACCATAAGGAGGGTATAGCATGGATCCAATTTTATAGGATCTATGTTTTCTTCCCCAGGTCACTTCTTTCTTGCCCTCTTCTTTCCTAATAAATCCTATAGAGTTTCCCTGTGGTTTCCAAAATTCCACTGGCATATTTTTGTCTTACCCGACATTCATCTTGTTGTGGGTTCAGCTATTTCTGAAAGATCAAATCACAGAGCCTAATAGAATGCAGATAATGGCATTTTTTGCCTATGTGGCGCATCTATTTCATGATGAGTTTAGGAGCCATACTGTACAGTAAATGGAAGAGCTGGCACTAAGGAAGTTAAGGACGTTGGCGGGCAGCAATGTGATTACTGGCTGGAAGAAATGTGGATGAGTTGGTCTATGTCTAATCCTTTTGTGGCTTCCTGTGTGACACACTGTAATGAAAACATCACCGCAAATTATAAGAATTGTCAAAATAGGCGACCAGAAGATTTTTTTGCTCTGGAGTTTGCTAACCAAAAATGTACAGTGCTTTGCATTATACATTATAGGCTGCTCTCTCTCAGTGGATTGTCACAGGAGCTGAGCAATTAACATGCAATAAGAAAGTTAAACCCTCTTGGAAGTCAATGGATTGGGGATCTAGAGGACAGTTGTTTCATGAATTGGAATATAGAAATATGTTGAAAGTCAAGTTTCACTCACGGGGCTAAAAATCATATTTGCTTTTGAATGCTGTGTATTGAAGACAGATGTACCTTTTTCACACTTAACCATTATTTAAAGAGATTCTGGGTGTATGACGTAACAGTTAAATATACACAGACAGATCCTTTTCTATAAAACGGTTTAAGTGCTTAGGTTCTTCTAGGAAATTTATATATTAATTGTTTGCTTGGGCCGTGTGATATAGATTAAAGTTCTTTGAGAAATTAAAAGGTTTCAACAAATTCATTATCGAAACCACAGCATTAGAGGAATAATAGACATACTGCTCAGTGCTTTTCAATGATTTTCTCATTCACTGCCCCTAAGAGCTCTACAGATATGTTCTGTTATCCTCCCATTTTATAGATGAGGCCGGGGAGCAAGAGGCTGCATCATGATTCGAAGCAGGAAGTCTGATACCACAGCTGGTGTCCTGAACCACTTATCTTCCCACCCCCTTCCACCAATTCTGTGTTGTTTCTGGTGACCTGCCACAACTCTCTCATTTGAGACGCACAATGCTGTAAAGCAGGCAAGTGCTGCAGGTGATGCAAACTGCTCCTAGCTGGAAGATGAGGTTCACCAACAATTAAATGGCTTGTAGAGGGCTTCACAACAAATCTGTGACAGACTGGACTAAATTGCAGTTTTCTCAATTCTATTTTATGTTTGTTATCTATTAATTAACTTCTTTTAGAGAGACTAGATTTTTTCCTAAGAAAAAACAATGAAATGTCCTAATGTAGTGTGCTTGTGTGCGTGTGTGTGTGTTAAATTTCATTAACATCTCTCTTAAAGACAAAGAAATATGAAAGCAAATTAACTTTCCTCTGATGCATTAATTCAACAGGTCGTTGCAAGGTAATCTTTAGAGGCCAGAAATAAAGATTTGGAAGTAATTGGTTTATAGGTAGTAGCTGAGGTCATCAGGGGGACGTATCGTGACAGTATCATGCCACGGTGGGCAAGGAAATGAAATATACGAACAAAAATATTTTGATGTATATGATTAAGAGTTTGAAATTATTCAAGACTATTTTTATATTTTAAATGTCTCTTCCCCCCAAAACCTGAAAGACCAAGTTGGTTAAACACATAATTGATGCTTTCTTAACATGTCCAAAGCACGAGGCAAAGAAGGCCAAAGATGACTGTGACCCCACCCCAGCTTTCAAAGAAGGTCTTTTTAGTAAGGAACAGGCAATATGGCAACAGAATTAATATGAGACAGAATGTGAGAAGTGTCATAAGGAGAGTTAAAAGCACCGTGGGGTTCAGGAAAGGGTGAGACCACATCTGCTTGGGGGCAATCCAGAAAGTTTTGTAGGGAAGTGTTTTATAGGATGGCTAGAGTTTCAATAGGGGAGAGATTGTGGACAGTGGGGGACATGATAGTGGGAGGATTTCAGCAGAGTGGCTTTCAATCCTCAAATTGAGAAAGAGAATGAGAGGAAGTTTCTATTTTCCCCTATTTTCTTAAAACTGCTAATATTTTAAGAGTTTTCTGCAAAGAAGAAAAACATGAACTATGCTATAATGAAATCTGAAACTGTATTGATAGAGATTTTCTCCCGGGGAAGTTAAAGAACTGTATGGTTAAGATAATCTGGATGGTTACAATGTCCTTTGAAGTAAATGGAAACTAAAAAATAAAAAAAAAAAACCCCAAAACAAAATTGAGTGTGGAGTTAATTGAGTGCATATGTAACTGGCCTTTCAAGAAAAAGCACTGGCAAGTTAAAAATAGAGTTAGGACCATCTTTGGAGTTTCTTCTAGTACAAAATGACCGAAATTATAAAAGCTTAATTCTGACATTGGTACTTTGAGACGGGAGTCTGCCAACCTCCTCATTGCTGGCAAATTAATAAACTTCTCTTTCCTTTTCCTCACACACACACACACACACACACACACACACAAAAGCTTAATTCTGGAAACTGGAACTGAAAACTGGGTGGATATTAATGAGGTAAATAGAGAAATGCTTTATAATGTAGTTACAATCTACCACTTTTTATAACAATGTCTTCTTAAATATGATCAGGTTTACAAAGGTCCTCTGCTTTTCAGCTCATCATGCTAGAATGTCTGAGACTCATTAGAACATACCAAATACATTCCACTTATCAAGTGAATGAAAGTACCAGAAAGTTGCTATACTGAGCACAGCCTATAAATAGACATGTGTGGCAACTCCCTTAGGACCTACTGGATTTCGGTGGTAACAGACAGTGAACTCAGACACTCCCTTGTCTCAGTGCAGAAAGCATTAGTTCCCAGGAATTCTGACCCAAAGTGTTGAATTTGTTAGCACTTAATTCTATTTTAGCTAAAATAGGCAGCATTAAGGTTCAGAATGAGAGAAATTAGGGTAGGGTGGGGTGGTATTTGCACTGAGGAAATTTGAATCTGAGAATGGCAAAATAGTTTATATACAACATTGTTCGGCTGATTTAGGTGAAACTTGAAGCTGTTTTAATAAACACAAACCTCAACTCCTGAGAAGAAAAAATGGAATTTTCTTCTGAACGAAAATGATGTTTTAATCACATGATTTAGGGCCCTCCTAATCTGGTTGCTGTCAATTTGATAACAGAAATTTATTCTAGGCTGAGAAAGAACTAACTGATTAATCCATGTTAATCGAATACTTGGAAAGTCCTATGTTTAAATGTCTGAAGTGCCTTATTTTAGGAGTTTAAGAAAATCATTTAAAGAAGATTCTGGGTTTTTTTTTCCCTTTCCATATTCAGTCCCTACTTTGCCTTTTAAAAAATAGACTCTATTTTTTTTAGAGCTGTTTTAGGTTCACAGCAAAATTGAGATGAAAGTACAGAGATTTCCCTTATACCCCCTGTCCCTGCGCATGTACAACCTCCCCACTATCTACATCCCCCACTAGAGTGGTACATTTGTGACAGTTGTTGAACCTATATCTATACATCATTATCACCCAAAGTCCCTAGTTTACATCAGGTTTCACTCTTGGTGTTGCACATTCTATGGGTTTAGACAAATATATAATGATATTATATCCACCATTATGATATCATTATATACTATACCAAATATCATAGAATATTTACACTGCCCTAAAAACCGTCTGTACCCTGCCTATTCATCCTTCCCTCTCCCTTAACCCCCGGCAATTCATTGATCTTTTTAATGTCTCCATAGCTTTACCTTTTCCAGAATATCATATAGTTGGAATTACTAATATGTATTAATAGTATGCAGCCTTTTCAGATTGGCTTCTTCCACTTAGTAATATGCATTTAAGTTTCCTCCATGTCTTTTCATGGCTTGATAACTCATTTCTTTTTAGCACTGAATAATATTCAATTGTCTGCATGTACCATGGTTTATTTATCCATACACCTACTAAGAGACTTCTTGGTTGCTTCCAGGTTTTGGCAATTATAAATAAAGCTGGTGTAAACATCCACAGGCAGGTCTTGGTGTGAACATAAATTTTCAGCTCCTTTAGGTAAATGCCAAGCAGCATGATTGCTGGATTGTATGGTGATAGTATGTTTAGTTTTGTAATATAAGAAACCACCAAACTGTTCTCCAAAGTAGCTGTACAATTTTGCATTGCCACGAGCAATGAATGAGACCTCCTGTTGTTCCACATCCTTGCCAGCATTTGGTGTGGTCAGCGTTTTAGATTTTAGCCATTCTAATAGGTATGTAGTGGTATCTCATTGTTTTGATTGGCAAGTATCTAATGACATATATGTTTAACATCTTTTCATATCCTTATCTGCCATCCTTATATCATCTTTCTTTTTTTTTTTTTGACACAGGGTCTCACTCTATTGACTGGGCTAGAGTGCAATAGCATCATCATAGCTTATTGCAGCCTCAAATTCCTGGGCTCAAGCACTCCTCCTGCCTCAGCCTCCCAAGTAGCTGGGACTATGGGCACGCACCACCACATCTGGCTAATTTTTTTATTTTTTTAAGCGACAGAGTGTTGCTCTTGCTCAGGCTGGTCTTGAACTCCTGGCTTGAAGCAATCCTCCTGCCTCGTCCTCCCAAAGTGCTAGGATTACAGGTGTGAGTCACCTTACCTGGCCCCTTATATCTTTCTTGATGAGGTTTTTTTTTTTTTTTGAGTCTTTTGCCCTTTTTGAAATGTGGTTTCTGCTTTCTTATTGTTGAGTTTTAAGAGTTTTTTGTATGTTTTGGATAACAGACTTTTGTCAGATGTATGTTTTGCAAATATTTTCTACCATTCTGTGGTTTGTCTTCTCATTCCTTTCACATAGTGTTTTGCAGAGCAGAAGTTTTTAATTTTTATGATGTACAGCTTATCAGTTATTTATTTCATAGATCATGCCTTTGGTGGTGTATTTGAATGATTCTTGCCATACCCAAGGTCATGTAGATTTTTCTGTTACGTTATCCTCTCGGAGTTTTATAGTTTTGTATTTTACATTTAGGTCTGTGGTCCATTTTGAGTTAAATTTTGTGATGGGTGTAAGATCTGTGTCTAGATTAACTTTTTTTTTTTTTTTTTTTTGTGTGTGTATATGTTCAGTTATTCCAGCACCATTTGTTGAAAAGACTATCTTTTCTCTATTGTATTGCCTTTGCTCCTTTTTCAAAAATCAGTTGACTTTATTTCTATGAGTTTATGTCTGGGCTCTCTATTCTGGTGCATTGATCTATTTGTCTATTCTTTAGCCAATATGGGACGATTTTTTTTAAGTCTGTGAGACACCATAGGCAGAACTAAACTTAATTCTCTTGCCACTGGATTGTAAAATGGGATACTTAAATTTCTAGAGAAAGGTCCTGAATTTAGGTGTTGAAAGGCTGCTTCTTTGCCTTTTCTTTCTACTGCTGACACCTGGTTTCCACTGTTGACTGGCTAGTTTTCTCATACTCCACCTACTCCAGGCTGGGGCAGAAGAGACTCTACCTAGCAGCTAGTACTCCCAAGGTAAATTTGAATATGAAAGAACCAATCTCACTGGAAAGAGGGAGTGGCCGGAAGGGTTTCTGTACTCTGGGAAGGTTGCCTGAAGGCAGAATCAAGTGCTCCGATTTCCCTCCCTTTTCCACTGCCTTCTCTCCTAGCTCTCTCTCTTCCCTTTAGCTAAAGATTCCTCTGCAAATGTACTTAGTCACTGCAAATGCAGTGGTTCTTAGATTTAAATGTTCATGGAACATCTTTTTCAAAATACAAATTGCTAGGTTTCACCTCCCAGAAGCAATGATTCTGGATGTCTTATTGGGTCACAAAAATCTGTTTTTTGAGCAAGCTCCTGACTGCAGATGGTTGGCAGAATGCTCTTTGAGAAACATTGGCATACAGGTAGTTTAATACTAATAAATCAAGTGCTAGAGCTTAGAAGCAAATAAGTAAAAAATAAGCAACATCAGATGTGCTAAATACAATGTAAAAATTCAAGATCTTACCAATTAAAAATGCACATAATCAAATCAAACAGCAGTAATGCTTCTGAGAAATTACACTTCTAAGATTCTCCATTAGAAACAAGGGAAATACAAAGATTTATATGCCCATATACATAACTAATGGATCAGGAAAACTATAAATAGGTTGATGAGAAGGAGCTGCAAATAATGTTTTGACATGATTTGAGCACGACTTTTTTCTCCTTGAAACTGCTTACTCCCCAAATTTATGTTTTCCAAGTGAACACATCACGAGGAGGCCTAAAACAAGAATTTACTTTTCAGATAATTTGTTGTCAAGTGCTGGTACTTTCTAGGAAAGACTTTATGTTAAAGTCAAAATTGATACAACATGAAGGTGGAGTTTGTTTCAATACTCCATGGGCTCATTTTGTGATTGCTGAATGTTTTTTATGATTTCATTTTTTCCCTGTTTATCTTTATTAAAACCCCACTTAGTTTATCTAGAATGTGCCTCTCCCCTTATGATCTATATGGGCTTAACCAACATGTATTTCCAACTTAACATACAAGCTGGCTCTTCACTGTGATAGCATTCACGAGAAGCCTTCTCCGTTTAACAGCACACTGCTTTTTCTTTGACAATTTATTTGAAAGATGTTAAGATGGTAGATTGAAACCTTTTTTAATGTGTCAAATTGAATGGGATTGGATATTCTCCATTTTTAAAACCTTCAGATCTTTAGTATTTTTGAAGGAATGTAAAAAAAAATCCTTCCACCAATGATTAAATATATAATTAAAACTATTTTGGCAATAGCTAATTTAATTTTATTATTAGCCTTTCAAGAACAATATGAACAAAGCTTTTTTATGATTTGTTCCTGGAAAGCAACTGTCAGCTGTCAATTCTATCACAACTCAGATCTCTTTGTGGGTGAAATCTAACATTAGTAACTCCTCCTTTATCTCATGTACCAATATGCTCTGAATGTAATAACTTGATTTATTCACTTAACAACTGTTTACTGAGAGCCTACCTCAGACAGAGCATTATTCAAGGCACTTAACGCAAATAAAGCTTTTCCAGATTCCATCATTCGGTTTTAACAACTTTCTCTATTAAAAACATTTATAAGAGTGAATCATTCACAGAGTTACAAAAATTACACAATATGCTATTGTAGGAAGGAAAAAAAGAAAGACTTCTTATCTTAACCTCTGTTTGTATCCAATTTCCCACAGTAAACCATTTTTCAGATATTTGAAGGTATCCTTCTAAATAGTTTTCTATACATATACAAGAATACAAATATACATACAGAAACATTTGCCTAAATTGTTTATAACAAAAAGGAAAAATATTGGAAGTACTGTTAGCAATTTGCTAAAGGGATAAATATGGAATAATTAAAGGGAAAACAAAGGTTTCTGTCAGTGTCCTAGTGGTAAACCTGGAACACATCAATATTGTTTGTTATACTCTACATTTAAAAGCTAATTTGGATTTATTTCTTTTAAGTTCACATGCAGCAACAACCTGTTGTATCTATACACAATAAGTGTGTAACACCCACAAAAATGCTGTATATCCATACCCTAACATCATCAATAATTCAAAGGCTAAAACCAAGGCCTAGTGGCAATCATTGCTGTTATTAGGTTGGTGCAAAAGTGATCGAGGTTTTGGACCATGAATTTTAAATCATTATAACTAGGCTCAAACACATCTTTATTAATCAAAATAGGAACCATTAAAATCAACATATTTTTGCCAACGAGAGATAAGTGTTTATTCCTGGAGCATAAAAATCTGTGCTTGGGGATTCGACAACTCTTGGAAAGCTTTTTCTGTATCCTGCTGGCTGTGGAAGCATTTTCCCTGCAAAAAGTTGTCAAGATGCTTGAAGAAGTCGTAGTTGGTTGGTGAGAGGTCAGGTGAATAGGGTGGTTGAGGCAAAACATCGTAGCCCAATTGATTCAACTTTTGAAGTGTTGGTTGTGCGACATGCGGTCGGGTATTGTCATGAAGAAGAATTGGGCCCTTCCTGTTGACCAATGCCAGCTGCAGGCATTGCAGTTTTTGGTGCATCTCATCAATTTGCTGAGCAGACTTCTCAGATGTAATGGTTTTGCCAGGATTCAGAAAGCTGTAGTGGATCAGACCAGCAGCAGATCACTAAACTGTGACCATGACCTCTTTTTGGTGCAAGTTTGGCTTTGGGAAGTGCTTTGGAGCTTCTTCTCAGTCCAATCCAACCACCAATCTGGTTGTGGTTGCCATATAAAATCCACTTTTCGTGGCGCATGACAATCCCATTGAGAAATGGTTTGTTGTTGCATACAAGAAGAGATGACATTTTGAAACGATGATTTTTTATTTTTTATTTTTTGGCCAGCTCATGAGGCACCCACTTATCGAGCTTTTTCACCTTTCCAATTTGCTTCAAATGCTGATGTAAAATGGTCTACGCTGAGGTCTTTGGCTTTGGTCTTCTCCTGTAGTTGTAAGAGGATCAGCTTTGATGATTGTTCTCAGTTGGTCATTGTCAGCTTCCCATGGCCAGCCACTGCACTCCTCATCTTCAAGGCTCTTGTCTACTTTGCAAAACTTCTTTTTTGTTGTTGTTTAATTTTTATTTCAGCATATTACAGAGGTATAAATGTTTAGGTTACATATATTGCCTTTGGCTCACCCAAATCAGAGCTTCAAGCGTGTCCATCCCCCAGACAGTGCACGCTGCATCCATTAGGTGTGTATATACCCATCCCCTCCTCCTGCCTCCCACCTGCCTGACACCTGATGAACATTACTACTATATGCACACATTAAGTGTTGATCAGATAATACCAATTTGATGGTGAGTACATGTGGTGCTTGTTTTTCCATTCCTGTGATACTTCACTTAGCAGAATGGGTGCCAGCTCTATCCAAGATAACACAAGAGGTGCTATATCACTATTGTTTTTTGTGGCTGAGTAGAACTCCATGGTATACATATACCATATTTTATTAATCCACTCATGTATTGATGGGCACTTGGGTTGTTTCCACATCTTTGCAATTGTGAATTGTGCTGCTATAAACATTCAAGTCTTTTTAATAGAATGTCTTTTTTTCTTTTCCAAAACTTCTTGAACCACCACTGCACTGTATGTTTGTTAGCAGTTCCTGGGCCAAATGCAATGTTGATGTTGAGAGTTGTCTCTGTTGCTTTATGACCCATTTTGAACTTGAATAAGAAAATCACTCGAATTTGCTTTTTGTCTAACATCATTTCCATAGTCTAAAATAAATATAAAATAAACAGCAAGTTATAAGTCATTAGCAAGAAAAAAAGCAAAAAATATACATTAAAATGATTTATAACATAACCATATTTATTTAACAATGTATTCCAGTATCAAATGGCAAATGTCAACAATGCTAAAACCACAATTACTTTTGCACCAACCTAAATTAAAAAATCATTATGTTCAATCTTTACATGCTGGTCAATCTTGGAAAGCATATATTGATATTTGTTTCATGTGACTTTTTTTGTTTCATATATGGTTTAAGCTCATTTTAGCTATTAAATTTTATATGTTGTATACTATCAAACTTTGTTTTTATTTTAGAAATGTCTATTATGATTCCATTTTTTATCTGATCAACAGAAAACTAAGTGAACAGCAAATACATTCCATTTCTTGGCAATCCCAGTTATAATGAATTTTTATTTCCTTCATTAATGGATGCCTTACATATACTCTACAAAAATACTATCTCAGTTGCTATCCATTGAATTTTAAATAAATGAAGACAATTTCACCCATTATATCAATAAAATATAATCGTATTTTTGAAATGTTTCTGAATAGTTGATTGTATAAGTTGGGCAATTGCCAGCTGCAAGAAGAAATAAACCTTTAAATTTCAATGGCTAAATACAAAAGAAGTTAATTCTTACCCATGGAGTGGTCTGATGCAGGTTTTTCTTATACGTAGGCAGCTTTCTTCCATGTAGTGACTGAGGGATCTAGGCTTCTATCATCTCGTGGATCCATAATCCCATAGGTCATGAGAGTCCTCTATATCCAGCCTGCGGTGGTCAAATCCCCAGTAAAGTCTTTCTACTGATTAAATTGCCTCTAGGAGAATATCAGACTAGGCGTATGGCCTGCAGTCTCAAAGAGTGCCATTTAAATTGGAAGAGAAATAAGAGGGAGGGTGGGCGGTGGTGGTGGTGTTGAGAAAGAAAAAAGGGGAAAGAAAGCAATGAGACCAGGTCTTGAAATGACCTGTGGGCATCTCATCAAAGAAACCTATCAATTTTTTGATGAAATCACACTGCTAAAGAATTCATGAGCCTAGACTGAAGGTCTCAAGATTTGGAACAAGTCTTGAGACTCCACTGTTTTCATGTGGAGATGAGTGAGGACTCTTTGTAGCCCCAGTGAGGCTTATTCTAATGACCACTTCAGTTGCAGCCAAAGAGGACTGAAAAAACTCTTTTTTTTTTTTTTTTGAGACAGAGTGTCGCTTTGTTGCCCGGGCTAGAGTGAGTGCCGTGGCGTCAGCCTAGCTCACAGCAACCTCAGACTCCTGGGCTCAAGCAATCCTACTGCCTCAGCCTCCCGAGTAGCTGGGACTACAGGCATGTGCCACCATGCCCGGCTAATTTTTTTTTTTATATATATATTTTAGTTGGGCAGATAATTTCTTTCTATTTTTAGTAGAGACGGGGTCTCACTCTTGCTCAGGCTGGTCTTGAACTCCTGACCTCGAGCAATCCACCCGCCTCGGCCTCCCAGAGTGCTAGGATTACAGGCATGAGCCACCGCGCCCGGCCGAAAAAACTCTTAAAGGATGGAGCCAGGGAGACCTTCCCAAGGTGTGGAATTAGGGCTTAATCAAGGAATATCTCATACCCATGACTGAAAGCTTTCATAATGGTTGCCTAGTGGGATTTCAGAATTGCCGGAGGCCAGTGGGTTCTACGTGTCTCTCAAGCACGCTATTCTTCAATAGGACTTTTACTGTGGCTACTGTTCTATCACTGTGCACTGAAGGAGTGTGGGGCAGATGGATTCATGTTTGACAGTGATTTAGAGATAATCCAGCACCCCTCACAGATAAAGGGCTTTGATGAGGATGCCAAGCAGATGGGCTTTTGGCTTTTTCCCTTGAGGAGGGCTCAAATGGAACCCATGTGTGGAAGGAAGGTAACAAAGGGAGAAGGGAGAATGTTTGGAGCTCAGAAGGGCAGATTGTGATAAACATATTGATACTCACCTGTTTGCTTGGCTATGTTTTCCAACCAGAGTCCCTGATGGTGTGAAACAGTCCCTTGCCAACTCTGGTGGGACATGTAGCATGGAAGGTAAGGCATGGGAAAAAAAATAGAAAAGTTGAAAAGTTTAAGAAAAGTTATGATTATTTAAAAATTTACCTAAGAATGACACAGAATCCATCATCCACATAGATAAAGATAGTAGTAGCTGATATCTATTAAGCATTTACCTGTGTCAGCTACTGTATCAACTCATTTGTTGATCCAGTTCTTGCAATAGCTCTGTGATGGTACTACTATTATTATTATTATTATTATTTTTGAGACAGAGTCTCACTTCGTTGCCTGGGCTAGAGTGAGTGCCATGGCATCAGCCTAGCTCACAGCAACCTCAAACTCCTGGGCTTAAGCAATCCTCCTGCCTCAGCCTCCCGAGTAGCTGGGACTACAGGCATGCGCCACCATGCCCAGCTAATTTTTTCTATATATATTTTTAGTTGTCCAGATAATTTTTATTTCTATTTTTAGTAGAGACGGGGTCTCGCTCAGGCTGGTCTCGAACTCCTGATCTTGAGCGATCCACCCGCTTCGGCCTCCCAGAGGGCTAGGATTACAGGCGTGAGCCACCGCGCCTGGCCGGTACTACTACTGTTATTATTATTCCTATTTTATAAGTGAGGAAACTGACAGGGAGCGAAGTTAAGCAGCTTTCAAATGGCACACAGCTAGTAAGTGGCAAAGTTGTTTTGAGTGACCTTAAGCAGATTTATAAACATTGGAGAAGGAAAAGTCATAAAAGGTTCAAGGACTAAGGTTAGAATGCGAGGAATCCTCTGTCTTTATAATAACTGATATGTTTGACAGAAAGAGTAAGTGAAGGGCAGGAAGCATCAGAGACTGATTATTTCCAACTCTACTTTGTGAATTTGTCTAACTAGGTGGCAGTTGATTGAAGAAAGAATTTTATGATAAAATTTTACTTAGAGGTATTTCTTTCTCTTTTCTTTCACTCTTTTTGTATTTCAATCACGAACCTGTTTGAAATATGTTTAGCTGAAATACAGGATAGGTACTTTATAAATCAAACTTCAAATTCCAAATACTAGTTTAATACTATATAAAATTAGGACTGCAAATTGTACTAAAAATTATTGTATAAATAATATATTATTCTTTGAAACATTTTTTAAGGAACAAGGAAACAAAATATAGCAGTTTACATTGAACTGTTGGTGTTTGGTAATTTTTTTCTTTAAATTGAGTTTAATGTATTCTTCTTGAATTGATTTGCTCTTAGTGCTACCAAACTATAGATGTCATCAAAAATAATGAGCTGTTATTGTTGCTATATTTTGTTATAAGAACCACCAAATTTGAGTGTGTCATGGATGATATTTTCCTTTTCACTAGGCACTGTTAATTGGATGTCAGACTCTTATTTTATTTTTTATTACAGTAGTAATTACCCCTTAAGTTACTGTTCTGAATTCTTTCCTGCATTTTTATAATTTTAAATTCTAATATTCACATTACTAGGAATTTGAAAGGTGAAAAAGGCAAAGTAAATAAACTATAATAACTGTATGGTCATGTTACACTTTTGTCTGATTCTTTTAATTTTTAAAGATATGTATAATTTATGTTGCTGTGATAATATTGCCAGTTTTATGCTACTTTTCTCAGTGAAAGAGGACTCATGAAAATAGAAAACAGAACTGAACCTATGTGATGGCTTAAGATAAACATGTGAGTATGAAGCAGTCCTCCCTTAAATCATCCTCAACCTAATAAGAAGAGACTCCTCAAATATTACCAGGCACAGATTCTCTTGTGATGGATGAAAACACTCCCATCCTTTTAGCTATGATAAGAAATGCTCACTATAAGATTCAAGTTCAGAATTTACAATGCCAGTTAAGAATAACACCTATTTTAGTTCAAACAAATACCTCTTGTTTCAGAAATGACTTAATTGATGTGACATAATAGGTATACCATGCCCAGTGGAGCAATCTCATCTTAGCATGTTTTTTTCTACAGTTCTCATCACTGTTGCACAAGGGTTGACTTGTGTAATATTAATAATGTTTTCAAAACCTAAGCAACGATGTAATGAACCCAGAGAAAGCTGCACTGGCATATAAAGTGCTGAGCAAGCACACTCCACTTAACATGGGAATGTTTTGTGATTCACATCGGTACTTCAAAAGCAAATTATATGTGTCATTATTTTGCATTTTATTCCTTGGGATAAATCTAACAGTATTAAAGAAGTATCCAAGGAATGCCCTGAAATTCTCAAAAATGAATAAAATATTATCTTGCTTTCCTGCATGTCAATTTTGTTGTACCTATCTGGAGAAGTTGTGGCTCTAATGAGTGAAGGACTTTTTAAAAAAGAATTTCAGAACTGCATTTTGGACCTGAAATTACAGCTTGGTATCAGGTAAATGGTAACCCTCATAAAAACATGTGAGTTTAAACATTATCCATCTGACTCTATTCAGATAGCTTAAAATGTTAAGAAATACATTTTCATGTTTCCTATAGCCTTTAAACAGTCATTATATAAAATTACTATTAAAGAGAAGATCTTGATTAGTTTTCACTTTTCTGAACTGTAGAGCTAATTAAAAATAATAGTGCTTTAAAAAATTTCTTATTATTGGATATGTAATCATTTTTAAGTTTTATATTTTAAACAATTAAACAGGAGATATTACTGGTAAACTTGATGAACAAAATAGCATGATGTGTTTAATTTATCTAATCAAAATTAATGAAAAAATTATGATTCCATCTAGGTAAATATCCCAGGTAGACTGTAAACTTAAGCTGTAAATAGATTTAAAAAAATTATTTAAAGAAGTTTGGGTGTGGTGGCTCATGCCTGTTATCCCAGCGCTTTGGCAGTCCAAGGCAGGAGAATCACTTAAAGCTAGGAGTTCAAGATCAGCCTGGACAATGCAGTGAGACCTCATCTCTAAAAAAAAAAGAAAAATTAGCTAGGTGTGGTGGTGCATGCCTGTAGTCCTAGCTACTCAGGAGGCTGAGGCAGGACGATTGCTTGAGCCAAGGAGTTGGAGCTGCTACTGCACTCCAGCCTGAGTGAAAGAGTGAGACCCTGTCTTTAAAAAAGAAAACACACACACACACACACACACACACACACACACACACACGTATACCTAAAGAAAAAAAACTAAAGGGAATGAAATGTTACAATAAAGATAGTTTGGGACCATTAACTGGTTGAGTAGTCAGTTCCAGAAATAATAAAGCAGACAAAAAGATTTACTCGTAGTGTCTAGAATATTGCAAAGGTACTTGATGACACAGGAAAGAATATTTGAACTTGTGAGAAGGTATCTGATTATTAATTTTATATACATATTTAAAAATATGTATATTTTGACCACACAAACATATATTTCAAGCAATTCGATAGTCTTTTTAATGTCTCCACTCATTTTATGAGAATAAGCTCTAATTGTGGCTCCATGCACAGGGATTGACCCTCCCAGGGGGTCAGGTTTCCCAGGCGCGAAGCTTATGATCAATGCTTCAGCAAACTCTACTAAGGGAATGATTACTAAGAATGCTGGCTGGAATGTGCATTTTGGCGAAATTTATGATAGATAACATTGTATTTCTGGTGGCATTACAAGGGATGAAAGCTCCATTAACCTGTTAAGCACAGAGGGTATAAAAATGATAATAGGTAGAAAATCATGGAGACTAGGAGGAAAGAATTTGCTGCAGTGTTGTGTTCTAAATGGATGAGAAGGAGAGATTCAGATAGCTGTTCTTACATGGAGCTAGGTCTTAATCTCTTTGTCAGAGGAGGGGAGGGACTTTTCCAAAATGAACACCTGCTCAATCTCCTCCCTACTTAGGAAGCCCTCTGGCAGTAGCACAAGTCCTGTGACTCCAGTGTGAGCATGTAGATGCAGACCTTGGCTACACTTTCCAGCACATACTGCTCTCTGCAGAAGTCTATGCAGTCGTATGGCTGTGCCCAGCTGGTCTTCTGTAGCCATTCTGCAGCATGTCAGTACTCACAGGGTGCCTCAGATGTTATTCTAGAGAACTGGCTACTTTCATTCCCATTCATGCACTTTTGGAGGTAAATGTGGAGAGCTATCTAATAGGGACAAGAGCTGCCCCTAAGCACACATGCAGTAGAAGTAAGTCTGTGTGGTGAGATTTGAGGGGAAACAAGCACACACAAACATCTAGTTTTGCTTTAAGGGTGCTGTGAGGAGCAAGAAGGAATAATATAGTCTTTAAGTTTGCTGATGTGAAAAGGCAAATTAAGCTGGCTGATTTCATGGTAGCAAGCAATGTTCACTGATCCAAAATACTTCCTTTTCCTTCCTTTTCCTTTTCCTTGTCTTTGAAATTCTATCAATCAATTATTTTTTTCCTTAGGAGTAAGGCTTTACCCATTCTAGGAATAATCTTTGGAAATCTACTTATTGCAGTGAGGGGTAATGCTTTTATATTAGTGGATATTTTTCTTCAGAAAATACAGGAATGTTAAGGAAAGACAATTTGAGATGGTGAAAATGGAAGAGATGAGTTCATTTTTAAATTTGTTTTATGCATTCATTCAACAATGAAAACTGAATTAAGGAAACTTTGTAATTTTGTAAAAATTAAAAAAAAGCTGCAATTTTGTATCCATGAGCCAACTTCTCCTTATCTTCCCCTTTCTTCTACCCTTCCCAGCCTCTAGTACCCACAATTCTACTCTCTACTTCCATGAGCTCAAATGTTTTTAGCTCCCACAAGTGGTATGTATCTTTCTGTGCCTGGCTTACTTTGCTTAACATAATGTCCTCCAGACTCATCCATGTTGCTGTGAATGACAGGATTTCATTCTTTTTTATGGGTGAATAGTATTTCATGATGTATATATACCACATTTTCTTTATCCATTTGTCTGTTGATGGACATTTAGGTTGATTCCATAGCTTAGCTATTGTGAATAGTGCTGCAATAAACATGTGGGTGTAGGTATCCTATTGATATACTAATTTCCTTTCCTTTGGATAAATACCTAGTAGTGGGACTGCTGGATTGTATGGTAGTTCTATTTTTGTTTTTTTGAGAGATCTCCAAACTGTTTTCCATAATGGCTGTACTAATTTACATTCCCAACAGCAGTGTATCAGTCCCCTTTTCTTTGCATCCTTGCCAGCAGTTGTTATTTTTTTGTCTTTTTGATTGTAACCATTTTAACTGGGATGAGGTGGTATCTTGTGGTTTTGAGTAGCATTTGCCTGATGATTAGTGATATTGAGCATTTTTCATATATTTGTTGGCTATTTATCTTCTTTGAGAAATGTCTATTCAGATATTTTGCTGTCTTTATAATGGAATTATTTGTGTTTTTGCTGTTGAGTTGTTTGAGATCCTTGTAGATTCTGGATATTAGTCACTTGTTGGATGAATAGTTTGCAAATATTTTCTCCCATTCTACAAGTTGTCTCTTTACTCTGTGAAGAAACGTTTCAAATTACAAATTAGCAGTTAATTTACAGAATGCTAGGTTTTGTCAGGGGAGATACAAAGATTAATGTTTTTGATGACCTCAAGTTCTTACCAAATAGAAGAGTTATTAATAAAATATCTGAATAAATGTAATCCATGGAAAAATCTAAATATTTCCATAACTCAATGGCTGCCCTAAACAGGTCTAGTACCAAGTTGTTTGGTAAATATCACCAAGGATGCTTTTTATTTTTATTTATTTATTTATTTATTTATTTCAGCTCATCATGGGGGTACATAAGTTCAGGTCATATACATTGTCCATGTCCCGCCCATCCCCCCGAGTCAGAGTCCCAAGCGCATCCGTTCTCATTCTCCAGACAGTGCGCCTGGCACTCATCATGTAGTCATACCTCCATCCCCTCCCCCCCCCCACCTCCCCGGGTCTGCACCTTCAAGCATGACCATTCCCCAGAGGGTGTGCAACGCACTCGTCATGTAGGCATACACCCATCCCCTCCCCCCACCCCCATCCCAGTCTGATATCCAATTGGTATCCTTCCCCGATGTACATGTAGGTGATGATCAGGGAAAGCAGTTTTCTGGTGAGTACATGTGATGCTTGTTTTTCCATTCTTTGGATACTTCACTTAATATAATGGGTTCCAGCTCTCTCCAGGAGAACCAAAGAGATGTCGTATCATCGTTATTTCTTATAGCTGAGTAGTACTCCATGGTATACATATACCACAGTTTACTAATCCATTCGTGGATCGATGGGCACTTGGGTTGTTTCCACATCTTTGCAATTGTGAATTGTGCTGCTATAAACATTCAGGTACAGGTGTCTTTGTTAAAGAATGACTTTTGTTCTTCTGGGTATATGCCCAATAATGGGATTGCTGGATCAAATGGTAGGTCTACTTGAATCTGTTTAAGGTATCTCCATATTGCTTTCCATAGGGGTTGCACTAGTTTGCATTCCCACCAGCAGTGTATGAGTGTTCCTGTCTCTCCGCATCCACGCCAACATGTGTTGTTTTGGGATTTTTTGATAAAGGCCATTCTCACCGGAGTTAAGTGGTATCTCATTGTGGTTTTGATTTGCATTTCCCTGATGATTAGGGATGTTGAGCATTTTTTGATACTTTTTTTGGCCATTCTTATGTCTTCTTTTGAAAAATTTCTATTCATGTCATTTGCCCATTTTTTGATAGGATTGTTTGATTTTTTCTTGCTGATTTTCCTGAGTTCTAAATAGATTCTTGTTATCAGTCTTTTATCTGATGTGTAGTATGTGAAAATTTTTTCCCATTCTGTAGGCTGTCTGTTTATTTTCATGACTGTTTCTTTGGCTGTGCAGAAGCTTTTTAATTTAATCAGGTCTCATTCATTTATTTTTGTTGTTGCTGCGATTGCCTTAGGGGTTTTCTTCATAAATTCTTTGCCTAGACCAATGTCTGTAAGAGTCTTTCCTACATTTTCTTCTAGAATTCTAATCATTTCCCATTTAAGGTTTAAATCTGTTATCCACCGTGATTTGATTTTTGTGAGAGGTGAAATCTGTGGGTCCTGTTTCAGTCTTCTACATGTGGCTATCCAGTTTTCCCAGCACCATTTATTGAATAGGGACTCTTGTCCCCAGAGTATGTTTTTGTCTATTTTGTCAAAGATTAGATAGTTATATGAGGATGGTTTTATATTTGGGTTTTCTGTTCTGTTCCACTGGTCTGTGTCCCTGCCCTTATGCCAATACCAAGCAGTTTTAAGAACCACAGCTTTGTAGTATAGTTTGAAGTCTGGAAAATCAATACCTCCCATTTTGTTTTTATTGCTTAAGATTGCTTTTGCTATACGGGGTCTTCTCTGATTCCATACAAAGTGTATAATTATTTTTTCTAAATCTGTGAAAAATGATGTTGGTAATTTAATAGGAATTGCATTGAATCTATAGATTACTTTGGGTAGTATAGACATTTTAACAATGTTAATTCTTCCAATCCATGAGCATGGTATGGATTTCCACTTATTTACGTGTTCTGCAATTTCTTTCCTTAGCGTTTCATAGTTCTCTTTATAGAGGTCCTTTACCTCTTTAGTTAAATATATTCCTAGATATTTTATTTACTTTGTTGCTATTTTGAAAGGTATTGAGTCCTTAATTTGGTTCTCTGATTGAATGGTATTGGCATATATGAATGCCTCTGATTTGTGTGTATTGACTTTGTAACCTGAGACATTACTGAATTCGTTAATTAATTCCAGGAGTCTCTTGGTTGAGTCCTTGGGGTTTTCCAGATACAACATCATGTCATCAGCGAAGAGTGAGAGTTTGATCTCTTCTGTCCCTATTTGGACACCTTTGATTCTGCTCTCTTGTCTGATAGCTCTCGCAAGGACTTCCAATACTATGTTGAAAAGTAATGGGGACAGTGGGCAGCCTTGTCTGGTTCCAGTTCTGAGGGGGAATGCTTTCAATTTTTCCCCATTCAGTATGATGTTGGCTGTGGGTTTGTCATATATGGCTTGTATCATTTTTAGGTAGGTCCCATTTATGCCTATGTTGCTAAGTGTTTTTATCATAAAAGGGTGTTGAATTTTGTTAAATGCTTTTTCTGCATCTATTGAGAGGATCATATGGTCTTTATTTTTGCTTCTATTTATGTGGTTAATTACATTTATAGATTTTCGTATGTTGAACCACTCCTGCATCTCTGGGATGAAGCCTACTTGGTCGTGATGAATTATTTTTTTAATAAACACTTGGATACGATTTGCTAGGATTTTATTGAGAATTTTTGCATCTACGTTCATGAGAGAAATTGGTCTGTAGTTTTCTTTTTTTGTTGCATCCTTTCCTGGTTTTGGTATCAATGTTATATTGGCTTGGTAGAATGTGTTGGGGAGAATTCCATCCTTCTCAATATTGAAGAATAGTTTATGTAGGATGGGCACCAGTTCATCTTTGTCTATATGGTAAAATTCAGGTGTGAATCCATCTGGACCAGGGCTTTTCTTTTTGGGAAGGTTTTTTATTGCTGTTTCAATTTCAGTTCTTGATATTGGTCTATTCAGGAATTCTATTTCTTCCTGATTGAGCTTGGGAAGGCTGTGTGTTTCTAAAAATTTGTCCATTTCCTCCTCATTTTCCAATTTGTGTGCATAAAGATTTTTGTAATATTCATAGATAATGTCATGTATCTCTGTGGCTTCGGTTGTGATTTCTCCTTTCACGTTCCTGATGGAAGTTATTAAAGATTTTTCTTTTCTGCTCTTGGTTAGTCTAGCCAGTGGTGTGTCTATTTTATTTATCTTTTCAAAGAACCAACTTTTTGTTTTATTAATTTCCCTTATAGTGTTTTTGTTGTCCTTTTCATTTAATTCTGATTTGATCTTAATAATTTCTCGCCTTCTGCTGGGTTTGGTTTCAGTCTGTTCTTCTTTCTCCAGCTCTTTGAGTCTATTCATTAAGTTGTCTATTTGTAAGTTGTCTGTCTTTTTGAAATAGGCATTTATGGAAATGAATTTTCCTCTCAGGACTGCTTTAGCTGCATCCCATAGATTTTGGTAAGTTGTGTCACCTTTGTCATTTAATTCAAAGAATGTTTTGATTTCTGACTTAATTTCTTCCTTTACAAAATTGTTATTCAGGAGAAGGTTGTTTAGCTTCCATGATTTTGAGTAGGAATGAGAGTTCCTATTAGGGTTCATTATTACTTTTATTCCATTGTGATCTGAGAAGATGCAGGGTATGATTTCTTTGTTTTAAATTTTTTTAAGACTTGCTTTATGTCCTAGGATATGGTCAATCTTAGAGAATGTCCCGTGAGCTGATGAGAAGAATGTATATTCAGTGGATTTCAGGTAGAATGTCCTGTAGATGTCAGTCAGACCCATTTGTTCTAGCATTCTGTTTAAGTCTACTATGTCTTTGCTTATTTTCTGCTTGGAGGATCTGTCCTGTGCTGTCAGTGGGGTGGTAAAGTCTCCAACTATTAAAGTGTTGTTGTCTATTATTTGGTTTAGATCGAGTAGGATTTGCTTTATGAATCTGGGTGCGCCTAGATTGGGTGCATATATATTAAGTATGGTTATGTCTTCTTGTTGAATTGTGCCTTTCACCAGTATGTAGTAACCATCTTTGTGTTTTATTACTTTTGTTGGTTTAAAGACTAAGTTATTGGATATTAAAACTGCCACACCAGCTTTCTTTTGGCTACCATTTTCTTGAAATATCAATTTCCATCCTTTTATTTTCAGTCTAAATGCATCTTTGCCGGTTAAGTGAGTTTCCTGAAGGCAGCAGATACTTGGTTTGTGTTTTTTTATCCATTGGCCCAGTCTATGTCTCTTGAGTGGGGAATTCAGGCCATTGACATTTAGTGAGAGAACTGATAATTGGGACAGATTTCTGTTTATCTTATTGGGTAGAACTTCATTGCTATGTTTTCTCTCTTGAGCCATTGTGGTGGCTAGAATTTGATCTTTAGCTCTTAGGTGGTTTTACATTCGTGGGTCTTTGTTGTGATGATCCGTGTGTAACTCTCTTTTGAGTACTTCTTGGAGGGCTGGTCTTGTCTTGGTGAATTCCCTCAGTCCTTGCTTATCTGAGAATGTCTTAATTTCTCCTTCATATATAAAGCTTAGCTTAGCTGGGTACAAGATTCTAGGCTGGGAATTATTCTGTTTCAGAAGAGTGAGAATGGGGCCCCAACTTCTTCTTGCTTGTAAAGTTTCAGTTGAGAAATCTGGTGTAATTCTAATGGGTCTCCCTTTGTATGTTACTTGTTTCTTTCTCCTTACAGCTCGAAGAAGGGTCTCTTTAGTGGATATTTTGGTCAGTGTGACGACTACGTGGCGTGGTGTTTTCCTATTTGCTATGAATCTACCAGGGTTTCTTTGAGCTTCTTGAACCTGTATATCTAAAGTTTTAGCAAGGCCTGGGAAATTTTCTTCTATTATATCTTCAAATAGTTTATCCAGCCCTTGCTTATTATCTTCTTCACCTTCAGGGATGCCTATAACTCTCACGTTAGGTTTCTTCACATAATCCCACATTTCTTGAAGACTCTGATCTTTATTCTTATTTCTTTGCTCTATCTCTGTGACTGTCTTATTTAACTGGAAAGAGTTATCTTCGATCTCTGAGATTCTGTCTTCTATTTGATCTACCCTGTTCTTGAGACTTTCCACTGTGTTTTGTAGCTCCCTGAATAAATCCCTCATTTCTAGGAGTTCAGTTTGGTTTTTCTTCATTATTTCTATTTCTTTAGTGAATTTTTCTTCCAAATCCTGGAATTTTTTTGTGGTTTCTTTGCGTTGGATATCAATTTTTTCTTGTATATCATTCAGCTTATTTATAACCCAAGACTGAAATTCTTCTGGTAACATGTTGGTATTCTGAAACTGGCTTGTGGCAATTGGAGGAGAGTTGGTATTTCTCTTTGGGGGCGAGGTTTCCATTTGGTTTTTTGTGCTCCCCATATTTTTCCGCTGAGCCCTTCCCATCTGGCTCTATTGTTAGATCTTTTCTCACAGCTTTAGTCTATTTAAAAGCACGTCTTGTACTCTGTTCTTAGGCTGTGAAACAGTCTAGGTATGTTGCTTCCTTTGTCTAGAGGGGGAGACTGTTGTGTGTTGTTTAGAGTTTTTTCTATCTCAGTTGGGGGACTGCTTCTGATGGGTCCACCCCCAGAGCGTTGGCTTGACCTAAGACCAGTTTGGCAAGCTAAGTCACTGTGTTGTGGACTCTCAGTTAGTAGGCAGGATTCACACTGTTTGCAAGCAGAAAGCCTCTTCTCCCTCTCTTTTTCTTTTTTTTTTTTTTTCCCCCCTGTCTTTTGGTTCTTCCTCTGGATGTGTGGTTTCTGTCTCTTTCTGCAGGAAAGACACTGGCTAGGCGGAGGAGGCAGTGCCCTCACTCCCTCAGTGCCCCAGCTGCTGCAGCTCCCACGGGCAAAGGTCTACACTGTCCCAGTGTTCCCAAGGTCCGGGCTCCACACTCTTGCGTCTGGGGAAGCACTCAGTGTTCACACCTGGGAAGGGGACCTGGAGAGGGTCTATGGATCAGGGGATGGAGCCTCCTGGGGAGCCGCCTTGCACCCTATGGCTCTGCAGCAGTTAGACCTTGGCCCGCACAATTGTTCCTGCCCACCCGCAGATCACTGGCACTGGGGGGCAGTTTTCAGGGTCCGATAGGAATCAGAGCTGGGGGTCTGGAGCACTCAGGAGTTTACAGTAGCTCCTGGGCTGGAGGGACACCGGAAAGGAGAAAAGAAAAAGAAAGGAAAAAAGAAAAAAAGAGAAACAATATGAATAACAAGAAGAAGAAAGAGAAAACAAGAAAGAAAAAAGAAAGAAAGAAAGAAAGAGAGAGATTAAAAAAAAAAAGTCCCGCTTTAATATTTCACGCTCGCGGCCCCTCGCCTCGGTGCAGGTCCACGTCTGTCCCTTTAAGAGATAGGGCACCGGAGACCCGCCAGAGTCCCAGGTCCTTTCCGTTTAGCTGTGGGAACCGAGATGGCGACCGCGCGTGAGCGTTCAGAGCTCGGCAGGCGCCAGGGCCCACAGCGGCTCCCCGGCCGGAAAGCCGCCGCAGGGGGAGAAAAGAGCAAAAAAGTCCCGCTTTAATATTTCACACTCGCGGCCCCTCGCCTCGGTGCAGGTCCGCGTCTGTCCCTTTAAGAGACAGGGCACCGCGGAGACCCGACCGAGTCCAAGCTCTCTCCCGCCTATGTCACCTGTCCTCGGAGCTCCACGTCTCCCGCGGTGATTCTGCACCGATTTCAGTCAGATCCCTGACCGAGTGGATGTGGGGGACAGTGGGGAGATCAAGCGGCTTTGCTGTGGGGCTGAACCCGCCCACTCGCCGGTGAGGCAGGCACGGCCGTCCCGCACTCCGCTGTCTGTTTTCCGTCCCGCACTCTCCAAATTATCTCGGTCTGATTTCCCACTCGCCTCTGTTTTTTCCTGTTCCCCGTGTCCCACGGTGATTCTCCGTGGGTTCACCCCACCGTTCCTGTGGAGGAGCAATCCTCTAGCGTTGTGGCAGGTCGAGATCGACGCCTTCCTCTCCGGGAGCACAAATCCAGGAGGTCACCTCCACTCCGCCATCTTCAGGAGGTAAGGATGCTTTTTAAATAAGTATAATAGTTACCATGCCTAGTATGTGGCAGCCGTTATCCTAAATGTTCTTTTAAAATTAGCTCACTTACTTGTCACAACTTTAGGAGATAGTTCTCTTTTCCTATCTTTATTTTACAAAGAGGTTAAATTACATAACTTTTCCAAGGTCATACTACTATCTAGAGACAAAATGAATGTATGAGCCATGCCTCCCCAAAATGCCATGGACAAAGAAATAGAAATAGAAAAAAAAGGATTGCAGCATGTCTTAGTCTGTTTGTGTTGCTATAAAGGACTACGTGAAGCTGGTTAATTTATAAAGAAAAGAGGTTTATTTGACTCATGGTTTTGTAGGCTCCACAAGAAGGATGGTGCCAGCATCAGCTCAGCTTCTGGTGAGGGCTTCAGGCTGCTTCTGCTCATGGTGGAAGGCGAAGGGGAGCCAGGCCTGTGCAGAAATCACATGGCAAGAGCAGAGGAAAGAGAGAGGGGAGGAAGGCACCAGACTCTTTTAAACAACCAGCTCTCTCAGGAACTCATTCATTACCACAAGGACAGCACCAAGCCATTCATGAGGGATCTGCCCCCATAACCCAAATACCCTACCTCCAACACTGGGGATCAAATTTCAACATGAGATTTGGGTACAGACATTTGAAGGAATAGCAGAGCAGTTGCCTGAAAGGACCCAGTAATTGTGGTTTTCAAAGCATCTGAATATTTGATTGAATTGAACTTTTCTTCTGTTTCCCAAATTAAAATTATAATGATGATATTAATCAAAAGACCCCTACAAAACACTTCTGTTGAGGTCAATTTGATCCTTCTAGTAGGATTCAGTTTATTAGGGTCACCCAAGACCTATTTTTCCACGTGGAAGGGCTATTCTTCTGCATAAATGAAATAATAGTAGCCTATTTCATGATATTTGAAAGAAATAAAATATTTATTCCATTTCTCTCCCTACCTTCCTCCCCCTCCATTTTTCTCCTTTTAGTACTAGATTTTTTTCTACAATGCTACTCTAGATTAAGATATTGTCTTAAAGTCCCTATTAAATTACTTTAATGTACATCTACTGCTTTCATCTGCCCAGAATCTATTTCTGGTGCTAGCACCCTGTTTTGTCTTTGGGGAAACATCTCTTGCTAACCTCTAGTCTAGGCAGTTTTGGTGGGGCCAAACTCCTCTTTTAGGGGCCTCTGATCTAAACCTCACCAAAGGGCTATTAATATTTTATGTGACCAGGCCAAGTCAATGACACTCAAGCCTGGAACTCTTGTTGAAACTTCTGGAAAGGAGAAATTCTTTCCTTTGTATTTAAAATAGGGTAGGAGGTGAAGTTTAAGCTGCTGGCATGTATCCTATTACTGTGCTAGAAGAATCCACAAAGAAAAAAAGCTGATATAGGAAAGCAGAAGCCAGAAATGATGGGATAGCTCCTGGCAACATTGCTTGACTACCCAAATCCAGATGTACCTAGAAAATGTCTAGATTTTTTTAGTTAATGAGTCAAAAATGTTCTCTTTATTTGTATAAGAAAATTTATATTGGGTTTTCTGTTTTGGAGCTGAAAAAGTCTTGACCGATTTGATGATCTTAGTCCATTGTGAATGTAGCACCTGAGCCCACCAGGAGCCATTAGGAATGAAGGAATCAGATTTGCCAAGACTTGCCAGGAGAGAGGTTGACCAAGGTCAAGAGAGTAGGAACATCAGGATACTTTATTTACAAAGATGGAGAAATGGGGAAATCTCTAGATCAGTTCTTGTCAGTGGATATAGGACCTAAAGTGAAAAGGTATAGCCCTAGATTTACACAATAGTGTAAATTCCATGAGAACAGGAACCACAACTTTGTTTTACTCCTGTTTGTATTTCCATTACCAAACACAATGTATCGCACTGAATAGGAATTCAAAACATTGCTAATGAATGAACATACAGGGACACAGTGGTGAAGAAATCATCAAGAAATTCATTTACTTCATCTGAGCTTGCTGGTTATTGAGAGAAAGGGAGGCCAGGTTTAATCTTTGAACAATAGTGTAACGTTGCAGGTAGATTGAATGAGTCACACTAAGGAGGCTTGCAGAGCAAAGAGGTTAGCACACCTGCTTTAAAATCAGGCAGAACACGATTGGATCTAGGCACCAATAATTACTTGCTCTATGATCTTAGGCAATCTAATTTTCTGGAGTCTTAATTTCCTCAATTGTAAAACTGGAAGTATAATATCTTACATGTTGTTATGGAGATTAGATGTGGTAACGAATGTAAAATCTTAGTACAATGTTTGGCACATAGGAAGGCTGCTATCATTTTTATTCCCTTTATTGTTAGTCATGTCATAATTATTATGACTATGAGTCAGAACAATAGAGTGGAAAGAGCTCTAGACATCATTAAAATATCTTTGCTCTATTCTTGATCTTTTTTTTTTTTTTTTACTGTATTTCTAATCTTGAGCAACTCAGATCTCCTAGGTATTGTCTTTTCTGTAAAATATAGTTGTGCAGAAATGAGGTTACATATAAAAGTACTTGGTAAATTGCAAAGCGTGATAAGAATGCAAGGTGATATTATCTTCCCCTACTTTACATAGTTTTGTAATTTGTACTTTTGGTATCTCTTACTTGACTTGCTTAACCTAAGCTCTCAAACCTGTGCTCATAAGAAAACCAGGGGAAATTTCAAAATGCAGATTCCTGGGCCTTGTCCACAGAGATTCTGATTCAGTAGGTCTGGGGAGGGGATGAAACTGCATTTTACAGGAAGCTTTTCTGTTTATGCCAAGGCAGGTGAACTGCGGATATCCTTTGAGTGGTGCCGCTCTGTGATGTGTAACTAATTTGAAGACTGCCATGACCGCTCTGAATTCTAGCTGCCGCCTGGTCCTGAAGCAGTGGCTGGTGAAGGCTATACGAGAGCTGTGGCCCACTGTGCATCGTCATTTCTATTTGTAGCTGAGTGGAATTGGCAGCAGGCACAGGCTGGCAGTCACTTCCAACACACTCCTTGTCAAAGCACATACTGTTCCTGCAGCTGGCATCTATTCCCTGTACATCCCAATTATAACAGTATTACTAAGTCTGGTGACAGTCACACATTTCATCACCTTGGGGGACTGGGCAGAGCAGGTTTGCCGTGGCGAGGGTGCCCTGTTCCCCTCTTTCCTCCTATTCATCATTGCTCAGGAATCGTGTTGGTCTTGCTTGGCACTGAGTGTGTGCTGTTCCTAACTGAGGATGTTTACAGCCCAGAACAGGTCAGAGACTATGTATAAGCTGCAGGTTGTGGAGCCGCGGGTTGCGCCTGCTGGAAAACACTAATTTTTGAAGCATTTCTTCTATTGAAATTGTCACTATTATGGTGATCATCATGCTTTGCCCTTGTTTGCTGGGCCTGAATGCCTCAGCAAACCATCCCTACTCCTGGATGCACACGGCTGATCTTCTATAATTTGACGGAACTAGAGGGTGCATTTCACACTACCTGCATAACGGAGAGTTTTGACTTCTCCATAGCTTTTTCCTTTTAAGGGAAGTAAAGGGGCTTAATAAAATAGATGCTGAACTATTGTAATAAAATATCTTGATGTGAGATACATCCTCAATGTGTCTCTACTTAGTAACCTGATCTAAAAAATGAGTAGTGAGTTGATAACACAAAAAACATGTATTGAGAGTATCTATCATTTTGGATAATTATTGGCAGTGTATTATTTTTAAAAGTTACAATTAATCAAGATATTAAGATACATCAGCATCTTTCTTTTTTCTCTTTTTAGAAAAGCTATCTTTACCTGCATGTGGGATCAGTAAATGTTATTGCCAGCATCTTCTTCTTTGAGAGCAGTGTCATATTTATAAGTTAGTTGGTATCGGCTGGAAAAGGACGATTCTTAATGGTAAAATTAGGGAGAATTGGCTGAATATAATCAATACAAATGAGAAGAATGACTGGCAAATATAAATACTGACAGTAGATGTAGTGGTGGTGATCTTAGAGACACAGTGAATCTTAAGCTATATATGTCTGCAGCAGACCCTTTCTTATAAAATACGGATAGCATGGTCTAGAATGTCAAAAATTGTAAAAATTAATAAAATACCTTATTTGAGTGCTCTTCTCTCTATAACTCAAGGGAAATTTAAGGAATTTGGAAGATAATTAAACATGGTCACAAACTTTATTAAAAGAGTGGAAATCCAACCTTACGCGGGGAAGTTCCAAGAATAAGGGTGATTTTGCTCTGGAGGAGACAGCTGGGATCTGATTTTGATTTAGTAATGGCCTTCAAAAAGTGGATGTAAAAAGTTAGTGTAGAAGGTGATCAATTTTTTCCACTTTAGGAAGTGCAAGGGGAAATGTGTATATATATATATATATATATATATATATATATATATATTTATTTTTTATTGTTTCAAAATATTATGGGGGTACAAATGTTTTTGGTTACATGGAACACTTTTGTTATGGTTGAGTCAGGGTTATAAGTGTGCCCATCACCCAGATAGTGCTCACTGTACCCGTTAGGTAGGTTTTCACCCAGCCCCTCCTCCACCCAGGAAATGTATACTAACACGAAGGTTGATAGATTTAGATTTGAAGTTGGTGTTTTGAGGAGGAGAAAATCCCAAAGGATGGAATTGTGAGAGGGAGCTTTAAAAGGCAACACAACCTCTGTGGTTTGCTGGGATGGTTTGTGAGTGACTGCGGCCAGTGTGGGAGAGTTCACAGTGCTTTTGAAGGTTCCTCAACCCTAGATTTCTATGATTAAGCCTAGTTATAGCATGGTGCCCAGGAGGAACAAGAAATTGCTGTGAGAGTTCTCAGAATTGCCTCACACTCAAAGGTTAAAAGAAATGACAGGGCCGTTTTCAGTTTAACTTGGAGCAGAGAAGCTAGAGCTGTAGCAAGACTGGTGACACGAACTGATCTGAGGTGAATTTCCTGTTGGTGAAGTGCCACTCGGACTGCGACAAAGTGGCATGACTGAAAGCATCAATCGAGATTGTCACGGACTAGGAACTTATAAGGCAAATGTCTCATCCTGAATTTTATCTAAGAAGATGAACAGTCATTTCCTTGAATGCAATAGGCACTACCGATTTCCTTATTCTTTTAAAACATGGATAAAGTTACCTTTTCCCCTAAAGTGAAAATATTTTTTTTATTGTGACATAATACGCATAACATAAAACTTGCCAATTTAACGATTTAAGTGGACATTTTAAGTACATTCGCCCTGTTTTGTAACCATCACCAGCACCCATCTCCAGAGCTGTTTTATCATTCCAAAAAAAACAACTCTTTCCTCCTCCCAATAAAGTTACTTTAATAATTAGTCATATTAAGAAACTATTCATTAGTGGGTGCAGAGTAGTTTTTTCAAGAGGAGAACTTTAATCATGGTTATCCTATCTTAGGGAAGAAATTATGAAGCATCTATTACTAGCTGAAGAGTGTGGTTGTTCACGGTTCCAAGTTCTAGAAGTGGGGAAGTAAGGGCCATCATAATTTTTAAAAAACTAACTTTAAAACAGGGAGCATTCAAATCTAAGGTGGTAATTCTCCTCATCTTCCAAATTTATACACATCTGAATATTTGCCTGGAAATAGTTTCTTATCTCTAACTATACTGTGATTAGGCTGTAGCTCTAATACAGTCCATGGTTGGCTTGTATTGGTGAATCACTAATATTGTTAATTTTATATCACACAAGCTCACCTGCAGACTACTGTGCATTCTAAACTGTTATATTTTGGGTTTCTAATGACCATAGTTCAGATATAGACTTAAAATATTGCTAACTTTGAGGAAGAATATTCAGCATTCTTTATTCAACTCTAAATTACTATAGCTGTTGTGAAACATTTGTTGTTAATGTTTATAACAATATCAATGCTATTCTTATGTGTGTTTATTAGCTACAAAATCGAAACAAAACTAGCTTCATTAACATATACAATTGTCTGTAGGATGTGTACAAAAATTAACTAAAAAACTGAAAGGGATATTTAACCATCCTATGTACTTTTTCAGGTAAAGGCTGTGTCAATTTTCATTCTTTTTAAAAGTTATCTGTCTTTTCTTGTTGAATTGTTAGTATTTCTCTTTATCCTTACTGTTCTGCCATTTCACTATGCTGTGTCTAGGTTGGAACTATTTTTTATGTATGCTTTTTTTTGCATTTTAAATTGTGGAAAGTTCTCAGCTATTATCTTTTCAAATGCAGTTTATCTTCCATTCACATTTGCTAGACCACATCAATCTTCTCCTGCATTCTGAGCGGCTTGGTTAGTCCTATCTTGTAAGTAATCCACTCTCTCTTTGTGTTAATACAAAAGTTTTAAAAAAAGTTAGTCAGACACTTTTTTTTCTTAACTTTCTAATTGTTTCTATTCTTTATTCACCTGTTCTTGGTTCGTTTATGTCTATTTTGGTTTCATTCATTCATTTTCAGTTTTAAAAGCCAAAATTATTTTTATAAGGAGCTCAAAGACTATTATTACAGTAATTTTGAATTTTTTAAAAAAATTCTGTTTTCTTGGTAGTAAATGAGTCTCTCAATTATTGATTGTGTCACTTTCTTTCCCAGTGCTAATCCCTAGGGGCTTTGTAGTGATTCTTCCTAAATTTATCTTGGGCGATCACCCTCCCTGCCCACCTGCCTTCTCTCCCTCTCCATTCTCATTACTCCAGGTTCTACAGTTTTAGGGTGACTTTCCCTGCCCTGGGGTGCTGACCTAGGTCCAACACTGAATTGGTGAGCCACACAGCCTGGGGCCTAACAGGGAGAAGTCCTTTGGTTTTCCAACCTCTGAAAGTTCACAGCTTTATTTAAGTGTAGCCTCATGCAGTGGAGAGTTCTGTCAGCATCCGTTCACTGGCCAGCATCCCAGTCTAACGATGCCTCTCCTTGTTTCATTGCTGAAAACCGAGCAGGCCCTTAGATTCAGCCTCTACTTCTGAACTTGTTTCTGGTGTATGAATCCTTGTCATCATTTTCAGCCAGGTTGCATCTTTTAATTTATTTATTTAAAAAATTATTGCTTTCTTCGGAGTGGAGGAAAAAATTCAAGGTGTGAACTGACAGTTTCAATTTGCCAGTGAGTGCCCAGGTCTCTGTGCACAGACTATTAGGATAATTAATGCTAAAAGCTGTTTATCCATTTACTAATTCAACTAGTCTCTTTGACCTCAACATTTAATAACTTCTTTATCTATGCTGTAGCTTGAAACCTGGAACATGGATCAATTGATTTAGAGCAAAACCCCTCCAGTTATTAAATGATTATTTCAATGAAAAGGGTGAGAAAAACATGACCGATATGGGACAGTCTGGCCTCTAATAGCTAGATGATTCATAAGTGTAGATCTAGAGTCCATTATTTTGATATTTGTGTATATTTTATGCAAAAGCAATTTTTGGCTCGAATGACTTGGATAATTATCTCAGTTTTGCACCTTAATTTGCTTATGTAGAAAAAAAATGAAAGTTAGGGAAAAACGCTTGGTGACACATATTATGATAAGGGTCAAAAATGGAAATAGCAACAATAATCTGTGATGTTAATACTGCAGGAAAAATTGAAACTAGTTAGTTTAAAATTTCAAGGGATGAGTGCTCTGAGTCACTAACTTTGCAAAGTTTCCTTGGGTATATTTCTTTTTCTAATGAGTTGTCATGAGTGCTTAATGTCAACAACCAAGAAGGTAGTTCTTTGTGAGATTCAAAAATGGTTGCATTTGCCTGAAATATTGCGCCTATGAGTCCTTCACTCATTATAGTACAATAATTAAATTGGAGTAAGAGTAATGAGGTATAAAGATCACACTCACTAACTAAATTTAAGAGTGATGCTTTGTTCAACTGCCAAGAAAATTAAAATAAAAATATTCCCACATAACTTTATGAATGGTATAGAGATTTTTGACAACAGTATAAGGTTGTTACCCCATTTTTAAATTAAACGTTCAGCCAGATGTCAGCAAATTTGATGAAATGGAATTGAAAAAGGCACGTGCCTTCATTTTTTTTTTTTTTTTTTAAGTTTTTAAAGACTCAGTTTTGCTAAGACATGATTTACCCAAATCCTGCCTAAGGGAAAACGAGTATGTGTAGAGCAAAAGACAAGTGAAACAGATCATGCTTTTTAGTTGATTTGCATATAAAGAATATCTGATCTAGGAGAGGGCAGAAAAATAGGGTTTATGTAAACGTGTCTCTTTCCATCCTAGAAGAGGCTGGGCAACTGAAAAAAAAAAATCCTTAAGCATACTGCTGGCAGAGAGATTCTAACAGTACTGTAAGCCTGATTTGGCACACCACGTAGCTCTTCTGAGCACAACACACAATTTTCATAAACAGATTGAACTGAAAGATTCCCTGTCATTGTTCTGCCATTCACCTGACCCTGAGTGTAACTATACAGGATATTTTAGCCTAAGTTCCATGCAATATTTTTTTTTTTCAGAAGAAAAAAAGGTAATTAGAGATTCACAAAGGGATTATGGATATGATTTTCAAAAGCAATGATATATTTTTTATTTTTAAGTGTAAGTGGACAAATTGCTGAATATGTTTCTTTGTCAATTTCCATGACCCCATGTGGCTCATGTCATCAAACCAATATCATCTATTTTTTAAAATATCCATTAAGATATTCAGAAAATCCAGTGACTGTGTGTAAACACAGTTTGTGAACTCCCTATCTTCTCTAGTAAATGGCACCTCAAACTCTGTGATCAGCACTCTTATGTTTTCTCTGGAAATGTTCACTTCTGTTTCATTATTTTTTTTTTTATTACTTCACAAGATTTTGTTTTCTGAGACCAGAATATTAATATTTTCAGAAATCATAGTTTCCGACTCTATGTCAGGCACATGAATGTACTCAACCAGCAAATGAAAATAATAACCAACTTTACATTTTTTATTAGCAAAATTAAGTCTGCTGACACTCCTGTATTTCCGCAGAAATTTGAGAACTTGGTGAGCAAGTTGAAAGATAGAAACTTCAGTAGAGATTGGCTCAGTTTGCTCATTTAAGGCATGGGGGCAATCAGGATCTCTCTGACTAATAATATACTAATAATAATATTAGCTAAATGGTTCAGTTCAAAACCTCAGCCCATGATACCGAGGTTCTTCTATTCTCTATTCTTTTTCATAGGATATTGAACTTTGACTAGGAACATCAGAGTATTAGTAGCATTTCCCCAAATGTCCTTGGTCGACTGAAGAGATTGAATAAGAATTTTTAAACTAGGGAGAACTGCACAAATCAGTGATTACCTTGAATAATGAGCATAACATAATACATATTTTTATAACAATAAAAATGTTATCAACAGCACAATCAAATTTTCAGCTTGCCAACAGATTGCATTGCAGTCAAATGCCAATAGATTTTTAATTCACAATCATTCTATTCTAAAATTATTTTCATATAGATCACAGAAAATAATGTGGATAGAAAGTTTCAATCTTCTAATCTGAGATTTATATCAAAAACACAAGAACCCACTTTAATATATATATTTAAAAAATTTAATTAGAAATAGTTAAGACATTCATAAATGAATAAAATTGGTATACCAAATGCACCTACCACACAATTTAAGAAATAATACATTATCTAAACAATAAAGCTACAAAGTTTCCCCTTTGATTACATCTACTTCAACCTATATCCTCCTCTGAGGAAACCACTCTCCTGAATTGGGATTTAAAATTTTCATGCACTTCTCCTTAATTTTACATCATAAATGTGGTTTAAGTTTTAGGTATATGGTACTAAATTGGATGTACATTTCTGTTCATTGTTTAATATAAATATTTTAGATTCATCTATGTGGGCATATGTATTTCAGTACCTTGAATAAATAAACCATCATTCATCTCTTCTCCTGCACATGGACATAAGCTATTTCAATTTTTTTGGTATTATGAACAATGCATCCATAAACAGTCTTGTATTGGTACCCGTTATCATTCATGCACTTTTTGTTAGGATATATAATTAAAAGTGGAATTGCTGGGTCATAGGATTTTCCATCCTCAACTTTGCTAGCAGTTGTTGAATTGTTTTTCAAATCAATTGTATTAATACCAATTTACATCCTCTCTAGCTGTGAAAGAGTTGCTACTTTTTTCTATATTGTTGTCAACTCTTGATATTGTCAGATAATTTTTTTCCTCAATCTGATTAGTGTGAAATGTGATTTCACTGATGTTTTAAGTGGTACTTTTCATATTCCACAAAAGGATGAACCTATTTTTTATGTACTGATTGATTATTCATACTTCCTTTTCTGTGAATTGATTATCTCATAATTTTTGCTCAATTTTCATTGTGGTATTTACCTTTTTCTTATTATAATAATTTGGAAAAATTTTAAATTATGAATACTAATAATTCGTTAGTTACATGTGTTGCCTATACCTTCTCCTGATCTGTGTCTTATTATTTGATGCTTTTAACCTTATTTTTTTTAAATGATCTTTTTTAGTGGAAAAACAAGTGTATGCCTATGTATATATACACACATACATATGCATGTATGCATACGTACATACACACACACATAGAAAAAGACTTGAGATGACACACACCAAAATGATACCTCTGGGTGCTGGAATTAACAATCTTTTTCTTTTAAAAACCTTATCTGTACCTAGTTTTGTACTATATACATACACTGATTATAGAAAAAACAGTAAAAATGATTTTCAATTTTTAAAAAACCATAATGTTTCCTTATATCTATGAACCATATTTATTTGAGCATTCTTCCTTTGCCCTTATGGTGGTTCTCTATTTTTTTGATAATACAAACAGTGCTGTCTCACGTACAGCATTCTCACGTACAGATCATTAATTTCTGGTACTATTATTTCTGCAGGGTGAATCCCCAAAAGTGAGATTGCTTTGTCTAATAGCATGTGTGGTTTAATCTTTTCTTTTTTTTAAAAATTGAGATACCACATACTATATAGTCACCCTCCTCTCCTACTCCCCTTTTCTTTTTGAGACAAATTCTCACTCTGTTGCCTGGGCTGGAGTGCAGTGGTGTCATCATAGCTCACAGCAACCTCAAACTCCTGGGCTCAAGCAATCCTCCTGCATCAGCCTCCCAAGTAGGAATAGAGGTGTGTGCCACCACACCTGGCTAAGTTTTCTATTTTTTGTACAGATGGGTTCTCACTCTTGCTCAGGCTGGTCTCAAACTCCTGACCTCAACCAATCCTCCTGCCTTGGCCTCCCAGAGTGCCAGGATTACAGGTGTGAGCAATTGCATCTGGCCTAAAAAGTGACCTTTTTAAAGTACACAATTCAATACAATTTTTTCTGTCAACTAAAAAAATAAAGTGTACGTTTCAGTGGTGTTTAGTTTATTAACAAAGTTGTACAACCATCATCACTAACTCCAGAAAATTTGTATCACTCTAAAAATAATCTCTATGTCACTAGGAGCCACTCTCCATTTCCCCCCTTCCCTTAACTCCAGACACCACTAATCTATTAATATTTTCCATCTCTATGGATTTGCCTGTTCTGGACATTTCATATAAAAGATATTACATAATATGCAGCAGTTTGTGTCCGGCTTCTCTCACTTAGCATGATGTTTTTAAGGTTCACCCAAATTGTAGCATGTATTAGTACTTCATTCCTTTTTGCAGCTAAATAATATTCCATGGTATAAATATACTACATTTGTTTATCCACTCATCAAATGATGGACATTTGAGTTGTTTCTGCTTTTTAAAAAAATTATGTGCAAATTTTTTTTGTGGAGGTACATGTTCAATTCCCTTGGATATATACTTAGCGAAATTATTATGGTAACTTTATGTTGAACTTTTTGAGGAACTGTTAAATTGTTTTCCAAAGTGGATACACCATTTGAAATTCCTAACAACAATGTATGAGGGTTGTAATTTCACCATTTTCTAGCCAATATTTGTTACTGTCTGTCTTTTTAATAATAGTCATCTTAGTGGGTGTGAAGTGGTATCTCATTTAGTTTTGTCTTGTATTTCCTTAATAATTAATGTTGTTTATCATCCTTTCACATGCTTTATGGCCATTTGTATATCTTCTTTAGAGAAATGTCTATTCAGATCTTTTGGCCAATTTTTAATTGGGTTATTTGTCTTTTTATTGTTGAATTTTAAGTGTTTCTTATATATATTGGATACAAGTCCCTTACGGGGTATATAGTTTGCTAAAGTGTGTTTTCCCCCTCATTCTGTGGGTTGTTTGTTCACCTTCTTTATGATGCCTTTTGAAGCACAAAAGTTTTTAATTTTGATGACATCCAGTTTATCCATTTTTTTCTTTCGTACTAAGAAACTATTGTTTAATTCACAAAGATTTATGCTTATGTTTTCTTCTAAGACTTTTACAGTTGTAGCTCTTACATTTTGGTTTTTGATCTATTTTGAGTTTTTTTTTGGCATAAGACATAAGCTAGGGGTCTAACTTCATTCTTTTGCTTATGGGTATCCAGTTATCCCAACATCATTTGTTGAAAAAAAAACTTTTTCCTCTATTGACTTGTCATGACAGTCTTAGCAAAAATAAATTGACCAAAAATGTATTTAATGATATCTTTTGATGAACAGACCTTTATAATATTTTCTTTGTCCATTTGTATATGTATCATGTTAAAAATATCCCATCTTATACCCTATTTCCCACTGATCATACATTTTTTCCAAGTTTTCTTTTTATCCAGGTCTTTATCCATCTTGTCTGTGTGCGTGTTTTTAAAATTTTTCTTAAAAAGATAATTTTTAAAAATAGAGATGGGGTCTCCTTATATTTACCTGGCTGGTCTTAAACTCCTAGCCTCAAATGATCCACCCACATTGGCCTCCCAAAGTGCTGGGATTATAGGCATGAGCCTCCATGCTGGGCCTTTTTTTTTTTTTTTTGGTATTATTACTTTTTTTAGAGACATGGTCTTGCTGTGGTGCCCAGGCTAGTCTCAAACTCCTGGCTGCAATTGACCCTCCTGCCTCAGCATCCTGAGTCACTGGGATTATAGGCATAGCCACTGCACCTGGCCATATGTGTTTTTAAGTAGAAATTAATTATTAAAAATTACATATGAATAGCTAATTGTCTCAAGACCATCTATTAAATAATCCATTCCATTGCCATTGATCTGAAATGTCATCTCTGTTGTATTTCAAGTTTCCACACATTAAAAAATCTGTTTCTGTATGTTTTCTTCTTTTGTCTTACCCTATCTTTGTCCCCCCAAATTAGAGTGTCTTAATTCCCATAGCTTTGTAATATGTCTTGATACTTAGAAAGGCAATCACTAACTGTTCTGGCTACTCTTGAGCTTCTATTCATGTATATATATATTCTATAATTAAACTTTCAAGTCCCAGAAAAAAATTTTTGGGATTGGAATTGCACTAAATTTATGGGTTAGTGTGTGAGGATTTGACATCTTAATGATACCCTGTTATTGATATCTATGATAATATTATCATTTCTCTTTTGATTTATTAATTTCTTCTCTACTTTAGTTGAATAGTTTCATAATTTATTCCGTAAAACGAAGGCATATTTTGTCCTACACATCTTTACATTTTTTGTGGCATTTATAAATAGTGTGTTTTTAAAATATTACATTTTGTTTGTTATTATTGTGTAGGAATGAACATTTTAGTTTAGTAATCATAAATCTAATGACTTGATAAATTCAATAATTATAATAACTTGTTTCATTGAACTGTACAGTCTAGAAGATAATCATATCATCTGTAAATATTGAAAGTTAATTTCTCCCTTCCCAACCCTTGTACTTCTCATTTTTCCTTGTCATATTTCCCTGATTATAAACTCTAAATGCAGTGTTGAATTCAAATAGTGATAATCAGCATTCTTGTTTTATTCCTGAATTTAGTAGAAATTTTGCTAAAGTTTCACTATTAAGTATGATATGATATTTGCTGCAAATTTTCATTAGCTACATTTTATCCAACTAGAAATGCTTGATTATGAGTTTTTTTGGTAATTGAGAACCAAGTTTTATTAAATAAAATACTTTTATTAAATTAAATACTTTTCTGTATGAGTTAAGATAAACATATGGCTTTCAGATTTAAATTGTGAATATGAGTAAATTTTAATAAAATATTTTCTGATGTTAAACCATCCTTGAATTCCTGGAATAAACCCAGGTAAACATGATCTAATTTTTTTTTACACTTTGGAGGATTCATTTTGCTAATATTTTGTGTAGGATTTTTGCATCTATGTTCACCAGTGATTTCTTTCACTTTCTACCTGTATATTTTGCTAGCAGTCTGATCTCAATGGTCTCTCCAATCAAAGAGTTTTTTCTTCTGTAGTTTATTTTTTAAGCCCTCTTAAAGAGAAAGATGGTAAGAGTTGTGGTCTCTGAACTTTGGGAACACTTTTTTTTAAAAGGAATTCACCAAAATTTTATATATATTTCTTTTTTTTTGCCTTTTCTCAAATTCTACATTTTCTGCCTTAGATTTTATAGCTTTCTTTTCCTTCTCAATTTCTCTTGTATTTATTATCAAATTCATATATTATTTATACATAATTTCTGATTTTTTTCCCTATTGTTTAAAATGTTACTTATTTTGTGCTTCTCATGTCTTCCTCAAATATATTATAAACTCTTGTACTCGTATCTTCTAGTACAGAGTTTTGTTTTATGATTTTTAGCAACTCAATAGATATTTGAGTTTTGATTTGAATTTTATTGAAAAATGTTACTTTAAATAATAGTCTGGTGATATAAGTATTTTGGGAAATTCTAAATATCTTTTTAGTCTATCAGTCTTAAAAATTTTATTTTTCATTTTATCTGCTGCTTTTATTTTTGATCAACTCTACCTCCCCAACACCCTCTCCTATCTCCCAGGAGAAAGCAGGTTGACACTTCTCAGTGGTCAGCTTTTCTAGGTCATTGACTGGGTCAGTGAGGTAAATGCCAGAGGAATAAAAGATGTTTTTGACTCTGGTTTGGGTATACCTTATTATTCTAGTCTATGCTATATTCACTTGTTCCTCGAAGCATGATTGTCAATAACATTTCAATAAACTCTAAACAGCTTCTAAAGGTATATCGAGTTCTTTCACTTTAAAAGGCTGCACAAATCTTCTCAGTGGGAAAATAAATGATTGAATCTCATCTCATTCCAAATAAATTAGAGTTGGCAGGCTTGTGTGTCTGGAGCTGACTTACAGTACTTGATGCTAAAATGTAGCTCCCTGTAGTAGTTATAATAAATTAAGGGTCTGTCAGAGGCCGAAGTCATGAAAGTTAAAGGGAAAAAATATATTGATACTCTTTATATTTTGGGCTCTGAGAGGAATTTTGGTCTTCAGCAGGTTGACAGCACAAAATAGGCAAACTCAATATTGTAGGAAACTGTGCCAAATTTCATGTGTAGAAGCCTGTGAGTGTCTTGCGTTAAGCTGTGAGTTATAGCAGGGAAGGGCTAGAAAGTGAGAAATGATGTATTTCTTGAAGCCTGTGGGGCATGCGAGTTCCATAGTTCTCTCTTTTGAATGACAACATGATCCAACTTCCTAGTGAGAAGCGTGCTGGTGTGTTTCTCTTCCTGTGCTCCTTTCTGAATAGCGTGAAGGTGTTGTTAATTTAAAAACTGTCACTCACAGGGCATGAAAATGTTTTCAGTTAAAAGTCCAGTGACTGGCAGAAGACAAGAATGGCAGTGGGTACTCTGAGCCAGGGGATACTTTCCTATAGCTAATTATCATTATTTTTCTAGCTGGAACAATGTGAAAAAACATACAGAATAATAAATGCTTTCATAAGGTGTGCTTGTAAAAAGCAGCATTCCGTATTATTATGACTCTACCAAATAACTTGACTGCCTCTCATTCAATGAAAAAAAGAAGGTCATGGCTGGGTCATTGCCTGTCCCATTCACAGTTGGAACACCTTTGCTGGGATTATTTTTTTGTCTGTTTATCTATTTTATCTTTGCTATTGTGATCACATTGAAAAAATGAGGGAAAACCTAAGGGTAAGCTGGGAGTAGTTTCGAGGTATCAGTGTTCTGAAATGGAATCGATTTTGACTCCCCACTCTTTTCCTTCTGTGGTAGATTTCACAGTGACCCAGGACACTTGCTGCTAAGAACAGCAGCAACAGGAAACTGCCCAGACATCTTCCCAGTGTCATTAGCAGTCAATTTGTCAATGTACTGAAAATAATTTAAATGACATGACTCACTTCTCTTTTCTGTTATTATTTTTAAAATTGTGACAAATTAAGTGGGCATCCTTAGGCTTCAAATGGAAAGCCTGAAATATTAGCAGTGGAAACAATCTAAAATATTTAAAAAAAAATCTGAGAATGGCTCAGATTACCTGATTTTATAATTACCACAAAACCAGTAGCAATAGAAAACAGTAAGAATTCAAAGAGCTTCTGGTGTAGGTATTAAAGGACATGAAAACAGAGACTTAATTTCCTGACTTCTGAAGATAATCTAAGTATTGTTGATGTACAAAAAAAAATGTATCACTATGGAGCCAGAAAGTGAAAAGATCTATTCCAAATGTGATTTAAAATCTCATTATATTTTGACTATTTAGTGGGAATCTTCCAAAGTTTCAGTTTCTCTTAGGGAGTAAGATGGGTTCTTAAATATGCATTCATCTATGCTGCTAGAGTATCGTTTACTAACAAATGATTGCAGCTTTACCCCAGTGGCCTCAAAGAGTTTTAATGTTTCTTCCAGATGTGCCTAATTTATTTCCAGGGTATAATGTTTGCCATGGGAGGCTTGGGTGATTTCTCACTTATCAATGCCAATTTCTTGGAGGTAGGTAAAATTTTAGTCCTCTTGTAGATGAAGAGATAGAACAGGAAGATATGACGGCTTCATTAATATCAACTGAGAAGCTCTTAACAATTCTGGGTAAAATATTAAATCTAGTGTGTACTTCATAAGTCTACACACCTGGACTTAGGTTTCTGCAGAGGTTTCCTAGGACTCTTCTTGCCAACATTCAATTTTACAAAAATAATGATGTTTGTCAGGAATTTTAAAAATTTAGAATTTTAAAAATTGCCCGCTAAGCTTAGCTTTCAAGAATGCTAGTGGTTGATTTGTTATAAAATATCAAGAGGATGAAATGAATCTGATTTTCAACTACTCAAAAGACTACTGAATTACAGATATTGACATTTTCTGAATATTGAATATGAATAATAATATAAGGTATTTATTACAGAGTAATAATATAAATTTTATTTTGGAGCACATTAAAATGAAGACCAGTTTAAATGTAAAATTCATAATGTATCTAGAACAATTGTGAGTAGTCATTATTAAAGCTACTTCTGTGATGTGCAAACTATGCAATGAAGTTTTAAGAGATTTTTCACCAATATAAATCAAATTGTTGAAGATATTTAAGTACATTCTATTGAGCTTACTTACTGAAATAGAAAATCTAAACTAACTTCTATCAAAATCACAGAAATCATCATCTTGTGAATGGTCACTTAGTGTCGATACTGGAACTTAAACTTTGGTATCATGTCCTACACTTCTAGTACTCTTTGTAATATAGCATATTGATCCTTAAAAACAGTGAGTTATTTCCCCAATACCTAAGTAACTCTATTTTGTAAGAGCTTGTAGACGTAATTTCTTATTTCTAGTACCAAAGTTACAGGAGAGTATCTTTCCCAAAAGGGTAAGTACTTAAGTCATGACTAAGACAAGAATTGGAAAGTTGCATATTGTCAAAATTACCTTTGAAAATCTTTTATTGCCCTTGAAAAAATAACACATTTTACTTCTTTTACATTGGTCAGTACTTACATAAATACTTATAATCACCCATACATTCTTTACATAGATTTGCCAAATATAAGCACTGTTTTACCATTTCTTGCATCTAATATCTGATTAATACAAATAATTATTTGATGTTCAAAAATTTCTTATTTTTGGAAAAAAATTCTCATGTGACACAACTAGAGTATCTTGGTAGAATAGAAGATGATGAAGGCTGAGAATTTTGTCAGTTTTGTTCACTGAAGTAATTTAATCACCACCTAGAACAATGCTGGCCATATTGTAGGGACTCAATAAACATGTGAATAAATATGTTGAATAAATGAATAAAGTGTGAATTAGATATACTGGATAAATGAATAAATGAAAAGTGAATATGTCTCCTAAACCTAGCTCACAGAAGTTTTATGTTAACACCAAAATATCTAAACAAAATATTGGTTATATGGAGTTAGAATAAATAATTTGCCTAGGCTTTTTGGCTTTTTGGCTTGATAACAATCTTGTATTATTTGGATACAGTGATCAATTGCAATAGTTTTTAGTTTCTATAGACAACTTCATTCACATTCAGGTAACTCACAGAATTAACCAGAGATTTTGACATCAGAACTTCACCTTGAAGCTAATTAAACTCAAGCTATTTCCAAGGTAGTAGGAAGGCCCTAGCAATGTGCCCACAGGGTCGTACAATTTTCTAAAATTTGCTAAAGTAATATTTTAATTGCAATTGATCCATACTGATGTTTCTGTTCATTGTTGCTTCTCTTCAGTCACAACTTCTTCCTCTTCTTCTTCTTTTTTTTTTCGGTCAGATGGTCTTAGAGAGGTGGGGGTCATGTCTTAGAGCAGGCCAAGGGGAAACTGAATTGCGGGTTCACTAAACTTGGGTTTAGTGATGTATATTTACATGGTTTCGATCTCCTCTCAATTAAGTTAGTAGGTGTCAGGTGGTATACTCCAAATATCCATTGCACTAATTCATCCAGGTGCATAGGCCCAGATGCCCTATCATGCATGATAAGAATGTATCTTACAGCATTCAGCACCAGAAATATATGGGTAGAGGACAAGAAATAAGGTTTGAAGAATATAAATTCAGAAGCAAGCTTGTAGAAAATATTTCCAAACATCAGATGTTTAAAATTGTCAGTGGAGGATTCAATTAACATCAATACCCAGTTAAAATGGAAGCTCTTTCCTAACATGAATCCACTCAGTAATGCATCTTATAAAATTCAAGATGTATTCTACGTTATTTTTGTTTTTTTGATGAAAATTTTGCAAAATAGAATTTATCAGAATTTCTGTGTTATTGTACAGAAACTTCTTTTACAAATGGCAATTATATCTGTGTTAAAGTTTTATGTTTTTAAACTATTCTCCAACATCCAGAAGGATGGAATTCTCCCCAACACATTTTACTAAGCCAACATAACATTGATACCAAAACCAGGAAAGATGCAACAAAAAAAGACAACTACAGACCAATATCCCTTATGAATATAGATGCAAAAATTCTCAATAAAATCCTAGCAAATTGAATCCAAGTGCTCATCGAAAAAATAATCCTTCATGACCAAGTGGGCTTTATCCCAGAGATGCAGGGATGGTTTGACATACTCAAATCTATAAATAGAAGCACCTCTCAATAGATGCAGAAAAAGCATTTGAAAAAATTCAACACCCTTTTATGATAAGAACGCTTAACAAAATAGGCATAGACGGGGCCTATCTAAAAATGATACAAGCCCTATATGACACCCACAGCCAACATCATACTGAATGGGGAAAAATTGAAAGCATTCCCACTTAGAACTGGAACCAGACAAGGCTGCCCACTGTCCCCATTACTTTTCAACATAGTATTGGAAGTCCTTGTGAGAGCTATCAGGCAAGAGAGCAGAATCAAGGGAGTCCAAATAGGGAAAGAAGCGATCAAACTCTCACTCTTTGCTGATGATATGATGTTATATCTATAAAACCCCAAGGATTCAACCAAGAGACTCCTGGAATTGATCAATGAATTCAGTAGAGTCTCAGGATACAAAAATCAATACATACAAATCAGAGGCATTCATATATGCCAATAACAGTCAAATGGAGAACCAAATTAAGGACTCAATACCCTTCAAAATAGCAACAAATAAAATAAAATACCTAGGAATATATTTAACTGAGAAGGTAAAGGACCTCTACAGGGAGAACTACAAAACACTGAGGAAGGAAATCGCAGAGCATGTAAATAGGTGGAAAACCATACCATGCTCATCGATCAGAAGAATCAACATTGTTAAAATGTCTATACTACCCAAAGTGATCTACAGATTCAATGCAATCTCTATTAAATTACCAACATCATTTTTCACAGATATAGAAAAAATAATTTTATGCTTTGTATGGAACCAGAGAAGACCCCGTTTAGCAAAATCAAATTTAAGCAATAAAAACAAAATGGGAGGTATTAATTTGCCAGACTTCAAACTATACTACAAGGCTGTGGTTCTTCAAACCGCTTAGTATTGGCACAAGTGCTGAGATACAGACCAGTGGAACAGAACAGAAAATCCAAATATAAAACCATCCTCATATAACCATTTAATCTTTGACAAAGCAGACAAAAACATACTCTGGGGAAAAGAATCCTTATTCAATAAATGGTGCTGGGAAAACTGGATAGCCACATGTAGAAGACTGAAACAGGACCCACACCTTTCACCTCTCACAAAAATCAAATCACGGTGGATAACAGACTTAAACCTTAGGTGTGAAACTATTAGAATTCTAGAAGAAGATGTAGGAAAGACTCTTTCAGACATTGGCCTAGGCAAAGAATTTATGAAGAAGACCCCTAAGGCAATCACAGCAACAACAAAAATAAATAAATGGGACCTAATTAAATTAAAAAGCTTCTGCACAGCCAAAGAAACAGTCACGAGAATAAACAGACAACCTACAGAAGGGGAAAATATTTTCACATGCTACACATCAGATAAAGGACTGATAACAAGAATCTAGTTAGAACTCAGGAAAATCAGTAAGAAAAAAATCAAACGACCCTGTCAATATGTGGGCAAAGGACATGAATAGAAATTTTTCAAAAGAAGATATAAGAATGGCTAACAAACGTGAAAAAATGCTCAACATCTCTAATCATCAGGGAAATGAAAATCAAAACCACAATGAGATATCAATTAACTCCAGTGAGAATGGCCTTTATCAAAAAGTCCCAAAACAATACATGTTGGCGTAGATGCAGAGAGACAGGAACACTCATACATTGCTGGTGGGACTGCAAACTAGTGCAACCCCTGTGGAAAGCAATATGGAAATAGCTTAAACAGATACAAGTAGACCTACCATTTGATCCAGCAATCCCATTAATGGGCATCTACCCAAAAGAACAAAAAACATTCTATGACAAAGACACCTGCACCCAAATGTTTATAGCAGCACAATTCATAATTGCAAAGATGTGGGAACAACCCAAATGCCCATCAATACATGAGTGGATTAGTAAAATGGGGTATATGTATACCATAGAGTATTACTCAGTTATAAGAAATAACGGTGATATAGAATCTCTTTTGTTCTCCTGGAGAGAGTTGGAACCCATTCTATTAAGTGAAGTATCCCAAAAATGGAAAAATAAGCACCACATGTACTCACCAGCAAACTGGTTTCCCTGATCATCACCTAAGTGCACATTTGGGAATAACACCAATTGGGTATCGGACAGATGTGGGGGGAGGGGGAAGGGGATGGGTGTATACCTACATAATGAGTGCAATGTGCACTGTCTGGGAATGGACATGCTTGAAGCTCTGACTCAAGGGGATGGGGGGCGCATGGGCAATATACATAACCTGAACTTTTGTACCTCCATAATAAGCTGAAATAAAAAAAAGGAAGTAAATAAATTGTTCTGAATGCGGAAAAAAGTTTTATGTTTTATGCATCTCAACTATTATGAATAAAATCAAAATTCTAACAGCTAGGTTAGAAAGATTGAATTATCTTTGTATTGTTTTTATAAAATAAATTACAGAATTGTCATATGAAGAGGTGATCAAAGAAAATGAAGCCAAAAATGGAAGAAAAGTACTGTAGGAGTGGGTCAGAGAGTTTATTAAATAAGAGTCTTATGTATTATTTTTATGGATTTTGTAATGTTTGTGATATTTTTCAGCTTTTTAAGATTGATTTTGCTGTGATTCTTCTCATCCTCCAAACAAATATTCATGTTCATGCCTAATTTTGTATTCATTATGCTGTAACCTTTTCCTCCGAAATAGAACTACCCAAATGATATACGGCTCAGTCTCCACAAAACCTGGATCCACCCTTGTAACTAAATCTAGAACAACTGTAGATGTGCATAAGTAGGGAGTGGAGGTGTAGAGGGTGGGTAGGGTAAAGGGTGGTGTAGCCATGAGGCCATCAGTTCATCCTGCTGTCCTTATTCTCTCTTTCTCAGTAGATGTAATGGAAAAATGAGGTCCATGCACAATTTTCAGATGAGAATTGGTACCTCAAAATGCATCTGGAAGTTAATAAATGAAAGATAGAGTATCTCAAGTGTAACTTTTTCTTTGAAATATGGCTGTTTGAAATATGCTTCCATTTGCTGTGAAAGATTTTCAGTTTTGGAGACTTCTCCAATTTTCCGTGTAGTTCACTGGAACAGGTTTATACTTCTTACATACAGCCTTTGATAGAGTCCTGATTTTTTTGTGGCTCAGAACACCCGGGCCCTGAAGAACCCTAATCATGCTGCCTAAACTGGTCCTGATGCCATCCATCCATTCCAAGGCCCCATTCCACGGCTGGCCCTGACATTTAGCAGTAATCCCCTATGGTTGTTAAGGACCAGCACTTTCCTCTGCAGGATTTGCCTCCTAGAGTTTGGAAAATGCTTTAAAGGTCTGCTGGAAAGCTAGTGCAAATGTTTCATCTGCTTTTGGTTTGTGAGTTCTTAACACATGGTCTCCAAATGTCACATTTGGAATCTGGAATTCAGTTATTCTCAAGCATTTTGATCAAGTCATTGATTTTATCCATTGTCTTTTGTGAATGAACAATAACACGATATCTGGCTCTTTTTCAAGCATCCCTCTTCCTTCCCTTTATGTATTATATAATCTTATTTAGCTGACATGTTCTTTTCAAAGGTTAGGAACATTTGTGTTGGAGAAGAAAGGTGAACTCATTAGCTTCACTTTCTAAATATTTTAATAATGTTACTGAAGCCTAGGATGCCATCTTTATTCAGCTATCTCTTTGTTTTTCTGCCACGACTTAACACTTACAGTGAATGGCAATACATATTAATAAGCAGGCAGCTTAATAAGACTCAGGTTAATGATGATAATTATTCCTACATGTATGCTGACAGTGTGTGCAAAGATATTCACTCTTCAAAAAAGCCCCAAGGCATTACAGATAATTCTGACATCTCATACATTATTTGAGAAAAAGGTTAACAATGCTATGTGATACTTGGATTTTTTTTTTAAGTGAACATTTTAATTACCTGGGGATAATGTCCATGGTTGGAATTCAGAGATTGGGCACAGGGCCAATAACTTTTCAGGAGAACCCTGAGAGAGGCTTAGAATTCAACCATTACACTTACAGGCTTGTAAACATGGAAAGTAGAAATAAATCAGCACAGTCAAAAATTAAGGTCAGTGTTCCAGCTAGTGTTTGAGCTAAAATGGCTTTCTAGTTTGATGTGAATATTTATTTTTTGATTGACCATAGTAAAAGTATGTAATTGTGAAGTTCTGCTTCCTTTATTCCTTCTTCTTTCTAAGTCTACCAAACCCTCCACAAAACTGAGCACTTAATGACCTTGTGCTCTGTTTTCCATTCCTCTAATCCATGTTGCTCTCCAGTCCTTCCTCCACGCCTGAAGTATTAATGACAAATGACTGATTAACAGTTTAGAGCTACATTCCACTTTTTTCCTCCCAGAGTTGATTGCTTTTTCCTGAGTATTAAAACCTTAAATCAGGTGTCTCAAATAAAACACCAGCCTGGGCCTGTCAGGTAACATTAATGAGTGAAAATGCCCAGGTGAGGATTGTGGTAAAATGGAAAGTGCAGGCTTCTAGAAGCAAAGCAATCATTGCTCATCTCCAGGAGATTATTTCTACTTAGACATTCTGGCCCAGATTTGCTAAACACTGACTTTTACAAAAAAAGCTCCACAGCTGATTTTTTGTGAATTCTTCCCATGTTGAAATATTGTCTATGAATTCAAACATTGCCTAGGTCAAACATAACATGTCCAGGGTGGAAAATGATCCCAGGGGCATAAGTTTGTGACTTCTGCTTTGAACAGAAGGAAAGAAGTTGCAATGAATTTAATTCAAGCACTTCTTCTGCTCCCAAATTCAAGAAACTGGAGAACCCACACTCCTCTAATGCATTTTCAGCCCTGTGCCCTTCATGCTGTTCCATTTGCTCTGGTTTCTCCTACTGCCCTTCCTACCTTGGAATCTATTCGCTTTTGATGGCCTTGGTTAAATGTAGCCCTCTTTATAAAGCTTTCTAAGCCCCTTCTCTCCTTTCTCCACTACCTCCCTTCCTTGTGGGATGAGTGCATTTCCCACTCCATTGTTGGGGTATCTGGCACATACTACATGGGTAGAGTCTTCTTTTTATTCCTTTATCAGCATTATGTAGTATCTGTCTCCTAATGCAATAAATGTTTGCTGAATGTATGAATGGATCAGTGAATGGATATTAGAACAATACTCTCAATGAAGCCTTAAATATTCTTATAAACCTTTCTACCCTTACCAAGGGCTGTGAAGATGTAAGTTACTCAGTACATATTTATTAAATGGGAAATGCATGTCAACCAATGGGGGTGGTAATTATTTCAAGAGTTAGGAAGGGGTGCATAGGACATTTTCAGTGTTTATGTTCCTTAAACCATTTCCCACTGGGATAAAATAGGTTCTTAAATTCTTTCTGATCCTAAAATTCAGTTAAAAATCAATGAAATTATCAAATATATGTATGTATATATAAATATAATTTATTAAAACAAAACTAATAAAATTATCAAATACATATTCTGTTATGAATATATATGTATGACAGAGATGTATTCAGTGCTTTTCATTGTGACCTTTTAATATTTCTTTGAGAGCATCATTTGATTGAGGCAACTCTGTAAAAGCTTCAACATCACAGCTGAGTAGATACTATTGAGGCAATACCTTACATGGGGTCTAGTGGTTATAAAGTAATTTTTTCAGAAAAAAGTCAGGATAAATTTGAATACAAAAGCCACCTAGAAGGACTATATCCAATTAGTATTTATTATAAATGCACACCCAGTCATTTAAAATACATTTGTTTCTATCAAAGATGTCTAATCTGTTCATCATTTTAAGGAAAATCTTCTACTTCAGTCCTGTCCCGAGTTTTCTGCTGAGTCTTCCTTATAGGAAATTACCTTATTAGAATCTGATTTTAAATAGGAAATCTGGATAATTTGGAAACATTGAAATTAACTAATGATTAAGTTAATGATCTAGTATTATAAAAATATCACCGAAGAATTCTACCCTACATGTGGACCAAGAAATATAAAGGCACTTCCTCTAGAATAGACTTCTGCCATACTTATCATCATCTCTTCATTTTTGCAGGGGTAGCATCAGTAGAACACTAGGTAATTGTTCTGTAGATGAGTCTAGTTAGCTGAACAGTTTGGAGACAAAATCAAAGGCCAGCTTATTCAACTGTACATTCTAATAATAATTAACTGGCTAATCAATTGTGTGAGAATCAGCCAATGAATTAGAGATCTAAGTTTGCAGACAGCTGTGACCATTGCTACACTTTTAAGAGAAAAATAAACGTTACTTGTTACTAACTTCATTTCTGTTAGCAAGCTGCATATCATACTATTTGGGAGCGTGTGCCATTTTTATCTCACGTCAGATACTTCAACAATGAGCAGTTATGAATCGTGCACATTTTTCCCATTTGAGGCAATACAGACAATTCAGCTAAATTTAAATGAACAGATTTTCAGAGCGTATTTGAATCTCTTCCTGGGGCTAAGATAGACCTGCCCCTGGTCCCTCCATTTCCTTTGGTAAGCCCTTATATATTAAGCAGTGGAAAATAAAACAACAAATGGTATTCAGTAGAAACATAAAAGCCCAATCTATGTAAAGTGAGACAGAAGAAATGGAAACATAGCATGTAGATTTTGCATGCTGAGCCTCATAAAATGCAAGCGTGAATTTCCTGTCATAGTGAGTGTGGTCCAACATTAAACAAAGCATGGGGCATGATTATGAGAGATAAGATCAGTAGTTGGAGAACATACAACAAGCTGTTTTACCCACGTTGAGTATAATTTCACTCTTCTGATCTATTAGGTCCCCTTGGTGCACATCTTTGTAGATTTTTGCTAGTTCTCAGGAATGCATTAAAAACCCCTACTGGCTATAACTAAAATTACCGAATATTTTTTAATGTCTCACATGTTGACAGTCCTGATTTTCGTTATATAAGAAATAACTGTCAATAGTGTCATTTAAATCCCTACTCTTTAGACTTGTGAATGCTAATAGCTGGGCTGTCGAATTTCAGCGTTTCCTGGAATCGTTATTCCTGGTTTCCTGTGGTGGATATGTATCGAACATAAGAAATTAGCTGCACAGAGAATTAGAGGGTGTAAGTCTGAGTCATGTAAATGCCAAAAGCTTTTTGTGACATTTTTCAGACTTTAAAAATGGAAATATGTTATTTGCACAGTAGCTCCTGATGGAATATGACATACTGCAGCGATGTGGTGAGTTTAAGATTGGGCTGCAGGCCATTAGGAACCCTCTGTGTGAGAGCCTTGGGCCTGAGCAGAGGAATGGGAGTGAGCTACTTAGCAGAAGCATGGCATTTGCTGAGGAGCTGAGCAATCCTCGTTAGATCAAGAACTGCTAATGAGAATTAAGAACTTGCTTGAACCTGTTATCATAAGTATGGCTTAGGAATATAATTTTCAAGCTTGATGTAACTTTTGTCTTTATTCCAGATGATCTTACATCATCGTCATTATATCAGCTTATAAAAAAAAATCATAGGGCTAAGCACATACTCTAACTCTTACATTTCAATTAAGATTGAGCCCTTTAATTCAGTTGAAATAAGAAATCTTTCTAAATAGATTTTGAACATTTGTTGTGTCCTGAGAGGCATGGAGGATGGGTGTGAGGGTGCATAGCTGACCTTTCTCTAGAGGAAAGTGGAGAACTCCCACCGTTCACACTGTCCCCCCCCACCTCCTGTTCCAACCCGTTTTAGCTTTGCAGAAGAGCCTCTTGGGGGCAGAAACTGTCTCTGGTTTCAACTGGGGCTCACAGGGTGGATCTCCTCAGAGGTATTATTTCCACTTCAGAGGAACTCATTGAGCCCATACTTCTGTAAATATAGGAGCATGGAGACATATCCTTTTTTTCCCCTTTTCTTGGGGTAAAGTAACTCAGAAATTCCATGCTAATATTTTTACATATAATTTTTCAAATTTATTAAATTCCAGTCACACAAAGATTCCCATAAGATAGATACTTTTAATAAATCAGAATTCTTAGTCTCTGCCTCAGCTGTGGTAAATATAATTTTTGTAGTTATTTTTATTTTAGAATATTCCAAGGGTATAAATGTCTTGGTTACATGAATTGCTTTTATACTGCTTGAGACAAGGTTTTAAGTGTGTCCATCACACAGATAGTGTACACTGTACCTGTTATATTTCATTTCACCCATCCCTTTCACCCCAATCCCAACTGCTTAATTTCTGTTTAGTTTTATTTCCATATGTGCACATGAGTGCTATTTGGTTAGTTCCAATTTAATAGTGAGTAAATGTGGTGTTTATTTTTCCATCCTTGCAATACTTCATTAAGGAGAATGGTCTACAGTTCCATCCAGATTGTTACAAAAGGTATTAATTCATTATATTATTGCTGAGTAGAACTCCATCGTATACATACACCATACTTTATTAATCCAATCAGGAATTGATGGGCACATGGGTTGATTCCACATCTTTAAAATAAGTGAATTGTGCTTCAGTAAACATTTGAGTGCAAGTGTCTTTTTGATAAAATGATTTTTGTTTCCCTTGGATAAATACCCAGTAGTGATAGTGCTACCATTTGCTAGATCAAATAGTATTTCTACTTTTAGTTCTTTGAGGAATTTCTGTATTATTTTCCACAGAAGTTGTACTAGTTTGCAGTCCCACCAACAGTGTATAAGTGTTCTTTTCTACACCCATGCCAGCATCTGTTGTTTTAGGACTTTTTAATAAAAGACATTCTCACTGGGGTTAGCTGATATCTCATTGTGGTTTTGATTTGCATTTCCCTGATTAGTAACCTTGAACATTTTTTCATGTTTATTGGCCATTAGTCTATCTATTTTTGAAAAGCTTCTATTCATGTCTTTTGCCCAGTTTTTAATGGGGTTGTTTGATTTTTTTCTTGCTGTTTGGCTTGAGTTTTTTGTAGATTCTGGTTATTAGCTCTTATTAGATGTATATCATGCAAATATTGTCTCCCATTCTGTAGGTTGACTATTTGCTCTGTTGATTGTTTCTGTGGCTGTGCAGAAGCTTTCCAATTTAATAAAGTCCCATTTACTTATTTTTGTTGTTGCTATCATTGCCCTTGAGGTATTCTTCATAAATTCTTTGCCTAGGCCAATATCTATAAGAGGAGTTTTCCCAAAATTTTATTCTAGAATTCTTATGGTTTCATGTCTTAGGTTTAAGTCAGTTATCCATCTTGAATTAATTTTAGTGAGTTGTAAGAGATATGGATCCTGTTTCAATCTTCTACATGTGGCTATCTAATATTTCTCAGAAGCATTTATTGAATAGTAATTCTTCTACCCAGTGTATATTTTTGTCTGCTTTGCCAAAGATCAGATAGCTATATGGGGTGGTTTTATATCTGGGTTCTTAGTTCTGTTCCATTGGTCAATGTCTCTGTTCTTGTGCCAGTACCATGCTGTTTTAGTTACTATAGCCTTGTAGTATAGCCTGAAGTCTGGTAAATTGATGCCTCTCAATTTGGTCTTTTTGCTTAAGGTTGCTTTGGCTATATGGGTTTTTTTCTGGTTCTATATGAGGCATAGAATTATTTTTTATAGATCTGCAAAAAATGATGTTTGTATTTTCATAGGGATTGCATTGAATCTGTAATTCACTTTTGGTAGTATAGACATTTTAACAATGTTGATTCTGCCAACCCATGAGTATTGTATGGTTTTTCATCTGTTTCTGTCTTCTGCTGTTTCCTTCCTTGGTGTTTCATAGTTCTCCCTGTAGAAGTCTTTCACTTCTTTAGTTAAATACATTCTTAGGTATTTAATTTTCCTTGTTGCTATTATGAAGGGTATTGAATCTTTGATTTGGTTCTCAGTTTGACTGTAGTTGGCATATATGAATGCTACTGATTTGTGTACATTGATTTTGTATTGAGACTTTGCTGAATTTATTTATCAATTCCAGTAGCCTCATGGCAGAATCTTTGGAGTTTTCTAGATGTAAGATCATATAGTCAGCAAAGAGTGATAGTTTGGCCTCTTCTTTCCGTATTTGGATATGTTTGATTTCCTTCTCTTGCCTGATTGTTCTGGCTAGGACTTCTAGCACTATGTTGAATAGAATTGGTGATAGAGGGCAACCTTGTCTGGATCCAGTTCTAAGTTGGAATGCTTTTACTTTTTCCCCATTCAGTATGATATTGGCTGTGGGTTTGTCAATATGGCTTTTATAATTTGAGGTTAGTCCCATCTATGCCTATTTTGTTAAGCATTCTTATCATAAAAAGGTGCTGAATTTTGTTGAATGCTTTTTCTGTCTCTATTGAGAGAAT